>NC_087515.1:47373235-48593235 GCF_963921805.1 Phalacrocorax carbo | reverse complement strand
TGTGTTTTAAACCAAATGCTAATAGAAATTTACCTCTTTCTGACTGGTGGCGGTCGGTTGCTTTCCAATTAAAGGCCTTTTATTTTTTCCTAATGGGAACTCTTTCTCCAATCGGTGGGTTTATTCTTTAAGACAGCAACCTAGCTAACGCAACGCTGCTTCAGTGCTATCGGTCCTGTCCGTAGAGGGTTACCCAAAGCATGTTTTCCTTCGCACATCATAAAACAAAACTGTACATGATATGTATTACAGGATGTATGCAGCATGGTCGGTTTTGTTTGCTCTTGGGTTTGGTTTTGTTTCGCTTTTCTCTTTTTCTTTTTTTTTCCTCTCTCCTCTTTTTTCCTCTTTTTTTTTTTTTTCCGAACGGAACTGGAAACAGCGACGTGTTTGCTCAGCAACTAATCAGGGACAATTTTAAAACAGCCATAACATACCATACATGCTGTCTAATCCAAAAATAATAAACAAAAAAAAAGAAAACCCAAAACAAAAAAAACCCAACATACACAACATGTAAATTATTGCACAAGAGAAAGGCTCAAAGTTTGCGTAAAATGCAATAGTATTGCCCCGATACAGAACATGCATTCAAACGGTGAGAACAAAAAGAAAATAAACAGGGTGTGCTGGTGACAAGCACTTTCCAAATATCCTTAGCTTCCATGATTTCCATCACAAGGGACTAGAAACCTCTACGGGGATGCAGGGTGGGGAAGGGATGGGGTGGATGGGGGGTACGAATATACCTCTATTCAGTTTTTATCTCGTTATTCAACACTCGATCACTGTGCCATTTTTTCATGTGTTTCTCCAGGGTACTGTACACGCTAAAAGGCATCTTACAAATCTCGCATTTGTAAACGTCCTTTCCCACCTGCCCGTGTGTTTTCATGTGCCGGGTGAGCTTGCTACTCTGGGCGCAGGCGTAGTTGCAAAGCTCACACTTATACGGCCTCTCGCCCGTGTGGCTCCGTCTGTGGACGGTGAGATTACTACAGTTCTTGAAGACCTTCCCACAGTACTCACAAGTGTCGCTGCGTCTGCCCTCTTTTGAGCTGGGCCTGCCAGGGCCCGGGCCACTAATATGGGGGGTGCTCCCTCCGCTTCCCGTGCCGCTGCGGCCTGAGATCCCTCCATCCAGCTCGCCCGGCGGCGTGGAGAAGCGCAGGCTGCCGTTCTCCGAGGAGTGCTCAGAGGAGGAGGCGAAGGGCGATTGTCGGGAGTCGCCAAAGCTGAGGAAGGGGTCCTTCAGCTGCCGGGAGGCGGCATAGCCCGCCAGCCACTGGGAGTAAACGTTCTCGGTGTTGGGCATGGCGGCAGCTGGCAGGTCGAACTCCTTCTCCAGCTTGATGCGTTTGGAGAAGGGGCTCAGGGAGCTGGGGCTACCCAGCAGCAGCTTTTTGGACAGGCCTCCCGAGGCAGACTCCCCCGGGGAGCAGCCCCGGCCGTTGACTGCCCCCTCATCAATGCGGTCAGACTCGCCAGCCACCGAGTCTTCATCGCAAGTGTCCCTGTGCACCTCGGGCTCGGGGAGGTGGCCCCGCTTGTGTTTCTCCCCCAGGACCTGGTGGAAGGCCTCACTGAAGTGCTGCATGGAGCTCAGGACCATGCCCTGCATGACATCTGGCATCGACCGGCCCTCCTCGCCAGCCCGCGAGTTATTCTCATGGTGGCGGGCCGCCTCCAGGCTCATCCCAAAGCCGTAGTCCGGCCTGTCACTCTCATTCAAGTCCTCCTCCTCTTCCTCCTCCTCCTCCTCCTCCTCCTCCTCCTCTTCCTCCTCTTCCTCATCCCCATTCTCAGGGATCATGTTGGGGTCATTCTCGCTCTTGAACTTGGCCACCACAGACTTGAGGGCACTGCTTGCGCTGCCCACCAGATCGCTGGTGCCTGGCTCAGGGGAGCTGGCGGTGGAGAGCCCGTCATCCGACTTCACCGTCATGGGGGAGGACTTGTGCATGTGGGTCTTCATGTGGCGCTTCAGCTTGCTGGCCTGCGTGCAGGCATGGTCGCAGAGGTTGCACTTGTAGGGCTTCTCCCCAGTGTGGCTCCGGCGGTGGACTACCAGGTTGCTCTGAAACTTGAAAGTCTTCCCACAGAACTCGCAGGACTTGGACTTCATGGGTGGCTGGGAGGGAGGAGGAGCTGACTGCAGAGGAGGAAGGGGTGGCGTGGCCAGGAACGGGGGCTTGCTGCTGGGCTGGAAGGGCTGCAGCAACCTTTGCATAGGGCTGGGCCGGCTCGGGGACAAAGGCGGGCTGGAGGTGTTGCCGGCCAGCTCCCGGAGCCTCCGGGAGAAATCCATAGCGGGGGGCTCCATCGCCATGGGGTTCAGTCGCAGCACCCTGTCAAAGGCACTAGGGTGATGGGTGGCCAGAGCCATTTCTTCCGCACCCAGGCGCTCAATGCGATGCGGATCCAAATGGTGCCTCGGGGGAGGGCTAAAGAGGGGCGGTGTGGGTGGGAAACGCCCTTCTCCCAGCCCCGATGCCTCCCTCGAGACTGAGCTGGGTATTCTGAGCAGGTTAAAAGGGTTATTGTCTGCAATGTGAATCCCGTGGAGAGGTGGCTGGGAAGGGCACTCTGCACCTAGTCCTGTTGGGATACCAACCCGTGGTGTCAGGGGGCTGCCGTGCTCGCTTTCTAGGTAGATCCGTAAGCCGTGTGTGTTCTGTGCATGCTGCAAGAGGAACCAGGCGCTGTTGAAAGGCTGTTTACAAGTCGTACATGTGTAGCTGCTGGGCTCATCTTTACCTGCAAAATAACACAACAAGCAGCGTCAATGTCCGGCCGCCCACTGGTGGGCAAGAGCTCGTCTCCCTGCCTAAGCTCCTCTCCTCTGGGACGCTCAGCTGGGAGCTAGGGAAGGGACATCCCAGCTGAGGCACAGGCAGGGGAAGGGGGACGGGAGGAGGCGAGGGGTGTGATGGGAAGGTCCAAACCCACCCAAAACACACCCACCTTCTCCCACCATCCCAGCCTTGGGTTCAAAACTGAACCCTGGTAGGTAACCACAGCAAAAAAAAAAAAGCTATTAAAAAAAAAAGGCGATTAAGCCAATTGATGCAAGCTACAACTCAGCAGACTTTATGCTGCAAGAGGCTGCTAACATTTAAATTGGGGAGAAGAGAGAGAGAGAGAGAGAGAGAGAGAGAATGAGAGAGAATGAGAGAGAATGAGAGAGAGATATTTGGATTAAATAAATCCCCTTATGAAAAGCACTCCAGAAAACCATATACATCAGTTCAAATCAGCAACACAAAGCATCACAACTACTAGCAAGCTGAGCAATGTCACGTTATTAGCCTCCTCCTTATTTTGAGAGACTAATAATGTGTACAAAATTAGGCAGCATCTCCTGCTCCTTAGCAGACAGTCAACTCTGGGGCAAAAGGAAAAAAAAAAATCTGAAAAATAAACTCAATAAAATAGTGTGCAGGACAGGGAGAGTGGAAGGCAGAGAAAGCAGCAGCTCTACCAGGGAAAGAGCTGGAGGATGGCCAGGAGGCCTGGCCGAGCGCCCTGCCGGAGCCGCATTATTTCTCTTGCACTGAAAAGAAACTGAGGATGGTAAATGCCACTTTGGCAAGTAGCAAGCTAACTCTATTTCATGATAATTTATTTTTGGAGATAACACGGACATTATAAAAGAGCAACCAACTAATAAATAACTAAACAAAAAGCCGGCTAATAATGACAGCAGAAAGCAGCCCCTTCTAATATATGGCAAAACAAGGGGGATTAATAACTTTTTGAGAGACGTCTGCGAGGAAAGAGTGGCATGAGATACGGCAAAGGTGAGTGCGCTTTTATCGATCACTGTAATTTTGTGAATAATTCACTTCCACCCCCCTGTGGATGTTTTTTACTAAATGCTGGTAAACTGAACCCAGAGCTAAGAGGAGGATAACAATTCATTTCTAGCCCTGCCCAGCAGTTCTCGCAGAGCTGCTGTTTAGTGATATTTAAAAAAAAAAGCTATTGAGTTTGCAATAAACCACAGGAGCCCTCCAAAGACATCAGTACTTGGGGTGGTACCTGCCTACACCTCATACCCCTGCCCTGACCCAACATCTACATTACAAGACATCTGCTCCACAGGCACTGCTCCTGGGTAAAACCTCTTTACACGCTGCACTGAGAGATGCCCCCATTAGTTTCCCCCTATTTGCCTAATATGAAGAAACGGGAAAGAAAAAACAATTTAAGCAGATTTGGAAAGAAAACGTGGCTTTTTCTGCACCCATCTTTTCTCCCCTCTCACTTGGGAGGAGGAGGAAAAAAGCTCTGTATGGGCATTTTTGTTCTCCAGCGAGCTGAACGACGATTTGGGGATCCGAGAGGCAGGCAGACCGCAGTGCCGGCTGTAGTGCCCCATCGCAGCCTTCCTCCCTGCCTCCCAGCTCTGCGGTTATTCTACATTTGGCCTGGCAAGCTGAATCGGGCGAGTAAAAAGAGGCTCGACCGCCTACAGCAGGCATTTAACACTTTAATCACTTTAAAAGCCCTTGGAATAATAGTTAACGTTTCATCCTGAAGCTGGAGTCAGAATAAAATGCACTGCAGTGTTTAGTGTGTGCCAGGCATGCGAGCACAGATAAATACTTAAATCTGCCGAAATTAGAGGGAAATTCAATTGGACTTTCACATTCCTATGCTCATTTGTGAGCTAGGGAAAAAATCTTAAATGGGAAAATTTCATCTTGCTTCACCGTAATGAAGTGGAAGTTTTTAACACCACGGTAGGAGCTAACAATGTAACGCTACCTCGCCTCTCTACCTTATAGATCAGGTCAGAGAAAATAGCATTTTATCTTATAATGAGGATACAACGTCGAGCGTTCGCTACCACATTTTAGTATTCCCATCAACTAGATATTCTAGATCATAAGGGCAGCTCGTGTAATCATAATGTCAATGAGAAGGGCTGTTACGACTGAGACTAAAGATTACATGGAAAAAGCTGCTTTGAAACTGGTAATTATTACCAGTCCACTAATAGCAAATGATGCATTACACTTTCACCGTATAATCTGTATTTCACTCAGCTCCTGCCAGTACGCTCTCACAAATTCTAAATTCCTAAACTACAGTCATCAATAAATGTGTTACTTGCCATAATTTGCAAAATTACTTTGTTCATAACATCTTCGACTGTTATAAAGACTGGAATTGATTTCCTGCATGGCAAAATTAGGGCTACATTGATTTAGTGGACTGTAAAATGTAATATTATTCTTCATTTGCTTGCCTGAAAAACAAGTTTTCAATTCACCATCCGCATTTGGTAATCAAGATAATAATTTAAATTTAAAATCATGTTTATGTACAAAACTTCCCTAAACAACCCACCATTTTCAATGGAGCAACATAAAACTAGGCAATAAAATAAAGCAGCGAAACAGTTAAAATCCACCAGCCATTTGCCTCCACCTCCTTCTTTGAAGAGACACGATTTCTAATTTGTCTATTAGTGCTTGATTAATTATGAAGGCTATTGACTGACCATATCACCACCTACAGATACGTTCCAGTCTGATGCAGCCTTGCCAAACTGCAAGAATTATGGCACTAATCCACGCATTGCCTGCCAGCAGCAAGATGGGTCCTTAGACCGCCACAGCAACCCCTGGGTTTGGAAGGGACTCACCTTTCCTTCCTCCCATCCCACCACCATGCTTTTTGGTACAGCGTTCAGGTCCGCCAAAAGCAGAAGGGATTGTAGGACCCAAAGGCTGGATCCACTGATGTCTCCTAGCTATGTGCCAGCCTCTACATCCACACGGGCTTTCCAGCTAAAACATCCGGGCAAGACCACAGGCAAGCGAGGAAAGCACAGCTGACCAAGGACAGAGCCAGACAAGGTCCCATGGGGCTCTTCATGCCTCATCATACACCAGGACAATGCGATGGGATGTGTTATCCAAAGCAGCGTTGCAACACCATCGGAGCTTTCAGCCTATTTCCAAGGGGCTAGCAGGAATCCCTCAGATGGAGACGCAAAGAGGGTCACTGCCAAACTAGCCCTCGTCTGCCACTGGCAGCGAGTCTGGAGCCCATGTCCTCAGCTGCTTCACAACAAGGAATTTAAGGCAAAAGGGACCACCAGCTCTCACTCTCTGACTTTCCCTGTGTTACATGTCACTCAGTTGTCCTGTGCCGTGACCAACACAATGTCTTTGGGTAAAGCATAACCTCCTCCAGCCCTGTGAACAGTCTTTAGGGCAAAGCACAAAATCCCAGTGAAAACCATTCAAACCAGCTCAGAAGACAAGAAGAGCACCCACTCCTTGCCACCGCAGTCAGTTCCCACAGCTAACCACATTCACAGACAGGTACCGTGGTTCACCTGAATATCTGGCTCCAACCTCTACCCATTCTCTTTTTCTATTGAGGTTTTTTTTTTCGGCCAACACACTGAAATACCCCTTAGTACACAATAAGCCCCTCCACGCACACCAAAGGTACTTGTGAACCCTGAAATCAAGGCACACTTCAAAATCCAGTTGTTTTTCCATCCTGAAGCCCCCCCCTCCATCCTCTTCCACTACTCAAGGACCAGCCTAGCCCTTCTCAGCTGAGCATCATGCTGGAAACGAGTTGGTTTTACACTAAGCCTCCTGCAGAGTTGCTGCATTCTGGGGAACCACACCGAGGATCTGTACGCATGACCCCAGTTCCCTCTTCTAGCCAGGCACCACAGCAGGTTGTACCCAACCATAATCTCAGCACACCCCTCTTGACAGTCTTTCCAAACCACCCCATAAACCTGTCCCTGCTGCTCTTCATAGATCCACCCCCCTTTGCTTTACCCACAACACTAATCAGTTGCAATTGCATATTAATTTCTAGATCACCAACAAAATGCTAACCACCACTGTGGCTCCCACCAGCCTCTGCTGACCTCTCCCATCCACCAGTGCTTCTCCAGGTAAACCCCCACATTGGGTAATTGGGTAAATTCCCAAATCTGTTGGCCAGCCCTTAATAACCCCTGCTAGCAATACCACCCAGTGCTTGGTCTTCCTACACAAAATGTCACGCAGAGCCGCGCCCAACACCTTGCAGAGTCTATTTCATCTACATTTATCAACCAAAGTTGTCATCTGGAAGAATGAAATCAGGTTTATTTGACAAGATCTATATTCCATAAATCTACGTTGAGTGGCATGAATTATATTTCTATCCTTTAATTCTTTCTTTATCTATTGAATCTTATATCGCCTCTTCAATTATTTTGCCCAGAAGACATAAGCAAAGTCTTGCCAACTCTCCCACAGTTACCCCTACCAGCTCTTGACGGCATTTTCCCAGTCTGTAAGCTTTATTAAAAACCAGCATCACACGCCAACTCTTTAGGGATTCTTGGGTGCAAGTTGTCAGGCCTTTTCATTTAAAAATATTTATCTCCACTGGACCTTGTAAAAAATTCTCCTTGGCTACTAATGAGCTAGAAAAAAACGTCATCACCTGCCTATGATACAGAAACATAACATTGCTGCTTTCCAGCTCTACAGCAGAAATTTGATTTAAAATTTCTACCTTACTGCTTCTTCCATCCATCACTTCTAGGGTTTCTCTTTTCTCCACAACCGTAAGAAGCTCTCCTTTTCTCCCAGTCCATGCCAGGCATGAATTTTCCTCGGCACCTTCAGCTCCCCTGACTAGTTCCCTACCCATCACCGTTTCTCATTGCAATTGATTGCTATCTGTTTTCCATTTTTTTAATTGTCATATATTGATTTTTTTTAATACCTAATTGCTGTTCTCATCTCACCACTGAAGCGGGTGAAGTGGGTTTTGGATTTGGGCCAAAGTTGCCCTCTCCTTCCTGGACAGCTCATCAACTCTTTACAAATAGTTTCCAATTACCACTTGCATTTTTCCCTGTATATTCCTCCTCCCACACAATTTTACTGCTCATTTTCTTCATATTTGGGAAACTACCCCTTTAGGAGAATTACACGGGGATACCATATACCAAATACAAACATGGGGCCAGTATAAAACCTGACTGGTCTCACCCAGTGAAGTTGCACCCACTGATACATATTTATTCCTTTTCTACATCCTGGCCAGCAAAGGACTAGTGACAGGGCACGGCATTTCACTACAGCACAAATGTTCAGTGTTTCTCAAGTTATTGGCTCCTGCCGGGAAACAAAGCAGCAGAACAGCTCTTGCTTGCCATGCCCCCAGAAGTAGTGATTTAACCAGTGACACACGAGTGACAGATTTAGCTTCTGATCCGAAAAATGTTAACAAATGAGTGGGATGGATATTGGCATTTGAGTGCCTTTAAGGGCAGTTGGCACAATTACTCAGTAAAATATGAAGAGATGGCTGCTTTCAGCATTAAAGGGCTTTTTTTACAATTAAAAAAAAACCCTGGATCTTCTGTACTGTGCTCACAGATACACCCGGCGTGCTCAAAGTCCAAGTCAAAGCAAGCCAACATCTCCAGGCACAATATAGCTGGCTCCAAGCAAGACCCACAGCCATGTCCACAGCTACCAGCAGCAAAGCCAGACAAGATGCTGGCGAGAAGACCAGCTGGGAGAAGAAGCTGTCAGCTAGATGCCACTGCTGGGAGGGGGGTGGGGGGGGGTGGGAAGGAGTTCTGGAGCTAGGCATGCAAGTTCAGGCATTGCCAAGTGAGTAATGGAATAAACTGCATGAGTGTGCCAATGCACTTTGGAAGAGCTTCCTTCGTTTCTCAAAAGTCACGGCTGGATCCAGGAAAGCTGCTCGCTGGACACACCAGTGCTTTACGGAAGAGCAATGCTGAAACACCACGTGCAGCATCCTCTCAGTGCCCCTGTGCGAAACAGGCAACCCATAGCACAGAACGCTGTTTGGGAAGGACCACCAGATTAAGGAGCAAGATATTAGTATCACGTGTATTGTACCACAGGGCATTGTATGGGCTGCACACAAACAGTATTAGAGATACCCCAGTTTTCCCAGTGTTTTCACAAACAAATCGGCAGCGTAAGTAGTGACTGCGTATGTGCCAATGGTGTTTGCAAAGATTTCATTCACAGCTGCAGATTTACTCTCTTGGAGAAATCCCCGTGCCAGAGAAATCTCCAAGCAGACTGGGATTTGGCCCTCGCTGCCCGAACAGTCCAGCCTTTGTTCTTGGCAGCATCTTTCCGCAAGCCAGCACCACTAACCTTGGTGGCTTCGCTCCTGTGTTCTCCTTCACCTTCCCCAAAAAATGTGCACATGTAAGCAAAGCCAAGGTGTCTTTACCAGGCTACCTGCACCTACAGGCACGTACATACTTTTTGATATCAAACTGCAGAGAATAAAAGTTAAAAACTACTCTAGCACCTGCAACCTGCAGTAAGCACCCCCCCTCTCTTCTGCTCGCCACCAAACAATTATCGCAGGAACAGCCTGCGCCAAACCCAGGAACTTCTTTATTCAGTTTTAATGTCAACTGACTGCTTGATTTTTTGGACTGATAAATGTAGAGTTGTTATGGTATTTAAAGGGGGGAGGAAAAAAAATTGAGTTAATTGTTACCACTTGTACTTGATTCAGTTCTCCATCTGGCTTGTCAAATATCTCTTTTTTTTTTTTCCTCTCTCTTTTGGAAATCCGTACTGTTGAAATTCCTTTCAACTGAAAACTAGAGAAGTAAAACGGTTGGGACACAGGAAGCATCACAGGGCTGGGAGATAAGTGGGTCCACTCCACGCCTGCAGCAGCCCACTTCTCCCTTGGTAAGAAATAGCTTCTTTGTCGTGACTCACCTTTTCCTGGTAGTCGGTAGCATCAGTTTAGATGGGCAACTGTAACTGTCCAAACATATTTTTTCCTTCTTGTACTAATTCTTCCTCCCAATTCTCCAGATTGCAAAAGGCGAGTTATTAACCTGGTCCGTCATTAATCGCTTATAAGTAGCTGTTAGCACGGTTAGCATCAGCATCATCACTGTTGTTGTCATAACAATTATAATAATAATAAATAACAGGAGTAGCTGCACTTATGTACAACAGGGTACTTTCTCTATAATCTCTTCTCTTTATCACTAGATGAACCAGATTCAGAAACACTGAAACAGCAAAATGTCCCCAAAACTCTCTAGGAAATGATGCGCCATTGCTTGTGAAACAAGAAACACCATTGCTGTTGTGCATTTGAAAAATAAAATTCTGAAAATCAAGTCCACGTTGTTTATGAACAGGCCTGATGGTAGGTCCTCGGACTGGCTTAGTTGTGAAAATGTCAAAAATCTAGAAGTTTTGCTCTGTGGAACCCTCAGCACCCCATTTGCCATCTTTACCAGCCTTTCCCTATCTACAACTTATTGATAAAAGACATTGATATTCCTGACAATAATTATTTTTCCTGCAAATTCAAACTTCCTGATAACATTTTAATAAAACTGGCAAAATATTTTCTAAACCAGGTATCAATAATGCCAGTTTTTCATTACACCTCCTTTTAAACGCCCCTCCTTTAAAGAAGAACCAGGCCAAAATACTAATGCCATGACCCAAACTTTAAAGAGAAATCCAAGTAACAGCAATGATAAAAACAAAGGCACAGCTGGCATTGCCTTGCCATTCAAAGATTTAGATTGGGGTTAGGAACTCCAGGAATTCACCTTTTTCTCCCAAAGCCAAATTTTCATCGGGTTTTACAGCACTGCTCATGTTTCCAGAAAACAGAAGTTTTTTGGGCCTGAGGAAAGAATGAGTGGGAAGGGATGGAAACGGGGAAGCTACTTCCTCCCTGGAGAAGAGCAACGTGCAGCATCCTCGGCGGGGAACACAGGCCGGAGTGGGGAGGGCTCTATCCGCAGTGTGGCAGCCGGGCTCCTTGTAACCCTGGGGAACATCTAAGCCCTTGCAGGAGATGCAGACTTCATGGATGACCATTTTGGTTGTAGCCTCAACATATTTTGTGTATTTACTCATTCTTCTAAGCAGAACCAAACCCGTAACACCTCATTTCCCCACAAAAAAAAGTATTTTGTTTACAACAAGCAACAAAATGCATGGTTTGCCGGAGCCTCAGTGGGGAGGCACGGGGTGCTGGGGTCCCGCCGGAGCGCTGTGGTGCTGCCAGGCATTCTGGCCTGACCTCAACGTCTGTCACCATTTTCAAGGCGATTATGATTTGGCCACCAAAAAAACCTGCTTCAAGCTCCAACTTGGCAAGTAAGGTATCAGGCTGCGACTGATTTTGTGCTTTTTTAAAACTTAAGGGGGGTAGAAATCTGTCGCATCTTGATTAGTGAGGAACAGAAGAAACCTGCCATTGGAAAATAACACTGTGCTTGAAATTCAGCTTTGAATGAAGTTTTAAAAAGAAACCCCTAAAGCAAAGAAGACCTGATCATGCACACATATGTGACCTATACACTAACGCTATGGGGATGGAGAAATATAGGCAGACTGCAGCATCACATGGGTAGCAGCTCCATTAACTTTGAACACTGGTGGTGGGACCTGAAGGGCGATCTACATGGTGCTGTCAGCCCGGTAGGAGGAACTCCTCACTGATACCATCTCATTTCACTAAAAATATCATTAGCGAAGTATCCAACATCCCAGACGCGTAGGCTTCCCCACCTGCCTCTCCCGAACAGCCTGCCTCTCCCGAGCACAGGCATGGGGATTGTAAATAAATGGACTCAAACAGGAGCGACATCCCTGGGATGACACGCTGCTAAATCAGCTCCTCAGGACCTACCTACCACCAGATGTGTGTCCTGCTGGAAGGTCCACCTGGGCCGTGACCCACCAAGGACGAAGGCTCATCTAAGCCCTGCCCCAAAAACAGCATCAAAGCCCTTCCAAAGCCTAACCTGACTATCCAGCAAACAATACGTTGCTCCAACGGCCTGTAATTATGCATTTACCCAGTGGCTGCCAGGGACGATCACACCAATAATTCACTTTTTAAATGCAGTGTTGTAATTATACAGCTACAGAGAGCTTCCAAACAATTTTATTCACTCTTACAGACCTATGTGATGAACTATTTTCTTTTCTCCCTGGCCAGCAGCATCTGAAGAAAAAGGCAGAGTGCGCTTCAAAAAGTTTCTTGCAAAGGAAAGAAAGGAGATGCTCTAGTATGACATCTCAGGTCATCCCTGCTAGTGTGGGGTGAGACACAGCACGAGACTCCCAAGCCCTGGCGGATGCTGGCGGTGGGATGTTTCTCCTGGTTTGTATCGCAGCTTCAGCATCACTCAGCCTTGCAGCTGCACCCGGCATGGGCAAGCGTGTGTCGTGGACACTGTTCTGCAATGCACATCGTACATGAATGTATCTCTTACATATAGAGACTCTCAGCCATGACGCCAGGATGCTGCTTTCCTGAGAAGAGCTGCTAATGCTTGGTGACCTGATTAGCACTGCAGAACCTTGCTGGAGGACGCAGCAGCTCTATCGCACAGGGCGCTCCTGGAGAGATTGAAGCACGCTGGCATTTTGAAACGGCTGTGAGCCCCCCTCCCAGAGAGGAACAGGGGCTGGCACCTTCCCACTGCTGCTCACCAGCAGGCATGCTGCTGCCAGGGCACTGCTAGGCCATCGAGTCTCCTCATCATGTATGGCTTTGCTTTATTTTTGCTGCATTTTGTGTATTAACATCTCTATTTGAAATGTCTGGCTCTGTAAAGTGCATACATTTAAACCATCGCCTTGCAGAGATGTGGTGGTCCCTGCCAGCCCCACTTGGCCCTTCTCGCCAGCCAGGCACTGCCAAGGTCCCCTTCTCCATCCCACAGCACCCCTGCTCCCACCAGTGCCTCGGGCAGGGCATCGGTGGAGCTGAAAAGCCCCAGCCCTCAGCCAAGTGATAGGCTTGGGGATGTGCATGAACACAGGCTCTCCTTGACAGCCTTATTCCACCTTTTCCTTCCCAAAATGGATCCTCCTCAGACTCTCCTCTTTCCCAGCCTTCCCCTTTGGCTCACTTTCCTCTCACTTTCAAATTAATGATATTTAGCCAGCAGCAAACCATCCTGACAAAGTGGGTCAGGGGACATACAGGTCCCCCCAAATGACACCTCCGCCTGCAAATCATCTGCCAGGAAGGCAAAGGTTTATTCTGTCCCTGAGCAAGTTCAATGTCACCATGGAGTTGCAAGCACAGCAAGTGCTGAACCAGTTCCTACAACATTTAGTTTCATAACTCGCACAAGCAAGTATTAGTAGAATCAATAGTATATATTTTTTTTTCCCCTCCCTGCTTTGCAAATAGGACCAAAAGGTGTCATAAAATTGTCCAGTCTCCTCCGGTTTATTCTGTCTCCTCTCCATCGCTGAGATATCCTTGAAGTTGAAAATGATATAATACTCCGAATATCTGGAGTTTGGAGATGTAAGACTTGCAAGAATTGCTACAGCTTTACTGCATTCTCGGGGCACAGAGAATATTTACCATACATACATCAAGTCAAGAAATGCAAAAAGGCCATATGAAAATCTGGTGCTTCCAGCTCAGGAGTTTAAATTCCCAGAAAGACAGATAAGGGGTGGATTTTCCTATTTATAGATTTGCAGACGAAATCCAACAAAACCAGCCCTCCTCCCACCACCCCCAAAAAAAAACCCTCCCTCCTTTATGTCAGTAAGGCTGATTCAATTTTCAGGCTTGCAAGGTCTCCTCTCGCCAAGTATTACCCGACCCCAATAACACACACTGTTCCAAGGTTAAGATCTGTTTCCTTACAATAATGCAGAAAGCTGTTGTTTCAGTCACGGCTGCAGAATTCAGCTTTGAAGGACAGGTTAGTACCACACTACATTTAACTGGATTCAGTTCATCTGATTATACAGTGCCTTGCTTTCTGGAATATGTAATCATCTCTTTCTGATGACATTTTAAATATCCAACTAGACAAATAATTGCAGCAATAATTGATAGCTGAGTCAAGCTGGAAGATTATTGATTGGCACAGTACCCGCTGAAACAAATGTTCATCTTTCAAACATTACAGTGAGGATGCTTAAATCTAACTTTTGCTGATAAATGATAAAAATCTGATTTACTGATAAAACCACCGGAATAGAATATGCACTTCGGGATTTGATTACCTTGTGAAATTTTTTTGAAGAAAAATTAGGCAGCGGGATTTATATTCTATTTCTCGTGAATAATTGCCGAGATATGGATAAGCCATTGAACATAAACACACGCAGAGAAGTCTTAGAGAGTTGCTGATTAACTCTTTACCTTCCTGAACGGAATTTATCTGTTCCTAATCACTGCTTACATGGGAGTTTATCCTGCTGCCTTCCTGAGGATGCCTCACATGGGTCTCATTACCGGCGACAGGAGTTACATGTCGGGAAAGATCCTCCTGTCGTTTTCCCAGCAGCTCAAAGCCCTCAGTTTAAATGTGCATATTCTTACTTCGCTGTGAATGCAGCCGAAATGAGGGTTTGATCTCATTTGCTACGGTGTAAATCAGGAGCGCCAGAGCCCAAATCTGCAGCACTGCATAAAAGCAGCATGAGGGAGGTCAAGATCAGGTGCGTTTGCAAACTGCATTCACTATATTAAAGGGAGGGGGTTTAAAGCTGAAATAAAACCACTTTTCAGCTCTTATTACACAAGGGTCTGTTTAAACGTGGTTTTCCTTCTAATTATGAAATTCCAGACCCCGCAGCACTGCCTATACATGAGGGGGAGAGAAAGGGGGAATTTCTGAAACTTACAGATTAGAAAGCAGAGCAAGCAGCTGCCACAGAGGATCGCGTGCAGGGAAAGGCAAGCGATGAGCTGCCTAGTTAAGGGCAGAGGAGCCATCACAAGGCAGAAGCCTGAAATTAAGGAAAAGCACCAGAATATTTGAGCAGGGAACAAAGAGCATAAATTCCAGAGTAAGAGATGAAAAATGCACTGAAACGTTTTGAAACGGAGCCATTAGGAGCTGATTGAGTCTCAGAGCTACTGTTAAAAATCAGCGGCTTGTTAGATGCAGCGATCAGCTGAGCCCTGACACTTAAGCTGTACGAGGGGGCTTGTCGAGCGGCTTTGCTCTAATTTAGAGATCCTCAGTTAATTAGAAAGTCCTCAGATTTTCTGCAAATGCAGGCCGCTATTGACAGCTCATGCTTTTGATGCTTTCCGGGTGACAGTTGCTGGACTGACCTTCCCAGCACTGTCAGGGCTGCCCAGACCCTCGCCATGTCGGGGAATTCAATCACCACTGCCGTCGGGAAGTTACAAGTAAGGCTACCCCTGCTCCTACACACCATTTCCTCCTCTGAAACAAACCCTGATGAAATCTGCATTTGCTTAATGCTATAAATAGCTCCAGCTTTGCATTATTATTTTTTTTTCCCCCTGCTGACTGAATGTCACAGCCAGGCCAGGACTTCAGGGTGGGAGTTTATTGAAGGCAGCGCCAGCAAAGGTTGGGAGAAGTGCTTTACGGAGGATGACCTGCTTGCATTGCACCCACGGCCAAGACTACAGAAGAGAAACCTCCCTTTGAGACGTTTGTTTCCCCGATACCTAGGGCAGGTACAGCAGCTGCAGGGGATGGAGCCCCTGCCCAGGGCACAGCACTCCCCAAGCTCCCCCAAACACCCAGCATGCCCCATCCCATGGGGAAGCCTTTCCCAGACTCAAGCAAGGTCTGGTGATGCTCTTGGAGTAGGAACCACTGATAACATGTAATGCAGGGCAAATACATACACAGGCAACCACCTAACCTAACGAGGCTTGTTTGGAAATGCAAGGAAATGAGTGGAAGTTACAGCGACAACCCAACGGCAAGCTGACAGACCTGTAGTCACACAGGGAGTCAGCAGCAGACACTAGAAAATTAACTCTCAAGAACAGTCTAGCATTGGCAGGGAAATGAATGAGATGACCTAAGAGATATTTTCCACCTCTAATAGGATTTGATGATGATTTTGCATAGGCTTTTGTGCTAGCCTGGCTTTTGATAAAGGCATGGTGTCTCTTTTCAACTCACATGCAAGGGAGAGATTAATAAGTTGCAAACTCGGCCCACCTCGGCTATAAATGGTTCCTGTGCCTATAGGGGAAAAAAAGTCAAGCTATGACTGAAAAAAACCCCCAGTGAACTGAGTGCAGTTAGTGCTTTTACACCTAAATCTTCAGTTATTAGGAGATTTAGAAAGGAGAGAAAAATTCTCCTCCAGCATCCAAAACAGCATCAATTTAGTAGCCAAATGGGGCAGCAATGCACAAACCATGGCCAGTTTAGGAGCACCAGATTAAGACCTTTCCAGGGTGGGCACTGCTGGGGGCTGTAGGATGCAAGGGGAAATGAGATGGCTCCAGCACATCTTGCAGGTCACTTTTCCCCCATGCAGGAGAATGGGGCAGAGCCTCCATCAGGTGAGGACAGCACTCATGGGAAGACCTGGTGTGGAGACTTTTGCCCGCTCACAGCCTTGGATGGGTGGAGGGTAAGACCAGAGGAATGGCCTCAGAGGATGGATTACGATAGCACTGATGGTAAAGAGCAAATGGGATACAAGAGTTAAGCATACAAAACGGATTTTAAAGATTCCCATGTTTTAGCAAGATAAGCATTTTCTTACAGGAAAATGCAATTAAATGTTGTAACCGCCAGCACTTAGATACCAGTAAGAGACAGCATAAAAACACCCTAACCTTACCTGATTAAGCGAATAGTCTTCTGTGTAGTCTACATGGTCATATCACAATACCCTTTCTTGGGACAAATGCACCCTTACTCCATGGCCTGTTCCGTTGTTATTTTTCAGCAGGAAGATTTGGGGACCCCGGCCCTGTTCTTTAGCATCACTGGGACTAAACTCTGGGCCTTGCCGCTCTCTAACCCTTGCATTGGGCCAAATAAATGTGGCTGCAATTCAGAAGAGAGCCACTCTCCTGCCCTTCATCCATGAGTCTTCCTATTGTGGTTCTTCACCTCTTTACTTTGACGACGCATCGGATAAGGGTGCTGGGACCGTCATCATCCATCTGCTTACACTAGCAAAGTCAGCCCATATATGTTGAACAGAAGGACATGGGGTACACTGTTACCTGCCAGCAGCACCTCCACATCCACGCAGCCAGGACAACTCATTAGACAGCCATGCGCCCATCCCTGCTGGCATCACTTCCCTTACTGCCAACATACAGTCTCCCACAGGGCAGCTATGGTTTTTGGGAAAATCAGCCCATGGGGTCAAAGACGGGCAACCAGATACATCTCCACACGCCTGACCACAGACTTTTGCCTGCAGCAAGCATTTCAGATTCACGGCTGCTGTTATTTCCAGTGCACCCAGCTCTGGCGGCCACCACGGGGGACCAGAGCCCCTCAGAGTGTGGCGCTGCACCCAGAGATAACGAAACAACAGTTCCTGCCCCCCGAGCTGGCAATTTTCACCACCGCTTTTATAACCTGAAGAGAGGAGCTGCCAGTTTAAACAGGCTACTGCTTCGACGCCAATGCTTCCCACTCCTTGGGCTTAAGAGCGCTGAATATTTCAGCGGGTAAGTGGCAGAAGTCGCAATCCTCCCATTTGCTGCCATGTCTTGTAGCACTTTTGAAAAACCACAGCAGCACATTCGCGGTTGGAGTAAAAGAAATTGGCCTCACATCATTTTTTAGCAATAATACAGTAAGAGAGCAATAATATTAAAAACAATTAACACCAAGATGTTGCACTCAATCACGCCTTAAGTCCGAGGAGCTTGGTGTGCTTTGCAAATGGCCATTAATGCCATGAAGGCTGTATGGGGAGTGGAAGCGTTGCCTGCTGTCCCGCAGGGGCATTTTCCAGCCGTTTACCTCTGGTTCTTCATTTTCTCAGGAATGGGAGCACTTTCTAACAAGCACCAGGAAGCATTCAGCTTGTACCCAGCACCCCCCACCTCTCTGACACCTGGTCTGTGCCTGTTCCCCCTGCGCTCCCCAAAAAGGGTGCTGGACGCCACGGTGATGAGCAGCAGCTCCATAAAAGATGTTAAAAGTCCTTGAGTCATCACTTTACCTGAACATTTTATCAGAAAACACCCCATCCAGGGGCAGGTTGGGAGATGGCCACATAAACAGCAGGTCTGAAATTGCCATCAGCTTCACCTCGATCCTTTTCCAATGTCCTTGGCCATCCAGTTAAGATCTGACAGCATTTAAAGATGACAGTGCTTGAGGTAATGGGACAATGCCGTAACAGGATTACAGGAAATGTGAAAGAAAGGACATACGTGTGTAATGTCATTTAGGTAATGTTATCTATGAACAGGTTTTGCTGCAATTTTTGCTGACAAAGAAGTCAGTCTCACTTATACAATTCCTTTTAAACTCTGTTATTGCCATAAATAGTTTACTTCCTCCTGAAAGAAAGCTTTTTAGATGTGTCATCGCAAACATTTTGTCCAACTTTCTTGCTGGTCTGAGGCAGGGTATCCTGGGAGAAAAGCAATACAAACCAGCACGAGCTGGCAAGCAGGGGAGACAGCAGGATCGAAGGACTCCCCACCACCCTCCCAACCTAGCTGCAGCACCCAGACTTCATAAGATTCTCCCAATTAATTTCCACCCAGCTATTTCCTCCCCACGCCCTTTTTCCATCAGTATTCCCTTTCAGTCCCACCGCAGCTGCCCCCGAAACAGCTTCCTCATTGTCCCCCACCAGAAGTGGTGTATGTGTGCCAAGCAACTGACCGCGAACAAAAGCTTGTTTGACCAACGCTAGTTCCGAAACAAAACCCCGGCTGGATAAGGAAATCCCGCAAAGGAGGGGGGATTGATGCTGGGACAATTTGGAAGGCAAGCCCAGGCGCGCTCGCCCCCAGGGACTTGCATTCTTGCCAGACAATGGTGTCTAGCCTCCCCATTCACCACCCGCCTCGCACCCCTCCCAAAAAAATCCCTACTAAAAGCCATGTTTATTATATAGTCTGATAAGCAGAAGAGATGCCGTTAAATTGAGCCCACGACCATCTCGCACACTGCCCGCAGCGTCTCAGGGATGGAGGGTGGACAATAGAATAAGCCTCTAAAGGACTTGGGGAAGGGTTTCTGGAGCTAAACTTATTGCTAGGAAATACTGGGATGAGTTGATTCCTTCTGTGTTGGATAGTGAAAATTAATGGCCAAGGGGGTGGCTGTGAGGTCCCCACTTGCTACCCTTTCTCAGGGAATATTCACTCTTTCTGAGCAAAATATTTCTTCCAAACTCCCCAGCCTTGCCTTAGATGACTCCTTCCCTCGAGCCCAGCAAAAGTGGCTGTTATGAAAAAGCCGAGCCTTTGCCACCCACACATCTGCCTGCCATTGGCATGTGAACTAACCGATTAGAGGAAACACCCTCCCTGGGCAGGCAGCCCCCTCCCTCGATAAGTGCGGGTGGAAACCACAGGAGTTGCACAGGCCGACTCGCGTGCCGTATGCCGGCCTGACCATCTTATCCGTTAATGAACAGACGTTCATGTCTTTGGCGCATTGAGCAACGTTGACATCTGCCCGTTTAAGCAACATGTTGGGTTGCAGCTGGGTTTGCGACCGGGTGGCTGGCAGGGTTTGCTGCAGGCTCCCCATGGGCTTTGGTGGGAGCAAGATCCTACCACCTGGCTGTCTGTCCGCCCGGGCACACGTTGCTACTGGACGATGCTCATAATAAACACAGATATGTTAAAATTCCTCACAAAGTCATAACAGTCAGCCCTTGAATGGCACGTCCCAGATCAGTCACCTCCAAGCTGTCCCCAGGAGCACGCATCACCACCCCCTGCACCAGGTAGAGATGGAGGAACTGGCCGAAGCAGCTCTAGTCATTCCCCCTGTACATGTGCTCCAGTCACCGTCTAAGGAGAAGAAAAGCTTTTGCCATGATTAAAGGCAATTTTCTAAAGCATATTTACCATTTCAGTGCCAAGGCTGCTTACGGTGTTTAGTAAGTACATGTATGTTTGCAAGCACATGTATACATTTTCTATTTCTACCCCGCAGAAGCGCTTGTGCAAATGCTGCAATAAGGTATCTGTGGGTTATGAGTACACAGGGACAAACCACAACACTGAGGTGTAGATTTTGGTACTGTCCATGGAGTGCCAAGGCTACAGGCCCAATCCTGGGGCAAACTGCCAGTTCCTTGCTTTTGGAGTAGGATGTGCCTCTCTGGACACTGCCTGCACACCAGTTTTGCTGCTGTCTGAGCTTCCAGCCTTACAGAGATCCCGCCACCACTGAGCTTCCCCAGGGCTGACAGGCAGCTTTGGAGGACACTGAAATGGGAGCCAAGGGCTAGGACCCGTCTCCTTTGCACCAACTCTGGCAGCACCTGCCACTCCCTGCCCGCTTCAGTAGGAAATGGGGGCTATCAGGATCAGACCTGTGCAAGTTGTAACCACCTGTAGGGCTACAAACACAGGTGACGTGCATGTGCCTTGTGCTGTACATCCCACAGTTTTAAGCACTCACTTTCCCATCTTTTCTAAAGCTGAGCTTTTAAAACCCCACAAATCAGCATTTCCCTATAGTCACCACTTCTGGCACTCGGGATGAGGACGGCCCATTCCACTATGCTCATCCAGAGAGGGACACAGCTACTGTGGAGGAGGTAGCAAGGGGGACAGCTGACTGCTTCAAAACCTGACCACTCCAGCCACACTGCCCATGAGCCACCAAACAAAATGCTTCTGGTCAACAGAGCTACACTATACATTGACCAATACACCACACAGACTTTTTCTTTCTGGTTTTGTGAAATTAATAACACCACTTTAAACTTGTCCTTAGCACTTACTGTTTCTGTCTGCCTGCTCTGAAGCTGGGATGCTGAAGTCGCAGAGCATATTCCTGCTGGAAGCTAAAAGAGGCTGCCAGGGAAACATGTGCAGACCTCACAAGACAATGAGGCATTTTTAAGTGCAACCCCACTACTTCCAGAAAGCTGGCCCTAATCATTCTTGCCCCGGCAAAGTCTCTCTGAGCACAGCACTGCCCCACAACAGCTCAAGCAACTCTGCAGGGAGGGAGGGGAGCTACCCCATCCCATCTGCCACAGTTGGGCAACAGCAGCAATCCGCATCTCACAGCCAAATGAGATTACTTTGACATAACGTGTGCAGGTGAAATTTCAGGAATGGGGCTATTCCTGTTAGAATGCGGTCAGAAAAACAGGGTTAATGCCCTCGTTATCTGACTCACCACATTGCTGCGCTGTGCATGGTCCATCCAGTGATACTGGCCGGTTGGGCGAGCAGGGATGCTGCAGCGCCGGGTGCTGCAGGAGCAGGGCCAACACAGCAGTCCCAGCAAATTAACCAGCCACCATGAAAAAGCTGGCTTTACTCCTTACTGCGAGCATCAGGAGGTAATTTCTCCCTCCCTTACTCACTCGATCCTTTTCTTGCATCTGGCTCATTCGTCCAAGCCAGCATGTTTGCAGTAGCGGAGAGGATCGCTGCAGCTGGGGATGTGAATGAAATAGCCTCGTGGCTCTGCTCTCGCTGTACAGCAATGGGTCCCAGGCAATGGGCTGCCACAGAGGACAGACCCTGCTCTCTGCTACCTAATGGCAAAGGCTGCTGGAGCATGGCTCCTGAACTTGACATCTCGGACGCTGCTCCAGGAGGCCAGAGCTGAGACATGCGTGACTCATTTATAAATTATATACCATGTTTGGTTTGTTGTTTTTTTTTTTTTTTTTAATTTAAATACTGTTAGGCAGAAATTCCACAGCAATTTGCTTTGTTTCTTTGATCATGGGATTGCTACTCTTCTTTCCCTGGGGAAAACCATGCCCTAAAAACAAACAAATGCTGCACTGTAAGTACAGAGCCCACTCCTTTGAAACCTCTGGAGACACACTCACCCCTAAAAAACAAAACTATCCTGAGCTGTGACACTGAACGACACCCGCAGCAGCCCCAGACCTGGGTTTCACAACTTTGTGAACGTTTTCCAAACTCCTAATCCTAACAAGTAAGTGTGCAACAGGACACACAACTGCTATCAGCATGTGAAAATATGGGGCTTTCTCTGCCAGGGCTGGGGCAGCTACTGATGTGCTCCGACCCTGCTCCAGGACAGCCACTTCTTTCCACTGGAAGCGTTCAATCTATTCAGATAACTTTCATGAAGCCTCCAGCCTTCCCTACCACTGACTCAAACCCTCATTGGTTTTGTAGATCTGGAATAATCCCTCTGGCCTCATGGCAGCAAGCAGTGTGAACCTTGCCTGGGCATACTTGATCTGAAGTGGGACTGAAGTCCCATTTTCAAGTTTTATGCACCAGATCCCATAATCCCATGGCTCCAAGAAAGCTTTAAGAAAAGCCACATGGATGCAGCAAGAGTCACCATCAAGCCACACACGTCGGCAATGCCAGGCTACCTACCTACGCAGATATTCGGACTAACTTCCAGCAGAAAAGACACAAGATTACTTCTCTTCTACACCTAGTCCAAATCCATTTACATCTGGCCCTGCACCCCACCCGCACATAAGCCACCAGAGACTCCTAATCTCTCCTTTTGGTTGATGACTGTCATTTTCCTAAATGGGGCCCGGTGTGACATTCAGTTGACAGGAAGCCTCCCACAATTGGCTGCAGACTTGGGGTCAGACCCTCTGCGAGCGACCCAAGGGAGGAGCAGCAAGTCAGGGTGAGATGGGAATTTGCAGCCTGGCATTAAAATGTGGCGCTCAAATGCAGGAGGGTACCTCCCCACCCCCCTTTGCAGGTGGCCCTGAGCTCGTTCAGCCCACAATCTCACTCCATGGCTGCTCTGAGTCAGCCCCGTGCCACGTGATTGCATAAATTCAGTGGTAAGCCTGAACTAATATAGCCATCCTCTCCGCAAGGCTTATCAGCTCGAGCTGGGTGCTGCATGGGCTCCGCACCTACTCCACTCCTGGTTGGGTGATGGCACAGGTCCAGCCAGTTCTGAGCACGAGCCGAGCTTGCTCGCGTCCACTGGCAAAATGTATGCAAGCGGTAAGAAGCACGCCTCGGAAACCCTGGAAATCTGACAGCTTTTTGTGTTGTAATAATGCAATTCAAAAGACTATCAGGATTGTATAAATATTTGTACAGACACTTATCGCTGTAGCAGTCAGATACTCGGTCCCCCTGAATCAGCTGATCTGCTTCAAGTCCTCGCCTCCGTTTGCAAAAGTCTGCTAACCGAAACCGTGCAACCCCAACGTAACTATCTACATAGCGAAACACAAAGCCTCAGTTTATATAAATTGTTTCCATCCTCTACCCTCCCTACTTGCTGGGTGGGTGTCAGCAAAATAAAATAAAAAGTGGGATTGGATTCCCACTGAAAGAACAGGAGCAAGATGCACGCTTTAGCCAAGGAATTAATTAATTATTATTAACACAATGAATGCTTGCTAGGAAATGTTAGTACTTTGCCATTGTAATTAAATATTCTCACTCATGCAGCTCTCAGCCTTCAGAAATTAGTATTGCATTTTATAGTCCAGATTTTTTTTTAATAAGAAAATACTTTCACTTTGAATTTTTCATTTTCCGCTGTCATGGAAAGCCAAGAGAAGGTCTCTTAATATTCATGCCCATTTTCCTTTCTAAACAATTACAAATATGTTTTTCAGCGGCATATGCCGTTTTCATAATGAAAAGTCCTCTGTCATTTTTGCTCCGGTACAAGCTTGATCTTGACGAATAAAGCAGATCCCATCGCCTTTCCCCATGTGAGCGGGTGCCTTGCTATGCACTGACTCTGCTGCTATTTCCATCCCCAGGAGCTAAAATGGCAAGTTTCTTGAAGACTGGGTACCTCCGCAGGGCATCTCTCATCCAAATCAATGGGAAAACTCTTCAAGGAAGGACTTGCTTACAGCACAAGGACCCCAACACCTAACCCTAACGAAGGACCAGTTTCTAATCCCTTTACTCGAGGTCCATTTGCTTCAGCTGGCTGCTTACAAAAAAAAAGAGCAGCACAATCCAGTCCTCCGTCTCTTCAAAATGGGTCAAAGACACATAGGATTATTACTAATTTGGAAAGAAAGCACCCGAGACATAACGTAATTCCAACACTAGATTTTATCGCTTTTACTCACAATGAGCAAATGCCAGGGGAATCACCGAGCAGAGGGCTTCTCACCTGCTCAGAAGGAAACTGGACCCTGCTCCTACCTGCTGGAGCCACCACCAGAGCTACGCAGGTAATTAACCACCAGACCAGGTGAGCTTCACCTGCCTCACCCTTCCCGAAAAATTAAACAGCACTGTGGGCTCAGGTTCAAGGATTTGGTTTTAATCTTCTCTTTACCCTCGGATGGACGCACACAGTCACTCCGTTTTGCCATCCCCAGCCATCACTGATTTAGCTAATGCTCTGTTCCAGCAGGAAACATCTTAACTCTGAAGATCTGATGATTGCCCCAGCAATCAGTTGTTCAAATAGTTGAAAATTAAGACTATTGCACACAAAGTAAATTAAGTAATTTTCTACCCTCCTAGGGTCTCCCAAGTCTATCAGATTTCCCACAACTGGTATGTCACGCTGCCTCATTACTGTAAAGAAAATACAGCTCCGTGAGTCCTTTAAGTGGACTAGCCTCAAAGACTCAGGGAAAAAAAAAAGATCTTTGCAAACACACATCCGACTGCAAATGAAACAAAGAGCAGAAGACAATTGGCAGAGCATGTTTATCTGCTCCCGTGCTCAGGTCTCGTGCCTTAGGCTGCATAAACCTCTGCAAACCCCAAAAAGGATGTATGCAGCCGTTCTCTAGGACACCAACTTTGTCGACAGCGATAGTTTTGTTTGCAAGGATGCCAGCAGAACTGGGGGCGAAGGAAGTTGCCCTCCAGTGTAAAAGGCTGCAGATCTTAAAGAAGGTACCACTTCAGCTTCCTTAATACAGTCATCCTACCTCTCACTCTCCTTCCTAAAATAAGTAAGCATGGCAGCTTTTAGGCCATGACTGATTTTTAAATAAGAATTTTGAACTTAGCCTGCAAACATTCCTACCGCAATGCTATGGGATGCTCTGTTACCTTTAGCCATTAAAACAAGGGACAGACTGCACCGCTTTCCGCAGCTCCCTGGATCCCTTCCACCCTAGCTGCGGCATCTCAGAGAGCTTTTGTTCCCATGCCCAAACAAGCTGGAATTGTTCCCAAGAGTTTGGAAACCTCAAGCCGAGCCATAAGCACCCGGCATTATGGTAATCACCTGGTGGTGGCTGCTGTAACTTCAGTTTTACATTGAGACTTTCATTGAAACCCTCTGGTTTTGGACTATTTTTTCTTTGCAGCAGAAACTCTCCATGATTGGTCTCGGGCCAGAGGTGTGCTTTTGTAAGACCAAAAAAAAATTTTTTTAAATCAGTCACTTATTTTCAGCTAAAAGGAGAGGGGATGGGAAAACCCCATGACAAGAGCTTTTTAAGACAGTTAGTCACAAGTTACCAAATGAGGGGACAAAAGCCACCCCATGTTTGTATGCAAATCAGGCCCTCAAAGAACTGGCGCTTTATAGATTGGTGGGGAAAGCAAGTGCTATTAACAGTTATATTTTTGTACATGCTTCCAAAGTATGTCCAGTAATCACTTTGCGCTGTGTTTCTGAACCACAAAGGTTCAGCAGGACACACAGGGAACCTACCTTTCATCTGTAAGATGGAGAAGAAACTGGAGCTCTTGGGTTCTTCCATCCTGGGGGCTTTCTAGAAAGTCTGACTTTTCAAAAACGCCACCCACGACTACCCCAAATGCGAAGTTCACCGGGGGTACCTGGATCTTGAGAACCCACATTTCAACACTACTTGTCCTTTGGCATGGGGCTGGAAGTGAGTGTCAGCCCGTCAGGACCAGGGGGAAACAAGACGCGTAGTATAGGTGATGAGGCAAGAACTGTCAAAGCTTGAGGAAGAAGCAGGCACCCACTCCCCAGACAGTGAGGCCAGTTACTGGGAACTGTGCCAGTGCTCCTATGGACTCCTCACACATACCTCTTAACCAGTTAACTCCTCTGGTTTGTGCAAGCAGGGACCGTGGCATCCCCTTCTGGCCCTCCAGGCTCTGTCTGTACTTGTGTCTCGCCTCAATTCCAGTCATCAGTTTTCACTTGGATGAATGAATTCTTGAAGGAATGAGAAGCCACACTCATGAAAACCCTCACACAGGGATGGAAATCTCCTTCCTGGATCAGGAAACTTCACCTACTCTCCACAACCAGAAAAATCCCTTCCTTTCATCTGTGCAGGTGTTTTGCATTAGCACAAGAGCACGACTGACTGTATCTACATGAGGATTTTTGTGGGGAGGAGATGCCCCGGTTGCCCTGACTTGCCATGTTTGGGTTCAGTGCAGCAAAGAGTTTGTATGCATTTTTATTAGGTGTTTTGCAAGGAAAACTAAGCGGAAGGCTTCTCCCTGGAGCGTGCCAGACGCTCTCCAAGCCCTGCTACAAGCACAGAAGCCGAAAGCAGCGACGGGTCCTGCAGGCAGTCTTGAACAAGTTTGGTGGGGACATTTGGCTCAGGCCATCTGAGCGCAGCAGACAGTGTCTGAGAACTAATCCAAGGTGTATGAAAAGCCAGAGGATGAAACCTGGGTCCAAGCAAAGCCTGAGTAGAAAAGCTACGTGCTAGGGAAAGCAATGAGTAAGAGTGGGCAGAACAACACGACTGTTCCTCAGATATCTGTTAAAGCCTTGGGTCCTTCGGAGAAGGTCTGTGGTGACCTGGACGTGCACAGTTATTCCTGCTGTCCCCAGGAAGCCCCAGCCATGCTTTGTCCAGGGATGAGTATTTGGAGAGACAAAGGTCTGATCTGGTGAAAAACCCCACACCTCAGTTGACCATCCCACCCCAGATAAGCACCAGGGAGAGGCTCCAAATCCACACACACAAGTAAATGTACAAACCAGATGGAAACATCCCAGTGCTGAGCCCGATGCATTTTTCCTGGCTTGTTTGTGATACAAGAGCCTGACAAATGCCAGGGGCCTGCTCACCACTAGCTTATTTCCTAACGCTTCCCACTGCCTGGGTGTTTAGGTCTTGCATATCCTGCCTGCTTCCTCCTCCATCTCTCCCAGCATGCAGGCACCCAGAAGGAGATCGCCCACTGTGGCACAAGAATGTTGCAAAGCTGTGACTATCCTCTGGTTAACCCTTATCTATCCCCAAGCCCCAATAAAAATCAACCTATGACCTCCTGCTCCTTTTATTGATATTATTTTTTTCTTTAGAAACCAGACTCGCTCAGCTCTCTGGTTCCTAAAGGGAGCTGCAAAGAGCCCAGCCCCCGTCCTGCTAGAAATGCCTGGATTTTAATATTTTGCTTGGAAATGGGTGCGAGCAGAAGCCGCTGGTGTAAGCAAAACCAAACAGCACCAGAGCAGTTTCTCCCATCCTTTCCTAACCAAGCCTGCTATTCTTGGGCACCGTCAAACTGAGGAATTTTCCCTCTCCCTCTCCTGACTTCACGTTACTTGAAAATGTTTACACTGAGGCTTAAATCCCTGTCTGGGCTGGAGAGTGTGGTTCATTCACAGCTTCTGCTCTTCGGCCCAAGCTGGCTTTCGAAGGCTGTTTTGCAGCTCCCTGGCCGGGGAAGGCAGCTCACGGCCAGAGCCCACGGGTACAAGCCGGTACAGCAGCTGGCAAGCTTGGGAAATCTCTCAGTGCATGACCAAGAGGGCTTGGCTTCAGCTGGACAAACATTTTCTCCATGTCAGCTAATGTACGACACTCTGACCTCCTGCAAAGAGCCGGCTCACCCCTTATCTCTCCATCAGGATTCATATGGGTGGTTGTTCTTCTGACCCCAGTGTATCAATCAGGCCACACAGCCACCCGGTCAGGTAACTCCCCGGGAGCTCCTGCTACAGCAAGGGGCACCCGCAGAGGTTTGCGCAGACAGCCAAGACGGTGCCCAAACCCAAAGTGACTGCAAGCGTAGGCGCTTTGCTACTCGTGGTGAAGTACCCCATTTCTCCCTCAAAAACACTCGACAGAGTTTCATTTCCCCACCGGCAGGCTTGAATAACATTTTAAATGCCAAGATTTATATGCAGACACTTACAAATGTATTCCATTATAGCCTTTGCAAAACTACATTTCAACCTAAACATTCAATTAATGTAATTAAATTGCTACCTGGCGGTATTATCTAATTCAACTTTGGATCTGTGCTATTGAAAAGCATGTGTCTTTTAGCACTCCGACTGGCAAGACATGAGATAAACAGACCTATAAACATGTTGGCTCAACTGAGCTGTTTAAAAATAAATTAGCAAACTATAAAAATAAACAGTAACATACATATGTACTCAATTATGAACTAACTCTAATTTTTGTTCTGAAATACTGTCTTTGACCTTAGTCATAAACAAGCACTATTAAAAAAACATAATATCTCAACAGACAGAAGGGCAGGGATTAAACACTCATTGAGTGCAGCAGAATGCAAAATAAAGGATGAAAAGAAAGAAGAAAAGAAAGAAGAAAAGAAAGAAAAAGGGGGTGAGGGGAAGCTCACCCTTTATTAAATCAAATGCAGCAACCTATACCCACCACAAGCGATTATGTTGATTAAAGCTGCTTAGATTCAAAACGAAAGAGTTAAAACCTACTGAGGTGCATACGGTTAAAAACCTTGTAAGATCTGGGGGTGGGGGGGGAATATAATTTTAGCTTGCAGCTGCTGCAGGCGCATGGCTTTGGGACAGAGGGTGGTGTGGGACCCACCAAGCCACCCATGGCCCTCGGGCTGCCCAGGTGCAAACCCCACTACCATCTTGCAAGAATTCAGCCTTCAAAAAACATATGGCAGAAAGGTGGGAACTGTCCTTGCGCCGGCTGCACCAGAGCCGAGGGGGAAGAAAAAAAAAGAAACAGATTTTTTTTTAAGCTCATATAGCGGCATCCAGGCCATGTTTTTGCCATTAATTTAGCACTCCCATAAGAAAAGAACAAGCCACCATGCTACAACTGCCAGCACTGTTATATTTTCTCCAGGAAGGCAGGCAGAAAGTTAGGAAGGATGAAAAGTTGATGCACAAAAGGCACATTTTGCACCGAGGGCAGAGATTTTCAAGGCTTTCAGGCTACACAGAGGGTACCGATGTCCCTCCCCACATGCACCCACGAGCAAAACCTCACAAGAAACCCAAAATCGACAACAAAAGTAGCTGAGCAACCACTAAGTGCTTCTTCATTGCAGAGAACCAACCTAAAACTTTGACTGCTAGTGGGCTGTCCCCCCCCCCAAAAAAAGCCTTGTGTAAATAAAAAATAGGAGGCAACTTGTGTTCATTGACACACTGGCTCAAAAACAGGCAGAGAGAGGCGAGTGTAAGAAAGACTTCGCCCCAGGCCAGCTCCTTGCTAGTGGTGAGACACATAGACGCAGTCGCTCAGTCAATAACCAGGCAGAGTCTGACATTTCCCTGAACAAGAACGGCTACTAGTTGTTGAGACACAAACAAAACATCCGCAAGGCATGTTTTTCAAAGGACGCAACGGGAAGGGTCCATAGGAGCCAGTGACGGCATGTGCCTTTTTTCCCCCCAAGGACCTCCACATTGGCAGAAGCAGGATGCCAGAGAACTCAGTGTGATAGGGGAAGCCCCAATAGGATGGGAAAAGATGGTGAAAATAGAGAGAGGCAGGGCTGTGCCAGGTCCTGGGATTATTTGGGAAGAGCACTCAAGTTTAAGCAGTGCTGGAGTCACTCCAGCTGTCAGAGCTAGCACGTGCTGCTGCTTGGTGGGGAGCGGCAATGGCCTCTCCTCCACACTACCAACAAACCCCAAAGGATTTTCTTTAATTCCTCATGCAAATATTTGACTGTTCTCTCCCCCACCCCCACCCCTTTCCCTCCCCCCCAATTTTTTTCTGTTTTGCTTTAATTCTGCAAATAAATATCTACCACTCCCTTAAACAACTGCCGAATGCTGCCACTCGGGAGTGACCATCGATGATCAAACGGCAACCAGCAAAGCACTGGTGCAACTGGGAGCAGAGGTCAGCATTGTGATTTTCCTGTGATCTACCAACAGGAGCATCTTACACACCTGGACTGACCAGCACCTCCCAGGACATCACACTCACATTTTGCTCCACACCACAGCTATCTCTCCCACTTCTTTTGGAGTTGGGTATGTCACACACATTATAACAGCAAAATGAGAGTAATAACAGGTCCTGTCCAGACTATCTGCTCCTTTCCTCTTCCTCTGGCAGAAGACTTGTACTTGGAATCCAGCCCTGTCCCAAGGCCACCTTCCCAGCTCAGAGCTTACCCTGACTGAGAGAACATCTTCCCTGACAAGTGACGACAATAAAAAAGTGCAATTAAAGCACTGTGCCAGTTTGAAAACCAATGCCATTTTCTGCCCATCCTCCTTGCTCTGTTACCAATAAAACACTTAAAGATACCATTCATGCGGACATAAAGTGCTAATGGCTACCTGTTAGCATGTTTCATCATGCTAGTATTTTTGCTGTTCTCTGACAGTTCCTCTTTTGTTATTTTAAAATAAAGGAGCGCTAATCTGTGTTGGACCTGAAGACTAAGAATTACAATCTATATAAACTGCAAAATTAATGACACCATTTCCTTCCACTCCGCACCATTTCACAGACACAGTGTTCTCGCAGACAAGCTCTTTTCCAGGCTGTAAGAAGTTGGAAGTCCAGGAGCACAGAAGTAGCCTGGGAACACGGTAAGATGTTACTGAAGTACCGTGAATTCTTGCCCAAACCCCGTGTGTTTGAGAGCTGACGGGGAGAAAGCAATGTGAATGCTGAAATCCAACATCCTCGAAAAGTCACTTTTAATGGGTGAAGAAGAAAAATTCGGTGGCCATTCCCACCTGCAGGGATGAGTCTTCAGAGCAAGAACAACCACTGGTCCAAATTGGCCAGGCCCATCCCATCTGATTTAGACACCCAAGCGTTGCCCTGCATGTGACTACAGATCATTCACTGGCTCTTCTGGATGCACAAAGAATGAAACTCCTCAAGTATCACCTTAGCAGTTGCTGGCTCCAGTTGGACCTCTGCATGGGTACCCACTGCCCAATGTCTTCCACCCTCAAAAATGCATTGGGCACATCTCTGCACTGCCTTAAGTAAGCATACATTGAGAATACTCCTACTGACATCCATGAAGTTACACCACGTGAAAACCTGCTTCTGTGGAAGAAGAGCCTGGTCCTCTGTGGCTACCAACAACCCATGTCAAAGCTGTATCTGATTTTCCATGGAGCAGGAGAAGAACAGAAGCTCTTTGGTCTCCAGAGCAGTCAGAGCTCTGCAGAGATACCCAGAGGCTTCCAGCACACACAGAGGGATGTTCCCTTTCCCCAGCTTTGCAATTGTTTATTGTAACAAATTAAGAGCGCTAACAAGTCTTACTGGAGCCCATTGCAGGGAGGTTAAGAAACAAGACTTACCTGATGCAATAGTCAATGTAACACAACCTCCCAAGTCCCAGTTCAGGCAAAATATATGCACACAACCAGAGGGGATGGGTATAAGCTCGAGGGAGAGTTTGGGATGCTCCAGTCCAACACCACAATGCTGGAGAGGAAAGATAAGACAGCACAGCAGGGGACAGGTAATTCCCTGCCTGCTTTATGTCTTCTGCTCCATTCAAGGACACCCACTCTGGCCAGGCCAGAAACAAGGACACCAGTTCAGGCACAGCTCTGGTCTGACCCAACGTGGCTAGTTTTGTGTTTATTAAAAAGATTGCTCTACAGTACAAGTAGCTGAGGGAGACCTTTATTTGCTGGGCTGAAATTTGAAAATGGGCAGGCTTCACCCCATATGCCTTGTCATTTGACTGCCATTGCTGAAGGCGGCAGCGTGATGGGTCAAGGTTGCCTCATCTGCAGACCCTATACGTCCAAGCAGTGCTGCACGCCACAGCGGCAAGTGGCCAGTGTATCAGACAGCAAATGCAACATACATGACAAAGGCTCTTCCAGCACGGGGTAGAGACATGGGGGAAGGCAGGCCAGCATCTGATGGGATTTTCCTCCCATAGGGTCACTTCTGCCCAGCGCACTGCAGTCCTCCAGCTTCTGCAAAGCTCCAGCACTGCTGTGCATGGTCTGCAAACAAGTTTTTGCCTCTCTGCTTGTGGCCATGGGCTCCTCCAGCTCCAAGGATGAATGCTGCTCCAATCTGCCTAAAGGCTGGCTGAGCAGAGGGGTGTGATTGGGAAAATAAACCTCCATGTTTCTAAGGTTGCTCCCACATTAACCCAAGCCTGGCTACTGCTACAACCCGCTGAGGCATCTCAACATTACCTGGAGGTTCAGCCTCCTGTGGAAAGATCACCTGCGCCCCCAAGATCCTGACCGTGACAGGTAAGCACGGCTCCCCGAGGGAGTCATTAACCAGAGGGTGTTTACTTACACCAAGTCCCCAGACGAGCCCCAAGCCTCGCTGCACCCACCGGACGAGAGGGACGGGCGGGCAGCGTGCCTGCGCGGAGAGGTTTCTACCGCAAACCGTGTTGGGAGGCACAAAAGGCGGGAGAGCAGATAGCATTTTTGAGGGAGTATGAGATAAGAGGAGGTGGAGTTTCCTGATAAAGAGGATTTCCCTGCTCAAATATCAAAGGATTCACACTAAGAAAAGGGGGTAGAAGGGGAATTACATCAGTCTGAGGCACACTTTCTCTTTTAAACTCTGACCTTCTATTGTCTGTCTTCTTGACTAGGATTTAAAGGCCCTTTGTTGGGCTGTGTTACATGGTGTGATCTAGAAAGCCGTCGCAGATGAGGCACCGTGGGCTTTCGGCTGTGCCGACGCTCAGGCTTCCCCCTTGCCTACACTGGACTTTCAGAAGGCACTGAGCCAGCTCAGATAAGTCAGCATTTTCTATCAACACCCTTTCAAAGCCAAGCCGCGGTGTGCCCTCCCAGTGCCCTGCTGCTACACCTCTTCCAGCACAGCCAACACGGGTCGGTGGAGTAGGGCTTCATGCGGTGGAGCTCCCAGGGGGGAGGTGGGCTACTCCACGGTGCCAGCCCGCTCTCGCTTTCTCCCCCCAAGTCCTCTTCAGGCTCTCCCAACTGCAACCTTCCCATCCCAAACACAAACAAATGGGTGAAGAGCAGGTGGCGGAAGCGTAACAGATGCCTAAAATGGTTTAGAGTGATCTACGAGCATCTTTTGGTTATAATGCTCCATTAATGTGACATTTATGTGGGGTAATATAATACCACTCGCTTACAAGTACCTACACCAGCCAGTTAGGTTTCCCTGCATGAGATGGATGAAGCAGATAACCGGCAGGGTTTCGGCATGTTCAGGTACCCTACAGACAAGGTTATGGGCAGCCTGTGCATAGGGGACGAGAGGTACCAGTACTCGAAGGGGACGTGCAGGGTATCACAGCCGCTATCCCAGAAGGAGTGGAGGGCAGGGTATGTTAGGCAGGGAGAGGAAGAAGGAGCAATGCCCCAGGAGGCAGAACTAGCAAGAGCCACAAATGGGAAAAAACATGGCTTGAACCTATAGAGCAGAATAGCTCCTCCCTGCAGAATTGAAAACATGATACTTGAGGAGGGTTTGACCCAGTCCCAAAGGCACAGACTTGCTGTCATCTCCAAGCAAGCTGCAGCGTGGTTCGAACATCCATCTGATTTTATAGCAGCCAGTGTTACACTTTGCAGCTTAAATGCATCTTTAAAGTCACACAGCCCTAATAAGGGCTCCCTTTCTGCTACCCTGATTTATAAACATCGCTGCAATGGGCTGGAGAAGGGACTGCCTCACAACCGCAAGCTTTCGTTATTCCCTGCAAATTACTTCTTTGCAGCTTGTGAACTGCCCAATTTATTTTGCCCCTACATTTTGGTCATTCATCTAGTCTCTTCATAATGGTGCTCCAAACACTGACACTTTGGGAAATGTCTAAAATGCTGTAACCCTTACACAGACCCACAGAGGTGAAAGGACCAAGGGCAACTGCTGAATCTTTCCAGAACAAGAGAGGGATCATCTATCTCCTCCTCCCTCTTCCCCACCCGCCACTCCACCACCGGCACTATTCTCATCTCACTGTATTTGAGTAAAACATAAAATGAGGTGAGATGCAGCCATCTCAGCATCTCTGGATGTCAAAGGCATGGTGTGACAGCCGCAGCCCGTACCCGGTGATCTGGGAGGTGTCCCCCCCTGGGCATTTCTTCCTACAGCTCTTCCCATAAGAGAAACCATCTGAGAAATCAAGAGGCTGGCTGAATTCAGGCTGTGGCAATGCCATCCAGAGAGGAGGGGGGAAAAAAAGAATTGGCATGCTCAACAACTCCAGCAAATGGGGAAGGAATGAAATCAGAATTTGGAGCCTGATCCAAAACCCAAGTCAACAGAAAGAGTTTGGTGGATTTTGGCACCACGTTTCATCATTTAAGTGTACGCTGTTTAGAAAGTGAACAACCAAAGGCATTTGACCTTGCATGCCTAGCAAATGCAGTTGACAGCTCTCAGCATTTAAGAATAGATGAAAAAAATATTGCAGGGTGCTATCACTAGCCTTTTGTCAGACGCCTAGAAATCCAGAAAAGGCATCCAGTGTCACAATGTATGAGGACATAGAAAGCATCACCGAAGGACAGGCAGACCAAACACCAAACAAACTTCTACCAACAGATTAAATTCGTGTCACTGTATTTTACCCACATTTTGCACTACTTGGGTACCTTGACATACTTGTGCACAACCAGAGCCACAACACCAGACCTTTTAAGATGTGAGAGCTGCAGATTGAAAACATGTTGGAACGCTTACCATGTCCAGTGCCAAAAATGCACCTCTAACCTGTAGGAAGAAATGGGTGTGGAGCTGCTCGTAGAAAGATCATTGCACTCACATGGCAGGGTACAAGGTCCCCCTCTTTGTTTCTCCCTGGTGAGAAAAACAGCAACTAAAAGAGGATTGAGGATCTGTTTCACCTCCTCAAATTTTTTGAAAAGTACATAGAGCTGGATGGGAAAAAGAGGTGGGCATCAGAAAAATCCCATGTGATTTTTGACAACTAAAGCCACTTTGCTGTGGACTGATATGAACCACTGATCTCGGTTCTCAGCAAAGCATGGTGCTGGCTGCTTCTTTTTGGAGACTTCAGTCACCTCCTGTGTGATACTGAATCACTGCGAGTAGATACAAAAACATACACAAATCCTAAAAGTATTTCACTGGAATTGAAGCTCAATTTACAGCTCCCTAGACTCAAGGGTGTGTTTGAGCAGCCCTTTGTTGCAGGGCTTTGTCAAGGTATGTTCTGACTTGTCCCCGGCATGGTTGTGCAGTAATTCTTGATACTGATAGTCAATTACTTTGTTCACGTCACTCAAACGCCGATTTTTTTTTTTCTCCTTTTCCCCTTCTCAGGGTGGCTAATCCGGGAAAAACAGCACAGCTAAACCTCTGCTTCAAAAGGCTTTAATCCCTGGCTAGCCCATTCTGGGGTCCGTGGCACTGCCCTCCAGCCCTGCCGGGCACCTTCCCCTTAGCCAGCACAGGTAAGAAAGTGACCTGTGGAGCAAAGAGCCCTCCTTATCTCTCCCAAAATAGGAGTGGGTCCAGACTCTGCAACTTCCTTCCCGACAGGATGAGCACTTACCCAGGTAATCTCATTACAGCCATTGTTCTCCAAAGGTTAATAAATACTTACCTGGATGAGTAAAGGCTCTGCAATCTGACCCCAACACAGCAGAAATTATTGCTTAGGGCCAAATATTCATACTCTTATTATGCTGAACACTTTATTCCTCTGCTAGCGGAGCAGTGTTAGCATCAAAATAAATGTGAATGCTTGCAAATAAGGTGTTGGCCCCACTTCTGGCCTCAAGTTTTTATGTTGCCATCATCATAATAGCTCTGAAAATTAGCAGATGCTGCCAGTTCCTAACAAATACATTACTAAACTATTCTGAAACAACAGTAAAAACAAATTATACAAAGAATAAAACTCAAGGAGATGCCTTTCTGTCCAATTTCAACATGTAGAAGAAAATAATTGCAGGTTTTTGTTAATTTAAAGAAACACTTTTCTGTCATCAGACATAAGGTGTGAATTATGCAAACACGACTCGAAACTGACTGGGTTATTTACATACTGTAGTCCCAATGACTATAGTAAATTTGAGAGTTATGGAATCAAAAAACGGGTTTCCAAGAGCTTCTTAGAAAGAGCAGAAGTCACCCCTCTCCCCAAAGCCAGGCCAACACAGCTCCTCAGCAGTCACATAGGACATCAGGGATGTTGCCGTTGAGATGGAGAGCAGCACGGTCAGCACTCAGTAAAATCCTCCTCCTAAATCCCAGACTCGCAAAATAACATGGGCAAGGGCGGGCTTTCCATACCAACAACATACATTTCAAAGCAACACTACCATTGGTCAGTCAGGATGATTAAAACACATTATCCACTTGTTGCAAAACTCCTAGTGGCAAAACATATAGGTGAGGTATACCTACAGATGTGCCCAGAAATCCATACAAAACCTCGGACCTGCACAGGGTGATTGATCTTGCCACAACACTAAACAAAACTCTAAGTAACACAAGGCAAGCAGATAATTATTTTTCAATGGAGGCTGTCAAACTGTTGTGCAGTCATTAATAGTTTAAACCTAACCCCCTTTGTAGGAGGACCATAGCATAATTAGCACAGGACACAAAACAGATTTTCCATTTGGTTTCCAAAGAGAAAATTCAGAGGGAAAAACTGCATGGAAACAAAATACAAGATGTTTATCTTTTGGTTCAGTGACCAAAAGTTTTCTGAATTTCTCTTCTTTTTTGCCAGCCGAAGCTGCACCTGAAGTCACCCAACAACACTTTCCAGCAAATATATCACCCATGCCAAAAAAGCTCTCATTTTTCAGATGAGCACACTACCACATGCTGAAATTAAGAGACTGAATCCTACCCCTGCACCAACACCACATCGAGCTGAATTATTTGTGACTCGCCAAAGTCCCCCAGGGAATGAGGGAAAGCTTCAGGACCAAAACTTGACCGGATTCACTGCATATCCCTGCAGGCTGCTCAAGGGGATCTTCAACTTGCCAGAGGCTGCAAGGGGCAACCAGCCTCCCACGCCGAGACTTGCACAGCAGCAGCATCACAGGTCCGTCCCTTATCCCACCACCGTCCTAACCTCATACTGAAAGGTGGCAAATTAAATTGGATAATCAGAGTTGTCCAGCTCAAAACCAAAAGCAGTGCTGGGCAGAGAAACTGAAGAGGCGTTTCCACTTTCCCCTTTGCCCAGGAAAACCTTGGTTCCAGAGCCTCCAAGGCCATACCTCCCTTCCATAGGTGTAGACACCCCCTTATAGCACCTGTGTCTGCTCCCCTGAAATGCATCCTCCACAAAAACCACAGCTGGAGAGGCTCTCCCATGCTGGGAGGCAATTAAATGGGAAGGACGGTGATGAACGGGGTACAGGATTCAAGGGGAAGCAGGCCAGCCTGCCAGAGCTGTATGCCAGCTGATACCAAGATATACAGGAAAAATGACGTTTGCTTATGCCAGCCATTGAACCCAAAGCCATAAGAAAATATGCCAATAAATTCAAGAGGGGGACTGCATTTTAATCCAGCAATTACCTTTTGGAACATCTGCTTTTTCCTGCTAGTTCCACCCAGCTTGACTCAACGCAACGTGCGGAGCGGCTGCTGCCACCAGCTCTGGGCTGAACCTTGCTCTCCTGCCCCACGAAGCCCACTGCCTCAGGTTTTTGGGCTGATGACTGGTCTGATGCCTCACTTCAGGAGGGCAAGGCGCCAGCCGCCCCGGAACAGCGTCGTCCTGCTAAAGAGAAAAATATCTCTTGACATGAACAGCCTTGCCGACTACTGGCCTGTCTCTACCCTTCCCTTCTTGAGGAAGGTTATTGAGAAAGCAGTTTTGGAGCAGGGCCAGCCATGTCTTGAGCTTGTGAGGTGTCTTTGATCCCTATCAATCTAACTTTAAAGATAGAGGTGATATTAGATCCGATGTCTAAGAATGCCCTCCAAGCAGCAGATGTCAGGAAGAGGTCTCCTACCAGCTCTTTTTTCCACCCATAGCTGGCCCAGAAAAACCGGTCTCCAACATGGACCCTGTTTTTGAACTCTTTTCCCCCCACACCTCCACTCAGGATGACCACCCCATGGACCACCCACCCGCAGCAACGGTTGGTGATTAAGGCAGTCACATCTCTGACAATTTCTGGACCTGGACCTGACCTGATCCGCTTTTAGGGCAGAATAAACTTGTGCAGAAACTTCTCATAGGCCTGCCACCTTTTATCCAAAAATAAATAAGACAAAAACATGCCCGGCAGCCTTAGGAATGGACTGCAACAACTGACCCATCAGTAAGTAAATAATATTTATCACAGGCTTTGCACTACAACGTTTGAACAGACACTCCAAAGATAAGCGTCGGTTTAGTGTGCGAGCTTGCCAGCTGGTCACATCTAAATGCTCTCCATCTCAACACACTTTGGCCAGCAGGGACATGGCCTAGCATTGAGCTGGGGACGTGGGTGCTCACTCTCCAAGGGATGGTGGTTTAGGTACCCACTCCCAAAATAGTCACCCGCATGTTGAGACCCTCCAAGCCCAGGCAGAGGGCAAGACCAGCTAGGGCTCCCCATCCTCACCAGTGCCAGATTGCATTTCCACAGCAGCTGCTCCTTTTGTCTACACCCAGTAAAACCAAACCAGACTAAAATTTAATTTAATCTGCTGTAAACCCAAGTGTCAGGCACTTAGATGGCAGCTAAAAGCGCCACTCTCAGATAACTGAGTGACATGGGCTAATAATAGCCTATGCATTAGGAGAGCGGGAGCGGACATTTTGTGTAACTAAAGAGGAACCTGTGCCTGGGAACAGCCCGGGGTGGCCGGTCTCAGCCCTGCCAGCAGCAGACGCCGCACGCCGAGCCCACCCAGCCTCTTATGTGATTAGCTGCACTAATACCACTGGTGACCTCTCTTTCAAGCTCGGAGGCAACAATAGTCCTGGCTTTTGTTAGCAGGAGAACAAAATGCCACCTTTTACAGCTCTGCAATCATAGCTCGCTTCCCTTTTCATCTCCCAGAGGCTCGACACCAGACCTTGCTCACCGGGGAGGCTGGTTAACCCTTGCCAGACAGCCTGGCCGCAGCAGGGATGGAGGGGCAGCAGGGTCCCCAAGCTCCTAGTCTCCCACATCTCTTCATTTGCATGGAAAACCCCAGACAAGCCCTTTCTGGTGGAGGATGCAGGTGTGCAAGAGGGCTCTTCTCTGCCAGACATTGCCATAGGCAGTTAAGTACCTGGTGGCTACTTTGAGCTCCTCCAGCACATCAGTAGGCCACAAAAATCCACGCTGAGCTCTACCCTCTCGCCCCGCCCTTGGGAACTGCCTTAATGAATAAAACGCACCCACTGACCAGGAACTGGTTTAATTTAGGTGACCTTCTTTTATCCAGTCTTCAGAAGAGTTTAGAAGAAAAAGAGACACTTTTCCAGAGCAGCACTTCCCAAAGCTGCCAGGGCTCAGCAACTCTCCCAGTAGCAATGGCAAAGCCACACCCCACAGAAGGGATGCTCTTGGCACATGGTGCTGGTGCAAACATGTATTTGGGCTTGTGTGCAAGGCTCTTCCCAAAAGAAGGGGACAGATGCTCAGTGGTGCTTGCTTCCTGCTGCACGTGCTGCCCACGGCTGGGGCAGCGCTTGCTCAGGAGCTGGGGAAGACCAACCCTCATCCACCTTGGGATTCCAGAGGGAGCAGGGCACCTCATCCATCCCCACACCCCTCCCTCTCTCCTTCCTCCCAACAAGGGCTACACAGAGCACAGGATGCTTTCTCCCAGGGTGTGCAAGGGTCTTGGATGCACAGCTGACTGCATGTGTCAGTTTTGCTCCAAATGGGTTTTCACAGGTCAAAGTTCTGCAGGCAGCAAGAGCAAACGCTATTTTTAGCCAGGATAAGGTCACGGTGCTTTTAGAGACAGTGAGGTCTACAATAAAACCTATTGATCAGTCTCTGGAACTAGTGCTCCGGAGAGACGCCTAGATTGAAACAAAAATTGCCTGGCCGTTTTCTCTATAGACTTGGTGGGTAAAAGCTTGTTGGACTCCATCTCTTTCAGGAGATAAAATAAGTAAGAAGAACCTGTGGACAGACCACGGTTTTCCATTTAAGTGGATGAACAGGGCGGGAAAAGGAACGCGGGACCCACCAGAGATACCAGCAAGAAGTTCTGATCCTACTTCTACCACAGCGGCAACAAGCCAGCCGCCTGGAGAGCAAAGGCCACCCTTTCCATGCCCATGACTCCCACCTCTGCAGCCTGCTTGCCCAATCAAGGCATGAAGGTACACAGGCAACCTTGATTTTTAAGAGAATTAATGTTTTACTTGCACCTTGGAGGGTAAGGCATTCATCACTGGGGTCCCCAAATAGCACACATGCACACACCTATTTGGCTGTTTGTTTGGTGGTGAAGGTCACCCAGCTGACATGTGGAGGTCCAGAGGTAGAAAACAGACCAATATTTCAGCCAGGCAAATTATTTAACTGGATGGTTCACACACTTCCAAGATTTTCACAACAAATTCTAAGTGGTTATCCGGGTCACATAAGAGGTTTAACCAAAAATATCAAAGTGGAGGACTATCACACCTTCACTATCACAACCTTCAGCCACAGACCTAAAGCTTTAAGTCTGCTACGGGCACACAAACACCTCTCCATCACAGGCAGCTCTTTATTCTGTTGGAGACTTAAGACCATAGGGATGAGCATGAAACCATGGAGTATCTTCATTCATCATCTGCCCCACTCCCACAGCCTTACTCACAAACAAAACATGCCATGGTAAACATAATCCATACATCACACCCTGACACGAGTGACCCCATTAGTGAGCCGAGCCTGTCCTAGCCAGAGCACCCTACCATACATTAGTCATACAATGACCGATGCCTTTGTAGGATATAATAATAGTAATAATAATAATAGATAAAGACTATTGAGCTCTGAAATGCTAGTACGGGTGATGGGATACATAGCTTACTTTCTACTCGGGACGATAACTACATGAGCAGAGACACACTCAGCTGCACAGGTAAAAGCAGATCGTGCAGGAATTAAGGCACTCGCATGCCTGCAGCGTGGCTTGCTCACCATTTGACTGCTAGGTTAGGCTTGTAGTTTAAGTTTCTGCATAATAGATATGACAAGATGCCAAATCTCAAGCAGGTTCTCATCTGCACGGTGACTGTGCTAGAGAGGAATCACAATAAAAACCATGTTTCAAAGCAGTACAATAGCTGTGATACAAGTCGAACGAAGGGGGGGGGAGACAGGCTAATCTTTCAAAAAATGATACTGCCTTTAGAAAAGCCAAAATAATTATTTTTTTTATTCAGAAAAATCAGGCTTGGGTTTGGTTTGGGTTTTTAATATAAAGGTCCTTAGGCTCCTACCAGCACTTTTTCCACTTTTATTATTTTCTTCCTAGTGCCCTGTGACTCTAGGACAAAGTCTGAGATAAAATTATTATCATTAGTAAGGACAAAGTTATTTGGGAATTGAGGACACTGCTGCAGCCCCTCATCTTCTTAACTGATGAAATGAATGGAGCTTTAGTGGAATATATGCCTGAGAAAATTCAAAGCTAATTTTTGTTTACGATTACTGATACCATACAAGTATCCTTTTCAGAAAGCCTACTCTATCACCGAGAAAGCAGATGCAAATATGGGTATAAATACAGAGTGCAATGAAGCCTGTGGTAATGCTCACGGTAACCGTCGCGCAGTCAGATTTTTACCCCATATATGTATATGGGTACACACACACCCGCACCCGCATGTGTGCTCCTCTGGCCATTTTTGACAGACATCACTTGAATCCGGCCTCGAGCTGATGCTTGCCGCGTTCTCAAGAGTTTTTTCCCAGACTTCAGTGGATGTTAGATGAGGCTTTCTGTTAATCTGAACATGAATAACCATAAGGGTCTTGATCGCAAGCTCCTTTATGCCACCATGCCTACGAAGTGACTCTCCTGGCTGCAGGGGAGCGCTTGGGATTTACACCCAGGATAACTGCGAGCAGGATCTGCCCCAGCAGATGCTTTCCTCCATGCTTGTCCCTGCCCTCGAGTTTTGCACGAGTGCAGAAGCAGGGAGAAGACTGCAAGCATCCTCTACCACAGCTCGAGAGGGTCTTTTGTAACCTGCTCAGCTGCCGTTGGGCATGGAACTGAAAAGTTGAGCGGCTGGCATGGCAGAAAGCAACTCCCTCGGTTTGTTTTGCTGCAAGACACATCTGGGTTTGTGGGGCTTCCAGTACAAGGAGGCTTCAGGACCAGCACCTCCACAAGACAGACACTGGGGACACGACACCGTGCTCCCCCAAGCCACCTTCGTCCCTTACACAGGCAAAGGTGCGAAGGACAGCACAAGGCACTGATGGACCCAGCTCTTTCAATAACTGGGCGGGGGGAGGGGAAATAAATCCCTGAACTTTTAATTTTTGTCTTTTCATTTATTTTTGAATTAGCATTCAGTGTCTGATGCCACAACACGGATAGCTAAAAATGTGTGCATGGATATGTCATCCATGAACAAAGTGGCTCGTGTTTGTTCTTTATTATTTAGGAAATGCACATTAATTACTGCAGATTTTCTCCTATACATCTACTGTATCTCAGACAGAATTGCTGAGAAGGGTCTGCAGAATAAAAATGTATGGGGTAATTAAATGGATATTTATAATTAGAACTTAATAATTTGCATAAGGGACAAATGAGCTCTGATTTCAATCTGTAGTGCATTTAGATTAGCCTGAAGATAGTGTAATTTGATGTTTTATAGTCCTCCTCTCAGATTATGAAACAATACAGTATCTTTAAAGCAGCCGTGTTTGTGTCAGGAGTGTGTTAAGAAGAAGGTGCAATGAAAATGTTTGACAACGTGAAAGCAGCCATAAATTACATGACAACTGTGTCAAAGTCGTGATGAAACAAATAAAGGGCTGACCTACAACGCATCTGATTCAGCGCTGCACCCGGACCACTCGGCGCTTATCCCGGCGCAGCAAGCGCATCCTTCCGCGCGCTGCTACTTAGCACCAAGAAAACTGTAAATTATCGCTAGTCAACAACATTGATTTTCAGTCGACGTTTCAATCAGTTTGAAGTAGAAATACTACACTGCTCCCCTGGCAGCCTCTTAGCCAGCCGGCTGCTCGGCCGTACCCTTTTCGGTTGCAGCTCTGTTACAGCCCCATTGTTCGCACTGTACAATATTTATCGCAGGCACTCCAGACACAGGTACTTGACCTAGAGGTCACCGCCTTGTCTCTTGGACATACAACCTACCTTTCCCTACTGATGCCATTTACCCAAATGCGGGGAGCCCCCGTGAAGCCCGCTACCTCCCCAAAGATGCACAGGGTGAATGTCCCTGGAGGGACAGGGCATCGCAAAACTGCAACCAAGAGCGTGCCCCCAGACCAAGTGCCTGCGCTTCCACAGGGCTTCAATGCAAGGCGAGGGGTGAAGCGGCCAAAGAAGCAGACTGGTCCCCTTGCAGGGAGAAAGCTCTTGGCAAAGAGCAGGTTGGTTTGAAGATGTGACCATGTCTTTTCTTTACTTCCCAGCTTTGCCCAGCCATCGGCAGCGAAGAAGGGTAGCATGGCAGAGGCGGCACTGGGCTCTCATTCCTGCTCTGCTGCAGCTCTCCTGCCTTACCTGGGGCGAGTTACCCCACCTGTGCCGTGCTGTAAAACAGTAGTTGCCTATCTCGGCTCAGTATTGCGAGGGTGTATTCATTAACATCTCCGAGGCACTCAGGTCCTCACGTAATGGATGCCGTAGAGGTAAACACAGTGATCAGCAGATAACAGGGAGTCCTGTGCAGGCATTACACAGGGGAGCTGCGCACGTGCGTAGGCAAACGCCTGGGAAAAAATACAGGGGTGCCAAGTAGCTGGGAAGTTCACAATCAAACCAGTTACAGTTTGACACACAACACAGAGAGCAAGGGAAGAACCAGTTTCAGGAGGGAGACTTTCAGACCCAGAGCCCTGGCACCCTACACCATGGAGCCATATCCCACAGCTTCTTCCCAGCCTTTGTACTCTCCTCCCACAGAGCAGAGCTCAGTGTGCCACACATCATCCACTGCTAGCTAAAAATGCAAAGGGGAAGGAAAGGAAACAAGGCTGGGATTTTCAAACCGTGGCAGTTTGAAAATCCCTGCCCCCTCAAAAACAAGGACTCACAGATGTGGATGCCCCACACGTAGTGAGATGGCCAGGAGAAGCTTTCACCAGCAAAGGCCATCCCTTACACTCTTTCCAGCAGGGACAGCCATGTGAGCTAGAACCACCAGCACCAAGCAAATACCCTAAACCCCAGTGAGGCATGATGCTGGGAGCCCATCAAAGGGGCACCAGACACACAGATGACCCACTCCTACCTACCCTCCGCGTCTCTGAAAATGCCACCCATTGCGGCAGGGGGGAGCCTGTGTTTTCCTGGCTGTGCCCTTTCTGTGCATTTTGAAATCCACCTGGTGTCAGTGGGATGGAAAACAAGGCACCGAGATCTTCCTTAGAGGAGTTTCGTGTTTGACCAGAGTACACGTTATTCAAATCAGCTAGAGTGAAATGCAGTTAAGCTGCTGTTTGTTCCAGCACGATGAGACTGGCCTGTTAAAAAGCAAAAATGTCATGATGTTACAGGCTCAGCCTCCTGCCAAGACTGGTAAGTAGCTGAACAACTGTCAGAAACAGACAGCCTAATCAGAAACAACAACAACCAAAAAAAAAAGCACAAACCCAAAACAACCCTGAATTCAGGCCATGCTGCCAAGTCATAGGTGCGCTGGGGCCACCTACACCCCCAGTCAGGTGCCCTTGGAAAGCTCCAACCCGGCGCTCATGCTGCGAGCTCCCAGGTAGCATCCACCACAGCCCCAGTTACTACATCCCGGCCAAATGCGCCTCTTGCAAAGCAAGTAACTTTAAGGAAGAAAAAAAAAATGGTAACACAGTAAAGATCCCCAACTTGTCTTTATTCTCACCAACCCAGCATTTTAAGAAAACACCTCCACATCATGCCTGGCAAAATTTCGTTGACAGCTGCGTAAAGGCGGGAAGTATAGCCACCTTCACACCAAGTGCAGGTCTGCACTAGGGGGTCAATTTGGATTTTTTTCTCATAAAGTTACTTAAGTGGGTGGAAGCCATCCTGTAAAGGTGCTACCTTTCAGAGCCTGAGGACCTACACTCAGTTGGTCCCCCATTTTCGCCCTCCCCAGCCAGGCAGGGCTTGCCTTACAGATGATTTTTACCCCTGAATTTAACTCCTGCTATTTCTGAAATCTCCCAGACACATGCACGCCCCTCCTGCTCTAACACACTCTCAGAGTTTAATTTGCCTCTCAGAACATCAACTTCCTTTCCCCCCCCCCCCTTTTATTTTTTTTGCCCTGGGCCCTCAGGTTACTGGCACAGTGACAAGTCTTTTTTCCCAACAGCGAGCCAGGAAAGATGATAGAACCTGCGTGCGTGGCCAAGGGACTGGTCTCAACTGGTTCAGAAGGAAAAAATGGAGCTGCCTCTTCCCCCCACCCCCCACTTCTTGCCTTTAGCCAAAAGACCTGGGAGCATTTGATGTACAGTCAGCAGGTATAAAAAAAAAAAAAATTTAAAAAAAAAAAAAAGAGAAAATTATTGAAAAGGCTGGCCGGCTCCAGGGCTGTGACACTCTCTCATCAAACTCTGGACTTCTGCCAAGTTCATCTGTTAATGGAGAGCCACAGCCAGGGCCTCCCCCCACCGCCTCCCTCCTCTACCTCTTCCTCCCTCCTTAAAAAAAAAAAAAAAAAAAAAGGCATCGATTATGTCTGTGCTTTTCCCTTTCTATTCAAGATAAACAAAGTGCTTCAAGTTCAGGGCACACCCTGGGACCCTTGACAAAGCAATCTATCATCCTGTCTGCTAAACCAGTCTGGCCACACCACCCCGGAGGAGACTAACGCTTCCAGTGTACAATTTTCCCTTTGTGCTGCTGCCCTATTACTAGTAACCTCTTTTCTTCCCTACCTTCCCAGGAGCAGATGTGCTTGACCACTTTGCCTAAGCCGCTCCTGGCATAGGCATTTCTCCCTGAAAGCAACCTCAAGAATTAAAAAAGAAAAAAGAAAGAAAAAAAAACCACACAGAACAAAAAAAGGAGCTGAGCCCCTGCCTGCCTCCTCCCCTCCCCGACTCCTCTCTCTCCATCCCTATGTCCACCAAAGAAATCCAGCATGGAGCTTGATTTTTCCTTCCGCACTGAAGACTTCTTTTTAAGGAGCGAGTTCGGGTTTAAATCATATCCACTAATTCATTCTGACTTGCAATTAAATGCAAATACACTTTTATAGCCAGCATGGAGTGTATTAATTTTAACAGCAAATGACAAAATAAGAATACAGTCCCTCCAATACCAATAATGAATCACACTATAAATCATGTCAGTGGTCACATTCATTAAAGCTTGTAAAGCGCTTTGAGATCTGCCAGTGCAACATAGGTGCCATCAACCTACGAAGTAGCATCAGCTTGCCCAGACCTCACCGCCATCGCACAAGCGCCCCAGACCCCAGCCGGGGTGGGAGGCACAGCCAGCTCCCTTGCTGGCAGGGATACCCTGATTGCACAGGGAACACCCCACCAAATGCCGGGAACCCAAATCCACTCTCTGTCCCTCCTGCCAGCGCCCTGGGGAGGCTGGTGCTTCCCAGGCGAGCAGCCACAGTGGGATTTACAGCCCAATATTAAAGTTGGGTCTTGCTGTGGGGCCAATCCATCCGGGCAAGGCAATTTAGGTGAAGGGAAGGGCCAGGTTAGGTACTCTAAAAAACAAAGCAGTTACAGAAATTACTAGGAAACCACAAATCACCATTTAAGGTGCACTACATAACAGCTAGAGGGGCCTTCTCCTAACGCTCCTGGCTGCAGACAGCATTTACCCCTTCCTCAGGTCTACAGAGCGCTCCATTTGCTTGCCAGCACTAAGATCCTCTGCACTGTTTATTAGCCGACATGGGGGAAAGTGAGGTTTTTCTGGCTCCTTTGTTTTGTTAGGACAGCTGTGTGCCATTCCCACTCCCTCCCACCCATCCTCTCCTAAAGAAATAATTAAATCCAATTAGGACCAGAAAGTAATTTACATTTTGGTTCTGAGTGAGATGGGGGGTGGGGGGGAATACTGAGAGAAGGGGGGGAAATCCCATAAAACATGTTGCAATGAAATTTCATTCCATTGCTACTTATCTGCCTTCTTATGCATTTGAAGATATCTCAGATGGCACTTTTACTCTTTAAAGGTTTGCTTGTTAGCTTTACGTTTTGGTGCATGGACAGAGAGGGAGAGGAGGAAGGTGGAAGAGAGAAAACTTATTCTCATTCCCTGCTCTGTGAACAAGAGGGCTCTGCTGCGGCGGCCCATCCTGGCCCTGCTCCTGCTCCTCCCCTCGCCGTGCCGGGGCTCCTCCGCCGCGGTTTACTGATTTACAGAACCTTGGTATGTGAATGGCAAAAATTCCTTGGCATAAGTATATGTTTGCTGATCACATTTCAGATCATGTGTTGTTCATTATTATGACTTGCTCAGAAACAGTTTGCTACAGTTATGTGGGTTTGCCTCAGATATTTTTCCCTCTTTTAGTACACTGAAAACAGCACGGGGGGGAGGGACTGGGGGGGACGACACTGGGGGGAGGGAGGAAGCAAATGAGAAAATGTTTTTGTGTCTATACATTACCTCAAACGGCTATTTAAAAAAATTACAGAAAGGAATACACAATATTCCAGGACTGGGAAGCACGGGGGGAAAGGAAATGAGATTAACAAATCATTTCTTAAAGACCAATGTAATGTCAAATTTTGAAGTGGAATGTTTTCCTTTGGATGTGTATGGAATTATATGTGGATTTGGTATTTATACACTTCTGAACTAGCTAAAAATACATCCAGCCAAACCAATGCATTGAACTTAATCTGGTGCATTATTTAAGCAGCTAGAATAGAAGGTCTTTTTGCCAGGCAAGGCATCAATGTGAGTACTATCTGTAGCACAGAGCAGCAAGTCCAGGACACATTTATTTCTAAAAATACTATCCCTTGCCTTCTGCAGAGAACTCTTTTTTCCAAGTCTGTATTCTGGCAATTAGAAAAGCAAATATGGCATCGCTCAAGAAAAAAATAAACAAGGTTTCCGAACAACGCAAGTGTTTCACTTTCACCTGTGTTGTAAAACTTTGACTAATTACGGTGAGATTGCTGTGAACTCACCCAGCGATTTACCATCTTTGCCCGTGGAAGATGGTACAAGTGGGTTTTCCTTCACCGCGTTGGTAACCCGGGCGCTTTCCTCCCCACACCCGGCACAAAACACGAACATTTACTTTTTTGCTATTTTCATATAGTAAATGATCCATTAGATTTCATCATATCTTACTAAAGCAATTACATCAAGAAAATGATAGCGCGTGTGGAATCAATTATGCATGCACTTGGCCAGGGACCAAAGGCTATGAAGTCGGAGAGGGCAGAATCGTTCGACACACACAAATAAAAAGCCCCTGGATCTCACAGATGGACCCCATCAGTTCATCTTACTGCCGAAAAAGTTCATGCACTTAATAATTTATTTGTGTTCTGGATACTGTTTCCCAGCTGAATATTAACAACTTTGAACTGAACCATGCTTTTAGAGTGGTATGGGTGGAAGTCATGGAAGGGCAGTGCTAGGTCTCCTCTGAGGTTAAAATTATACTTCTGTTCCTTCCAGACTGGTCATTTTCCCTCTCTGTTTATTTTCTTTCATTAAGCAGTCCCTTTAATCACGGTATCCCTTTCACCCTTCCGATTCATCTTCTTACCCAGTGATAAACTCTCAAACTGAAGTTGAGCATCAATTACCAAAGATGAATGACCGAACGGATGAAGCAAAGGTGAGGGCCCCATTCTACAGCCAAGAGCCCCAGTGCCACCAACACGAGGGCCAGCGGATGGGGACCCAAAGGCGAAGCCCCAGCCAGGGAGGAGGGGTGGCGGACAGCCTCCGGCAGTGGCCAGGCGCAGATGCCCAGGCAGGTTATGAGAGTCGGGCAGGCTTCCAGCCAGGCTGCTCCCAGTTTCCCCTCCCAACTTGCAACAAGGGTTGGACAATTACCGCCTTGCCCGGGCAGGCAGGAGAAAAAGACCCTTCCTTGCGATGAGGCAACTGGAAGACTTGACTGGAAGAGGAGCAGCACTGACAGCACAACTTGCTCCTACGACTGGGGCGCTCCCTCACTGGCTTAAGTGTCCCCCGACACAAAACCACCACCCAAATGCCAACAGCAGCTTTGCATGCGTGCACCGTGCAGGATCAGGCCCGGGGCGCGTCTTCAAGGCCAGTCGTGCAAAGAAGAGCCCGGGCCCTGCCATACCCTGCCCTGCCGCCACCTCTCCCTTCTGCCCAGTCAGCTCTGGATCAGGGAAAATAATTCTCTTCTATACATACACATACAGAATTTTTTTTTTAAAGGAATGTCTCCCCCAAATGGGAACAATTTCCTTCTACACTTCCAACCAAGTGTACTTAACATTAAAAGAGAACTGATAGAACATATTTAATTACTCAAGGTTAGACTCCTAATTCCTCAATTCACTAAAGGAAACTTGGCAAGAAGATGCATCATTTTGCCGCTTTCTACTGGAGCATCTGAGGGAGAAGAGCCACTGAGGCAGCTAATACACAAAACATGATCAAAAGTGATTAACAACAGCTTCATATGCAAATTGCATTAATGAAGGAGTGCAAAGTCATCATGTAAATTAAATATGTCAAATCTCTTGGTGAACTTTCAATCTTGAGAAGAAAAAACACCGCTTTAATTTTTTTACATCATCAATTTTCCAAGATTGAAAATCTAAGAATCTTGGTGCTATAAAACAATTTTCACCTTTTTTTTCTCCTTCAGCAGCCTGACAGGCTGGCCTGATGTGTGCCGAATGCACATGTTAATAGGCCAATCAAAAATGCAAAACAATTCGCAATTACTGCAAGGACCTAATGGTCATTAGAATTTACAACTAGGTAATGAACTAAAGTCTGCCCACACCATGCATATTCATAAAGCAATTTAGCCTTTGAAGATTAAAGAAGTGCTTAAAATTCAAATGAGCTTTAGCAAATTATCAGTAAGATTCATCCAAAAAGCAAAAGGGTTTTTCTTCCTGTGATTTCCTTATTTTTTTAATGCAAAATTGTTATATCTTCCAGACCGAGCTTCAGCTGAACACAGGGCTCCGAGTCAAGCCAAAGGGGCTGGAGACAAACAGAGGCAGAAAACATTGTTATGGACTTTGTTCAGAAAACTAAGCCCTTAAGAGCCAAACCTATCTCTAAACATGGTAATTTATCAAAAGCAGCACAGACTTGCTCATGGGCAGTATTGTGTGCCGCTCTCCGAGAGCAGATTAACAAGATTTCCGCCACCCTCCAAAAAAGCCTTTTTCCCCTCAAGTCACATCTTCCGTGTAAACAGCAAATGTATTATAAAAACATTATTTTCATCAAAGTGCAGCAGCATTAATTTTAGGAACTCGTTGCATTTAAAAAGGAGGGATGAAAAGATCTCTGCACCGGAGCGTGCCACCGAGAAAGTCGCTTCGCTCCCAGGGAGCGAAGCCACCGCCACTGAGAGAGAGAGAGAGAGAGAGAGAGAGAGAGGAGGGAGAGAGAGAGAGAGGAGTTTGTGGGGAGACCGCTCAGCGCCGGCAGCCGCTCGCTAACTTGGCTCCCCTCTCCGCCGGCCCCATCGGGGCCTGATCCTGCCAGCACCTCCTGCGGCGCCCTGAGGGGCACAGGGAAGCGGTGCCCCAGCTCTGCCAGTAACCCCGAGGGCAGGAGGAGGTCGGGGAAGGACGGCTGTGCCACCGCCTGCCTCCCCGTTGCCCCAGCTTTAAAGGATGGATGAACGTTCAAGTCATGTCTATTCCCACCTCCCCAGCCTTCCCCAACCCCATGGCTTATCTCACCTGTGCCCTGCACAGTCAGAAAGAGGATTCCCAGGGCTATGCCAATAAGCCACATTTTTAACATTTATTAGACAGAACAGGACCCAGCACCGCGCTCCAGCAAACATCTGTATCAGCCACAAGTCCCCCATTTTAACCAGTTCCCCCCGACACCAACATTACTTCACACGAGGAGAGTTCAGCAAGGGCCAATACGGGATTGTGACAGCATAAATCGGAATTCGATTAAAAGCAGAAGTTTAGAAACTACCGCCGGGTCGCCGAGCTCTTGAAGGCTACGTCTCCCAGACTGCCTTCAAGTCATCTCCCCCATTAGGAGTTATTTTCCCCCCCTTCCTTCATTGCTTCTGGACACGGCACACGGACATAAAAAACACTCCACTGGGCTCTGAGTATTCCTTAAAATAAAGCAATTAACTTATTTCCAGGCTCCAGCAAGCGATCATGACAGCCTCCCCCCAGCAGAAAAGTGGGAGCCGTGGTCCCTGACCCCCGGCCAACACAAAAGAGGCAGTCCCAGCACAATGCCTGCTGTCAGCAACTGAATTATTTTTATACAGGAATTTTTATCTCTATTGTACAAACAAGTATGTGTCTGTGCTGACTTGTTAAGCAATCCACTTGTATGTAGAATAAGATTTTTTTTTCCCTGCTACCAGTCACACAGCTCTGAGATCAGAAGAAATACATACTCTTTGAAGCTCCTCAAATGTTTTAGTTAAAAGGACAGCAGTTGTTTTCAAAGATCCAAGAGTATCTTTATCAGAATTTAATTTTTCCTTATTGATTTTTTCTAACGTAACACAAATTTAACATGGGACAGTTTATAGTTTATTACAAAATATTACAGCCTCTAAATAATCTTTCAGGAGGTAATCCTCTCTTCTTCCACATGTATCCCGCTGTGTTTTACCTCCTCGAAGAGAACAAGGCTCCCTAACCACTGTTTCTCTTTGCATAACAACTATTTCCTAAATATGAAAATCAGCATTGATAATAGAGAAAACATGGCAAAAAGCCCCTGGCCACCCTGACACCATAAATGCTCCACGCGCTTGCGGTGCCCTGGCTGAAGCACAACAGTTTCGCTGATAGATTCTCTTAATCCAGAAGGAATAAACTCAGTAGCTAAAATGCAGCGAAACCCAGGTGATTCATGCGATGTCCAAAAAAAAACCCAGCTGTGATGCTGTAGCAAAGTAATGCTGGGTGACAAATTAATTGCTGTGAATTTGGAGGGACGGGGGGAGCATTTTTATTTTTGCATTTTACATTTTGCTGCCTGCTAAATCAATTAAGCGAGCAATGAATGCAAAATTAAACTCCTTACTTCCTAATGAGTGAGGAACTGTCATGTGTGTTTATTTAAAAAAGGTAATAGTTGTAGTAATAGTAGTAGTAGTAATAATAATAACAATAATATTCACAACAACAATAATAACACCACTGAAGGCAGCGCTCTTCTTTAAGCCTTTGTTGTTCAGCAGTAATTCCATTGTTTATTTAGGCAGAGGTTTTTCTATCTGAAGCTGAGATCAAATTGTAGGTGTAATTGTTCAGCACTTAGGCAAAGCACGGGGAAGATGGAAGCAGAAAGTCCTTGGTTTTGACTGACCAAAGCTCCCAGGCCTCCCTCCACCAGCACTCGCACCGGTGCAAATTCAGCACCCTCTGAAGCTGTTTCAGATCTCAATACCACCCTGACAATGCCTACCTGGAAGGGCAGAGCTGAAGCACTGCTTCTCCTCGACAGCAATTTCACAGGGATATTAAGCCTCGTTTCCTTGACGGTAATGCAGTTATTTGGGTTTTGCTTCTTGCTCTGGTCTTGGTGTTTTAGCTATTTAGTGCAAAACACAAAAATCTAAGCTCCAGCTGAGTTCTGTACCCATCAAATACGGGAAAGTGGTGGGTTTTTTAACAGCAACCTGTTCAGGTAAAAAGTTCCAGCAGAATTGCAGCAGACAAGCAGGGAGAGGTCTCCGGGGAGAGCAGAGAGAAGAAACACTTTGGTGCCCTGTTCTGCAAACCCAGAATTCAGCAGCTTTTTTTGGCAGCCAATTTGTTTCAAATGTTTTGTTTCAGGGAACGTATGTATTTTTCTTTGTGCATTTTGTGGATTTACCACAACCGTTCCTGACAGCTGTTGATTCAGTTAAATGAGCACATTATTAAAAATCCTCTAACACAGCCATGCTCAAAAACCGGCACTTTGGGATGGAGCTGAGGATCTGAATCCAGAAGATGCAAATGAAACCTCGATGAAGAGGATCTACAGCCTGGGCTGTGCCTGCAGCTGGGGGGCAAAGGGAGCTCCAGCCCCTGTGTGTGGTGACTTTATTTTCTTTGTTTCGACCAGACCCAGATAATAAAAAGGAATGAAATGCAAAGCAAATGATCTCACGCATTAAAAAATAAATGTCTGCTAATACTTGGAAAAATTACATCCCCAGCAGGCTGGCATTAATGCACTTCAAATATTTCTGCAACGTGCCCCATACTTCCGTTTTCTTTCCTCACTTACTAGCCAGTTTTGCAGAGGAAGAACACCTATTCGAAATGAGGAGGGAAAGAAGTAGATGTTTTCATTTTGCTTTAGATCAAAGGCAAACAAGAATGCAAACTGTGGCATATTGAATATTTCTTTCCACCGCTGTCATTCACACTAGGCTATCGAAGTTTTATACAATTCCCCAGCCCGGCTGCATATTAAGCTGGCTGTGTACAGCTTTATTATAGCGCGGTGGTGAGGAAACATTAATATTCCTGTGTTGCATCTGACAGCACATTTACATGTGCCCATCTGAGCTCACACCTGAGAGCTGCTCCAAGGTACAGTAGCTGTGCTCCGATTGTAAAGGCAAATGAAGAACACAAATTCCCTGCTGGGATCGGGGCTGACCTCACCACACCCCACACTGCAAACCTTTCCCTTGCCAACCTGAGGCAATGCCACCTCCGAATGAAGAATGAGCCGGGGAGCAGCCACCAAGTTACCAGCCCTCACGGAAGAAGAGCAGAAAGCCTCGCTGAAATATTTTAAAGATGCACAGCGAGTGCAGCTGGCCAATAAAGGTTGGGAAACAAACTCGCTGAACCCCGCACGGGATGCGTTGCATACTAAACCTGATTAGGAAGACGGGGAGGATGTTTATGGGCTTAAAAATGGGTTTGGCAATAACACAGGAGGGTTTGAATAATGTGAGCGCTTGGTCTGCCCGTCCATGAGGGTCCGCAGATGCTGGTCCAGCTCCTGCAAGCATCTGAGTGCACAAGTGCTATTTGGTCTGTGTCCGGTAGGGCAAAGCATGCCCAGGATGGGGACCCTAAAGAGCAAACCGCGTTTTGTGGAAATTCATTATGAAACAGAAAACCGATCATCCCAACAGCTCAGGCAGTTTGTTGGCCCATTAATGTGCCTGTTATTTTTAAAGGCATGTAATAAATCACAGAAGTCCAGGTACTGGATATCAACCACCGTGGGCCTAAACCTGTGATGCCTGACATTACCAGGAGGCAGGCTGGAGCTACTGTGTTTGTACAAAGTGAGATAAAATACATTCACTAGCCCAGGGAGGAAAAAAACCTCAAACCAACCAATGGTTAATTTTAGGGCCATCCTACCACTATGAATATAGGTCTTAATGTATTAAAATATATGAGCTCAGCGTATTTTATGAACTTCTGCAATATCCCAGAAGCTGACACATAAAATAGAGCCCTCCCGGATGGAAGCTGTGTTCAGATGCCTGCCAGCCTGAGAAGACGACCTCCTTGGACTCGCAACATCACTGGCAGCACCACGACCCAAACAAAATCACAACAAGCAGAAAGGTAACGAGAGATCCGCAGCGATTAGCTAAAAAAAAAAAAAAACCAAACCAAACCAAACAAAACAAACCCCAAGTGGCAACGTGCCAGGCCATGTCCAGCTTGATGCTAAATGCCTTTTATTGCACAAAGCTGGTGCTATTGGATATAAAAACAGACCGAAGCTTGAAGGGAATTTTGTCAAAAAAATTCCCGTAATGAGGATGCGTGCAGGCAAACAACTGGAGGCTGAACTCCCGTTGCCTGACACTGCCTCGCAAGCCTCTTTAACCGTCTTTATTATTTGAATGAAATAAGAAAGAGCTCATGGGCTGAGGGTTGCATATACAAAATGGGGTGATGCTAATAAGCCTCCCTCTCTTTAAAAGAGGCATTACCAAATTATGGGAATGTTTAGGGAAAACTTTATTTCTCCCACCAGGCTAACTAGAAGGTGTTTAATTTTACTCCATGCCTCAGTTTCCATCACCCAGCATTTCTTGTTGGGACTCGCTACACAGAGCTTTACATTTTTTACGTGCATTATTTTCAAAGCTTTTGGCACGTGATGCTAACATGCACCTTTTCAGATCGATACAAAGTTTAATACGTGCTGGGCTGCCTCTTCAACCACAAGCATTTTGGATGCAGTGATGCTTCAGCCCATGGTAAGCTCCACAATTAAATGTCCCATACAACAGGAGAAAGAATGCAAAACATATTTCTCATCCTCTAAACCAGAAGATCTGATTTGCAGGAAACAAAAGACCAGAGAGATTCAGGGCACTGAAACACTCTGATGCTCCCCTGGAAAGATCATGCCAAGGCAGAGGAAAACTTTCTACCCTGCTTCTGTGCTTCGAGGGAACTCGTATTTGTGTTTCCAGTAAAGGGCCATTTTTACATTAACTGTCTGTAACAGCAGGGAATAGGAAAACCAACACAATCTTTACCTTGTACAAAGGATGATATTGGCGTCACGTGTTTGCTTCTCCAAAAAATCATATTTATAAGAGGCAATGGGGAAAGCAGAGAAACTATTGACTCTTCTCCGCATCCCCGTGCGAGTAGCATTACAGCAACTTTTTGATCCCCTACATTTTTTACATTTCCCCCCCAAGAAGTAAATTTCACAGCCGCACAGGCCACCGCCTTTAATTAAGCTTTCAAAAGTCTTCTGACAATGCCAACAATTGCAAGACACTTCTAGAGCTCAATCATGCAATCATCGTGACACTTCTATTTACAATTTGTCTTAGAAAGAGTTTCTCTGACATTGTACTTTGACAAAACAGCCAAGCTGCCGGTTCACAACCCTTCTCTGTCTTATTTACAAATACAGCTTGCACACAGGGCTCCGAATCTCAGGAGCAGGAGCCTTTGGGGTAGCACCCTCACTATTTTTCCTGCCTACAACTGTTTTACCCTGCCTGTGCTCTCTGTTTCTTTGTATGGGGAGAGCAGACAGAATTTGACTCCAAAATATTTCCATATTCCTTCCCACACACAGAGCTTTTTTTAAGCTTTCATCTTATTGTCCAGATGCAATGCTAACTATTCAATGCCGACGACAATATTTTTTTTGTCTCCAGAACAAAACAAAATAATAAGGGATCTCAATTTACAACCTACAAAATTATAATGGCAACTACTAATAACAGCCCAAGAAAATTTCTGTGGTGTAATGACTACTTAAAGACATTACCTCCTGAGAACTGTACTAATCAAATGTACTCGGTCCAAAATTTAGTAGCAAATTATGTCCACCTTCCCCCCCCAATTACTGCAGACACAGGTTATTCTTACGTTATTTTCCCACATATTTTATTTGAATGCCACAAGCGGCTTGAGAATAAAGGATTCGAGCAGTAAAAATGACCTCCCCTCCTCCTCCCCTCTTTGTACAGTAAATACGGCATCCACAGATACACACTCGGCATTATAAAGGGGAATATGCAGCAGCACTCCAAAGTGTTCCTCCAACTGAATCCAAGTAACATTTAAGATCCTTCCTCACCCGAAAAGCAACCTTTCATTAATTCCCTCGGATTTATACATTCAACAAACAAACCGCTAAAACCTGACACCAGCGGACAATAAATATTTCTTCGGCCTTAGGAATAAATGAGCAGTGATTGTACATTCGCTGATCTCTAGATACTTCAGTTAATATTTCCCCCTATTGTAAAATACGGGAGCAGATAACTAAAGCCCTGCCGTAGCACTCACTGCAAATCACAGGCTGCTGGTATCTGGTGGTGAGGCTTTGACATACATATTGATGAAAGGTGCCTCATTGGACCCACACAACATATCCTATTAATTTTCAGTTAAATTTATGACATTTCAGCTATAGCGCTGGATCAGCATCACTCAAAATTTTATAGCAAGTCAAAGCTCCACGCAGGCAGACACCCACACAGAAGAGACAGGTACGCATGCCTGCACCTATATGGATCTCACAGCTACTGCACAGGTTGCACACATACATATAAGCTCTTGTAATCATCCCCGTCTCTGGAAAACGGTGAGGATAAAGAGCAGCCTACTGACAGTTAAAATAGACATCATTTCTCCCTGCATTTGCATGACTCGCTGCCTCTTCCCTTGCCTTTAGATGAGCTGATCCTTAACCATTACTTATCTTAAGATGATCTTTCACTGTACCACACCAACTCACTGACTGCAAGACTGCAGAGCCCGTACTGCATCCAGAGCTAACCTGTAGCACCTCTGTATCCAGAGCTAACTTGTAACACCTCTTGGAGCCGAACAACTAATTGGGGACATTTTTACATTGCTACTAAATACATATTTTCTGGCCTCTTAGCAGAAAGATTCAGTTTGCTCCACTCCCGTACATTTTTCTAAAGGAAGCCTCAGTCCTTTTTTTTTTTTTTTTAATTACACACTAGTACGTTTTTGCACTTTGGGTTCTTGCACAGAAATCAGATATAAAATACCAGAATTGGAAGACCCTGAGGTTCACTGCAGGGGCCTTCCAGAAACCTGAACCCCACAGCTCACTCCAAGACCCTCACTGGTAATTTTACTGCCGGACCCTGGAAAGTCCTGGATGCAAGCAATGGGTCACTCCAGCTATTGCCAAGCTTCTTTGGGATACGAGGGAGTAGAACTCATCCAAGTGAAAGGGGAGATGAAAACTCAACAGGGGAGGGACAGCACAAGACCCCACAACCGCTGGTGCTCCTTCCCCCTTCCCGCAGCCCAGCTGCCCTTCCCACCACTGGGAACAACCAGGGGACCCCAGCACCCCTCAGCTCCATCCCGGCCAGGGAGGTGCAGAAGACCTGTGCTCTTGGACCTCCCATCCACGGGCACAGCCGGACACCACCGTGCAGAAAACTCGGGGTGGGAGATGCCTGGACAACTGCATCTTGCTCTCTACTCACAACAGCACTCGTGGCTTGCACCACAGACCTGAGCCTGCTCCCAAGTCAGGCCCACCTGCACAGCAAAGGCGATCCCTACATGCAAGGGCAAGCAGGATCAGGCCCCTGCCGATGCACACCTCTCCTTACCCATCGCCCTCTGCTCACTGAACCATTTAAAGTCAGTTAAAACCACAGCCTTTGCTGAACTAACGGCCCTGTGGCATCGCGCAAGGCCAAATCCCACTCGCTTCGCGTCACCCGTGCCGCGCGAAAGCGTGATTTGGCTGGCTGAGCCTTCCGCGCTGAACAAGTGCCGGAGCAAAACCCTCAGCTGAGGAGTTTCCCCTTGCGCAGAACTCCCTGCCATGGCCGTCCCTCCAGCTGAGGGACCTAGTTGGGACAGATTCTTGCTTGACAGATACTGTGGTTTGTCTTTTCAACAGAGCGGCGCCGTACGTAAATACAGCGTTACATCATACCACCGCTCCTCCATATTTGGTGATTTAGTATGGCTCCAGAGCTCGGAAGACTACAGATCCCTTCCGCCAGGATCCTGCTTCATTAATCATGCCCTACGCTTCTGCTCATTTGCCGTCAGATTGCAGGCAGCACATGGAAATGGGCACTGCCCTCTACCACTCCAGGAAACAAAAAAAAAAACCAAACCACCTCTAACATCCGTGGCTGGGAAGTGCAATATGCGGAATTATTGGGCTTTTTAAGTCTCATTCAAGATGTAGCTTAGCAGTAGCTGAGCCTCTGCTTCCTCTAAAAAAATACATATATACATACATGGATTAAAAGTAATAGCCATTACTCTGCAGAAATAGTATATATATGCATTCAAGTGACATATGCATGTGTACGCAAATGGCTTTGCATATACGCGTGTGTGTATGCACGCAGACACGCGCGCACTGATACTTATTTGCCACCACCATAAAACCCTCAAAACTACAGCTCTCCAGCGTGATTTGCCGCCGGCCGGTTTCGAGGCCAGGGAGGCTGCGGGAGCATCACGCTGAACCTCCCAGTGCCTACTGCCCTATTATGGTTTAACTTTGTGGCCAAAGCAAGCCCAAGACAAGCTCCAGCACATCATGTGATGATGTACTGTGCTTCTGACAACCCCAAGCAGTCCTGTGGGCTCCCCCAAGAGAGGTACCGGCAGCGCCACATCCCAAACAATCCTGGGAAGGGGGCGGGGAGGGTTGAAACTGGTTCAGGCATTCACTGGTGCTGATACGCTGCAGACTCGCCTTTTTCGAACGGTAGTATTGGCGTGGTTCGAAGTGATTTGCAATGCTCGCTGCAAACGGGTAGTACTCTTGTTTACTAGCAGGATTTTAAAAGCAGAGCGTCCCTCGTTACACTCCCAGGGCTCTGGGATTTTCTTTCACGTAGTACGCTCTATTTTTTTTAACCTCATTTGTGAAAATATCTGCATGGCAAATGCTTTCTGGTTTAAAATCAACCAAAAAAAAATTATGCTAAGAAATAGAATTATTTACCTTTTTTTTTTTTTTTTTTAAATTACATTTCGGATTGCTTGTTGCACAAAACAGAACTCTGCCTTGGACATTTGTACGGCTGACATGTGGTTGTGTAAACCGCAAACAAAATCAAGATACATCTGTCAAAACCACATCAGAGACAAGAGAGAGCACAGCAAAGCATTTATCATTTGGCTGAGGAGGCAGGCTGCAGAGAGCGGCCTTTCCTGTCAAACCAACCTTTTGAAATTTCCAACATGCCCTTAAACTTTTCGAATAAGCATGTCTGTGCGCTTCAGCAACTGCCCTCTCTACTCTGGCCTGGCCAGTCGAAAATGGCATCTTAAAGTCAAGGTCGGTGGTGTCACTTTGCCATGGGGCTGTGTTTAATTACAGTCCATACGCTGACAGCCAATATGGAACCAAGGCTGGCTGATGCTCGGTTAACTCTTTCCCCCCTGACTTTGCCAAAGACTCGAAAGCTCCGCGCTTTATTGCGTGGCAGGCTCTGAAATCTCCTCCTGCAGCACTACGGCAGGCGAGGCACTGGGAGACGGTGACTACAATACAGGCAAATCACAAGAGCAGCCTCAAACAATACTGTTAGAAATACCGGCTGGCACGGCACGTGCCTGTTGATCCTGCCTCTGCGCAGGCACTAGGAAATACCGGTCGTGCGCTCACCACTAACCGAAGGCAGGGTATTTAACACGTCGGCCGTCACGGCAAGCAGAACAGAGAGACAGATGCAGCAGTTCACAACTGCGAACATGCTACGTTGCAACTGAAACGGAAATAAACTCGCAAACACTTCTCCTTGCTTTAATTTACCTGCTATATGTTCCTGTTTAGGGCAAATTCCTCTAGATGACGTTGATAAACAATCGTCATCCTCTGGCGTAACCTGGATGCCAACCTCCACAGGATTGGATGCTTTTTTCAGCTCACTTGGTGAGGGTGAAGGTGGCTTATCCACAGCCTTCTCTAAGCAGAGACTGCCATTGCATTGTTTCCGTTTGTGCTCAATAAAAATAAGAATGTCCCCCAACGGGAAGTTCATCTGACACTGGCCACAAGTGAGGAGGTCGTGGTCCCCTTCCGGAGCTCCCAATGTGCCATGTTCAGGTTCATCATCAGTGAGAATGGCTTCAAGAGGTTCGGCTGCAGTTTGAGAAACAAAAGGAGAATCATTAGACCTCTCAGGAAAGGCACCGGGCACGGGGTGGGGGATGGGGGGGGGCAGGGGGAGACAAACGTGCCGAACCCCCTCTTCATGAATATTACACCCTGCTCACAACATCCGCCCACTCCCCCCCAACTAAACTCATGCAACACGGCTATTAGCAAGGCAGCGAGGAGATGAATTCATCAGTTACAGGGAAGAGATTTTGCAGAAGCAGCTGTAGCATGCAGAACTCAGAGAGCGAGCACCACAACTGTCTCTGTGTACCCACATGAGGACAAATTTCTGACTCAACTGAACGATTCGCTGGTAAAATTAAATGAATAGGCTGCAAGAATACACTGCAAAACTCTTGTGGCACTAGGAAGAGAAGCGAATACAGTGTTTTATTGCCAGATGTATTATTTATGTATATGAATTCAAGGCTAAAAGCACTGCACACATCTCACGCACACAGGGGTGTGTATTTTCCACCAGCCAGACCTACTTTCTCAAATTTAGAAGCCTGAATTACATGGGTGCGGGTGCAGACAAGAGGTGTTTCAACAGATAGAAACGGCACGTTCCCGATACAGACAGTGCAGGTAGCATGCATGTGTGCAAAAGAAAAGAGAGGGAAAGCCAGACCGCATGGCCACACACACCCAGGCACCGACACACGGGGCACATATAGCCTTATAACGCATGTGCACACGTATACGTATTTATTTGTGTCACTACCCCTCCTAGCCCGTTTATGGCTTCCAATTTAAAAATTCAAAAGCCAGGAGTTACTCGTGGGGGAGGGAGAGGATGAGACAAATAGATAAATAAATGGCAGAAACCGAAATGATAAAAAGCAAATGCAGCAGAAATGCCTGTGGGGTGGGGGGGGGAGGCACCTCTCACTTTTCAGCTACTCCTCACGATTGAAATAAATATCAAATTCACAACCAAGATGGGCTATTTTTTAGTACTTAAGGAAACAAGGCAATTAGTCATTTTTCCTTTTTTCATCCTGGAATAAAGGAATGCCTAAATTATCTCGAACATGTTAGCACTGGTGGCCCTCAGCATCTAAAAACTAGCATGGCCAAGCAACTGCCACATTTCCCCACAACAGCAAGAAGCGCCTTCTTTAAACTCGAAATACCTTGCCTAATGTTGTCAAAGTTGACAAATTTCCTGAATGAGCTCCAAAAAGCTTCATTATGAGGCTATTTCTGCTCACAGAATCGTCAGTGGATGCTCTAACAAGGCAGACGTGGCTCTCTCTTCTGTTGTCTTTTTTATTTTTTTATGGTTAAGTTTGCAGAGAAATACCTTGGTGATCTGCGTGCAGTCACCATCACTATTGCCTTTCGCCAGGGAAAAAAAAATAAATGCTAGCAGCACGTTGGTATTCTTCTACCTGCACAATACGACACGCACACTAACAGCAGCGAGCAGGAGGAGTGGGTACTACAAATACAACCCACCTCAACACGCTGCCAGGTAACGCAAGTGAGATGGAATACAACTCCTAAACAGTTAATCAGCCTGACCTTCTTTAGCTGGCTGCCAATTTCACATTTAATGAACTTAAAGCCACAGAGAATCAAAAAATAGATTTTAATTTGACTGCACAATATTGGAACTGATTTTGATAAAGTGCAAAAATCCAGTGAACTCAGGTTAAATTTATTTCAACCCTACCTAGGCTGAATATTGAGGAGGAAGATCTGGAGTAGCTCCCAGTTGTGCTGCGTAAAATAATATTGAAAGAGCACACTACCTCGACGTACCTCAGCTCCAACTAGGACACCGGGATCCAGCCCATCATTTCTTGCCTCTAGTACTACTTCTAATTTAACGTAAGGTCAACCACAGGAATATGAAGGTTACATTCGTATTAATAAAACCAATGTCTTAATCGCTGGGGTTTTCTTCTAAACTTACAGACCGACAAGGTAAGGCGCACAACGTGCATTTCACGCTCCTCGGGAAGCCGGCAGAGGAGCAGTGTGTTTCTGCGGGATTGCTGGGCACGGCGTTTTTTTTTCTCCCCAGCCATTCCTTGCATTCGGACCGAGGGAGTAAATTATTGCAGGACTAATTCCACCAGTAGCTTGCTGCACGCCGCAGACAAAGGTATTTTGCAAATCTAACTTCTAGCTCACCAACTCTCCACAGCAAAAAGACACAAAATAACCCGTATTCCCCTTACAACTGGCTTAGCGAGGAGCTCTGCATAATCATTACTCAATTAGAATGTTTTCCCGCGGCCTGATTTCTTTCTGACGCTGTCAGTATTATTTAGCAGGGGAAGGTAACCCGCTGCTTCGACACCAGACAGTTAAAAGTAGCGCTAAACAAAAATAGACTTTGCTAAAGTCTGTACCAACTGGGCTGATTTACAATCAAAACCAGGAAATGAAGTGGTAATTCAGAGGTTGCTGATTACACCTCCACATTTCACCTAATTAATTTTATAGGAGGCAAAGTTCTTGAAAATAACAAGACGATCAAATGTACAGATATAAAACCTGTAACCTCAACATTTTCTATGCTCTTAACGTAAATTATTGCTAATTAACAAGAATTATATACTAATGTATGAAATACGGCTGGCACCGCGTGCACTGCAAAACATTTGACTCCTGATGGAGACAGAGCCAGCAAAAATATGGGCTTTTTTTAATTATTACTGCTACTTTTAAAACAAAACATAAAATACCAGGTTTGCAACGGAAAACGCCAAAATACAATTCACCTGGTCTCGCCACTGTTTTGCAGGATGCGTCTTTTAATTCTGGGGCAATCAAAAATTCCCTGCCTGGGTCCCTAATCATCCGTCCCTATTTTTCATGCAAATTGCCCTTCCACCAACATGTCTTTTCAGCTTCCCCCCTTCGCCCTTCCTACTCCCCCCTTCTTCCCCGTTCCCAATCACCAAAACAACCGCACCGTCTACTTCGGCAAAAGCGGGATGGATTTTGGAGTGGCGGGAGAAAGGAGGTACCGGGGGTGATTTGGGGGGGGGGGGAGGTGGCGGGGGGGAGGCGGGGCGGGGGGGGCGATACCACGGCACGGTGCGGGGAAATGCCCCGGCAGCGCATCTGCGCTGCCGGGGCATTTCCCCGCACCGTGCCGTGGGAAGGATGGAGAGAAGCTGTTTAATCCCAAGTTTGTGTCCTGGGATCGTGCGGTGCGACGAGGGGGGCACTTGGGGGTACAATAGGAACCGCCAACACGTTATTTGGGGGAGATCCCGGGGAGGAGGAGGAAGGTGAGCATCACCCGCTGCCTCCCGGAGCAAGCAAACTCCGCGCAAAATTAAGAACAAAGAAGAAGGGGGGGGGGGGGGGGAGTTAAAGGGGGGGTGGGGGAGAGGGAGCTCGGCGCCCTGCCCCCCTCCCGCCGGCCGGGAGGCAGCGGAGGAACAGGCCAGGTTCAAGTTCGCGGGGCTGCCCGGTTGTTTGATCTCGCTGTGCCTCCTAGCGACCGAAACGGGCAGGCAGCCCGCCCGCCGCCCCGGCTCCGGCACCGCATCCCCCCGGCCCGCCGCTCCCCCAGCCCGGCCTCCCCTTTCCCCCCACCTCCCTCCCTCACTCCCTCCCTTCCTCCTCCTCCTCCACCTCCCGGCCCACCCCCCCCTTTTCCCCATCCCCATCCCCGGGGCGGCTCTCGCCGGAGGGACACCCCCCCCTCGGGCTCCGTCCCCCCCACGCGTGCGGAAACTCCGCGCCGGCCAGCGGATATCTCAGTCAAAAGGAGCCCCGGGAATCCCGCCGTGGAAGCTCCCCCGCGCCGCGATCCCCTTTCCCCACTTCCCAGGGCATCCCGGAGCGGGGAAAGGACAACACCCCCCGCACCCCATTTCGAGAGGAAGGCGTGGGGGGCGGGTCGCACCCCCATAAGGGTGCCATTGAGGTTGCAACCCCTGCCCAGACGCAGCGCCGGGCAATTCAAAGAAACAAAAATTAAAAGAAAACAAAAAAAAAGCCCCGAGAAGTGGCGGGGAAGCAGGGAGAAGGGGGCGGCGAGGAACTGAGCCCCCGACACACACCCCCCTCGGGTTTTAGGGAAAACTTCGGGCAGGGCAGAGCTCCTCGGCCTGCCCAGAGCCAGCCTTTCGCTCCATGTGCGATCCCGGCTGGAAATGTCCGCGCAGCCGGGAAGGTGGGGGGTGGAGAAATCCCGGCGTAAAGTTTGGGTTGTTTTGGTGGGTTGTTTTTTTTCTTTTTTGTTTGGTTGGTCTGTTTGGTTTTGCGAAGGGAAGAGAGGGACGGTTGGCAGGAAGAAATCGCCCTGGGTTTTTTCTGCCATCCCTGGGAGGGAACAAAACCCGCCGGGAGTAACGGGGGAAAAGAAAGAAAGAAATGAAAAGAGGGGGGGGAAGGAGCGAGGAGAAGCATGCAGTGTTTCCCCTTTCCCCCCCCCCCAGCTCACCCCGAGGAAAAGGGGAATTTTTTTTTTTCCTCTCCCTTCCTTCCCACCCCCTTTCGCCCCAAACCTTGCCAGCTCGAGTTGCCTTTTGTTGTGCAAAGAGCGCTCCCGCTTATCTCGCATCTCAGCCCTGGCGTGTGCGGCGGCGGCGGCGGCCGGCGGGGGGGGGGGGGGGGGGCGCACAGTTTTTTTTGTGTGAACGGTGTGGCGGGGGCTCGGGCTTTGGGGGTCGGTTTGGGTTTTGGGGGTTGTTTTTTTCTTCCCCTCTCTCTCTCTCTCTCTCCCCCGTGGAGAGCGGCTTTGGTTTGGGGTTGAAATGCGGCGGCAAGAAAGGGCCGTCCGCGGGTGTGAGGGGTGCGAGTGGGTGCGAGCGTGTGCGTGTGCGCTGAGCCCGGGCTCGCTCTCGCCTGTGTTTGTTGGCAGGAGGCTCCCCGCACACGCGGTGCTTGTAAACATTCAGACACGAGATTTTTCCCAATCAAAATCCACTTCCACTTTTTTTTTTTTTTTTTTGAAAATCTTCCAAAAAATAGTAAGCGAGCGGGAGAACGCGAAGCGAAGGCGAGGAGGGAAATCCCTCCCGGCGCGGGTTGGGCTCGGCGGCTGGGCTCGCTTCCCCCGGTGCCGCCCCCAGCCCCAGCCCGGGTGGCGGCGGGGCCAGGTCGGGGCGGCGGAGCCCCGCACGGCGCCGGCGGGGAGCGGGGGACGGCGGGACAGCCACCCGGCGGCGGGAACAAAAGGGAGGCGGCCCGGCTCGGCTAGGCTTGGCTCGGCTAGGCTCGGCTGAGCTCTCCCCACACACCCCCGAGAGGGTGCGGCGGGGCAAACCCGCCGGTAAGCGAGGGGCTTGGGCACCGGACTTTCTTCCCCGCTCCGCTCCGCCCGCAGCTCCCGCCCGACCGGCCGAGGTGTCCGGCGTTCAGCCCGCCTCTCCGGCGAGAATTTCTTTCCACTTTCGGTGCCGACTGTGCCCCCGGCAGCCCCGCACCTGGCCCGGGCGGGGCGGCTCTGCCGGCGGCGGGGCGAGAAGCGCCGCTCCCGCCGCCAAAGAGCGGGGAGAGCGCGGGGAGCGGAGCGGGGGCAGGGGCGGTGAGCCCGGAGGAAGAGGAGAAAAGTGATCAAGGTGATTAAATTAGAAAGGGAAAAAAATTAACCGGAATGTTGAGAATCCCGAGCCGGCGTTGAGTTCTTTTTTTTTTTCTCTCCCCGACTCGCTCACTCGCTCACTTTTTTTTTTTTTTAATTTTCCCTCCCCCGCCCTTCTCCCAGCTTTCGCTCAAATTAAAAATTAAATCCGTGAAGGGGAAATTAAATAAATTGCTCTCCGCGTTACTTACGTGAAAATTCCCGTTTGCTTAAGTGCTGGGGTTTGCCTTGCTTGCGGCGCGACATGGTGGGTTGGTGGCTTCGGTGGCTTGTGAGTCGCTCGGTTCACATCGGGAGAGACGGGTTAGAGAGGAAGGAGACTCCAGAGAAAATATCTTCATCAATGTCTTTTGACATCCAAAATAAATTAGAAATAATACAAAGATGGCGCAGGGAAGATGAATTGTGGGATAGCAGTCATGGCTTTTTTTTTTTTTGTGCAAGGAAAAAAAAAGAGAGAGAGAGGGAGAGGGAGAGAGAGGGAGAGAGAGAAGGAGAGAGAGAGAGAGATGAAAAAAATGGCAAAAGCCCCCCTGAGCTGCAAGTTCAAGTGCGGACGTGACGTCCCTGCGAACTTGAACGTCAGGAGCCTGGATGGACAGAGACATACAAAACATGGGCAGGGCAAGCTGGGGAGAGGGGAGGAGGGAAGGCGAAGGCAACACCAATGGACACTCATCAGGGGCTGGACATGAAAAAGAGAGCAGGACAAGCCAATGGACAGTGATCGCAGGGGGGAGAGGGGAGGGGGCGCGGCGGGAGGGGGTGCACCGGGTGCACCGGCGCACGCTGGCACCCGGGGCCGGGGGGCCGGGGGCGGAGGGGGCGGCGGCCGGGGCCGCCGGTGGCCGCGGCGGAGCGGCTGCGGAAGGGGAGCGGGGAGAGGGGCGAGGGGGGGGATTCGGCAGGCACACGCGGGGAGGGAAGGGAGGAAAGCGAGAGGGAGAAAGCGGGCGGGCGGGCAGGCGGCGGCAGCGCACGCACACCCCCGCTGGAAAAGCAAATACATCAGCGAAGCCAAAGACGGGCAGAGAGGGCTGCGGGGCGGGCTGGCCTCGGGAGGTGCGAGAAGGTGGGAGAGCTGGGGGAAGCCAGGTAGGACTGGAGACCACCCAAAAAGCGCGGGGGGGGGGGGCATCCGCCTCCCGGCTTCCCCACTCCCCCCCTCGCTCCCATCCATCCGCCTGCAAGCCGCGGAGTCCCCTCCTCCTGGGAGCTGCGGCCCGTCCCCGGGGGACGGGGGGCGGCGGGGGCTCGGCTCGGCCCGGCCGGCGGGGAAACTTCGTGCTGCCGGCCCCGGGAGAAACCGGCGGAGTTTCGGGAGCGGGACGAGAAGCCGTAGGAGCGGGGGCGGCGGGACCCCGCAGCTCTCCCTGCCGGCTTCTCTCCCCCGCCAGCCCGGACCCCTCTTTCCTTCCCCCGGCGGCGCTCCGAGCCCTGCCCGCAGCGACAGTCGCTTTAACGAAAGCGAAAACGCGGGGCTGGCACCGGGGGAGGGCTGGGGGTGGGAAGCCGAGGCGGCGGGAGGCACCAAGAAGTTGGGAAGGAAGGATGCGGCGGCTGCAACTTGGCCGAAAAGAGAGGGAGAGCCGGGGAGGCGGCCGGCACGGGAGGGATCAGGTTGCAGTAGAAATAAGCTCCGGAGGCGAACGGGCGCTCGGAGCAAAGTGCGGCTGCGAAAGGAGTGCGAGGGGGTGGGAGAGCCGTGCCCAGGACGGAGGCGGAGAGACCGGGAGGAAAGAGGCGCGGGGGGGACGAGGTGCTGCCGCCGCTGGAAGAAACGGGGTTTGGGGTTTGTGTTTTTGTAATGTGCGATCGTCCGGGGAACCGAGGGAGGGGGCGGGCAAGGGGTCGGGGCGGGCAAGGAGTCGGGGCTCGGCAGCTCGGACCTGTTGGGGAGGCGAGCCCTGCCCTGCCAAGCCGTGCCTCGCTAAGCCGTGCCTTGCCGAGCCGTGCTGCCGGCGGAGCTGTCGGAGGCCGGGGCGAGCGGCTCTGCTGTGGGACGGTTTCAGCTTCCCGCCACCCCAGCTCCGCCCGCCGCTCCCCCCACCCCCGGGTCAGCCCCGCCGTTCCCCTCCTTCCCACGGGCGAACCCACCCACGCCCGGCACCTCCGCACCCCGCGGGTGCACCCCGTGGATGCTGGGGGTGGTAGGGGTAGAATGCCAGCGCCTGTCCTGCGTGACTTTCCGTGGGACCCCGGCCGGTCGGGGTCGGCTCCCGACCCACGCGTGCATGCGTTCCTGCGCGAAACGTCTATAAACAGGCGTGTGTGCGCGCGTACGGGGGGCAGAGGGATGTGTATGGGGTTTGATTTATGTATAATAGCGTGTATAAAGCTTTTCAAGGTGGCTGCAATGTAAAAAGTAATGACTTTATTACCCCTGAAAGGTTCTGTGGTTCGCAGTTAACAGTCCTCTGAATTACAATTCATTACGCAGTTGTGCGCTGCCCGAAGCCGACCTGCAGCAGAATACCTATCTGTGGTTATTCCCAATAAATAACAGGCAACATTTCATTGATTTTCTTAAAAAAAAAAATCATAGCAAATGAAGCCACTTGGTTACAGCCGAAGCTGTTTTATTAGCGTACCGCGTTTGAGATTCCAGAGGTGACTTCCCAGACCGCATCTTAAAAACCTACACTCAGGAGCTAATTTTACAGATGCTTTCATGAATGGCAGCGAGGATGTTCCTACCATTAGCATGCCCTTAATTCCAGCACCGTAAAATGCCTCGAATTAAATGGAAACTCGCTGCCTTAAACCCTGTATTTCATCCTGGCTGGATAACTATTAATATTAGCATTTGATCACAATAGTGCCGCGCTCCCCCCGTCGCCGTGTCCCCCCCGAGCGCTTCGCATTGTCATGTGATTGGAGGGAGATAACAAACCTCGAGACAGAAAAGGAGTCAGAAGGCATTTTTTTAACACGGCATAACCGCAGATTAATAATGCAGGTGGGTTTGTATTTTATTGTATTTTTAGGGGAAGGGAACGAGGCTGTTTAATGAGCAGCCGTGGACACAAAGTAACCATATTTACAATCCTTGGTGTGGCTTTCGGGGGGTAATAAATTATGACAATATTAAAATTATTTTCTGGCAGCCCAGTTAACTGCGTTGGGGACAGTAAAGACCTTACTGATTCCATTTATGCCTTGTAATTACAGTCCATGAGCTCTCTCGAAACCCTTTGTATCTTGTGTGTAAACTTTTAGCTAATAGACCTTTTTTGAATGGAGGGACTTTTCTCCGTACTTCCTGCAGTACATATTCTGTCTCTGATCTCTGTATTTAATGGCCGAGCCCTGGTTTATGCTTTATAATGTGTTGACAAGTTTTCTAACAGACTTTCTGAAATAATGCACATATATTCACGTCGGTTAGAAACTCCACAGTATTTTTAGAGTCGAGTAGATCTATATCCTAATGCACTGAGAGGGAGTGTAAATCATAGAGGATTTCATAGCCCTTTCAGTAGTTTTCTGTATGAAGTATGAGCAGCGTGGCCTCCAGACGTAACCTTTTAGAAAAAAAGACAGTGCTTTTATTTTATGGTGTAAAGTGCTTTTAGCTTCAGGGCTCTGAACGTGAATGTGGTCAACAAACAGCTCTTGCCAGGGAGTTTGCTACAGCCTCAGCCCCTGCACCGGGGTGCTGCCTTCGTGATGGGGAGGGTTATGGGGCCACCTGGGGCCCCAGAATCGGGCTAATTCCCACCACCACCACACACACCCCTACACCCCACCCCCGAGACACATTAACCCCAGAAACGCCACCCAGTTGCAGCACGCCCCGCTGCACACCGCCAGATCCCCCATGCAAGCTGCCCACTGTGCCCCTTGGGCCAGGCACCCTGGCACTGCTGGAGAGGCTGGTGACAGCGGGGTCAGCCCCACCAGGACCATCCCTGGCTTGCCCAGGGTGCTGTGAGCAGCCTCTGAGCTCACCCCGAGCCAGGGTGCACAGCATGGGGTAGGAGCAAGGGCGATGCTCCCCACCGTAACCCTGCTGCACCCCATGCCCTGCTTCTCCTGCATCGTCCCCTCTACTCCCTACTTCCAACGCAACCGCTGCTGCAGTAGAGATGCTCTGACACACGGAGCATCTCTAGCCTTGTCTGTACCTATTGCACAGCGGTGGCACTTTGCTCAGTTATACTAATGAAGCTAGTGAATGCAGCAGGTAAAAACAGTTAGAAATGCTCAAATACTGACTGCTAACACCTAGAAATTATGGTAGATGAGAAGGGCAGGAAAAAACAAAGCCAGGCCAGCACTGAGGGACAGCCCAGTGATCAAGCTCTGAAGATTCATGCAAACTTGTGTGTCACCTGCTCCTCCACAACCTGTCTTTGCCCAAGCACCAGAGGACGCCCCGCAATCCTGCTGCAGCGGTTTGAGCTGCTGTCACCCTCAGCCATCTTCTCAGCTGCTCTTTGCCTGTGGACTCCCAGCCCCAGAGCAAAGTCAGCCAGAGGAAATGTGGCCCCCCATCTCCGCTGCGTGTGGACAAACTCCAAGGTATGCACTGAAACCTGTGGTGGTTTTCAGACTGCCTTTAAAAGGGGAAGTCAACCTTGGAGAAGGGTCTGCCTTGTTAGCTGAGCGGCTGTCCTGCCTCTACCTGTTCCATGCGAACCAGAGCCCAGAGACTCCAGCTAATGCCCTGGAGCAGCTGAGGGCAGAGGTGGGCACCCATCCCACTCTGCCACCCTAGACTGGGGACAATAACCTTAAGCAGCAGGGCAAAGTGCCCAGGTGAGAACATTTATACTGTAAAAATTAGTTTAACTTTTAAACCCACCAAAATGTATCCATCTCTTTCCCCATGCTTCAGCTCTGCCTGACAAATAGCGTGATCCTGCCTTTGTTCAAGCACGTAAGATGCTTAGAGGTTGCGGTAGAAAAGGACATAAAACTGCCTAAAATTGAGAAGTATGGCCTTCCTCCATCTCACAGCCAGGCATCCTGCCTCCCGTGCAGGATCGGGACCTGAAGGCTCACAGGAGTGCAACAGAGTTTGTACAGTGTACTGCTGTCCCTGCCTCTCTGCTAATTCAGTGACAGATGTGGCAGTGGCTGAGTTCAGCAACTTTGGTGGGCAAAGGCTCCTGCTTTGAAGCTCCAACTGTCATTCATTCAGTGGGAATTTCACTTGCCAGCTTGGTCCAGAACATCAGGACCGAACAGCGGCGTACCCACGCAGGATCACAAACATGTTTCGTTATCGGCTTGCCCTAGGCAGGACCCAGAATAAAACCCTGAACATGGGGAGACTTTTCCCATGGTTTTCAGCAAGGTCTGGGATTTCAGCCTGCCCCTCTGCTCACACAGCACCTAGCACGATGGAGCCCTGAACCTTGACTGGACTTTCCGGGGATAGCTATAACATAAACGACACAAATCGCTCAGGAAACAGACTTTCAAATGGCAAACCCCCTCCTTTGAAGCATACAAATGGTTTTGCTTGTGCATGGGCAAGCAGAGGAAGGCACTAGTAAATGCCCATAAAATCTCATTTTTAATCCAATGTTTGATTTCAGCCAAACTGGTTTTCGTTGGTACTACTCTAGTACTTCCTTAGCTACTCATCATTTTTTATGTTTAATATTGATATATCTTTTTATAAGTAAACATGTAACATGCCCCTTATAGTTTCTATCCTAGGTTTCAAGCCAACGTGATTTAAACTATGTGCGTTTAAAAGCTCCCCAAACTTGACCTATAATGCAAATCCATACAGTCTTAATTATAGCAGCACCAGCAGCCACCACACGAGTGAAACAGTTGAGCTTTCGTTACTAAAAAGTCACAGTAGTTAAGGTCTGTCAGCACTCCTGTTACAATCCCCATCTTGAAGAGGTTATAACTTGGGCTGTGTAAATTTGATTGAGCTGAAACCTGGGACTCAAACAGTCAGTCCATATAGGGAATTATCTTATGAATAATTGGCTAACCCATTGCTTGATTCACAGACCTTTATAAAACTATTTTTAATGGGTTTTAATGTTTTTTTCTTTTACTGACATCTAGGGTATGAATTTGGTACTTCTAGCTCTTCTGAAGCTCCATACTGAACAGCATATATATAGGTAGCCAAGTTAAAGCGACAGCCACCCAGAGGAGTTCACGGGGCGTACATGCCATGCTTACCCACCTGTGCATACCCATAAAACGCTAAAAGACCATGAATGAGAAATGGCACTTCAATCTATCTCAAAAGAGAGTCCTAAACGTGTAAGATAAAGAGAACATAAGTGCCTCAAACAGGAGGGAGCTACGGCTCATAAAACGCATCTGCTTAGTACATCAGCTGCATCGCGATACGCTGCCAGTCGCACATCGCTCAGGCCCCTTTATGCCACCCATCACACCAGGAAGGGAAGGTGCTCACTGAACCCACAACCCAAAACACAGCTCTGGCACATTACAGTACAGTGTATAGGTCAACTCAATTACCTATAGATGTAGCAAGGATAGCTAGGGACAGGAAAACATCTGGCAGAGCGTTGGTCACTTTGTTATCCTTGCTAATAGTTTCTCAGAATCTTTTCATCTTCTTGGGCTTTACCTTCCCCCCCCCAAGTGGAACTGAGTCCCACACATGCGTTGGCATCGCTTCGAAAGGGATGAGCCATTCAACTTTGAGCGTAAGCTTAAATATTGCTTTCTGTTACAAAGGAGTTTACTGAGAATTGCTCTCCATAATGCTTTTAATTAGTTTTAAACTTCTCAGAGGTGGTTTTTATCACCTCAAATCAAACTAAGCCTGAGCATGCATGGTTGGCTAAGATGCAGACTTGCAATTTTCCTTGACCCTAACAGAAAACTATTACAAGCCCCTGGTGAGAATTGTGAGCCACAGGCCACGAACAAGCAGATTGCTCTCATAGAGCCAGTCCCCGCAAAGTTTCCGCGCCCACCTCACCAAATGTTTACAGAGCAGGGACACCATGCTGCACATCTGAACTCATGAGTGAGCAGCATCTCCATCGGTTTCAGGAGGAGTTTTGACCCAAGCCAGGCTGCAGCATCAGGCTGTCTCACTGCAGGGTTATTGCATGTAAGTCATTCTGAAACAAAGTGCTGTGAGAAGCCAGACTCCTCAGCAAGAGGTTCCACACATCCATATCCCCCATGCACCAGGGCTGCTCTATCTGGCCTCGCAGAAACCAATGATGGCACAAGCATGGAGGAGTTGGTCCTTTTGAGCTGCTGCTGAGGTCCCAAGTCATTTACCTAAGCAGGTCACTATCTTCAAGCCTATAAGCAGTCGGAAGACAGGTCATTGACACAAGCATCCTTTTTGATTCGTTTTCTGACTGTAGCTGATAAGTTTGGGGAGCTGCCCAGCCAGCATAAAGTAAAGAATTACAGCTGATTCAGGCCACAGGGAGATAGCACCCACCAGCACGGAGGCAGCTGAGCTCAGAAGTGATGAGCAAGCTGCACGGATAGGAGAGGCTAAGCCAGGACCCCAGCCTTGCAGGGGCAAACTCTTGGTGAGGTTCAAACCAGGAGCAAACAGTGTGAAACGTGAGGTTTAAAATAGTGGCATGTCCAACAACGACGGCATGGTCACGCTTCATCTCCAAAGTATCTGTTCATGAGTGAAGAAGGGCAGGAAAGCTGGAGAGACTTGGTCTGATCCTGACCAAATAAAATATGTGGGGCGACTGCTGATCTTCTAGCACAGCAGTTGCTTATGAAAAAGATCTTCTCAGGATCATAAGCAGAAGCTTTTCATACTTCTGTGCAAAGTTAGATCCAAGGGGCTCAAACTCTCCCTATGAGGAAATCTGGAAAACCCCACTCTGGGTGTGGCAGGCAGGAAAAGGAGGAATTGTAACCATTTTGTCTTGAAGAATAAATCCAACTATACCTCAAATCAATTAAAACAAAAAGTAGAATAACAAAAATCATTCACTAATCTGAGAAACACAGTGTCAGCAATCAAAAAGAAGTTATTTCCATTGAGAAATTAGGTTTTCTACACAGGATGAGGAAAGATGTAGCTGTTTTCTTGTATACTGCTGAACACAGTCCCTTCTTCCTAGCACACGTGGCGTGAGGGACAATAGAGAAGGACAGTGCAATAAAAAAGGATTTTCTTCCTCTAACCCTGCTCGATATATCCCCTAGCAGAGGAATCTACTTGGCCTTGGGTACTGCGAAATTCTTAAGCACATATTTATCTTTGGGCACATCAGCTGTACTTACATGCCTAAAGTAAGCATGTACTCAAGCACGCTGTTAGATTGGCGCCTTAACATCTTTTGTAAATAACTTTTCTATTGCGTTGCTTTTCAGAGCTTCAACTTCGAGCCACTTAGAATGCATTGAACTGAAAATTAACATACACAGTCATCATCCTCCATATTTGTTTTGTATTGCTGTTTCAGGTAACATTTAGGTTTAGCTTTTAGCTTTAGCAAAGAAATGCATGTGCTTTGCAGAACACAACATAGTTTGCATGAGGATCTAGATGAAAAAGAATTAATTGTTGAGATATCAGAGATCTGTTTCTGTATTTAAAAATAAGGACAGATTTACTGTAGATTTTCTTCTTTACCCTATTTATTCCCTGCAAAATTTCAGCTTAATTTGTTAGAATGCTTACAATAATATTTTTAATGCAACTCTATGTAGTGAGAAGAATATATTATTATATAGCCCGAAGCTGCATAGAAAGATGCAGTGCTGAGAGGTACCAGGAGTGATGGTGAACAACCTGTGATAAGAGCCCGCTTCTTTGAGCACTTTGGTTAGTTTTGCCACCATTTGTTATTGTCAGCACATATAATTTTTATGGTACAGTATGAATTCTGACTGCAGTGAAAAGAATGTCTTCTACCACTAGTATAAGATTTCACTCAATTAAAATAACATGCAAGCATATTGTATAGTATTACATAGAAAGCTGATGTGCATTAAGTATGACTGCTGGGGTTGGGGGGAGTTATTGTACTAATGCTATTGTTCAGTGAGCAACTATTCCCCAGCATTTAAAAAAAAAAAAAAAGGGAAATTAAATACAGAAATCAAAAATATGTACAGTGTTTGATATTACCATACTGAAATCAATGCATTCACAATTTAGACTTTAATTTGCCCTATTGTATTAAGTTACATGGCATTTGAGTGCTGAGAGAGAGAAAAATAGATGTAAACACATGGAGGGAGATCCACAGACTCTCTGTGCTGACATACACCACCCTCAGACGTTGGGGCAATAGGCACTATAGGTAAACGCAGGGTAGATACAGGCCATGTACCAGCACCAGTCTTTAAGCGCTATTCCACATCAGCAGCAGCAAGAAGATTGGTCTAGATGGGGCTGGAGCAATGTGGTCTGCTGCGATCCCCCCAGCTCCTGAAGAGCTCTGAGGGGCTCCTCAGCACGGGGTAGAGGTGAGCTACAGACCTCCTGGCACCCTGGTTCCTGCTGCCCAGAACTGATGGTATCTGATCGCATAGGGATGTATGCTGCGGCAGTTTCTACAAGGAAGGCCAAAAGCGTCTCAGAGCCGAGGTGTATCCTAGACAGCCGTTGTACTCGGAGCCAATAAAAATGAAACTATTCTCTATTGAGACCTAATTAGCTTTTATATTCAAAGCCGTACTGCACATTTGTACATTGCTTATGAGCGGGACTAAAAAATATATGTACCATGACACTATACTTTTAAAGCGTCTATTGAATGTTTTACCCATTCTCCAAGGACTGCCTCCTCCTTAGATGTATACATTCAGCGAATATGACGAGGCTAATTATTTTTTCCCCCGAAATAATCAGTGCTTGTCTCTAGCAGTTTGCACGGAAGCACGGACCTCCCATCTTCAGCCTCGGAACTTGGAAAAAAAAACCAACAAAACCCACAACTGCCTTCAAATCCTAAGACAAAAAAACTGTTTGGCAAACAAATTCCCTGTCAGGGGCTTTACAAGGCTCACGCTTCTATCAGAGCCCCTGTGCACGTATGAGCCTTTTTGCCGTTTTGTTTTTTTTTTTTTTAGAGAGGGTGATGTATTTTTCTGTTACCTTTCCTGCCTGTAAAGCAATCACGGAGAACGGCGGGAGGCTCCATAAATATGCTAATTGCTGCCAGATAACTGGTTTCGCTGGTTCCGCCTTGGGAAGCGGCATCGCCGCCGCGGGGAGGGAAGGAAGGGGGGATCCGCGGGGCCCGGCCGCCCCTCCGCGGCCGAGCCCCCCCGCCCCGGCTCCGCGGCTCAGCGTCGGCGGGACGCCCGGAGCCGGGCTCAGCAAAGGGCAAGGCAGCCAGAAGAGCGCTCCTTCGATTCCCGCTAACTCCTGCCCGCGTTCCCGCTCGCTCACCCGGCCTTTTTTGTCCGTATTTGTGGGCTTTTCCACTTTTTCATTTCTTTTGCAAGGGGTGTTTGAGTCCTCTTCGTTCGCCCTGAGAAGCGCTGGCAGTTTGATATCGCCTCTCTCTAATTCCAAGGTCAAGATTTTCGTGCCTCCATCAGCTCACCTGAGGTGCTCCTAGGCGCCGGGTGCAGAAAGGACTGGCTCATCCCTGCGCGGCGTTGCAGACCTATCCGGGCAAATCTGGGGGTGCTCGCGTATGGATCTGTAGGCTGAAATACATGCTAAGGCCCTCTTTATTCTAACTCGGCATCTGAGGAATTAAAAGGAACTACTGGTTTCCAAATTAAAATAGAATTATCATTCACAGGTCGACGTTTGCAAAAGTACATGAGAACATTTTAAAAATCACAAAGAAGAAACAGCGATCTTACATGGATTCTGGGTTCGCTCTGCTGGTTAATTCAAAGCAGCATTGCTTATTACAGTGACGTTTTGCAGGGCATTCGTCAAAACCAGGGACTGAGCATTTGGGTATTTTTTAAAAAACACCGAAGTAAACAATACAGCTAATTTATGAGTGTTCAGATGTGCAGTAACTTCAGCACAAATATTCCTGTCAGTATGGTGGTGGCCCCATATAACACAGGAAGATACAATTCAGACCTGTGACGGTCTATTGAATACGTAATACGCATTTTTAAAATTGCCTGGAAACGTATTCATACAGTAAAGTCTAATGGTTCAGGTGGAGCTTTTACTCTTGATCAAATAATAAAAATTGTCAGAGACCACTCTTTCATCTTGTTGCACACCAGCCTCCACAAGAACTGTTTTACCTTCCGGTTTCAATAGGACAGGAGAGCAAGAACGAAAACATAAACTGCAGAAGAGTTACAACGGGCATTAACTTTTAAGCCAGAAACGCAAGAGAGCTGAGAAGGAAAGTGGGGGACTTGTCTTCATTGCTCTGTGTCCATCAAGGTTTCCTGCAGCCGAAGCCTGTGGATGGCAGATCACACTGGGGCAAGGATGCGCTCGCCAAGCCCCCAGGGCTGACCTGGGTGACATGTCGCTGTTCTGCCTCCAAAATACCTTATTTCTGCGGATTTAGGTCTGCCAGGGAAGAGGACAGGTGTGGACAGACAGAGGCTGCAGACAGATGGGACTCCCTGTGGGACAATGCGGGTGGCGATGGCCTTATCCACAGAGGAGGAATCTGAAGTGCAGACTAGTAATAGTAATGGTGATTACTATTAAAGCACAGAGCTTTTCGTTACTGAAAACTTCAAATAACTCTCCTGAACTATATTTGAGACTTTTTTTTTTTTTTCATGTTAACTCCAGGTTTGATTGCTGGAAAAGGCTGACTGCTAGAAAAGGAAAACCAGTGCAGTGCACAGCAGTGGGGAATCGAAGCCCTTCTTTACCAGAACCCCTGCCACATCCGTACTGTCACTCACCTTCCAGACACTCAGTACAACCATTCAATCTATTGAATCAAGAGACTGTTTGATCTTATCTGCATCTGTGAGCTGACTGTCAACCTGCTTAGGCTGCATATTAAATCATCTATAGTAGCTGTATCAAGCTGGGATGATCTGTTAATTCTAAATTTATTAACCCTTGGAGTGCAGTCATCATGTTTAATCTAGTGTGGCCAGCATTTATTTTACAAAACTAAATCCTTCTTTAAGATATGGCTGTGCTGTAGGTTAAAGAAACGGCAACGCAGAGGAGATAGCAGCTGGAAAGAGCTCACTTTGATCTCTGAAAGCCAGCTGACAGTATCGCTGCTCCGAACATGTATGCGTGTGCTTGCGTCACGCTCCCATGTCTGGTGCATGGGGTGTGCGCACATGTGTACACGCCTTGTAACATTTCCTCACAGAGTTTTGCCTGAGACAAGAAGGAAAAAGAGAGGCCTTGAACAAAGCCTGAGCCCCACGCCTCCAGGAGGACTTAAAATCAAAGCTCAAAGTGACAGCACACCACAGCAACACAAGCTGAGGGTGGCTGCAGGCGGGGTCCTGCAAGGACCCACCAACAAACATCTCCTCCAAGTCGGTTCACATTTCTTGGTCCGTAGCCACCGTCCAAACCTATTAACAAACACTTTCAGAGCACTGAGGACCACAGCTGCTGCAGGACTCGCAAGAAGTCAAGTGCCACTATCCGCGTACATACAAATATTCCCCCGCCCCCAGACGCATACACACAGACAAATAATTTTATACAGATATGTACATACACATCAATATGTTAATCTGTCCGTTACATACACGCATCTCTCCCTGCCTCTCTTTCCTGTTATCTATTATCCTTGCACGTTGCCGATGGTATCAACATATTCACAGCTTTTATTTCAGTTGCAAACTGCCAGGCATGCTTCCTTTTTTGGTAATCACGTGCCCGGTATCTCTCTAATGTAGCCTAATAACAATTTTAGCATTCAGATGAAGCGATTTCATTCTGCGACTGCCTTTTCTATTAGATTTGATTCTGAGAAGCCCCAGTGGGTGCCTCCGAGGCAGAGATCTATCTGTGAGGCTGCAACCGATTCAATAGCAGCCTGAGCTAACCTTGACCTTTCCCTAGACCCTGCTCCATCTGGTGCCAGCCTGGTCCCCCCCTTCTCCTCCTCCTTGCTTCACAGTCAGCATTGATCAAGGCGGAATCGAGCGTCTCTCCCTCCAAGGGCCGGGCAGTCGCGGAAAGGACAGCACATTTCAATATATGGAAATGATCGAGCCTCTTATGCAATCATAAATCTACATAGAGCCTCGTGATTTGGTATTTCATTCACCTCCAAAGCTTATCCCCCTCCCCCCCACCCCAGGCAGGGATTTATAAACTATAAGACAACGGCTTTCCCCAACACCTGGAAATTACAAAGCTCGCTGTTTACTGGAAATTAATGCCTCACCATTTCATCTGATTTACTTTGCATTTTATGTATTTATTTGCAGCTCACTCGGTTGTTTTCCTGCGTGTTTAGGTGGGTGCTTTTTTACGGTGGCTCCCCCGTGGGTATTTTTTTACGGTGCCTCCCCGCCTCGGCGGTGGCAGCGGCCCCGGGGGGAGGCCGTTTTGATGCCGCTGTTGTTCCAGCCCCCGCCGCCGGAGGAAGGGGCAGGGCGGGCTGAGCTCGGGGGCTCGCAGGGCACCCGGTCCCCCCGGCCCCCGGCAGCAGCTCCGGCCGCGTCCCGCCCTGCGTCCCTCTCCGCTTTCGATAGCTGGAAACCAGCAGAGGCTCCTGCAATAAATCAGTGCTCGCCACTTTGTCATCTTCCTAGTTTTGCTTCCTTTTCTCCTCCTCTTCCTCGCTTCCCCAGCCCCTCCGAGGGAAGCACACACACACACACACCCCTCTCCCCTCCATGCCCCCAACCAAGCACAACCGCCGGCGGCTTTGTCCCCCCGGAGGTGATTATGCTCTAATCCGGGGGGGCTGATGAATCCGGACCCCGCTGGGCCCCCCAGCACGCCCCGGGGCCCCTCCTCCATCCCTCCTTTCCTCCCTCCGTCCCTCCTTCCACCCTTCCTTCCCTCCATCCCTCCTTCCCTCCCTCCCTCTCTCCCGAGCACGCCGAGGTATTTCTGCTCGCTCCTAGGGGGATGAGTTAAAAATTTAAGAACAGCCAGCGTGGATTTTATCGTGGAGATACACTCCCTGCTCTAATCTCCTCGTGCCCTCCTCCATCGCCGAGGACCTTTACTTACATTTACAAGCGATAACTTTATTTTTCTTCCTAAGAATTCTGACAGAACCACATTTTTTTTGTCGCGTACCAGCCTGGAGATTATATAACAGATTATGTAAAATTATAATTACAAGTTAATATATGCAGACTCTTAATTACTATACCGAATTTTCTGCATATCTATAGCTAGGCATGCAGCACATATGTTAAGAGTCGGTTCTGCAATATTTGCATAGCCAACACTTATGGCTGTAGACGCAGTGTAGAAAAGAAATGGATAGATATTTGACAGTATGTATGTATGAGAGAGATGTATTACTTAATGGGAAAAGGTATCTAGAAATATATTCCTCTCTGTTTTGAGGACTTTGTTTTGCTTTATCTCCGCAGGTAGTAAAAAATAATAGGAAGAAACTGTGAATTACATTGAAAAAATAGATATATTCAATTTATCAGTTTAATATTACACTTCCTTTCTGCAATGCTACAAAGATTTAGAACATTTCCAAAAGTTTGAGCTCTAATCTGCGTCTTGGGTTTGTTTGGAGGACTTGCCACCACATGCCAGCTAAAAATGAGTGTCAATTAATAATAAAAACCACTCTCCCTTATTTCTGCACTCAAATAATTTAACAGGTTTTGATAAAACCATGGATGCAACAGTGAGAGTTTTCCAATGTGTGCAGTATTAACAGTTTCATTCTAAAGCACCAAAACTTCCTGAAATAGAACTGCTGAATATTTCTTTGCTTTTCCCAATGGCCGTCTATGCATGTTATTATACACTTAAAATATAAAGGATGTTCAGCTTCTTAAAAAGTGTGGTTTGTTCTACCAGGAACATAGCTGGTGGAAACAATCTCAAACCTAGGCAGTTCAAGTAAGTACACTGTATTATTTGTGGCCTCCAAAATTAGAAATAATTTGAAACAAGAAGTAGGAGAGTTTTTAGCTTGTGTTTTCCACCACATGAGAAGTAACTGGAAAACATTCGCCCTTATAATGCCACAAGATTCATAAACTCTTTGCTTTCTGAGCTACCTGAGCAATCATGTAACCTCTGCAGAAGTGCCTAAGCGTGATTTGTTGTTGGAAAGCATATTGTACTTATTAGTAAAATGTGAAATGGCTTAAAAAACAATTTGAGCTATGAATCGCCATCTGCTCAATGGGGGGAAACAGAAAGTAACTGAATATATTTTCTCACCTTTTTTTATAGTAACATAAACAACACTCCAGAACACTATAAACTTCTAGCTGTATGAAAGGTGTTTGTACAGTTCATCACACTTCAGGTCAGGACTTTGTCCGCATTGTTAAATGCTGGTTTTTTTAATTACCTGCAAATGTCCCAAAGTCTTTTTTTTTCTTCCTCTGTTAAATGAGATGTCCTTTTTAATTTCAGGGAGATTAAAAAGTTTGATCCTGCTTCCCACACCATACTCTGGAAACTGTCCCTGATAGAGCGCTAGCCTGAGATCTGTGCATGCCTTGAGACATCAGAATAGGTGTAAAGCAGCATATACAACTTGTTCTGGTTCTCTGCGTGGGAAGGGAAGAGGGAAGCATTTGTGTTACCAGCTTTTATGTAGCACTTTGCATCGCTAGTGTCCATCACAAGAGAAATTCAACTTTGTCCTCTCTCTGCCCCTGCCACCTTTTCGCAGAGAAAATCCGAGGAACCGAATGGGGCTGCTTCCTCCAGTATTGAGCTTTGCCAATGCCAAAAGCGCATTCCTCCAGTGCCTGCGCAAACTCGATGATCTCCCTGAGCGCTGTGGGGCAAGGCTCTGAAATCAGCTGGGAGCGCAGGGAGGCCTCTGCCTGTCCCAGGAGAAAGGCCGCACAGCAGGGCAGCGCCTGCCCTGGTCTGCGCCGGGAGCAGGGCTCCCTGGGACCGCTTAGGGAAACCATCCGTACTGGCAGCTGCCGCTCCCCCAGACTTGTCTCACCACACAAGCACTGCTGCAGAAAGAACAAAATAACATCTTTTTTTTTTTCCTACTTAGCTGGAGTTTTTTTCTGTCCTTCAGCTTTATGCACCTGGGAACGCAGGCTTTTTTTTTAACCTGTTTGTTCCGTTTCTTGTCTAACAGCAGCTCAGCTTACCTGCCCCAAGCACTCTTCTCCTAGCAGCGATGGATCAGAGGGGAGAGCGTATCTAGAGCGCAGGGAGCCATTCAAACCAAATGGCCAGGTTCAGACACGTGGAGGACGTGAACTGGAAGTTCTTGACTTGGAGTGAGTTTTGCAAGGAGCACGAGGACAGGAGGAGCTGTGAATTGTTACGGTTCCATCCCACAAGACAAGCACATGTTAGATGGTAATTCTGCAATGCGGAAATTGTCTTCATCTGCCTAATGCTTGTTGCTTTCTCCTCCCCAAAAGACTAGCTGCTCAAAAGCACTGCTTAAAAATAATAACACTGCAAGGAGCAGCTTTTCTGCTCCCTTGGAACTTGGCAGGAGAAGAAATACACCGTAAGGGAAGAGGAGAATCAAAAACTTAACAGTAGGGGAAGGAAATACAATGGCATAAAAGTGGCCTGCACCCCTATCGTTTCCACCAGTGCCCCTAGGAGGGCTGGGCACAGCAAACCACCTCGAGATCGGCATGCAAAGCATGCGAGCTCGTTGCAATAGCTGTATTATAGCCCACACCTAGGTGTTCTACGCCTCACATACAGATCGCCCCGTAGCATTAGGATCCAAATCACCTATCCTTCATCAGTAATAAAAATGAAATATATTAGGGGAAGTTTGAATACAGCAGCTTGACAGAGCATTTCATGTCCCACACGTGGAAAAAATGCTATGAGTGCATGATCAAAAGGTAGCCGCCTGATTTTGTGGCATAAGATTTTTCTGTTTTAAAGGGCAAAATGTGAGCTTTGAGATGAGGTAAGCCTGAACCCTTAAACTAACTCCTACAGCCCCTAAGAGCACAGCATGAGGCCAATCCATACAGCAGCACTCCCCGCTACGCTGAGAAAAACGTGTTTCTATGATGCTCCCAGATTTTTTTTGTTTTCCTTTTTGAGTGTGCAGAATATAAGGAAAGCACGAGAAGCACTGCCATATTTTAAGAGGTCCTTCCCCAGTTAAGTGTTGCCACAGCAGAACACCACCCTAAGGTGGAAGTTGCCAATATTGTCATATTAAGTGTTTGTCAGTGTTTCTGTTCTAAAGCCTCTAACTTAAGAGGCTTATTCTTCCCTATTAAAATAGCTCCAGGCTGAGTTAGACTGAGGGAATGCAGTTTTATTTTATATTACAGGTGGGAAATCACCTATCTTATATCTAGTTGCTTATTTTTAATTAGGTAAAGGGTTTTTAACTAGGTAAACCCTTTTGTTAAAAAAGGGTGTTTTTTTTTTGTTTTAGAGGCTTATGTGCATGTTCCTGTGGAAATGACAGGATCTCTTCCAGGGCATGGATCCACAGCACAAAACCAGGGACTTCAGAGCTTTTGTAAGGAAATAATTTTAATATCTGACTGATTTACTTAAGCCATGTGAGTTTGTCACAGATACACAACAGCCTTGTTTGACAGCACACATCAAATCCAGGTGCAGTCCAGCTCTCAGAATGCTGGCACCCAGTGCCTCCAATGGCACAACGCTCACCTTACAGTCTCCACATCCCTGGGGACACTCACTGGAGGTCTGGAGGGGTGCTGTTGCTACAGCAGGAAAGAAAGCATTACAGCTTTCAAGCAGCCATGCTTTCTGCTAGTGGCATCTAAGGCCTAGACCCTACTAATGCTTTCTGGAAAACAGCGTGTCAGCCAGGTAGATGAGCACATCTCCTGAAATCTGACGGAACCAGTGGCTTTTTCAGCCTGTCCTGAACTTGCTTTTTCAGAAAAGCAAGAAGCCAGCCAGACTTTGGGATAGAAAGTGTGTATGACAGTGCCTCTGTGTTACAAAGCAGTCCACAATAGACATCTGATAAGCAGCATGCCTCTCTAAGTGAGATGCAAACAGAGCCCAGGGACTGTCATTAAGGAACCACACACAACAGGTATTTTGTTCTGGCTGAATGGCTACAGTATTGACACAAGGACGGACATTGCCACCTCCTCACCGGTGCTCAATCTCTGTTGGAAACTGTGCCCCTCCCCTAACTGAAGGGATAGAACCGATTCAGAAAGGTATATTGCAGCTCTAGGTGCTGGAATCAGAAATATTTGCAAAGTCTGTTTGGTGTGGGTTCATGCAGTAGACAACAACTGCTCCAAAAATTGCCTCTGCTTCTAGGAAAGCAGATGTTTTAAGAAGTTGCCAAGAGCCTGATCCCAGGTAGCCTCTGGGAAAAGCCCCATGGAGGTGTGTCAGATACCATGTCTCCAAATCCACCATCTCAGCAGGTGGCCCTGGTGTCGGTTTCTTTGAAGAGGCACAGACCCTGGGGTGCCCTCTTACTCCTGGGCTTGTCCTTCCTCGGATAGGCTGGTGACAGAGGGAGATAGAGGAGGAAAACTTCATGTGCCACTGCTTGTGCCATACCTGTTCGGTAGATAGTGCAAGGACTTTGTTCCTCAGGACTGTCCATCTGGCGCCATTCCTGAGCAATAAAAGCTTACCCGCAAAGTATTTTAAAGCAAACGGTGTACTGAATACCATAATACTCCTGCAGCTAGACAACAATACCACAAATAGTCATTACTCTAAACATACCCACTCAGTGAAAAGACCCAAATTCGCATACCAGCTCCTTTGGCCAGCAGGAGTCAGGACACCGCAGAGGCTGTGTGTTCACCTCATGGGGAGGTGACTTCTTGTGTCACTCTCCAGCAATTGCCCGTGGCTAATCTAAGCACACCAGCACACGTTCCAAAAGAAGAGGTGTTCCAGCAACCCTTGAACCTAGTGAAAAGGTGAGCTGGCCACCAGTGCGGTCTCTCAGAACGTAAATGGAAACATGTGCATGGGGATATGGGGTCAAATATCCTAAAAAAAGAGAAAAAAAGGTTCTACACTGTAGCACATTCCTAAAACTTTTTGTGACCTCTGAATTGATTCTCTCCCTGCCTTCATCTAATTTAAAAAAGTAGGGCCACTGGAACAGCCTCAAGAGCCAAATACTGTCTCTGATTCATCAGCACACGTCATGCACAAAAGCAATAGCTGATTTCGTAAGATACCCAGAAAAAAAAAACTTTATTGTTTAAGATCAAAATTTGTTTACCAGGGTGTTGTTTAAATGGAGGAATACAGGCAGAAATCTCACTTAGAATTAGTTTGTTATGATCTGTGTCATTGTTCTTGTGGTTCTCTCTTTTTAGATGACTTCACAGTAGGCAGGCTCAGGACAACACAGGACAAGATACTCTGGGGAGAGTTGCATCCTAAGCTCTGAACTCCTTGGTTTGCATTTTGTTGGTTCAAAACCAGATCCCCCTTTTTTACTTTTGAAAGTGTCCATTTGCTGTATGAATGCAAAATAATTACTGAAACCAGGTGTATATACACATTGTACATAAGGAAGTACCTCAGAAAGAAAGAGCAGTGTGGAACCTTTTTGTTTGTTTGTTTGAGCATAGTACATTCAATTATTTCACACCATTTTATATGATTTCACCATTAATAATAATACCCTCTGCCTAAAATGAAAGTAGTATCAATTCATAACCTTCTGGTCCAAATCATACAGGTAGAAAATAGGACTCTTAATTTTAAAAAGAGTAAGTGTATCTTCTGCTAAGCTTACAGGTCTTTTTTCATGAAAGCAGGTGCTATTTGCTGTGTGTGGCTATTTCAGTGAGCTAAATATTTATTGAAAGCTCAAAGCACTCACTGGCCTCATTTTTTCTAGTTGTTGCATTCAGATTAATAAACCCGTTTACTGCTTAAAATGAAAAGAGAATTCAGAAATGTTTAGCATGAAGTGAAAAAAGCTGCCAGAAAATGACTAACAGATAGCAGCACACTGCATATTTATTTTGTCCTGTCAATTATTTTTAAAGAATTCCCTGCTTATGGGGGAAAATCTTTAAAAGACCTCTACTATCAAACAAAGATGTCCACAACCCCGAGTTTCTTCATTTTTCCTCATTTTGGAGAAAGTGGATACTGTAATGGTGGCTTTTTTTTTCTTTCCTTTATTTAACTTTATTATACTTTTGCTGGTGCTGAAAAAAGAAAAGTCACGTTTCAAGGGTCATAGAATAAACCTGCATAAAGAGTTTATGGCACTACAGTGGCGCATTTATGAAGCTGAATACTCATCAGCACTTGCAACATTAGGAAGCGGCGAATATCAGATGTTCCTCACAAGGCTTCAAAGCAACAGCCCAGTGTAAAGTTCCATAGGTACCAGCTACTCCAGGGGCATCGGTGGCTCCAAGTAAACACTTTCAGAGGCCTAGACCTGGAGGTAATTTCAATGCGTTTGTAGCCAGTCATGAACACACAATCACCTATTGAAAGTGTCTGGCTTCGAGTGCAGACAGATGGAGAGCACAGAGATTAGTACAGCCAGGCCTCGGACTGACCTTTGCAGAGAGAATTAAATCAGTCTGACCTTATTGTGAAGCCTAAATTATATCCATAGACCCCCAAATAATGCATCTTTAGTACATCACTGCCTGCTTTTTATCAGCCTCCTTACCTCAAGGGTATCTTGTTTGCTAACTACTGCAGCTATTTGCGCTTACATTTGTGACCTTGGTGGACATCTTGTCACATTTTTCAGGAATGCTTGAAAAAAAGAAAGAAATATTTATATAGAGAGAGTATATAAAACTAAGGTCTTATTTCACTTAGGCGTAAAATAAACATGAATAGAAAAAAGAATCCTGCTTCAATCAGTGGGCACTATAGTCATTGTATAAGTCTAACACAATAGTCATTGTATAATTCTGAGCTTCAATATTACCCATAACCTATCATCTGGACAGCCTAGAAAACAGAACGGTGCCATGTAACAGGATTTCTAATATCTTAGAAACACCTTTTCTTCTCAGATATTTTTTTAATATTTCAGAATTTTTAAAATTCAAAATAGTGCTAAGAATAGAGTAACCTCTGTGACACCTGTCAGTTTTGGTAATACAGACCTCTGGACAGAAACAATACCAAGTCTCCAGGCTGGGATCTCAACTGGAAACTAGCTGGGTTCAGACTAGGAAGCATTTAATTGGCACTGCTGTTGACTGTAACAGCAGAGGAGCCCAGTGGAAGTTCAGGGGAACTGCATATCCCTTCCCACCGGCTGAAAGGCTGCGTTTTGTGGTGTACTGTTGTACTTTAACCCGGACAAAAGGTGCTTGGAGAAAAAAGGTGTTAGTCCAGGATGTTGCTTTCCAAGTACCTTTATTCTAAGGTGCATTGAGTTCCTTCTGAGTTTCTGTTAATCAAAATAAAACTTCGATTTAAAGAACAGAAAGGAACGAGGTTTTGTTCCTCTGTAGTTAGTTTGGGATTTTGGCTCTGCTGCTGTCTGTCTTTGTAATCTTGGGCAAGTTACCGAGGCCCACAACGGGGAATCTCCATATGGAAAGCAGTGAGTCCACAGGCCAGCCAAGTCCACCATCCACAGGGGTGGCACCACACCACTTCTGCGGACACTTTTCCCAGCAGCAGTGAGCTATTAGGGTGGCTCACCCACCTTGTGGAATCACATCTGTCCACAGAAGAGATGCTTCCACTCCAGGTTTGGCACTGCCACGTTGCTGACCTCATTCAGCTCTCTAAGGCAACGAAAAAAATAGTTGCTACCTTTTGCCGAGACAGTTTTCTGCTGGTTTAGCAAGCTCTATCAAGCAAGCGAAGGGAGAGGTGAGCACCAGAAGCAGCACATAACAGCACACAGCTGCAGGGTGGAGAAGAGAGCAAACCAGTGCAGTACAGATTTAAATCAGCTGCAGAACCACACCATTAGATTAAATTGCTGATGAAGGTTAGGTTTGGTCTAATACTTGGCATTGAAGCAGCTCAAATGCCAGAACGTGATGCTTTCTCCCAGCTTTGCTCTGTAAGAGGAGCAGACAGATCAGTAATTCCTTAAACTGAGAAAAGAGCAAACCATCAGAACCCTGCTATTTACATTGCTAAAGAGCTGCCCTTGGGGTGGGCTACAACGATAATGCTCCTTAGATATACGGTTAAGAGTAGAAATTACATGCTAAAAAACCAAAAAATCAATATTTAACCTCTTCCCTGTCAGGTTCAACAGTTTCTTTCCAAAATAGATGCAACATGGCAAGCTCCATCCCAAACTGCCCACAACTGACTCTTCAAGAGGCTAATTCCTTACCCCAGAAACGAACTTTGGGATCAAGTCAGCCACTCAGCAACCTGCAGATCCCTTACTGCCAATACAGGCAGTAAGCATCCCTAAGAGTTTTGCCTGTGCTGAGGGAAACCTGTACTCTGAAAGCAACAACTGTTAGTCAAAAGCACCAGCCCTGGACATATGAAGAATTGCAACTGCATGCGATGTAAACTCTATGTTGTTATTTTAATGGGGCTTCTTTAGCTTACAAGCCTACAGGTTCTACTAAGAACTGTGTAGGGATAATCTTCATGAAAGGCAGAGATCAGTGAAGCCCGTGGAGCTGTGCTGTTTGCATTTTCTGCCTGCAAACATGCTAGAAATCCCCATAAATGGAAGTTTCACATTGCCAAAAGCACGCTGCAGGGCGTGATCACTAAGCTCAACCATATTTCCTGCTGATTCTTCCTGATATTTTAAGGGTCTTCCAAATAAATAGATTCCTGTATTTCAAGGGACAGGACCAGCAGCTGAATACAACAGCAACCTGTCAGGGTCTATCAAGTCCCACAAAGCCAGGGTCACTGCTGCTGTTACTGCCACGGAATGAGTGCTTGAGGTGGCTGCTGCAGCCCAGGTTGGAAAAGCAGCTCCCTGCTGACAGCAGCAGTCTTTCCCCACCTTCTAACCTCTGACGGCTCCAAGGTCGCCAAGCCTGGTCCCAAGATCTCACGGCTGAGGCAGCAAAATTCAGCCTTGCCAACCCTGCTGAGAAGTCTTGCTCCAGCTCTGACCCCACTACTCTTAGTTCTTCCTCTTCTTATATGTGGTTCCCCAGTGGTTCTCCACAAGCTGCGTGGAGCAAGGAACAGAGCCTCCAGGAGTGAGTATCTACCTATTTCTGTTTGCCCAGCCATGGAATAGACAGTCACAGGGTGGAAAGTATATGGGGGAGAACCAGGCTGGGTAAAAAAAGTCTGTGTCTTCAAAATCTAATCCTCCAGGGCTGCAAGCTCAAAAAAAAAAAAAAAATCAAGTCTAATCTAAACAACTATATAGGAAATAATGAGTACAAAACTACTACCTACTTCCTTTGGCTATACAATGCAAAAAAAGCAGTGATAATCATGCAATTTGATTCCATGATCTGATTCCTATGTTACCTTATTTCCTGGAGACTATAGCTCTGCGTACCAGAACATGCCTGTCAAGATGTGGATTTACAGGTTACACCGTAGTAGAACCTGCTGGTTTTCAGCTCCAATCGACATTTGCTTGTCAGTACATGCCCAATAGAGTTGCAGTCCAGATTAGGAAACATTTGTTTATGCCCCAAAATCCCCAACATATTTTTCCAGCTCTGTTCCCAGTGCTGAGCTCCATGCCACTCCAGCTCTCTGGCAGTCAGCTCTCACACTGCTTCCTGGTATAAAATTGATTAGAAGCAGCATGAAATGTCATCAAACTGACCCTTGGGAGGCTGGGCCCAAAAATAGCAGACGGGAAAAGTGGCCTTTTGATTAAACTTTCAAGTGCCAAAAACTGTACATTTCCCCTCACCATGCATGTGCACACACGTTGTAAGTCAAGATAAGTCTACACAAGCTGCAGGCAGAACAGTGAACTTAGTATAGACCTATTCCTAACAATATGAGGGTTGCTGAAGTCAGCAGGACTCTTGCCATCCTTCTGTTCCACTTTTTATTTCGCATCTCTTTCTCCCCAGTGTCACTCAGCTGATACCAGAAAGAGGATGCAAAAGTAATGCAGAGCAGGCCCAGGTTGGCTGTTCGTGACATAAGAGCTGGTAGGGGAGGTGGTGGTGGCAGCTTCTTGGGAAAGCATCACAGTTTAACCCCAGGTGGCAACTAGGCACCACGCAGCCACTCGCTCACTCCCCCCACAGTGAGATGGGGGAAAGAATTGGAGGGTAAGAATGAGAAAACCCATGGATTGAGATAGACTGTTTAATAGGTAAAGCGAAAGCCACGTGCTCAAGCAAAGCAAAACCAGGAATTCCATCACCCCTTCCCATGGGCAGGCAGGTGTGCAGCCATCTCCAGGAAAACAGGGCTCCATCATGCCTAACAGTGACTTGAAGACAAATGCCATAATTCCAAACACCCCTCCCTCTTCCTACTTCTTCCCCCAGCTTTATCTGCTGAGCATGACGCCTTGTGGTGTGGGACATCCCTTGGGTCAGTTGGGGCCAGGTGTCCCAGCCATGTCCCCTCCCAGCTCCTTGTGCCCCCCAGCCCCTCGCTGGTGAGGTAGGGTGATGAGCAGAAAGGGCCTTGACTCTTGTGTGAGCCCTGCTTAGCAGGAATGAAAACATCCCTGTGTTATCAATGCTGTTTCCAGCACAAATCAAAAACACAGCCCCACGCTAGCTACTGTGGAGAAAATTAACTCTAGCCCAGACAAAAACAGCAGAGAAAGCCATGCAGGTTTTCAGGCATTTTATGAAGCCTATACCAACGTGTTTTCTAGGTGGTGTTGGGTAAGTGCAGTTTGTACCTTTCCAAGGAGCTGCGACTGTCAAAAAAAAAAAAAAAGACCAAAAAGCACTACTGCAGGGTCCTTGGAGACCCAGGTCCTGCTCCAAGGAGACAAGTGAGCCACAAAGGTTTTCAGTGGGAAGAAAAATGACAAAGAAAGAAACACATCCTCATGCACACCTATACTGATATGAACCTCTGATAATACAAATCTGATTTACATATTCATACATTTATAAGTCTGACTGTTCCCATTTCAAAGAGCCTTATTACCTAAATTGCTGCAGAATAGCCAGATGCAAAGGAATGAGGGAAGGACGGAATAGCAGACTTTGGAACCTGAATTTCCAGGCCTCGGTAGCTTTGTCACAGTCTTGTTTGCATAGGTTTTTTTCTTCTGCCCTAGAAGCTCCTGCATACATCGAGCCACTAGTACATAATAGCATCTATGATAGAGACTGGTAACAAAGCAGTTTGACTAGGGATTGAAACACAAATGTTTGCATCTTCAGGTCCAACATTTAGAGCTCACCCCTCATCCAGGTAAAACTGGTGATACCTACTGTGGCTGCCACAAGCTGTGCCATTTTGAGAGCAGTGTACATCAAAATTTATCACTGCTTTCCTGGACAGTTCAGTACTATGCGGGCCAGAACCTGCCTCTGTGGGGTAGTGTCTGGGGCAGAGTAGGATCTCACAGTTACTGTTTTGTGTGTCAGCAGAGCTGCCATCAGTCTAAAACTGCTTTTGATGCCTACAGGTGAATGACAAGAGACAGGCATTATAACAAATAACAACTACTGTTATTCCAAAAACAGGACTTGAAATGAGACAGCAAGAGCTAACATAATGTATGGCAATACATAGTCATCCTACCTCCTCTCATTCACACTTATCTTTTTCTCTTTTCAGAGGAGACTGGGACCTTTTGGTCTCAGCTCCAGCTGTAGTTCCTTAAAATTTGAGGAACGCAGCTCCATTGATACACTATCAATTTTTTCTACACTCTTTTTCTCTACCACCATCTTCAACCACCGAGTTTGCAATGTGTGTAATAATTGGAAAAAAATAGTTTCCAAAAGACTTGTCTAGTAATTCTCAAGGATTACTAAGTCCATTATTGAGAGGGTATTTCGGAAGTGATGGAAAGAAAGAAGAAAAATCACACATGTATGGTAGGGCACATCTGTCTCAATCAGGGAGTCAGGATTTGGTCAGTGCAGCACAGTGCAGAACCTGCACACCCACAGCAATTCCAGGTAATATGCTGGTCAACAGGTGGAGACCCCAGGTACACAGTGGTTTAAGACCAGATTTGTGAGAGGCAGAAATTGGAATCGCGTTCTAGGACTGTTGTTTAACATTCTACGTATGTGAGATAGAGAATGAAAGAATAAGAATTATCTTAAAATCCCTGCTAAATCATGCCCTGCTTTCTCAAGGCAACCTCGAGCTTTAGTAGTTCAGACAGATTCTCTAGCTGACAATTAATATTAATGGGTAGATTTCACAATGTGGCATTATCACACTGTGAGATGGGTGGGCATACCATCTGGGTTTTGGCAGGTATTAGATGTAATCAAAGGGATTACTTGGCTCAGGGAGAAATAGAAAACCTTGAGTTTGTTTAGGCTTTTTCTTCTTTTGTTTGGATGCAGCTCTAGGTGTACTTAACTATTTTCCCCTTGTCCTTTGTTTCTGGTGATAAGCTTTTCCGAGTTTACGTGGGAAATGTGCACCAGATACCCAACATACTGTCTTAGTCAGAGTCCGGAGCGATTAGCCCGCAAGCCTCTCTCTTTCTCATGCGTTGCTGTTTTGGGATCGACTGTCAGCTCGTTTAAGGGTCCCCGCCTGTATTTTAGAAGGTTAAGCTGCAAATTTAAACAGCGAAGGAATTAGAGGTAAAATATATTTAGATAATCAATCAATCGGACCTTTATCAAGATACAAGCTGAAGAAATCAGGTGTGTGTGAACAGATACACACGCTAAGAATAGACTTTGTCCTCTCTTCCCACAAAGCAAATATTAAGTGCCAACTTTCCGGGGGGGTGGGGGGAGAAGGTTTGTGTGTAAGGAAATTCCCCTCCCTCCCTTTTCCTCCTCCCAACCCAGCAACAACAAGCCCCCGAGCATCAGCAACATCGAAGGGAGGAGGTTAAATTTTAAACTTTGGGAAAACTATTGATGTGGCAGCCTTTCTTCTCTCTTGTCTGTGCCCCAGCTGATTGTAACTAAGTAATCCTCATCAATCTGTGGTAATGCAGGACCATGTTTATTGCTGTAGTAGTTAAGTTGTTGTTAATTTTACACTAAACGGTTGTTATGATGATGAATGAGTAGCTCGGGCTGCCACCCAGGGGACTGCAGCCCATACAGCCAACAAAAGGGAGATCGCAAAGGGGAGACAAGGGAAAAGGCAGAGCGCCCACTCGGCAACTTTTTGCAGGACCTTAAAAAAAAAATTGGGGGGGGGGGGGGGGGGGGGGAGAGAAGAAAAAAGAAAAAGGAAGAAGCTGATCTTCAGGTTTTATTTGAATTTGGATGCTGTGGGGTAAAAGGTGCTGCCTAAGTGTAATTGCAATTCTTTTACATACCGGCTAGGATCAAAGAGGGGAATGAAAGTACAAGTGATTTCCCGCCCCGGCCCACTCCGGCCTGGCAAAGCAGCTGATGGGATCTTGCCCAAAAGCATCACGCTCATTTGCTCTTGAAAAAAAAATTCCGTCCCTCTCGGGGGTTTTTCCCTCCGGCGTGACGGTTCAATAATGCAACCAGCGAGCTGCAAACACCGGGCGTGAATCACCGGGAAGCCTCCCTCGCCCGCTATTCTCCCCGGCGGGGGCCGCTCCCCGCCCTCCTCCCCAGGCCCACCCCGGGACCCGACCCCCCGCTGCAGGACCAGGGCCCCCCCCACGGAGCCACCCCCCCTCCGGGCCCGGCCCGGGGCGGTGCCGCCGCCGGCGCGGCCTTTTGTCCCGCCGCGCCCACCGCGTCCGCGGGCGTGCGGCGCCCCCGTGAGGCCGGCGCGCGGCACTGCCGGCCCCGAGCACCGGCCCCACGGCCGTACCCGGTCCTGGGGACTGCGCGGGCCCGGTTCCAGAGAGACTAAAGTCGGGATGCTGACCGACGTCTGGATCGAGTGGATCGTCAGCCTTAAGTGGACACTTAAGGGACTCTTACCCTGGAGGAATTTTCCCCGCCGTCAGATGACACTGGTCAGACAGCAGCACCCAACAGCGGGGCGAGCTCAAGTCCTTCAGAGCTGAACAAGCCGTAAATCCCACTACAAAGGAAAGGAAAATTCTTCCACCACCACCACCTTTTTGATCTTGTAGGAATATAAAAGAGCTGGGAGGCTGTATCGACACTGCTTAGTTACAGGCTGTTTCTTCCCCCTCTAGCACACCCTGTTCTTCCCCAGAGGACCTTGTGCAGAACCTGGGTTGCTCTCTCACGGTGCAAGAGCTCACAGCTAGGCTCAGGATGTCCTGGGACATTTCCCACACTGGGCTCAAGTACACCCCCTCAAAGCAAATGCTAGTGGATCAAACAAGTCTCAGAGGTGCAGCCATAACCTTGCTGTGGTTCAAAGCTCAGCACCACTGGAAAGAAGGACACAGAGCCAACCCTCTGTCCCCAACATGCCACACTTGGCCCATCTCACAGAGAATCTGCCCCCAGGGAAGATGTCCTTGGAAACACTCCTCAAGGGGACAGAGAGTCTACACAGTGCACATCCTAAGCCATCTGCTTTTGTCCTGAAAGGGACCTCACACTTCAGTGCACATGGGACACTACATGCATTGTGCAAGACACAAAGTCATCAGTGTACCCTCAGCGTACCCAAATAATTAGGATTAGGGCAGGTTAAGTTTTATGTGCTGGCATCTCTTAAGTCTGATTATGGGCATGAATGTACAGTTGTCCCAGCCACGATCGGTCAGTGGAGTCGGGTGCCATTGCATTGCCATTCTGCAACAGTGCGCAGATCCAGCTAGAAGAATGAAATGAGGCCGTTGAAGCTGAGAGGCCCTAGTGGGGAAATAATGAGAGAATCAAGGAGCTACAGTGATCCCTTAGGAGGGTTCAAGGGCCAGCTCCCAGTCTGAGAAATTAGAGCCAAAGTCAGAACTCAAACATTGTAAGTTCATCAGGCTTTTCTTCCCCCCTAGTCTCATTCCATTTATTGCCTGCCTGCATCCCCTAGTCGTTCACTGAAGTCCTGCAGGAAGAGAATCTCTATCAGGCCACAGAAAAGTACAAAAGAGTACAAGCACCTTTCTGGGTCAGAGCCAAGTATGTTAGCAGGACAGCAGAACCACCTCACCCAAGAGGGAAGAAATAGATCTTGTTCTCCAGGACAAGATAACAGTCCTAATCCTGGCTTTTACTTCCAAGCAACAGCCAAAGATGGGAAGACTTGAAGGTAACAGAAGGTAACAATCAGTAGGTCTTATCTTCCATCCCCACATCCTAGAGTTGGGAAATACAAACAGACCCAACAAAAGCCATAACCCAAGGGATCTAGTTCAAGAGATATTTCAGTTATCTTAGAAGATGATTCTAAGAAGTTATGTCTCAGAAAGCCAATCTAGGATTAAAAAACCCATCAGTATCTCTACCAGGAAAACTGTGCCCATTTTGCCTAAATGACCATGATTTTTTCCCCACCATGACAGCACCTCCATTGCTTAGAGTCAGCATCTCCAGGAGTTCCTCAGTTCTGAGGGGTGTCCCATACCAGCCTGCATCTGGTTACCTGGGGTTACAGCAAATGGCTCTCTTGCCAGGTAAGCTGTTCCAGTTCCAGTGTTCAGACCCCAGGAAAGCAGCTCAAGCCTGTGAGAGTCAGAGGGGGCCAGAAGACAACATTTCTACTCGTTTTGACCTTGGCTGAACTCCAGACCACACTAGGCTTGCTCAGTAAAGCCCCACAGGGTTTTCTGAGAGACCAGAGCTGGGCAGCTCTGAGTGGTAATGGTCCAGCTTGCACTTTAGCATGGACACATGCCCTAGAGCCCGAATTATCTGGATGAAAGCCATATGTGGCCAAGTCTCTTGTGTTATGAGTCCTCAAGGACTGTTCTCAAGATGTTAAATATGTCCGTCTTTGTTTCCCTATCACTCAAACAAAGCAACATGTGAAGTACGCTGCCTTGTTAAACAAGAGCACTATTAACTAGGTAATTGTGAGAACGTTTCCTTGTGCCACCCATCTTAGTTTTTCCATGGTCATTAGCATCTCCAGACTCTTAGCCTAGTAAGACAATCGTCCCCCTCCAACCTCTTTGCAACTCCAGCTCTAAAGGGGCTATTACATGAGTGCTCCAAGGGCTGGGAGACTCTGTAAGCCGTATATATGTCTATCGTATTCTTTCCATACCTATAGTGAACACAATTTGGCATGTGACTCAAAGCATCACCATGGTGGCCCTCTCTGGATGCTGCCAGCCAGCCCTGTGCTGAGATGTAATCATGATAGACAGGATTCTCTCATGAAAAACTAAAAAGTAGTCCTAGATGGCTCTGAAAGCTCAGCTGCCCATCACTAGTCCTTTGTGCACCAGCTAGTATCCATGCTGAGTAGGTGAGATGCATCTGTCTGGGATTCAGAGTCATCTGTTACTGATGAGAAGTATCAGCACAAGTACCAGATGAGTAAAGCACTCCATTAAGCATGCTCCTACTCCTTACCCTGAAAAGCACAGCCCAGACACAGCAGCTACAGTATTTGGACACTTGCAATTCTCTTTGACAGTCACTAACTTTGAAATTATCCATGCAATGTTTACAAAGATGGCCTGTTTCTAGTGCAGCCTATCAATTTAAAGAAATGCCTGCCTTAAATATATGCCCATTCACAGATTTAAAACTTGTATATGAAAGACAACCAAGTATAATTTAAATAAAAGAAAAAAAAAAACACAAAAACACACCACATGACTGTAACTCTGGATTACAAACAGCAGAATACCTTCTGTTCTCTTAGAACTTCCATAAAGCAACAGAATATGCCATTCTCTGGGAGGACAGCAAGAAATATTGTACTTACGGTGCTTCAAATATTTAATTCTTCCTGGACCTCCCCTGTTGCACTCGGAATACTTTGCAATGAGCAACAGCTCACTATCAGGCCCTGCCATACAGTCATCTGCCTGGCTCCACCTGCCAGCTTTATTTTGGAGCAGGAGAGGACATGTGACAGGCAGCCTTTGAACACTCATTCCCCAGTTAGGAATAAGGCCTCATCACATCAGGAGCTGAGCAAAAAAGTGAACTTCTGCCACAAATTGCTTGCAATCCAATGTGTTCCTAAGGCAGCAGCCAATATTTACTTCCTGTTAGGATTAGCTGCAATTGGACTACTGAAAATAGACAAGCATATTAGCATGCCTTCAAATTAATTGGTAATAATAAAAATAAATGAATGCTAGTTCTTCCTTATTGACACAGCTGTACCTGGTCTGAGCATGATGTTACATCCTTCTGCTCTAAGAGGAGGGTAGCTCCCATGCCACGTAAGGCCTCGTGGTACCCTAAGCTGTAAGAGGACATATGGAGACCCCTGCACAGTGACAGTCTACTGAATATATTTAATCATCCAGCACTGGTGTTATTGCAAGAAGCAGCATGAGCTAGAGCATATGATATTCAAGTCCACTTGCAGATACACCACTGCCTTTCAGCATTGCTTTGAGCAATACACCCAGCCAACTGCTTTATCCCCACCCACTCCCGCCCCTATTGGCATATACCAAAGTATGAAGCCAAAGGACCTGATTCATGGCTACCCTTGCATGGGATAGTGTTCCCTGCTGGATTATCCTCTGTGTGTACATATCCATGCTCCCACACAAGAGACCCTGGCAGAAGGCAGAATCATGTCAGTGACAGGCAGAGAGAAGTGGCTGCTGGGTGGTCCTAGCCCTAAGTTATTTGCTGACCGAATCCCTTGGGACCATGGCGACTGTGGCACAGACAAGAGAATCCCTAGAGATGGCATTGAATTGGGTCACAGCCAGCCACTTGCAGGGGAAGAAGGGAGAGGTCCTTGTGTTGGCATGGGGATGAGGTGCCTTCTCTGTTCTGTTGGGGCTAGAGCTGGTTCTGGCCCCAGCCATCTATATTCTAAATTAAGAGCTACTATCCATGTGAAGAAAGGAAAATAAAAGGAAGCAGTAGCAATACAAAGAGACAAGGCATTTATTCCTGGCTCACTTGCTCTTAATGGAGATGACAATACCTCACTCCTTGACAGCAAAGCAGGGAGACTTAATGCATGGAAGTTTGCCAAGTAAATTGAGATCTCTGTACAAAAGGCACTTTCGACATGCACAACTTCTGGCTTATTAAAGCAAAACAAAAATTGTTCACCTTGAGGAGTGTTCAGAAATTAGGAGTCACAGTTCCTTTGTGGCACAGTGCCCTGTATGATTATTTAAGCTTGCACACATCCAAACAGCAATGCTTGACTAGTTTAAATACCTAACGTGCAAGGTGGAAAGCAGTGAAGATGCAGGGCTGCTCCATCTCTTCCACACAATTTGCCAGTCATTCTTCAGGGCCTCACTCTACTCCCTTTGAGCAGCATCTAAGTCATCAAACAAGGCGTTGCATTGTAACCTTATCACATACTTACATCTAGTATGAATGCACATATAAGAGAGGAAGGGTTGCAAGTAAGTGGCCTATTTAGAAAGGTCCCATAATACTTTTAGTGCAATTTTCTTCTCACTTCCCCATCCCTCCCTTCTTCTGAAATGGCAGGTAACTCAAGCAAGAGCAGTGTGTGAATTGATTTGGAGGCGATCAGCGCATTGGTGTTCAGCTCTGGCCAGCTGCCGTGTCATTGATTGCCTCAGGATCGATTCACAGACCATTCCCGCTCAGCACACCTGCCAAGTCAGATGGAGAGGGAACAATGAAATGAAAAGAAAATTATGTATTTGCAGTAGACACTTTCACCTCCCTCCAAATCCCCCCTCAGGAGAAGCTGAGGGACCTGGACTGATTTCAGTGCTACTTTTAGCAAGTGCTACGAAAGAAGTCAGTCCAAAAAGGGGAACAGCAGGCCTCCCTCCCACCAATCCTCTGACAAGAACCACCTACAGAAGTTAAAAGAAACTAAAGTTTCTGCCTTTAACAGAGGCAGAGGTACAGCAGGCCAGATTTTTGTCTAGTATATAATGATCTTTTATAGTACTATGCCCTCATGCATGAAGGATACAGGCTTCCATTTGCTTACACCTCATCTAAAAGGGGCAGTAAAGTACTCCAACACACAAGCATTTCACAGACATCAGTGGCAATGACAATAGGGGAAAAAAAACCTAGAAAAAGTATAGTCAGGACAAGTTGCTGGAGAGACCATCTGATATCTGTTGTACTCACTAAGATTGTCTATTTGTTGTCCTCAGTGCAGGGGGTGGCAGGGGGAAGGCTACTAGGCAGGGCAGGTAAGTCAGAGTTTGATCAGCAATTGGGATACTGTCCATGCCAGAAGTTAGTTGTAATTTGGTTCATGTAAGATGTGTGTGCTGCTAACATATCCTTGTTGCCTGTGCTTTTTCCCTTTGGAAACAGGAGGTTCTGATATCCCAAACCAGCCAGTTATATCATTTCTTTAATCAGATTGTGACCGCTCTCCCCCCACGTCATTGCTGCTCTCCTGGTTAAAAAATAAAAGAAAAAAAGGAAAAAAAAGAAAAAATAGGAAAAAAAGAAAAAACTCTTTTTACCAGGTCAAAGATTTGTCGCGAATTGATTCAAAAGCTCTGCAAGGTGACACTTGCAAACACCTCCTGCATCAACAAAGGTGAGAAGCTACTTGCACATCTTATTTCAGTTCTCCCTCTAGAGTCACATGTCAAATTCTCTACCTAAATCCTGGATAATTCCAAGATAAACACACCCCTTTCCTACTGTTTTTCAAACACAAAACAGTGTTTGAATTGATTCACTACCTTCATTTCCAAAACCCCACACAGATTCCGGTAACATTTTTCCAAAACAATCGCTGCAGAACTCAACTCCCATTATCGACAATAGCCAGTGACTCTCAAAAGACCTGGATTCTTATACCACTTTTGAAAATGGGTGTTAGGCTCCTAAGTCAACTGGAAGGCACTGCACATAACACCAAACCGAATAGGAAAAGCTGGATGCCAGAGTACAGAGGCAGCCTTAAAGCAAACAAATGCATTAATAAGGGAAAGCACCATGCTTTGAAAGCAAACTCAGGCTCAGAAAATTCCTAATCTGCAGACAGCTGAAAGTAAGAAGTTATGATCCAGACAGTGTCACACTCTGCTTGCCACCTTTTATCTTTTCTCCCTTATGCATCTGCTATTAGTCACCTTTGGAGGCAAAATGCTGGGTTAGAAAGGAGTTTGGTTTGACACTGTGGAGACATTCCTATGCTTTTGTTATTGGGGAAATTTAATTTTCACAACATGTGTGAAATAGGTGTTATTTTTTCTTCCTAAAGAGTTTGGAGAAACAGGCAGAGTAATTAAAGGTTATACTTTCAGATGCTGCCACTATTATGGTTGTTACACAATACAGTCATACTACTACAGTCACCACTGTTTTTTTTTACTCTGGTTTCAGTTCTATCAGCTGGAGACACTTGCTTTCTAATTTTCAGGTACACTGCAGGCTTCTAGTGAAATTTGGGCCTGAGTGGCCACCTGTTTAAGAGCGTTAGGCAACCTTCATTCTGTTATCCTATTGCAAGAAGAACTCTGCTTACATTTAAGCACTGCTAAACAAAACAATCTGGTACTATAAATTAACCAGCAACTTGTAGGACCTTTGTGTGGAACAGGGACCTGCTGGATTCAGAGAGACTTTTAAAACTGCAGAACTATCGGAGTTTTGTAAAGGCCCTGCCTTCAGAAACCCAACCTATTTATGACAGTAGCTGGTGGGCCCCAAAAGCATCACTCTCTGCACTCACTGGGTTTTACACCACTCGGCACTATTGCCTGACAGGGCACAAGTACTCTGCCCATACTGACAGTTTGAGTCGCAGCCAGGGTGCAAAGGTCCCAGAGCAAATGTTAAATATCACAGGACTCATACCACCTTCTTTTCACAGACAGGATTGAGGGCTTCATCTCACCATGCTTCAGATATTCATACAAATGCGTATATATACACATTTACACATGTTTATGGGTGTCATATATATATATATCTAAAAAAGTAGCTCACCCACCTCTGACCTGTTCTCTAGATCCCCTTTAGAGACCATGAGGAAGAAAATCCCAACTCTTGGAAATGTAACTCAACGTAGCTGAAGGGAAAACAGCACTTTTTAGAAGTATGGTTTTTTTTCCCATTTACTACACAAGGAATTTAGATAATAAGCTGAGGTATCAATACCTAGAAGGCAGGTGTCCACATTTAGGCAAGAGACTCCCACCTTTTTAGGTTCTTCTAGAGGTAATTGGTTTCAGAGAATAACATAATTTTATATGTATATATATTAAAAAAAAAAAACAAAAACCCACCAAAAAAACAACATCACCTATTTCCAGGCAGCATGTCACAATAAACCTTCTTTCTGCCCACCTTTTCACTTCAGGCTCTTCTTGATCCTTTCCACCCCACACACATTACAAAGGTAACATTCCTTGCCTTTTGCCCCAGTCTTTTCACTCTGCACTTTGAATTCCTCTAACATCCCCTACTGTTTCATCACATTGTTTTCAAATGCCTTGTTCTGAGCTTCCAGCTTCCCCTCCCTACTTATTCGTCCTTGTTTCTTACCATATACAGCCCCAGCATCCTCAGTTCTGCTACTAAGCAGTCATCGGCATAGCGCGCACAGCCAGCCACATGCCTGGAAGGTCCTCTCTCACCTTCACCCTCCTCCATAAACCGATCTGTAAGGCCCTGTTTTTCCTCCCAACGCAACACAGGACTCATTGCTTTTGTGGCATCCACAAGAAACTGATAATGAAGCACATAATTAAGATGTTATTTAATAGTTAGGTACAATCAGTCCATATTGCACAGAGTTTATAAACAGCAGGTGAAACAAAGAGCAACTGAACACAGTGATGAGTGATTTAGGATGTCTCATTTTTCTAAGCTAAGAAACAAAACAGTGCTAAGCAGTTATCTTCTGAAAAATTAAGCTTTTAAAGAAAAATACAACCGGACACCAAAAACATCTGAGGTGACCCCACATTGGTACAAGTGATTTTCAAAATCTCAGTTACAGCAACTATTTTTAAAAGAGGGGAAAAAAGAAAAAAAGCACATCTTCAGAGTACCACCTTTTCGCCATTGCTTGTGTGTCGTTTATGCCTACTGGAGTAAGTTCTAGACACATGCAGTAAAAATGAATAAATCCTTATATTTTCTCAAAAATAGATTGTGAAGTCATTACTTCAGCTTTTCTCAGTTCCGGTGGATTGCTAGCTAACCCCTGGATTTTTTCCTGAAATTTGGAGAACTACTTCATGAAGAATAACTAACCTGAAGACAAAGGAGACTTCAGAGGAGGCTGAAAGACAAGAAGCATTTTGAAGATGGATTCTGATAGAGAAATACCTGAAGGCATCTAGCCCAAAAGGCGAAGTATGCTCACCACTTCTCTCTGCAACAGGATGCTGCTGCATGCACCAACTGGAACACAATATCCTTTATCCTGGTGGCTGCTGTATACTGATATAGATATATTTTAATGGTTTTTTATGTTTTTTTTTTTTTTTTCAGTCCAGCATACTAATACTGTATTTTATTCCACCTTTTGCTATAACTTCAGTGGAGGTACGTACCTAGAAAAGTTAAAACTCCTCTGTGAACCCAGGTTCAGATATACAACCCCAGCCCTGCTGCAAACACAGCAATGTTAAGAATGTGCAGCATGCCACGCTTACAAGTGTGCAGCTTCTCTGCTGATATATTGTGGAGTGAAGCAGCATGCTGAGCATTGACGCAAATGTCAAATTAATAAGTAGCTCTGCATAAACTTCCTCCATGGCTCATATTAGACCTGGGTTGGTTTTTTTTTTTTTTTTGGTGTATTTTAGGTGCTCTACAGAAGGATTATTTATAGAGTTGAGGTTCCAAGAAATGTGTTCTGTACCATAAGCTTTTGTTTCCTGCCGGAAAAAAAAAAGAGGTAGGCTTTCCAAAATGAAAGAGAAGTAACTTTGAGATTCAGAGCTTTAGCTGTGGAATAAAAATAGTTTTTACAAATAATCAATCCCATTGAATATAGCTGCTTTGAACTCAGTTCAGAATACAGTTCAGTGTGAAATACATCTATTGTATGAAACAGAAAAAAGCAAACATGGCTGTGTGAATCATGATGCATTGTGGAACATAGGGAGCTTGCTCTGTCGTTTGGGATAGGTAAACCCTTCATTCTGATTATCTCTAGAGGGAAGCAGATCTCTGTGGGCTCATAATTTCCAAAGCTAGAAGCTTCTTGCACACTCCTGCTGTCTTCAGAAGGGAAAAGGTTTTGAGAAATCTTGTCTTTTCCCCTCACAGCAAAATCACATAGCCTGGTGGCCACCTCTGTAGATCTTGTATCAAGCCAGCTTGGAACATACCAGGACATCAGAAAGAAATTCCTGTACCCCTCTACTACTTCTATGATGGCTTGTTTCTCAGTGCTATTTGTAAAGTTGAAAGCTAGCCACAGAAGAAAAGGGGATTAATGTAGAGACTCTGCCGATAGTCTACTAAAAACCAGCTTGAACCAGATAGTTGCAGGGGGTGGGAAGGAAGGGTTAACTTTAGAGTGAGAGGAAGTGAGCTTTCACTGTTTTTTTAGCAGTGCAGCTGTCCAACACAGAAATATCTTCCTCCCTACAGATGTGGCTATGACTGATGCAGATCTATTTCTCTGTGTTAAGCCCTGTCCACACACAACAGGTAGTGCTTTAATTGTATCACAAAAGACCCTGTGAAGACAGCAAGGCCATTGACAGAAAAATTCTTCGCAATCCAACTGAGGACAGCGCTGCTGTGAACTGTTCCTCCCCATCCACTCTTCTGCCAGCAGAAGAGATCAGATGTTCTCTTTCTAATGCACGTCAGACAAAAACAGACAGGTGAGTTCAAGCCAGCTGTTTGAACTGGTTAAGCTAAGCTGGCTACCTTTGCTTGAAGTGGATGAGACACTGTTGGTGCTGCTGCTTCTACAGCTCTGCCAGCTGCCTCCAGCCATGATCAGCAGCTGGGGCAGCATTGCCTGTGGCCTGGGTAGAGGCAGCCAGGGGAGGGCACCTCACCATGGCTTTGCATAGCTAAGGGACAGGAATCCCTTTCAGCTGTTCCTGTGAAGGAATAAGGACAGGCAGTGTGGAAGCAGGGCACTTGTGCTCCAACGTTTCTACCCCCCATAAAGGTTTACACCCTAAGTTGAAACTTTTATGACCTCTCACATTTATACACACACCCCAGCCTAAGACAACATCTTTGAGATAAGTTAATATAAAACACAAAACCTTACTTGACTACCTACAGCATAAAATAGGTTGCTTAACTAATATTCACAATTCCTTTGAATCTTCTTCAGTTCATTTAAACTTTGGTGGGATATGGGGTAGTCATTAAAGATTCACTGGAAGTATTGAGTATTTGATGGACTGAGAAAAGATCAGAGTAGCTGTGCACTGCTCTACCTCTTAAAATTCTGCATAATATTAATGACGACTTATTGAGTTTGTGAAGTCTATGTCACAGGAGTTACATGACATTCCTTCTACTCCTTAAATTGAGTAGTGTAACTCTGATAAAGATCTAATTGAAATCAGTCCGTTGCTTAATGTTATCTAGATGTTTCGTGTACTGTGCAGAATCATGCCTTATGTGAGCTCATCTTGTTGTATGACACATACCAGTCCTTTTAATAAACTTAGCCTTGTATCCTTGCATCTTGTACCTATGAGCCAAACCCGTATTTTTCATCTACAAATCCAAGCAACAGAAGTCAGAGACATACATACTACTCAAGCAGATCATTATTCTGTTTTCCAGATATTATTTTAGAAGAATCAAGGTTTTGAAAGTTGGATATCAGAAATGGGTATTCAGATTTATCATGATGTAACTGACATAGAAAACTTGTTTCTTGGATATAAGCAAAGGTTTGAGCTAAAATATGGGAAACTGGTTTAGAAACCCAGGACGGGGAAGCAGCTTTGTAAGTATTCATCTCCTCATGGATCTCACACATTTCTTTTTTCCACTCACCTTCCACTGTCTAAGTTGCTGAAATGGAAGAGGTTGATATTTTCAAATAGACAGGGACGTATATCCCAGAAAATTCTGGGTAATTGTTGACTGAAAGGGAGCAACTCCTCAGACAATGCAGAATCAGCCACAGGTTTGTCTTGAATGCAGTAGATTTGAAATCGATCTCAAAGATGTTAGCAGTCAGTAGACTTAAATACGTGGAGCCAGGAGAAGCAGCATGGAACAAAAAACCCTAAAGAGATGACAAACCTAATCTCTAATCTAATCTAGGAATGACACCAAAAGAGGTCAAAGTCACATGTGACTAAACCTTAAGCTCTTCTACCAATAAAAGCAGTAACATGACCACTACCAAAAAGCGCAGGAGAATAATAAGGCCGAGACATCATAAATCTAAACCCACACATCACTGGTATGCTAAATTCAAAGCCAGGAGATCCATTATTCTTACCTGGTGTATTTTTTGAGCCTGAACAGCATATCCCAATTCTGTGGTGTCTGAACATTTTTCTGTTTGACTGTGAAAAGGAATCTTCAGTTCATGCCCAGAGTTTTAACCAAGGCAGCGAAACCTACCTGAGTTAGAATCTCAAATAATAACCAAGAAATGAAAACTCTCTCACCTACCTTGGGATGTTAGTACCCAAGCATAACAATGGCACATATGAGGTCAGCATCAGCTGTTCTGCTGGGAGCATTGTAACAGATAAAATGGTACAGTGGTGAATAGCAAGGGGAGTAGGATTTGGAGCTGCTTCAGGGAAAGAAAAAAAGAAACAGAAGAAAGGAAGGGAAATATACAGTGGTCCTAAAAGAGGGTATATTTTCCTACAGAACAGGGCTGTAACGAGGCTCTTAACAGAGAGGAAAGAGGTTTATCACTAAAATAGTGTGTGCACTAAGACATCTTTGTGAACTCCTACTGACATCAGTAGCAGTGCCATTGTAGACTAAAGGAAGAACAGTTTTACATTTACACATTAGTCTACAGATCAAAACAAAAAGTACAACCAGGTATTCTGCACCAGATTACTTTCAACTCACCGATTTAGACAGATCCCTCTATTACTAAACCTATGAGAATCTGAGGAACAAAGTAAACAGGGCCATTTCAGGAAAACAAAGCTATCCATGTTTTGAAGTTTAAACTATCTGAGGCTCACCTGGTGAAACTGTAACATAGTTTTGCTGTTAATGACATTTGCAACTGGAATGAGTTACTGTGCATCACACAAATTCCATCATGCTCCACCACCAAGAGGTCTGTACATGCTCAGGCTGAGGAAGGAATGTTTCATATCTGCATAGCTTAGCAGAAAAACTAAAGAAACTCTGGAGCTATTTGAACTAACTAAGGAAACAAACCAATACTGACTTTTGCAGGTTGCTTTTCTTTGAAAGTTTAATTGAGTTTCTTGGCAAACACATCAAGGAAAACAGAAAGAAACTGCATTAAACTGAGTTCTATTTTCTGTTGTTAGAATTTAAACCTAAAAAGTACTGGCAAAAATAAACGGCTGATCTCAGCACTCCAAACATTCAGAGAGGTAGGAGAAAGGAGCACAGGAAGGGGTGAAGTGTAGGTCAGAGGATGGTGTCTGAAAAGCATGCAGGAAAAGCAGAAGTTTAAAACTGTTTATAACCTAACAGCTGAAAGTGAGGCCTGTAACAAGCAGCTCTAAAAGCAGACAGTCTCCAAAACCTTTTCTAGTGCTTGAGTAGCAGCTGAGACTGCAGATAAAAATATAACTACTAAATCACAATTTAACAACAGTAAATCTCAAAATACTTATTAAGCCTGTCTTTACAGGGAGCATTTTACCATAGGTTGATATTGGTGGGCACTTGGGTGCTCACCCTGCTCTTCCCTCACCCAAGCCATGACCAGTCCGGGGGAAGCAGCCACACAAGGCCTCAATCTGAGAGCTTCCAGCTGCCGGTTGATTAGCCCCATTCCCCCATGGAGTCTGTGGCCAGGATGCAACCTAAATCCAGAGGAAAACAGAAGGTAATGCAAGCTTGTTGAAAAAAACCTCTTCTCAGTGCTCAGTTATCCATCAGCAAATCCAGCTGCCTTCACCCACAGGTGAAGCACTTGCCATTTTCTTCCTTATCTTTCTGTCTTGTGGTATATTCTTGCCAAGGCAACTCAGCACATTGCAGTAACTTGTCTACATGTCCCTCACCATCTCCTGCTTGCTGTTTTTTGTACATTGAGTTACCGTTTCTGTTCACCCTCTGCTTTCTACAGTCATTAAGGACTGTCTCCATAGAACCACTCCAGTGCATAGCATGGCACCAGCAAAGGTAAGCTGTATAAGCAAATATAGCAAAGGATGGATTATAACTATGAAAAGCTTCATGGCTGGATAGTTTTATAAACAAAATATGTCATAACTGTATTATGGAGAGGGACTTCACATGGGGTGAAGGTGAACCCATTCACTGCTTGATTACATCACCACTCACCAGTGAGATAACCACTATCTTGTGGACACAAGATTCCAGTATCTCTTTTATACAGATACACTGGAATAATTCATTTTCAAAGCAGGACTTTGAATTTGATTTCTGAAAGGAAGTAACAGAGCTCAAATCAAAGTATGGTTTATATTTTCCAGCTTCCTCTATAACCAGAGACCACTGTTACTAGGCTTCTGGAAAACTTGTCTGCTTTTACCTCCCATTTCCAAACAGGTGCACCTGTCACTTAAAGAACATTAATTAAGATGGATCCATTGTGATTTCAGAGTACTTTTTGTCTAAGCTTGATAAATTTATCACAGACAGCCTTAACAATACATAACGAGTTGTATCTGCACTTTCTGCAAGTCTATGCAATTAATTTTCTATTTGTGAAAGGAAATGGAAAATGAAATATTGTGCCCTTTCTAATGCAGAGGCAGTTGTAATGAATGGCTTTGGCAAACAGTTGTCAAAGTATGTTAACTAGCATCTACAAATCTTTTCCTTCCCAGCAATAGTTTTAGGGCCCAAGATAATTCACTTCCTTTTTTTTATCACACTGATATGGCATACTGAATCCGCTGTATCTAGAGAAGAGAAACAACTGAATCCAAGCTGCAAGCCAATTGCCTTCATTTTTTAACCACTGGCTTGAGAGATCCCAACTGCAGATTAAAATCCACAAAGAGCACTACTTCTCAGTATTCCCACTGGAGGATGATACTCTCAGCGGAAATCTGGTAGGCAAACACTTAAACAGAAATCTTCCCAGTTCTGGAAGAGGCTGCCAACACATACTGATCACCTTTCTTATACAGGGAGCAATCACTGTATTCTCCATCTCTTGTCAGCATCCTTTCTTTGGGCAGGGACTGGAGTACCCACACACTTTCCATCTGGACTTTAGAATGGACTTCAATACCTTGAAGCCTTAGCTGTACTGTCAACAAATATCTATAAAAGTCTTGCAAACAGAGCATCTCATCCTGCTTCCAGGCTGTCAGACAGTTTGCTGCTGGTCTGTTTTTCCATTAATGCAAATAGTGAGTATCCATAGGACAGGCCTACAGAGTCTGTCTTCTGTTGTCTTCAAAACATGGGAAATTATTCACCAAAAACCTACATGAGTTTAATTGTAATTTGCCAACTTTAAGCTTTAAAAGGTTAAGAAACCTGAAGTTGAAGATTACCAGTAATTCCTTGAGTTCGGCACTTTGAGGCATTGTGGAAAAGAGTCCTTAATTACATGACCACATACTATTCTACCCCCATCACCAGATTTCTCTTTTATTCATGAGCTATGGAAGCGAAGCATGGTTTCAAAGCTTTACATTACTTTGTCCTTTCACATGATTAAGGCCAATTAATGCTGCCCAGAAAACAGGCTAATATCCTGAATTTACTACAGAATTAATCTGTAATGTTAGGCAACTTGTAGTAACAGTACTGCAAAATTACAAAGTGTTTCTATATTTTTTATAAAACTATCACTGTATATGTTTTATTTACCTGTAGGAAGGAATTAGGAGGGTACAATGGCAAGGAGGACCCAAAATGCATAGCCATTTTAATGGAAAATTGCTTCATACTTGTTACTAACAGGAAGCCTGAATTAAACTTCTCCAAGCAGTTTTGACTCTGGCATTTTCTACTTTTGGAGGCCTTACAACTTTCCTAATACTCTTAAAACAATTCCTTTTAACTTTTGGGCATATGTGATATTAGCACGATGCAAAACAGCAAGTTTAAGTGACTTGTAACATCTGAAACAACATAGCAGTCAAGGACAACACAACAGTGCACAAAAAGAAAGTGACGCCAAGTTGTTTGTAGGTCATCAGTGAAAGTACTAAGCTACAAGAACTCCCTCAGCATTACACAAAAGAAGAAAGCAACGCTGCGTCCACAAAATCAACATTGAAACGACACAGCAGTACAGCAACCATACTATTCAATCTGCAAGTAGACTAAGGAGAAAGAACACCTGAGTTAAAAACATCATAGCACAGAAGCCATTGTTCCACCTAAACAAGTGAAGCTGTGAATGCAGCAGCAGTCAGCTTAGGAAAAAGCCTATACGCTTATAGATTCTTCAAAACCTTCTGATTTTGTGAAGCTCAGTGCTGCAACACCCAAAGACACAGAGCTGCCTGGATGCAAGCCGTTCTACAAGGGCAGAGATGCACCTAAAGAGGGAATGCTCCAGAACCAGTCTCCTGAAGTGGCCATGCATGAAGTGTATAGCATTGGTGATATTTCAGCATCTTGTCCATCTCTACACAAAGATGGTCCCCCACAATCAACAGCATTAAGAATTTCCTTCCAGCATCAGACCGATTCAGAATTCAGACCAATTTCCTCATGCAAGGAAACAAGAAGTAAGGGAAATCCCAGGAGCAATCAGCTACCTACTGGTTTGAGTGCTCCCATAGGAAATTCAGATTCCTGATCTGCTCAATTTGATCAAACACACAAAACTTCAGTCCACCGTACCTCAGGTGAACACCTTAACCACCAGAGTACGTGATGTTTTGGACAGCTCTTTCAGCCCCCCCTCTTAAGTCTTATTTCCACATTGTATAAATATCAAACTGTACAGTTAGAGAGCAAGCACATGACTCTAGGCCAACAGTAAGGGCCTGTACACATTAAAGTTTGGGTCCCTAAGAATTTTAGGGAGCAGAGCAGCCATGTTTTTTGCAAGTATAAGCGGAATATAAACATCTTTGAAGACATCACCAGCAAAACACATGCACGCACTCAAAACAGACCCAAGCTTAGAAAGGACTGACATCTCTCTGATATCACCAAGATGTTTCTGAAATACTTGGATGTCTTCCAGGCATGTTACACCTGAAAACAACCAGAACAATCTAGCCAATCCAGCACCTGCTTGATGAAGTACCCATCACATTAGAGAAAAATAATGGGAGCAATAAAATGAATGCTGAAGAAGGCATCATTGCTAAAAGTAACAGAAGCCACAAGCTGGATAAGCAGCATGAGGCTATTGAAAAGCTAGGTAAACTGCACTTTTGCATGGACACAGATATTTTGCAAAACCATTGAAAATCATTCATCAAGAAATACTACCTGACTTGGCAAGGTAAACATAGTCTCAGTACTCATTGCCAAAGACAGATATAGGCACAAGTTATTGTGGAAGAATAACAGTTACCTCACCACATGGTAAACACCAGCAGGTGGATGCAAATGGCAAAGAATGCTGTGTGGGACCCAACCTGCCACAAAGGACTATTAACATCACCAATGTCATCAGCAAAAGCAACCAACAGGACTTCTGAGATTCAGAATCAAAATTGATTATGTTCTGGTGTATGGGCACAGGAGACAGCACAGCAGAAGAGGTGGCAGAACACAGCTGTATCTTCAGGTGTTTGCTAGAAAGAACCAACACTGTAAAGTTAGACAAGTTGAAACTGGAAACAGCTGCAGAGCTACACACAGCCATCCTTGATTTTATTGCAGGAGGTACAAGCTGAACCTGAAAAGCAGCTCAGGCAATACCACAGCTGAAAATGCAGCTGGGGTCAGAAGTTATTAGGGTTTGACACCATTTCTTTTGAGCCTCTCGGATACAAACTACTGCTGTGAATAGCAGACAAAACTGCAATACAGACATCGTTAATTCAGTGCAGCACAGCCTTCCTAAGGAGCTGGTGAACAAGGATACCAACTTCAGGATGCTGCCACGTGAAAAGGCGGTGTTCCGTGAAGCAGAACATAGGCTTTCATTCCCAAGAGCTGGACAGTACTGATGTCAGAAAAAGCATCCACCCAAATTGAACAGGCAACTGCTGCAGCACTTCTTGAATGTGAAAGTTTGGCTACTTGTAGTCCAGAAGCAGAGGACGGAACCAGAAGTCACAAACCCACACTTTTAGAAGCTTACAACCTGGGCTCAGCCAGGGCTTACACACAGTCACAGCAGGCCAGTACAGCTCAACTCCAGTTTAATACACATGCACTTCTTTTTCCATCCTCATTACATACAATTAAAAGGAAATAGATACCCAAAATACTTTCACCATGCCATACAAAAATTACTGTCTATAGTTTTAAAATACAGGCAATAAAATAAGTTAAGATAATCATACTTAGCTTCTGACAGCAGCATGGCAGCATGAAGATATAGTACCTAAACAAGATCTTCAGACAAAGGTAGAAGAGAGAAGTGACACAGTAATAGGCTCAGGGTGCTTTGTATGCTACTCTCAAGGCTGGGATGGGAAGAATATGAGGACAAACCCTAGGGAACCAAATGTTTTAAGTGTTCATATCCATCTTTCTCTCATGATTGCTACTCAAAAAGACAGTAACTCAGAATATGCTTCCCATGAACAGTGTAAATACTGTTGGAATTGAGCAGGCATAAGGTGATATATAAAGGCAATCAAATCGTGAGGCATAGGTCATTGAAAAGAAGGGATCCCTCTCTTTCTACTGTTCTGGAGTAGAGGCCCAAACGTGGAAAGTAACAGATGCTGTATACTGGCCAAGCATGTCAAATGATATCAACATCATGATGAGTAAAGATGAGACACATGAGGAAGTGCAAGCAAAGCAAAAAAGGTAGCTGTAAACAGACAGAACTCCTAAAAGACCACAAAGTAAAACAGGAATAGAACTATTGACCCTATTGTATTTAAACCTCATTACTATTGCAAATGACTACTCTGACTTCTGAGTAGTAGATGGGTAGTCTTAGACTACCACAATAGTCAATGTAAGAAATGTTGCTATAGGTATTGTTTCCCAGATGGTATAGATTCAGAAAGTAAATTTTCAATTACCAAGAAAAGAGAGTTCAGCTCCACTACGTGCATCCAAAGGTTAAACTCAATTGGTAAGCTCTGAAGTTATGAACAGCAGTGATAGGCAAGTGATTCCAGACTGGGGAACATCCGGGAAGGCATTGGAGCAGCCTGGTGCAAGTTTCTCCTCTAGATACACAGCAGTTTCAGTGCTGCTTTTCCAACCACTAATGGTAGAAAGGGCAACTGAAGAAAGAGGTGAACAAAACCATGCAACAGCCAAAACCTACCTAGTCTGAAAAGATAGCAACCAGAACTAAAATCTGACACCACTGCTATAGTAAAATTATTTCCTTTGCCAAACCGTGCACTCCTAAGTAGCACTTTGAAGAGATAAATTCCCACTTACACGGCATGGCTATGGTTGCATCTTTTTCACTGAAATGGCAAATATGTTCACATGCACCATACATATCAGAGGCACACATAAATGTGGAAAGTGATTAAATAGTTGCTCCAGCAGAATTTCTGGAATAAAAAACCCACAAGCCAATAGGCTCATGAATACCTGGACTCTCTTTCAAAATCCCCTGGAGAATAAAGTCAGGACACTATCAAACTCATAGGGAAATATCTGACTTACCAGTCAAATAAACAGATACTTTAAAAAGGCTGAGCTCACTTTATATGTTTGTGCATTCAGATGTATAAACACACACAGTACTACTGTATTTCCATAAGAGTTGTAAAAAGTAAACATGCTCACAGAACTTCATCTCAGATAAACAACAGAAAGGAAGGAATTCATACTTGCCCAGAAGTCAGGAATTCTACTGAAATTATATGTGTTTATGGTCATGCCTAGGAGCCTTCAGACACATACTGCTTGTGTAAGAAATATTAAAGTAAGCTTTAAAGTACTGAACTCAGGCGTAGGTAACACGCTGGCTGGGGCATGGTGGAGCTCAGCAGGGGCTAATTTATTCTACTGGAAAGTATTCGTCATGTAATTAGCAGAAACACCGCTCTATTTTGGGTGGGTGGTAAATCTGCCACACAGGTTATCAACTAAAGTATGTTTGTTAAATGCCTACACTTGTTGCATCGTCATAAAGAAATGTCTTATTTTATTTGCAGAAGCTTTTTTGAGGGGAGAAAAAGTAAGTAGCAGAGCATACTTATGTGGTAGGGCACAAGAAACAGGTTTCATATGCTGAGGCAAGAGGGGAACTCCACCCTACCCTAAACTTCCAGTCTCAGGTCTTGACCTCATGGCAAAAGTCCTCAGAGACCCTCTCAAGATTACTACTTCCTCTTCTCTTGTAAAATAAAGCTTCTGCTTCTCTCTGCTGCTCTGTCCTTCTTTTGGGACACAGTAAGTACAAACAACCACAGTGTTTGAAGTACTTCCTCTTCTGCACAGGGAAAAAGTAAGCCTTCAAATGAATTGTAACAGCAGCATCTCAAATGAAATCAAGGGGCACTGTCTCTGCCAGCATTGTTTTTGTAGCAGCGTAGCTATGCTGAGACAGCTCTGCTGATAAACAGCCATGATAGATACGCTATATCTTGTAAGTTGCAGCTTGCACTGGAGCAATTTAGCTCAATTGTGTTTTAATACAACTCTTGCTTTGTTTAACCAGGCTCAGCATCTTAAAGTTAACGGTATTTGCCACAAACAGAAACCAATTAACTTCAGTCCAGACAAGAGATGTATACTGCCCAGCAGGATGCCACTGAGGTGAAAATTCAGCTGCATTGTCCCAGCCTGCTCCTCAGTGAGTGCCTATCAGCTGAGGAACTAACACAAATTGTCTTCTGATGGCTACATTAGTTACTCAGAGTTACTCAAAGTTATCTTTGCTATTTCTCCAAGGCACTGAACATGTTGGGGACAAATAACTGGAAAGCTGCCTGGCAGAAAAGGACCTGGGGGTTCTGGTCAAGAGCCAGCTGAATATGAGCCAGCAGTGTGCCTCAGTAGACAAGAAGTATGGTCAGCAGGACTAGGGAAGTGACCCTTCCCCTGTACTAGGCACTGTCAAGGCCACACCTCAAATACTGTGTTCAGTTTTGGGCTCCTCACTACTAGAACAACACTGAGGCACTGGAGCATGTCCAAAGAAGGACAATGAAGCTGGTGAAGGGTCTGGAGCACAAGCCTTATGAGGAGTGGCTGAAGGAGCTGGGGTGGTTTAGTCTGGAGAAGAGGAGGCTGAGGGGAGACCTTATTGCTCTCTACAATTACCTGAAAGGAGGTTGTAGTGAGGTGGGGGTCAGTCTTTTCTCCCATGTAACAAGTGATAAAATGAGAGGAAACACCCTTGAGTTGTGCCAGGGGAGGTTTAGATTGGATATTAGGAAAAATTTTTTCACTGAACAGGTTGTCAGGTATTGGAACAGGCTGCCCAGGGAAGTGGTTGAGTCACCCATCCCTGGAAATATTTAAAAGACACGTAGATGTGGTGCTTAGGCACATGGTTTAGTGGTAAACTGGCAGGGGTAGGTGAACAGTTGGACTCTATGGTCTTAAAGGTCTTTTCCAATGTATATGATTATGTGTGCATTCTGTGTGTATTTAGTCCCATCCAAGGCTGCTCACCAGTATTCTGACCCTTAGTTTTTGAACTGGCTCTTGCTTTCTGCAGAGCTGCCTTCCTGCACATTGGACCTGCACAGAAGTGGCTAAGCAGCTGGGCATTAATCTGCTTGTGACACTATCACACTAACACCTGGGTGAGTTAAGTGAGGTGGGCCACTGCTAGTCCTTCAAGGCCTTTGTTAGGGCATCCCTACTAAACAAGTACAATCAATTCTTATTTTTGAAGATGATATACATCACCACAGAGGCCAAGACAGAAACAAAAATGCATCATATAAACCATTCCAATACAAAACCAAACCACCAAAAAAAAATCAACTCTGTGCTACATGACATAGCAGCATAGCATCTTAGGCTGCCAGTTCATCAAGATCACAGAATCACAGGTTGGAAGGGACATCAGGAATACAACCTTTCTAGGAAGAGCGCAGTCTAGACAAGATGGCCCAGCATCCTGTCCAGACGACTCTTGAAGGTGTCCAACGTGGCCGAGTCAACCACTTCCCTGGGGAGATTAGTCCAATGGTTGACTGTCCTCACTGTGAAAAATTTCCCTCTGGTGTCCAATCAGAATCTCCCCAAGAGCAACTTGTGTCCATTGCCCCTTGTCCTCTCCATGTGACTCCGTGTAAAAAGGGAGTCTCCATCTTCTTTGTAGCTACCCCTTAAGTACTGGTACATGGGGATGAGATCCCCTCTGAGCCTCCTTTTCTCAAGGCTGAACAAACCCAGTCCTCCCAGCCTATCCTTGTATGGCAGCTTCCCAGTCCTCTGATCATCTTGGTGGCCGTTCTCCAGACCCTTCCAGCCTGTCCACATCCTTTTTGTATAGCAGGGACCAGAACTGTACACAGTACTCCAGGTGTGGCCTGACAAGCACTGAGTAGAGCGGAATGATGACTTCTTTCTTTCTGCTGGCGATGCCCTTTTTGATGCAACCCAGCATCCTGTTGGCCTTCTTGGCCGCAGCAGCACACTGTTCACTCATGTTGAGCTTCCTGTCCACCGGGACTCCCAGGTCCCTTTTCACAGAGATGCTCTCCAGCCAGGTGGATCCCAGCCTGTGCTGCACTCCCGGATTATGTTTTCCCAGGGGCATGGCCTTACACTTTTCCTTGTTGAACTTCATAAGGTTCTTGCTGGCCCACTCCTCCAGCCTATCCAGATCTCCCTGCAGAGCAGCTCTCCCTTCTGGAGTGTCTACTTCCCCACTCAACTTGGTGTCATCAGCAAACTTCATCAGGCTACACTTGATGCCGGTATCCAGATCACTTATGAAGATGTTGAATAACATTGGGCTCAATATCAATCCCTGGGGGACTCCACTTGTGACAGGTTGCCACTTGGAAAAGGAGCTATTTACCACCGCCCTTTGGGTGCAGCCTGTCAGCCAGTTCCCCACCCACTGCACAGACCACTTGTCTAGGCCATAACACATTAATTTCTCCAGGAGGAGACTATGGGGGACCGTATCAAAGGCCTTGGAGAAGTCCAGGTAGACAATGTCCACTGCCCACCCCATGTCAACCAGGCAAGTCACTTTGTCATAGAAGGCCACCAGGTTTGTCAAGCACGATCTGCCTTTAGTGAAGCCATGTTGTCTTTTCCCAATCACAGGCTTCATTTGACTTGTGATAGCCCCCAGGAGGATTCATACCACAACTTTCCCAGGGATTGAAGTAAGGCTAATGGGCCTATAGTTACCTGGATCCTCCCTCGAGCCTTTCTTGTAGATGGGGTAACATTTGCCTTCCTCCAGTCCTCTGGGACATCCCCTGTTCTCCATGACTTCTCAGGTAAGATATCAGTCATTTTATTGCTCTGTATTTAATTGCCTAACCCAATGGAGGTCTGGCTGGCCACTTTGGCTTCTGGCACCTTAGGACAAATATTTAATGATACCAGTAGCTCTAAGAACAGGCAAACTTATTCTTCAGCTTTTCCTGGTTATCATAATGAGGGCTCCATGTCCTTCTCCCCCACCCCAATGGATTCCCTTCACTTTGTGTCTTACCCAACAAGTTGCTTTTTTGGGTGAATGATTTTGCAGAAGGGGAAGAAGGGAAGTATAACAAATGTAAAAACACACCAGAAAATAAAGTATGAATGTTTTAGTATTTATGCAAAGCCAGCAGGGTATGAGGGTTTTTAGGAATTAAGCCATGCTCTTCACCCCAAGGATCCTCAGTTTAATGCAGGCAAGCTATAGTATGTGGGGTAAGAGTCAACATAAGAGAAAGGCAAGAGGACACTGCAGTGAGAGATGCTGCCTTTCCACTGGGGCAGGGGGAAGACTAGGACATATAAAACTCATCCAAAATACTCTCAACCAAGGTACTACATGTGATATTATATGCCTACCTGCACCATTTCCAAGGTGGTTTTCTTCTCCATTTGTTTTTAGGTACATACACATTTCAGACTGAACTTCAACAAGGAGGAGGTTGCAGTGAAAAGACTGATAGGCTTACTATAGTGATGCAAAATCTAGCACTAGATTTCTTGTTCAGGGTAGATGGGTGCCAGGGAAAGTAGGGCAAAATATTTCACTAACTTTCATTTTCAGTTCTGGGGCTATTCATCCCTGAGAAGTGCAACAAGGTACACAAATACATACAGGTGTCTTCCTAAAATGACTTGTTTTGGAACTCAAATACCTTAATATTGCAGCTACATATACAAAAAATGCTAATGCCAGTGTGTCAGTTTGCACCCAAATGGAGAAGGTTAGTAGTCAAAGTGTTTACATGAATTGAATGAATGGTGAGAAAAATGGCAATTTCAAATACGTCTAGGGCTTTCTCATTAGGCCATGAAACTCACAGGTATTAATCATGAAAATAAATGTTCCTTGCCCCTAGGTGCGACACAGTTCTTACACAAGAGAAATGACCAATACAACTCTTTCTCTGATCAAATTACTGAAGATGAAATGGATTTTAAAACAATATCCCAGGTGGATTATGCATTTAGCTACTTAAGAAGAGACTTTGTAAGGACCCCCATTTATTACTTTGAAAAGCAAAGCCAGTTGTTGCCAATAATTAAGGCACAGTCTTGTTCATGTCTCACCTTACAGGCTTTGGAACTGAAGAGCCTATGGATAATAGCCAGCTGCCCTATTGTACCTCGCACTTTGCTTTGAAAAGTTTTGAAACAAGTAAAACTAGGCAAGTTAGATGGTGTCTTTCATCAGCACTTTATTATGCTGATCTAGCATAGAAAACACTACACGTTTTATCTATTGTCTTTTAAAAAAATCAGAACCAATCTTACAGATGTGTACTTACCTATACACTATACATAATCTCACTAAAATAAAAAAAAAACCACTGAAAGGCAGATGTTTAATTAGCTCTAGACCCACAATTTAATAGGATTTCATTTAGGCTGGGCTTCTCACGAGTATAAAATGAAGCGTGTTATGTATATTTGCAGGATTAAGGCTTGTGGGCTGATTGCCAGACCTACACTAAAGCTCCACTGGGGTTGCGTGCAGCCAGAGCTGCTCACACACATGCTGCACCCTTGCAGGAACAGCGCCTATAGAGATACAAATCTTTTGTGCCATTTGGCTACTTCTGTGGTGGCTTCCTCTACTCTAGTCACCCAAGGACATTTTAAAAAAAACACAACTCACATACCAAAAATATCAGGGGATTGGTTTAAAAAGCATGACATTAGCAGCTGGTTGAGAAAAGAGGGTATCTTTTCTACTTAAACTGTACCTTTTGAACTCTCATGAAGTCTTAGTCAATGGAGCCACGTTGTGTTTAGGACACATTTTCAAGCTTTCCTTCACAACACTAGCCGGGCTATAAAGTTTGGAATAAAAGCTCTGATTTTCAGAAACCTCACTGTTCCAAGAGCTGGTGCTTCAGCATGAAAAAAAACCCAAAACCAAACAAAACACCCCGCACATGGTTGGAGATAAGATCATGAGCCAAAGCACTACTGTTCTTTCAGCCAGACTACAGCTCTGTGACCTTTCCAAACCCTCTCACTTAACACTGCCCTGCTTTCTCCTCACGATGTTGTACATCCCTGTCTTCTTCCTTGCAGCTAGAACTAGTACTTTTCAAATCCCACAGTAAGATATCGTAAGAGCTCAGCTGCCAACGTGAAAGCTTTTCTGCAGGTTTAGGTTCTTGAACCTACTTGCATTAGCACAAGACAAGCTCCCGTGACAGTGTAAGGGAGGCAGGATGGAACTTCAACAGCACCAACTTAAAGAGGCTTCAGCTGGTCTTGAATAACAGTTACATTTAGCTATGGCCCAAAAAAAACCAAAGTCACCTTCAGGTGTGGACACTTGAATACCTTCAAGTGTCCAGCAGAGCAATTATTTGCCTTAAAGAATGCTTTCAATTTCTAAAAAGTATAGAAGTAAGTTCTTTGTTCAGACATGCCAGTGTAAATCAACAGCAGAGCCAGTGACAGCAGTCTGTTCAAATTTACCTCAGCATAATTGAGAATAGCTTTTGGCACATCTGACAAACACAAGTGGGGCAGTGTTTTAAAACCACATCTGAAGTTTCCAGTGCAAGGATTGTTATATGAACATCTCGGTAATTACAACACCACCTCGGTGGTTACAACAAAACAATTATGTTTTATATTCAAGTCAGTTTTAATGAGGTAGCAATTCTGTGGTAACGTGATTAATACCCAACAATCAGGTAAATAATTTCTTGCTAATATGTGTCCACATAGCAAAAGCCATAAGCTAAGCAGCATTGGGAGAACTCTGAGCTTTGACAGAAGATTTTCAGGACACTGAGAACTTGGTCCACATCCCCCAGAATCCCCCAGAGCTTGGATCCTAGATAAGCCATACCTGTAAGTTCAACAGGTGGCTCTTTCCTGCAAGAGAATTGACCCAACAGAATACAAAGAAATTCATAGAACAACAGAGGTATCACTGCGGATGTTCAGCTGAGGTTTCAAGTGCTATTAAAGATTTGTAAGTAACAACAATACCAAAATGATGAAAATTTACAGGGCATTTAAGAGTCTGGATCATTCAGGCAAATTCCATTTTGAGTAATTAGATTGTACTGTTTCCAAATTACCACTGTAATCAGAAATGTGTTTCTTCCTGGTCTGAAGTGTGGCAGAGCCACATTCTGCACCATTAATCAGCTGCATGTTTAGGTGTTAGGCGACACAATCAGTCTACCCCATTTGTAGAGTGTTACAGGACTAAAAGTCATTATGTAAGTGAAGAAATTATCACTAAAAAAAGTAGTAGTGGTAACAGCAGCAGGGAATGCTTGCGTGTGGTCTTCTCATTAATGTTTCTTCCCGATTTAAAACAAGAAAATACTTAAAAGAATCAAAAGAGTGAAGGGGGAAGGACAGGGGAGTTACAACATTAGAGTGTTCCAAATAAAAAGAAAAAAATGGAAAATGGTACCAAAAGGACTACATGAAATTAAACAGTGAACTTTTATAGTTCATTAGTTAGATCAGAACTTTACAGACAATCTATAAGAGAAAACTGCATGATGATCTACAAAATAATTAATTCTAAAGCCAATTCATATGCCTATACAGTACTAAAATGTAAAGTGGCTACTCCTGAGGGTTTTCCATTTTTGTTAACTTTTTAACTAAGGACAAAAATTTTGAAGGCACATTAAAATTATTATCTACCACTAAATTACATAGTATACAAATGTAAATGTGATCACATCACACTTAAAGTCTTATAACAATAAACTATTCTGTTTTCTTCCCCCTGACATTTACAAAATTCATTTGGAGGAGTAGGATATACCTTACAGAGATTAGTGATAAATCATGTATTTTTAATGAATATCAATAGAAGAAACCCCAGGACATAGCCCACCATCTAATTTGATTAAACTGTGCTTAAGGCAACACCACCTCCCTGGCTGGGGAATAGCACTATAATGACTTTGTGAGCATTATTGCAGGCTGTTTTAATGATTTAATGAACTGCCTCTATATTTAGTTCAATAGCCTTAAAATGATTAGTGTTTAAGAAAAATTAGCTCACTTTGATCTGATTCTATTTGATAATAAGTTTAAATAACCTAACCCTTCAAAACACAGTGGAAAAAAAATTCCTAGAATCACAGCCAGCTAACTGCTAGAAAACATTATGGCAATCATTAATAACAGTTCATTTATGTTTAGCTACAGCATATGGATTGACACATTCATCCCCCAAGATGGGACACAGTAGCACATATTAAGTTGAATTATATAATTTTCATACCTATTTTTGATGTGAAAAATGTACCAAGAAAAAACCTCCCGGGTGCCCATGTAGTGCAAAAAACCCCCAATGATTCTTCCACCAACAGTACCATTAAGAATTTTAACTTGTGGGTCCAGAGTATGGTTCTGTTTCTCAGTGAGATGCGTGAAGAACTGATAATTACTACCAAGGCAGGAACAGGAAATGTTGGCTGAGGCTCTGTCACTCTCCCAGATGTAGCAGCAGAAGCAAGGTTATAACCTGGAACTGCCAAGGGAAGGAGGCAGTGTGGCTCAAGAGGTAGATTTGTAACTGGAAACACCAGAGTTTGCAATCTCCCACTGCTGACACAGCTACATGTACGACTAGTGCAAACTAGTTATCAGGGAGTGTGCTGCAAGAGTAAGTTTTGTTTGCATTTCCAAACCCTTTCAGAAAAGAAAAACCATCAGAATGTATTAGAACTTGCACAAAAACAGAAAGCTGTGGAAGTAGTGAATAAACAAACTAAGGGTGTTATACAGGCGTATGTTATTTCAGTGCTATTACTTCTATGGCAACAGCTATATGGTATGATCTAGGGACTGGAGAACTGCCTTGGGATTCTGGAGCCTCAAATGATGCTTGATGGCACTAGTCAATTTTGGCAAGTCACTTCAAAATGCTCAAGCCATGAATACAATACAATCATGCTGCCAAGAAAGGGAAGCACAACAATGTCATAATGCTAGAAATACCTCTTCTGGTAGGTAGCTTACAAAATAGTAAACTCTAAATTTGTAATTGTAATGCAGCTGATTTTCTGGAAAAATGAAGGCAGAAACACCCACTCTGCCAGGTCTTCCTTGCACTTAGCCTGTGCAGACACAGCGTGATCCACTTCCAAGCCAGCCCAAGTATGCCACATTAGCACCCTGCCTCACACCAAACAGCTAGAAGCAAGACCACAAATGTCCAAAACTATAACATGCTGTGCAAGTTCAAAAGCACCCACCCATTCCCCAGTCTAAGCAGGAACCAAACCTAGATGTGGAATTCTTCTCTAAAAAAAAGCACTAGCAGGCAGATCCTTAACTGTTTGTAACCAATACCTTGGGGAAAATCCCAAATACAAGCTAAGCCAAGAGACTAATGCAAGATACTCTCAGATCATCTTATGCTATGTTTTTACACTTTCCTTTTCCAACTGTGTTTCTAGCGCTATAATCATTAACTGGTCCTTTGGTGTTTGGCCTTAAGCAGTTCACCTCCCATTTAAAGTGAACTTAAAATTGATAGGCAGGTGAGCACCCTCCTCTTTCCTGTGAAGAAGTGCAAATAAATATGTGTTGCCAATCAACCCACTATAGTAGCTGGCAAGCTGCAACAGGAAATGCAGGAGTTGATCCCATCACCTCCAAAAATGTTTCTCAGTGCCCTGTGGCAAGGGAGATAACATGGCAAGTTGTAAGTAGAAGAGTTACATTTACTCAAGAGGAATTTCTTGGTGGGATTTATCTGTATTAAAAGTAGTTAGGGTACATCCAGGATTATGATATTGGTTTTGTCCATGGTTATCTCCTCACGTCTCAGTGCCTTCTCCTGATTTCCAGCCATCCATCAGGGACAGCAGGCCAGGTTCTCTCTGAGGTTGGGTATCCAAGTTATTTAATCTAATCCCTTTTTCCTACAGTGCCTCTTCCAAGCCCTCTGATTTCTACCGGGTTGGTAAATTTTTTGCATTCTGTAGGTACTTTCCAATGTTTCTATGTAGGCTGTACCAAAATCTGGGCCCACCACTTTCTTTTCAGACTCACAGGACTGGCCAATACCTTTTCTACTGACAGATCTGATTTATATCAGGATTTGGTTTTTATTCTGCCAAGTGTCCCCCCAAGCTAAGCAGAGCTATTTTCCAAGAAATCCCAGCATTTTTAATTTTTCTTTTGTTCCAACCTAGAATAAAAAAAACCTCAAATAACATTCTATGGAAGTGACATTTGGCAAAAAATTTTGTGGTTACCCACAGATTCCATTTTAATATGAATTATTGTCATTGAATTATTGTGTAATAGATAAAATACTTAATAGTGTATACCTGAACTCGTATCTTGGTAGATTAGTACAATTACTTTAATTCTGCTCTGAGTTGTGACATGAAACATATCAAATAGTTCAATAAGGCATATGTTGTCCAAATACCACATTCTCATATTACTAAAACACTGAAAAATTGAGTTCATTTTCTCTCTTCCTGTCAAAAGCTGAAGTCAGATTGACATAGTCCCATGAAACATTTGATTTCCACTAAACTGCATTTTCTAACAGAAAACTGTTCCATAAAAAAACCAGCCAGCTTTAATATGCCTGAAGTCTATGCAATTAAAAAAGTTTCTAAATATAGCTTTAATCATGGCCGACCCCAATCTTCTCAGAAGTCCTTGCCCTCTAGGCCATCCCAAAGGGATAGGAACATCCAGTAACAAGGCAAAAGTCTCATGACAGTGTATTGACCCCATTTGATATTTATCTCTAGCCATTTGCGAGAGCTTCCCATGAGCTTAATTAAGCTCATTCATTTCCACAAATTGTGGCATCCTAGAAAATATCAGACTTTCCTTTGATAGATGAGATTCAAATGTGCAAAGTCTAATGGGAGGCTAGGTGTCTCTCAGGCTATTTGACAGAGAAGTTCATGAAACAACTTATCTAGTCCTTCCCCTCCATAATGTGGAAGTGAAATACACACAGGATCGTATCCCATCCAATGCAGACTGCAGCAAAAAGCTACTTGCTACAAACTTTGAGAAACCACACATGAACACACATTGTGGAGAAAGCTGTACCCTTTAGCAGCCGCAGTGCTGCAAAACCACAAAGTTATTCCTGTCCTTTAAGGGGATATTTAGAAGGAAAGTCTCTTGCATCAAGGAGGAAAGATTTGAGAAGCAAACAAGGTGAGGGTTTCTACACTGGCATTTGGGTTTGGCTCCGAGTATCATCTTTGCCTTTCCTACATTATATTTTTCTATTTGAGCTATATCTGACTGCCTTTAGCAAAGCTGTTTTGTGAAACAAACCTCATTTGAGGGGACACCGTAACAGCCTTCCACTATGTGAAAGGCTGCTGCAAAGATTCGCTAATTATTCAATACAGAGAAGACAAGAAATAATATACTTAGATTCCTATATATCAGGTAAAGATAGCCAAATGTGAACAGATGAAAGCAGGAAGACCTAGTCTTTATCATAATGGTTTTTAAATAGAAGCCGGATCAACTTCTGCCTTGAATAACAGGTAAAATTGATCCTGCCTCAGGGCAAAATAATATGCTAGCAAATCCCTCAGAGCTGCTTCAAGTTGGGTTTTTTGTTGTTTGATTTTGGTTTTTTTTTTTTAATTTAAGAAAATCCATAACTGCAGGCTGGGAAAAGTGTGCCTTAGTATCCTGTATAAACATTTTCCTCATATCAAACATAAGCAGAAAAAAAGTCCTTTCCTAGCACAATAAGACATCCTTTAAAATCTACCTTTCATTTATTTCACACAAAAACGTTCAAGCACAAGGTATAAGCTTAAACTTTGTCCATGACATGTTTTTCTCCCACAAATGTTTTGCTTTTCGAAGCTGCTTCAGCCTATTATGTGCTCTGCTAACATAACAATATTTTTATTTCTTGCATCTATTTAAGCACTTCATTTACTTTGGAATCTTGGTTCATAATTCCTATGATATTGTAATTGCTTCATGTACCCTTAACATACTTACACAGAGTCTGTACCGAGGAGTTCAGGCACTTCATGCAAAGGAGAAGCATTTGGTCCCCACACCAGTTCCATCATTCCTAATTTTTCCAGCTCATTTAACACCTTTTCTACTGTCTTATGCATATTGAACACCAGTCTCTTCTCAGCTGTGCTTCCACAGTTACACTACATCTAACTTGAAAAACACATTTTCATCTTGGGGTCTTTCAGTTCATCCAACACCTCAAATGAAAGCTTTATTCCCCTTCATATTTGATCACAAAATATCTTGCTGCTACTGCACAAATGCAGATCTGTTTTCTCCAGTACATGGAAGTGTAAGATTTTCAGTGCTTGTCTTGTTCTGGGGTTACAGTGAAGTTATTTACCAAACTGTTTGCCTGAAACAGCCACCACGTAGTTATCAAAGCATTTGACTACCACCAGGCTTTGTGTTCCAGTCAGCAAGAAATGAAAGCATCCAAGACATTCCTTAAATATCTTTTTCTAGTGCAGAACATCGTACAAGACTTCTATGAGAAGTCCATCGGTAGGAGCCAAACTTCTGGAAGAGCTGAGATATCTTTTTTAGAGAAAGTTCTGAATAACTAGCTTTGCTTTGGCCACCAGCATGGTATCACAGACTGTTTCCTAATGGTGGCTTATGTACCCTAGAAAAGGCAAACAGGACTTGAAAGAGCAAATACGCATATCCGGTTCCAATGGAACATATGAAAGGACGGACACGGAAGTAGACTTCCTGAAGAACATACTTCTGAGATCCACGAGAACATACTAAAGCACAGAGAAGTGGCCTCAACTCTCCCTCACCTGCAATTCTTTGTCAAGCCCTGAAACCTAAGATCAGAGTGTAATTCAAAAGGGAGCATCTTGCACACTATACTAGATAGAACAGTACCACATACAAAGCCTTTTCCAAGCAACACATTTATCATGTGTTTGGTGCCATTGTTAAGCCTCTTTCCCTACAGGAGTTTAAATAAGTCATCTTCTGTAGCCAAAGCAGCCTTTTTTTCTTTAATATTTCTTCTTTAATATTTCTTCTTTCTAGACATAGCTTGCCTGGAAAAGTGTAGTTGGTATAAACCAGGCTGTCTTAGATTTTACTTTGCTACACGTTTATTATCAGACTCATACAAATCCAAAGTGGCAAGGTAAGACATTTCATACAGGTGAAGGTATGTGAGAATGAAGCCATCTAAAAATCACCAAGCTAGTCACAGATTCAGCAGGTATTGAACAGCTCCAGGGAAACTCAGCCATAACGATCTATTTGCACAGATACCACCACCCCAAAATCTAAAAGAGTATTTAAAAAACAAAAAACACACAAAACACTTGTTTTGGGGTTGTTGGGGTTTTTTGTTTTTGCTATTACTCCTGTATTTCAGGACACAACATGGGTGCATCAGATGAAACCACTACTGAAGGGAAGGGAGTGAGAAACAGAGCAAGCAATTTTTCTGCTCCATATCTTGGCCCCATACCTACAAAAATAAATGGCTTGTGGACAGCTAACCTAAGGTCAGCAAAGCTTCCACTATTAAGCAGTTCCAGCTGGTAGGGATTTCCTAATTCCCCACTTACAGGAGTCTATCAAATTACTTGTTTAAATTCGTGCAGATCTGGGATTCAAAACACAGATTTTAGAACAGGAACCACAAAAAAAAAACACCCTGTACCATAAGACCAGAAATCCTAACTCAAGCTATAAGTGAAATTATAACAGCATCACCTCCAGAAAACTATGTGCTTCCTATATGATGCTTTTAGGAACAAGGTGCACAGAAGGACAAATCAAAAACTGGAGAAAAATAAGAGCCAACCTTATTCTGTCAATGTTGACCTATTTTGTTCAGGTCTAACAACTCAAAAAACTACAAATTTGGTGAAACATGGATTGTAGAACTATAACACTCCTCAATTACTTTTTGCTGGCCAGACAGGCAAACCTGTCATTTGACAATGCATCATGATCCAAGATAGTAAACTTTATCACTCAGGGGTCATGAGAAAATGGCCACAGGTGCAGCTTGCTAACCTTCACTAGGTAATTTTTCACAGTTATCATCCAAAAAGCGTAAAAGCATAAAAGATATGTTATCTTTGAGCTCAGTTTATTGTAACATGGGTGAGATTCCCCATAAAACCACTTACTAAGTAACTGTTGTGTGTTCTTCAACACAGAAAGTCAAATCAGTAAAACATCTTCTTGACAGCGTGTCAGGAATAAGACGACACCTCTCCTTTCAGACTAACACATTATTTATCATTCTGCTCTGGCTTAGCTTTTCTTACCACCCACCACTCAACTCCAAAAGCACTTCCCTGCTTCATTTCTTTCTTAATACAATATTTGCACTAATACTTGAAACCAAAGCCAAGCCAAGAGTGCCAGAATGTAGTCCACACTTTCCCAAATGCCAAGAATCCTCTGAAGTTTTGCTCTGTGAGATAAGTAGACGCTTGACCAGGATATTTTGGCATATGCTAGTCTTCTGTGTGATATCAGATGAGTAGTTGCTGTGGGCGTATTTGAAAAACAAATCAGTTATTTCTCCCGATTCTTCTAATAAACTTTTGTCCTAATAAAGTTTTGCACTACATTCATCACAGGTACAATCTCAAAGACTGGTTTCAGAGCTCCCTGGCTTTCCCTTTCAAAGATTTTGGGGTTTTTCACCTCCCCAAGGTCTACAGGAGTATTGTTTCAAGTGAAGCATGTCCAGCAGCCCATGTAGAAATTCACAGCCAAATTGACAGGCAAATCTTGATAGTTCTGAGACCAAATCTGAACTCTGTACAGAATCAAGTTCAAATTTAGTATCAAAGCCTCTCATGCTGATTCATAGTCAAACTGGAGTCCATTACACTACAGAGAAAAATTATCCCTTGTATTGGCTAAAGAGGTATTAAGACAAATAAGAACCAGGCATCTAAAGCTTCTTTTGGGACCTCAAATTTATCATGAGCTGAAGAGAGCCTAAACCAGATCATTGCTGGCTCAAGTTAAGACAGGAAAGTGTTAGCAGAATGCTGTGTACCCAGTTTTCTCTAAAACTGCAGACACGCGGAATTCATTAATGTTATTAAAGGAACCATAATTGTGTCCCTCACCTGGATTAGCCAGCGCATGGTGTTGACATAAAACAGAAACTATTGCCATCCTGACAACTTCACTGTGAAGTCAGCTAAAGGACTGCTAATGTGAAATGCTGAGTTCTCACAAATCCATTTGGTTAAACGTGAACTGGGCAAGCTTGGCCCCTAATTGAAGCATTTTACTGGATCAGGCTGGTGCAATAGCATGTCCTTAGATTACTTATCCTATTTCTTGTCAATCTAAGTTTGTTCCTCTGAGAAGTTAGATCCCTGTGTTTATGCAACACCTGGTTGTCATTATATTCTTCCTAGTGCTATGAACTTGCAGAGGTTTTTAGATACTTTTCAGTTTCCCAGTCACCAGATTTTTGAAGTTTTTTTTTCTTCCCCAGCTCTTTGAGCAATGTTTGGAATAATATATATCTTTTAGTGTGTTGCTTGAATTTATCATTTGTAGCAGAGCTCCAGGATGTAGAACTTATTCCATGCTATCCTGCAAATGATTATTCCTGTCTGGTTGTATGGCCTTTTACCTTCTTAGGGTATGGCCTGATCAATACCTCCCCACAGTCACAGCAAGTTCCTTCCCTCCTCCTTTGCATTTTGGAATTCAGACTGACTACAGAGCAGTGGCAAGCACAGGAAGAATCTACATAAACACTGTGTGCAAGGCTTCTATTCTTTCCATGCCTGAAGCTGAAATTAACTGCTCAGTTGTGCAAACCACAGCATGTCTATGTGTAAGCTACATATTCCCAGGAACTTAAAAGCCAATAGCAAATTCAACAGTCAAAACCATCTCAGTGAAGCCAAGCTACAGCTCAAGAAAACAATTACAGAAGCAGCTGTTCTACTTCGAAGTCACTATCATTTTCAGAGCAGAATCATCAGTAACAAGGGAACTGTTCAAAGAACAGCCAAAAGCTTCACTGTTTTCTAGCAAAAGAGAAAACACTTAAAACCAGAGCACAAAGGCAGGACAGACCTCTTCAAAAAAGCAGAGTAAGATTTGTGAAACTTCAGTGTGACATAATGCCATAAAGAAAGAATTCTTGATTAACTTCAAGAACAAGCTTGAGACTGCAGCAAGGTTCACCTGTAGGCTTGTCAGTAATCAGGACTTGACTTCGCAGAAAGTCATTTGGAGCCTGACTTGCCCAAGGGCCAGGTTATGTGCTTCTTATCAAGGACACAAGTCATCCCACTGGAGCCTGCTTGTTTGTTTACAGACATCCTTCAGTGCCCTGGATCAAGGCAAGAAGACTCAGCACCTTGCAGAATCAAACCCTAAACTAGTCATGTGTCTCTAACATGTGTGATGGGCAAGTTACAATACTAAGGAAGAAGAGCAGGAACAAACAGTTGCTGTGCAATAGCAAGTCTCTTGTTTGAGGATACTTTCATGTGTTCTCATACAAACATAATTTTGGGATATTCTAAGCAATCCATTACTTGATTTCTATTTTATGGTGTGTGAAAATCATTTATAGTTAGTTATTTCATGGGATTTTGGGGTTTGGTGGGGTTTGCCTTTTTTGGGTTTTGGTTTTTTTTGTTTTGTTGTTTGCTTTTTAACACCTAAAAATCTTACACTCCTTTCCATCTGCAAACGTACCAGTAAACATATTCTGAAACCATATTTTCTACTACAACCTTTTGTTTTCTAAAATGCCACTAATAATGGATACCTAATAAAAAGTCGTAGGAATAAATTATCATTTACCTTAGTAGACCTGCTAACTTGCAGTGGGGTAAAACCATGCCTACAGCACACACTTGGTGTCATCTGACCCAAAACAAAATGGCAATCTTTGTATTTATATCCTGCTGTGGTCAACCCCAAGGACCACCACTTGGTGCAAAGATGTACAAAAAAGAGTCAAGTAGTAGAAGAATTCCTCCCTCCCCCCAGTCATCAATCTAAAAGTGGTCACACTACATATAGGGGAAGAACAGGTTTGCAGGCAGAATCCCAACAAATGTATACTCTATCACTTAACCGAAGGAGTAGACTGACCATCTTGCCTCTGTGTTTTCTCTCCACCTTTATTTTTAATCCTTTTACTATTGTTTTGCTTAGTGGATTAATTGCAAATATTTTATCTGCACACATTTTATTTTCGTTTGGACTTGACAATGAGTATGGATTATACTTAGTAGATTTCTTCCTTATACTTACAGCTGTTTTTTTGTAATCCTTTGTTCTGTTCCTCCTTTTCATTTCACTTAATCTTTTTCAAATACCCAGGCTCAAGTCTCTTATAGAGTATGTCTACACTAGCAATTTAAAGCATAACGAGCTTGAGTATTTGACGCAAATATTTAACTCCAAATTAACCTCCCACCCTGGCTAAGTAGAGATATGAGGAGCTCAGAAGCAAGTGCTTCAGGCCAACGCTTTTCTTCCATTACCATGAGAAAATTGTCAGTGTAAACACTGCCTATTTCTCTGCAGCTTAGTGATTACTTATAAATTTGTTGAGTAAGTAGTATCTGGTAGTGCCTTGCACCCACTTTCCTCAAGTATAAATGACTACAGAAGGTGACTGGTAGTGCAGAAAGATCATTGAGTTCTTTTGTTTTAAAACTAAAGTATTTTACAGCCATCTCTATAGCTGCTTTAAAACTACATAATTCAAAAGATCTGACCCCTTAACCTGTTTGTTGTGCTGGTGTCTTTTGATTATACCTCCTAGCATGAGAAACATCTTTATCCTAATGCTGCACTACACTTAGATTAGATGTTGAGGTACAAAAACAGAATCTTGGTTGAAAAAACCCAGCATATTTTTAGAACACTGTAACTAAAATATTCTATAATCTTAGGGCAGATGGAAGTCTTGTTTCTTATTTGCATTAGATAGATAACTTGAATTACAAAGAGAAAGAAAAGATTCTTTATGCAAGAGAAAAACTGTATAATTTCAGATTTTTTTAAATGCGTTTCTTGTGTTTGCTTCTTCCTAGGTGATCCAGTATATTAATGGTAAAGCATATGAATTACCCATGTGCATAGGAAGACTTTACCTAATCATAAAGACCATAACAAGTATTTTCCTCACTATAGCAAATAAAGTCATTACAAATATCTGTGAGAGGTAAAGTTTGGTTATAAACAGGAATTATCAGCACCAGCTTGAAACTGTGAACAGGTTTAATCCTTAAGTGCTCATGCAAAGTCATAAGCGAGCAACTTTGTTGACATCTCTTAACATAGAAACTTAAAACCCTGGATTTGCTATTGTTTCAACGAGAAAGAACTACACAGTGCAGCAACCATTTCTCCATTTCTAGAGGTACATCTAGATTGGCTATATGTAAGGATTTGTCCTTTCAAGACATTTTTATATGAATGCATGGTTTGCCCAACTATTGCTTGGCAACTCTATATATGCCAGATTAAAGTGCAAACTCAGTTGTAGTAAATCCTTATCCCAGACTGGCAAGACTTTGTCACATACGTATTTTCACTGATAAACTGAAAATTGTTCTACATGAAATTTAACTGACAGGTGGAGGTATATATTTTTATACACAGAGTGTGTGAGTGTAACTGCAGTGAGCATTTTCATCAATTAATAAAAGCTTTGGGTGAACCTTAGGTGAGATAGATAAAACCTCTGTCCACAAAATAAGAGATTAAATTTGTCTGCAAATCACTTCTGATATTTAATATTCCAGCTGTTATATTTGCTTTGGCTAAAGACTGTCAACTTGACAATTTCTGCTCTACCTAAATAACAGGTCTAACTATAACACTTATTTTATGACTTATTTTTCATTTGTCTGAAAAAGCAAGAATGCCCCCTTTTGACAATTCCATATATTTCCCCTATGAGGCCAGGAGAGGGAGTAGTAGGTTGTATTTTTCTGGGGGAAAAATCAACTCTCTGGATGGCAAGTATTATATTCAGTTTCCCAACAGACAAAGATTGCATCCTCTGTTCATTATTCTTTTTAAGAGACCGTGGAGAGACTTTTTTTTTTTTTTGCCAGAAAACAAAAGCACTTTAAGAGCATCTGTGACAAAAGAGTTTCAGACAAGAACTACACACTTTGTTAAAAAAAAAAAAGTGTCTTACACATTGATGGATGTAAAGATATGCAGGCATCTACTCAGGTTAATCTGTACAAACTCTGTGCACACTTACCCTGCTGAAGTTACAACATAAATCCAGATCACCTGCAATCGTGTAACTGTGCAGATGCTGGCCAAAATATGATATTAAGGTCAAATAAGAAGAGAACTTGCTACTCTTCTGTCTCCAGCTATACAGACTCCCATGAAAAAAAGCCAAAACGTGCTTTTCCAGATTTCCACCCAAATTTTTTGAGCCTCTTGTACTGCTACTGATGGAAAGTAAAGGCTGTTTATAAGCCCTTTTGCTTCAGGTTCATCTGCAGTGAAACCTGATGCATGCCTTCAGATTTTTTAGGAATTCTGAAAAAATTCACCACTTGATCTTAAGCAACTTAAATTCCTGTGTTAGGAAGCTAGTGTTTGTGAGCTCTCTCAACAGACACTGCTGAAATGACATGGTCTTCCAGAAGGTGACTCAGAGGAAGAAGAAAAAACCCCAAAACACTAAGAACTTACTTGTGTATTTTCCAGCTCGTCCAGAGGGCAATTATCTCAGCCTGAAAAACAAAAGGGAAAAAGCCCACAAATGAAATCATAGGATGTATCAAGTAAGGTATTTCCAAGAGAGAGATAAGTGACATGGCAGAGGGCACTAGTCAAATAGCAGTTTATGTTTTTTCTTGCCCACATCTCAGACAGCAGAACAACTGCACAGGCTTGCACCAGAGGATCTGTCTCTCCTGACCTCAGGGGCTGCGTGACTGACAAGCTTAGAGAGATGTCCGCAGAGAGCAATGCCAGTCTCAATCTCTCTCACTCCAACTGAGAGTTAGCACTGTCTTAAGGATGCTGGGTTTTGAATCCTAGTCCACACTCCAGGATTCTGTTTTTCTAGTTCAACCAAGAGGCAAGTCCCTGCACCTTTATGATCCTGAAAGACAGATCAGTATACTCTTGTTGATACTCATGAATAAGTCACCCGACATAATAACTGAGTATTATCTGAAATTGTAGCCTCCTTTTCTGAGAGGCAAAGGTGCTTATGGTATTTAATTAACAATATGCAACAGTTATGACAAGTGCAAAATACCTTATTCAGCTGAAAAAAAATCACTAATGTTAAGCAAACAGCATGGAATGACAATTGAAATTACAGTTTGGGGAGAAATTTCAGGTCAAACCTGGGAGAAAACTTTACCTGTGCAGATAAGGAAGTTTAGAAAAAAACCCTAAACACACACATGCACAAAGTTACTTGCAGCTGTCAAAGAAAGAACATCATAAAATCCTTCTATATGGTCCTGAAAAAGACAAGTCTTTCTTTCATGAAAGATTCTTTTTGCATGAGAGTGAAAAATAATTTGACTGATTTCCAATTTCAGGTTTTAGACCAGCAGATAAGTTTCCTCTATCAGCAGTGAGTTACTGGGTTTAAAGTGCTTAATAGGGTCACTATGGCTTGTTGCAATCCAGCTACTGTGTTTCTAAAGAGCTCCATGGGCATTGAGCCTCATAGCTCCTGTTAAAGCTAAATTGTCAAATAAGAGTCATTGTGTGTCTAACCACCCATGCAGCTCCTCGAGAAATTTTAAGAGTCTACATTCACATTACATTCTACCCTCTTCCATGAAGTACTAGAGTGAGGAAGCATCCTCCCTGATCAATATTGCTTGCAAACTAAGTTTTCGTGCATTGCATTAGTGGCATTTGCTACTAGCCAAGGCCTTACCAATTTAAAAATTACAGCCTTCACAAGTGCTATAGAGGTACTTGAGGCAGCTCCAGATAAACTATGCAAGCTTAATTACATATGCAGATTTTCACCAGCTGAGAATCTAGCTTATCATTTTTCAGTGACAAGATCTATAAAATCAGCAACAGAAAGAATAGGAAACTAAGTGTTTTATAAAGCATGGCATTGAATATACTATTTGTGAACCATCACGTTGAACACCTTGTGCTTTATCACTCATTATTATTTACTTCAGTGTGATATAACTTGGCTCCCATTGATATTTTTCAATTGTGTTTCGCTCCCTAAATTCCTTCACAAACATTCTGAAGCACATTAAGGCATTTCCTACATGAGGGAGTGTTCCAAAATAAAGATCCCCTTACATCAAAAACCAAAAGCAACTTCAATGAAATCTTCCCCTTTACACCATCTTTCACTTTTCCTTCCCATTTGACAAGCTGAAGGAGAAGCAACAAGTTTTCTAGCAGAATTTACAGAACTAGTTCAGATTCAAAGCGTACCACTGTAGTCTGAACTTGGCTCCATATCAAATCCTAACCAAATTTAAGTAGGGTGCTCACTTTCTTAGTGACATGCACCCAACACTTATTTTTACTGTAAAGCTATAAAGAGCCTTTCATCCTCCTTGTATTATCCATGTTTTAGCTGCCCACATAGTAGTTAGTCTATATTGTTTCTACTCCTGTTTCACATTACCAAAAGTTTTGTTTTCTCCATTTGTAAGTGCAGAAGTAGTATACTTGGTTTCCAATTTCCTAAAAGAGGGCTGTGATCAGAGATAATAGCCACTTTATAAAAGATTCAGAAAATTAATTTACATTGCTTCAGCCTTTTTCTCCCACCTCCAAGGACGTTCACCGCTACACTCCTCTGACCGCTGTCTTCATTATTAAGCAGCTTAGTGAGGATATTACTCTGATTTAGAGAATGTTTTACTGGAAGCAAGTTCCAAAGAGCCTCTTTCCTACTACATTCAATGTGTTCAGCATTCACTATCAGCTCTGGGATTTACCAAGAACTCAGAAAAGTCTGTTCTCATTCTCCATCAAAGATTAGAAAATTTAGGTGTTTCTATAGTTACAATGAACAAGTTTCTAGAAATCCCTTTGTCAAGGATGAACTCTGCTTCACTGAAATTAGATCCTCCTTATCGTTATTTTAAAAATTCTCAAGATCATCTAGCCAGCATTAAAGGGATTCCACTAGTGGCTATGCAGCCAGCATTTTCTATGCTCTGTCCTCTCCCAGGAAACTGAAGGCTTATCTGTTGCCAGCCAAGAAATAGTCACTAGGCTGAAAGTCTACTGTATATTTTTTGGAAAGCTGCAGGGCTGAAGGTAAAGGCTGAATAGCATTGAGGTTTCTTTTCTAATCTTTTTCAAGCTCTGTACTTCATGTCAGCAGGCACTCTTGAATGCCGTTAATTACAGTACAGTATGAAACTAGCAATATGAAAACCTATTTATTCACAGTCAAAGTAGTTTAAGATAATTAATACTTTTATCTTCCTACGTGCTTTATTGATGGGGTACATGAAAGGAGAAGTGGAATGAATACACATGCAGTTAAAAAAAATAATCTGTGAACTTACCATCCAAGGAAGAGGTGTAGCAGTCTATGCACTAGTCTCTTGTGTAATGAGAAATACAGACCACTACTACATGAGTGGAAGCAGACAGCACGTTGCTGAGTTGCAGGGTAACAGTGCCTCATCTGTGTCTACATTATCACTTTAGACCTAGCCTTTAGGAGAGACCTTCACTCAGAATTTACTTTCTACTTCATACTATTACATGATAACAAGATTTGTACAGCCTTGTTATGAACCACATAGGTTCCTTCCACAGCTGTGACTAACTAGGGGTGGAGAACACATACCATATAAACATCTACGTGCCTAATCACATTTATGCCTCAAAATTAATTTTACTTCCTGTTATTTGCCTCAAGAAATTGTGAGCATTGAAAGAAATCCTGAAGCAAAACCAGACAATTAATACTACTGTTGCACTCACGTGGATGCCACACTGAGGACAATTCTCACAGCAGCAAGATCACTGTAGTTTTGCTGTTAGAAGCCCTTAGCTTCAGGGCTGAGCTCTTCTCTTGCCATGCTTCTCAGGCAGGTGACTTGGAAGCCACATGGCATAGCCAGGAGGACCATATGCAAAAGGAATCAGGTCAGATACCGTAGAGAGTCACAGCAGAGTCCACTTCATACAGTATGGCACATGTAGACAGATCTTATACCCACCAAAAACCCCTGCATGAGCCTCTGCAGCCTAAAGTTTATACAAGAATCATTCATTTCAGCAGCACCACACTGAAGTGGTATACCAGTCACCAAAACCTAACTCAAGGGTTAAAAAGATGATTCATGAACAAAAAGTTCAGCTTAACAGCATCCATTGCTTTCTAGGATCATTGCAACAAGCTGTATTTTATCCAGACTGTAGAGCACAGTATTTTTCATATGCATTACGCAACAGTCCCCAGAAACTTGCTGGTCATCCGTCAAGGGAAGGAACAAGTAGTTTAACAAAGGGGATACTTGCACATACGTAGACCACCTGGCAGATTTACAGGCACATGAAGACCTCCCACTTGCCCCCCAACAGTTGTAACTAAATATTTTTTCTCTAGTTTTCAGCTACCTTAAAATAGCACACTATTTTCAAGGGCCATGCTGATATGAACAGGATTGTTTTCTTTATCAGGATGTGTGTGGTTTTAGCTCTGCAGCTCTTTAATCTCCGTAAGTGCTGGCTGTTTTCACAGGTGATACAGCAAATAATGTAAAGCTAAGCATTGAAGTACAACTTTGAGCTCACACTTGTCCCTGGTTTCACACTAAAGCATTCCCAAAGCTTGACAGATAAGAGCATAATTAAAAGCAACCTTGCACAAATTAGTATTATTTCCTAAATATTTGAAAGAATGAAATATTCCTGTACAAATCACAAAGAACATCTGGAGACATCTCTTTGGAGAGCAAACCGAGCCATCCCAATAAGAGTTACCATATCTAGTTATCACTGATTAAACAAGAGCACCCAGGGAAAACAGAGTGCTTCCAAGATGGGAAACTTATCTGGCAACAAATTTCTACTGAATCAATTTTCAATAATCTCAGAAAACAATAACACAGTATATCCAAAATCTTCCCTGTGAACACCACCCATTTATTACATTGCTGCAAACAGCAAGCAAAAGAAGGAAAATCCTTCATACTAAAATGAGATGTTTGTTAATAGAAAGAGACCAAACATACATTATTTAAGAGGAACCAGTGGATGAAAGTGCAATAAGGACATAAATGTGCCTGCTAGATATACAGTAGGAATTTGTGAGCTCCCAAAGGCTGTGGACTAGTTTGCACAACTGCCATTTTCTTCTTTTCTTACAGCATAAAGAGAACTTAAAACAGGAGTAAGTTATATCCGTACCACCTGGAAACCCTTTTTATTTTAGTAGGCTTGACGTACCTGAGAATAAACCCTGTATTCAGGAGCTCAAAATGTTTCAGTGTTTCCCCCCTACAGAGGAACACCCATCTCAGGCACTATATTCCTGAAGGCAGCCCTTGAACTGCCTTATTTACAAGCAATTGTCATTAACATTACAGTCATCTCTTCCACCATACATTTTTGTTCACCTCTTGCTTTCTATTCTCTGAATTTTTACCTATAGCTGAGAGAACACATAATAGATACATTTGAAAAATTTCTTCATCATTGGAAGCACTTTTATATTTGTACGTGATGTTGATTCTGTCCCATATGTTTGCCAGCCATCAAGGCAAAAGGGATTGGATTGCATATCCACATGTACAAACACAGATATGCAAGGAGTCCTAAAGGATACTCACAGAACAAAGTTATTACAATTATGTAGTTTATGTAACACTCCTCTTCCCCAAATTTTTCAGCCCATTACTTGTCACTTTCCTTTGCTTTGTCCTCTCCTTTTTCAGTTAGGATTTTTTTAAATAGACTTGTTTATGAGAAAGCCAGCATTACTTCCATGCTTACCTTGCATATACTATCTCCCTGATTAGACAACTGTTCAAACAGGACAATTATTTACTGTATCAACTACAAACAAACAAGCCCCATGAACTATGCTTCAGACAGGTTACAGGTGCCAAAACCACACAACTTCCTAAAGTAAGACGAGCTTTTGTTATGACTGTACTCCTCTTTCCCAGCTCCTCTCCAACTACTCTAATTTAGATTTTTAGTTGAGAAGTAGATGGTAGTTGGCATTAGCTAATTTTAAGTAATTTTCCTCTAAACTTGGAAGTAAAAAATACAGTGGAAAAGCCAGAAGAGCGTTTATATCACACTGTTTTTCAAAACTCTCATCCCCTTCATCATTCTATAATACTGTTCATGGAGGCCCAGAAGGGAAGCAACCGTACAGAGAACTTTGAGATTGTCTTTACCTTTCATTTTCTCCCTCCCCATTTCAGTATGGGCAATATGGGAACACACACACCATGGGAAAAAAGAGTTACTGGAAACAAACAGGATTTTCCTTGGTAAATGCCATGAGACAGCAGGTCTCCACAAGACCACAACTCCACCCAGACAAAGATTATACACATTGGGATGCACTGCCCACCCTCATTGCTGTCAAGGGAGCAATTATCAAGAGGATTAATATGGTTTACTTGTGTTTTACATTTGAGCAAAATTATTTATTGGGTTTTTTTACATTCTTCTTTGTTCCCCTTCAAACAGGGGGCTATATCTCGACCTGGTTAAAACCAAGCGCACCTACACAGCCTCCACAGAGCTTTGCCAGTTTTCTCCAGTGAAAGAGGTGAGCCTCTGCCTTCTTGAGCAGAGAAACCAGCTAGATGAATCTGGCCAGCTGAGAGTTCCCTGCTATGGGCTCAAGTTTACAATCAAATTGAATGTTTTTTCAAAACAGGGCAGATGCTAAGTTTCCACACTAAGTTGAACATAATGCTATCACGTAAAAAGGTGAGAAAAAAATTTCAGCAAGGCCTTACGGCAAGGTTAATGGATATGAAAATTTCTCCCAATTCTCACACAGAAGTGAGGTGTTTCAGTAATTATCGGTATCCATTCTTCTCTTTAAAGCTTCCCTGCAAGCAGCAATCAGAATTATATACGATCTCTGCATGAAACTAATGAATTCATGACAAAGACGACTCCTCAACATGATAAGAGGTAGTGCATCAGGGTATTAGCATCAGGCTTTAATGCCCCAAAACAGTCTTACAGCCACGTTCGAACCATCATGGAACTAGAACAAATGCCAGTGCTACACACCATCAGCTGTCCAAGGACTTGTGTCCCCATCCCCCCTAAATAAAAGTAAATAACAATGTATAGACTGAATAGGTTAGTTCTCTTCCTCTAGCAAGACAAAGATAACGAATGTTTCTGCTCTCTATAAAAAGGTATTCATAAACAAAGATACAGCAGATTGATCTGTAGAACCTTCTATTCTGGTCAGAGAAAACACTTTTTAAACATTAACAAGTTACACCGCTCAGCACTCCTATAAAATAAATATTAACTGTAAAATGAAAGTAGTATGGTCAAGAAAATAAAAAGAACTACTGCAAGACTGGCATATCCCATTAAGTTTGGGCAATACCTTCCTGGAAACTATTTCTGACCCAAAAGACTTTTGAATCAGAACCTACTACATAAGAATTTTTCCTTCTTCACATGTTAGCTAGCAAAAATCACTGTTGTTCTAATTTAAGACTACTTCTCTAGAAGAAGTGCTATTCCCACTAAACTTTCCTCCCTCAAAGGAAACACCTTAAAGGTAAACTGCCAAAAAGAATTTTGTGTGACTAATACCTTTGAAGGGCACTATAGTTCAAATTAAATCTTTACAGAACCAAAACACCTAGGTTGTCTGTATAAGATACAAACACTTCGGATGCACCCAAACTCACCCCCTTTAGTCTTCCCCTTACAGTGAAACCCCCAAAACTGAAGAAACCTCACAACAAGCCTGTGCAACACTACAGGCTTGGGGAAGAGTGGCTGGAAAGCTGGCCAGCAGAAAAAGACCTGGGGGTGCTGGTCAACAGCCAGCTGAACACAACCCAGCAGTGTGCCCGGGTGGCCAAGGTGGCCAACAACATCCTGGCTTGTATCAGGAATAGTGTGGCCAGCAGAAGCAGGGCAGTGATGGTGCCCCAGTACTCGGCACTAGTGAGGCCGCACCTCAAATACTGTGTTCAGTTTTGGGCCCCTCAGGACAAGACAGACATTGAGGTGCTGGAGCGTGTAAAGAGAAGGACAATGAAGCTGGGGAAGGGTCTAGAGCACAAGTCTTATGAGGAATGGCTGAAGGATCTGGGGTGGTTTATGCTGGAGAAAAGGAGGCTGAGGGGAGACCTTATCGCTCTCTACAACTACCTGAAGGGAGGTTGTAGTGAGGTGGGTGTTGGTCTCTTCTCCCAAGTAACAAGCAGTAGGACAAGAAGAAATGTCCTCAGGTTGTGCCAGGAGAGGTTTACATCGGATATTAGGAAAAAATTCCTCACCAAAAGGGTTGCCAAGCACTGGAACACGCTGCCCAGGGAAGGGGTTGAATCACCATCCCTGGAGGTATTTGAAAGATGTGTAGATGTGGTGCTTAGGGACATGGTTTAGTAGTGGCCCTGGTAGTGCTGGGTTAATCATTGGACTTGATGATCCTGGAGGTCTTTTCCATCCTTAATGAGTCTGTGATTCTACAATTCCATATGCCATCCTCTTACCCAAATGCTGGTATACATAGACTTTGTCAGGCAGACCCTTTGCTTGAAGTTAGCTGTCAAGCATCAAAGGTGCTATCTACACTTCCACATAAATATCCCCAGCATACTGTCACCACGTCTGACATGTGCTGGTAGGATCAAAGGAGGCTCTTCTAAGGTCAGACTCAGTTGTTGTATGGGCAAAAAGTGAGTGAAGTGGAAAGGCAAACAGTGGCTTTGGACATAGTGGCAACAAATATACAACATAGGCAATAGTTGGAAAGGCAAGAAATCCTCAGTGCCTTCCACTAAAATCTTGCAAGTTCCTAGACATTTTAGGCTGTACCCCACTATCACATGGCAGAAAAGCAGAGTCCTTTAGATTATTTGCTCAGGTAATCAAAGTAGAAAACAGCTAGAAATACTGTCAAGTGATTAGAAGAAAGCTGGTTGTAAATTTAAACACCATTTTGATTCATTAATCTCCAACAGCTAAAGACAAACCTAAAGCAAAATTACCATGATTGTAAACTAAGCACTCATATCCTGTGGCTATTTTTTGGCCTGCTGAGAGAGAATGAGCTGATCAAAGAAAGACTCTTCATTGAGAGCAGCAAGATTAGTGCTGCTTCAGCGAGCTCACAGTTAGTTCCCATTAACTAACCTGTTTTAGAAGCTGGTAACACTGTAATTAATCTTAGCTTCAATTTGAAGCTAAACAAGGGAGTGACCCATCCATTGCCTGATCACACTGCACCTGCCCTACAATCCAGCACAAGTTTATGTATGATCTTTTGCTGTTGCTGACCAGGTGAAGAGTTGTAACTAATTTCACACTAAGGGTCACGAGCATTCAAGACTTCCCTGGGAAAGCAGAGGTACTGTTTTGCTGGCTCAACATGCAGTGGCAAGTTGAAATCCTAGCAAGTGATTGCGGTTAAGCCAGGAATCTGCTATAACAGTCAGTATGAGGAGCTAATAGTCATTAGCAGCAAGCCAGGCTAGAAAGACATACAAGCAGTGTAACAACACAGTCCCCAAATCATGCCCTCCAACACAAGCTTAATATTTCAGCAGCAACAGTTAGAACTGACCTAAAACATGAATGTTTTATGCATTTACATTTCCAAGTAGCTTACTAGGTTACTAATACCAACATTTCATAGAATTATGTCCCTTAAATAAATTGATGAATTGCAAAGATAAATAAAACCCCCCAAACAAACAACTAAAAACCTTCAACCACCACTTGTTTAAATCCATCCATCTGAAGTGTGTCTTCAGCAACCCTACTTTCTACTGTTCACCATTATCTCTTACCATATATCCTCCCACATAATGTGATAGATTAGTAAACCTTCAGAACATTTATTACAAAATGGAGCTTTCCAGAACTGAGTTTCATGTTATTTCTAGCTGATAGTCATCAGGCCCTTAATGTATATAACACACTATTGCTGACAAAAGTCTCTCTCTAGTGAAATATAGTACATTACAGAGATAAGATCCCCTTCACTTGTAAGAAAAATCCAAAGTTTGAATAAAATCCTTTTCCAGTAAGTTTTTCTGTTCTGTGGATAATATTTTAATATCACACAAATATTTTCTCTGTAGCTGTTTCACCTTTCAGTCAGATTTTGTATAGTGAAGCAGACAGGTTCAGGTACAGTAGATGGTACATAACTTCTTACGCATGTACCTAAAATGCCTCCAAAACTGCCTCCAAAATCTGTTTGAAGTTTCATTGTCCTTTAATCTTTAAAATGTTAGACCATGAAAATGAATAAGAGTTGTGAAGCACTTTGCCAAATAAAACACAGTACGAATCGTTCTAGAAAATATGTCCTTTTTTGTGGGTTGCAACACAACTCATCTGAGAAAAAGCTACAAAATTAAGAAGCCAGAGTAAAATATCACACCTTTTCCATTCATGTAGGCACATTGCTTATTGTTACCATCATTACATGACTCCAGCTACATAGTCCCTTATAAATATTAGCTCCTCAGAGACATCCCACTTAGTAAAAGAACTATCTCCAAACATAGACAACCAACTGTGCCAGAAGGTCAGCTGATAAACGGCACACATGTTAAAAGCACCAATCTGAGCATGTAATCTTTCACATACCCATAAGATACAGAGAGTTCAGTCCATGACACACACACACACCACTAAAGTATTTGACTGGGTAATATTAACATGCATCCCTCCTATAATTGATCCTATAAAGTTAATAATTGTATTCTCCCTGCCACAAGAAAACCTCCAAGCTATCTTGCTAATATAGGAACATTTAAGTATTTCACGAGAATTCATTTATCTATGCATTTACAGGTGTGCTCGTGTACAACGGACAGATACACACACCTAACTTCATACATGTCACAATGCACAGAATTGCAGAAGGAGAATAAAAGCAGAGGAACTGTAAATAGAAATTATAACTTTTCTTAAGTCATCTGATATACTGGAAAAGGATGCAAGTTTTGGGGTACACTATAAAGCAAACTAAATCCAGACTGCTGTTATCCCACCTCTTCACTTCCACAATTATTTTTTGTGGTTCTACTTCTCCCTTGCATGATCAGTAGGGTTCAGGAGCCTGCACATACTCTGACAGTTAGGAAACACCAATTTAGCACAGACCCTTTGTGGGGGGGGGGGGGGAAATTTTTTTTTAAAAAAATCACACCAGTCTGGGTTAAACCAGCTTCAGTTATCACAGAGATACTCTCTGACTACAGTTTGAGTAAAAGAGAAGGATCTCATCTCTATAACATACAGGATTTAACTTAGGGATATTGAAAGAAACCACCTCCTCCTCCCCTCAACATATTCTCTCTCCTTCTCTTGAGTCAATATTTGTGACCAGATAGCTACATGATCAGATGCCTGACCTGACTTATCTAGACAAAAATTGACACAGCACAGACTTAAACTTAAAAGATTAGCCTAAACAACTTACAGGAATTGTGCACCCAGCAAAAATCTAGCTGGCCTATTTTGAACACACAAAAACAGTTTGTAAGGGAAAAAAATAAGATTGCCACCTTCTACTGCAAAGGGATAGGCATTTACAAGCAAATATCCCTTGGAATACAGGACCAGCAGCTGAATATTCCAGAGTGGAAGAGAGCTAAAAAACAACAGCAACAATAAAATCTATAGGAAGTACATGGACAGCTTCTTTCAGCTGGTGAATTTTAGAAGTCTATCAAACACATGGTCTCCCACAAGTGGTTTCCAAAACACATCACAATACCATTAACTTCACAGATAAGATTACAATACAAGATATACAGACCATAACATATGAAAACACATAGCTTATATATTAATAAGTATAAAGCGCATCTCTATAAAGTCAGTAACGCCCTCTAACAGACTAAAAGTACTCACAGATATCACATCATTTATGCTACAGAGAATATTTACTCTTTCAGAGCACACCAGCAATTTGAACAACCCAAAACAATCCTAGCCACCTTATATCACTTTAAGAAAACAGATTTCATTTTTTCAATATGTTATCTGGATAACAGATACACACACACGTGCGCACAAAAAGCCCAAACTAACAATATCTAATTAGTTATCAGCCATTTCTATAACCCAGGTGCTATACAAGAATGTTTTAAAGTTATTATAATACACACAGTGGAAGAAAAGACCACCTTGAAACAAACTCTCCCTAAACTCTACACATTCTAGAACATCATATGTTTTAGCCACTACTGCACATAACATTGTGAAAACTGCATAGATAGAATGAAACAGTTATGTGTTAGAAAAAGTTTTACATAAATAGCTGATAAACAAGAGAAAGAACCTTACTTTCTGTGAAAAATTATTACTCACAGAGTAGCCAACCTGATCAGTCTCCTCGGCTCTGTCCTTCAAGAAAGACTCTCAAGTATCTTCAAAAGACAATACTGGAAACTAAAATTCACAGACCCAAACAAGATAACAGAAACACTGCTGCTCTCATAACACTTCATAACTATACTTTTCCATTAAAAAAAAAAAATAATTTTTTTAATTCAAGCTCTGGCTGTTATAAGAACTTACAACCTGACCATTCCACTTCACCCATCCTTAGTGCCCTTTTTTACCTCAGACACCCCCTACCTTTTCTCCTTAACAGTTGATATAATGGAAACAATGAAGTTAAGCTTGTCTACTCTTCATTTGCATTTAACATTAGAGTTACACCTGAGGAAAAATTTGTGTGCTTAAAGACCCATTATTTTTTTCCCAAATTTTGCAGGTGATTTAAAGAAAAGTATAATCTTTCCATTCAAAACCTTCCATTACTTACTTCTGTAGGCAAATGCAGCTACCATTGCAATACTAAAGCAGGCAGCAGAACATATTGAAACCACCATTGGATAATTAGCCATCTACCTTGGAAAAAATTAAGGCAGGTGTTTTCCTCACACAAAATAGATGGTAGCAATCTGAGCTAAAAGAAGAGGAAGCAGTATACAAATGACAGGTTTCCTGATTCTAGGACTACAGTAGTATAGTGATGAATATATAATGTTAAAGAAAACCAGGATAAACTTCTGAGAATAAAAAGGGCATGACTAGGGTTTTTTAAAAAAATCTCAAAAAAATTGCTTGAAAACCTTTTTCTTTTGGCTTTACCAGTATAAGTTCTGACAGAAGTATCTGATCTTTCCAGGACTCTAAAATATTAACACAGGTAGTGCCATGCAAATATTCAATAAATAAATAAAGTAATTTTTAACTCTCCATAGCATGAAGTTATTTAAGCAGGTAGGGCTATTCTGGTAAAAGCACCTTTGCGTTGGAACACCAAACGTTTGTTTTGTTAGTTTGTTGAAACTTTGGGACAAAAGTTAGGTTTGTGTTTTTCGCAAAGTATCTTGCAAGATAAAATGTATTGCACTTCAATAAAGGCACTACAGACAACCCAGGAAAGTGCAGAAATGGTGCATGTGCTAATCTCACAGAAAGCCTCCAACATGGCAAGGCATCAAGGCAGTTAGGAAGCAAACTTTTTTCCAAAGATTTATTCCACTTTACAAAAACATTATGGTTTTACTTTTAACTTCTTGCAGGCTCAAATGTGAGTGGGGAAATGCCATCTAAATGCCATAGTGCAGGAGAATATTCTCAGGGTATTTTGGTTGCTTTAATAGGCAATGTAACAGGCTATGCTGACCCAAAATGAGAGGTGGCAATAAGTTATAATGAGTCCTCAAAACTATCTGCTGTCATTAACAATGTGTATTAAATCCTCCTGATACCAGCCTTAGCTCTCTCTTCAACACTTACAGGATGAGAATAAACTAATAGAATGCTACTGAGTTCTGCCTTTTCATCACTCCTCTCTTTGAAAGGGGGTGTCAAGAAGATGGCAGGGGAATGGGAATGTCCCTGAGCTTCTGGGGCCAAGGTGTGCCTGTGGGGCTGCCTTTCATGGGGTACACCAGCCCACTCAGCAGTGGGTCCTGCGCCATGGGCAGCACAGCTCAACCCCCCAGCAGGGGGTCTGTCAGCCGCTTTCTTCCCACTAAAAGGTGCCGGTAGGGCACTGGATGACCGAGAAGAGTTTCCCTCAGCCTCCAAATGGGATGGCGGGTGGCAGAAATGTCAAGGTGCATCTGCACGATGTCCTGAAAGAAATGACACCCCCTCTCCCTGCACCAGGCTGTGAGCCAGAAGGAACCTTCCCCTCTCAACATAACCTCTCCTCAAGGGTGATCCCCCCACCTCCCACAGCATCCCATCCTCACCCGCCCACCTCCTCCCACCTGCAAGGAGAAGAGCATAGAATCACAGACTCATTAAGGATGGAAAAGACCTCCAGGATCATCAAGTCCAATGATTAACCCAGCACTACCAGGGCCACTACTAAACCATGTCCCTAAGCACCACATCTACACATCTTTCAAATACCTCCAGGGATGGTGATTCAACCCCTTCCCTGGGCAGCGTGTTCCAGTGCTTGGCAACCCTTTTGGTGAGGAATTTTTTCCTAATATCCGATGTAAACCTCTCCTGGCACAACCTGAGGACATTTCTTCTTGTCCTACTGCTTGTTACTTGGGAGAAGAGACCAACACCCACCTCACTACAACCTCCCTTCAGGTAGTTGTAGAGAGCGATAAGGTCTCCCCTCAGCCTCCTTTTCTCCAGCATAAACCACCCCAGATCCTTCAGCCATTCCTCATAAGACTTGTGCTCTAGACCCTTCCCCAGCTTCATTGTCCTTCTCTTTACACGCTCCAGCACCTCAATGTCTGTCTTGTCCTGAGGGGCCCAAAACTGAACACAGTATTTGAGGTGCGGCCTCACTAGTGCCGAGTACTGGGGCACCATCACTGCCCTGCTTCTGCTGGCCACACTATTCCTGATACAAGCCAGGATGTTGTTGGCCACCTTGGCCACCCGGGCACACTGCTGGGTTGTGTTCAGCTGGCTGTTGACCAGCACCCCCAGGTCTTTTTCTGCTGGCCAGCTTTCCAGCCACTCTTCCCCAAGCCTGTAGTGTTGCACAGGCTTGTTGTGACCCAAGTGCAGGACCCAGCACTTGGCCTTCTTAAACCTCATGCAGTTGGCCTCAGCCCATCAATCAGGCCTGCCCAGGTCCCTCTGCAGAGCCTTCCTGCCCTCAGGCAGATCAACAGTCCCGCCCAACTTGGTGTAATCTGCATACTTAATGAGGGTGCATTCAATCTCCTTATCCAGATCACTGATAAAGATATTAGACAGAACTGGCCCCAAAACTGAGCGCTGGGCAACCCTGCACGTGACCAGCTGCCAACTGGTTTTAGGTCTGTTTACCACAACTCTCTGGGCTCAGCCATCCAGCCAGTTTTTTACCCAGGGAAGAGTATACCTGTCCAAACCATGAGCCACCAGCTTCTCCAGGAGGATGCTGTGGGAAGTGGTGTCAAAGGCTTTGCTAACGTCCAGGTAGACAACATCCACAGCCCTTCCCTCACCCACCAGGTGGGTCACCTGGTCATAGAAGGACACCAGGTTGCTCAGGCAGGACCTGCCTTTCATGAAGCTGTGCTGCCTGGGGGGATCCCCTGGTTGTCCCACACATGCCTGGTGAGCGCACTCGAGGTGAACCGCTTCACAATCTTCCGTGGTACCGAGCTCAGTGTTGTGCATGTCCCGGTTTGGGGAATATTCGCCCGGCTGCGAGTGCCCCTCGGCCCGTTCTATGCCCTGCCAGGCCAGCGAGGCCCTTGTGGGGAGAGGGGCGGCGGGAGTGGGGGCGGTTCGCCATAGCCGCCGCCAGGGGGCGACGGCGGCAGGGCAGGGCGTGGCCTCCCCACCAAGCCCCGCCCCTCCGGGTGCACTCCCTCGTCCGATTGGGTGAGCGCCGCAGTGGCCGTCGGGAAGGAGGCGGTGGAGGCTCGTCGGGTACAAGGGGCGGGAGGCTTTAGTCAGCCGGTGGTGCTGCGGGTCGGGCGGTGTGGTGTAGTGCGCGGCCTGCGCCATGAAGGAGACGTGCGGGTGAGGCGGCGGCACCCTCTTTCCTTCGCCTTTCCGTGAGAGGCCCTTCCCCACCCGCCCCCGTAGCCCTGTGAGGGGCCTGGCGGGGCGGGAGGCTGTGGGCCCCGGGGTGTTTGGGGCGGGGTGTGGGTGGGTGTGGAACCCGCCTCCCGTCAGGGAAAACTCCGCTTTAAAATAAAAGCTAAGCCTTCTCCGTGTGCGGGTAGGGGTTAAAGCCTCTGCGGGGTTCGGAGTCGGCGTGGGTAACGCTGTGCCCGCCTCCGCATTGTGTTGTCGCCGTAACCTAGTAACGGCTGGGCGGGTTGCAGGCTGCCACCGCTGAGCCTTGCCCTGCTCTGAGGCTGCCGGTCTGCCTTAAACAGCAAAAAAACAAGTGGCTTTCTCTGAATGTTGGCGTCAAGGGCAAGGTGCTTTAACTTGCCAGCAGGCGTTTGCAGGCTTTTTGCGGTTTTTTAGCGTCATTTTGTGTGATAGCAATGAAAGGTGTAGCTGATGTTATGTCAGTGAAGGTCACAGGGTCGGGGTTTTTTGTTGTTTTCTTGTTTGTTGTGGATTTTTTTTTTTTGTCTTGTGCTATCAATTTTAGTGGTTCAGGTGCTGATTTCCAGTCATTCCTCCTCCTAAGCGGTGAGGTCGGAATGATAAATTCCTACCCGGCTCAAGGCGAGCTGACCTTGGAGGTCAGAAAAATGCACTTACAGCGAACGCTTGTACACAGCGCTGATGGCTGAAGGCAACTCCCCGAACTGTAGTAGTGTCGGCTTATCTGTTGTCTCTCGGAGTATGCAGGAGGAACAGCTCGCAGCTTTGTAACCTGTAGATGAGTGCAAAGCCTGGAACATATCAATTTAAGTTAACTTCTTGTATAAAATTATAATCTATCAGAACAGAAATATGTTGGAGCTGTTCACTGTGGTGGGCAAATCGTAGCAAGAGCTGGCAAAATACTAAACTGCAGCAGACTTCTCATTTAAAGAGAAGGCTGATGGGTGAATAGGTAGTATGCCACGTACGCTGCTTTCTCTCTTAAGATGCCTTCTTTGTATGTGACTGGCAGTCTGGTACACTTGAGAGAGAGAAGTAAAATATATTTTAATTCTAAAATGGGTACGTATTCTATTGGACATAAGTCACTCTTTCAATAAAACTTTACAAACATAATTTTCCTCAGCTTTTAAGTTATTTTGTTAAATCAATTGTTGAAGCTGTCCTTGAGTGTTTCCTAATCCCATTCCAGCTGAAATGGGTCAGATTTGTTCAGTAGTTACAAGCATCTCTTGACTAACCCAGCTAATATTGGACATTGTCCTTATGTGGGGTAGAAAAATATCCAGTTTGAATAATGGCATAATTAATCCCTTTAGCCTTGGGGTCTGGATATGGACTCCTTGACAAGCATCATGAGTTGTATAGATCTTTTAATGTGCGTCCTCCTTTCACTACTAGTGTTTTTGTAGAGACCCTTGATCTGTTAAGTATAGTTCTTGCCTCCTGTCCCACTCCTTTCTCTCTCCTGGTTTCAGCTGGTAATGCAAAGTAGGGTTTTTCCTCCATTTTTCCCTTTCTAAAGCAAGGGTTCTATGGTATAAGAAAGTGCTAATGCTGCCTTTAATATAATGTTGCCCTGCCATGTCAGTTCTGTGCTGCTTCTAATTGCAAGTAAGTCTAAACACACAGAGCAAGCGGAGCGTTGGAGGTTAAAATTATGCCTTGCTGTAATGGGAGTTCCAGTGGTAGTAACCTTGTGGGCCTCCAAACCCAGGTCCCTGGTGTCCTGCTCAGCCTAACTGGACAGTGAGCTAGCAAAGCCAGATTTGAGTACCTTCTACAAACAGAGCTTAACTTGTGCTGCTTTATGTGCTGACATACATCTTTGGGGTTTAGATAAAACAGAGGTATGTACAGCTAAGCCTCCAAACCATAAAAATTGAACACTCTGTTAAGAGCGCAAGGCTTTCCTAGCAACATTAGCTGCAGGTTGGTTGATGTTTTGATTCTTACTCTTCCATAAACAAAAACAAGATAATACTCAATTTACTGCATCAACTCTGCTTAACGGATCACTTCGTTATACATCCTTCCTCTACAATCAAGTATAATGCCCTTCCAGAATCAGTAGAAGCACAGCAAGTGCATTTAACTAAAAGAAGCTGGTGATAAATTGTCTTGTTCAGTGTTAGCAGGAAGTTAATGGGAATATCCTTAAATCAAAACTGATCTGAAACTGAAATGTGTCCAAAACTTCTGCTACATGTAGTGTCACCTTTACTGGATTTCAAACCTTTTTGTTTTCTGCTGATCAGTTCTAATGGTCTAGAGCACTGCAAATAAGTTGTATTAAGATGGTAGCAACTTGGATCTCTTCTTATATCCCCAAATGTTTTTTTTTAAATAGCAGTTGTGGTAGAAGTTAGGTCAGGTTATCTAAAAATCATAGGCATGATTCTTTTTTCTCATTTATTTTAATGCTGGGTAAAAGAGCAGAAGTTGATCTGAAAGCCTGTAAGCTGAAGGGTGTTTTCCAGTGAGGGTTTTTTTTTTTGCTTTTGTGAAGTCTCCAGTATTTTATTTTTTCCCACAGTACTTCTAGGCTGCAGAACCAGCCTCAAAGGCACTATGGAATTACCTCTCCGATTAGCTTGGCTCCTCCGAAGGATATAGATCGCATTCATACTCAGAAGCTAGTTGAAGCAATGAAGCCATTTGGGGTATTTGAAGATGAGGAAGAACTGAATCACAGGTACAAGGAGACTATAAAATCTGTTAATTTCTTGGGTTTCTTAGGGCAAACTTAACATGAGTTTTCTTTACAGGCTGGTTGTTCTTGGTAAACTGAATAACTTGGTCAAAGAGTGGATTTCAGAACTTGGTGAGAGCAAGGTAAGGACTTCTTTTATGTGTTCTTATCAAAACAGCTGAAGCCTTTTTATTTCTTTTAAAGGTCATACTACTAGGATTCATGCTGAAGTTCAACTTTTAGCTTTCTTAAGTATTGAGTAGAGCTGTAGTAACTGCCATTGAAATTAAGGTATAAAAGAGACTTCAGATGAAGGCCTTGAATCTTTGCAGCACTTTGCAGCACTGAATAGACTTGTGAATTTGCTCTATCAGTTGACTTGTAGCAGTTAAAAAAGCTGAAACAATGTGTTGTGGGGCAAGATAGATGGTAAATGGACACTAATCTTGCCCCAAACTGCTTTTTATATAGCTCTTAGATTGTGTTAATTTATGTGTCTGTTGCAGGGAAGGCTAATAATAGATCTTAATTTGTGTAAATGAATGAAAGGACTGTTACATTACTCATCATCTTTGGGTTTTTTGAGTTGCAAGCACTTCAGAAAAAAAAAAAGTGAGTCTATTAGACTAACAACTTGGTATGGGAGTGAGAAGAGATTGTTTATGGAGGCTGTTGTAGTTTTTCTAAAGAACTTGTGTGCTAGTTAAACTTGCACATAGGTCAATGTGTATCTTACTTTCTAAAGCAAACTCTTCTCTTCTACCCACAGAATCTTCCCCCTTCAGCAGTAGCAAATGTTGGTGGAAAAATATTTACGTTTGGTTCTTACAGGCTTGGAGTACACACTAAAGGTAGAACTTTTGTTGTCTGGTCATAGTTCTAATGTTTGTAAGTGACTTCCAACAGTAACAGAAGAAATGGAATATCTTTGCAGGTGCTGACATAGATGCTGTTTGTGTTGCTCCTAGACATGTGGAAAGATCGGATTTTTTTCAGTCTTTCTTTGAAAAACTAAAACATCAGGAGGAAATAAAAAATCTAAGAGTGAGTAAGCTCTCTCCTTGATAAGTGTGCAACTTCTAAAGTAAGAATATTAATGCTAAAGACTCTTATTGACAGTGAATGTCTTACAAGCAAAAAGAAAATATTCTGAGCACCTTCTAAAATACTATTATATGTAGCATGAAAATGTTGAAGTTGAGCTTTTGGTTCCTTTCCCCAGTGACTGTAAATCACACACGAATCTTTGTGGTGGTACACTTCTCCCCTACCCATGGTTTGGGAATGAGTCAGTTGTATCAAAAAGCAAGGTTGTCCCTAGGAGCCTTGCTTTAATCTTAGGCGTGGAAATAAGGTATGCAGGAAGAGGAGGGAGCAGCCTGAAAACTAAGGAAGTTGAATGTGATATGGAAGGGCTTCTGTCAGCACTGCTGCCATGGAGTTCCCCTGGATGTACTTTGGGACCCCTAATTCATTCTTCTCTAGTCATGTTTCTCTCTGGCTAGTCAGCCTGAGACTTGGCGGAAGGGATGCACGCTGTCAGCTTTACATGAAATGAATAGGAGCTGTGCGCCTAGTCTTCCTTATGCAGACATTTTGAAAGACTTCATATGCATAGCTAATAAGCTTTTGTTTAGATGACTGTTGCCTGAGAACACACTCACGGTGGGCTGCGGCACAGTTCTAACAAGTAGTCCACAGAATTGAAAACTGTCCCATAAAGTAGCTGATGGCATCTCAGGCATGGTGGAAAACCAAAAATACAAGAGACTAGTGCTCACTGTCAAATGTGGACAGAATTGTTTAGGTTTCTCTGGATGTTAACCAGTAGTAAGATGGCTACAGAAATCTCTTAATTTTCTTCCTTACTGCCAAGGTAAATACCTTACAAGCACTGATACTGACGGCTTATTGTGTACTTTGTTCTTTACAATACACGATCAGCCTCTGAATTTCTTGGCTAAGTAGCTTTTTAAAGCTAGTATTAGTACCATATTAGTGCTATACTGCTTGCAGCTTATTAACAATTCTTGTGGTTCAGAAGCAACTCTGTTTTTATACCGGGTAGTTCAGCAGTGTAAATTCTGTATTGTATCATAGTTTAGGAAAAACATTAAAATGACCAAAGTTATTTTCTTACACAGTTATCCTCTCCTTTATAGGCAGTTGAAGATGCATATGTACCAGTTGTCAAGTTTGAGTTTGATGGCATTGAGGTAAGCATTTCAATATTTTCTTTAAGTGAGTAAATTTTTTTCTTGCTTTGGAATAGGGTAACTTTTCCAGGGGCCTGTGACAGTGCTGTCTTGGAAGATTATTCGTATCTTAAAGTATATTTAGGAAACCAGTTGAACAGCCTGACCACAACCTATCCCAGGAGAAGACATTGTGGTAGAATGGGAGCTTATAGGAAAATAAGCCCCCAGGAAGCCTGGCAGGTATAGGAATCTCTTTCTAAACCTGCCAGGGTACCCTACTTGAACAGTATTTGTCTCACAAGGCTTGTGTGGAAGGGGAGTACAGGCAGTGTCCTTGCTAACTCTCCCTAGCTCTGACAAGCTAGCTTTCTACAAAGGGCTGCATATAGTGTAGTTCACTGTGTGAATCATGTGAGTGGACTAAATGTTTTGTCACAAATCAGAAATGAAGCGGTTATGAGGCAAGCAATCTGGAAAATGAAAACTAAAAGTACTCGTTTGGCTCCTGCCTAGGTTTGTCAGCTGCAGGAATCCTTGCATCTTGAATACATCTTATACAGTGAATAAAGACCTGCATGCTGTAGTACCTAAGCAAATTACTGCTTGGTATCAGTATCGTGAAGACACTTATTCAATGACCTTTTTGTGGTCTTTATCTGGTACAGATATTCACAGACTAATTTTCTTGGCCCAGACTGTACTAAAAGCCGGATACTTCAGGATCAAAAGGGCTTACTGCATAAAGAAAATGCTCTCTCCTTTGCTGAAGTATAGTTGAGGTGATTGAACTTATGTCTTAATTTTATGATTAATTTTAAGTTCCCTTTTAATGGAAAATTCTAAGTTCATAGTACCTTCTCAACTTAAAAAAAAAACACCCTTCCTTTTTCTACCTTAAAAAGAAAGGGGGGATGCCATGAAGGTTCTGTAAATAAAATATGGAACTTCTAGCAACTTTCCTGAGTGTTCTGGCAGATAAATCTCTTGGGAGATGGATCTATAGTCACATAATTCTAAATACAAATGTTAAATACTCTTTTTAGACTTGACTAACTGTTTCCCACTAGTGTGCTCTTTGCAGTGCGGCATTCTAACTCATGGTTGGCACTTCTTTTTCCCTCTTAAGATTGATCTTGTGTTTGCTAGACTGTCTTTGCAAACTGTTTCTGATAATCTTGATCTTGGAGATGACTCGCGTCTGAGAAGCCTGGATATAAGATGTATACGGAGCTTAAATGGTAAGCATATTTGTACATCTTTAAAAGGAAAGTGTTATTGAAATTGGCGTAGAATGTGCATTACACAACCCAAGTTTCTGTACAAGATGCAGAAACCGATATCCTGTATACTTCAGATGTGAGGAGGTGGCAGGTGGGCTTAAATTTAGATGTCTCACGGAGTTGTGTGTGTAGATAAACCTTTATTTCATGTTTCTTTGATCAGGGTGTGTGCATTGTTCCAGTTTGCCAAAGAAACTGCTTCCAATTAATAAGTAAAGCACTTGATAAAGAATGTGTTGTAGTTCATAAAAAAAAAGATATTTTAAATACCTGAAGCCTAACTTGTGCCCTGTTTAACACTGATTTAATTATTCCTGGCTGTTGAAAGAAACTTAGCTTTTGGAATCCTGTAGAAAGACCTTATTAAAAATTGTTGTTTCTAGTCTAAACTATATATATTAAAAAAGCTGTTGAGGGCACTGATACTGAATATTGTATGTAATCTATAATTTCTAAGTAATATAAAGCAAATAATCCAATTTTTCACTGACTTGAAGGTTAAACTGCTAGCTATGGATCCAGTATAGCATAAAAGTGACTTGCACCTATTAATAGAAACTTCTGTACTTTTTTCTTACAGGCTGCAGAGTTACTGATGAAATACTACATTTAGTGCCAAATAAAGAGAACTTCCGGCTCACGCTCCGTGCAATTAAACTGTGGGCAAAACGTGAGTAATGTGATTGTTTGTGATCTTTAAACTTTTCAGAGGCATCTCATGCTGGAAAAAACTATTAGAAGTACTTCAGCTTTGGATAGCTGTTTAAATTACAGTTTAAAAACGAAAAACTGTTTTCAGTTTAGATTCAAGGTCTGTGCATGTGGTAGATTCTATGTGGTTTTCAATGGGGGTAGACTGGGGAGGAGAGGAGAATGCCTACAACACAAGGTGCTGCATTGCTTGTAAGGACCTGACTACAAATTATAAAAATGCCAAGTGAAGTATAAAAAGTTGATACAGAAGGGATAAGAAAATACTGTTTGCACCTGTGGCTAGAGCAAGTGCTAGCAGAATGGCAGAACTTGGTTGTTAAGGAAAATGAGTGAACCAGTAGCTGTAGCAGTGCAAGCAAATTTCAGAGTAGCAGTATCTTGGCAAGTGGTGTGGTAATGACACTTTTTCTCATCACTGTAAGGACCAACAGTTTTGGCCTCACTGCACTGCAGAAGTAACTGACTTTGAGGCTGAAGTGTATGAAGTATCCTATAGATTTTGAAGTTGGTGCTGTAAATTTGAGGGAATATCCTTGGGTATGAAAGACTACAGGCTAACTACAATGTATCTGTTCTAGGACGTGGCATTTACTCCAACATGCTGGGATTTCTTGGTGGGGTTTCCTGGGCAATGCTAGTAGCAAGAACATGTCAACTCTACCCAAATGCGTTGGCTTCTACTCTTGTTAATAAGTTCTTCTTGGTTTTCTCAAAGTGGTAAGAGCTGCTGTTTATTTTAATTTGCTTAAAGAAGTAACCCTCCTAGAGGTAGTTTGTTGACATGTCTTACATCGGCAACATTTAATCCTACCCTGAATTACGCGGCAGGCTTTTAAATGGACAGTTAGTTACTGGCTTTTCTTATATAGGGAATGGCCAAATCCTGTGTTGCTGAAACAACCTGAAGAGAGCAATCTTAATTTACCAGTATGGGACCCGAGGGTATGTAGAAATTGAAATTAGAAGCCTTTAAACTTTCTTCTAACCTAAACTGATGCTAAGCAAAATTGTTTTACCATTACAGGTGAACCCATCAGACCGATATCATGTAATGCCTATCATCACCCCAGCCTATCCGCAGCAGAACTCCACATATAATGTATCTACATCAACGCGAGCGGTAATGGTAGAGGAGTTCAAACACGGTAAAGTTCTTCCCATGCTTATTAACTGCTTGAAAAGTGTAGATCTTGCTATATGAAACTACATTATCTAGAATTGGTTATGTTCTGCAAGGTGTTTTGCCCCTTTATGTAGCATAGGTCCCTGGGAGGTATGCCTGTGGCAGGCAATAAGGGACCAGATTTACAATGAACTGTTGTGGTAGACTTGCATTGTGTCAAGGGAATTCCTGCTTTTTGATCTGTCAGCTACTGTTCAAAACCTTTATCTTGTAAAGTTTATATCATGCTCTGCTAGTCTTAAACAAAATGATAATAAGGTTTTCCACCCTAATTGTAGGTCTTGCAGTTACAAATGAGATTCTCCAAGGAAAATCAGACTGGTCAAAGCTTTTTGAACCACTGAACTTCTTTCAGAAGTACAAGTATGTATGAAATCTGTTGTCTGAGCTTGAAATGATATATTTGCTTGTTAGCATAGTGAGTTTTAACTTGCAGTCTAAATAGAAGATGGTGTTAATGTTTGATCTTCAGATACTGGAGGTATCTGAATCTGGAGATATGAATTTTGGTAAGGATAAGTGCAGATAAGAAACTGTGTTGTGCCACTGCCACTGTTTTTCTTAGAAAAAAATCAATACAATTCTAAAAGATGTAATTGGTTTTTCTTCAATTAAACTGTGCTGAAATTAGGATATAATCTGTCTTGTCTGGAAGTCATATTGTATATACTTAAGGCAGTTTTGGTTTCACTTGAAGGATTATAAAGTCCTGAGCCAGTATATTCACTTTCCTTTTCTTCTAGACATTATATTGTGCTGACTGCTAGTGCCCTTAGTGAAGAGCATCACTTAGAGTGGTAAGTCTTGCTTTAAATGTGGGTTCCATACATAATTGAAACTCAATTAAATGGTGCACTTAATTTGTTAACTGTATTAAGAAATGAAGTATTAAACTGTGCAACTAGGCATGGAATACAGTACCAAGTAGCCAGTTTATCAGCGAAATTAAAAGCTTTCTTGTGAAGGGAAGTTAACATAAATCTTGCTGTTTAAGAAGTTAACCTAAAGATTCAAGTCATGATGAGGAGGAACAAAGAAGGTTAGTGTGCCCAAAGGTCAGATGCTCTGCGTCATCTGGAGAGGCAGATGCAAGAAGTCTGAGACTGCTTACCCAGTGCTACTTCAGTTGGAAAGATGTTCCTGTTGCAGAGACTGAAGCAAACAGGGATTACTTGATGTAATCAGATGTGTAAAGGACATTGCAGAGCTACATCTTTTATTGACCTAGAGCAGTGGTCTCCAAATGTTTTTGATTGCACACTCCTATCAGCAAAAACTTTTTGAATGTGTTTAGTGCTGAAAATGATCACTTTGCCGCTCCTGGTAGCGGATAGGTAAATTGCAGGATCTAACTTGTGAAGCTTAATGTGAGAACCACCTCAACTGTAGTTAGAGGAAATGACTGCTTATGACCTGATATTTGTCACTGTCTCAAGGGACGTAATGCCAATAATAACTTGTTTAACCTATGTGAATGAGCTGACTAATTGTGAATCTTGAAATAAGGCGAAAGGACGAAGAACTAAGGTACTGTAATGTGTGTGGTGTTCTTAACTTCGCAATGTTGTTCTTTGTTAAGAAATTAGTACTTACTTAAGTACTTAAGCCTGAATTGCTTAAGTAAGCAAGCAAAATAGCTCTGTGTAACAGCCCTCTGTTCTGAGGGTGCCTTGGTTATACTTCAAAGTTTGGCTTGTGCTTTAAGGCAAATAATTTAATTCTTGTGCTACCTCTAAAAGACAGCTTACTTAATCATTAAAATAAGTCTAATAGGTAATACCTTTTACCTGAACTTTCTAACATGTTCACAATTGTATCAGCTACAGCTTGATGTCAGTCACAGTTAGGTATACAACAAGGAGTTATGGGCCAGAGGGCTTAGAGCCAAATACTTTTTAATGTGAAATGTTTAAGTGAACAAAGCTTATTAAGTCTTGCAGTAAAGATGAGGAAAGTTCTGGCTCTAGTAAAAACTGATGCTTTTGCAGTGACAGAAATGGAGGCAAATGGGGCATAGTTTTGCATCTGGGAAAACTAAAAAGCAGAAGATAAACTTGCTTCAGAATAAGTCTAGTTCACCAACTCCTGAACGGATTTTGGAACAGATAGCACATCTCTGTTCATCAGCACAAGATAATTTTGAAGAATATACAGATTTCTGATGTCTTTCAAATTTAGCAGTGTGTTTAGGTAAAAGGGTAAAATGCCAGTACTCCATTTACATGAAAAGCCTTCATAGTGATGATTAATTTATCATGAGTTTCTGATGAGACTGTCTTGACTAGATCATTTATTAAAGGAACTCTATTTTTCAATTTGGCTAGAAGAGGGTAAATTCTCTTCACTGATCAATCTGCAGGAAGAAATGCATCTTTACCCAGGTGTAATTGAACCTCTTGTGCTTAAGCCTGTTCTAAACTGCTCTTCCCTTGATCTTTGGGGTAAAAAGGAGTTTTGCTGCACTCCCAGCTGGAGGTGCTGGGATCTGCTTCTTGTTGATATTTCAGCATAGGTTATAGGTTGAAATGTTGTACCTGAACTGTTAAGAGAACTAGCTAAACTTATTTACCTCTGTCTTTGGAAACTTTAAAGTTCAAATGTCACTGGAAACATCTCAAACTACGGTATGTGTGATATAAAAATCCAGTGTCTGTTCAGCTGAATGAAACTTAACTACTTATTGACTGGTTAGCATTTTTGTATTAGCATTGTATTATAAAAAGGCATATAACTACTGTGCTGGATACAGTAACAAATGAGTAAACATAACTTGTTCTTATTAGGATTGGCCTTGTGGAATCTAAAATTCGTGTGCTGGTGGCAAACTTGGAGAAGAATGAATTTATAACTATTGCACATGTAAAGCCACAGTCTTTCCCTGGCAACCAAGAACTCTGTAAACGGTAAGTTTCTTTATTTTTCTGAAATAGTTTAGCCAATGTATTGTAACTTGTTTATATTCATTCACCTCAGATCATCTGTGAGAGATGTTCAGTTACGCACCTACTGTTTTGTGGGTACGAGCTGTGACAGGCAAGGTTCTGAGCATGTAAGATCTTTTTAAAGAAGGGAGAAATTGAGAGAAGTGCTCTAAGAACTTAAGTATGGGCTGACTCTAATCTTTAACTGCTGTGTACAACTAAACTGTTTTGCTTAATCCCTCCTTGAGAGTAGCTGCTCGTGTCCAAATAACTGCATAAATGATAACTTGTGAATCCGTCTGTTTAGGAATGGATATGTGTCAATGTGGTTTCTTGGAATCGTATTTAGGAAAGTGGAAAATGCAGAAAGTGTTCACATTGATTTAACATACGTTATACAGTCATTCACAGATACAGGTAAGTTTATACTTTGCTCTAGTCTTGTAGGGTTTCATTTTTTTTTATTCTAGTGGAAGTTGCTTCACTAAGTGAATTGTGCTTCCTTCTGATATTAGATATTTCTATACAGAGCAGCATATAGAAGATTAACTTTTAAAATGTACTATTTTGACCGTTTGGCAAAGTAAGTCCATCTTGAAACAAAAGGTGCTGCAGTCATACACCATATACCATATGTGAATAACAGTTCTGCAGATCATAGCAAACATGGTCACAAACTGTATTTCATGAAGTGGACAGTCAGATGTGAAGCCAGGAGACGTCCATTTACAGGGTGTAGCTACACTTGTCAAAAACAGTTGTCAGTTGCTGAACTTTGAAAGTGGGAATTAACTGTATCAGGCTCTAAAATAAGTTGTTAATGCCAGCTGACAGTATCTTTCCAAAATAAGTATGTGTATGATATGATCCCAGGACTTTGAAAGTCTGAGTGGTCACATTGTAATTACATGCAGTCCTGCATGTAAACCTTCGTGTTCACCTTCCATTATTATTTTTGATAGATGTAGAACTGAAGTAATATTGTAAGTGTTGTTAGATGATGCTAGAATAAAGGGGGCTTGGGGTGAGGAGTTGTTTGAAAGTTTAGGTCTTCTGCATAATCTGTTTACTTCTTCCCAAGCCGAGTGCCCTTGTGCCTTTCAGAAGCATATGTGTGCTGTCAGGCTCATGCCTAGCTATCATAATGAAGAACTAAGGAAATGGGGTAACTCCTCTGAAGTGGCAAGTGTGTTCAGACAGAGTTCTAAGCAGTGGACTCATTTAAATATTTGTTTGCATGGATGAAGACTTTATCTGTAGTAGCAGCGTGAGCTGTGTTGTCTTGCTTAGACAAAATGAATAAATGCAATAAAACCTGACCTCTGTTTTAGCTCATTTTTTAGGATATAAAAAAGTACAGTAAAATGCATCAAAACTCTTGTCTGAGTTTCAGGCCAGGTAGGGGTGACTTCCTCACACTTGAACTGTTACTGTCTTGCACATTACATCCAGTGGTGCTGTGCTTCAATGTTTTAGCAAATGTAAATTATGTCAACAAGGTTTTACTGCTAAGAGGCTAGAACTAATGTTAAATCCTTTACTTCTATGCACATACTTTAGTATAGCTGTGTGCTCTTAGTTTAGTGAAGCACAGCCTATAGTATGTTTCAGATACAGGGTTTGAATCCAGAGAGACTGAACATAAAAGGTATTTCTTGAGAGGCATGAAATCCTTTGGCAAATGTAGAAGTGACCAGTAGTCGTGTGCAAGATAGCTTTTATTATGTGCCTTAACTCTTTGAGAGAATGTTTTAGTTTGGAAGGTTTTTGTTAAGTGAGCTTTAACTCCTTTGTAAAAGCATTATTAAACTTACTTAGAAGCAACAGTTTGTATTGGTGTGAATGTTCATATCTGGGCTTTTATTTAAGTTGTAGGTCTGCTTTAGAAAGACTTATAAGCCTTTTTGTTGCATGTCCTTACTTTGATCGCCACTCGGTATGTTAGTAAGCCGACTTTCCAGTTATGCTCATGATAGGCCTGTTAGATAAGCTTATCTAAATGTGACTTAGTAACTGCTGTGCTACTATAGCATTTTAAAGGTGCCTAAAAGGCTGTTTGCAGGCAGTTAAGAAGCAGCTGTTTAAATTGCAGTGATAAATCAGGTGTCCCTAAAATCCAGTCTTATTTCCTTGGACAGACAGAATTTTAACATCTAAACTACTTAGAAGTTATATGATGTTACAGAACTGTTACAAAAAACCACAATTACCACCATAAATACCAAAAAAATTATTCTGAATCTCGAGTAAGTTGTTCAGTCTCTCACTAGCTGTGCACAATTGGGTTGATTCAGAAAGTCCTCTAGATCTGTTCTCAACCAGAAAGCTAATGGTTAAGGAATATTATCTCCTTCAGGTTAAAATCAGCTCAGATGTGAGCTGCATGATTAACAAACCACAGATGTAACTGAGCACATAGCTGTTATGTATGTGCTCTGTACTGGATGTGAAATGGGTATCTGGGTCACATTCATCTTCTCGAGACTGTATGTGGAGTGCTTGGGTAGCATTTTGTGTTCAGTTAGGCTGGAAACCTCTTGCTCTTCATTTGGGACTTAAAAGCTTGCTGTTTCTAAACCTTGACGAATATCTAATGCAAATGTCCCCACTAAGCTACAACACTAAATTTCATGTTAGTTTACAGGCAGGCTAGCAACCTCAATATGCTAAAGGAAGGTATGAAGATTGAGGCAGCTCATGTGAAGAGAAAGCATCTCCACTATTTTTTGCCTGCAGAAACCTTACAGAAAAGAAAGAAGGTATAATAACAAGTTGTCTCTTCCCATAACTTTTTTTGCTTTAATAATTACTTGAAGACTTCATTTTTTTATCTGTTGTTTCAGCAAAGCATGCCAGATATTAGCCAAAATGCTGGTGGGCTTCAGTGCAAAAGGACTTCTTCAGAAGGAAGCTGTCTGGACAGTTCCAGAGACAAGGACTCCAGAACATCATATAATTCCTCTTTGTTAAATAAGATATCTAAATTGGACACCTCTAGAGCAGAGACAGAAAGGTTAGCACCATAACCTTAGAACTGTAAGAGCTCCTTTTAGCTGACTCACAATGTGAATGAGGTCTAGAATTCCTTGCCTGAATCTATAAGCATGGATCATAAGCATGTGGAGGGCTCTAATGGCTTCAGAAACAAAGTTGGCATCTCGTTTGGGCACGTGGGGGAAGAGGGGTTAAGGAAATAATTGCAAAAACTAAATTAATGTACATGAACACACAGGAATGAAGAACAACTTGATACCAGAGAAATTATTTGGTCTTGAATATAAATCCCCTTAGGTTAGTAAGTGAATTGAAGCCAAAGTTTCATGTGTAGGTAACTGTTCTAACAAGTATGGTTAATGCTAAATGTATTAAGTTCTAATGAAGCGCTGATCTTGATCACAGAAATACTAGAGCTCCTGCTGACTTAGTGGAGCAGTATGAGAACATGGGCAGTGAAAATGTCTGTTGCTTCCTGGGAAGTTTGTCCTTAAGCTACTTCAGCACAGGAGGAATATGTAATCTTGAGAGTAATAGCCCAATGCTACCAAACATGTAATGACTGCTGTGTTCAGGCCATTTGGTACTGTAGGAGTAGGATGCAAAAAAAAAAGGTGGACATATGGGTAGAGCAGATACATTAAAAGCAGTACAGAGTGCTGGATATACAAAACTGGAAAACAGTTCCTGTACATAGAGACTCAGTAAAGAAAATGCTTAAGTTTGCAGTGGTATTATAGTATTTTACAAACTAGCATTTTATAACCCTAGCACCTGACTTTTACAGAAATGCTGGATATCAGAGATCTAATGGTGCTAACAATAAGGACAAGATACCTCGTGTACCTGTGCCATCAGTGTCTAAGGGACTTTCCATTCCTGTTATTGATTCAAGTATGTATTGAAGTAGTGGGTGGAATGCAGACTTCAATTTCATGGCCAAACTCTAAAAGCTTAGTGTTTTCTACAGAAATGGAGGCTACGATTGCAATAAGAACATCAGGACCTCCACTCGGTTGTACCATTCCAGGACGTAACACAATTTCTCAACTCAGAGCACACTTTGTCCAAGGACAGCATGAATTAAGTGGGACTCCAATAACAGATCCGAAGAATGTTGCGCCTAAACGACCTTATTCACCGACCTCTAAAGGGCCTCGTTCACCTACCTCAGAAGAATGCCCCAAAAAATCAATAGACGGAGAAAAGGTAAGGAAAGGGGGCTAGGCCAGGGAGGGTTTGAAGTAGTATTAATTATTGGTGTAGAATGAATGAAACAACTGAGAAGCATATACATATATCCCCAATGGATTCAGGAATCTAAATTTAAGCATAATGATAGTTTTACTAGGATGTAGATATGAAAAATTGTCTTGGATATAATATATAGCTATTAAACAGGTTTTTTCCAGGATATGGCACTAGTGACTGCTTTTGGTCTGGTGGCAGGGTCTCTACATACTATACTTATTACTGTACTGACCAATTGCTGGATGAGCTGGCCTATTTGGAAGCAGTTCTTAAAACAATTTGGAAAACTATCTCAAAATGAAGAGGATATGAGTCTTGCAAATGTAAAAGTATGAGCTAATCCTGTTCTGGCAGATTTTTGAATGCCTGTTGATAGTTGTGCTGCTTTAGGAATCAGCAGCCTAGTCAATAGGTTGTCCATCGCTGAAATGACAGTGTGGGGTTGCTTGTCAAAGCTTTAGATTAATGCTTGATTTGGTTTATTGCTATATATAAATGTCCTTAAACAGTTGTTCTTGTGGCTTGGACTCTGATTTGAGGGAGAGGCAAAGGCAAACAACAGTTAGGAAAAACTTGTGAAGAATCGACTTGCAGAACTGTTATCTAGTATTGAATATTTCAAGGTTTGGGTAGTAGACTTTTTGAAAGACTTGAGACGCCTGTGTGGTAATGGTACTCTTGTCTAAACATTGTTTTAAGAATGGCCACTAATACATTAAATGTGTTGACTGGAAACTGTACCCAAATACGAAGGTAACTTAAAATAATTGCTATACTAAAGTCTGTGCATTCTGTTCTTCTAGTTAACTGGCCAGGATTCAGCATTCAAAGATGGTAGCAATCCAGAAGATGTCAGGAGAAGACCTACAGAAAATGTAATTTTGAATTGGATTTTACTCAGTGGACTAACTGAAAAGCTGAATGGACTATTCTAGTGCCTAGACTACCTCACATAATTACTCTATGCACTTATTGATGTAGAGAAAAATATGCTTTTTTAGTTTAACTTACTTCAGTCTTCATTTCCTAAATAATATGCCTGTATGACCTATCTTTTAAATGTTGCCACTGGATGATTTGGTAGTATCTAGCTTATTGCCGTGCTTAGAATCAGATTTTATTATTTTAAACCACTTGATTCACTGATGTAAACTAAAACTACTGTAAAGATCAAAACATTTGGCCTCTCAAAGGGAGGATAAAGACATTGATATTTAGTGTAGCTTGCTACTGAGGTTAAACTCTTGAGGGCACACCCTCAAATCAAGATATGCTCTTGTTAGTGAAGGTTGAAATGCCTGAAATGCTGCATGTGTGCTTATAAGCCTTAAAAAAAAGAGGCAGAGATTGTCTATGCATGTATGTATTTTAGTTTTTTAAATATCCTAGCTGCCAGACCTTGCTGTGTCTCAAGCCACGAATTTGACAATACTGCCTAAAAAATTCCTTCTGGCTTTTTTTAGGGTGTTCTTGGAGGAAAATCCTTGCTGATTCCAGTTATCAACACATCAAGATCACAGGTATTATTTATTTTGCCTTTGTGTTAGTAGGTAAAGCAAAACTAGAATTTTCATTTTATGTGCAAGACTTATGTACTATTAATCCCTGTAAACTTGATGGTTCTAAGTAGTTGGTAAGCTTTTGCCTATCATGCTTTCACCAAATTGAATAACTGAACAATGACCGTCCTGCTTTTACTCACAAAAGTGAAGCCAAAGCTTCCAAGTTACTGAACTTGAACAAACATATTTCTGTGCACTCAAACACTCACACAGTTTGTTTCCTAATTTGCTTTTTTCCTTAAGCAAAAATCTGTATGCTTTGCGGATCTTCTGTAAGGCAATCTGAGCTCTTACTATCGTAAATGCTTGTATACTGATTTCTGTGACAAGATTTGAAAGCTTTGAAATATATAAGTGGCTTTAACTCTTCAGTGTCATGTAAACTGTTGTGAAATTGAGGGTTATAAGACTGGAAGTAATCTGGAGACTAGAGACACTCTTTTCCTGATCCACGGATCTGAGGAGAACAGTAGCTTCCTCTATTACGCTGTTGAGCACCTTCCAACTTATTCCCACCCCAGGAATATAATTTATCTCAATTGATGCCAGGAAAGAAATGTGCAGAGGGGAAAATGCTCTTCCTCTGTAAACTGGTGCTAACTAAAAAAGTGGTGTAGTGAAAAAATCCTTATCTGTAAATACTTTGTGTACCAAAAGAGTATGGCCCAAGACCAAGAATGTTGTTATATTCAGCTAGATAGGGGTTTATCTACTGCTACTTCTGAATTAATGAATTTAAAACTTTTTTTCCTGTGGCATCTTTTTCTGTGTTGTAGAGGCTTTCCAGTAAAGAACTACCAGATTCTTCATCTCCTGTTCCAACAAATAGTATTCGTATTATTAAAAGATCCATCAAGCTTACCCTTAACGGGTAACCAGGATCTCTTCAGGTAAAGATGATAATTGTTTAGTGGTCCATGTTATCAACATGTATTGTAGTCACTAACAAAGTATGGAAGGTTACTGTTGCCATACTGCAACTGGCTAGTTGAAGTTATGGTCTTATTTTATAATGTTAAATGCTTGCTTCCTTTTGAACTACTCTTTGCATGTTCTTGTAACAGTTACCCTTATTAGCCTTTTTTAAGTCTTAACTGTTACTAGCTGAAACAGCTTTTGAAAAAAAGCCACAAAAAACAACCTGTCCTGTGGCTTGGATTCAGAATGTATGTAAACAGGGTTAACTAGTCACTACAACCACATTCTGGTTTCAAGTGTGTATGAACATGCTTGTATTCATTTGTGCTTTCCTAGTTCATGTGCATATATTGTTCTTATCTTAAATTATTTTCCCATTTGGCACACATGCTCCTGTGCATCTCTCACAATGCTGCTCAGCTTCCTCAGTGAGTAGCTTTCCACTGTCTAGCACAGCTATGCATTACACAAGTACTGCCTCCCATGGAGGCTCATAAATAATTTAAATATTGAAGAAAATGCAGCAGAGGATGCTACCAAGGTATGGAGATAATAGATATGTCCCATGCCATGTTATCTGATTTCTGTCTTAAGACTGCTCTGGCATGAGACTTCAGGTTTCTGTTGTTGTCACTGGATAGTAAAGCTAAACTCAGAACACACAGCTAAAGATGTACTTAAACATTGCGACAGCTGAGGCTGTTGTGACACTACTACCCACCTGCAAGCTGCAGTCTTGAAAGCAACTGGCATGCAGAAAGTGGTTTCAGATAAACGCTGAAAGGTGTTCTAAATGGTTACATGAAAACTTGTAGTCTTAAGTCTGGTTCTGTAAACTGGTAACACTGCTTACCCAGTTAAGTGCATTAGGGTTTTTTGAGGGGTGGGGAGAAATTCTGATCATATGAAACAAATGTTATGCTATCTTGCTATTGTAATTTCTTTATGATTTGGTGTTTTTGTAAATGAAGTTGTATGTTTTTTCCAGAGTATTTTTGTATGGACTGTTAAAATACTATCTTCCAAAGAGAAATTTAAAATCTTCAGTCTCTTTTTTTAATGCAGATGGGATCTGCTTAAAAAAAAGGCAAACTAAATCAAATGTAAGGCGGGGGGCAGTGCCACAAAAAAAACATGTACTACAAAATGATAATATCATGCTAGAGCAAATTTGAGGAGACTAGGAACACTGCTTTCCTGTTTCTAGTACTTACAGGTTTTGAATTAATGCCCTCTGAATAGTGCAGTTTGCAAACTGCATTCACAGCTGAAGTCCCAGTTTGCCACATGGACGACAGATACCCCTGAGTTCTTTTAAAATATGTTGCTTGGCCTAAATGCAATTCTGAGCTCTGATCATCTTAAGTATCCACCTGAAACCGTAGTGACAAGACCGAAGGACTGTAAAAGGAGTAAGAGGTGGTGTATATCTTGTAAGGTCTTCATTGTCTAGCATTCCCCCTACTGCTAGTATTCCAGACTTGTGGAGAAAGCATTACTATATTTATCATAAGATATTTTTTTCTGTATTACCTCTGTCTTCCGGCTTGCTTCAAGTGCAATTTATCTCTTAGAAGATTGGCCTTAGTGGGTTTGATAGGTCTTATTCTTCCTTCTCCCTTCCAAAAAAGCCCCCAAAATTTAGACTGCAAGGCTTAGGTTTAGTCACAGGTTAAAATTAAGAAACAGAACCCATGTTACTTAAGTGGCTTTTAGCAGAACTACACCTTGAATTTATAAAATGTCTACCTCAGTCTTGTGACATGTGTTGAAACCATGGTATTTAAATATTGTCAAGTCTGTGTACTAGTTACAGTGTATATATACAACTTCAGCACCTTTATTTACACCAGTGTAAATAAAAATCCATCGTGAGTTTCAAGGAATTAAAGCTGAAGTAGATAAGAAACAGTAAAGCAAATATGAAAAGTAAGTGTTTTCTAATAGTCTACAACCCTGTAATATTACCATGCCTTTAAACAAATTCTTCCACTTGACTATTCCAAGACTGTTAAGGGCTGGTTTGCCCTTAACTTCTACATCCACACATGCATTTATGCAACTAGTCTCAAACTAACCTAGCTAATGGATACCAAAGCATATGCCTTTAATCAGATTTTTTTTTTTACTCCTGCTTTGTAGTTATCTTCTAATTGTTCTTACTTTTTCCTTTTCCTCACTCTTAGGGTTTTAAAGAAGAATGTTTAGGAAGAATTTAGGTTACTAGTTTCTTGGACTTGATCCAACATAGGTGAGATTACATGCTTTATCTTAATATACTCAGACTCAATGCTTTGCCCAGTGCAGAGTGACATCACTGTTCTGGAGTTTACCTGGATGTTGCAGAAGTTCGCTACTGCCCCAGGACTATGCAGATTAGATTTCAGCTGTTTTAAATAAAGTTCAAACTGCAACAATTCTACCTAAATGCTTTTCCTTTGTTTATGGAGGAATTACTCTGTTTAAAGCAATTAAAAGGAAAGTTACTCATGCATAAAGACTCAGTGAGGAAGGCTTTTTGATATTAGGCTTCCTGCAAACTTTGCTGTTTTCCATCTGCTTTCTTAGCTGGTAGCTATGCCTCCTGTGGCTTGGAGGTCTAGATGGAAGGGGTGAGGGATTCATGATCAACTCCTTAAAGAGGAGCAGCTCTGTATTGAAACTGTGTATGTTTATAACTTTGAGCAAGAAATTCCACTGCAGGAGTTGATGTCTCTTGCTTATATCTAACAAGGAAATACACAAAGAAACAGTTGATGTGAAGACACCTACACTTCTGCTGTTGCAATAGATGTCCCTGTAGAAACTAAGAAAGTAATAGAATACTTATGGTTTGCCTTAATGAGTAAAAAGCAAGGGGGGGTGGGGGAAGTATTTTGAAATTCTTAATCTTGACTTTGGGAGGGAGGGGTCTTTATGAATACTGCCTTTATGTAATATTTAGTGACATAAGCTGTTTAGCCTAAAAACACAAGCAAAAATTCCTAGCTGTATCTTTCTAATGACCTCATCCTACTTCTTATAAAGAGTCTGGCCCTATGCATTAGTCCAGTAAATGAAAAGCTGTGGTTGTAGCGTGCTATGTATCTCTGTGCAGCTGAGGGGCTAATAACCACCATGGGTCCCTAAAGACATCGAACGGCCTTAGAGGGCACCTTGGTCTAAGTAGTAACCCTCTCCTGTGAAAACGGGCATATTCCCCTTGCACAAAATCACCCCAGTAGGCTGCAGCCTTGTCCCTCTGTCTGCCTGCTGCAAAGTGGCTGTGGGGGCTGTGTGCCCTTTCCCTGATGGGGAGAGCCGCTGGGGTGAAGGGGAGCTGTGACCCAGGCTTCCCACGCTGGGGCGGGTTTCCTGCCGTAAGGCTGGTGGTGGGGGCGGGTTGGGGGCAGAGAGCTGCGTGTGCTGTGACGGTGCTGGCATGTGACTGCACCGCTGCAGCACTCTGAGGGCGGGTGGCTGGGAAACACCGCGGCAGCCCTGTGCTCTGCTCACCATCCCTGAGGAGCTGGGAGGACTAGCTGCAGCCCCCTGCTTCCTGGCCAGCTCTGCTGTTGCTCTGCCTTTCCTCAAATCTGGCTGGGCCAGACTGGACTGAGCAGAGTACGGCAGGGTGTTTTCCAGCCCAGAGCTGGGCAAGAGGGGAGTGGTGGGCTGTTGAGCACTCCTTGCTGCCTCCTAGCATGCTGGTCAGCATGGACTTCCCTTCTCTGGCTGAGGGTTTCTTAAGCCATCATCTACTCCTGGGATGCCAAGCTCTGAGCACGACCTCAAGGGCTCAGGGCTCGAGGCTGCTCAGTCTTGTGTGTTTTTTTCAGGGGTGATCTTAGCAGAACAGTAGCTTGGGGTCTGATTTTTCTCTTGTTCCAGAAGATACAGCCTGTTGACATCTCTGCTGTCTGACCTTCAAGAAATTGATACAAATCAAGAAAATCAAACTGGGACTGCTTGTCCTTGGGCAGTTCCTCTTTGCTGAGAAGACCCTGTCTGAATCATCCTGCTCTCTTCACCCAACCTTGTTGGTTATTCACACCTGTCTCTTTTCATTTCATCTCAGACTCTTGCCTGTCTTCCTTTCTCTCTGATAACTTGCACCTTCCTTTCTCACCCAAATCCATCTTTGCTTGCTCTGCATTTGAACTGGGTGATACTTTAATCTGTGCCCATGGAGTGAAAAATCCCAGAAGTCCTGAAACCAGAAGAGGAATAACCTACCCTGTTTCAGTTTTAGTGTGTGGCAGCCTGGCAATAAGCTGCCTACTGCGGCACCATCCAGCTCACTCTCTGCAGTATGTGCAATGGAGAGAAAGCTGAAAACTTTGGCTACTAAGCAAGTCTGGGAAGCACGTGTAAGTTCAATCTCTTCAAAGGTTCAACACATGCCCAGATATGTGTGTGTTTTCAAAGGAAGAGCAAAAAGTCCAATAGTGACACCAGCACAGCCTCTGTGCTAAATTTCACGTCCCTGTTTCTGAAATGTGAAGAAGTTAAGAGTTTCTTAATAAAAGTTTTAAGAATTCTTTGAATATAATTAAAACAGCATATGTTCCCCATGATCATTCTTAGAAATGACTGAGTCATTTTTTGTTCTGTTTTTCCTAAAAATCATCTGGGGACACAGTGTATGTAATCATACTCCAAAGAAAAGTTTTTGGCAAACTTGGAGTAACTGAAAATGTGACTTTAAAATAGGAAGTGTTGAATAGCTGTCACCAACAAAGAGTGTTGATGGTAATATGACAAAAATAAAACATAGTACCTACTTGCTACAGCATTAACTAAAGCTAGAAAATGCTAGATTGTATTTTGTCCCTACAGTTCTAATTATCTTTTCCCTGTGTTGTCACTTGGCAAGAACAAAAAGTTATCATAAGGGCTATATTCAAGTGCATGCACACGAAGAAAAGCTGAGGTTTTGTGAATCACTTGACGTATAAGTGCTTGGCTGTTTGCTTTCAGCGCTGCTTTAGTATGTTTTTGTTGTGATTTTTGTCGGCTTGTTTTTCCTCATTTCTTTGATACCCAATTTATGTTTTATGTACGGCCTTTTCTGCTACTCAAGCAGAAGGGCAAAAACCTGTTGTGAGGAATGCAACAGAGGTTTCTAATAACTAAGAGAAAGAATCAATATCTGGTTTAAGTTATACATTTTCTGTTCTCCCAAAAGAGGCATGTGTTAGACTGTCAGGAAACTGAAAGTTGGTCCTGCTTCTGAATTGTATATACGAAACTAGAAGTCTTTATTTCTTGCAAGATTTGTAGCTGGTCATTACATTCACTTCTGTTTTTGTCTAGATGGCCTAGCATATGTTAAGTTTCACCACTCATTTTGAGTGTTTTTACATGTCTTTACCAATACTGTACCTTTTCTGCTATGTAGGATTACAGCTGTTAGTAGAGTCTGTAAAGCAACCCAGTGTAGGTTTTGTTCATTGCATTTAGAAAAAAAAAATCTGATCTGTCAAATCATGAACAATAGGAAGATCATGGATGCAGTATTTTCTGTATAGTGATTCTTTGCAGTAATTTACTTAAGAAAATCAAATGGGCCGAAAATATACCTCTGGGAGTCGCATTTTGAGGAAAATGACTATGTTGCAAACAGCTAAGCACTAGTGATGAGAAGGCAAGGGAATCCCCTGTTTCTCTTCCCCTGTTCGCCCACTAAATAAATCACTGGGTTACACCAAATGGTAAGTTGCGTAAGTGCAGAGATGTTTACTTTTCTGTAATCAGGGCAAATATTTGGTATGTGCCTGTAAAATTATAAATGTTTACTAAATTGTATTCCTCTTACAGAAATAAGTCATGAACAGTGTTGTTAATTTTCTCTCCCATCCTTAGGCGTTGTGACTTCAAGTGGGGAAAATTCAGTAAGGGTAATATCTCAATTTTCTTCAGAGTGTGCTTATTTAAAGTTGTTTTCAGTTCACCTTTCAGTAACAAGCAAGCTGAGATGGATTGGCCAGAAGCCCAACTATGGAGCTCAGATAGAGGTTCGTATGTTCAGACTCAAATCTTGAATGTGTTCCACCTTAAAGGTCATCCCTGATTTCAGTGGCTGTGATGTCAGTGGGGAAACCCTGCTGCACTTTTGTTTGGCCGTGTGTGAAGGTCTAAAAACGTCAAATAAAAGCAAAGCAGCTACTCTAAAGTTTAAGGCTTCAGTATAGAAATGAACCACAGGTTCTTAGTGACTCCTAAGTAAGACTGCATTATTTCATGAGTTCCTGCTTGTATGTGAACTTGGGTGTCTTGGTCACTATTTCTTTTGTTTATATTGTTTTGTTTTTCAACTACTTATTAATGAGAGCTTTTGTTGAGAAACATGGGATGATCTTGTATTTAAGTAATAGATGCCCCTAACACCACTGTTTAAGATGACTTCTTATCTGAAATAATGGGACAGAAGATGAACCAGGGTGTCCACCAAAAAGTTCCTTATTTGTATTGAGTTTTGGTACTATTGTGTACTTTTCTTTCAAGGCTTTCCCTGACACTGTGTAAAATTTTTTCAACACTTAATAATTCTTTACAACACTTCCAAGAAGCTCTTTAAAATCTCTGCTTTAACAGATGAGGAATTAAAGGCACAGAGATTAACAATTTATGAAGGGTCAGAGAGAAATTCTGTGGCAATACCAGAAACTGAAGCCAACTTCCCTGAAGGTGTGAGATTGTGTTGTTTGACCCTTTTTCTTCAATTATGTTGTCCAAGCTTGTAACGGGGATTCCCAGTATATATTTGTTACTGCATCTGCCTAAGGACTGTTGTAACTATCTCTAGAGACTATAAGTAAAACCAACTGCTGATTTTTAATCCACTGCATGTGTGATAGCCAGCTATCTTTCATGTTGCTTTTTTTATAAGCTTGTAGATTAAATGTTTTCTTTCAGACCTTGGTTACCTTCTTAAGAAGGAAAAAAATTAATCACGAATTTATTTCCTGCTTGTTTCTGGTTCTCCACAAAAAAGCCTCGCAAAGAATTCTAGCCCAATGCGCAGTACCACAGGACTGTCAGATCCAAGTTAACACCTTACTAAGTGCTGATGGGTAAGTTCTTATATTTTTACCATTGAGGGGGTGGGTGAGGTTGGTAAGGGGGAATCCCAGTAATTCCTGATAGTAGAATTGTGGAAAAAAAATAGTGATATATTTTCTATGGAGTTACTACTAGTTGCTACAGAAAATGAGTGGATACTAAGTGTATGTCCTTTAAAAACATTAAAAAAAAAGGGAAAAGGCAAAAATACCAGTTCTAACTGTCCAAACTGTAGGTGGCTTTTTACGTAACCTTCATCAAGATTCGTGATTAGACACTCAGCTAGAGATGCCTTTTTCTGCTGCTGAGCAGTTGCTGCAGCATCTAACCAGAGCTTCTATGTGAAAGATGAATGTAGATCTTAAATGATTGAGTAAATCTTTGCAGAAGTACTATGTCAACTGTTATGAAAAATTGGATATCCCGTGATACCATTTCAGCATAGGAAGCTTCATGCTTAAGGTTGTGCGTTAAAGGCATAATGGCCTTAAGTATCACAGAATAATGTTGAAATGCATGAATTGCAGAGGCTTTGTCTCTCAGTGAAATGTGACTCCCTCAGATGTGTAAGTACTGCAAGACTGAGCAGCACAGGACCTTGATGTTACCATGGGTTTGCTTCCAACTCCCAGTCATGGTATCAGACTTCTATTATCGTGCATTTTAGGTCCAAAGTCATCCCCCTTTAGATTCACTGTTAAAAAGTACTCTTGGTTTGGGCAGAAGCCAAATCCTTTTATTTAGGAAAGTGTGTAGCTACTGAGTCAAGTCGGTTGAATTATGAATGTTACGTATGTGAACTGTTATATTGCTATATCTTTCTGAATGAATGATAGAGTTTACAGCAAGTTGCTGGTAGCCATCTCCCTTACAATACTTAAATGAATGTTATGTTTGCAGGGCTGTGTCTTTTTATCACTCAGACAAAATTCCTGTAAACCCAAGTGGAAGCTTTGCCTGTAAGAGAGGTACATGATTGCGTTCTTGACTCTTAACTGTACTGTATTGATATGAATGTAATATTGCATGGCCCCAAATTTAATAAACACATTCCTGTAATCAAAGCTGGTTCAGTGCAGTGAACAAGCACAATGAGCATGCCTCCAGCACCTAAGAATGTGCTATTGCTCAGTGAGTTGCTTAAAGCCCCTCAAATAAAGGTGGAAGAAACCTTCAGTTAATGGAAGTTGACATATTCCTCCTTTCCAGCTTTAGGAGTGTGAATCTTCCTCGATTTCCTGAATAAAGCTGTTGATCAGTGTCTGCAGCTTGAGCATGTTATGAGGAAAGATGGAGACGCTCTTGTAAAGGGCGCCACAGAGAATTCTGGCTCCCTTCCATCTTACTGAGACAGAACAGGAATTTATGAAGATACCAAACTTCTGTTCATAAAGCGCTGATATGCACACTGCGTTAGAAAGCTCTGGGTTGGAAGGCAGCCAGTATCTTTTGCAAAAGTTAAGAATTGTGGGTTAGAGGCTTATGAGGGGGAGAATGTTGCAGAAGAAAGAACTGGACAGGACTGCTAGAGAATAAAGAGGCTACAGTCACTATCAAGGGGAGGGGGAAAAACAAACCCACTTTAGTCTGTTAAGCAGTAGCTACTTTGCTGTTTGTTTTCATATACCATAATTGGTTTGATTTTTTTCTTTTAAATCACTTTAGGAGGTTCTTCCTGCCACCTTCATCCCCGGCACGCTTGAGTCCTCCTTTTCTGGCTGGAGACTTGTGCTTCATCAGTTGAATGGTGAATCAACTGTCTGTATATAGCTAAGGAGCCAAATGCTCTGTTAAAGGGAGCAAAAACAGCATTACATTTATTTACTCCTGGTTTTTGTTATTTCAAATTAATTACAGGGATGCTTATGAGGCAGGGTTGTTGACCACACAAATATAAGTTGTTCATGATACATATAGTCTGGGAGAAACTGTAATTGCTATGCTAAAGATAATTTATTCTGTGGTTCCATTCAGCTATATATTTAATTTAATTTTTCCATTCTTCTTCTAGGGGCACTAGTAAGCATTATTCCAAGTAGGGATAGTAATGATGAGACAGTAATTGTCTGAGTAAATTATCCAAGCGGCCTTCTTTTTTTCGCTTCCTACATTTCTGGTGTCCTCTGGCATCAGAACAGAAGTATATGTTAGTCCTAGGCTACATAAATGAAAAGTTCTGTCTACATTACAATTAAAAACATGCTAGGTCACATGGTTTTCACTTGACGAGTTACAGCAGTGCTGTTTTGCAAATAAGGTTTTAACTGTGTTGTAAGTGTGAAGTCCTGAACTGACCAAGTCTGGAGTAACTGGGTCACCTGCCAGAGTGTTTTGTGACGTTGGTCATGGGAATATTTGGAGAAGCAAAAGTGCTATAGTTGCATAGCTGTACCAGTATTTATGTTGACATTGGAGCTTAAAGATGTGTATTCAGGAAGCAGAAACAATACCATGTGTAACTAAGATATGTGAGAGGAACGGAAAGTCTAGTTTTAAAAAATCCAGCCACTAAAAGACATGGATTGTTGAAGAAACATTGCAATTCTTTCAGGTTTACTTCTTAATTTTTGTACCCTGAGAGCTGCCTGCTCTTGGAGAAAGAGAAGTAGCAGCAGCAGCATAACCCCAAAAAGAAAGCAGTGTACCACTGGCTGAATCACTGTGAACAAAAGAATAGTTCCTGGCCTGTAGAACCAATTGCTAAGTACATGACAGAGTAAACACAATATATACTTGTGAAGTAGAGAGGCTGTATAACAGTATGTAGACAGTATTGCATGTAGTTACCTAAATATGTAAAACCATGGAGTTGCTATGCAGCCAAGGAGCTGTAGTCTTAGACCACCCTGTTGTGCTGTGGAAGCAGGATGATTAATCCCCCAAAATGGCCCCAAAGCCCTAGCAGTCTAAAAATAGAGTAAGAGAACAGGTGAAGGTGGCACAACAGGGTAGCACCAGCAATTTAAAAGACAGTGATAAGTTTGCTGACAGATCCTGTCTGTAAAGAAAGCTGGAATTAAAGCTTTTCTTGCAGTAAGAGCTTCCTCTTGGGACCTACGGTCTCACTTGGTAGGCCAAATAAGTTTGAAAGACTTGCATCAGTAAAAGTGTCCAGAAGTGAATCAGGTCTCAGTACCAATTTCTGAATTGCGACAGTCTCTTGAGATTGGTCCACACTCATCTATAAACATAATGAATATTAATTAAATGTAGTAGTTGTACTTTAGGCAAGTCTCTCTACTGTGTTTGTCCCCTGGAATCAGCCAGTTAAAGAATGCACTTCTTACCAGACTACACAGCATCCATACTACTGGGAAAACAGATTTGGTAGCTTGCTTATTGAACCATGAGTCTCCACTCTCTCAAAAGCCTTGAAGTGGTATTAAATCTGTTTACTCATTGGTTTTTACTTTTACAGGGTAAGAGAAGCTGGTAACAAACTGAAACAGCTGTGTTAATTTTTTTTAAAAAATAACAAACTTTATGTAGACCTATAGGTCTGTCTTTTTTGTTGGATTCTTTTTTTTTTTTTTTAAAGCAAATTATTAGGTAGATTCGCAGAAATACTTTGCAAACTCAAGTGGGAACTTAGGTCTCAGTTTACTTTCTGTTATGCAGATCAGTATGCAGTTTCCTTTTAATGGAAACTCCTGGAAAAGGCACAGTCAGCTATCTTTGCCTACTTTTTCTTGGAGATGAGAGCTCAAGATACTTCAGAGACTAAAGCTGTCAGCTTTATGCATGAAGATCTTTGCCCTCTTGTGCTAGAAGCAGCACAAAACCGCACAAGTATGACAAGCAGTTAGAAGCAGATGTAGTGAGTTTTACTGGGAAGGCAGTAGTTTGCATGCCCTTTTAAGAAGTCATTGTAGTGACCACGAGGGGGCATTTTATCAAGACACCGCAAAACCAACTGTATTACTCGTGATCAGTGGGGGAGTGGCATCGAGGCTCTTAAAGGACAGACAAGCTGTTGTGACAGCCAGGAGAAAGGCTAGTAGAACAGTAATAAGGCACTCCGTTCCAAATCCCGCCCCCCCCCCCCCCCCCCCCCCCCCCCCAGCTTCTACTCTTCTGATACTGGAACCTGTAATGCTTGTTTGCTAATTGCTGAGGCTAGTGCAATTGAAAATTTTAGATAGCAGTTATTGGTCTTAGCCTTTGAAACAGGTAATTCAACTGGTTGATTCTTAGCATGGCTGACTTTGTTTGCACCCCGGGGTCTCACTGGATACTAATGACAAGTGGAGCTAGGACATTGGTGGCTTTACTATATACTACTCATCTTTTCTATATCTGCATCTTAACTGAAAACTGGAAAGGTTCCTTATCTTTTTTTATATTCAACTATATGACATTGCCCTTCTAGCCAACTCTATGCCTTGGTCTAATTAATCTGTCTTGCCACTGACTCATTTCTGTAACTTCTTTCTTGGGTTAGACCTTCTCCTTCCTCTAGTTCCTGCATTTACTTGCCAGAAGCAGCTTGTGGTGGCAATTCTCCCTTTGTGTCTGTGTTGTTTCCATTCAACAGGCTATGTGTCTAGATCTGTTTCCTCTGCTGCACAGGACAAAGAATCCAATCAGCTCCTTTCTCAGTGCAACAGATGTCCTGAAGAATTATTTTTCCTGGCCTATTGTTCCTTTTAATAAAAGTCAGAAGAATGATATTTATGTTCTTTACTTGCATAGAGGAAAGTACTTTTTCCAGGCATCTGAAAATGTTCTGAGTCTCATGGTGGGTGACACACTTACTTATACCTAAGGCACAATATTTCAGCCTGAGAACCCACAGGATGTCATTTGGATTTTATCTATTTTCAGCAATATAAGTTCATAATTCATCAAATGGGTAGTGGTTAACCTCTCATATAACAAAACATTGATTACAAAAAGGGTGTCAAACTTTCCCCAAATGTCCTAAAAGCAAAACTGACAAGTCACACAGTGACTGACAAATGAACAAGACTATGAAATAGCAAACCCCATCACTCTTATGTGTGAGAAGGCAAGGGGTTTCAACCTTGTAATTAAAGAAGCTGAGACTAATGATTGTAACATTACTAGAATGTTGGCCTTTTTACTAAATCTAACTTATTTTATTGCAGCATACTAGTAAATTGGATGTATATGCACACACAAAGTCCAAACAGACACTGTAGAGACTAACTGTTCAAGCAGGGTAAAGCAGCGGTGTGTTGATTGTGGCTTACTCGCAACTATTGATGTAAGACTTCGCATGGTGAGGTGGCACTATGACATGCAGCCCCAGGCAATCTGTATGAAGGGCTAATGCAGCTCCAGATAAGATGAGTAGCTGGCCAGTTTACAAGTTGTAGGTATGCTTTGCATATGTAGGAGGACTTTATGCATAAACTGGTTCCAGAAGGTGTTACGTGTTTATGTTCAGCCTGAAGAGTGGTGTAATCTTGGTGTGATTCCTGGGTGTAATCCTTTAACCATACAAGTCAGAACTACAATTGTAAAACTCATTGCACTAGAGACTTAAAAATAAGGTATAAGACTTCAAATGAAAAGGAGATATATCTGGTGGGCTAGTGCTGAAAGAATGTACTTTTTTTGCTCTGTATTATTGGCTGCAGATATGGTCTTAGGAGACTCTTAAAGCTCAAGGTGATGTTAAGTAGCCTAAACTCCTTGCAAGCCCTGAGGAAAAAGGGGAAGTCTTGTAATAAAAACCTGGATGAGCGATTGTTATCCTCTGTAGGTGGATCCAGTGCATAATGGCTGTCTGGTATGTGCTGGGGTTTTGGGGAGCGGGAGAATTAATATGAGCATGCGTTGCCTATTTTCCTCAGTATGTAGTTTTTGTGTTACAACTGAGGTACTCTAATAGCTTGCTCTTGCCAAAGGGATGATTCCCATCCTTCCTTCTGCCTCCCTATTTTTTTTTTGTGGCTGTAGCTAAAGCAATTCTATTGCTTCCTTTTGTACCAGAAATAGTGATCTGGCTTGGAGGATGAATTTATTAGAAAAATTTTTCCGAGCAGAAGAAAGTTGTTTCCTGTGTATTTAACTCCTTAGGGCCAGCCTGAACTCATCTCTTCCCTGAGTCCTCTCACTACAGCATTACTGGCACTCATTACTACTCTCACTACAGGACTACTATCAGATGAATCTCGACTGTGGTATAAAGTAGTTTGCAGTTTGTCCATTTCAGAAGTCACTAGATCAGCTTCACTGTAATATGAGGCTTTTATGTAGTGCAAGGGAAAAAGAAAACACTCCTCAATTTTGTTTTTCTTTGCCTGCCAACAAATGTGATTTTTTTTCCTCTATTAAAATAATGCAGCAACTTCTGAACTGTGGTATGTGTTTGTAGCACTGGGATGAGGAGAAGGGAATAGGAAACACTTGAGAGCGCTGGGGGAGAAGGTGCCTGAGAACTTCTGCTCTGAAAACTAACTCTGGGAGGGTATGGCTGTGAATTAGAAATTTCAGATAGATTTATCGATTTCCCAAGATAAAAATACAGTGTTATGCTATATAGTTCCATGAAGCTGGCACTCTGAGGAAGCAGGTACTTCTGCCCAAATCTGTCTTCCAGAAACTTGTTCCAGCCTTGGTGCTGCCATATTTCTTGCTGCTGGCACAGTCATTGCTGTGATTGTACACAGAACTGGCTCAGTAAAAACTGAACCAGCAGGAAAACAGTCTTTTTTTGTTTCACCCAGGTTACTTCTAAGCAAGCTCCTGTCTTGCCAAATGAGTGCTTGCAATAGTGTAAGAACACACGTGAGTTGCCTGGAGGTAAGGACAGAAAGAAGGGAGACTGCCTTCTACTGACACTGCCACTGTCTAAAGTGTTCATGGAACTGACATTTCATTGTGCTCGGCACTTTCACATAATAAGCAGCTCATCCTCTGAAGAAGTTGCATCGTGAATAAATGAGGTAGAAGTGTGGGAGCAAAGAAGTATCTTCCCTGATTTCTCTTGGGGAAATTGAGGCTCAGAGAATTAAACAGTTGCCTAAGAGTAGAAAGGCTGACTTGCCAAGAGCCAAATTCCAGTCTCCTGAATCATAGCCTTGTGCCTTATCCACAAGACCAACCTTCTGTATTAGTATTTCCTTTCCCTCCACCCTGTTTTGAGAGGAAGCACAGTAGCATTGTTCTATGGCAAACAGGCTCAAAACATGATACAGGAACAGTTTGAGCAGAATGGCTTGAACAACCTTTGAGTTTATCATTAATCTGAAAGCCATGACTTTTCTTGGACTGGCTTCTGCATTAGACCCTTCCTTACAACCAATAATTCTCAAAAGGCCTGACACCGTTTAAATAAGAGGCCTTTGAGATTTTAAAAAAACCAAACCAAACCATACTTCAAACAACAAAAGGTTTCTTAAGGCAGAGAGGATTGAAAATAACTAATCGGGAGTGTGTGAGGCTTCAGATACAGTGAGCAAGAAAACAGGGCTTCTAACTTTTTTTTCCATAAAGAGAGAAGGGAATGATTATTTTTTTTTTATTCCCAGTATGATGTACCTTATTAGGGGTGCCATACTCTTGTTTCTTTTTTTCTTTTTTTTTTTTAAAAAAAAAAGCTACCTTAGTGCCTGTTTGGCTGCTTAACCAGGCCAGTGACAAGCGGCTCATCTTTGATCTAAGTCAGATAGCTGGGAACAGGAAATAAAGACTTAACAGCTTGCCAATGCAGCTTTTGCATCACAGCAGGCTTCAGCAGACTTTATTGGGCAATGCCTGTGCTAAGCACCACTAAAGAGCCATCATCATAGGCTTGACAAATATCACGTCAAACGTTCAGTCCTTTGCTGTAGGAAGTTTAGGTGGTGGTTTCCCCCCTCCCCCCCCCCCCACTCTTTACCCTTTTCTCCTCTTGCTTGCCCCATGGCATTCTCTGCCAGAGCAGGAAGCTTAATTCCTTATAGCAACCTAGGTGTTAACTGTGTTAGTGCAGTGGCCAGTGAAGAGCAGAAGGGAGGACCTGTCTTTGACCTTGTTAAGTGGAGAAAAATGGGATCTTAAATGAGTGGCTTGAACTGGAAGATAGGAAGTGAAGCGCTGGATGAAACTGGTCTAAGAATTCTAGTATCTTGCCTCTGGCTGTAGCCAAAGTCAGCTGACAAAAATAAGTGATGCACCTGGCTTTTGTTATGCAATGCTAGAGGAGGGGAATTCCGTCCTGCTTTTTGCCAAGATCTGCATATGCCCGAAGTTATGACATGTTCTTATACTTCATGTCAGTTGACCGGGTTTCTGTAACTTGCAGTGCTATACTGCAATTCTCTAGCTTGCATCACTCTCATGGGATAATCCCTTTGCCATAGATTTGTATCACGGCAGAACAAAATTGTACACAGGGTAGTTGCAGGAATAGAGGGATCTATCTATATGCTTGCATGACTTTGAGTAAGGCCCCTTTAATTTGTTTAGGTTTTTGTCCTTTACTTGGGAAGGCTTCTCAGTTTCTGTAGAATTTTCCCCAAGTTTAGGAACATGAATGTATTATAAAACAGCAATGCTGGGCTGAGACTAAAAGATCGTTTTGGCCCACTATTGTGGTCTTCTGTGGACATCAGCTTATGGCTCCTGTTGGGGAGAGGAAAAACTGTCAAGAAAATGTCTCCGCACACACTGTCCCTGTTTCAGGACCTTTGTTCAAGGACTTCTAGCTCTAGTCTCCATGTATTCAGATGATGGGTGTGTATAGATCTTGTACACTGAAACACTTCATATGGTTAGTTTTCTTCTAATTTTATGATAGGTTGTTTTCATTTTAGGGGAAAGGGTAGGGATAGAGTTAAAGCTTTTGGGGATGCTGTAAGAAGTGCAACCCACTTATCTGTGTCTTAAAAATTATATAAAAAAGCAGTCTGTACCATGGGCACTGGCATGTATGTGAGATACTGCCTCAATTTCTAGCCCACAGCCTTAAGGATTATCTTTGAGTAGCCTGTTCCTGCAAGCCCTAAGAGTTAGAGTTCAAAAGAGCCAGGGAAAACTAGGGAAAGTTTATTGATGTTTTAGTCATAACATGATATTTGTATTGCCTGGAATATTGCCTTTAATTTCACATCAGTTTAGACTGTATACCCTACAATAACACTTTCCTTCTGAAGAAATGAGTAGAGACTTCTGTTTTGAGCCACAGAGTTTCCCAGGTGCCTTGGTCTGTGTGTATTCTGTAGCATCATGTGCTAGAGAAGTATGTGGGAACCAGGGATATAACCTGTATTTAGGGAAGCACCTGAATTCGTTCTTCCTGAAAGGCTGCAGTTCACTATCTGAGATTTTGCAAACCAGCCTGAAGATAAGAAAGGAAAAGTGTTTAGTCGCTTCATAATGCTGGTACCGACAGCTTTCTTTACATCCAAAAACCAAGCCTCATATGTACACTCCAGCTCATGGGTAATAACCTCCCAGGACCTTTCCAGCTTCAGCTAGCTGAGAGGCATAACAACCCCTTTCCCTTTTATAGTCCTGTCCAGATCACTTCTGTGACCTACAGAGTTGCCTCCAAATTGGGAGCATTTCTCTGGTTGTTCAATCTTGGTGAATGAAGGCTGGCCAAAACTGTTGTGCCACAGCCAGGTGATCAATTAAAGAACTGAAGTAGCTTCTAATATTAAATGTTCATGAGCTAAATGTGTTTGGATGCAGGCGGCTGGGATAGAGATGCCTGGGTTGTGTGTTTTCCTATTTGATACCTTGATGCCTCTCACCATAGAGCAGCACAAGCAACGAGATGCTGAGCTCTGAGCACCCTCTGTGCCATCCTGTTGGCCTCTCCGAACACCATTGCTGAAAATGCAAGAGAAAAGCATCCACCCTCACCTCAACCCTCATCTACCACCTTGAAGAATGGTTTTGTATGAGGTCTCTTTGTCGGTGCATGCTTTTTTGGGGTTGTGTGTGTATGTGTAGGTAAAGCCTAAGTTTGGTTTAGAATATTAGAACTGCTTTCCTGCTTTATTTTACATCACCAATTATAGGGAATCCAAGAAATCCCTGAAGACATGAAGATCTAGTCCTAATTTCTCATAGTTTTAGGGCACTACTGCTTTGTACCTTTCATGTTTTTGGTTTGGTTTTTTTTTTTTGCGGGAAACGAAATGAGAAAGCATGTTCTTCTGGCAAGAAACTAACCCACAAGCATGGAATTATTTCAGCATAATATCTAAATATAATAACATAGCTGTTCTTCCCTTTGATCTTCTAGAGCTAATGTCATGAACACTTTGATTATCCTGTGTGCCCCCTAGCCCCCTAGGATTCTTCTGTTCTGATTTCAGTTATGCATTTGACAGGGGTGCAACGATCTGACTGTATGATGAACTGTGAATCTTGAATAAGGGAAGTTTTGCTTGCTGGGATGGAGAAAGATGATTTCCATTTATAGGAAATACGACGATGGACAAAATTGAGGTTATAAAGAAAAGTCCTGTTTAGTTGAGAGCAGGAAGAATAACAAGCATCGGGCAGTCTCTTCTGCTTAACTACCTGGGCTAGCATATGGGTTTGCAGATTACAGAACAGCGTTTTCTGCCATGGTTCATATCTACGCACTCCACTAACCTTTGCTTTAAAAAAGGATAGTGAGAAAAAGTAACACAAAACAGTTATGTACGTTGCTTAAGTGCTCTTTGAGGCTGCTCTTGTTGTTTTATTAATATTTCCTTTTCAAGAATACTAACTCATTTAAGTGCATTTTCACATGTGACAGTGTGTTGCATTACCAGAGTAAAGATTTAAGGAAAACAATTTAAGTCTTGTTGATAACTAATGCAGTCTTGTACCACAGCGAGGTCTGGGCTTGGTGTTCCTTTGTGTTCTTTTTCCATACAGCTGTTTTTAACCCCTGCCTAGATACGGTTGTTCCTTATGGAACATTCCACCTAATCCAAGTTTGGGCCTGTGGGGTTGTTCCCCACCTGATTTAGCTCTGTCCCTGACAGGACTTTATCTAGCTGCGTCAGGGCCAGAACGTGAGCTGGGTCTCTGATTTAGACTTGGAATGCTCTGAAAGTTAGGTAGGTTTTGACTGTTGTGACTGAATCAGCTTGTGATGCGTTTTTCATTATCTTCAATATCAGTCTAGCCCTAGTACGTATAGTTTTCTGTCATTGTTGGCTGTGTGTGCCCACCAGGCCCCACGCAACAGAGTAACCCAGGCTTAACAGGAGAGCTTGGTCTCTAGGGGTTTGCAGAGAAGGAGAGGGGGGTGTTGGGGTGATGTAGGGGTGCTGCAAAGGCAGATGCCTTCTGGATGCTGAAAGATCCTGAAGAGGAGGGTGAGGGGTATGGGCTAGCCTAACCTCTCCTGTGCTCTGAAATACTAATCGAATTTAACCTTTTGTTTTTCTTTTTACGTCTGGCTACCGGGGGGTGGGGGGGGGGGGTGGTGGCGGAGGCTACGCTCCTTCGCGGCGGGGAGGGGGTGGCTTTTCCCCTCGGGGGGAGCATCCTGCCTCCCCTGCAGTTTCCCTCCTCCTCACCGGGACGGGGGGCGGGACGCGGATTTGGGCCGCCGCCGGGCTGCGGGCGGGGCCGGGCTGCGGGCGGGGCGCCGCGGGGGCGGGAACCGGGGCCGGGGGGCGACTACACGCACGTCCGCCGCCCGGGAAATTCCCCCTGAAAAGGGGCGGCCTGCGGGGCGCGGCGCGGCAGCGCAGCCAGCCGGGGCCGGGAGGGGAGTCGGGGCCCCGCCGTCCCTCCGAAGCGGCGTTCCTCCTTCCCCTCAGAGGTGTGCGCCGCGGCGGCGGCGAGAGGGCCTGAGCGGCTGCGCGGAGCTGTCAGCATGGCCGGTAAGCGGCGGGACGGGCCCCACGGGGGGCGGGGGGGGAGGCGGCCCTGGGGAGCCCCGGGCCTGCTCCCGGCGCGATGGGGAAGGCGAAACCCCCTCGGCCCTTTCCTCCCGCTTTCGGTCCCTTTCGTTTTTCAAACGCGTCGCTGAAGTAGCGGTCGCTGCGTTGGGGCAAGCGCTGCGAGGGGTGGTTTGCTTCTGCCCTTCCACTATCGCCCTCTTGGCCGAAGCCCCATGGCAGCCAGGGCTGGGGGAGCAACACCACGGGCTCTTACCCGTCACCCCAGCATCTGCTTTAGGCACGAAATCCGCGTCCGCGTAGCTCGTGAAGCAGGCTTACGGAAAAAGGTAACGAAGAAATATCGCAGGGTTGTTGGGATGAGTTGTGACAAGATCGCATAAGGCTGTTATGTTTCAGAAGGTATCTTTTTAAGTCTTGAAACTCTGTTATTGAAACATGAAGGCGCTAAATAAGCACATGGATCTCGTATCTGGGCTAGAGGCATGCATAGAGCACAGGCTCCGTGATGCTCAGTGAGATCCTCTTCACGTAGGAACTTGCCTATGAGAATGCAAATGAATAAGAAAGAGAGATGGCATAATGCAAAGTAACGTAGATAAGGGATGGTGCATTGAGTAATTACGACAAAAAGCACAATTAAGTTTCTTTAGGCTAAATTAAACCAAATTTGTCATCCTTTCAGAAAGTGGTTTTCTGGTATCTATCTTAGGGTTTAAAAAAAAAAACCAACCCAAAACTGAAGACTTGACTTGGCAGCATGAATAAGAATAGCATTTCTAAGGAAAGACGCTTTCCAGCCTCAAAACTTTGGGGTGTGTGTTCTGTTACCCCTTCCCAAAGTGTGAACTTTCACTCCTGCCAAATATATATGTGTCCTAACTATCAACAGAGAGACAAAACGACTGAATTTGTATGGAGGCTCCTTTTAAATGTCACATTATATTCCAGAGTGGGAAAACCAAAGCAGGAGAGCGCTTTTTTTTTTTTTTCCCATGGATTAATATATTTTTCAGCATAATTAGGAACCAGATAAGGAATTTTTTAGTAGGGGAAGTTCATAACTTCCTGGTACTAGCTAGCTTTTGTAGTTTTTTTTCTTTTGGTAGCTCTTCTGTAATGTAATGCAATAGTAAAGAGGAAGTTTGTGAGCAGTTTTGTCTCTCTGTTAGAATTCTTACAGTTTATGGAATCCTAGGTAGATTACTGCTTTCTAAAATAAAAACGTGTTTACACTTTCAGTTATTTTCGATTGAGCTAGAATGTGCTGTAACAAATCTCGAAATTTGAGAGACAAGCAAAGCTCAAAAACATCGTCTCCTTTTGCCTGAGGTTCTTTTTGCAGAACATTAGGAGCATATAGGTTGTCTGCTCTTGCTTTTCAGAAATGGCTTTTGCTGTGGTGGAGGTAGGGTCACCAGTGATCTGTAAGGAGCAGTGACATCAAAGTTGATGGGCAACACCTCTACCGTCTGTGTCTCACTGTGCAGTCACCTCAGATCATAGGGTTTCGGATGATACTTTCACATCTTCCACAAAGACCCGCAGCTGCTTTGCTTTCAGACGCAGATGTTGCTGGAGAGCCTGTTCACAGGGTGCTCCGAGTTGTGCAAGAAAACTACAAACTGTGCAGTCCCTCCAGAGCCTGCTTCCTTTGAGCAAAGGAACAAGACGAAATGTATGAAACCTCAATCCTGCTGTCGCTCTGCCTGGTGGCAGCGTGTCACACTTCCTCCCTGATGGCACAGCCCATGTTAAACTTTAAACCGGCCCGGGTTGCTCATCGTGGAGAGGCCTGATGGCAGTGTTGTTCTGAGTTTTTGGGGTTGTCCTTTTGTTCTTTTTTGCATTGCTCAAAACAGTTTAAAATAAACCAACCCTCAGTTCTTGCATGACTATGAGCTGGCTGAACTCTTGGAGCTGTTAGTGCTTTTGCCTGTTTTCCTTGCATATGTAATCAGGACACTTGATCTCCTATATTCTTTTTTAAATTTAGCGTAGTATTCAGGACATTGGGGGGGGACGACAAACAATTTTACAACAAAAAAGAACAAGAGGCAGGTTGTAATATGTAAGGTAATGTTTCTATTGCTAGCATGTGTATAGGCAATTATAATTAATTACAAATGCAAATTAAACTCTTAAGCACTCAGGTGAAGGATTAGCTAGATTTTTGCATTTCTTCCATTTCAAATGCTTTTCTGAGTAGTTGGGGGCAGGCAGGTAATATGAGTAGCCATGTGTTTCTTTTCCAGAATCTGCAAAAGAGAGTTTGTGTTTTGACTTAGCTTATATTTGTTTGACAAACACAGCGAGACATAAAGAGGATGGGTCTTTAGCGACTTGTGTGGGAACTAACAGACCTTTGTGTGTGACTGTAGATGGTGAAATAGTTAAGCCGTGCCACTTCACAGGCACATTGCTGATTTACAGAAATAGGGAACACCGAACAGACCTCCACGTCGCTGCAGCACGCTGATAATACCTTTAGTTCACACAAATGCTTTTATGTGTTTCCTCTCTGCACAAACCATGATGACACCGATTATCATGGTAGAGATGATAATGTGATTCTTAAATAGAGTGAGAGAGAACCAAGATAAAGTGAAGTTTAATGTTTAATCCCTGGAGGCTGCTGCATCATTGAGCTTTACTTTCCCACAAACACACCTGCTGTTCAGCAGTGCGTTTGCCTTCAATGACATTTGTTTCAACCACAGCCCTGTAAAGATCACTGAGCCCAGGGTTTTAAAATAAAGTGCTCTTAATAGGTGAGAAAAAAGTCCTCTTGAGCCAAGTATTAATAGAGCATGAAGGGAAATTATTGGTTAAAGCAGAGAGAGTTAAAGACTTGAAGTGATTGTGTTCTAGAGTAGTTTCAAACAGCAAGGCTCTAGCTAGTTTTGACAAATACATAATATACGTGGGTGTACTGTGTGTCTGGTTAGCAGCTATGTAAGCACGTGCATCTCCGAAGTAAGATGATTAGTAGGCACTTTGCTGCAATTTTGTCATTAAAACTTCTAAAATAGATTTTTAATTTAGTATATGGATATGTGTCTGTGTGTGCGTTACGTAGGAACGGAAAGGTGAGATTCTTTTCTCTCCTCAATTGCACCATGGAAATGGGAGGCGGACTAATTCACAGCAGATGCTCCTCACTGCTGGCAGAAGTTCTCTCTTGTCTGGTCCACTGGACTGTGCTGATAAATACAATAGCATAAGTAAATTTAAGTATGAAGGTTAAATAGCCAGACACTGGTGTGTGAGCTTGGTTTTGTGAGAAGCTCAGACTTCTGCTCTTTCTTTGAAACCAACTTGGCATCATTTCTAGGCTTTTTTGTTATCAGTGCCCGTGCCCCCCACCCTTTGTTGGACTTCCTTATTTTCCAGAAGGAGAAAATATGCAAAGCTTATCTAAACGAGGGTTAGATTAAATCTGGGAAGTGTCTAGAAAAGGGACCATGGTCTATTTTTAGAAAATCATTTAGAATCTTGACAGGAGGCAATCAGTTTAGATGTTGCATTTTGATAAACTGTTAAAAAGGAACATAGGAGAGTCCTAAACTGTAGTTCTCAAACATTTGGCACCAAATACAGCCTGGAACGTATTTTGCCTTTTTAAAAGGCATTCAAGATTTGAAAAAGCACGTGTGGTTGGAGACAATTCCAGCATCAGAGCTGCTTTCATGTATCGCCATTCCACAGTTGTCTGTAGGTGTGTTACAGTGGAAATGTGCGTTCAGGTAAGACCAAGATGACATCCCTTCTCTGCTTCTCTTAATGACTTCATCTTTTAGGTTCTAATGATTTCCTGCTTTGAGTATGAACCGCTGTAACACTGGGAATGTTGTGCGATCAACAAATCCTAGGCATAAAGTTCAAGCTTTGTGTTGGCAAGTATGCCTAAATCATTGTAGGTGCAACAAAAGAGAAGCTTTTATTATGGAGTCAAGATTGGAATCCATCTCTGTGCGAAAACTCATATGCTACGGACCTTAGGCTGTATAGACCTTGGGCAAAAGGAAGTAGGGGATCTTTTACCCTTTTAGCATTTCCAATATATTTAATAACTATTTTGCTTTTTACGTGGAAGTCCAAGCATGTTTTTCAGTGCTGTGCCACAGGATGTTGCCTGTCATGTTTGTTTGTGATGCTCAACCTTGCTTGAGTAGGATGCTATTACATGAAGATGACAGAGAGCTCAGTAGACATTTCCATAAGCTATGTTCTTCTGACCATGCAGCATGATGATTCAACCTCTACAATATTTACCTACTCTCTGTTATTTGTTTTTCACATGTCATCCCACTGTTGTCACTGTTCAATTCATGATCCTGTTTGATGTTCTCAGTAAGATATATTAAATAGCTTCTTACCGTCTGGCAATAAAACATCACTTGAAAAGTATTTACGCTCTTGCTAAGTTAATGTCTTTCTAACCCACCCCCCACCCCCCCATTTCAGAGTTCTGCTCTCTTACTCCTGCCTGTCACTCAAGTTTCCTGAAAACCTCTTTTTGACAACTGCCCAATGGCTTTTACTGAGGTCTCATTGTCTGGGGAGATACTGTGGCTAGAAGCTGTCCCTGTGGGAGGTGGGCAGCTCAAGATGTAGATTCAGTACCAGCAATCAAGTATTTTCTGAGCCCACATGATAGTATTCAACCCAGTAGGAGTGTTGTGGGTTTTTTTTCATATTTTGCATAGTTTCTGCTTCACTATAATGGGAACTAAATCAATCGATTCTGAGGAAATATCTTCACTTTCAGAGGACATTTAAGAGATCATAGGACTGACAGTACCTATTGAAAGGACAACCATTCCTAAAAGTGTATTATAATTAAAAATATCAACCATTCCCCAGAATAATGATTTGTTTCCTGTTGTATAAAATCCTCTTTTATTAGATGCATGCTCTCTAATAGCTAAAAGAAGCTAAGTTCTAGTTGAGATGGAGGGGAGGGCGTCCTTTGCTAATTAGTTAGATGGTATTGGTACCTGAGGCTTCATTTAAAATCTGTTCTTTCCCCTCACCCCCCACCTTCAGTGTGTGCATGTACATAAAAAGAAGAGTAGGTTGTGTGAGAAGGTAGACCAAGTACAAAGATGGTAATATCAAAGAGTCTAGATTTTCTAATTCTTACAGCTTCTGCTGCTTGTTAAGCTCTGCTGTGTGCTAACATTGCAAATGTCTTGTTTTTAAGGTGGCCCTGAGCCCTACATTGAAATGTTTGAACAACCCAGGCAAAGGGGCATGCGTTTCAGATACAAATGTGAGGGAAGGTCAGCAGGCAGCATTCCAGGAGAACACAGTACCGAAAACAATAAGACGTTCCCGTCCATACAGGTAAATACCGCTTATATCCATGAATTACCATTGCCTGCATTAACATTGTGCTGTGGCTATGCATTGGACTCAGTGCAGTAAATAAAATGCTTTTCATGTCATGTTCTGTTATTCTTTCCTTGGCATGCAAATGTAGTTGCAACAGAGTGGAAAAAAGAGTTCTTTGCTCCTAGTCATTAAAGACTTTGTTTCAGATTTACAAGAAGAGGAGAAGGCGTAGAGGCAGTTAACAAAGAGCTGGTAGAGAGGGAATTCAGTAAAGTTACTCATTGTCTGGGAATCATTCATTATTAGCTTTTTCTATATGCACATTTGTTCTGGTTTCTTAGTTATGTGACTAGGGTTTGTTTTTACTGTTTGGACTGCAGTATAAATTTTGGGAGAGCTTTGAAGGAGTTTGCGTACAAAATTTGAAAAGGCTTTGAAAAGCTGCTGGGCGCAACATGAAAGAAGGCACCTTGTACAAGTGAGCAAAGTAAGAAAGTAACTTGCAGCCAGTGATTCAGTGATTAGGCTCTGCAAAAGAAACTACCATGAAGTGTGTGAAGTCAGAAGGGGATACAGAATTTAAAAATGGGCTGAGAGAGGGGAATTATGTGGTCAGAGCACCTGCAATGAAGACAATTCAGGTGGTTGCATTAGGAATGGGTTGGGAAATCCAGAATAAAGGGATTCAGAGCAGCCCTAGCAGCTATGATCAAAGCAGGGACAAAGATAGAGACAGCAGAGGTGGAATGGAAGCACTTTGGCAGTAGCTTTCCTATGTGGGACAATGAAATGTGTGAGAGACCCGAGACAGGCAGGGTAAGGTAGAAGAATTTCTGGTCTCCTATTTGAAGTTTAAGTTGCTAGTTTTCCTTGATCTCTTTGATTTGGAGAAGATCTTTCAGAGATGAGGTTAGAAGAGAAAGCCCAAATATAAATGGGAATTTATGAGGACTTGCCATCTTGAAGTGCATTACAGTGCCCAGGAACAGAAGCTGTGTATTTGTGTTTGCAATGTGTGCAAGTACATTAAAAAAAAAAAAGTGGAGCCGAAGGTGGAGTCTCTGGAATCACAGCAGAAAAAGAACAGATACAGAGGACATGAACTCTGAAAAATATGGGATGTTTTAGGCTGAGGCATAAAATTTGTATTTTTACTCTATTTAGCTCTAAGTAAGGAGAGGGAGAGTTTGAGACAGATGGTATTGGCAGTCATGTGGAATAGCAGAGTGAGCCTCTACTGTAGAAGCTGGTCTAGCCCTGAAGCCAGAATTACCCAAGGAAAGAAGCAAACAAGAAGGTTCCCCCCTTGACTATCACAGTGCTAGATTTGGTTAAGGAATGCAGGAAATGGAGATCTTGCCAGACTTTTTTTGTCAGCACTCTACCAATTGAACAAGGAACTATGTAGGCTGCTGGCAAGAGTAAATGCTTCCAGACTGTCAGCCTAAGGCTGTGTCAGGGCACAAGTTGAACAGGCAGTATAAACGCTTGATTCCTCTTAGCCTGGACAGTGCTGCATATGAAGGCCAGCCAGAACCCAAAAGGGAAGATGGGACATGGTAGGTGACCGTGCAATCCTGGCATAGTTTGTTCTTTTTTTAAAGGTGACTGTTGATGACAGAGCTGATTATTAATGATAGCAGGTGATTTCTAGGTGAATTCCTGCCTCCCTGAAGCCTGTAGGAGGCTTTAGTGCTGATTAGTTTCTAGGGGAGTCCCCTCTAGAGATGGAAACATCAATGAGGATGAGAACAGAGAGGCCAGGAGGAGATTACATTTTGTGATGCGGTTGAGATGAAGAACATCAAGGAGGAACTGGAGAATCAAAAGTGGCTAGGTCAGGCTTCAAGTTCAAGGGACTGGGCATGAAATGAGGGAGAAATGATGTAATAGTTGAAGAAGTTGAAGGAGCCATAGAAGTTTTACTTTGAGAGTAAAAAGTAACGGTGGCTTGTATGAAGGCCAAACTGGAGGCTGAAAAAGCTAACAGATGATGGAAGCTAGAAGAGCAGAGGTCAAGTCAAAGGTTTGAGATGTTGGCTGAAAAGGATGTATGATGGATCCTTGGAGACTCAGGAGGTGGAAAGACAGGGCTGGAGGATGAGAGGAACAGTTACTTTTAGGGCAGGGGAAGTGGAGGAGGAGAGCTCGCCTCTGCACAAATATGTGCCTGAGCAAGTCTTGTATTTGCTTTCAAGTTGTTATGCTTCAAACAATTTAGGCCAAACTGCCTCTTTTTTTTTTTTTATATATATACACTCACCCACACAACCCTCAGTGACTTCACTGGTAGCCATCAGCATGAGGGAAGAGTTTTATGTACCTGCGAAACGTGCATTGAGTTAGGCTGATGACTGTTGTGAAGGCTCTAGTCGGAGCTTCAGAATTTAGTGCCCCCCTTCTTGAATCAAAGATCGAATATTCACCTGAGAATTCATTAAAACAAAACAAAAAAAATACTTCATAGGGGATTATGTCATGCTGTATCTGTTAAGATCCTCTTTCACTACGTAGTGTTCCATGCACAGGTAATACCCTTATCCCTGAGGCTTTAGGATTTATTCCCCAAGTTCTTTGGAGCTAGACCTGTCCTTCAATAAGCATTTGTATGTGGTCACCTATGTAGAGTTTTGTGTCTTTCATTGTAAGGCTAGATAAAATAATGCAATATGTCCCGTTACATTTGGTCTTAGAGCACTACAAGCTGTTTTACTCTTGGGTCTAAGCTTCTGTATTACCTCTGGCCTTTTGCACAGGGATGAATTCAACTTGTATAAAGTACCCTGGTAAGATGGTGAAGCAAGAGATCTCCAGCCTCAACAGAAAAAAAAAAAAGGGAAAGGAAAAAAACATTCTTTAGAGCCTTTCAGACTTCCTTCCTATTCTTGCAGTAGGGTAGTTTAAGAGAACTGAATGGGTTGAATGTCAAATACTGGCACCAGCGAAATTTTATCGTTACAAATAACCAGCTTCTTTGGCAAAACTCGCAGGTGAAGCATGTTTTACTTTCTGAAATAGATGAGATACTTTTGAAAAAAATGTCACTTTTCAAATATTTTGCCAAGCAGTTGGGTTTTTTTAGCATAAAATGAACAGAACTGAAATGGAATGAACAAAACCTCTGAATGGTCCTGAAGCAATAATGGTATTTTCTTAGCTGTGGGATTTCATCCATATAGTAGTTTAGGATAAAATGTATTTTCTATGTGGGGACTTTACTAGCCCTGGTATCTGAAACCTAGAACATATCACTTTTTTTTTTTGTAGATTCTGAACTATTTTGGAAAAGTCAAAATAAGAACTACCTTGGTAACGAAGAATGAACCCTATAAGCCACACCCTCATGATCTAGTTGGAAAAGACTGCAGAGATGGCTACTATGAAGCAGAGTTCGGGCCAGAACGGCGAGTCCTGTCGTGAGTATTGGTGTTGCTTGGGATTTTGATTAATTATGCATGTGATTAGCAGATCTTAAGTTTTAAAACTCTTGACTAGTGATTAAAAGGGCAATTAGTATGCTGTCTTTGCGGAAGATTGCTAATCCATCTCAGAGAGAGGGCAACTTCTCTTTGAAGTATTTCCTTCTTTTTTCAATGCTTCATACACTCATCTTTGGTCCTGTTTTTTTCTGACTACCCTTTCCTCTCCTTTGTTCATTCTCCCCGTGGCCATCTCCTTTTCCTTTCTCCCACTTGTTTGCTTTTTTAAGTTTTGTTCAGTAACTCTTCTTACTCTTGAGCATGACTCTCCTACATGTGAAAATGCTGAGTAATAGAATGGGTGGCAACAACATTAGAATTAGTACTTCACAATGATAAGAGGTTTAGGGAAGTTCAAGTCTTCCATGGGCATTAGATTGGGACTTTCTGGAAACTGGTGGAGAAAGTTTACACTGGCTGAGTGTCACATTTATTTAGAGGTAATGGCCGTAACACATCTAGAAACCTGTTAGTAGCTGTCACTGTTGTTGATATTTGTTTGGGTTGTTTTTGTGTAAAAATACAGATTCTGCTCAGGACTAGCTCTGTAGAGCAGGCATGCCGGAGAAGGATCTACTTGTGGATGTAGTAAGGGAAACTGAGGCTTTGTATGAGATGGGTTTCTTGGTGCTGTTCAGAGAAATGTGAGGAGTATTTAAAATGCAGTTGTATTTGATGGCATTTGCTGTACGCTTACCAAGTTTTATGCAATAAAGTAAAAGCAGAGTAAACTGCAACAAATGTTGAGTGATGATTGCCGGAGAGGGGAATTTAGAATTGACAAGCTGTTTGTGGTTCAGTTTGCGATGTAGTAAATTTGGAAGTAGGATATTGCTTTGGAGTAAACATAACTGAGCTGGGAAGAAAATAAGGTAAATATTTCAGTGTATAAGTAGCTCTTACGCACTGCTCTCAGGCTGATGTGATTCTGTTGATGCTAGTGAAATTACTCCGTATTTATGTGGGTTTAGTCAGCAGAACACTATTAAAGGAGAGAACTGAAGACACAGTCTGTTTGAAGATGATGATTGCCTGATGGTGAAATAAACACTTGTAATAGTGGAGATACTTCTTCAACACACAGCCTGGGCTCTAGTGATCATGAATGTGCTGCAGTGTATTCAGGTAGCCTGTAGCACGTTGACTATACTGTCTTCTGCTGTTACAGATACTAACAATTTTGTTAGTTTATTGGGTTTAGTTCTCTTCACAATGCTGTCCTAAATGGCAAATGGTAGAAAAGGATTAGTAAATATAATTCATATCACTTTTCCCCCCACTGTCATACCTCTCTAGAAAGGTCGGGCTGTCCCTTCAGGCACTTACCTTCCATCTTGTTGTGACAACCTCATCCTCGTCGGCTTTCCCGCAAATAGAGCTCCCCTTCACCTTGTCTAAAACACAATTGCAAATATCCTAAACCATTAAGGGACCTTGCACCTTCCTCTGACCATCTATTCACCTGCTTCTCCTTTGTCTTCTCAAATCAAGCTTCTTCGCCCAACGTCAAAGGATGTCTGCCATCCCATTTTCTGCTCTCAGCTCTGTGCCTTCTTATCCAAAGCAAAGAAGCCTGATTGCTTAACACCTGTGCAGGAAGATTGTTTTTCCTCTTGGTGTGTTGTTGCACAAGGTTAAGTGTGTAAATGCGAGGCAAGCCTGTAGAGAGGCCATTATAGGATGTAATGCCAAAAAGCATTGGGACGCTCTGCAAAAATTTATTTGCAAATTTTTATTTCATCTCCATTGTATGCGTGCATCAAATTCTTTGCCATAATGCTATGTCTCCATTTCACTTAAGGCACTTGCGATTGTTTGCTATATCCATCAATTCTCCTCAATAACGTTAGGTAATAAGCCTCTCAGTTTCTTACAAAATAGTAAGTGGGCCACTTTCACTTTACTGATAACTTTACTGATAATTCAAAACTGTAAGCTCCAATTGAGCTTGACATTGGATGGGAGTAGGGTAGAAATATTTTCTTTGAAATGTTTCCAGCATTGGTACACTCACCTTTTTTTTCTTTTTTTTAACAAATCATTGGTTGCTTTAAGATGAAAGGACAGTATGATCCATAATTGAATCTGGATGTTTAAAGTAATTTTCCTTTTTGTGGCTGGTGACTCAGTCGTCACATTCTTCTCTTCAAGTCTGTGTTGGAGAAAAGCCTCATAACAATACCAGCAAGCAGGAGATATCCTCTCTTAGTGGTGGTTCCGGCTGTTGACTCTTACTGAGCATCCCTGGGCAAAAATCCTTCCCCCCCCTCCCCCAACTGGAATTATTACTCCCAGATTTTGGGCTGGTCTCGAGTAATTACTCTGCTTTCCGCTTGTTTAAAGTTCCCCATGTAGTTTGGTTGAACAAAGTGTTTTGTTCTGCCTGTGGTATAATGATCTCTGTACTGCTGCCTGAACTTGATCAGAGCCCTCCCTGGCCATAACATCCAGGCAAAAAGCATGAACGTTGGAGTTTGTGTGACTGCCTTTATACTCAGATTTTTACTTCCTAGTTTGCTGTCTCTCTACATGGATGATATCATAGTTTTTAAAACTGTTTTTCATTTTTTTCTCTCTTCCTACTTCTCCCTCTCTCTTCTCGTTAGTTTGCTTGCTTCCTGTTAGCTAGTGTTGTTGTGAAACCCCACAGCCTGCTGAGGTTCTCAACAGTTTCTCCTCTGATATGGCTCTCTGTTTAGCGATAGTTAAATACACACTTTCACTGTGACAACACATGTTTAAGAAAATGTTTATCACCCGAGAATTACAGGGTGCTTAAAAGCCTAGTTTCTCTCCAAGAGAGGCTTCATCCACAATGCATGCAAGGTGCAGAGTAATGGCCATCAGTCCTTGCATAGCTGGGTAGAGCTTTTGTTCAAGTCTGGTTCCGTGTTATGTGCTTGCTTGGTATCTGTGACTGACGGTGGATGGCTGGAGAGCCTGGGACTGCCAGATGGCAGTTTGGGGGTATGATGCGGAAGCAGGCCTGTACACAGACTTGAAGTGTGCTTCAGACTGAATATGTGGAATACAGTGGGTATTCTGGGAGGTGGGAAAAGTAATACGTGCTGTGATCAAAAAAAGTGCTACCTACAAGAGAAGATAGAAATAGGATTGCTCATCAAGGTACGGTATGAATTTTGAATGTCAGTAGCCACAATATGAAGCCAAAGTGCTTTAACAAATTACGAGATGCTACTGAGTTTTATTTTCTTCTAGGTCACTGTATCAAGTTCAGGTTGAAAAGGCAGCTTATGTGTTTCTCTAGTGAATAAAGGTTCTGGAGGGTGGAGCCTGTTTGCAGGGGATTTGGGAGCCTCTGAACAGAGTATATTGGGAGCAGGCAAGGGGGTTTAAGGAAATTAAACTTAATGTTTATAATGCTGTGATAGTCTTGTTCAGAGCAGGGAAATGTAGAACTATTCTTGAGAGTGTTGGCAGGAAAAAGGAATATCTTTAGGTGCATTAAGGTGGTTTTTTAGGCATAGCTAAAGCAAAGAACTTTTGTGGAGTTTCAAAGGAAGGGAAATTGCTGGTAGTTCTGGAGAAGGTCATGCCAGCAGGCATCTTATCTTCTGAACTTATTGTATGATCGTGAAATACGAATTGGTGTTTTTTTTGTTGTGTTGTTTTTTTTCTTTTTTACTTCCTGCTTTACATCCACTCAGCTTTGATGTCATGGGTTTTCCATGTGGGAAAGTCAGCTCGCCTGGGACTCCCCCCACCCCCTGCATCAGGGTGACCTGCACTTTTATGCAAATAAGGAAGAGCTACAGCTCTTTAGAACTTTTCCATAACTACATGAGATTTAAAAACCTGTTTTGACTTGTTTCAAAAAAAACCCCTTTAAAATAGTGTTTGAAATTTACATTCCCTGATAAAAGCAGGAGGGCAAATCCTTAGCTAGTGCAAGTCAGCAGCTTTATTGATAACAAAAATAATTGTCACTTTAAATTACCTGAAACTGAGTATTTAACTTTTAGTCACTGTAGGTTTACTGCAGGGTAACAACTTTTAATATAGAAATATATATTCTTAATAAAGAATATAAACTCTTTGGAATTTTATTTTAGTATTTTTCACTTCTGTTTCTGCTCTTATTTTAGAAAAAACTGCATCACTGCTTTTCAGATCTTTTACATCCTGCTCAAAATAAACCTTTTTTTTCCTTTCTTACTCTGTATGTTATCACACTAGTTAACATCAAATAATTTATTTAATATTCTACACTGAAGACTCTATTAGTTGCTGAAATCCTGCCACATGTGCTTCAGTTTTCAGAATCTGGGCATTCAGTGTGTGAAGAAGAAAGACCTGAAGGAATCAATCTCTTCACGAATCTTGAAGAAGATTAACCCTTTCAATGGTGAGTAGAAGTTAGCAGGTTTACTTTACAGGGTAGTAGGGGTTTTTTTTATCCTGCCTTTGCTCTTATGGTAGAGCTTTATTTATTCCAAAATATCTTTGTTTTTTTGAGAAACACTCTTCCCCTTCTCTGTCCCTCCTAGTCTTTCCTGTCATCACATGATGAATCTATTTGGTTAGTTGCCCCCCCCCCCTTTTTTTTTTTTTTTTTTTTTAAATCCCCTGCAGCAATGTGAGTTCCTGCTTGGACAGAGGCAATGGGATAGCAGCAGCAACCTTCCCTGGAAACTTCTACAAGTGTCTCAGGAATGAGGTTCCCCAGTTTTAGCAGCTATGAGAATGAAAGACTGAATTAGCATAACTCTGCAGCAACTTAAACCAATATAAATCTAACTTGCCACCATCCCATCTCATCTCCTGTTGGGACTCTGGTGTTTGTGACCTCTCATCTAGCCAGTTCAGGGAGCTGACAGACACCTTGAAGCTGCCTTTTGCTCAGTTTTACAGCATGGGAGCTGGTACAGGCACTCAGGAAGTCCACAGCAGTATTGGTCTCAGTCAAGTCTGAGGCAAGCTGTGCTGCCACAGAACCACACCTGTAAGGGCCTACCCACAGGCTGCAGTTTTACATGAGAGCTGATCTGTGGGCTGCTCTCAGAAAGAGTCATTCTACTCTTCCCTCTGTCCCTGGTCACACACTCCTACCACTTTCCTCACACCAGATACAGAGGCTGTGTGGCTACACAGTGAACAGACTCAGCAAGTTGCTCCAGTGGAAAACCAACTTGCAAGAAAAAAAAGTGGTTTCCCCTCAGATCAATTTGCTAAACCATTTCATCTCACAACTACATAATTGCTAAGTTCAATGCAGAGAGGGAGTGGGGAACGCACAGCAAAGTGTAGGGCCAACTGGAGTGGGACCAACGCTGAAAGCATGAAGGCGCAACTTGGGGGGAATCAGATGAAAAGCATAAAACCTCCTGAACTATTAGCTAAGAGCTGTTAAGAATGCACTTAGGTATTTCCTTAAGTGTGGCAAGAGTCTTGCTAAATTCAGGTAAGACCGTTCTTAGCGTTCAGAGCTGTATTTCTTGCTAGCTTCAAAATACATACTTTGTCCTGAACTAGGACAAAAAGAAGCATGTTGTACTTACTGTGGAATGAGAAATGTTTTAGACCACTTAATTTTTAGAACAGCCATTTGGAGTCAGGCTGATGGTCCTAATGGTCATCCATCTAAACAATTATCCTGGTTGATAACGTATCCTGTGATAATGTATGCACACAATAGCATCTGGTTTTGTCCATCAGCACAATTTAAACAGTTCAAGTGTTCTAATTATGTTACCTTGACTTAGCCAGCTCTACCTTGATTGCAGACAAAACAGTGGAACTCTTCTGTTCAGCCCTCTTGGCTTTCTCTTGATCCATAAATAGAAAATGAGTTGACATTTTATCTTGATATCTTGCAGTGAAAGGACATGATAAAATCCCATTCTGTACCTGTGTTTCACCAAAGAAACTTCAGCAACCACATAGTTAGCTCTGTTCCTGGTGCTGCTGAGTGTAATAGTGAAGACATGTTTAACTAAAATCATCTGACAGTAGGTTTTTACAGTGGTTGGCGCATAACTCCAAATTCACTACTTAGTTTGGGGCAATCACAGCAGGTTGCGCTTGGTAGCATCAGGTCAGATCCTGGGCTGCTTTCCACCAGTCCAGAAGCAGAAGAGAGCCTTGCTTGGGTGACACACAGGGCAGCACCCTGCTCTCGGCAGGGGTTGTGCTGAGAAGGGGCCGCTGGCAATCCCCAGCCTGCATAATTGCCTTTCAGCAGTTATTAATGTGTCAGCACAAAGCAGAGCTGCTTGAGAATGGCCTCCAACTGCTCCAGGCCAGTCCCTTGCAAAGTAGAGCCCAGAAAGGCATAGGACCAAGGTCTAAAAAACCAGGATTAGTGACAGAAATATTTTTATATGTGTACTTAGTTCATCAAAACAGGGTTTCATTAGCAACAGTCACCATAATGTTTGCTGCTTGATAAGATTGAAAGTTTTATGTATGGCTTTAGTTTGTTTGTTTTTTAAGGTCAGAAGAGTATCACTACATTCTCCAAGATTGCACACGCTGTATTGTATCCGTCCTCAATTGTGCTTTATTTATGCGTCTTCAGAAAGGCATCCAACTGTTCTGCTTAGGGAAGTTTTGGAGTTAGGTACATCCTCTAAGCAGGTTGCAAGTTAGTGTTACTCAGTTCACATATGAGCATCATAAAAGAAGTTTCACGGAGCTGAAAACTAGCCTTCAGGGTGTTTGCGTGTTGGTTGTTTTTTCTTTTTCTTTCCCACCTTCTTCTGGAACAAATAGAGTCTGTCCTGAGTCTTCTTTCGGGGCAGAGGTTCAGTATTGACGCTATTAACAGATGCAGAATGCCTCCAGCCTGCCATCATAAAAATTATTTGTCTTGTCAGTAAGGGATGAAGTAATGGCAAGTGTGGGTCCACAAAGTTCCGTTCCAAACTTTTCTTGTGTAAAGCGGCCATCGTCTTCCAGGGAATGCCAGGTGCCACAGATAATTGGGATGGCAAAAGGACAGTGAGCCCTAACACACATTCTCTGGTGATGTCAGCCCTCCTCTACACCTTCCAGCATACGGTATGGACACTTAACTGAATAAGGGTCATAATCAGCAACAGTAGGAGGTTGCTTGGTCAGGATGCATGGGGTTTAAGATCATTTTCTGCAGCACTATTGCCTACCCTGTAGAAGCAACTGAATTCTACCTCTGGACAATTAGAAGGCAGTGTTTGCAGGTCATGCCATGTGCCTAGCTGGAGCTGTCCGCATCCGAGTCATTTTGCAAGTGTACCTGTAAGGCTGTTTCCGTATGAACTCCCCACTACTGGCTGGCAGCGTTTATCCCTTGGGAGGTTCAGCACAGGCTGTGCAAATGGTGTGCGTCCACTAGGATGGAAATCAGTTGACTTGCACCCAGGTTGCTCCTCTTGTGTTAGCCTTGTTTGAGAGCACTGCTGTTCCCACACCATCTCTGGAGGTGTTTATGATCTGCTGTTTTCACAAGGTACATCCCATGTATTTTTGTCCTTTAATAAGCTAAACAATTCTCGGTCTCTCTTGTCTCGTTCTCCTGAGGACAACAGGGAAATGGTGCACGGTGGCAGCCTAACGTGTAACTAGGACTTCTTGGCATGATGACGACATAAATAGCACAGCATCCAAGGAGCAGAGTTACGCCTCCAGTGGAGCTGGTCCATGTCTGCTTTCTAGGGTGTTTGTTTTCCTTTAGTAGCTGTTGAGTTGTGCCATATCCTTGTCTTCCCATGTACTGTCTGATGTACAGCCAACTCAAATTAAAAGAAGAGCCAGTCTTGAGTTAAGAGCTTTTGTGTGTGGGTGTGACTTGACGTAGAGACAACAGTTGAGTTAATAAGAACTCAAGTTAATTATCAATGAGGAAAAGCCCTAAGCATGTTCTTTAAATTTAGGGGAAAACTGTACTTAGCAAAGTATTGCAGAGGACTGACCTTTTTCTAGCCAAATAGAGGACAACATGAGAACTTCAGGCTTGTCTCAAAGTGAGAAACCCAGAGAATTGCCAAATTTCAGGCCGTTGGTCAAGAGGGTATGAATAGGCTTTCCCTGGAGCTTGACACATGCTTAGGGTTCTTGTTCCTTTGTAACAGCTCTTGCTAATAGGCATTTAATTAGTTTTTAGTCTCTCCTCTGTACCCCACAACTAATTCGGCTCCGTTTGCCTCCGCGGTCTTTCCTTTGCCGTTTCCCCTTTCCGCCCGCGAGCAGCTGACCCCGCGTTGGCTTCGCACTCGTCACAGTCTCCACGACACCCCTTGCACGCCTCCGCGCTGCGCCCGGGCTTGTCCCCACACCAGTCACACTCGCTTCCTGCCCACGCACGCAGTCACCCTCTCCGCAGCTTCCCTTGCAGGCGGCTGTGCTCGTAAGACCCCCCCTCTCCTCTGACGCCACTCGCCCCCATCGGCCAAGTTTGCCAGGGTCCTCCCTCTCCAGCCCACTTTCTGCAGGGGAGCACCTGCTTTGGGGGGGCTTATCAGGCCGTGGATTACGTGAGCAGATAAGCAAAATATTATGAACCAAAAGAAGACTCTTAGCAAGAATTCGGGAGTTGGGAATGGTCTGAAAGTGGAAAGCATCAGAGTCCTCTGTAATGAATGCCTCAGATGTTAAAATAAACTTTAAACTTCTGTCCTTAAATGGAAGCAAACTTGTAACCCTCCCCAACTAAATCCTCAAGCTGAAAATCTTGCTGAGTGTTATCAGCTTTTTAAAAGGCACAGGGCAAATCCACCTGAGGAGAGCTAAATGTTCTGATCATAATGTGACTTCAGCTTTTAACGTAGGAAAGCCCTTTTTGTTCTTTTGTTCCTTATGCAAATGCTGTTTATGCTGAAACTTTTATATTAACCTAAAGAACAGCCGCATTTAAAATTGTTTAAATATGAAAAGGATAATTACCAAGTAGAGACATAAAAAATGCTGACTTCTGGTTTTTTTTTACTATAAACAAGCTGCTAAATAATGTGTTTGAAACATACGGTGGCTGATGGATGTATTCGCTTAAATCTGTTCCAATTTTACCTTTTTCAGGTTGAAATTAAAATAGGAAAAGAATGCAGATTCAGAGAAACATTGTCTAGACAAAGCAAGGGCTGAGTTTTGAACGTTTTCATTTGTATTGCCAGTTCATCCCTTGGCTTTTGTATCAGGCCAGGCCATTTACCTTTCCTGTGCTTCTTTCCCCTGTAAAACAGGGAAACGTAACCGTAGCAGTTTTGGCATTTATTGAGTGTGGGTTAGCATCTGAATTTTATGGTCATTTGCACTAATCAACCCTGAGTTTTTGCTTTTTTTAAAATTACTGAGTGTTGCTGATGCATGTTCTATTTATAGATACATGCAAAGGTTTGGGGTTTTTTCTGCAGAATTGATTGAAAACTTCTCTCTTCATGGATCACAGAGGTATAAACCAGGCATGGGTGTATCGGGAGAAGAAACAGTGCTGCCATGGTCCTTCCCTCCCCTCGTTCCCAGCTTCTACCTCTCAGCAATTGCTAGAAGATGGTGTTAGGCCTCTGGATGTGTAGCTGAACAGCCTGACCTATTGCAGTACCACGTGTCCAGTTGCTGAACCCCAGTACAGAGAAAGCACAATATTCTCCTTTTGACAGCAAGGGACAAATAGCACACCAGGACCTCTGCTCTTTGCTTTGTACCAGTATGGCTGTAGTTCACTTAGAAACAGCAAATGTAGCATTAAACTAGTTGGTGAGATGCTTTTTAGCTGTGTAGAGTTCAGCTACAGGAGACACCAGTCAAGTACTTGGGCAAGGTAGTGTGTGCTGTGTAGCATACTAGGTAGCATGCTACACACAAGGTAGTGTCCCTGCTGTAGCCCTGTCTAAGGCTACCTGCCATATAGCTATATGAGAGACAGTCACCACTGCAGCTGCAGTGCAGATGTAGGCTGGGGGGAGTAAATCGAATCTGAAATGTACTTCCCAGATGCTGAGAGGGACCTGTGACTTGCACCCGATTTCCCTGACTGGTTGAACATGTCATAAATCAGCACCAGCACTGGGAAGAGGCAGTCCTGCCTTTCGCTGTGTCCATCTGTTTCTGCCATTTCCCTTGCCCCAGGGCTAGCTGTCACAGGAGCTGACTGCCTGAAAACAAGCCTTTTCCTCTTTTCTTCTGGCAAGTTAGTTCTGAGCTGGACCAGTTCCTTGGTCTGATTTACCACATGAGAGCTAGTCCCAGCGTTTAAGAGTAGTGCTAGAAAAGAAGGTTGCCAGAGCCAGCCTTTTGTAGCAAAACCTCTGGCATAGGCTGGGTTAAACTGATCACTTGGTATCAGGGATAAGGGGGTATCTTTGTGCTCCAGGAGCAAAACCCTCAAGGCAAACCACCTCTGTGTCATCACTTAAATTAAACTGAGCTCTCAGCATATCCCTAAATTAAAAACCATCATCTGCGTAAGAGAAAAGGCAGAATACAGCTCATCATGATTAATGATGCGTGTTCCTGAGCAGTCAGTATCCTTGGTGAAGTGTTTTTGTTTGCAGGAGGTCGTTCTCTTTGTTTGAGATCTAGCGTGGCTCATGCCCCCACAGCCCCTTCTTGGGAAGGGAAGGTCACAAGATGTCCCTTTGCAGGGTAAACTGGTGTTCTCAGCGTAGCCTTCGCTGAATATGTCACACCACATCATTTGCCCTGGAAGTTTCCATGCAGGTTAAGTTTAGATGCTAAAGTACCTCCAACTCCACCCACTCCTGAAGTTTCTGACATTATTAGTCTAGAAGTTGGGTGGAGGGCTGTGAGGGTTCTGCTACTTAATCAGGTATTGCATTGCCAGTCAAAAAACCAAACACTTCATCATTTCTTTTCAGTGTTCAGAATAAACTTTCACTTTCCCTGTAGCATCACCTTATGAGTAAACATCAGAGCCCTTAATCCCCCAGTAATTTCACCAGATAAATGGTATTTTATTAGCCTTTCTGGATGTTGAAGATGGCTAAAATAGTAAAAAACATTCAAAATTAATAAACTGGAACAAATGGGAGGCCTGAACTTACTGGCATCCTTAATTTTGCACCCTAACTTGGAATTGCATGTTGCTGGGTTGGACCCAGAAAGTCTCCAATTTTGTGTTACAGAAGCAAATCCAAGAAGTTCTCTTGTTCCGTAGAAGCGCAGCAGGGACATCTCTGGATTTCAGTGACATAAATCTCTGAGACAGGGACAACCCAAATCCAACACCTGTGTCACGTGAGCTGCTCAGGTTGGAAGGACTTCATGGCTTAGCTTGCGTGGGGAATTTTGGTGCCCACACAGGGACTGTATCAGTCTCTACCCATGATAGTAGATAATGGATTAGAGAATTATTTCAAAGGTAATTATTTTTTAAGTTGGGGAACCAGCATTTCTTTCAGAAGAGTTGTAGACAGATTTATAAAGAAAGGATTTACTACTTATTTTAGCCTCTTTCAGGTTGAACAGCTAATGTTCCTCAGGTTTGATTGTAACTCTAGATACCATATTTTAAATCCTATTACCAGAATCTTGGTGAGTGGGGTTGGTTTTCTTTTTCTGTCATGCTGGGAGTGTTTTTATGGATTTTTTTCTTTTTTTTTGGCAGCTTGTCCCATAATTAACTTAGAATTTTAATTCTTTTTCAATGTTATTGTCATTTCTATGTGTTTGAGTTATTAAGTGTTACTATTTGAAAGCTCTCCTTCCCCTTGCATAAGAGCTGTACTTACAAACATTCCTTCGTATACTCCTGGGTGCATAGATAACTACGGAAAATGAATTTCTGCCAGGTTAAGCCTAGGGTTTTTTATTAGATTGGGCCATCACAGGAACATACCAAGATTGTTGGTTGGATTCCAGCTCTTTTGACTGGATTCAAATGAAGACAGTAAGGTGTGGTGCCACACAGCGAGAAGGAGTCAGAAGAGGAAGTTGAACTCTTGCCAAAAGCAGAGTGCTCTTCCTTTTATTCATGTGTTGTGTTTGAGCCTTTTTTTTTAACCGTATCTGCTCCTGACACGCCACATTGTGCGACGTTTGTTACTTCACACGTGTAATATCACTGGTTTCAGTAGAGCTGCTTGTGTGCAGCTTGTACAGGTTGATGGAGTGGCTACTCCTCTTTTCCAGTCCTTTCTGTTCCCAAAATCTTTAACAGTGTTTCTTAACTTTAATAACTTCAGGTTTGTCAGGTTTAACCCTGTCTGTTGTCCTTCTGTAGAGAAGTCGGTGAAATAACACTGAATGACACGACCGTCCTCTGTACAGCCATACTGCAGGCATTAGTCAGTGTGTTTGTCTGCCTTGGTTTTGTTTGTTTTTAATATTCTTAAGGTGTAAGGCAGCATCCATTCAAGTTAGTGGCTACTCTCAAATTGACTTCAGAGGGAGCAGAATTAGACGTTTCTTAAAAATAACAACGTTTTATTTTGTTTGGATGATTGTCTTTTTGGTGGGAATGAAATATGTTTTGAAATTGATGAAAGCTATGGGCTTCTTTTCATGAAGATGGAGTCTAGCCTCTATTTTTTAAGCATGTCCTCACAAGATGGAGTTGCAGCTGTCTTGTTCTCCTTTTTTGCTCTCTTATGTTCTTCTCATCTGGTTAAAAATAACCCAAGAGGAATCAGTCTTGACTGAGCACTTCCTCTTTCAAACTACAGATTTTTTAATTGTATTAAATCATTTATAAGAACATGCAAATTAGAAGCAGTGTTTTTTGCTGTAATACAATGAGCTGTATACAGCGGTTCTGTTTCTTGCAATTATCGGCACAGCATACCTTTCCTCTATCAAGCGGTTAAACAGATTTATTGGGAATTTGTGAAAGTTCGTAGTATAGGAAATGATGTAATTTGAGCATTAGCATTACTAATTTTCTCCCTATCTAGTGTATTTTTGCATTTATAGAGTTTTCTTAAACTGTAAGTCAGCTATTATTCGCTTCTGAGGAAGCGGCTGCCGTGCCTGTGGAAAGCACGGTGCAGGACTGGTGCTGCTTTTGTGGGAGGCAGACTTGGTTGTGCAACCGCAAAGTCCTCTACTTCTGATTCAGAATCAAAAGCCAGATCCAGATTTTGTGCTTGGATTCTGTCTACAGCGAGTTGACTCCGACAACGGTATTGAATCTCTATGCTCACCTTAATAATGTTCAAGAGGTTTGAAATTTGACTGCCACTTCGGCTCTCTGGCCGGGTCCACACGGTGCCCAATGGCTAATACAACACACGAACGTAAGCCTTGGTGCCGGAGTGTCCTTGGGAGCTAAGTGCCTGCTGGCCGTGATGTCAGAGCGTGAATTAGAATCACCTGAGCTGCTGGGAGCAAAGTAGCATTGCACTCCTGATTATCCCTTCTCCAAGGTGCAATCTAGAGAATGCACTTTTTAAATAAAAATTCTTGAAATTAGGCTGTATCAAGAGGTAGTTGGGCTGCGGAGTCTGCCAAAGCTGAGTTAGGCTGAACAGCTGTATGTTCCAAACCTATTTTCTAAAGATTTTATTAAGTTAACAGGTCGGCTAATGAAGTACGCTAAATTATAAAACTTCGCTGTGTATATCTGGTAATACAGCCAGCCCCCCACCTGCAAAGTGCAGACTGGCAGAGCTCCCCTGGCCACCAACATTTCTGAAGTTACATATGTAGTTGCTGCCTAGTTTTGTACTCGCTGATATGTTTGTCTTGCAATATTGCAGATCATGGACTTTTAAAAGGGAAAGGTGACTTGATCTCTTCTTACGATAGAGATGAGGAGAAACTGAGATAGTCAGAGCACAAGAAAGACTAAAAATGCCAGTGGAAAGTATTCTGAGCTCAGTGCATTTATTATTTCACACTATCAAAAGGTGAAAGGAAGAAATCATTCAAGTGGGCATTGTGGAATCCCACTCGTGGCAGGGTGGAGACCAGCCCAGTGATAAATGTTAAAGGTCAGAGTGTTGCAGTCTAATCAGTACAGTGTGATGCCCAAGCTTCTTATCGCAGGCACATTTAATCTTTTATTCTTGCACCAGGCCTCTGAAAGGGCAGGGGAGGGAGTGAACTTGAGAGGTGGTGATCTGTTGACTTGGCTCACGTTCACTTTAGGTAATCGTGAGGAGTATTGAACTTATGCTGAATTGGTGCTTTGAATGATTTTAGAAGAGAGAGCCACTTTAAATGATTTTAATTACCAGTACTTCTACTTAAATTAAATTAAATTGGTTTCTCATTTCACTAGCACTGAATGTCAGCATAATAGCTGATGTCAGACCTTAAAGGAAAGCATCAAATTCAGAGAGGGCTGCTTTTCCCAGAATCGCCCATTAAACTAGGAGTACGTGAAACATTCAGTAATGATATCCCAGGACCTAGGGCTTGAAATTAAAGTGAGAAAGTGACCAAAACTGAAATGCTGAGCTTGGCTTATGCATTACTGTATTTTACACTAGAAGGAATATGTAAGGGAACAGATCCTTTCCAGCAAGGGTTCGCTGCTTGTATTATGAAATTATATCATAATGACACCACTAAGCACTATTCTCAAAGGTACCTAAGCAACACAGATGTTGGTGGGAGGGGGGAGAGATGGTTTGTGTGGTTTCGGCTTCATTCTTGCCCCAAGAACTGCCTTCTGATTATTTTTCTGTCTCAGTTTCTAGAGGAAAATAACGATGGCAGGTAGCAGAAGTCTCAGTGCTGCTGAAAGTCTTCAGCTTTGCCCTAGGACTTACTCGTATTGAAAGATTTCAGCAGCGGTGTTCCCTTTGTAAATTTTATTATGCACAAACAAGAGAGGAACGTGTTCAGGGAATGACTTTTAAGCTACAGATACGTGAAACTGGTCTGGAAGGCAAGTTTGAGGAAATCAGGTGCAAGAAACAGCTGGAGAATTAGGACAGCTTAGCCTTGTTTGATGAAGGGGAAAGAGTTAAAGGCTTCTGTATCGTTTATTGTACAAGGAATTTATTCGTGCAGCCCCTGTAAAGCTAGCAGGGACTCTGGGCACCTGTCTTTTGTCTGCCTTGGCAACACTGTCTCTTTTACCGGTGGACATGCATCCCCAGTTTGTTAAAGAATTACTGCTGGTTTTGATGACTAATCCTCAGTCTTGTCTTTCCTATCGCTGTTCAGTGCCTGAAGAACAGCTGCACAACATCGATGAGTACGATCTCAATGTCGTCCGCCTCTGCTTCCAAGCTTTCCTCCCCGATGAACATGGCAACTACACCATAGCGCTTCCTCCTTTGATTTCGAACCCCATCTATGACAACAGTAAGTACCAACTCAGTCCAATGTGTATTTTTTCTTTTTGCCTTTGTTCTTCTCTTTTGCTTGGGATGAAAAATGCCAGGCCAGTTTCTGAGGTCTGTGCCAGTCTCCTGGGTCACTTCTGTGGCTTGGGACTGACTGCTAGTTGCACATCAAAGCAGCAAGCATATACTCAAAAGACGATCCCAGGGTGATGTGTTGGCCAACCAGAGTTAACAATTGTCCGTCACATCTGTGGACTCACGCACGGGTGCTTTTTCAGCCCTTGATCACATATTGCAGCAATGACTGCAAGGAGAGGCCTGCTCCTGATGTGCCAAGCGATTAAAATAAATAGTAGTGAGATGGGTGGCTGCTGTAAGACTGATCTTTTTTCCAAGGGTGTCCTCTATAGCCTGTTTGTACCCGTGAGGAGTCTTGCCTTTGCTTTGTGAGGGCTCTGGAACAGGACTTGAGAGAGAGATTTATCCCAGTGGGAAACTGGCTTCATGCTTTTCCATATCCCTTTAGTATCCCAGTCAGTTGCTGCTTTCAGTGTATTCGTAGGTAACAGGAGAATTGATCGTGCCCTGAGAGGGTGCAGGAGTACATGAAACACCCCTTCTTGGCAAGTTTTCCACATCCCACAAAACTAGACTTCCATACATCTTTGGCAGGTCATTGCACTTAAGGATTTTACCCCTCAAGGTGTGCTGGACTTCTTGCCTGGAGAAGAACAGCAGAAGAGCTTTTAATCACTGGAAACTTTTTTGGCAGTGGTTTTTATTTCTGCAGTGAAAGGATTTCCAAGCTAAATATTTAAGGTTGTTACTTTAGCAGAAACTACTGAATAAAATGAGGTCTGCTTTTTATATAGTTGATGTTAGAATTGTGTTGATGTGGGCATAACCATTATGAAAATATTGAATATGAACTCGGGTGGTTTTCTTATTTTTAGAGTCTCTTCTAGAATTATCTAGAAGTTGGAACTGTGTGCATTGTGTTATTGAGAACCTTTGTAGTACTAAAGTAATTAGGGTTGAGATAAAATTGATGTACAAGATTTGCAGCTATGTCTCAGATGCCATTTAGAAATGTGCCAAATCATGATTACTTGTCTACAGTGATTGACGTCAGTCACTGCTAAGCTGCTGAAATGACAGATAGCTGTGTGGTGGGGGAAGCTTGGTTTTGTAGCGTGGGTGTATGTGGGCAGCTTCTGATATACTATAGGTACCTAAAATCCTCCACGTAACGTAGCAGCAGTGTAAATAAAACAGTGCAACCACAAATCATAAAAATTATGCTGTTCTTGTCCAGACCAGCAGTTTCAGATCTGAATTTCTTTTTAAAATGTTAGCCTTTTAAAACCTGCTCTGTCATACAGGACGCTGGGTAAGCTGAGGTCATAACTTTAGATGAAAGATAAAATTGTACGGTACAAAGGGCTTGGAAATCCTAGGTTGTTAGATTCCAAGCTTTTGCAGATCTGTTCAGATCAGGAGCAAAATGGTATTTAGAGTTTTTCTGAAAATGAGCTGACACGTTTTAAATCCAGCATTTTCTTCACTTTCTAATACTTTGTAGTCTCCACCTGCTTTGATGAGATACCCAAGAATAATACAAACATAATACAGAGGCAAACACATTAGCAGAGGCTGCAAGTTTATAAAATTCAGTATTACAGGCAGCTTCTGTTTTCAGTTGCTTATAATGTTAACTGGTTTTGAACAGAAATTACCCAAGTTGCGTTATCTTACCACGCTGAAGACTCTGGGGAGGAGTCAGATAAAGCAGCTTACCATTTCTGAGAAATGAGGTTAGGGACAACATGTTGTTCTGCCTTTTTTGAAAGTGATGTGATTTTTGGTGAGAAGCTTGTTCTTCTAGGGATTTGTTACATCTAGGGATGTGCTTTTGGGGAGCGAGGAAGAGGAATCGGGCAGGAATCGAGGCGACGGGGAGGTGAGGGCATGTATGGGGTAAGAGAGATGGGAAGCAGCACGGCATGACAGAGGCCACGGAGGATGTCTCCCTCTGAGGCTGCTGCCCAACTTGGTGTTCCTGCCCAGCACTGGGGCTGATGACAGAGTGTGGTGCATCCACTCTCTGCTGGCATTTGTGCTTCTTTCCTCTATCCTCCCTTCTAAACTCCCCTTAAAATAAAGACAAAACAGCAAACTCCAGCCTAGGACACCTTCCCCAAAACCTTTTAAAAGGACACTGAGTGCCATTCAAGCATACAGAAGTGAAACAAAGGTAAAATTAGGCTTCTCCTTGCCATTCTTAATTTACCCTTCCTGTGAAAAACGCACAATGACATTGTTTATCATGTGATCCTGTGCTGTTTCAGGGTTTATTTTGTTTCCCCTCCCCTCAAAGTTTCTGATTCATTCAGCTAATGAAGCAGCATGGGTCATGTAGTAAATAAGGCTGAAGCACCTGCTGCTTCCAATAATAATAGTAGCTGCAGATAGTAACTACGTAATTGGGGTCTGGCCTGAGGTTACCAGGAGCTCTGTTTTAAGCGTAGTCTTTGCTGTGCTGCGTACCTGTACAGTACCATGAGAGATTGGGCAGGAATTGACTCAAACTGAGAGTGTAAAGTACTTTTTTTTTCTTCTTTTTTTGAGGGTGACACCATGAGCTTAGGTTTTGTATTTCATGTCTGTGCCTGGAACGGGGAGCCTGGGGTGGTGAAGCCTCATGTTGCTGTGGCAGTGGGAGGATCGGTTTCTGGGTCGCAAAGCAGCACCAGACGGATCCTCCTAGGCGTTTTAAGTACACTTGGAGTTGATGTTCTTTCATCTGCTTATGTCAAGACATCATGGCACAGTGTAGTTTTGCTCTGTTGGGATCAGAGGGGTTGAAGAGGGTCAATAAACTATGACTAAGGTCACAGTAGCAGAAAAACGAGCATCCATTACTTCATACGTTAAATGAAGACTATGCTAAATGAAGGCGATGCTGCCAGAGATTGTGCACAGGGCAGCTCTCCATCTGCAACTATCCTGAGTGCTGTCCCCATACAGCCACAGCTTGGAGTCGAATTTTAAGCATTTTTGGGTGAAATCTGCTACCCTGAGCAAAGGCATGAAAGTTAGACTCCCCGACCTGTTCTCAAACACTTAGAGAGGGTAACAGAGGAGAGGTTTGATGGCCAAGCACATGATACTCAGAGAGGGGAATTTTCTTGACCTGCTAGCCCAGCTTTTTCTAGAGAAGGATGACTGTAACAGGTAATCGGTCCCTCAGGGAACTGCTTTGAATTCTACAGCTTGAAGGGCAGCAGCATTGAGCACAGTAACATCTTTTGGGGAAGTATTTTGAGACTAGTCTAGAATAGTTAGGGAGTCAGTGGCACAGCTGCACTGGTATCTTGTGTTTGGAGGTGAGTGGCCAAAAGCAGTAGGACCACAGAACATCAAACCCTGCTTCAGAATCATACGGAGCAACTTGTTTAATGTGGATTTCAGGAAGCGTCACGCTCCTCCAGCCATTGCCTTCCCTTCACATGCCTTAACTCCCAGCACCTCATCTTCAGTAGTGACAAAGTTACAGTAATTCTTTATCATCAAATTTGCCTGTTCGTTTCCAGGAGCTCCAAACACAGCAGAATTAAGAATTTGTCGTGTGAACAAGAACTGTGGAAGTGTAAAAGGAGGAGATGAAATATTTCTACTGTGTGACAAAGTTCAAAAAGGTAACCTTGACTAGGTTTTTCTTTCCCCGCCTTTGTTCCAAATGGCTGACGCTGCCACCCTCTAGCTGGGGAACTAAAGCCCTTCACCACCCTCTCCTGTAAGTGGTCTGGTTTTTGAGCTGGGCAGAATAGCTTTCAGGTTCAAGGGCTCTCAGCACCTCTGAAAGATACTCAGTGCCTTTAAAGTTGAGCCACTTACTTTGCATCTGAATTCTGAGTCAGACTCAATTCATTGTTCCCCCCCTTTCCTGCTGCAAGTTTTCAGTTTTCAGCTTAACAAGCATCTTCTGTTTCTAACGGACTAGATGATATAGAAGTCAGATTTGTCTTGGACAACTGGGAGGCCAAAGGTTCCTTCTCACAAGCTGATGTTCACCGTCAAGTTGCAATCGTGTTCAGAACGCCACCGTTTCTCAAAGACATCACCGAGCCTGTCACAGTGAAGATGCAGCTGCGAAGACCTTCAGACCAGGAAGTCAGCGAACCTATGGATTTCAGATACCTACCAGATGAGAAGGGTATGGTTCCAATTAGTTGAGTTTCTGAAAAGCCAGTAACAGTGTAGAACTCATTTTGATAATAGAGAGTAGCTTAATGAGCAAAAATTCTACCATGCTACTTCTACAAAGTAGATTTTTTTGTTTTTAAAAGTAACAATAGCCAGTTTGCTCCCTCTTTCAAGGAAAATATCAGGAAACGCTGTTTGTAACATTGTCTTGGTTAGTGCTGTCACATCTGTAATTTTTTCTTTAAATATATTTTACTACAATTAGGGGCCACTAGGATAAGTTTTAGAAAGTTCCTTTACTAATTATACCAAAGGGAAACTTAACACTTTTTCCTTCTCCTCCTTCCTCCATAGATCCATATGGCAACAAGGCAAAAAGGCAAAGATCAACGTTAGCTTGGCAAAAGCTCATACAGGACTGTGGTAAGGAAAATACTTGGCTTTTTCTTGTTTGAGTGAAGTTACATTTAGATGGAGTTATCTCTCATAAAAGCAAACGTTCAGTGTAGACTCATGCTTTCTTCCATCGCAGGATCCAATGCGACAGAGAGGCCCAAAGTAGCTCCATTCCCCGCTGTCACGCCCGAAGGGAAGCTGATTAAGAAAGGTAGGTTTTTGCATGCATGTCCCCATCCAACAGCGGTTTGAAATAGTGCCCGATTGCTGGGGGGAAGGGCATTTTCGGGGGGAGCGCTGAAGTTCCCAAGGCAGCAGTAGTACCTGTCTCTTACTTGTCCTCCTCCTCTTCCTCCTCCAAAGCCTCAGCCATGCTGCAGCTTCCTCTTCGCACAGGAGAGGGCTACGCCTTCATCTTTCAGCCTTGATTTTGATAACTACTGACTCTGCACTCAGATACACAGCCCTTCAAGCATATGCTCAGTTCCTGGCCTTCCCTCCTTTTTGCTTGAAATTCTAATACTCTCTGGAGGGTTTTTTCTTTAAGATACTGCTGCTGTTGACTGTACAAACTAAAACCATCAGTTCTTTACTTAAAATGTAGCTGTCACCTTCAGTATTTGCCGTAGCAGGGTGAGGGGATAACTGTCTTGCCTTGCTGCTGTCCAGAAATCTAGGTAGGGGTCCACCCTGAAAAGCAGTTAAGCAAGTACAAAAGCACATCTGCAGATATAACCTTACTACGGAAGCAGTGGTTTTGCTTTGCTTTTTACCAGTAGTAATTTTAAAAAAGCTATAAAAAACGGCATTAAAATGCAGTCACGTCTTTCCTTTTCATAGAACCAAACATGTTTCCATCCACACTGATGATGCCAGGGCTAGGCAACCTGCCCAACACTAGTCAGATATACCCCGTCTGCAACCAGATTCCCCATCAGGGCACTGCACAGGTGGGGCCAGGGAAGCAAGACACGCTCTCCTCATGCTGGCAGCAGCTGTACGGCACCCCCTCTTCAGCTGGCAGCCTGCTCAACGCGCACCCACAGAACAACTTCGCGGCAGACGTGCCTCAGCCCACCACTCAGGGCAGCAGCTCTCTCCCAGCTTTCCATGACAACTCTCTGAACTGGCCTGATGAGAAGGATTCAGGCTTCTACCGGAATTTTGGCAGCACAAACGGGATGGGAGCAGCGTCGTCGTCGACTGCAGACATGCAGAGTGTTTCTAGTAACAGCATCGTGCACCAGACGCACCCTGCCGGCGCCTCTGCTGCCAGCGTTGTGAACATGGAGACCGATGACATGAACTGCACTAGTATAAACTTCAAAAAATATAATCCAGTGTTAAATGCAAGCAATCACAGGCAGCAGCTCCATCAGGTGCCTCCGGCTTGCCTGTCTGTAGCAGCCCCGGGCGGCACGGGAGTGCTGCCGTCTAACTTAGCTGATCCAGCAGTTTACAGTTTCATAGACCAAGAAGTTTTAAGCGAATCAAGACTATCCACCAACCCGCTCCCAAACCAGCAGAATAGCATTGCAGATAACCAGTACTATGACACCGACACTGTCCACAATGACGAGCTTTATCAGTCTTTCCCATTTGATAACATATTACAGAGCTATAACCATTGAGCCAGCAGCGTTGCGCTGGAAGTGGGTACGTAGAGCTTTTTCAGATGGCTAGCTGTGTGAAGAGGAGTAACTTACCTGCTTGGAGTCCCTGCTTTCTCTTTCAGAATGTTATTGTGCAAGTTTCATTATATATAACTTAAGGTTGTATATTACAGCCCAAAGACTGGTGCCCGTAAAGAAGAGAGGTGGGAGTAGGGTTTGGGGTTCTGTACCATAAAAGTACCTTGTATACATATTTTTAATGCTGTTGGAAAAGGGAAGTGTTAACACTTAAATCTTCCTTACCTTTGGGGACTAAAAGCTGGCATCTTCAGAAGGGATAAACTTTTTTGTACTTTACTAGGTTAAAATTGGTAGAAAAATAACTAGGTAAGTTAAATTAAAATTTCAAAAGGACAAAAATTTGGGGAAAAAAACCTGCATGTGGGCACTCTAGTTCAGACTCGCCTAAGGATGTTAAAGTTCTACTTAGCTTACTTGAAAGGTTTAGCTTTCTTACCCTCTTTCATATAAAATAGTCTTCTCCTAAAACAAGGCCGTACATTGAATTTTCACATTTTCACCACACTCCATTTGCTTTGAAGGCAAATTGTCTCTAAAATTTTTTAATGACTATGTCATTGTTAGATATATTTTAAAAGACCGGAAGGTTTTAGTTTTTAAATAGTGCAGTTCTGTTGTAAATGAATCGCTGTACAAAAGAATGAACAGGAAGTAAGGATTTCTGCACTTCATCCAAAGTGCACTATTTTAAATTACAAACCCCCGTTGCTTTAGGAATGGGACACTCTATTATTTTTCTCTGTGTGTGTGTAGCTGTGGTCTGTATGCTACTTTGAACTGCATAAATACGTTGAGCCAAAGCATCTATCCATTCTTTCCTCAGGTATCCCAGCAGTTTCCTGCTATGCAAGTGACTGCTTAAACGAAGGCGCAGATCCTGCCTTCCCCCCCAAGAAAGCTTTGGGGCAAAGCGGGAGGTGGTCTTAGTGCAGCCTCACCTAGATACACTGTTAACAATGTAAGACCGTTTCAATCAGTACTAATAACACTCCTCTATCCCCTGTATCAGAAACCAGCACTTCCTCCCTTCTGCTTCCTTCCCACTCTTCCTTCTTAGCCTGAGTTGCGCGATGTTCAGTGGCAACTTGTGGATGTAACTGGCTTAGGTAAGACACTCTACTCTGCATTATAGGGCTTTGCTATTTTATTATTTTTGGGGTTTTTTTAAGAAGCAACACAGCAGGAACTATATGAGTTATTTCTTAAGTTATACAGTTGCTTTGTACAGCAGATATAAGGCTTAAGAATCTAATTGTTGCTATTTGGAAGTGTAAAACTGCACCAAGGAAAGAAGAAATGGAAAAAACCCACATTCTGATAGATAAAGAACAAACAACACAATTCTAAATCAAAAAAGCCACTTGAGATGTGTAGTTGTACGTAAGGCAGAAGGGGACGCCAGAAGTCCTCTGTGGTTTCTAGTGAGGCAATGACTCTTTAAATGCAGTAATTCCTTGCATTCAAAGCAATCAGGTGCTGCTGCTGTAATGCATTACACCAATTACACAGGTTGGACAGAATACGCTCCTTAGACAACGCATAGAATACGTGAAGTTGGGAAAACTGCTTCCCCTGACTCTAGGTGCATGATGCAATTAATTGGCTCACCACGTTTTAAAGCAGTTTTGCCTCACTTGTGCATAGCTCCTCTGTAGTCGTTAAGTAATAGAAAGGCCAAAGAAATAACAAGGAAACCTTGAAATGTGTTGTTTATTCAGTTCTTTTTTTGAAGTTCTCAATTTTAAATATATTAAATATAAACATTTTACTTACTTCATAGAAAGCTCTTTATGGTACAATTTGTTTTTACTGTATAATTAAATATTTTTCAAAGTTCTGTTTTCCTTTGTAAACGAGTTGGTTTGGTAATTAAAAAACTGGTTATACTAAGTACTCAGCTTCTGCAACATTCTCAGATTCATGACATCCCTGACCACAGGAAAGCCAGAGAAATGGGAGAAGGTAGGTTATAAAGCCCCAGGATAAGCAACCTATAGAGTATTTGCTGCTTGCATTTGCTGTAACATAAATATTATTGCTGCAATATTCACTACAGATTATGATAGTTCCAAGTGTTTACCTTGTGTTAGAAACTGCAGGCTTTAAAGTTCAAAAAACCCAAACTACATCTCTCACTTTCCTATTTTCACATGATCACTGAACAATAACTCTCTAGAGAGCTGCAGAGATATTTGCATCATCAGCTCCACCCACCCCCCCCCCCCAATTTGGATACTTCACATTTACCATTAAAAAAAAGTGATTTGGGAATTTTTGGCGGATCTCTAATTGTACGGAGAAGCAATTACACTCAGCATGTTTAGCGTAATCTTTATAGCCTTGTTTATCTGGACTTTGATTCTTCGTGTGATCTCCCTGTTGCCATGATAAGGCACAGTGTATTGCAGACAGAGCTGCAGCAGGGAGTGCCTCAAGTATCCTTGCAGCGTGACAGGCAGGAGCCCCTTGTGCTTCTGCTCTGTTAGTACTGTTTCCCACTTGGAACAGCTCTTCTCATGTCTGACATGTCCACAGTGCAGGCTTGTTTATTCCTCCCCCCCCCCACCCCAGTAGTTTATGGAATTTAAGCTTACTTTGAGTTTCAAGAAATCACATCGATATGAGACTGAAATTCTCTTTTATTTGTTTTCTGAATTCAGTTTAAGTTTTCCATCATTCATGACACTTCCTTTCTGGGTACAGATGATTATCTGAGACAACTACTCCTGGAATCTGTTGCTCATAACAGCTTTAAGATTAAAAAGAAAAAATATTGCTGTCTGAATCATGTTCCTATTTTTTGTGTTAGAAAAACAGGAGCTTCTGAACTACCACTGTACTTACATTACAGTGGACTAGGAAAACAAGTAATGAGAGACAAGTTTTGACAGCCCATCACAGGCAGAGACAATTTTTCAAGATCAGTTTTTAGGACCTCCTTGAAAGATGAATTTATTAATGCTTTTTTGAGCCTTCAGCTAAGGTTATCATGCAGCTGTTCTATTATGGGGTCCTGGCACCACTGAATTGAAGGTAAGACATAGCAGTAATCCTCCCCCTCTTCAAACAGTGGTTTGTCTTGGCAAATATTACCCTCTTTATTTTTCAAATGTTAATTAACAAATTACCTTCCAAACCCCAATTTCTTGTCAATAACTCTCTTCTGTACTTCAGGTAAGAAGTATCTTCCTAATGGATTGACATGACAGAGGCCTAAAAGTGCCTTTTCCTAAAGATGTAGGTGGTGGGATCTGGCTAATAAACATAGTAATCCTGCAGTGCAGCTCCTGCTTTGTGCGAAACATTTAAAATAACACAAAGAACACCTCAGCTCTTCCCTGTTCCAGGCAAGTGCCTATATAATGTTCAACTCTTCCAGGCATCCATCCAAGGCTGGATGCTAGAAAGAAAACGAAAGCTTTCTCTCTCTGACTTGTTCTCTCAATACCAACATTCTTCAGTATATCTTTTATTTGCCTTGGCTTCGTGGTTCTTTGTATTCCTATTTTTCATTAGATTTCCATTGTGCACCACTGCCAGGAGTTCCCAATCTTTTTATATATGGTGACTCAGCTGGGGAAATCCTAGGCCTGAAGAGGACTGTAACCAGGCCAGAGCGCTGTTGAGGCCTCAAGTACCTCAACTGCTGTTTCTAGGAAGCATTGCTGATGGCTTTAAATAAGAAAAATTTGGGTTTAACTGGAACGTTTTCCTCTGAAAACTGTTTTTCCCTTTGAAAAGTATGATGTCTGGGAGACAGATTTCCCCATCTCTAAAACTGACACCAAAAAGCAGCCAGCAGAGAGCTGCCTCCCTCATTCCAGGCACTAGCCAACTGGTTTCAGAGTCTCTCTGACTTCTGGGAAATACTCCTGCACAAATAGCACTCAGAACAAGTTAGGTCTGGGTTGCAGGTAACTCAGTGCTACCTGCATCCAGACAAGAAAAACTGCACCATCCAATATAAAGAGAGTTTAAAAACAAATCTGGCTGAGGGAGGGTTATTTTTAATTAAAACATTTTCAACTACTGCAGAAAGCATTTGATGTACTGGCTCAGTATACCATTTGCATAGGTTACACCATTTATCTTAATTGTTCGTTGAAAAGACTTCTTACCAGTACACTAGCTTACCAAAATCTTTTTATGCACAGAAGAAACTGAAGTAAGGCTAGAGATTGAATGAACACTACCTGGTCCAGAGTGTTTAAGGTTGATTCTAAGTAACAGTATCCTTGGGCAGATCAACATGATCCAAATGTTCAACAGAAATACTTCGCAACTGAGCTGTAATACTGTATGGCGTTCAGTAACTGGCTGCTGACAGAGTTGCTGCTTCTTCCTCGTCCCAGCTTGAAAAGTTAATTATCCAGGGTTGGAGGCCAGTCAACATCAACAGACTAGAAGAGCAGGCAGGGAAAGAGAGAAAAAAAAAACAAAAAAACCCCCAGACTTGATATTTTACCTATGTAAAGAAACTCACTCTCAGAACTCTATGCTTGGCAGCTATAGGCTAACAGTGGAAAGAAATGGTAAATAAAGGACACTAAAATAAGAGACATGGGACAAGACGAGCAGGAGTCAGTGGCATGAAACAGCCACCTTGTTCTAGGGGCTCCGTGAGTGCCTGGTGAGAGCTCTCTGGGAGCTGGGCTTTCTCCATAAAGCAGAAGCACAGGTCCTTGTACTACTACTTCCCAGCAACATCTGATGTTGTGCTGCATTTACAGCATGTCCAGAGCCATTAAAAACATGAACAGTCTTCATCCTCTACCCATCCTGCAGATGGGCCGTTACAACATGAAAACAATCAACCTGTTGATTGATGCTACAGAAATCACAGAATCCCAGGTTGGAAGGGACCTCAGGGATCATCTAGTCCAACCTTTCTAGGAAGAGCGCAGTCTAGACAAGATGGCCCAGCACCCTGTCCAAACAACTCTTGGAAGTGTCCAACGTGGCCGAGTCAACCACTTCCCTGGGGAGATTAGTCCAATGGTTGACTGTCTTCACTGTGAAGAATTTCCCTCTGGTGTCCAATCAGAATCTCCCCAAGAGCAACTTGTGTCCATTCTCCCTTGTCCTCTCCATGTGACTCCTTGTAAAAAGGGAGTCCCATCATCTTTGTAACTACCCCTTAAGTACTGGTACATGGGGATGAGATCCCCTCTGAGCCTCCTTTTCTCAAGGCTGAACAAACCCAGTTCTCCCAGCCTATCCTGGTATGGCAGCTTCTCACTCCTTTGATCATCTTGGTGGCCCTTCTCTGGGTATTGGGAAATATTAAGGTATTGGGCAGTGCAGGCAAGGAGAGTAGAAAACTATCACCTGTCCCCAAACCTGCCTCCTGAGCAAAGAAAACTAGACTAAAAGAATAAGCTGTCAAACATGATGTGCAAGAATTACCTAGGCAACATCATGAACAGTCATCCTGACTGTTAGTCAAAAGGGACAAAACATGCCTGATGCTATTAGAAGCAATGTTGTAATTACTACAACTTGGATTATGTCTTTCTTCACCGGCCTCCCTAAGGCCACATCTCCAGTTCCCTTTGGGCATGAACTTGCTCACCCTCTTCCATAAGCACAACACCCTACGCTACCAGAGTATCGCCATTTGCAATCACAACACAGGCATCGCCACAAAGCTTGTTAAACGCCTTGGCTTCAAGGCTGCCTGCGTTAATCATACCCACTCCTTGCCTAATCCACAACTTCATCAAAGGATTAGGCTCTTGGGCTGAGCCTATTAGCAAGATTTATTAGCAAGATGACTAATTATTGTCAGGTCCCTAGACATCTTTAACAGTTATGTCCAATAACTGTAGTGACACCTATCTGTATGAGAGTAATGCTTATCAGCCTGAGCCCCAAGTCAGCTGCTGCTGTTTTCAGAGGTAACTGAAGTGCCCTTTGCAAGCTCTCTTCCTGTATTATCCTACAAGACATGCAAAAACCTGCAAGTCTGTTCTGCAAAATGTTACACATGGGCGGTTTTCAAGAAATACATGAGAACAAGTATGCTGATCAATGGCTACTTGAAATTAAAGCATGTTTTAAATAACCTTCATGGTTTGACAAGATTTAATATTAAATCCATATCCTCACATGCATTCTTATAACCAAAACAAATTTGTTTTTTTCCTCTGACTCCAGCAAGTGAACAGATACAACTTCTTGCTGTGTTTGAACCAGCACTGAGAGAAGTCGTCACATCTCTCATATTTGTCATCCAACCCTGTTTTGAGAAGAAGTGATGTGGTACATGTAACATTGCTAAGCTCTGTTCTGGTGGGCGCTAATAGTAAGTGTCATCAATTCATGGCATGCCCTCCTGTCCCTCCCTGACATGAATTCAGCAGAGGAAGCCTGTCACATGTAGCAGCATGGTACAAACTGCTATTTGTGCATTAACACAATTTTTCTATTAACTGTGGTAAGGAACGTTGATTCGTTTAGAGCAATTCCACTGAAACCATCTCACAGATGCAACTATGTTACTAATTTCCAAGAAAGATAAATAGCAAACAACTTACTTCTACATCCAGCTCCAGAATGTCGGCAGTTCTGTTCAGGAGGGAGCCAATATTGGGCTTCGTTCTTCCAAAGTCTCCATGCACAAATTCTTTAATGTAACTAGAAATACTGGCTAAGGAAAGGTGTATTTTACCACAAAGAAATCAAAAGAAAAAAAAAGAGCACAGGGAAAAACACTCAAAGCAAAAATTGCATCTCTTTCTACTCCTAAGCCAATTTACAGTGAACATCCTGTTAAGCCCATACCCACCTTTAGAAGACATCCTAATTCTTGGCTTTTGATTCTAATGCTAAAGCCTGCACTATCGACCTACATTTTCTGTTTTGTTCCGAAGTGAGCACTGACTTTATGACCAGACTGTTAACTTTCAAGTAGCAGCAATCTACAGTATGCACTGCAGTGCATTAAATATTGCAGAAAAGCTTATTTTCTAAAATGAAAAGTTTTCAGTTAATTTAGAAAAAGCTTAAATGTGTCTTTAACTAGTATGCTTTTATAGCTATCATATACTTCAAAACTATCAGACTGGTGGTCACAAAAATACACACACGGGAAGCATCTTTGAATGAAAGCCTGAATGTGAAATTCTGACATGAAAGCCAACATTATGCAGCAACATATGACTGCTAAAGAGCAAGGATTTAGAAACACCGCAGTGGTAAAAAGCAGGAAACTTCCCATTCCCCAAAGTAATCTAATCAGCAACCTGTTTCATAAATGCATTGTCTAACGGCATCTAAGGATACGTTCCTGCTTGAGTCTTCAGATGCAGGCGAAAATGATGCTCATCTATGTACTGAGATTTCATTGTATGAATAATCCGACATCTTACAGCAAGAGGCCTTCTGTGAAGAACCCGCAGAGGTGTCTTCTGGTCAAGTTTTAATTCCTGTTACAAGAGGTAACAAAATAAATGAGGAAGGAAATGTGCAACATACTGCACAGATTTTGAGAGTCGTATGTATTGTCAACCAATTGCATCTTTTTTGTATTGTATTATGGTAGTTGAGTAATCTTCTTGAGGCAAGACCAATTTTTTCCATGTTTATTAAAGGAAAAAAGGACAGCCATCTCACAGGCTAAATGAGAAGGCCTCATATGAACACAAAGTAATGGAATCACAAATACGGAGGAATAACCTTGAAATCTCCATAGTCCTTTCCTGGAATGACTCCAGGATTTAGAAGCTCATGGAGAGCCTCAGGGCAATCAGAAAAAAATATCCCACCCACAATATGCTTTGTCTAAACTACAGCCATCCCCCTAGAAATAAAAGTGAGAAAAAAAAACCCAAATGAGACTAGATCTTGTAACAGTCTTTTAAAAAGTTCATTCCCCACCCCCTTTCCCAAATGAGATGCAGCAGTCTGAAAGCAACTTTTCAGGAAGTGAGTGGGCACGCTCAAATAAAAAAGCTTCACAACAGTCATCTCCCTGAAGCATAATGGCTCAAGCCCTCACTTTGAGAACGATTTCATGGCCAAGACCCAAAGGAAATGGTGCAACACGACAAAAACTGACCACACTTCTCCAGCAACAGTATTTCTCCAACCAGCATTTGGAGAAAGTTCTCGTTAACACTGCGTGCTTGTTACATCGAGCACTTTATAAGGCCTCTTTGCATTATTTTCCATGGATATTTCAAACTCTTAATTGCTGCAGCTGTGGAAGAATTGCTTGAGAGCTTGCAGAAACAAAAGACCTCCTCTGCTCTTTTCACTTTTGCAAAACACTAAGGTAAAGAAAGGGGTGGGGGTGCCAGATTTCCTCCTCTCACATTCACTACTTTTTATTATTTGGTCTATGGGAAGGTCAACGTTATACAATAATTAGTTGTCTTGGCTAACAGCCAGCCAGCTATATTGCTAGCACAACAATGGCAAAGTGGGTGAATGTATATAAACTCTCCCCTAAGACACCAGGCCAGGTACTATATAAATCAGCAAAAACACCTACAGATACCTTGATATCATCTAGAAATGCAATATCTTCCTTCTGTATTGCTTTGTCTGTCCATATTAAGGCACTATAGGTCTTTGTCTTTTCCTCTTCACCTTCCTTCATACGACCAATTGCCTCTCTAAACAAAAGAAATTAATTACTCACATAACATAAGCATAATCATATAACGCTGTGAGCAAGAATGTTTGCAAAACTCCCAAAGCATCCCTTTGAAATCCCTTGCCAGTGATGATAAATACTGACCTGGTGACAAGCTGTAAATCTCGAACCTGTATTTTGTCTGAAGAGTTATTAATTGTCTGTGATATTTAGAAAAAAAAAAATCAGTTAGCAAAACTGCTCAGTTAGAGAAGAAACGCATGCTTTATGAGTTCCATGAGGTGCAAATAATTTACCTGCTGAAGTCCCTTCATTTCCTCAGCAGTAAAATGTATTCTACGAGGATTCACAAGCTCAATTGCAAAGGGCCTTCCTGGCAACATGCACAGTCATAAAACATAAAAACATGTTGTTCTAAATTAACGTTTGAATTTATGCAGTAAGGTTGGAAGGTGTGAAGATTGTTTGCCGTTATGCAAACAGGGATAGGACTTGCGGGTTTAGCGATGTAGCATCAGATGGAAGGAAAGAAACAAGGGACTTTTTTTGGCTACTAAACCCCAGTATCAGCAATAAGTGCAAATTACGACTTCCCAGAAGACATCTTGTACAAGTCTGTGCTAATTAAAAAATAAAATAAGAAAAAAGTTAATTAGCTTATTTTCTGTCACCTACAGCAATGCCCAGGTGCAAGATGATGTTAAATCCCGCTCCCTAAGCTAAACATCTGTTGCAATAGCTGCACTTTCTGCGCTCAGGGCCAGGGATGATCCCCAGTATAAGCAATGCCAAGAACTACACTACAAATCAGACAGCAACTGGAACACATCGTTGTTCATTTTGACTTTTTCTTTCCCTTCTTTCTTTGGCTGTAGTAGCTTCAGCATATTGGAAAGCAACTGACTTTTAAAGGACCCAAGTTCAAAAAGAAAATAAAGCTTTTCCACTCCCAAATGACAGTGAGGCGAAGTAGAAGGACCCAACAGAAAACAAGACAGGAATTAGTCTGACAGAAACAGCTTAAAAATAGGAAGTGAGTAAAATAAAATACTCCTAACAAGCTATGCATTTCCATGCATCTGTGCAGCCAAAGACACTGAAAAAGGGCTCCTCTTTCAGCTGGTTTGATGAAACTGTTCGGTCTTTGGGAATAAATACATAAATATCACTAAAATGTTTCCGAGATAAAATTTCAAAGCATGCCTAATCACACACTTATGCACTTAGCACTCAGCAAGAGCTATTAGGGTAGCTTCAGTTAACCATTTTGTTTGTTTCTGTGTTTCACATGGGATGTTCCAAGCCTTACCATTGCCTAGTGTTCTTACATCCACATCTTCTCTTCCAGAAGAAGAAAAATTAAAGCCTGTAAGAGATTTGAACAAGGGAGGTGAGATTTTATTTTGCATTTTCAATACTCTCTACAGCTTTTAAAGAGGGAAATATTTTATTTCTAAACTTGTTTGCAAATATACTTTGAAGAGCTATCTTTATAAAATGAAGTCTGCACGGATTTTGAAAAAAATCCGGGATAGCTATGGTTCATTGTATCAGGTTCACAAGTTTCTTGAAGAGCACTCCTAGTTCCTTGGCTTTAACGTGACTGCGACAACCCTGGAAATGGCCGGAAAAAAGCAGTACCATCCTAAAGGAATTCCACTTATTAATTTTGTTCATTTCTTACCCAGCTAATTCAAGTCTATGAATAAAATCAAACTGAGCTGTCCTCCTCCAAAACAGAACTTTTTATCCTAAATACATCCAATGGTTTCCAAAGATTTCAAAGAAATTTCTGCTAGTCACACACACCTGGACAAAAGAGGAAGAAAATTCAAGTCCAAACTGAAAAGTAATCTCCGTGTATTTGGTTTTCTCATCTTTCAAGCTACAAAAATGCACTATTGGGTATTTAGTTTCCTTCATCATAGCTCTTCCGCCTTTAAGCTTTGCCTGATGGAGGAATTGGGGACCAAACCCTGCACTAGAGGTAATTTTGCAGTTCTACTCCAAAGCATCTCTGCGAAACTGATGGTTTCAAAATTTTTCCTCCATAGGGAACATATAGAGTGCATAAATATTTCCTCAGTTTTTGTTATCTCTCATTTCTCTGCTCATATTATGGCAGCTATATAACCTTCTTCCACAGTCATGAAGCTTTATTTTGGTCAGACGCTATCAGAGTTTTCTTAGTTGGGAATGCTCCAGACCCTTAATCATCTTCACAGCCCTTTGCTGGACTCATTCTGGTACGAACAGGTCTTTCTTCTACTGGGGAGCCCAGAACTACTCCAAATATATCTTCCCCATACTGAGTAAAGAGGAAGGATCACCTCCCTTGATCTACTAGCAATAAGTCTTTCTATTCGTTTATATATCTTCTCAACGTTACTGCACATGCACTTCTGGTGGTCACCTGTGGTAATTCTGCAAGCTGGAATCAGGTGTTACATAGTACCTGGACTAAACACATGGTTTGAGGATTTTCCTCAAACTAACATATCCACTGGGAGGAGAGGAGTTTTTTCCAAACTAATATTTACTGCTATTTTTCCTTGGGTCTTCTATGTCTCTAATACCATGTCTAGATAATGACAAATGATGGGAAGTGATTATTTCATCTGGATAAGCCTTTAGCTTGTAGAAGTCTATGCACTGGAGAAAATAAATCAATCAAGGTAAGAAACATGAAGGGGTTGAAGGCCAGGCAGATATTGTGGAACACTGATGGCAAAAACCTTCTTGTTACAAGTCATTTTATGAATTGCCAACCATTAAGTATGGCAAGACAGAAATACTGCCACATAAAACCATAATATTTGCATCATCAGATCAACTGAGGAAATATTTTAGAAGGATAAAAGACACTGGATAAAACAAAGCAGTCATCTAATTTCTCACCGATCATAGCTAAAAAAAGTTTACAGGTTTGGACTTGGAAAGATAAGAGGGATAAAGAAACACAATTTTTTCTATTACATTCTTCTGTTAGTAGCTACTACGAAAAAATATTCTAGTAATGATGAAAAATACCTGTGGTAAAAGATCTCCTAGATACTTACTATCTGCTTTGAATTCTGCAATTAGATGCTCTGAAATCAGTTCTTCCACTGAAGATTCCAGCTTCCGCTCCCCATCAATAATCCAGGGAGTCTGAGGTAAATTCCTTGAATATTTGTTGTATCTTCCTGTAAAAAACAACTACGTTACCCATAATCATGCTAAAGCAATGGACAAAAGCTCCAGTACTGCACAGCACAACACATTTAACTTTCATCAGAACTTTGTGAAAATAAATTTACAGGCTTAAACTTGTTTTATGGCAAGAGCGTTACAGCAACAGTATGAAATGTGTGTTGCTGCACCTATGAGAGTTTCAGTATCCGAGATGGCCAGCTTAAAGGTAGACTTGGAGAGCCAGTTGCTTCAGGTATACCCATAGAAACAAAATTATATAGCCTGACATGACTGGGAATGAAAACCCAGAGGTTCAAGTGCCTAGTTTGACACAACTTCATCCCAAATGGAATATTTTCTTTTTTTTTTTTTTAAACCGTGGTCTTTAACCAGCCTCCCATATACCAAAGAAGGGCTATACATATGCCTGTCTACCAGTGTATACATGTCACAAGTGAAGAAGCTCCCACACCCCCTTGTATCAATTAGTTCAGGTTTCAATCCAAGTTCTGCCATTGTCTGAACATTTAACAAAAGAAACCCAAACTTAAATGCTTTGGCTCATTACAAGGAAAACCGTGTGAGCAAAATGTCTCAGTAATGAACTAGTACAAATTTTGAGAACCTTGAAAAGTTGCCATGTAAAGAGATTGCCATCCTCTGACTGATTCCAGTCATAGTCTCGTGTTATGTCACACTAGCATGCTGTCTCCCATGACACAACTGCTATAAACAAAGAACAAGTCTGACACAGGTGACCACGATGAGCTTTCTTATTGACAGGTTTTATAAGTGAAAATATGCACAAAACAAGGAACTCATTCATAAATAATAAGTTACCCCCCTGCACAAACAAGTTTCAGTCTGAAACCTTGCATATAGAAAATAAAAAGGAGTTCAAAGTAGCTATGTATATTACACTATACCTCTGCCATCTCAAATTTTTGGTTTTCAGTTATCATATTTTCCTATTTCTAACAATGTTTCCTTCTTGCATTTTGATCTGCAGAAAAACTCACACAAACAAATGGGGAAACTGACTAATACCGTTCACTGGGGCAAATAATGAAAGTACTATGACTAATCATTCAGAAGTCAGCTTCACACTGCTAAATTCTCTTTCCGTAAAGTGGAAAAAGGAAAATGATTTTTTTCTCGCAACTCCCCATTCTAATTGTTTTAGCTTTTGATCTGAACAAGAGTGGGTTAAAAAAAAACAGAAGGTGTTTCTCGGTTTGACAGCTTCTCCTGAACCTTTAAAATAAGTTGGGGGGGAATTGTTCGGCGAATGCCAAAGATAAGGTCAAGAGGGCAATACCAGCTCTGAAACTGTGCTTACAAATTAAGATCCCATCTCATTTAAACTGCTATAATAACACAATAGCTGCACTGTACTCAATAAATTATTCTATTCTGGATTTATTTATTCAAAAATTAAAGATGACATCCTGCCAGGGTTTTTTGGGTTTTGTTTGGAACAAGCTTTAAACCATAAATTGCAAAAACAGTGTTCAATCACATGCAGAAAGCTGACCCTCTGTCTCTTTCTCTGTACAGATGAATTCCGCTAAAACCATCCAACAAAGCAACTGAAAAAACCCCAGTGTTTTTGGAAAAGGCTAAAAGACACTGTATGTCTTGGATTAATGAAAAGGTACATCTAACTGTCTAATCAGTAATTAAAAATAAGAAACAGGTATGTTTAGAACACTAACCAGCGTGCCATGAGAGTGATCACTTTTGCATTTTCTCTTTTAATTTAACATTTTCCTTTAGTCAAGATTCATACCATCCTTTTAAACATAGTACATTGGATTAAAATTGTAGGGTTTTAAAAAATAATCTGTTGCATATATTTAAATAAGTGGTTGTTTATACACAGGACTAGGGGAAGGGTAGATAACTCCTGCAGGCAGGTGACAGAAAAGTTGAATCGTCTCAACTCAGGGACATCGAAAGCTGTTGCATTATATGTCTCACCCAATTATTTCAGATGCTATCTCTTGGTTTGGAGGGGGGAACTTGCAAGAGCTAAGCTTTCTAGAATTTAATCTTTATTAAATCCCATTAAGATTGGCAGTTTTGGATGGAACAATATGCAGGTAAATCCAGATGGTGAAAACCTCTGAATCCAGATCAAAATCCAAGCAAGTGAACAGCACTGCTGGGAGCTTATTTGGCGCAGAAGGGCCTTTCCCAAACCTTGTGCTTATTATGAGGGCACATATTACACCTGCAGGATTTGCAGGGATAAAGGTTTTCCAAAGGAGAGAACAAGCTTTGACAACAGGGCAAAATTCTTCATTTCATAAGCTGGTTCTGGATAAACTCCCTTAATAAGCAAGGGCACAAAGAAAGTAATTTTAAATCTCCATATTATCCTGTGCTGTCTCTAGAAGAGAGAACTCTTCTACCTCTCAAAAAAACCCAAAACCAATAGCAAATAAAAGCAGAATCTTCTCAAATATCCAGAGGGAGGTGTGTGCATGCTGGGAGCAGTAGAAGTGACGTGCTCCCCTCCTGCAGCTTCTAACACGGGAACCCAACCTTGGCCCTGACACAGCTCTCTGCAGCTCCCACTCCCCTTCAACCACATTCCACCACACAGTCTCCAAGTTTAAATTCACAATGTAAGAGCAGGCAAAGTTTTGATTTTAGCACGTTGATTTGTAATTTCTAACTTTTGACAAAAATCACGTCTTCAGAAAAGTATAATTTCTTCCCCTTTCAAACAAAGTCCACTCTTATATACAGCCAGATTTGTTTCTTTGCTTATACTTAATTGCAGGAATCAACAAATAGCAAGAATCTCCTAGGTCTCGCAGCAGTATGATAAAGTAATGTTTAAGACAACACAGCAGCAAATAAATAGATCATTTTACCAGCCACAAAAAGTGCACCATTATTGCACTGAATTTCCAGAGCAACACAGAGGTTCTTTGGTGAACTTGGGGGACATGGAAAATACCTGTATAAAAAAAAGATTAAAAAACACTAGTAATACCAGAGCATGCTGGAGCATCACCATACCAATAATGGCTTGAAAGACGATTATTTCAGTCACACAAAACACAGCTACAGTATAAACTCAATATTCACATTAAAAGCTGGAACACCAAGTAATGGATAAACATTAAGCAAATCAACAACATTGCATTCTGCATTGCAAATACTTTTTTCAGTCTGTCATCGAACATTATCAATGTATGACACTCCAAAGCGTGCTAATAAGATGCACCATACTACAGCTAGAGCAATAATGAAACTAAATACTGAATGAAAAGTATCTTCAGGATCTACTGCTAAATCTTTGCTGGTAATCAAAGAAAAGAGCTTGAAAGACTTAGGGCAATTAAGCACAGTGAACTACAGAGAAGGTGGCTATTGATGTCTTCCCAGTGCTTGTGATTTTTACCATATTGCAGCACTTGGTGTTTTCCTAAAATTCAACTCAACATTTTGGAAATATGGAAAAAAGTCTTTCTTGTAAAGAGAAGCTTGCCTTACAAACTCTGAGGTTCAAAATACAGGAGGAAGTTCTATGATTTCTAAATCTCTTCTGGGGTTTTGGGGATGTTGATTGAGATTTTTGAATGGAAATGATTGGCAATACTGTAACAAACTGTTTTCACTTCCAACCATTCCAAATCCCATGCAAGCCCAGAGATCTGCAGTGATGTACTGCCAAAAGCACAGAGCAGAACTGCAGCTCCCTGAACCCAGTTTCTCCTCTGTGCAGCTCCTGAGAAAATCAACCAATGCAGCACTTTTACAAATGGGAAAAAAGACCATCATTTGTGTGTGGCTTAATTAAAGCATTTTAAGATTGCTCCTTAAATAAAAGATCTGGAATGACATTTTATTACCAGAAGAATGGAAAACGCAACACATTTTAACCAGTAAACTAGCAGAATTTAAACAACCGCTACTCACCCACCTAATATTTTCCTCTCCATCCTAATTCTATACAAAAGCACAATACTAAGAACTAGTTTCAGTATATACTTACTTGAGAAAATCTTCTTCTTTTATCTTCTCTAGAGCTTTTATAACTGCCATTCTAGTGAAAACAGACTGCAGAGTGAAATAAAAAAAATGAGTCAAGAACTAAGAGAAGCTAAGAAAGGATATGCCTAAGGAATTAAAAAAACCCCTATAACATACACACCGTACGCTTCTCACAACATAGTTTTTTCACTTGTGTTTTGTGTTGTCTTACACCTCAAAGCAACTCTATATCAGCAAGAACTCACTGTGATCTTAACCCCATCTTTAATAGGGCAACAAAGAGCAATAGGTAATTTTGCCAAAATCTGTTCAGGTAACTTTACTCACAATATGAAAGCAATACAACTAATAGAGTTGACAGACTGGAACATAACAGTTATTTAGTCATAGAACTAAGACTTGTCCCTTTCTTTCTAGAAGACACGCACGAACAGTAGTATGTTTCCTCACTCTGTTTTTACACAGAAAAAAATAACAAGTGCCACTGACTTCCAGCAGGTCTCAAGTTACTGTCACACTTCCAAATAAACCTACTCCAGCTCCTTGGAGTATTCAATTGCTAAGTCTGCCCTTTGGTTAGCTGAAAGAAATGCTAAGCATATCTTTGGAAACTATCTTATTTCAGATGATATATGAAAGTGTGCAAAAGCAACAACAAAAAAAAGTAGTGCTTGGGAGCTCAGGTCTAAATTTGCAAAATAGATTAAAAACAGAATCAATGAACAGAAACCTAAACCAGCTTCCCAATTTTCAAGAATTAAGTATACCTAAGCCTCAGCTTTTATCTCAGTGACAGTAGGCAGCTAGTTCTTCTGAAAATAATACTACTGAGCAGTTATCTGTCTATAAAGTTCAAAAGTTCATTCACGCTCAGAAGGGCTCTGAATGGTAGGGCTTGGCAGTTCCCAAACTGAGGAAGGCAAGAAACTTCAGTGCCCCGAGCTACATCAATTCACCAGGGTGAACCGAGAGTCAAAGTAGTAATAATAGTACAATAGTGGCAGGAGCCACGACTACTATCCTCCATGCATAGCCAGGTGCTGCTCTTGATAACTCCAGTGGGGCTAAGGCAGAAAACACAGAATTTAGGTTCCTAGAACAGGAGAAACAAGTGTTTTAACAGGTGAGATGGGATCCTACTTTAGGAAGACTGTGGACAGTAGAAGGTCTCTAAATGAACATCCTAATCGAAGCATGGTCAGCTAAGACATCAAACCATGTTGTCCAGGGTTTTCTCCAGTCAGGTCTTGAAATCCTCCAAGGATGGAGCCTGCACACCCTCTCTGCATAGCCTGCTCCACTGTCTGACTGTCCTCATCGTAAAAATCTACTCTGAACCTCTCATTTCAGCTTATGTCCACTGTCTCTCACCCTTTCACCATGCACTGTGATGAACTGCCTGGCTCCCTGCTCTCAGTAACCTTTCTGCTGGTACTAGGGGGAGATTCAGTTGGGTCCTCCACAAAGACTTCTCTTCACCAGGCTGAACAAAAGCCCAGGTTCCTCAGCCTCTCCTTCCAGGGCATATGCTCCAACCCCTTGACTGTCTTGGTGGCCATCTGCTGAATTTCCAATTTAATTATGTCTTTTTTGCAAACTGGATTGGAGATTTAGAAAAAAAAACAGTGAAAAATACCGGATCACACGTTGGGACAATTTGCTCTAACACAGAGCTCCTGGATGCCTTCAGGAAAGCTGCTCTTTCTAAGCATGAACTAGAGATATTAGCACTTCCTTTCCTCACTGAACAGATGAGGTGGAAAACCCTTAAACTAGCATCAGATTTAAGTAAGTATCTACAGCAGATGACACAGAAATTTTCACTCAGAACCCCATTCTTATACTGCTTCTCTGATTAACACAGCCCTTGAAGCTAGCTTCAAGCACAGCTTTTTGGTCAGGATAAACCTCTGATGACTCTTCAGAGTTGGTATTTTTTCCTTTAGATTCCCCTACATCTTGTTGCCTATATGTTTTTAACAGCCAGGCCCTGCTGGTTTAACTCCTTATGGGGGATTTCCCCCCTTTTAAAGGAAAGCAATGCAGCAAGCGGTGAGTTATAACAATACAATCCTCCTAAAAAAAGACTTGCATTTATTGGTCAGGTGGAGTAGAGTAGGCAGAATTCCTGGGTCAGACTGCCTCAGCCAAATGTCGGTAAAAAAGAAAGAATAAAAGGCCTTGCATAGGCTTCTGATAGAAGTTACTTATTCTCCTGATCACATCCACTGTCCTACTTATATCAGTTTCTCTCCAACTGTTTTTTTTATTATTCTTATATGTCCTCTTTTCTGTCAGTGACTGTGTGCGTGCTCAGGGCCTGCAACAAGTGGCAAGGTCCCTTTTCTTTCCTTCCCCCCCCTCCAGAGGCAGACAGGATAAAACCATCCTGCACGTATTGTGTCTTTCATTCAGATCAGAAGACATGAAAACTGCAGTGTGATAATTCTCTTTCAGCTGTGGAGCCTCATCTTCACAATGTGACTTATCTGAACTGTTTCACCCACAGAGAGCTTGAGGATCATCTTTTAAGCTACTTTTAACGCATGACAATCTAATTCCTAGATCTTAAGGGAGGTATTTACAGAGAACGTTCCTGAAATTATAGCCTTTAGACAGTCTGGAAATGAACGACCTAAAGAAAGACACTAAGTGCTTCATTTTCCTAAGCAGAAAAATGTTAACTGAATAAAGGAGACAACTTTATTTTCAGACAACTGAAAACTGGAGAGATTTTTGATGAAGGGAAACCAGACATTAAACATTGACTGAATACCCAGATAAATTATTCATTGTAGCTACTGCTGAGAAAATCTGAATGTCAGAAGATAAATACAACAATGCTGAGATCCTACCTGTTTGTTTTTCGCTGGTTTGAAACAGTCTGGACAGGCTGTGGCTCTAAATACAGAAACAAAAATTAGCGGCTACTCTTACAGAAAAAGAAATAGACAGACAGACATATAAGCATGGCATGTACATGGCCTTTGTACCAACATGCCCAATATCTCACTCCACAGCTTAGCACAGAGCAGATTTTAAAATTAACTTTATCCCAAGCCACAAATGGCAGGTGTGCATTGCTTGATCTAGAGAGAAATCATGGATAAAGCTGTGTAAGCCTCTTCTGCTCTGACCAACACAAATGTGTCTCAGCTTTGAGATGGGATGGAAAAGCACACAAGAAGTTTAGCTTTCAGTCCTTTCCAATGCTTCTCAATAAAGGTAATGATTAACGTTTAAGTTCTGTGCAAAGTTTGCTGACGTCTTGAAATCTACACTTGCTGTTCTTAGACAATGTACACTGTAAACTAGAGATTCAAATCGCTGCTTCTGGATAGGAAAATCCAATTTACTACATAAAAAGTAACCCCAGGTGTTCGATACCATTTGTGCTTTGCCTCTTCAAAAGGAAACTCTTGGTTGTTTCACGAAAGTGAAAGCTAAGTCAGTGAAACACTTTTTCTGAGTACCGTAGAGGAAGTTGCTGTTCCTATTAGTGGATTTCTATGTATGCAGTTAGAGATTATTTCTAGCCTACAACTCAATTTATCATTTCTTGCTGGTGCTTTTCAACACCTCTATAACTACTTTAGATTCTAAGGAAGCAGATCTGACCTTCTGCTGTTTCTATAAAAGCAACTTGCCTGGCCAGTTTGTAACACAAAACACAAATTCTCTCTTCCAGAATTTAAATATCACCTTGCGTTTAAACATAAATCTCCAAGTATAAAGTAACAAGTGCCAATTCAATCTTCTGTGTCAAACCAAGCTTCATTTTAGCACATCTACCTACAGATAATTGTGTAAGAGCAGCTTGAGAGATGAGAAATTCTAGATGCCATACTTGGAAATCCCACCCAAAAGCATACCTGGAAGACTCCTTCAAGCTGAGACAAGGTCCTGCTCTGCTTCCACAAAAAGCATGACTGTCATTACTAAAGCTGTGACAATTGCCAAATTTACCATGTTTACATTGAAATCAAACCGTTGCCTCAGAATATGTCCAGAGCCAGCCATTCACATATGCAGAATGCCCTGCGCCTGAGAAACTACTATGTAATTAAATTAGGTAATATGCTGTGACTTCAGAAAAATGTCTAAAACCTTAATTGCTGTTTAAGTATGCTACAAAGAGAAGGCAAATAAAGGGATATTGTCAGGTCACATGGAATAAACCTGAGGAGATGGACTGTGGAATGGAACTTCTTTACAGCTTTCACCTCTACAACTATTCTGCTTGGAGTGCTAACATTAGCACTGTAACACGTTCAACATCAATATTTTTGAAACGTCACAAAAAGGATGGAAGGATGAGCTGCAAATAAGAGCTGAGAGGTTTCAGAGGAAGGAAGAGCACTACAGAAAACAAGAACTGATCAAGTAAAATTAAATAAATATGAAAGAAAGAATGCAGGATCCAGAAACTTTTGAGGTTTTTTGAGTTGATTGCAGATAACATTATCTAGAATTGGAGCTTGGCCCTACTACTTTCTCACCCTTTTGCCCAGTCTTGAAGAAGCTGGAAAGGAAAGATGTTCAGCAAATACTGGTAATCAGTTCTTCCTAATACCCAGTCTGTCACCAAGCATGCATTCCCTCACAACCCACCCCAAGAAGGATGCAGCTGTTGAAAACCAAGAAGGTGGCAGCTTAGGCAATCAAAGACCACAAATTGCCAGAAGGGGTAAAATCAGGGTAATATATAAAGGCTGTGAAGGAAATCTCCAGTCTCAAGAGATGAAGTCACTATGCAACTGGGAAATCAGAAATTCTATGCCCAACCTCTTTCTATGCTAAGATTTAACTTGCAGTAGGAGGGCAAGTAATGAAACTGAGCGAAACCTAAGTTTTCCAGGAAGCATCAGCAAACAGGAAGAGTGAACATAATTATCCAGAATATACTACTGCTAGGTTTTGAGAAATCAGATTCAATGGTAGCTAAATTCACAGAAATATTTTGCTTCTTTGTGTATAGCAAATGCTCTACTGGGCCACACCAAAAACTATATATAGTGGCCAGGGAACTTCTGTTTGTTTTCATCAACAGCTAAGTTGGATTAACTCACTTCAAAGCCTTCCCTCCCATCCATGTCTCCTATAAGAGCAGGAAAAGCTAGGCATGGCCTCAGAAGATTCCCCCACCTGCAACTACTGGTTTGAATTTATTTTTTAAAACAATATGGCTACATTGAAGAGGGTAGTGACTTTGAAAAGGGCTGAAATTGAACAACTTATATGAATGTTCTCCTTCCATTTCAAATCAAAATTCTGGATTATTTTGTTTATCAGCTTTAAAGCACAGAACTAATCAGAGAGAGATGGCGTAACTTTAAGCTCTGCAACTCTGAATATGAGGAAGCTTAGATGCAGGCCCCATTCTAGTTTATAAACACTGCATATTCTCATCTGTAGCAAATCCAAACCAACAATGTTGCACAATATTTAGATAAAGATCTTTTGTTATTTATATAAAAACTTACAGGAAATGGCACTCTTCTTCTGTTTCTGGGTGAGCAAAGACCACGCTAACTTCAAACAAACTCTAAATTAAAAAAAAAAAAAAGAAAGAAAAAAGGAAGGTAATACTTTATTAAACAAACAGGGAGGATATTCTCAAGTATCCTTATTGTAATATTAGGAAAACAGTAACGAGGTAGACAAAAGAGAAAGTAACCCGTTTGTTCTACAAATCATCTAAAGACATTAAAAACGTGTGCCATAAAGGCATTTGCATTTCTGAAGTAACCAAAGACAATCTGAGAGCACTTCAAAAACGTGAGTGACCTACGCATCATAGATACCGGCCCCATTTTGCACAGGGGGAACCGAGTCAGAGACTGTGTATGCTCAAAGCCTATTACGGTCACTAAACTTGACAAACCTGCTGGGAGAGCAGGGCATAGCGTGGGATAAAGATAAAAACCCTGTAGTAGTCACCACTGTAAAATTTTGTCAGGGGCTTCATTTGCAATGACTGGATGGCCTTGGGGCAAAGAAAGGCAACACATCCTAGTGGATTGACAGCTAGACCAGAAACTCTAGTGTAATCTCAGCTCTACCCCCAATTCCCTCTTTGGCCTTGGGCAAACAACACTCATTACTTCTGTTATTCAGATACCAGAATACCTCAAGAGGGCTATTGAAAAGATTGGCTAATATTCAAGTGCCTTGTAGATAAAGAGCACTAGACAAGTAACTTTTATGGTACAATGATGTCTGGAGTGTCTTCATGCCTGTTGTAGAGCTTTTTCTAACTTGGTATGTAAGAAGTTTGTTTCTTCTTGAATCATCTTCAGGGTAACTGAGCGTTTCTTTCTTCACTAAGATAAAAGGGATATTTTCAGTTAGCACCCCTGGGAAAAGACAATCTGTAATTATTATGGAAGCCAACAAACCAACCTACAGACTAAGCGAGTCTAGTCCTGGGGTCAGTCCTATGGCTGATGACAAGTAAAACCTGCAGGCTGCCTTGTCCTCAGCGGGAATTTTAGCCATGTTTGCAGAAATTTTACATTCAAGATGATGGTGTTTCTCAATTTATCTGGCAACATCTGAACGTCATGTTCAGTCAATGCATTTCAGAAACATTTTAAGAATGTTAGTCAGAATCTGAAAGTTGAAAAAAGGATTTGAAAAAACATTTGTTGCCTACTTAGAGGTATTGCAGGTTCCAACATGCCTACCTCTAGCATTCATTGAAGTGAACAAGGACCAGTCTTTCCTCTTTCAGTATGTTTCAGAAATATATTTTATCCACAGAATTTAACACACTAACAACCCAAACAATTTATCTCACAGAACAGCAATGGTGCTGGCAGTAACAGGAGAGCAAAACAGGAATGTATGAGCATTCCTTAGCCTCTGGAAATGAAAGATCCTGGAAAATGAGGAAACTGAAAAAGTATCATTGATAAAAGGAAACTGGCAGCCCAAGAGCAACAGACAGCAAACGACTACGATGGTTCCATAACATGCAATGATCTATGTGTACAAAAATGAAGATTGGTCCCCTCAGTGTTGAGACTTGGAGATCTCTGGTTAAAAAAACTTCTCCCCTACAGTGAATATACGAAGAGTGCAACTTGTTTATCTGTTAATGAGGGAAAAAAGTATATCTTTTTCTTTTTTGCCCCTCATATATGTAAGTGTGTAAATGTATATATGCATGCACAAACACATGTAAAAAAAAAAAAAACAAACCCCAGACACAGAGAAAAAAAGTGTGTTCTTATTTATACGACACCTTTCCATCAGCAGGAACACCCAACTCTTCTGACAACTGGGGATGAAAAATCCACTTATAAGCTTCTTTCAGCTGAACAATGTCATCCTTTGCCAAGGAAAGGCCCAGTTTTCTGAATCACATACACAAAGAATTAATAACTTGCACAGGAGTCTGTCAAAGATAGTTACATCACATATAGCGTTTCAAGACAAACGTAAGTAACTAGTCCCAGGTAAACAAACAATGCACGAATAAAAAATGGACAAAAGCATACAGACCATGGCATGAAAGAATGAAAGGCTGTTCCAAGACCTCTTATAATGGCACTGAATCTTTGTATTGAATTAACAAAGTGTTGAGGAAACATTAAGGCCAGATTGGGATTCCAGGTAAGATGCTTCTCAATGAACACATAAGGGTTTGGCAGTAGCTAAAGGTGTAGCTACCTGAGCTACAGTCAGCTCAAGCCAATTTAGGACTGTGTTGCCTCCACCCTGCCTCTGGCCACGCGTTCCTGCCAGCAGTTGCATGCTGACACTACACAGCCTGGTAAGTAATACCAGTCCATCGACCCCATTTATAGCAAACCCTAATCCACCAAAAAAAGTTTTGTTTTTCAGCCAGATCAGTGAGATGATCAGCACTCTGGGTCACACAAGCACTTATGTTAACACAAGAAAGACAGAAGGTACACGCAGATGGAGAAAAGATCCTAGTTCAGCCTAAGTAAACTGAGTATCTGGATCCTGCAGGGCAGCTTGTGCAGCTGTGCTACTTGCTAGGGAGCCTCCTGTCCAGCTTCCACCCTAAATAATATCTTGTTTTGCCCTGCTTCTATTTGCCAGTGTTTTTTTCACTAACATTTAAAAATAGAATCTTTTTTTACTGTGTAAAAGATTATGCACTGAGGGAACGCATGCCATAGCTCCATGCTGATCAAAAGTTACAGAAGTCTTTCCAGAGTCTACCTGGAGAAGAGCTGAGGAAGAGGTATGCACAAAAATCCTTTGTTAAAAACAAAACAAAACAATCCACCCCGAACATTAGACTTATTGTTAAAAGGGTGACCCAGTCCTTCATAGAAGGAGAGCATGAACTCCAGTGGGCATAAATTCCTAAAAGGAAAAGCCAAGATGACAACCTTAGTTGACCTTGCTGGGTCAGGCTCAACTACCTCTGCAAGTACAAGACCAGGCCTCGACTCCTATGTCTTTGCCTATGGAAATTAAAAGGAGCAGAAGTCTGTGAGGTGAGCAGCATATGATTTCAAACCACTCATTTGGAACTTACAGAGCAAAGGACGTGTCCTTCTATACAAATGGCACCAATGGTAGGCTATGTGGGCAATATTTGCCCTACAGGGTCTCATCTTGAGAGATCAAGCAATTTGATGAAACAATTGCTTTTAAATTAGTGCCAAAGTAGGAAGCGATTCAGCAGCTTTTAGTCTAGCTTTCTATTAATATCTTGAAATGCTACTTCCAGCCAAGATGGCTTCCACCAAAGACTAGTTCAAAATCCTCAACTAGCTTTGAGACAAGTGGTTTCTTTCCTTTAGCCCACAGAGACAATTTATCTGTTCAAAATGGCTCTAATATGTTCATATTTGGCCAGAAATGGGAGTATCCTGGAGCAGACAAAGAATCAGGCTACACTACTGACTTTTCACCATTATCTGACTAGCAATTTTCAGTCCTTGTTAACGTAAACTAAACCTGAAAAGGTTGACATTTCATTATGTCTTCTACATACAATAATATTTTGGCTTACAGATGGTATCATGGCAACCTCTCAGGACCATTAAGCTAAGTCAGAGCTGTCCAGTTGGACAGAAAGCCTGCACTCCAAGCTGAAATGCCACATCCTAGCTATAATCACACTATGAGGCAAAAGATGTAAGAAACACAAATTAAGGTCAAACCAGGTAAAAAAAAGAAAGAAAGAAAAAAAACACCAAAAAACCAAACCAGCTGCCATCTTATCCTTCATAATCATCAAGTAAACTGGACAATAGGATCATAACAAGACTAAAAAAATCAACTTCTTGTCTGCTCAACATTTATATAGACAAATGCTGTCTATATAAAAAGAGTTCTTGTCAGACATAGAGCAAAAGCTATGGACAATAAAAAAATTATTTAAAAAAAACCCAAATAGAATGACAGCACATCCCAGTTATGAATTTCCTTATGATTAGTTTTGAAGGTACAAAGTTAAAATCTTGGCCAAGGACATAGGAAGTGAGTCTACATATTCCACAACTGTTAGCAGAAGTACCTTTATATGAAAACAACAATCTTGACCTCGAAAATACAGCATTAATCGCTTGGTTAAAATTTTCTCTTAACATATATGTCTCAGCAGGGCCACTGCATAAGTGGTTTCTCATTTCTACTATGCTGGAAAAAAGTTATAGTAAGAGTGTCTCTCCTTTCTCTAAATCTGGAGAACTCTCTAACAGAAGTGGTATGAGGGTTGCCAAAAGAAATTACTCACCCCATTTCCTGTTTTACCAGCAGCCAAGCAGCACGCTATAGGTCACCAGCCATGCCCAGGAAGAAGAAAGAGAAAAAGAATTTAAATGAAATTAAGGGTCAAAATGCCCAACAATTTGAAAGACTGTTAGCAGAAGGTAAAATGTTTTAAAAACTCAGGACAAAAAGGAAGTATTAGGATTTTAATTTAGTTTTTGCTTTAGAAGCTGAAAGACAGAAGTGGTGTTTGTTTTTCTTTGTAAGATGTCATTTTGCAAGTCACCTCGAGTCCTATCTGGCTTTAAAAAAAATTAGGATGTATTAAACACACTTTGAAACTTGCTGTTAACACTGTAACTAGAAAAAGACTCTGACAGCCTAAGTCAACAGTTAACTGACAACAGTTACCCACCATACAGAGACATAGGAGGGGGGGCAGGGGGGAGTGTCTAAATGGATGATATATGAAAACTGATTTCACATATAAGTTAAAAAAAATAAAATTGTTATCATCCATTATAATAAACATGAAATAAAAGACACACTTGGCCTTACAGTAATCACGAACCCCTTCCCTGAAGACTGCCCCTTTATTTAAAGCACATCACTTAGTTTAGGAGACTTAGGCTGAATATGAGATAGCTGAGGAACAGAAGAAATAATTCTAGAAATCAGAGGGAGCTTTTCATACAAGCACTCAATTTCACTAACAATTATTTATTGCACAGCTTGAAACAACTATAATGAAAAAATACCGAAACTAGTAATTTTCAATCTGTGGGCTGCAGACTACTGATAAAGTGTCAGAGAAAGATGACTCCATATGCTTGTCATACAACCATATATATACATATGCAATGTCCAAAAAAGTTGGCATCTCAAAAGCAATGAACATCACTGGTTTAAGTTCTTCAGAATTTTAAATCCCTTCCCTGTCTTTCATTCTTCGTATATGGTGCTTTGAGAATAAACTCCCCCAAACTCTGTCGAAAGAATTACCGTCTATTGTCAAGGAAATAATTTTAATGCATCAAACTTAAAGGAGCAGAGCTAGGATCACATCATCTTTTCACTGATATCAGAAGTAACCACATCACAGATCTCTTTTACATGCTAATAGAGGAACTCAATTTAAAAAATGTCTCTTATCCTTCTGCTGGTTCATTGAGAAGAATGAGGGAAGCCTAAAAACAGTGCTAGAAATACTAAGGGGAAAGAGCAATGGCAGAGAGAGAACACAAACTTTGTTAATACACGATACACAAAACAGCACACTACTGAACAAAATAAACATAGTTGTATTGATGGAGTACTGTTTATTCAAATTCACTGTGATTCATTATCCTGCATATGTAGAGAGTATGAGTAAGACTGCTGTAAGACAAAACACCATGAAGTATATTGTAATCTTGTTTGTATAATAACCCAGATAAAATCATACATAAAAATAGTTTCCAGTTGAAATTCCTTGAATGTCATTCTGAACTAGAGAATATGACAACCATAGAATGCGGTCTAGAAATCTGTTTGATGAATACCAATTAAAAAAAATCTCATATGCCTTGATTTAAAGCACATGCAGTTTTGGGACTCAGTCGGGTGGCTAGTCTCACTCCTTTCCCGTTTTACAGGGGTACAATTACAAAATAGAGAAAACTTCTGGATGTTAGTAGCTATGCTAAAATGAGACCACAGGTCAAATTTCATCTCCTCTCTCTTGACTTCAAAATTGAAAGAGAATTTAAGAAATTACTTTTCCCCTTCAATTAAGAGGAAACAATAGATTAGGGTACTGTGAGCACAGAAGCCAAAAGATCCCAAATTCCAAATCCCATTCAACGACCAAGCCAGCCAAACCCCTCTACTCTCTCCCAGCTGTATGTGAGGCAGGGGATCAGAGCCCTCTACTTCGTAATTACTTTATGTTTGTGAAGTGGTTTCAAAATGAAAAATGCTCATTACAGAGCTCAAGCCTGCAGGGCAATGCTTAACAGCAAATACATTTCTGAAATACAGTAGCTCAGGCACTATATTGATTACAAGCTGCAGGATATTATTCTAATGCTATCTGAGGGATCACAGTGGCAACAGTTGAAATACCATGTGCAATCCCAGCCACAGCATTTTTTCACTGTATTAGAAAAGAGCTTCGAGATGGGGAATTCCACAATGAGGTATACACAGTCCTAGAGGGAGTAATGACTACAGATGCTATTTGCATCAGTGTCCTTGTAGCAAGTACCAGGATGATGGATCACAACTGAGACTACAGACATAGCTAACAGTCACCCTTTTGAAGGGCATGACTCACTTCATATTCTAACATAGCAGTCTGACATAAACTTGGGACCCCTGCACTTATGATTTATTTTAATCAAATATCCTACTTGTGGAAAGAGGTGATAGCTTCTTTGCATTACAGATACAAATACTATGCAAATGTAAATTTTATATCCCACTCTTCTTCAACTCCTATCGTACATTTTAGACTTGGCAGGATGACAACTGTCATAATTAAATTAGTTGAAGGTAATATTAAAAGGCACTTTCTGATTTTTTGTTAAAAAGAAGTCAGAGAAAACCTGTGTGTCATACAAAAGGTCAATGGGAGGGAGGCTGTCATTGAAGTGTCCTTTTATGATAAAATTACATATGTTCTTGTACAGTGCAATTCAAAGAATTAAAAAAAGAATTTAACAAAAGACCTCTTTTCAACACAAAGCATTTTGAGATATTTTGACATATTGCATTACTTGCTGCTTTTCTGTAACCGTAAAACAGGAACCGTTTTTACCAATTATTTTTTGAAGCGACAAATGGAGAGGGTGGTAAATAAACCCCCATGATTTTAAAGTGCTTCTTTCTCCACCGTCACCCATTTTCACCCGTTCCATTAGAGCACAGCTACACACACAGCTGGCTTAGCATTTGGCAAGAGTGAAGGGAGGGAACAGAAGGGACAGCGGGAACTTCCTAATGTAGACCTGCTCCCACACGAACCAAAACTGTTTCCAAAGAGAACAGATCCGGTTTTGGAGCTTCCTACTCATTCATCTCACTCCACCTATTCATTTCTGGACCCACACCACAACTTTTATTCCCCTGGTTGTACCAAGCACTGTAGTATTGTTTGTTTGTTTGAACATAAGGACAAGATACTTTGAATGAAGCAGACGGACAGGTTAAAAAATGACACCTCATCCCTTTTTTCAAACTAGTAACTTATTGCACTTAGAAAACAAAGTTACTATAGAGTAATAAATCTGGGTTTCTACCAACTGCATTTGCCCAGTCAGTTTTCCCAGTCAATGCAGTCTTAGTGTATCATCAATACCTCAATCAGCAAGAGGAACTCTCTGAAGCAAACTATTATTTTTTTTGCTTCCATTTACATCCAAGGCTGCCTCAAACCCAGACAGAAATCCTTGCCCTGCTTGTTCAGGTTAGTGTGACAACATCACTGAGCTAGAACTGCAATGCAATAACACCCTCTACCGAGGCATTCTGGCAAGGACCCACAAGGAGGGCAAGGAAGAACAGTGGTGTCGAATTTTAATTTCCTCGCCTCCATCATTATATAGCTATGCTATGAAAAAAAAAAGTAGTTATTTTTAAGCTAGATAAACTACAGCTGTCAAGCTGAAGATGCATAATGGAAACGTATTAAGAACTTGGTGAAGTGGGAATTGCAGTTGGGACTTTAGCCAAAAGATTCTGTGCATCACTCTGTTTTTGCTCTTTGAGGCTATAATGAATAGAGTAAAGGAGGTCTCAGTAATGACTTGCAAAGGTAGGCTGGAAACGGAAAAGACATGATCAATAGGACCCTAAAAATAATCAGGCTCCTCTTTTTTTAAACACCTAAGCTTATACCAGGCATAAAGCTAGGGTGAGTCTGACCTACATTTGGAGTTTTACAGAGTACCACAGGCACACATGCATTCATTCTTATACTCACCTAGCCTGAAAGTGGCTTTTTGACATATCTCATTTTTTGGATGACCATAAAATCAAATGGGAGTATGGAAAGTTCATCCATTCAGAAAGAACAAAGCAATTTGTTATGGTTTTATTTTACCAGACACCATGACAGCTGAAGCAAGCACACCAACTGTGCTTAATTATTAGAGAATCTTACATTCAAGAAGACTTGGAAGTAGCATATACGTTAGCACAGCACAGCTATTGCACTGGCATTGGCCTGAGATGTGAGAACTAACAGTACAAATGAACACTAGAAGCGTAGTAGATTATTTAACAGTCAAACAGTGTGGGATGAGAACAGACCTCACCATAGGTTTACATGTAAATCCAAGAAAGCCCACACTTCTTTCTGCCATGTTCACTGAAGCTTCTACTACATCTTACCCCAGCAGATATCTATCATAAAGATCTACATGTTGCCCTTTAGAATAGTATTGTTGCATCATTTTTTTTTGGTCAGAAAGCAGGGAAATATCGTAAAACATCTCAGAACTAAGCAAAAATTGGTGTTTTATTGATCAAGCTATATTATCCTTAGTGTTTTCCCTCAATTAAAAACAAATAATTACCAGGGTTATACATCTCTCCATGTTCTCATTATATTCTGTAATTAAATGACTGAAATACAAACAATTTAAGTTTGATTAAAATTGCCAACAAAATCAGTAGTTTTACAACTGCTATAAACTGTAGTTTTACAAATCTAGACCTTCAACAATGCCCAAGACAGGTGACTATTAAAATTGGTATTTTCACATCATTTTAAATGCTGAACAGTTAAAGAGTTCATCTTCAAATTCCTTAATTTGTATTCTGCACTACCAATTATCATTTATTTCAGGGAAGGCACCAGCTGTACAGTTCCTTCTCCGAGAAGATCCACAAAGCAGAGCTGGCATCTGTACCAAAGGGAACAATACACCAAGGGTTTAAAGAAACTCCTTTTAGATTTTCAGATATAAAGTAACTCCTGGGCTAACTGAAAACTGGATGACTCAGACACTTTATTAATTAAACTAATACCAACAAAGAAGGGGAGAGCAGACTTTGCTTCTAGCATGTGTTTTTGGTTTTTTAAACAATAGCAATTAAAAATGAAACCACCTCCAGCTTGTACATTCCACAGTTACTTTCTTTAATATGCATTTAAGTTATGAAGAAATATCTGTAAACACTTACCTCCCTAACAGACAGCTGTGGGGGTAGCGACACAGAAAATACAAAACTAGTGAACTGGTAACCAGCGGAATTAACCTTTTGGCACACCTGTAAGAGAAGGACTTTAATATTAAACCATAGCATTAGAAGCAAGTTGATAATTTTTTAGGATATTCTTTATGCTAGTGTAATCACTGTAAATCCATGTTAATGCACATTCCAACAGATGCCAAATATATAAACCAGAGGAATCCCTAACGACTTATTGAAATATAAGCTTTTTTGTTCTGTTAAAAAAAGAGGTTACTAATAAACTGTATGCTTATTGCTATGAAACAACCTAACTTGCCATTTTAAGGCTAAGACCAATAGTATACCGAAATCTTAGCACAATGAATTACACTGCAGTGACCAAAGGCTAGAACAGCTGACTCAGAATGTCCTTCTTCACAGCAGTGATACAATTCTGGGACAATAAAAATGTTTAAGATCCTGGGATAAAACAGGAACAAACAGGTACCCACAATATTAATTCACAATCATTCTTCATTGTAAAAAATCATGTTCCTCACTGGATAAAGTAAGAAACCAAACACACATCAAACGTTTTAAAGCAGGCTAGTGAGAGCTGATGGCTAGATGTCTTTACTGGAAGTAAGCTTAAACACACATGGAGAAGTCATCCAAAATGTCAGTGACTTTAATAAATGTTAAAGACCAATTCTGAGCTTTTAAGGTGAGATCAACATCTCAGAAATTTCCTTATAAAATAATCAGGTTTTGTGGTGCCATAACAAATGCTGTCAGATTTTCCGTTACTGTTTTCCGTTACTTAAGAGAGTAACTCTGAAATAAGTCTTAGAAGTGGATTCTGCATAAATATATATACTCTGCCAATGGAAACAAAAAAGAAACATCACGCACTGCAACGACAGAAACTATATACTACACCTTCTGTTTAGTCTCATTTTTAGATATAGTCGTGCTATTAAACCAAATTCTTTTCTATTAAAACTCTGTTAAACTTCTCAAATGCAAGTGTGATTTTTCTCACTGATATTTCAGTTTGTCACGTAAGCAATTTTATTGCTCAGAGATGATGTTTGCAACACTCATTATGCCCATATTCTCTCCTAATTCATATTTTCTTCATTACCTACAATCTGTTGTATCACCAAAATATTTTCTTCCTCTGTGGCTTTCTAAACAGTAGTACATTGTAAAGACAGAATCATGCTGTATTAGGAACATTTAGTTAAGCTGAAGAGCACAGAATTTGATGCCTCCTCATTTTCCCTTCACATAAGAAAAGTGAGAGAGGTCACCACTTCCAGTGAGGTTTTCCTTGCAATCTAAGCAGCAGAACATCAGATTACCTCCTAAACTCATGCCAGCACATATCTGTTAGTCCTTGTTTTAGGAAAATGTGCTCCTAGCATTCATTCCATTGCACCTGCACTGATATTCTTTTTTTTGAAGTTACATTATGACAAGGCCTGGGTAAAATACAGTCACACCAACAAATTTTATTTCCCAGCTGCACAGGAGGTATGCCAACACTGTCAGTGAGCAGTACATAGTTGAATGGCGCCATCTACATTTCAAATATTCAGAATAGGTAAATGTTTCAGTTTGTTTTCCGGTATTTTTCTCTCAGTTGTTTAACTGCATTGTGATTTAATCCCAACAAACACAAACTCCAATAAAAGTACACATAAAGATTAAGAACTGGTTATTTACCTTTTTAACAAAGTCAGCCTCGCAGAACTCCTGAAGGATTCCCAAACACACATTGCAAACCTTCACAGTCGAGTTCTCCATTGCAGTATTTCCATCATTAACCGAAGGAATCTGCTGGAGTGCTCCACTGTGGTTGAGATCAGGCCCTTCTTCTGCATGTTCAAGTCTGATTCTCTTACAAGGCGGATCAGCTACATCAAAACAAACTGTACCTTCTCCTTCTTGATTATTTTTCAGAAATTCTTTTAAATCCTTCATCAAATCCTAACACAAACAGAGGAAATGTATAGTTGTTGTCGTTTCCTCTTTTCTCCAATGCTGTAACAAGCACTTACAAACATCTACAAATTCTAAAAACTAGTACTAACCATTCCGGTTTAGCCTTGGTGTATGTAATTAATAACTTGATTTATACCAAAAGACACGTACACAATTAAAACCCTCCAAGCTGTATTCCTCTCAAAATGTAATTCAGGGAAACTGAATTTTCCTGAATAGACTTCTTTATCATCCAAGAAGAGTGTAAAACATTTTACAGACCTGACTTGCAGAAATGCATTTATCTTTGGTCCCATCGCTGTTCAATGAAAATAGATGTTTATTGCTTTTTTGTCATTTAGATTATGTTAGAATTTAAGTCCTCCAACTCCATTAGCCCAGATGACTAGGAAGACAGTTGGCTAGTACAGTATGAGAAGGAAATGAGAGCAGATACAGGTGAGGGTGAAATTAAATACATAGAGGAAGAACTTCATATAAAGAGAGAAGCCTACAAAAATTAAAGGATGTGCTCATGAGGAGAGAGAAGAATCACCTGCATGTGTCTGAATTTTAGGAAGGATAAGAGACAGAGATAAGACATAGTTCAGAAAGGAAGATTTATTATAAGGTGTTCAGTACAAAGACAGCACTTACTCTGTTGTTGCAGCTCAGAGGAAAATTAGGTAGAGATGCGATCGAATAAAAAATGGCATACAGAATGAACAGTTCTCAAATGATTGAAAGAAAATGGAAAAGGAAAAGGAAGAAAGATGTTAAAAATGAATTCCAGAGAGATTAAACGTGAACAAAGGTGAAATAATCAAGACAGGCACCAGAAGATGCAAGCATAAAGACAAGGGATTCAACCAGGTAAATGGAGATGTTTGTTTGGCCCACACAATGAGAGAGGTCTCAGAGAACCAATATGGAGGAAGAGCAAATAGCCAAAACCAAGTTGAGGAGTATCAAATACAAGGACAAAGGGAGGAGTGATTGTGCACAACTAGGAAAAATTTGAAGAATGCTGAATTTCAGCACTAAGGTCAGCTAAAAAGGATGCCTAATAACACCATGTTCGACTGACTGAAAAAGGAAGATTCATCCTTAACCTGCGCTCCCCAGTTCTTCCGTTACATCCCCCTAGCAATTCTACTGAAAGAAGAAGGAAAGATGAGGCAAAAATCTTTGGAGTATAGACAGTTCCTCCTCTGCATCAGCTGCACTGCCCACTACCCCTTTACTACTTACAACATTAAAGGAAAAAGAACAGAGGGAACAGTCATAGCTGGTCTGCTTGAAAAGTGACAGAGCCATGCTGTGCAGAAGCTAACATGCCCTGTTTTCTGGTGCTTTCAGGGAACACATAGCAACTTTCATGGCAAACTTAACATTTAACCCACAACAACTGTCATATTCTATGATTCTTGTAACCTCTCAAAATTGCACAGTGTAGCAGCAGTCATTTTTCATAACTCATTTTGCAAAGCATTTTCCTCTCAGGCAAAAGCCTAAGAATACAACAGCCTTCTCCTTTGAGGTAGTGCAAAGAACACTGTGTTCCTATGTTTACATGTTCTAATTAGGAATACAAAGAACAAACCTTGTATGGACATCTATAAAGTGGCTGTGATCCCACGCAGCAAAACCTCAAAATACATCGTGGGCAAGTGCCAGTGTTCAGTAACAGCTGAACAACTGGTCTGTCCTTTTCTGTTAGTGAAGACATCCTGGATAATGCTAAAATTAGAAACAGAAAAGAAAAAAAGTTTAGAATAAACACAATTCAGCAATTCAACAATAAAAGGTCTCAGTTAACTACACCATATTTAGAGTCACTGGATTTTTTTTTTCATCCTCTAGAGAAAGTTTAGGATATGCGTTTGTCTTACATCAAAGGCACAACAGAATTGGAAGACCAACCCAAAAAACCCACTGATTCGGGGAAAAGCTTCTGTACTTTCTAGAAAAATCTGAAGTCAAGAGTTCTGACAAAGGTATCCTGAGCTTTTGCCCAGTTTTATCTTTGACAAAGTGCATAACATGACACATTATTCTTTATTGAATAGAGAAAGTGGGTGGAGCTAAGATATTAAGCCACATGTAAAATGGAAATTCCTTCTAAAATTGTAGCAACTGAAGAATCATTCTGTTAAAATCATGGGGGGGGGGGAAAAAGCCCCAAACAACCAAAAAAACAGATACCATCCTCTTTTGTCATACAAAACCCTAAAGGCAAAAGAAGTCTTTTCTACCCATTAGCCCCTCCAATTTTTTGAGATTTCCTACTTCCTATCTCAAATATAGGACTACTGTTTTTGTGAGAGATCTCATAATGCTTTTTTTCCCTAAAAGATTATGGCTAACTTGGTCTCCCGTTGCTCCGCCTGCCCAGAACTTTAGAGCAGACTAATTTCTTTGGCCAGAAATTAATAATGGGATAGACAGAACTCTCAACAAACTGAAGTTCCTGCATTTTTAGAAAAATATTAAAACACAAGATTCCCAGTGAGATGCTCACCCTTACTGGGTATCTAGGAAAATTTAGGAGGCTCATAAGAATAATCACAGTTGGTCAGACCAATTAGTCTGCTGTCACCCAAAGCGGGGAAAAACAAATGCCACAGGAAAATATGTGTGTGCAGGGCATATACCTGTGCCAAGTGCTCTCTGCCTCCACTTATTTATGGTTTGGAGGATTCCTTTGACCTAGCATGGTTTTCCTAATGGTTAACCTTAACAGATCTTTCCTCTAATCCTTCTCCAGTGTCTCTTTGAAATTCTTTTGCCTCTAGATCCTTTGGCAAGGAGTTCCACAGTACCTACTGACAGATGAACCACCTGATATTGTTTTGGCCTTAGCTCCTGTAAGCAACATTTTATATCCACCTAGTTTTTATATTGCATGGGATGGTGTAGAGGCAGGATATAATGGTGTTCTGTTAGCCACAATCTGCTACACCTCTAGTGTCCTATGCTACTCAGGAGCACCTTGCACATTAGTATCTCAGCTGTGGAAAACCTTCACAAAATGGGAGAAGTTATTAATTTGATTAATTTAGTTTTTCCCCTAGATTTGGAGTCTTTATGGTAAGCTGTAAAAACCAAGGACTATCTAGAAAACTTCAAACCTGCTTTTAAAGAGAAAAAAACCAAACGAACATACTTTTAAGCAACTATTAGCTCAATTCAGCTTCATGAGACTTGACTATTGCCACAATAACGTTTCACATTACCACAGTCTGAACCAAGGGATTTAAGAAAACCACTGAGCAGCTCTGTAAGAAACCTCCCGCTTCCAAAGGCGGATGTAAAGCGGGACCGAAGGCCGGCAGCCCTCAGCCCGGCCACCGTGGCAGGCAACGCTCTCCAGGGACCCGCTTCCCCCGCCGACACCCGGGACCCAACGTCCTTCCCACGGCCACCGGCGGGTCACAATCGCGGCGAGGCCAGCCCTGACCGGCCCGGCGGCCCCAAGGGAAGCTCAACACCTCAGGTGTCGGGGAAGGAATCTCATAACCGCACACGCACACGCACACGCACACGCACACGCACACGCACACGCACACGCACACGCACACGCACACGCACACGCACACGCACACGCACACGCACACGCACACGCACACGCACACGCACACGCGCGCGCCCCGACCGTTAGAACCGTTACAGCCCCCCCCAGGCGCCTCGCGCGGGCTGAACCGGCAGAAATGGAAATCGCTTAAGCGAGGGCCCGCCCTCTCCCAGAAGGCCGGAGGAGCCGCAGATGGGTTCCGGGGCTGCCGCCGCCCCGTCAACCGCCCCGCTCCCCAGGGAAAAGCGATCACCTCCCAGCGCCCCTCAGCTCCGCGCCGGGCGGAGCTCTCCCTTCCCGCCCCTTCCCTGTGCCGAGCACGGCACAGGCTTGCCTAGAGGCAAGGCAGAGCGCGTCGATGGCCCATCGAGGCGGGAAGCCCTCTCAGAACGCCGGCTGGTGAATAGCTCGGCGCTCCCGCGTCTGGTAGTGGGCGGGTGGAGGAGCGGGGCGGGGGCAGAGCGGGTCCCGCAGCCAGGCGGAGATGGCGTCGCCGCCGCCGCCTCCCAAGCCCTGGGAGAACCGGCGGCTGGTGGGCACGGTGGCGCCGGCCTTCCAGTGAGTGCGTGCGCCGGGCCCCGGGGCTCCCCTGCCTGTGGCGGGGTTGGGGGTTCCTCCCTCAGGGCGGAGGAGTCCCCCTCTCCTTCAGGCCTCCCGCCTTGGCCTTCTCCCTTGAGTCGGGCTCAAAGGCTGGGCCCAGCCGGGCTGTGGCTGAGCCGAGCCGAGCTTGCGGGTGGTTTGTCGGTTTGGATGGCCCAAGGGGGCGGGTTATCCGCTGGGGGGGGTTTGCCGAGGGCTTGTTTGGGGTGGGGTCTCTGGTGGATCCCCCTTCTAAGTGAGGAGAGTGTCTGTAGCACGCTGCGCGGTTAATGCGGTGGAGGTAAAGCTGTACGTATGGCCATCGGTGGGCCAAGTGCGGGTGCCCGTTCCTGGGGGTTATATATCTGTGCCTGCCTCTCTGGGAGCGGAGCTGCAGGGTGGCGTCGTCCCCAGGAGTTGGGAAGGATGCATGTCTGTGTCCACCCCGGGTGTGTTCACCCGGGAGTCTGAGTTTTTCCAGGAAATCCAACCTGCTTGTGGAGAAGGATGTTGTACAGGTGGTATTTGTAAACTCCTTCCCTTTTATCAGAAGTGTAGGAAAGCTTGGCCGTTGAAGATCAGTCTTGTTTCTCATTTGATGCTAGCGATTGCAATTGCAGCAAGCTGAAACTGGGCAAAAGGTTACCTCAAAACTAAACATTCAACAGACTTCTCTGCTTTCGTTGCAAGCTGAAGCTTGCTGAGCAAGAAGTTTGATGTTATTTTTTTTGGTAGTGTTATCTAGCTTATTTTAAAATGCTTCGAGTAGCTTTGAAGTGAGGTGTCCAAAGTTGACTATGGGGGAGGGGGTTGTACTGTGATTTAATAAATTACAGTACCTCTGTTTTCTGTGATAATGACAACTTATTTTTGCTTCTGTTTTTAACTGCTAAGAGAGTTAAAGCCTATAATGGAAAAGACAAACAGTGTAAAGATATAAATATTATCCTTTGCTGTGGAAACCTGGAAGTTTTGCTGAGAGGAATCTGTTCCCTACCTTATATGGAAATAGAATGGCAAGCATGCTTCACAGTGAAAGCAGTGCAGAAGGAAGCAGTTCCGTAGCAATTCAAACTTGACTTTTCTCCTTTTTTTTTTTTTTTAATTTAATGGACTACAGAAGTGGAAAGTCATGGGATGAGGCAGTAAACATGGGAAATGACCAAAATGTTTGACTTTTAGGATAATAAAAGTGATTAACTTTTTAATGAAGCAGTGGAAGTTGGACAACTGCTTGACAGGATTCAAATACCAGTCTAGTACTTGTGAATGGCATAGATAAAATGACTTAAATTTGTAGGCATACACATGCTACATAAAGGTAATTAGAAAGTTTGGGGAGAGAGGGAAAACGGGAGGCCCAAAGCTCTTGCATGTGTTGTTGATAATTCCTTGGCTCCCAATTAGATCACATCACCCTTTTCTCTAAGGGTGGATTGAAAGGAGCTCTCAAACTTCCTTCCTTCTGTATCATTGGCTCATTGCAGCTTTCAAACTGCGAAGTTCATAAATATTCCTGATAGTGTGTATGAGAGGCTTTTGTGTGCAGAAAAATGACTTAGGTGTTACAGCATCAGATTTGATGGATCTAAATGTACCATGTCATGCTTTCTCAGTCAATAAAATAAACAAACACATGGAAAAAGGTTCATTCTGTTTCAGATATGCTGCAGTTCCACATTTACACTGAATATCTCATTATGGTTTTTTCCCCTGAAAGACATGTACTTTCTGACGAAAATTTTTACTTCCCACAAACGTTGTGCAACGTAGTGAGTGTTTGTCTGCCAGGTTCCCTATCCTAGCCCTACTGAAACACGCCCTCATATTTACAAAGTTAACCAAGAACTCTGGGGAAATGAAAATATAAGCTTGTTATGAGTATTGATCTTGTCTGTTTGCATTTGTTTAGGTCTGCTGACTTGGGGGACAACCTGCTGACCAGGCCTGGACCACCCACAGTTGCACGAATACCTCCACCTATTTTGCCAAGACCATCACACCAAACAGGAAGCAGTAGTCTGAGCACTTTTAGGCCAGCATATAGTAGCTCTTTTTCTCCAGGCTATGGTTCACATGGAACCTCTTTTTATGGAAGCTATAGTCCTTACAGCTATGGATATGGTGGTTTGGGTTATAACCGCTTTCGTACAGATGATATTCCTCCCAGCAGGTTTGTTCAGCAGGCTGAAGAGAGCAGCAGAGGTGCATTTCAGTCCATTGAAAGTATTGTGCATGCGTTTGCCTCGGTCAGCATGATGATGGATGCTACCTTTTCAGCTGTGTACAACAGTTTCAGAGCTGTGTTGGATGTAGCCAACCACTTCTCCCGCCTCAAAGTACACTTCACAAAGGTGTTTTCAGCTTTTGCTTTAGTGAGAACTATAAGATATCTCTACCTACGTCTACAACGATTACTAGGTCTGCGGAAGAGCTCTGAGAATGAGGATTTGTGGGCTGAAAGTGAGGGGACAGTATCTCGTGTTGGCCTTGAAGACAAGGTGGCTAACTCTGCAAAATCTTGGCCCATTTTCTTGTTCTTTGCTGTTGTAATGGGAGGTCCCTATCTGATCTGGAAACTGCTTTCTACATACAGTGACGAAGAAACAGGTAAAGATGATCTGCAGCACAAGAGAAGTATATATATTGTTGCTCTTGTTATCAAATGTGGAGTGATTAATCTTACACTGAAGTAACAAGTTAATAGATACAAGGGTGCAATTTCATGCATGTGATACAAGTAGCACCTGTTTAAGTAGCTTGTTGTTCAGTCAGGATGCAGTTTAGTAAGCTTTGTGTGATTCCAAAATCATGGTTCCTTTCTATTTCTGTTTCCTTTGTATTAGATGTGGCAGCTGGGGCGGGAGGAAAAGTATTGGTTGGATTGTCTCAACAAATGGTGCTTTGTTTGTGTAAGTCCTGTCAGTTCTCTGTTGGAGAAGTTTTAGCAAGGAAGTTAAGGTGTTTTCTTAATTTTCCTTTAAAAAAAAAACACCAAGCTTTAAATTCTAAGCAGATACAGTTTTAATTTCTTTTTGGAAACAGTATCTAGTAACTGGGCGAGTGGAGAAGATGATCATGTAGTTGGAAGGGCAGAATATGATTTCAGCGCTCTCTCAGACGAAGAAATTTCTTTCCGTGCTGGTGACATGCTAAGATTAGCACCCAAAGGTAAACTTCTACTTTTGTATCTATTTTCTAATCACACATGAAGTAAGTCATATTGTTAAGAGTCTGAAAATGAAAACAAAAAGAAACCCCACCTTACTTGACCAAACTCCTCATCCACACTGATTTTTTTTTTCCATAAGTTATTACTTGCATTGTAATAAAACTTACTGAGTAGTTTTACTCAATTTCCCTAAGATATGACACAGCCTAAACTTATTCAGGGTGTACTTTGTGGTTACCCTTGTGGTTACCTTTTCCTCACACTGTGAAGATCCCTAGGCATTTGCAATATGGTGGTGTCATCGATTTCAAAACAACTTGTACTTCACAGTACTCCTCAGCTCACCTCACCAGTGCAGATCCTGGTCATTTCTCTTGTGAAGTAGTTTGTATTTGCCTTTTATCACAGAGTTATTTTCTCTGGGTGACTGTTGTGTTGTCTACCTTCTGGTGTATTTGTGCCTCAGCTGCGGTATGTTTTGAATTCTTTTGTAACTTAAGGCATTTGCATTTTCTTCTTCAGAACAACAACCCAAGATCCGTGGTTGGCTTTTGGCTAGCTTTGATGGCCAAACAACAGGACTTGTGCCAGCTAATTACATCAAAATCCTGGGCAAAAGAAGAGGTAGGAAAACAGTGGACCTGGAAAGGATTAAAGAGAAACGGCCAGCCTTTACCAGGTCAGCTGTTAGAGGATCAACTGCTGCTGTGACTCTAGAGGAGCAGGAAGCTGCTTTTGATTCTGTTTTTGCTGGAAGTAATAAAGTTCCTGTTGCGTCTGACTCCACTGTGGTTAGTGGAAAGAAACAGGAACTCTAATGCACTTTGATCAACAAAGCAACTGAACTGTGCTTTATTGATAAAACTTAAGGTTTGTTGAAAATCTGTATTGTAGTGGGACTCTGATGGGTCTGTACCAGTTACTGCTGCTGCTGATTTATGAAGGGATGGCGAAATGATTGCTTAAATTTGTCGTATTTATTTTTGACTCACCTAAGGCTGTACATTAGTGATTCTACCCAAGCCCCTGGCAGCAACTCTAAGACCTTGAGACAAGGAGAATTGAGGCATTTATAACAAAGCAAACAAAAAGAAAAAAATAGGGTATGCTGGCCTAGTCTTGTTAAGGAGACAAACTCTTGGTGATGTCTGAGATTGATGTCCAGTCTTCATTAGAATGTCGGCTTGACAAGAGGCCTCTTCAATAGATGTGCAAAAGGAAGGTAGATTTCTGTGAGATGACCTCCAAAACAACACAGTAGTAATAATGTATTGTTTCCCCCGAAAGGAGGGAGAATTGCAAGAGATTTAGGTGACGCAATTCAATCATTAGAAGTTCTAAGTTGCTTGCTTTTCATAAGAAGTAGGGCTTCTGTCATAAAGACCTTGGCTCTTACTAAAAAGGGACTTGTGAGGCAGGGGGGAGAAATACAGTTTACCAGGAAGAGCAGTGAGGCTCTGGCAGTAGTTCTAACCAGTTCTCTTTTGTTTATTAAAAGAACATGAGAATAAACGGTATCCTGCAGTCAGGCACTTTCCAGCGCACTTATTAATTGTCATTCCCTTCTGTGGTAAACTTGGCATCCCTCCTAGCTGTTTTGTGTTGTAGCCTTTTAACTGCCTATCAATAGTCTGTATCAACTGCCACCTGCATCTCAACTTATTTCTCTTCTTTATTGGGTTTATACAAATATCAAAATATCTATCCTACCTTTTAGTGCAGTAGGGAAGCATTGGTTTGAGGGAAGTTTAATGTAATTTGAGTGGCAAAGAAAAGTAAAGTTTCTTGCTTGATTGTCTCAGTTAGCTAAGGTCTTGGCGTTAGCTCTTTATGCTGCCTTTCAGGTGGTAGACTTTGCATCTGCCTATAAAATTTGGGGGCTTTGGTTTATCAAAAGCCATAAAAACATGACGACTATTCAAAGTATTTCGTATTTTCTTCATATTGGTGTTTGAGAATTCTGTGTTGAAATAAGTTGTTTTGGGTTGGGTTTTTTTTTAATTGAAGCAGAGGTAATTAAAAGTTTTTTCCTTGTAGTATATATGTATAACATGTTGAGCTTCTGAAGGTTAGAGCAATGGATAAAATAGTGAAATCTTGTCTTAATCATTAAAATAGCTTTTCTTTTTTATTTTAAAAGTACTCGAAAGTATTAGTAGGGCATGTGCCTTTGCTTAGTTGATCCAGTAGTTTCAGTTTGGCTGTTTCTACAGAAATCTTGAAAACCCATTATGTGTTAGCAAAGCTTTCAGTATTTATACTTCAATTACGTTTGCTGACCTTGAGTTCTTAGAATTCTGTTCACTACAACAAAACTACGACGAGGAAAAATTGAAGTGAGCACAGTTTTATTGAGGTAGAGCAGTTGAAAAGACGGGTATTACACTGGAACCTTGGATTTTAAAGTAATCTCTGAATCCCTGTTGTTGATAATTAGAGCAAGGATTTAAGTGGTTGTGCTCAGGTATTGGGAGATGGTGTGAAGAATCATTTTTACTGGACTTAGATCTTCAAGTGCAGAGGAAAAGCAAAGAGTAGTTAAAGGGCAAATGAGAAACTTGACACGAGGTTTACTAGGTTTAAAACAGAACATGTTCCTGAGATATTTCCCTGTGTATCAGGGCATTGAAGAAAAATATCTATTTTTGGAAATGATGTCTTTTGTTGAAATAAAAATAGCAAACAATCCTGAAATATAAAAAATATAGAGGAAAAACGCAGGGGGAGGGTATCAAGTGTACAGTTCTGCTTAGGGTGTGTATTCATGGAAGGGATTCATATACTGTTGTGAGATTTAATTAATGGACTGTCAGCCTCTCTTGTGTCAGTGAAAGATTTCAATCAAAGGAAGGGACTTTTAAATAAATGAATAAATAAATCCCAAACTTTTTGCAGAGTACCCACTCAAGCAGACTTCTGTTTTCCTGTTCAGAACAAGTTGGGAAACAGTGCCATGATGTTTGTCAGAATCTTTAAATCTTATTAATATTTAGAAAGATTAGTTTAATTTCTCTTTCAGGTCATACTATCTTGAAAACAATTCTTTTAGGTTATTATAGGTTATTAATAACAGTCATCTTTATAGTGGTTTGGCTGAGTCTACCAATCGCTACCTGTCATAACTATCTGCTGAATCTTGATAAGAATATTGACCCTTTCCATCTTGTGATTAATTTAAATGGGAAAAGAAGGCTCTGAGGCAATGAAGTAAGTTATTGAACTTACAGTTAATTGTACTGATTGCAGAAGGGTATTAAAATTCGTTGAAGTAAAATGTATACTGTGCTTTAAGAGTTGTTTTTTTTTAATGCACAAACTAGCATCAGGAAAAAAGTGAGTCCTACAGTTTCATTATCTACATTTCTGCCTATATGTCAGGCTACAGAAAAAACACCTAAATGATTGCTGATTGAAAAAGGGAGGCGGGTTGCCAGGCTGCTCAAGACTTGCACAACTTTAGAAAGGTGAGAAGACTAAAAGGAGCAGGCGCAGCTGCAACAGGAGTACGTAGAAGAGATCAGAAAAGAGGTGCTGTTGAAATATTGCTAAACTTATGCATTAGGCAATTGACTCTTATTTTAAGATGTGTACATACCAAGTTACCTTTATGTTATTCTTTGCACCTACTTTATATATACCTTCAGCAGATCTAGAAGTCTGTAAGAGTCCTGTGACATTTTTTTTATAGAAGGGTTTAGTTTAGTCTTAGTTTAATCTTTCTGATACTGTTTAGTATACGAACCATTTTATGCTCAAATACTGTCTGAACTAATGACAAATGCCGGTTTTGACTGGTTCTCTGGGTGCTAGCGGTATGCGAACTCATGCACATTCAAAGCTTTGTTCAGGCTGCTGAATAATAAATTTAAAAGATTCTCTTTCTCCAGCAGAATTTAATAAAATTGTCTGCTTCTTTTGCACAGGTTCAAAAACTATTCCTTCTGTGGAACTAGACTGCATCTGAGCTAGTAAGATTGTTTTGACTTATCTGGTGATTGTGGTGAAATTTGCTACTGGGGTGAATAAGAAGAAAATACAGTTTCTTATAAATCTCCTCTGTTTGCAGTGACAGTTTTCCAGAAGAGGTCCAAACTCAGAAACCAACACAGTGATTTTCTTGGTGCACCATAGCCAATGTAGGAACACTCTTGTCCACAATGCTAGCGGAGCTGCACTTACTTTACAAAACATAGATAAGGCAAAAGCGTATGTTTTTAAGCAGCTCCTTCCAGGTTTTTTTATCCATACGGGTGTGGCCATGTGTTGGGATTGGCCAGCGTTTTGGGCCCGTAACGGCAGGTAGTAATTGTGTGTGTCCGCAGGTAGTAACGTGCTTCTTCTTTTCCTTTTTTTTTTAACCCCACCCCTCCACCCCCGGGACTGGTTTGAAGCAGGTTTGGGATGATAAATCTGTCTCCTGGATTCTGTGGGCATACCAACCACAGCCTTTAAGCAGCTGGATAATCTCTTCTTGAAACAAGTGTAGTCGTGTAACCAGTTTAACTTGTAACATAGGCATGTTGTCAGTGTGAGGCACCCCTGGATCTTTCTTATCTACAGTTTCTAGGGCTACTTTGAGATACTAAAGTTCCCTAAATTTCACGGTAGCCACAAAACTGTAAGACTCGAGCAAAGGACACGGATAATTTCTGCTGTCAGAGGGTATCTTTATAGTTTTTTGGTTTTAGAAATGAAAATGCTTTAAATGCCAGAAGCTAGTTCCTCTACCTTTGGATTGTTGGTAGCTGCACACACAGTCTCTAGACTATCAAGTAAAATTTGAGATACTGATTTTTCTTTTTTTCTCAAATACTGATATTGGTATTTTTGTCTTATTTTAAAAAAATATAAAGGGAGGGACTGAACCCCTGCCTAACAGCACAGGTTACCTCAAAAACTGTTGCCTGTTCTCTGACATACATCAAGCTGGCATTCATACTGGAATAACTTCATATGGTAATAATGTAGCAATAATGCACCATTAGCTTTTTCTGTGGATTGCTGTGGGATGGTATGAAGTCAGGAGTGTTTTCTACTTTAACTGAAAGCCAAAGGAAGTTTTCATCCTGGTTAAAGAATTCAAATTTCATATACTTTTCTAGATTAGTGCAATTATCTGGAACTTTTTTCCCCCTGTGCTTTTCTGTATTCTGTGTCCTCATTGTGTTACTCCAGGGTTTAGAGGTGGGTTTTTTTGGAAGAAAACAGTTAATATCTGTCTGGTGTGATTATCTCAGTGATTCCTGCCAAAATACCAAGGAGGAGCAGAAGTTACACAGCACGGTACAACAGGATTTAGCCAGAGGCTGAAAGAAGAATGGGACTGGGGAGAGTTATTCTATGTTGCACGTCAGAAGAGGGCATCTGGGCTGACCCTCAGCAAGCACAGATGACTTCCCAAGCGAAGTAATTTTAAAATGTTTGGGAAGTTTTGATGCTGTAGCAGACGTGGTAGGAACCAAACCAACAATGGATAAAATAACAGGATTGGGGCTGGTGGACTATCTGCAGAATAACTTCGCTTGGTTTGAGAGGAGCCTCGGGCGGCTAGTTGGGCTGTTGGTGTGACTAGCTCCGAGTTATTGCTTTTGTAGTTACAAATGTATCAAATACCTACATGAGCTGAAAACCTGGGAAATGCATAAATTAAGATTCCTTATCTTCTGTCAGCATCTTTCTGTGGATATAATGCAGTCTTTACCAGAGTGTTTTAACCCAAATTATAGCTTAATTAATCTGCTGTGCTTATATCATGAGACTAATTCATGAATCTGATGCATTATTTTGACAGGTGATAAGAGCTTTACATGATAGGACTGCCCAAGCTTTTCCTTCACATTACCATTTTTGCGTGTGGGAATGTAATGATAAAGGTTTGGGGGGTGGTTTTTACTCATTTTTTTTAACTGAAAAATGGCATCAGTTATTCTGGTGGTGTGTTGGGGTACTGCTTGCAAAGGGTGAGCTGGGCTGGATGTGGGCGTGGGCAGCAGGGGGAAGGGTCGGTGTGACGTCGCGCTGAGCTAGGGAGAGGTCGGCATGACGCCATTTGTGGTCTTTAGCGTGAGCCGGGAGGCCACGCGCGTGACGTTAACAGTCCCGTGTCCGCGACACCCGGCTCCAATCAGTCGGTACTAAAGCTAGGGCGGAGGCCGGGCTGCTTCCCCGGTTCGTGAGGACGCGGAAGCGCAGTCTGGCGTCACGGCTACGTCACGCGGAGGCGGGGATCGCCGGTCCCGCCCACCCGCGCGGGGCGGTGCGTTGCTAGGCTACCGGACGCCGGGCGTGAGGCGCTGCACTGCGACAAGGCGGGGCCGCCGCCGCAGCGCGGCGCGCGCCGGGGCTCCTACACTGCCTGCGCCGCCGCGTTTCCCCCCTCCCCGCCTACCCCTCTCTCCTGTCATCCTATTGGCTGGCCCCGGCGGGGGGGGCGGGGTCTCATCACCCGTCCAGCGCCGATTAGCGGCCGCTGCCCACCCTCCCCCCCCCCCCCACGGCGCTCCCCCTCAGCGAGAGGGTGGGGCTGGGCGGTGCTGGCGTGTGAGGGTGTCTCTCTCCCGCGCTTCGGGCACGGCACGGCGGGACGCGGACACCCGTGGGTCCCGCCGTGCCAAGGAGCCCCGGGGCGGCTCTGCCGAGCTCCTCAGCGGGAGCGGCCGCTCCCGGACTCCGGCGCCTCCGGCTTGGCTCCGCCAGACGCCCGGCGCGGCGTCCCTCGCACCTTGAGGAGGAGCCCTTCCCCGACCCGCCGCGCCGTTTTGCCTCTCCGACCCCTCGCCTGGGAGCCCGCCAGGTAACCCCTGCCCTGCCCCGTGGGAAGCCGGCAGCGCCGCCGGCTCGCCCGGGAGCGCGGAGTCTGGGCTTCCGCCCTTCGGTGCCTCTGACCGGGGAGGGGTCCCCGACGGCTGCGGGTGGCTTTTCCGTCCGAGAGGGCTGTGGGGGCTGGCGGGGTCCCCGCTGCTGAGGGCGGGTCCCACCGGGGCAGCGTTGCGTTAGGTGGCTGATTACACTTGTAGGATCTTGCCCCAAAAAACTGGCATCAGTTTGTTGTTTTTTGTTTTTAAATTAAATACCTTATTTTAATTATTTTGACTGGTATGCGGGCGATCTACAATCAAAGCTGCTGTTATTTCCCTCCCCCACTTCATTCTGCACCATCACCCTGTTGCATTTAAGGGTTCTGTGTGAAACCTAATGCCCGTCCCACCATCTTTACCTTCCTGCAGGTTACGCATATGCAAGAGGATACCAATTCTTGATTTTTTTAGATTGATTCTTTGCTTTAAATAAAAAATCAGTCTTAAGTGAGGTGGTGCATTACCATAATGTAAACCAACTTCTTGCATACTGACTTAAGTCTTTATTTAAATCATATCAGTTTATGAAATATCAAAGTGTTGGGAGTCTTTTGCACCACTTAATTTAGAATTCTATGTATCAATAATAAAAATGCCTGTTGTTGCTTATCCGTCTCTGTTGTGCATTTGAGTGAGGTGGTCAAAATTAAGCAATTCTGAAACTTTTTTCTCCAGTTTCCATAGTTGACAAAGGGTTAACTTGAGCTTTACTTGGAGTAACAAACTGGAGAGAATCTGTAGAAGTTGACTTCTTTCTCTTAACGATGTGATTTATTACAGGCTTTATGTTGCTTTTTTTATGGAGTGCACCTTTCTTGCATAGACAGAATCTTGCATGTGTCTTTAACTATACTTGTGACAGGATTTCCTAAAGGACAAACAGGTAAATGTTAAATATCACGCGTAAAGCCACAAAGAGGAGGCCTGTGCTCTTTCTAGAATAGAAATAAAAAGGCTTAACTGCTGTAATTAAGTACGTTCCTTCATTATCTTTGTGGTAATAAGTACATCTAAAAGTGTATCTTAATGTACAGAATAAGCAAATAAAAAAATATTTGAGAGACAAAGGCTTCATCCTCTCTGAATGTGTCATTACGTTTTAGGGTACCTGTCATCCCTTCCTGGTCGGGTTCCTTCATGCTCCACAGCACTTAAGTGTACGTAAACTTGTTACCAGCAAAGTACTCAAAATTTTTTCCTTTAAATTATAGACTCTAACTATTACAAAATACCTGCTTTTCTTTGATTATCCAGTATAATCATATCATATAACTAATCCTTAAAATGGTAATTTATGCAATGTTGACATTCCTAGAATTTTACTTCCATTAAGTGTATTTTATGGCTCAAGACCAGAGGATTCTAATATTCCATCATTTACTTAACGAAATACATTTTTAAACCAGCTGCTACACGTGTACAAGGTAGCACAAGAAGTTGGCTTTGTATTTTATAACCACTTAGGTTTGCCATGGGTACTGATCTGTTCTGACCTGGCTATTTCTTTTCATAACTGCAGATATGGTGGATAGTCAGTGCCTTAAATATAATTGATACTGACATCTGTCTGTGCGCTGACAGTGAGAAGTCGCCACCACTGAATTACTGCAGTGACGCTGCTTGATAGTACTGTCAGTATGGGGACTGATCTACCTTTACCTCCTAGTGGCATTTATCTTAGTTGGAAAGTTTGGGCTCGTGAAGGACCTTTGTCCTTTAAAACTGGCGATTTGGCACACTTTGCAATAGATTTCATTTAGATAGAATTGCTAAAGTGGTATGGCTTTTTTATTGAACTTATCTTCTGTGTTTTGTTTGTGGCTTTTTTTATCTCAATATATGAAACCTAAGAATTGTCTTGGTGCGTTCTGTTTTTTTTTTCTTTCTGATGGTTTCATTCAGCTTCTCTCTGAGAGGATGAAAGCTTACAGTTACTTGCCATTGTGATTTCTGTTCCTACCACCAAACTAAACAAAAAAAAAAGTGCTGGAATAGGTTCTAGAATCAAACAAAATCAGTGCTGTTTTGTAAGCATCCTTTCTTTTAGAGTGATGCAAAAGAAACACCTACTTGTAGTATACTTTTGGTAACAAGTGATCAGTTAAATCTGATACCATTAAGTGTATTTTATCTGAAATTCTCTTTAATCCTTGCTTTGTAAGTCAAAATTCTGTATGTGACTTTTAAGTTCTGTTATTTATGTGGTCTGTTTCAGGTACTTTGGCAAAGGTCCAAAGTGCTTTCCAAATATGAGTCCTTACGAAGCTCTTTGGCTATACCTTACTTGAATATGAAAGTCTTCATTAATGCCTGTGTTTTGCTCCCAGCATATGCTAAAACAGTACTTAACTTTTACTGTGTTCCCTGGTGCTATATATAAAATTCATTTGGAAAGGGAAAAAAAACCCTGCTAATAAACCCCTAAATATAACACTCTTTTCCCATTAGAGGAAATGCTTTTTTTATTTTTAAGGTGTTCACTGCTGCCCTTGCATGCTTTGTTATGGTGTTCAGCTTGAAGCTGAAGGAGCAAGGTTTTTTGGCCCTGATAATCCCAGGTAATCAGGAATTATGAGTGCCTTAGGACAACTCAAAAGTCAGGTCTTCAGGATGAGAGCTGAAAGACATCCGGGTGTCCTGTTTCCTGGCTCCAAAGTGATTGATGGCCCTTAGCTGGGTGCCCTGGGTTGGCTTCTATATAATAGAAGTCAGGTGTGCAAACCAAGTGGGCAGAGGAAGAGGAGACTGAAGTTGAGCAGTAGAAAGTTTGGGGGAACAGGCAAGTGTGTTTGAATGTCAGTAAATTTCAGTTAAAATGTCCCTGTGTTGCTTAGGCTGTTTATTCTGAGATTGTGGGAGGGCTTTTCTTGCATTGGAGGGATGAGTGGTGTCAATCCCTCCTGGAATTGGACAACTTGTTAGGTCTTGCAGGGAGAAAATTAGGCAAGCAAAAGCCCAGCTAGAACTCAACCTGGCCACTGCTGTAAGGGATAACAAAAATGTTTTTACAAATATATTAACAAAGACGATCAAAGAGAATCTCCATCCTCTTTTGGACGCAGTGGGGAACATTGGAACTGAGGATGAGGAAAAGGCTGAGGTACTAAATGCCTTCTTTGCCTTGGTCTTTAACAGTAAGACCAGTTATCCCCAGGGTATTCAGCCCCTGGAGCTGGAAAGCAGGGGCAGATCGCAGAACAAACCCCCCATAATCCAGGAGGAAGCAGTTTACAACCTGCTGCGCCACCTGGACACTCACAAGTCTATGGGGTCAGATGGGATCCACCGATAGTATTAGGGGAGCTCGCCAAGCCACTCTCCATTGTTTACCAGCAGTCCTGGTTAACAGGGGAGGTCCCAGATGACTGGAGGCTTGCTGATGTGATGCCCATCTACAAGAAGGACTGGAAGGAGGATCCAGGGAACTACAGGCCTGTCAGCTTGACCTCGGTACCGGGGAAGCTTATGGAGTGGTTCATCTTCAGTGAGCTCACCAAGCACGTGCAGGACAACCAAGGGACCAGGCCCAGCCAGCATGGCTTCATGAAAGGCAGGTTCTGCCTGAGCAACCTTGTCTCTTTCTATGACAGGGTGACCTGTCTAGTGGATGGGGGAAGGGCTGTGGATGTTGTCTACCTGAACGTTAGCAAAGCCTTTGACACTGTCTCCCTCAGCATCCTCCTAGAGAAGCTGGCTGCTCAGGGCTTGGACAGGTGTACTCTTCCCTGGGTAAAAAACTGGCTGGATGGCCGAGCCCAGAGAGTTGTGGTGAATGGAGCTAAATCTAGTAGGCAGCTGGTCACAAGTGGGGTTCCCCAGGGCTCAGTTTTGGGGCCACTCTTGTTTAATATCTTTATCAGTGATCTGGATGAGGGGATTGAGTGCACCCTCATTAAGTTTGCAGACAACACCAAGTTGGGCGGCAGTGTTGATCTGCTTGAGGGTAGAAAGGCTCTGCAGAGGAACCTGGGCAGGCTGGATCGATGGGCTGAGGCCAACTGTATGAGGTTTAACAGGGCCAAGTGCCGGGTCCTGCACTTAGGTCACAACAACCCCATGCAACTCTACAGGCTTGGGGAAGAGTGGCTGGAAAGCTGCCTAGCAGAGAAGGATCTGGGGGTGTTGGTTGACAGCTGGCTGAACACGACCCAGCAGCGTGCCCGGGTGGCCAAGGTGGCCAACAACATCCTGGCTTGTATCAGGAACAGTGTGGCTAGCAGGAGTAGGGCAGTGATGTACTCGGCACTGGTGAGGCTGCACCTTGAATATTGTGTTCAGTTTTGGGCCCCTCAGTACAAGAAGGACATTGAGATGCTGGAGAGTGTCTAGAGAAGGGCAACAAAGCTGGTGAAGGGCCTAGAGAGCAAGTCTTATGAGGAGAGGTTGAGGGAACTGGGGTTGTTTAGCCTGGAGAAGAGGAGGCTGAGAGGAGACCTTATCTCCCTCTACAACTACCTGAAAGGAGATTGTAGTGAGGTGGGAGTTGGTCTCTTCTCCCAGTCACTAGTGATAGAATGAGAGGAAACGGCCTCCACCTGCACCAGGGGAGATTTAGATTGGATATTAGGAAGAATTTTTTTACTGAAAGAGTGGTCAGGCATTGGAACTGGCTGCCTGGAGAAGTGGTGGAGTCACCATCCTTGGAGATGTTCAAAAAATAGGTAGATGTGGCACTTCAGGGAATGGTTTAGGAGACGTGGTAGTGTTGGGTTGATGGTTGGACTTGATCCCAGAGGTCTCTTCCAATCTTAATGATTCTGTGATTCTAATTCAAAGGAGCAGTAGGTAGCGCCTGCTGCTGCTGAATTGGTTTTGGCATGTTTTGTGCACTGCTTCTCCCCTAGGGGTTTTGAGGATACAGATATGAATATATAAATTCTGTCAAATAAAGCATTAGTACTTGACTGTGATGTTGCAGTAAACATTTCCCATAAAAACTTACGTTAAGGTAGACCAAGCTTTAGTAAACCATGCAGTGAGATTGCTAATAATGTTTTCTCTTCTAGGCTTAAGTAGCCAAAGATGAGTCGTGGATTTTCAGAAAACAATAACCTTCTGTACGACAACAATCAAATGGTTTTGGATATGATCCTGTGTTCCCTAATCGGTGTTCCTCATCCTATCAACTGGGATAGTGTGGCAAGGCTAGTTCCAGGATATACATCCAAAGAGGTGAATTTACTAATAAAAGAATTTGTATACTTTAAGCAGTGCTTTATGAAGAAGACAATGTCTTTGGGGCAGGGAGGGGAATTGAAGTTAAGGGATGTTTGGGGATTTTTTTTTTCACCTGAAATAATTTATACCTAAAAAATCAAAACTGTTAAATGAGCAGTAGATTGAAAAAAAATTTTTTTCTTTCTACAAAACCTGAACATTGAAATTACGAATTATGTTCTGCAGTTTATTTCATTAGAACTCATACAGAATAAGAACAAAAATTACTGGAAAGTAAAAATTAAAGTGGAATAAAAAAAAAGTAGTGCTGACGTATTTCAAATTACATAGCTCAGATTTTCATGGAAAGGATGGCAGTACCCACTAACCTCATGTAGACTGTAGTATACTTACTAGCAAACCTTATAACTTCCTGTGCTTGTCACTACAGTTCTAAGGAACGATGAGTTACGGATCTCCATTAGGTCATTAAGAGTGCTGTTGCCTCTTGCTTGGACCTACAAGATGTGGATTTTTCTGTCTTTGGTTGGAATAGAGTTGGAAGAACTTAGTACCTCTGTATATTTAATCTTTCTGGATTGCTGAATTTCCTGGTGAAATGGTTGCTTTTTCTAATTAATAATTTTGAATTTTTCCATTCTGATGGGGAAGTAAGCTGAAAGAGGAGGATGTCTTTTGTCCTTGTGATTCAGCAAAGCTGGAAAAAACCCAAGCTGACTGTCTTTATTTTCTTGAAAACTTAATCAAATGTGTCAGCTCACATTCACAGCATTGCTATTGGGCATCACTGTAACCTTGTATTTAAAACATAAAAGTGAATGATTGGGAGTAGAAGCTTCTGTGGAATGTTACCACCTTTCGAGTGCTTAGCAGAGCGCCTGCAGGGAGCGTCTCCACTGTCTACCTTTCAATTTGCAAACAGTACCATGCACCTTAAGCCAATAAAATAATTGTAAAAGTATTGGTGAGCTCTATCCTGGTATTTATTAAGATAATAAAAATATTAGTACATGCTTGATTACTGTTTTAAAACAGAATAAAATGTCTCATGTGGAGTCCCTGTTTATGGTAATTAAGTGAATGTATACCTGTGCTTTTATGTATCTGTTGAGTAGACTGGCATCTGTACGAATTTGAGATGCTACCTTAATACCAGAAGGATCTCGCTGTGCACCTCTCGCAAAGGGGCAGGTGGCATGCAGCAATGTCAGTTAGCTCAATCTATAATAAATAAATAAAAACAGCTGCTTGAATGGAGCCTGATGAGCTGTGTCACAGGAGGATCATGTGTAGAATCAAGTAGATCTACTTCTTTGTGTAAATTAGCTGTGTATAGGATTCTGCTGAACCAAACCTGTAATTGTTATTGTATTGCAACAAATTTACAAAATGGAAAGACTTTCTAGTTCATAAAAAAATGGAGTGGAAAGTTAATAGAACTGCAGTGGAAATGGCCAGTCCCTTTTGTACAAATCAGAATGGAAGTCATAAAGTAAAAGAATAGTAATTATGAACTAGTTACTGTAGCTACTTTTAATAATATTTGACAATGGTTATGGTAAAAGAAATAGTTAGAAAAGAAAATTTAAACTCTTCCCATAACTTTCCCTTTTGAAGATCAGGCTCAAAATCACAGGGTTTAAGGAAAGAAAGGTTGAAACAGGTTCCATCTTATATTTTTTTCTCCTTCAGTTGGAGTGTTTAATTGTGGTAAATCTTACTTATTTTCCTGTATATTTATGTACTTTCCTGATACCACTAACTAAATAGGAAGCATTATTATGTTTAATATCAGTAACGGTTCAAATGCAAAAGTAATGAAATATAATATCAAATTATAGTTATTAAAAATGTACTGAAAGCTACTGCTTCATTGTCCTATCATTTAATCTTGTGACAGTGTGCAAAAAGGTTTGATGAACTAAAAAGCAGTGGAAGTTCACCTGTTGACAACCAGTATAATTCCCTGATGGCTGCTGGTGGGAGTCCTGTGGAAACTTTAGCTACGTACATCAAATCCTCCTTGCTCGATACACAGACAGAGTTTCAGGATCCTGCTATTGGGCAGGATTCCATTACTATAACTGGTATGTTTTTAGTCATTCTGTAATATATTGGCTTTGGTTATAATCAGTATGTGCATGCTTTTCTGTCCGGAGTGGTAAGTCTACCCAGGCATAGTACTTTTTCATCTTTGAAAAAGAAAGTGAAGCATATATATAATGGGTACATGAAGTCACTTTTGGTTAGTTTAGATTAAGAATCGATGTTTGCTTGGGTATTTTTAATAGCTTGTCCTTCCAAAAGGCATAAATCCTTGCCCTAAATGCTCTCTTTAGGATTTTTGGTGGGGAGAGGAATTACTTTGCTGTTTTGTATCCCCAGTGTTGTAGTGTTAAACCTACAGCTGCTTGTGGTCACATTAAGCTGTGTTATTAAAATAATTGGAAGCTTTTGTGTAGAAAAGGTGACCCCTTGAGGTCAGACCCTTCTCTCCCAGCAAAATGTCCTGTGCTTGCCATGCTGCTCAGTGGCAAGATGGCTGCCTAGGCACTAGAGGATAGTCTAGCTGCTTTTTGATGCAAGAGTGTCTTGCAATGATATATAACGTGTCTCAGTCAATTACATCTCCCAGTAACAATTTGGCAGAAGACTGGTCCTAATAGTTGTGTTTCAATCACAGCACAATTAAATATTGTTAATATCTCCTTAAGTACTTCTCCTGTAAGAAGTTGTAATTAACTGTGTGATAGTTATTCTCCGGTTTTCATTGTAGGCTGAGATGTTTTCAGTGCCTTGTAGAACTTGGTAGGTGTGTTGCACAAGAAATTTGCTTCAGTAATGAGTAAACAATTTCTGTGTTAAAAATTAGGAAGATAGCGAAGTGTTTAAACAAAATGTTCTCTGTTATGATGTCCTTCACAGTGCTGCAGCTTTCAGGTCACTGTACTCTTCACAGAAGAAAAACATCTGTTTGACCTTTGCTGGAGAACAAATAAAATGGTTTTAATAGCTCTAACCAAGAGATGATATTTGAAAACTATATGGAGTATCTAAACTGAAAATGCTTCTTATCAGCTTTCAGTTATTTTTACATACTTTTATGCATACTTTTTACATGCATGAAGTGGAATAAATACTTCTTGCACCCACAGGTGGCTATTTATAAGATTAGTAGCTTCCCAATAGGCAGTTAACAAGCTAACTCTGCTTATAGAACTCTTTAGACAATTAGTGCATGTTTTCTTTTTAACAACGTAATACATATAATAAGTATTCATGCAGTTAAGAAGCCTAATGTTTCCTATTACAAGATCCCAGCCTGAGATTTTTCTTCATTTTCTTTGTGACTTTGGATAAATAATTTTCCCTGTTTCTGTGTAATTTGTTGATACAAAGTTAGGATAATTAATCTTTTTCTCGCAGGCTTGTGGTGAATTTACCTTCTTAATATTTGTGAGGTACTTGTATAGTTCAGAATTGGGGATTTGAGAAATGTTTTTTGTTTAATTAATTACTTCTAGTGGATTTATTCACATCTACTTATTGTTAGAATCAAGAATTTTGGGCCAGTTTGGATTTGTCTGTAGACATGAGTAACAGCAAGAAAAAGCAATCAGACCAAATTAATTTTGAACTGAATTCTGCTTTTGGCTGAATTATAAAAGCTCATTTATTACTTTCTAATGTAAGGCAAACTGCTGTTAAGTCCCTCTGTATATTATGGCAGTAAACAAGCATATAGGACAGCTTTCTACCCAAAGTATTTATTACTAACTTTCAGAAGTCAAACAAACTCTAAGCTTTGGGGGAAAGAAAAAAAAAAAAGTAGGAAGAAATATATTGTGAAATTGACATCCCTGTTAATTTGGCTGTGTTGCACATTTTTGTCATCTTTATTTCCTTTAACAAATAACATCACTGTGTTCAAAATAAACTTCTTAATATTTGCAGACAGAAGTCTTCCATCTCTTTTTTTTTTTTTTTTTCCCCACCGGCCCTTCCTTTAAAATACCTTTCCTTGCATTCAAAATCTAAGACTCCCTCCTTGGCTCTTTCAGTGCTAGCACAGGTCATTGCCTGCAGTGGAGTGGCTGCCCTGAAGGCTGTGGCTGACTGAGACCCTTCCAAGGTTTTACTAGGGTCTGTCTAGTAAATCTTCCCCTTTTATGAACTATATTCCCTCTATTACGGCCTTACTATGGCCTAACTGTGCAAGGCATTAGGCTATGTCTTTGGAGGAAGTTTAGTTTCTTCTGCCTCTGGTGTGATAACTTTGCTTTCCTGAAGGGCATAACTGCTGTGTTCTGAACTCTATAGAGCTTCCAGATTGTTTTTGGCGTCAGTCTACTATAGTTTTTTAGCCATAAGATGAAGAGGTCTATCTTGGTTGTCTTCAGAAGTGTACAGCCTCTCATATTATGTGAGAGGGAGTAGATGCTTCTGGAACTCTTCTCCCTAGAAATCTGACAGTAGGGAGTAATCATGGCAAATCACAACCTTGTGGGTTTTCCTCAGTTGAAGACAGACACGTGCCCTTCCATTAAAAAAAAAAAAAATATTTCTGACTTATAAGCAAGATTATTGAAGTTTCAGATTGCAGCGATCCATTCATCACAGTTGGAAATGTTATTCAATGTCTGAATGCTGGGGTTGTCTTAATCCTTGATGCAGAACTCTGGATTTGGTGACTAGACCTCCTGGACTTCACTAGGTTTTGTGGCCAGGTTCCACTGCTTGTAGTGCATTTGTGGAGATAACCTATTTGAACTAAAGCGCAGCTGTCCTTCACTTCTGGAATAAGCCATATTTCTAGGACTAGACAAATTTAATGGTCTGCTTTGAGCATTGTTTTATACAGTCTGCTGCTTTAAGCCATATGTTTGAGAAACTTAGTAAAAACATATCTTAAGAACTTCTGTGCTTCTGTTTGGAAGCAACTTATTTCCAGTTTATGGATAAGAAGCAGAGTTGATCTCAAGTTGTTATATCCTGGCAGCAAAGCTTCCCAAAAACAGAAGTTTTGATGTGACAGAGTCTTAAGACCCCCAGCATACAGAGTAGTCAAGGAGAGCTAAAGGAGTGGATTGCATTCTGAGAAGGAAATGCTGAAGACTCTGCATGAGCCTTACTGCTCTGTATTTAGACAGGACCCATCTGTGTTTGCAGCCAAGTGTCTGGGCAACCCAGCAATGCTGCTGGTCTGACCTTCCAGTGCATGGCATTCAGAACAGGAATTTGGATTATCTAGTAGCCCTTACAGTAGCACAGATTTGTTGCTAGTTGTGTAACATTGCTCCACCATGAGAGCTGTGCTTCAGTTGCATTTCCAAGATGCTGCAGAGCAAAAGGTCAGGCATTTTTCTTCTAATGTAGCCTTTCTTCCTTATATTTAAGGAAGACCCAGCACAACCTCCACAAGGAATTGTTCTTCAGAATCTGAGAAAGGTCCTGTGCAGAAAGGTGGAGAAAGCAGCAATGAAAGCCAGGGGTAAGAAGATCTTTGTAAGTTTGTTATCTAGGGGAATATTGAACTGTGGCAAGAATGGGAAACATAACCTGATTGTAAAAAGGAATGAAACAAGATTGATGCTCAATAACATTTTAAAAAAGAAAAAATGTTCTGTGAACATAGATTTGTCCTATGTAAAAGCAGGAAAAGAAAGCTGTAAATGAAAGTGCAAATGAAAAATTTTACTATGAATTTAAATAGCCATGCACATTGGTGCTTTCCATACTATACAAGTACACATAGAATAATGTGTGTGTTTGCAGCCTAAGGGTAACCATCTTTCTGTAGAGACAGCATTTACTGCTTCTAGCTTTGACCTTTTCTTAAGAAATAGTCATTTTAATATACAGTAAGACAATTCTAATTTCCACAGATGGAAATAGCTATTGTATGCTGCTGTTGTCCTCGGTGCCTTAGTAGGTTAGGCATATATATCTGCCTGTTTTTTCAAGAAAATAAAAGGGAGAACAAAAGTTCTTTATGTAATTCAGGCAGGATCCCATAATGAACTGGAGACAAAATTGGGGACTGGAGCTAGAAGTTTTTGTTTTTCTGTCCCTTATATTAACTATTAAATGACACTGATTGCATCAGAGGATACGCATTTGTGTTCTTCACTTGATGATACTATCTGACAATCGTTTCTATTAAATTACAGTTATTAACTATTAATACAAAGCATTGTTTTCCTTCTGCTAATAAAAACCTGTTAGTGACATCAATGTTGCAATGTGTGTGATCCAGATTTGGAGATGAGATCTTTGTTGATCAGTTTTGGTGTTCTAACTGGCTTATGGTCCTAATTTGGTTTGTGGCTTGTTTTCTTTTGGAGGCCAAACATGGTGATCCATGTGTGCGATGAAGCTAAAAATCTCAAAGAAGATTTTGTTTGTCCTCGAGACCTTTTGATTTCGGAAATGAAATACTTTGCTGAATATCTGTCAGTGGATGCCCAGCGCTGGGAAGAGGTGGACATTTCAGTGCACTGTGACGTTCACATCTTTGACTGGTTGATAAGATATGTTAAAAGGAACACTAAAGATTCTGAAGCTAATGAAATGCCTACTCTAGGTAAAAGGAAATGTGTAGATCATTTATTGTAGGTTTATGTTCTGTACTAATGGAAGATTAATGTTCTTGATACAGTTCAGCCCCAGCCTCTCTGTTTCTGACTGTTGCACTGAAGCTTGTTGTTTGTTAGAAAAGTGTTGCAACAGAGATCCTCTGGTCATTGTAATGGCTGTCTCTGATTTGTCAACACTGAAAGTCTTGAGGAAACCTCCTTATAGTTGAAGCAGCAAAAAAGGTCCAACATTTTGGGATCTGGTGTTTTTAATTAAGATTCTTCCAACCTCTTCTGAACAAGAATAGAGTGATAGTTTTAAAACATGGATGATTGTTGGGTTTTGTTTTGTTTCCCCTCTGCTCCCCATCGGTGCAATTGCAATATTTTCTATAATTTCAATGCAATCTGATACAATGGTAGATGAACTTTTGCCTTTATGATTTCAGGCAAGTTTTTAATTTTTTAATGAGCCTTTGCCATTTTTAATAATGTAAAAAACCCAAGAGAATAGAGTTATACTTTGCAATGCAAAGTTTATGTTAAATAAAGTATCAGCTGGGTATGATGGCTAGAGGCACAAGTTAATATTGTTGTGTAATTGTTTAGTCATTGAATCCCTTGAAGCCACCTATTCCAGTTTTTATAAATTCCAGTTTGTTATAGTTGTACTGAGCCACCTAAATGATAAACCAAAACTTTGTCTCTTAAAATTCCATCTTAAGATGGCATGTCAGGTTGGTTGGTAAAATAGTACTTAAAACAGATATTAAATATGCAGAGGGAGGGATGTGATATGAAATTATCAAAAGAATTCCTGTTAAAACCCCTTTTTTTTTGTTACCTTTTAGAACCATCAAATGTCATATCAATTCTTATTTCTTCTGAGTTTTTGAAGATGGACTCATTAGTAAGTATTAAGAAGGAAAGATTCTCTGCCATAAGGGCACAGTTAATGACCAGGTGTCTAACAGCTTGTTTGTTATGCTTTGGCTGTTACATCAACAGATGATGCAATAAGAACATTTTGAGATTTTTACCACCTTTCGTATTCGATGCAGTAATTTAATATTTGCATAATCTCAATGCAAGAAAACTGACAGAGTTATTTCTAAATGTGATAGTGGGATCGTCAGTTTGCCTTCTGATGACTGATCTAGAGTAACATAAATATCTGACTTCTCATCAGTCTTGTCAAAAAAGATTATTTAAATCAATGAATACCTTTGTTTTATTTCCTTTGTACAGAAATGACACTCCTGCAATTTTGGATCTGGTTTTCCAGCTCTGTATAAGCAATATCTACTGACTTGTTTGTTAAAATGTTTTTCAGAAGTTCTGTCATTGGGGTGACCTACACTAAACACAGATGTTTAAGTTGAAATCCAGGCGATACTATGTATAATGTGTACTGTGGTTCTCTTTTTACAAGCAATTGGAAGGTAGCACTTGTTGAAGATGAAACATTTATGGAGTTGTTTTCTGGTCTGTAGAAACCTTCTGGAAGAGAACACAAACTAACTCGGAGTCACTTTAATTCAGTGTCTCCTTTAGACATATGAGACTTATTTTTTATTTTTAAGTAGAACTGTAATAGCTTTCCAAAACACCACACTTTAAAAAAATAAAAATCTTGAAGCAATTTGCTCATGTTTTCAGATAGCTTTGTCTAGAATTCCTTAACATTATTTTTAATGTTTCTATTTTTCCTAGGTAGAAAAATGCATTAATTATTGTCACAAAAATATGAATGCTATTGTAGCCACGCCCTGTAACATGAATTGTATCAATGCTAATCTTGTCACGCACATTGCTGATCTCTTCACACACAATGAATTGGAAGAGTTGAAGGACAAAAGGGACAAATTTAAGAGGTAACTTTTTGCCCTGTAATACACTACTGAAGTGCTGTCAGGCTTTTGGATCATTTTTCAGAACAGCTAAGATGCTGTGGGGTTTGAAGTGATTTATGTACAATTTATATTCTCATATAATGTATCTTTAACACATAAAATTCTGAAGTCGATGATATTCTAAAAGAAAATAGCTTTTTACAGGAAATGAGCAAAAGGATAGGCCACACTAGGGCTGTGATATGAGAAAATTATTCATGAATTCTCACATGGGAGCTGGGATTAGGGTAAGGAACCTTTTATGTGATGACATACTCCTAACTCATAGAAAATGGTTTGGCTTCAGTATCCTGTGAACTCTGATGTTTGGACATAGAATTTAGGATGGCTGGAAGGCTGAATAATCGTGATGGAATACTATGTCACACATAAGGGCTCCAGCTTAGTGTCAAGGTAAGGACAGACTGACAGGCAAGCAAGGTGGAAGTAAGGAATTATTTTAATCAGGAGAGATGAAGACATTATAACTTTTAGAATTAGTTAAGTGTAATTTCACAGGAGTATTCAATAATAAAAGGTCTGTTAGTCAAGGTAGAAGCTGGCAGTTTACATTGGCAAACAAAGAACATAATAGAGGAAAAAATTAAGGTATCTCTTTCCTCACATCTGTGTAAAAAATAACAGATGACCAGGTAAGGAATCAGTTATCCAAACAGATTATTTTAAAGGAAAATCATGTTAAAAGCTAGATTCTGAAAGAATATAATTGTTAGTATCACTATACATAAAACAATTTTCAGTTTTTTCTAATGGGTAGGCTGTGTTGCTGTCATTAATAGTAAACTTTTCTGCAAGAAGATTGAGAGACTGTTTGATCCAGAGTACGTAAATCCAGATTCTCGAGGAAATGCAACAACATTATACAGGTACAGTCGTCTTTTTATTACTTCTTCAGTTGCAAGGACAGTCCCTGTGTTTCAAAGTCCTGCTCTTACTCCAGTACTTTCTTTTTTCTCTTCTTTTTTTCTTCAATCTAGGTGTTGTTTATGTAAAAAGCTACTAACTAAAGAAACCGAAAGAAGAATTCCTTGTGTACCAGGAAAAATCAACATAGATCAATATGGGAATATTGTCTATGTTCATATAAGGTAGTGAATATATATATTAAAAATATTTCTTCAACTATGAGTTTGGGTGATTTTAAAAAATACTACTTGTTTAGGAATTATAAGACACTCCAATTACAAAATGAAGTCATAGATATGCAAAGAGCAGCATGAAACATCTCAACTTCTTATACTACCTAGCAGAAAAAAAAAGTGGGGGTGGTAGGGCGATTATGATGATGCGGAGCTTCAGAAATTCATTCAGCAGTGCTGCTGCTGAATGGCAATGGTAAAACTATAGCCACGATTACTGGGAGGGTTATTTTGGGTTGTACTGCCTTAAATAGAAAATACTCAGCTAATTATTTCATCAAAGGGTTTTAAGTTACGTGTAGTTGATGACAAATTAAATTAAAGGCTGCATTTCTACAAGATTTGTTATTGAATCCACCTCTGCCAGCAAAGAAATGCTGAAGAGTATTTTCTAGACCGACTTTATACTGTCAAATCAAATACTCAGCCTGCTTAAATACTACTATAAATAAACTTTGCCAGTTGCGTTCCTGTTCTAAAGTATTTGTCAGAGGAGCTTCTGAGACCTATTCTGAATGGTTGCCTTATTCATTTGGCACAAATGTTTAATTCAGTTCTGTCTGTTTGATCCATGTTTGTGAACAGCTGGATTCTATTCTTAATTGAGATCAATGTGTGATCAGCTGCAGTTCCCTCCCTCCCTCCCTGCATGTGCCCCCTTTGAGGAAGAAGGTGGGATATTAATTACAGGAGACCTTTTTCATCAGATGTATGTAGTTCAGAACAACCAAAACACAGTTCAGTGTCAGTTCTCAAGGTAACACATATTTAGTGTCACTTCCCACCAGTAATTCCAAGGTGTGGATTAAGTTCTGCCTAATAGTCTAAATAGCAGTGAATATTGTGACCCTGTCCTGACCTATTAGGATCACTGGTGCTTAGCCACATAAGATTCATTAATTGTATTACTTCACTTAAGCTGACTGTATCTGGCTGCTCTGCAATTCCTAGCGTATAAAAGTGCAGGGTTTTAAAGTTACTCAGGATTATTTAGGTTCTAATTATTGGCCTTGTGGTACTTCCGACTGCTTTTCTATACTGAGGCCATTTCCTGTTCCTTAGGCGAAGTGATGCTGGCCCTTAATGAATTCAGGCTTATGAGCTAATACAAGCCTATCTTTAATGACTTAAAAATAGGTTTATATTTATTGGTCCTCTAGTGGTGCCTAGAACTAATTTCCTGTTGGAAGTACTGCTCACTTAGGCTAGATTAGACGTATATAGAATAAAGAATGATTCAGGACAGGGCTTAAAATTCTGAGAAAACAGTATCAGCTCATTCTGAGTATAACCTGCACCAGTGCAAGTTGCATATTCTCTTTTGAATTCTGAAGAGGCATGTGTTGTTTTATCACTAGGAAGGAGCAAAAGCTGTATTTTTAAGACTGGAAGTTTCAGATACATATATTCATTGAAAAGCCATGGCCTTTTATTTTCAAACTTTAATTCTTAACTGAGTAATTTTTCTTGCACTGCAGATACATAGAAACATGTTGTGTTGGCTTTTAAAATAAATAAAATAGAATGGCAGCGCTTCGCTTCTGTTGTACCACATATTATTTTAAAGACAGAAAACTGCAATATGACTGAACTTGTTTGCATATGCATATTTTGATATCTTCTGGCCTGTGTATTGGGTTTTCCTCTGGTTTATGGTTCTCCTGATTTCCAAAAGGCTTGATATTTATCTTAGCTTATAAATTTGCAGTATATGGAGCTTGGGGTGAATCAAGCTGTAATTCTCTGTTATTAGTAAGTTTAGGGTGTTGTGAAAGAATATAGGCTCCTCTGTCATGGTCTGAATTTAATAATGATTGTCCTAAGTTGTATCCTCCCTGTTTTAAACTCTGCTATAGGCTTTTCACCAGTGGAACATGTGTTGTTCTGCTCCTTCTCCACCCCACCTTTCTGGTGGCAGGATCAAAACAGAGTTATGGCTCTATGCAACCTGACCTTTTGCATTTTCAGAGACAAAACCTGGGAAGTCCACGAGTACCTAATTGGCCTTCATGAGGAATTGAAATCTTGGCGGGATGTTTACTGGCGTCTTTGGGGGACGGTCAATTGGTTGACCTGCTCAAAATGTAACCAGGTTAGTATATTTTCACTTTCACTTTTTTGTCTGTAGATGGCTTTTTGTGGGTGACTTTTGCAGGGGTGAGGCGGGGATTAAGCAGTTTGGAAAATATAGGGCAATAAAGCTTGGTATACGTTCTTTATGGTGCAAAATTTTGACGTCCATAGGTAATCTCACCTCTCGTTATCTCTTCTTATTCTAATGTAGACTTTCCTGTGTACTGAATTCTCCCATTGCCAGTACCATTCGCAGCCGGTTCTTTATCCAGGTGTAGCAAGTGCTCTGGGCTCGACTGGGACAGGAGTATATCCCTGTTGTAACCAAAAAGTACTTCGATTTGATCCTACAACCCTCCCAAAGGTACTTCAATACTAGATCACCTCTTTTAAAAGAGCATAAAAGGGAGGGGTGGGGGTGGTACATGGTGTCTTATGAAAATAGGTATTTTCCAAAATAACGATTGTAAGTTGTTGCAGTATCCCAAGGCAGACTAGGACCTTGGGACACAAAAGTTTAAAAGTTTTTGTCATTGTACTTAGTAAAATCAGTTCTTCCCATTAACTCACATATTTGATCTTGTATGTATATGTACCGCAGGGCTGCAAAGTGAGGGATCACACGGTTGATTTACCTTCAGGAAATGAAGATAGAGATGCTTTGCCATCTGAGAGTACTAAAATATTGAATGATCTGCTTCATCATAGAGATGTTATTGTTGTTCCTTTCACTAAGGATGAGAATAGGTAAGAACACTGTATTGTGTTACTGAAATAACTTAACCTTCAACACTTAAGATGTGCACATAATTTTCTCTCCCATTTTAAAATGGGTGACATAGGCCTTTTTAAAGGTAACTTATGTTTTATTGTTTAGTTGGAAATTGGGAAAAGAACAAGTATGTCTTCCTTTTATATTTCAAGCAGACATTTAGTCATTCAATCCCCATAAACATTCACTTCTGACTTTATATTTTAATGGACTGTTATAGAAATATTATGTGGCTGACTTGGAGGTCTGTCTTCTCTTGGTACATGATGAGTAAAGAGAGGATGATTCTAAAGTTATGAAATAGAAAAATTTATTATTGTTTCACATCTTTCTCTTTAAGTGATTCTGGTATTGGGCTCTGTGATGAAAAAGGCATTGAATGTGATGTGCTTGTAGAACCAAATACGCCGTGGGGTCCCAAAACTGGAGAAATCAATGCTGTGAGTGATTGCTAATGTTTTTTCTTCCCTTCTTTCTGATAATGAAAATTCTTATAAGGAGTGCTTTGAATGATTCATTAGACACCTTTTAATAAAAACAAAACCCATATGTCTTTGGAGGAAGTACACTGCTGAGCATTGCAGGGTAGTATAGGGTAAGCACAGGTACAAAATATCTGATTGGTGAAAAGGCAAAACTTTTACCATGTCTGCCAGAAATATTTTTGTATGTCAGAGGCAATTCCCCATATGTCTGTGCTTTCCTCCCCATTCTCAAACTGGTGATATTTAAGGATCCAGTCATAGTTTAAGATATATCATGTGGAAAATATTTAAACAATTGTTGCCTTTGTTTTGTCTGCTGATATATTTGGGTATGTCCATGTGACTTTTGCAAGCCCATAAGTGAAGAACAGTAACTTGAGGTGTCGTTTTTTGGGGGGTTTGGGGTTGGATTTTTTTTTCTGGTTGGTTTTTGGATTTTTTGGTTTGGTTGTTGGTTTTGTTTCTCCCCCCAACCCCTGCAAGATGTGGGAGATTTCATTCTCCCAAACTATGATGCATGTATGTTACTACGTGTATGTCAGGTCAACAGAGATGCTCTCTAAGCCAAGTTTAAGGAGACTGTTTATAGACAGAGCTCTGCTTTAGAGAGAGCTTTCCTGCAAAGATAAGTTTTTGAAGTTCTGCACCCCTTGTGGAACTTCTGGTAGCTCAGCGGTCCAAATGGTAGCATGATGTTGCTGATTCTGTTAGAATTTCAAACAGTCTCAGAAGCTTGCCCAAAACAAATGTGGGAGGCTTTTAACTTTAAACTCTGTAATGATCTGGTACCTAGATGCCCCTCTGTCCTGGGTTGCTTCTTTGATTAAAATCAGCTGTAAATATTTGTAACGTGAAGGTTAGTCAAATTAAAACACAATTATGAATTCACTGCATTTACTTGATTAGTAGTTTCACAGCCTGTTTGCACACTTAGTCCACCAAAATTTCTAGTTAAAGATGAGAGTAAGTCTTCTAGGAGTTACCAGTGTAGACTGCTGTACTATAACATATCACTTCTATTTTTAGAATTCCGCTCACATTTTTTCTTCTGATTATTATTAGTTCTTTAACTTATAAGCTTTTCTCTTTTTGTGACTACAGTTTCTTTCTCTGAAGAACTGGACTTTGCAGCTGGTTAGTAAAATATTTTGTTCATAATTTTAAACATTTATTGTTCTGCACTGGCAGATTTTCTAGCTTTGATTTTTGTCTCATTTTCTAATTAATGTGGAGGAAAATGTATTTTCTTTTGTTTTAATTTGGAGGTTGCAGAATAGCAACAATTTTTAGAAGACAGTGCTAAGTATGTGTGAAGTACTACTTTGGCTTGAATAAACATTAAAAATTCCTTTTAAATGTTTTTACAAAAGACAGCAAACAGTAGACCAGCAACACACTCATCAGTTCTTAGTAGTTCATTAGGCTGGCAGAAATGTAAATCATCAAAATCAGAGTTTTTGAGTGTCTTGTCTCTTTGATGGCTTCTCTGAGTTGGTTCATGTCTTCTTTATGCTGCTGCTTTGATGCAAAAAGCTTTTATAAGGTTGAGGACCTAGTCAAACGCAGAGAATGGGAGTTGTTCTTCCAGCAGCATAGGATGTTGCGTGAATTACTAATTTTTTTAATGCAAACGCTAGAGAGCAGCAATTTACTTCTGTCACTCTTGATGATTTGTGTTGGAGTCTGATGTTCCCAGTGTCCTACAGTAAGACTATTCCTGTTGCAAACTTTTTGAACTTGCAGTCCATTTTGGGCTTGATCATTTCTCGTGGATTACTAGGCACTCATTATCACTTACTTCAAAAGTTATATCTGTATATTCAAACAATGTAAACATATTTTCATTTATCCTGTGCTGATTGGTTAGGAACTATTCACTGTGACCCCACCTATTGCAATATTGGAGCCGGTGGTTTATGATGTACAAGAGATAGAAGGTGGGGAAAAAACCTTAGGTGTTAGGGTAAGCTCACAAGAAAAGCCAACCAGATATTCTAGACCAACTTGCAATAAATTATTAATGTAGTTAGCCCTGGTGTACTGAATCTATGTGTATCTGTAGTTCACAGCACTATGCATTCTTTGTGGTATTTAACTAGTGAGTATCTCGGCAATTTCAGACAGATTGCAGGATGCAGCAAGCCTCAATAGAACTGTAAGTAAACTTGTAGATTTCTGTATTCTGTCATTATGTGGCTAGCTCTGATAGTTGCTACCATAACATAAATTTCCTTATTAATTAGGAAAATAATATAGCCAGCAATACATTGGATACCGAACACTGAATCATACAATGTTATATGCTGGAAGGGATCTCCAGTGGCCATCTCATATATTTCCTCTCACTGTCAGAGCAGGGTCAACTTTGAAGTTAAATTCAACTTCAAAGCTATATCACTTTGCTCAGGCTCATATTCAGTCAAATCTCTGAAGATGGAGATTCTATGGCCTCTCTGGACAGCCACCTGCAATGTTTGACCACTTGGAAGAAACATAAATAAAAATATTTATCAAAACATTCTAAGCAAAGACCTGAAATTACTTTCTCAATGTTGGAGGGTCATGTTCTCAGACCTAACTTTGTGCACAGTTGCATCACTAAGATACGGAGCTAGAGTTGAAGGTGACACCTTCAGGACAGATTTAACGTGTTATTTAATAAGAATTACAATCTGTGGCACTCTCCTCCTCTTGATTAGAAACAGCAGTCATTGTTATCTGAAGAAGAGGAGTATACCACTGGCTCAGAGGTCACTGAGGATGAAGTGGGGGATGAAGAAGAAGTATGCAGGAAACCAGGTACAAAAAGTCTCTACAGTCATCCTCCCTAGAAATTTAGAGATAGAGATTCAAAGCAGCAAAATTCTTCTGTAGCAGATTTTAAACATTAGGAATTCTTAAAATAGAAAATTACTTTACTTGAATTTTAGTTCTAGTGTTTCTGTGTTTAGATACAAATTGCCCCACTGCTTAGTGCCATCAAAAATCACTGGCAAATGAGGAAAGCTGCACTCATGTGTCTGAGATCTCCTCAAAGTTGATCAAGGGGGTATTTTGCAGGAAAGACTATCAAATTAATTTTATAAAGTTTCTCGTAGGTAAATGTTGGAAGAAAAGGCAGTAGCTCCATGACTGTATTTTTGCACGCTTTTTTCTTTCTTCAGAGTACTTTTGTGGTTACATAATGAAATGACCTGTGAATGTGGCTAGTGTTGTGTCTGTATAGAAGATAAGCCCTATATGATCTAAAGGGATTTTTTTCTTTTTTGAAATATGATAAGGCATTTAGGAACGTGGAAAGCGAACTTCTCCTATCCACCCTAGTAATGAGCCATTTGAACAGCGGCAGTTCTCTGGTTTTTTTTTGTTTTGTTTTGGGGTGTTTGTTTTGTTTTTTTAAAAGAATGGAAATTTTCATCGTTTGACTTTAGACTTGTTTGGTCTGATGTCACTCCGAGCTTGTTGTTCGAATTTAATATGGTCAAAGATGTAGCTTGTATGTGCACTTGCTTTTAATTTTACAACAGAAAACATGTAACCACTCTGCATTTTAAACAAGTACAGGAACTCAAGTACACGTGTAATAGAAAAGCATTTGAGTAATCTGTGTGTATTAGCATGCCTTCAACACTAACAAAGGGAAAATAGCCAGTTCATTTACTCCATAAAGGAATAAAGGGAAAAAATCTTTTGTAGCTGTGTAGAAATTCCAAATATCTGTGGTGGTGTTAGTAGCTATTCTTTTAATTAGCAGGAAGAAAGGAGAAACTAAAGAAATCCTACAAGCACCCAAAGAGAGTAGTTTCTTCACCTAGTGTTCAGAAAAAGGATAAGCCATCTGACAAGGTAAAATCAGAAGCTGTGAAGCCAGCCTCTCTGGTTGGGTTGAAAAATATGGAATTCTCTTAAGCTGTGGACTTGATCTTAAAACATACTTATTCTGGTTTTCTTTCTTTGGTAGTCAAGTTCCCGAGATGCATCTCCATTCGTGTAAGTAATTGTCAAAGTCCTCGAGAACATGGTGTAGTAGATCCCTTTTTGTAAACTGTTGCTGGTAACATTGTGTGCATCTTTCTTTTCTAACCAGTGTGAGTATGCAGCAGAACAAATGGGATGCCTCCAGGTCACTAAGATTCAACCAAGATGCTCAAAGAGAAGATGGTCCGTTCTTGCATGAGTTTAGCTTTCATAAACTTAATATTATGCAAAGAAAATTAATCTTTCATACAAGAAATGGCTAATTTCCTAAAATATAACTACTTTGAAACCTTTAGCTTGAATTTAATCTCAGATATAGCAATGGGGTTTTCGTGCTTGCTTGTTTGTTTCTTAATAGTTGTTCCTTGTTTGGAAGAGAACAGATTTCACCTACGCTAATCATTACTAATCAGCTGTATCCAAACCACACAGCAATCTCAGACTCTTCTAAACTGTACAAAAATATTCATACAGCTAGGAGCTCCTTCTGAAAATGTTACTTTAGGATTTGATTGGCATTTATGAGCAACATCATCTATTCTACAGGAGAAAAAATGTTTGTGGTAGGAAAATGGAAAGCAAATCCACCATATAAAACTATACATTGTAGTCCCATACACAGACTGAAAAATAACTGGGCAGCATTGGGCCTACTGTCTTGGAAAACATTGGAAAGGAGTTCAAAGTTTGCAGGAGAAAAAGAAGAAAATGCATTGTAAGTGTACGTTAGCGTCGTTTATGTTCTTTCTTTGGAATGCCAGCACATAACCTACAGAGATTATAATTGTGTCGTCTGATGACTATATAAGTATGCAAATAATTTTTCCTGCGTCCCTGTGCCATTTGTTGTCTGTGCAGATAAACAGAGAAAAACTCACTTATTCCTCTTTCCCAGTCTTTCTGACTAAAAATTGTTCCACCTTTTGTCCTTTCCTGAAATTCTTGTGCATTTTTGCTGTTTTGAAAAGCTCTGTCTCAAAACAATGTCCATAGATTTTGATCCCAGTGTAATGCCTCAGGCTGATTCTGATATCTGCCAAGAACACTGCTGAAGCTACATTATGCATCAGGATCTAGGACCTTGGTTATTTGAGTTTTTATAGGAGTTGAAAAGAAAGCTAATTTTACAAATAGAATATCACTGAAGTGTGCGTCTAATTATTTTTTTAGTTTTTCCTTGCTACTGAATACACTGTCCTAAATATTTTTTTCTTACTTTTGACAGATCAGAGGAGAATGTCTGAGATTACAGGGCACTTAATAAAAATGAGACTGGGAGACCTTGATCGAGTCAAGTCAAAAGACAGCAAAGAAGTAAGATTTGTCCCGTCTCAATGTAGCATTTACAGAATTGAAGTGAGCCTCAGTAACAAAAATATGTAACACAAATTAAAATACCATCTATTCAGTACTTGAGCTAAAGAACTGGATTTTATCAATCTTAGTTTTGTTCAAAGTATGATTTTTTGGGTAGAATAGTTTAAAATAATATTTAAAGATCACTGCCTTTAAAAACTGGCCATGGAAAACAGGATGGGTTTAAAAGGTTTCAGTACTGGGTTGTGAGAAGGAAACAAAGTATACCATATGTTCTTTTCTTTATGAAAAGTCACAGGTTAAATTGGAATAATGTCAAAACATTATTTCTTTTTCTGGATTCCAGTACGCAGGAGGCATTTATTCTAGACTTGAAGCTCAGATAAAAGCCTCAGCACAGGTCAATGCACGACAAAACAATGCTGAGAAGAATGCCAGGTAAGATTTTAAAATAAAAGGAAAAAGCAGAACATGGATTTTAGGTTGGGGGGTGATGGGTATTTAAAGAAGAACATGCCTCATTTCCCACACTTCTTGAATTGGCATCCCTTCCAGCAGGTTAACCATATGTAGTGTGAAAGCTTCCTTTATCAAATTAAACTAGAGCTAAGAGAATGAAACTCTTGTACCTGAGCTGGAAGAACTGCTTTATAGCTTCGATGCTGGAAGGTTGACAGCTGCTCTGATATAATTTTTTGCCAAATTATGGATAACTGGAAAAGTGCTAGCCAAGATTCTTTAGCCTATTCTTTGACCTCATTCCAAAAACAAAAATCAAAAAACCACACACCCCAGAAACCTACATTACTGCATGTTGGTCTTCTACTTCTTAAATGGATAAACCAAAAATGAACTGAGAAGCTGGCACACTGTGCGGTTGTAGAGCCTAGAACTGGTCAGAATGTGGGCAGCAGGTGAGCCTCTCGAGCTGAAGTTTATAGTGGCGTTGCTGACAAACTTCTGAGGGAGCTGGGAGCTTTGAATATGTTGTCAGAGGAGTTTCTCACAGGTCTTATTTCTGCCAAAAAAAAGCATGTGACTGACTTGCTGTAGAATTAGTGATTTCAAAAGAAGGTATTTGACTTCAGCTGTGTGTACCTTTGTATGAAGATGTAATTTGTGGGTACAGGTATCCTGGAAGAAATACAACTTTCTCAATAACAGATTCTGAGAGTGAAATTATTTTTCCTCCTTTTCTCTCAGAAGACACTTCAACATGAAAGTAATTTCAAACAAATACTGTACTAGAGAGCTGACTGGACAATAATTTAAAATTCCAGCAGTTAATAATGTGCATGTGTTTTTATGTGTTCTTAATCCAGGTCAAAATCCCGTTTTGGTCAAGGCCGTCCAATGTAAGGATTTATGAAAAAACTTTAGCCAGACTATCTTACTGCTTCCTGAAACTGTACTGCACTCAGTCGTATGGAGAATGCATACCCCTGAAAGCTTTCCAGTGACTTATTTATTACTTTAAGCCTTGTAAATTATTTTGTGCGATAAATGAATGCAAATCCAATAAGGTCTGTATTTATTTTAATTGTAAATATATTATTTCTTAAATTTAAACTTAACTGCTTTTTTTAGGCTATTATGTTAAGTTGCATAGAAAAAATTTTATCAATCTATGAAGCTAAATTATTAGACTAACTTTATTTATGGGGGAAGACATAAATACACCTTTTAGTATGCTAGAAATACTGAAAAGGTAAAAGCAAGACTACTGAATTCTGAGTACAGTCAGCAGCATTAACACTGTGTAGTATTTGATGGTACATTTTAGGTCAGTCCTCTGGGGATTTGCATTTAAAAGTCCGTGACAATACCTGTGACTTAGGCTAGTGTAAGCAAAATCTTAATGCAGTTCTGAGGCTTCCTTCTGTAATCACACAACTCCCTTTTGTGTGAAGGTGGGTAGCAGGTAGAGACTAGACCTCTAAAGATTATATAAATGCCATGACAATGCAGTATTGCATCTTGCACGTGAAACGCTTGCTTGTATGTGAAATTAATGCTCATTCCCATTCCATATCTGACTCCTCTTGCACAATGAAGTGTTCTGTTCCCTTCTGATATCCAGACTTCAGGACGCAAAGCTGTTCTCTCTCTTAATGATGCTATGTCACTAAATGTCCAAGCAGATATGCTACTGATTCTGCATCTTTCAACAGAGATGAATCACTATGAAGATTTGTGCATTCAGATCTTTTGGGTCTAGTTACTTGCTGAAACCTGCCTGAATAATACTGTTTAGAAGTCAGATGCACTTTCAAGTTCTGTATTTGGAGCAATAGAATACAAGTTTGTCTATGTGTAAAATCCAGGGCTACCAAAATGAAATAACTTCCCTAGAAAATGTCGCATATTAGCAAAGAAAATGGCAATAGTGGCAATAATAATGGCTGAATTCAAGTAAACATGTTTTGACTTTTTGAAACAGATAGAAAGAGTGCTCAGGGAAAGCTTATTCCAGGCCACGCTGCTCAATAAATTGTGAGTTTGGAATTAAGTCAGCGAGATCCTAGGTGGGAGGGAGACCATTGTTTAAATGCACTCTTCTCTCCATTCAGGCTTGTTTTGTCTTGTTTCTTGAGGATTTTCATTGAAGACTAGGCATTAGAAGACTAGGATAGCAATACTTGAAAATACTGCTTTCAAGGTGGAAGATTTTTATTGAAACAATTAAAAATTAATGTTGTTTATTGTGTGTCTTGTCCAATGCTATAGCAAAGTTTGAGCCCAATGAAATCAACAGGCAAAACTGTGGATTTCAATGGCTTTGATTTTTGGGCAGGAGTGGTAACTTTGCAGGAGCGCTTTAATCTGTATAAATAAATAAGGCGCTATTAATGCCTCAGACCTGTTTGTAAGTAGTAATGCTGTTTCAAGCACTTACAGTAAACATTGGAAAACTGTTATTTGTTGAAAGAGGAAGTATTATAAAATCCACTGGGTATGAAAACACAGTGGAGTAAGTGTTCTGCTACAATTTATTGACTCCTGATAGAGGATTGTTCCAAATTCCCATGGTAAACTTTGCTATGAAATTTGCAGGCTGCATGTATGTGTGTTTAGTGTACATAGAACGACTGACTAGAAGAGAAAGGGAAAATTCAGCTGTGTGTTTTATTGGGGGAAAGTGCCAGTTCTATGTGCCAGTATTGTTTTATTCAGAAATATTTTTGAGCATATAAAAATAACATACATGATATGCAGTCTAGCTTTTTTCCCCTTGCCAACCACCTTGAATTTTTATTTTGTATTAATTTTGAAAATTTGTCTTGGTTTAAAGAAAATAAATGTTACTGATTTAAGAAGTGTGTGAGTTTTTTGTAGATACTTGTAAGAACTAAGGAAGTGCATAAATGTTGTTTGGTGGTCTCAATCATGCATGTGTATTTGTGATTAAATTGCAGCATCATGGTACAGGCTTTTTATCTGTTGAGAACAGGATATGGTTGAATGTGGAGCTACTCCAAATCTATGAGAACTTAAAAGAATTTTTATCTGCATTGTGTTCGAAAGCTGGATTAAAAGTTCATGAGTGAGCTGCCCTACAAATGACCCAAGTATGCAAAATGTCAAACTAAGCTATGTTAAATACACGTTTAACTTTGCCTTCCACTGCCACAGTGCTGATTGTACCCTTTAAACAGTCTGCTAAATCTATGGATAGGATTAGTTTCCATGATTCTGTTTCTAGAAATTGCTGTGTGGATGTCCTGTATATGTGCAGTTGGTATACTGGCACGACTACAGTGTACAGCCTACTGTCACATGTGTGTTTAACCTGCTGCACTGTGGAGCTGTGCCTGTTTGCTTATGTCCAGAGATCTTGGAGAAAGGGCCAGAATTTTAAATTCAGCCATAGTAATGGCTCCAAGGGAAAAAGATACCGTGTTAGAAGAAATACGGATAATATGGTTGCCCTGGTCTGTAAACACAGAACTAAGACTACCATGGGCATATTTGATGTGACTGAGACGACACCTCTCTTTGCCAGATGGGAATCGATTGGTTTAAAGACATTGCTTCCTGTTCTTGTAGAGTGTATGGCCATACTACATTGTGTTGGGAAACTGCTCATGTGCATCAGGCGCTTGCTTGAGCCATTACATGAAGGTCCCTGCTTCCATTTAGGCACCTCCCTCTCTGCTCTAGGGAAATGTAAAACCTTAAGTTGTTATTGATGTCCAGGACAGCAGCAAACAGACAAATACTGAGGACATTCCTCCTGCAGCTGTTCTTGGTGAAACCTAATCTGTATGAACTGTACCACTGTGTTCCGAGTTTGTTCTCAATTTCCTAATGATTGGGAAGTAAAGAAGACTGCATTCAAGTTAAACTTATCTTACTGCAGTAATGGATTGACTGTTGAATCATCTCTTGGCTATATCTATAAATAAAACCAGCCCAGGGCTTTTCCAGGCTTGAGCCAAGTGACGGCACAGAATGGCTGTGTCCGTGAGGTTATTGCCTCGTCCTGTCTTTGAGCATCATGATGGTGGAGGTTGACGGAACCATCTATCAGTCTGAATGCTACAGCAACTGACACAAAGTTGTGCAGGACTGCGTGAGGTTCTCTGGTTTGGGCCTCACAAGGCCTTTGGATACTAATTTGGTAGGTGCTGCTGCTGTTGAAAGTGGGCAGCATTCTCAGTTTGGGGAGGACTGTGCACTCCCGCACAGCCCTTAGTAGATGCCTGTCACTTGTCAGTCTGGTGTGGGAGAAGTGTGCGTCCTGCTGTTTTCCATCATTGTGCCCTGTGTGCTCAGCAAGCAACGCTGTTCTCGGTGACATAGCTGGGCGGTGGGCTGATATATTCTGGTTAATGGTGTTCAATGTCAGTTGAAAAAATTACTGTTTCCACTGCCCCACCCTTGCTGGGTTGTATTCCTGCCTGTTCTATAGCTTGTTCAGTGTTAGAAATCATCTCACCTTAAATGCATATCTCCATTCTCCTCCTTCCCTGTGTGCTAAGTATAGAAAACAAATGAACTTTATCTGAACTCTGTTCTGGGCCTAATGCCATTATGGGACATAGGTGGCAATGGCTGAGACTGTCAGATGCTTGTCTTTGACTGGGCTTGGAGTGCTGATCCCTGAGAACAACTACTGAGCAGGAAGGAAGGATCTTGTATGGCAGCTTTGGGCTGGGACTTTCCCAGCTAAACAGCTGTTACAGCAGCTTATAAAGACTTGATAACAGCCCTGTGCTGCATCGAAGCAGCAGTTTCTATTCTACACCTGCTTGTAAGGTGACCTTTAACTTACAAACCCAGTGCAAACCCAAATGTGTACACTAATGGCCTACCTCCTTCAGTTTCTAGGCTGCCTCCCCATAGGTAATGAGGGGATCTTTCTGGAGTTTTATCTTCCAAGGTCTCATGCCACTTCTCAACACTGAGCTTCCAGCTCTCTGGAATGCCTTTTGCTAACAGAGGTCCCAAAAAACACTGAAGCTGCTTTGCCTTCACTGAAATTTGGAATATCCAAAAATAGATCTTCATTAGTGGATTAAGATTCTAGCACATAAATATTTCCAGTGGTCAAGAGGATTAGTTGCTAAAAGAACTTTTTGGTAAAAATATCAGCTTATGTAGCCTCTGGCCTGGCTATGATAGCACAAAGGTATGTGATGCTGTTCTGTGAACAAGATCAGGAAACTTCTTTTTTTCCTTCCCAGGAGGTCTTTTGTGAACTGATCATTCTTCTGTATTTTGCCACATAAGCTTGCTAAGGCCTGGCCATCATGGTCACAGAGAACAATCGGGCATGGTAGGAAAAATAACTGCCTGAGATTTGGCTCTAGTAATAATGCCACTGAATTGCATAATCATGGCTGGATGTGGCCTTTGTTCAAAGGAGGTGGTGTCCAATATTGAACTTCAATATTCTTTTCATTGCTTCTGCTGGAATTGCTTCCACATTTTAGTTTCAATTATTTAAAGCTAGGAAAGCACAATGATTATTTTTAGTTATTATATGCAATTCTATGTTTTGTATTGTCATTCAAACTATAGTAATTGCTTTAGTATCCATGGTGACAAAACATGTTAGCACAACCATGAAAAGACCTTGGTCTCGCATCAGTTTCCTTACTGTGTAATCAGGTGCTCCTTTGAGTTAAAGGTATATTTACCTCTAAATGGATAAAACAAACTGCATGATTAGCTGTGTCATTTATAGTCTTTGAAAGCTCTCTGCAAGCTTTTAGTGTCTTTTTTTCTTTTTGCAGAAAACGTCATTGAAGTAAGATGTTTTAACTGCTTGCGAAATCTATTTTCAATATATACTTTCTGTAAAATACTAGGTGTGCTTCAGAGGTCTCTGCTTTCACCACATCAAGTAGTAACTACTGTTTTCACAACAGGAATTCTGTACTTATTCCTCGTGGAATGGAGTTATGAGAAGATACTCTGCCATCGTTATGAGATCAAAAGAGGCAATGATGGTCCCTTTGGCTTTTGACACCCCATTTAGTTTTCTTTCCCAGAGAATCATTAAATGCCTTGAGTTGGAAGGGACCCACAGGGATCATCAAGTCCAACTCCTGTCCCTGCACAGGAAAACCCCAAATTCACACCATGTCTCTGAGGGTGTAGTCCAAGTGCTTCTTGAATAGCATCAGGCTTGGTGCCATGACTGCCTCCCTGGGGAGCCTGTTCCAGTGCTCCAGCACCCTCCGGGTGAAGAACCTCTTCCTAATATCCAACCTAAACCTCCCCTGGCACATCTTCCCACCATTCCCTTGGGTCCTATTGTTGGTCACCAGAGAGAGGAGATCATCGCCTGCCCCTCCTCCTCCCCTTGTGAGGAAGCTGCAGACCATGATAAGGTCTCCCCTCAGTCTCCTCTTCTCCAGGCTGTACAAACCAAGTGACTTTAGTGGCTCCTCTTATGGTTTCCCCTTTAAATCCTTCACCAACTTCACGGTCCTCCTATGGATACTCTCCAGTAGCTTTGTATCCTTAATATACTGTGGCATCGAAAACTCCACACAGCACTTGAGGTGAGGCTGCACCAGAGCAGAGCAGGAATATGTAGGTTTCTCTCATATTGGTCAGGACATGTTGCTGATTTACTTATTCTCATCTTTATGTTGAATAGTAAATTGAAAATAGACTTTGTTATTTGTGCTGTTAAACAAAACCTGATGTTTCCTTGTTGGTTTATTTTTATTGCCCAAAAGGGACTTTGATCTCACCAGCTGAAAATGATAAGCATGTCATATAGTTTGTGGATTGCTCTCAAAGGCTTATTCCAGTCTTTTGCCTTGTTCCCACTGAAGCATTTGTCAAGACAACAACTAAGTTATGATATGGCAGACCAAATGATTCTTTACAAATATTGTATATAAGAAAATACCGTTTGTTTCTGCCTTCAGTAGGATATTCTTTCTGCAGCGCTCATGGCGCTTTCTAGATTCCTGGTTTTTGCTTTGATCGACTGGGTTATGTTCATCTCTCTCGATGCACAAAGTAAGTAGTGTTATTTATATAAATGCTTGTGAGGCCATTCCTGCTTTTACTGAAATTGAACAAAATTAAATTTATTCTGTTCATATAAATCACAATCCTAGGAGTTTAAATTACATTGATCTGTTTACTGATAAAATAACCACATCTAAACACACAACCTTGGTGCCCTTGGAAGTGGTCTGTGGACTTCCAGGGGCTCAGTGATCACAAGTGGAGAACCACTGCTCTTGTATGTATAGTGGGGTTTTGTAAGCCCTTTTTGAGCTTTTTTGGGTTTGGTTATTTTATATCTGCAGCGGACATGAAATAAAATACCTAGGCTGAAGCTGAGTCTGAGGATGTATAGTTGTGGAGTTGGGATCAGTTGAATTCCTTGCTGCTGTTATTCTGCTAAATTAGATTGGAAAAGTTACCATTTTTACATTCAGTATTTGTTGTAGTGGTAAGGGCACCATTAAAAGTTCTCTCTGGTGTACTGAAGAGAGGTCTAGAAAGTTAAAACTGTACCATCCATTAGCTGAATCTGGGCGTAGAAACTGTCTGTGTGCCTAAACTTTGAGGTCTTAATATAATTTGGGTCCTTCAGCCTTCTTAGAGAATCTTCACAACAGTGAAAATGCTCAAGCGTCTTTCTGTTGTTTCTGGTAGCTCCAGAAGATCACCAGGAACGGCTGAGGGATTTTTTTTCTTTGGGGAAAAAAGCAACAAGAGTTTTCATTGAGTTATTGAATTTCCTTTATTCAGCTGTGATGTAAGATTCCAACCACTTCCAAGCTTTCAGTTTTTTGATCTTTTTCAGTACTCCAGAGCCCTACTTTCCAAAGTAGGCTTTTGAATACTCAGAGATGGAGGCAGTGAATTAAACCCATAACCAGCAGCTGCTGATGTAGAAGTATTCTCTCAGGGTTTGTTCAGTTACTTGTGTAGAAATCTGACCACTGCTCACTTATAAGCAAGATCCTGTAGAGTGGTGCAAATATACAGGCATCTGCATAGCAGGCAAAAATAGCCCACTGCTTCTTTTACCAATCATCCCTTTGAATATACAGTAAGGATGGCAAGGAGTAGAGTTGAGGACACACTTAGCATTGGGGCAAACCCACATAAGACCACGAAAGCTGCATGGGTATTGGTAAGAGCATAGATTGCACTATGGCAGCTTTGCTGAGTAGTTCTGGTCAGGGAAGGAGCAAAAAATCTGGTGGATTTCTGTGTGTATAGTTTGCAGATCTAAAAAAAAAGTCTGTCACTTTTTATCACACAGAGAAAATCTAGAGAGAGGTCACTGAGGTACAATAAACCACTTATGAAAGCCACTTCAGGAAAAAACTAGACTTTGAAAGTGCCAACTTCTATAAAAGTTTAAGGAGAATAAATTTCAGGTAAACCTGTCAGTGTGCCTTTACCTAAGATCTTGGATTCTTGCTAACATTTCAGTGGTGAATATCTTTGTGGGTTTTTTGGGGGAGTAGAAAACATCTGCAAGGTCAGGGTACAAAAGTAGTTTCAGTTATGATTTCCACAAATGTTTCAGCAGGAAATTAACAAACAGTGTTTGATTATTGTCAGGCAACAAAGCCCAAGTTTTAGTCTGGTCAGGGTACAAAGGAAGGACGATTCTGTAGCTGGATATTTTCACATCATTTTTTGATAGCTGCTTTTTAAATTGTGAAGTCCTTCATTGTAGAGTTTTTTAGCACAAGGGTAGGTTGGGTCCAAGGCAGCAATGTTTACCTACTCCATGTAATGTTGTAATGGTTTAAATCCTGAAAATGACATCAGGGTGCCACCATGATAGATGTCTTTCAGCTTAATTTGAACTAGTGTGTGCATCTGCTTTTTTACTTTGTGCTATTTTTGGAAATAGTCCCTCTGGGTTGTTTGTACATGACTTTTCCTTTTCTTTTTAGAAACCACAAGTATAAATTGTGACGTAACTCCCAGCCTACTTGTGCTGCCAGGCTTTCTGGATAATTACACAGGTAAAATCATGATTCTGTCTTAGAATTATTTCATTTGCTCCCTAATGTGCATAGTACTTCAATGCTTCATGTAGTCAGCATATTTTATAATTAATCTGTATTATTAATTGATTTACAATAGTCTTCGTGGCTGGATGCAGCACCTGCCTACATGGCATGCTGCTTAGTAGGATAAATCAATATAAAAACCAAAATTCCCTGATCCAAGGACCTCACTGTCTGAATAGACAGAGCAGGCAAAGAGAAAGGAAACAAGTACAGAAAAATGGATGTTTACAATTCACCTTGTTCAGTCAGCCCACGACAGCTAGTTTCTTCCTTCCCTCTTACATCAGAAGGAACCACTGCAGCTACAGCCCTGTTCTGCTTCCGGAGCTCAGCTCTGCTTCAGACCAGAGCCTCTCTGAAAGCCAGTTTTCTGTTTTGTTGGGGCAGTAGGGATAGCAGATGTGGTGCAGAGGAACAACCAGGCTTGCATTACATGGAATTACAGGATCAATGCTAGCTGCTCGATGTATTGGCATTTTCTATTCTAGTTTTCTTTAAGTATAACACACTCTGAGTTATTCTGATGATTAATTAATTTGTGCAACCCAATGGGGTTAACATTAATTTATCCCCATATTTTCTATGCTTCCTTAGCTTAGCTGGCAAAGTATGACTGTGCCCTGGAGACAAAATCCCACGCTGGGGGAAGTACAGTGACTGTAAGAGAGCACAGTGCAGACAGTATAGACAGTACTTTTTTTTTTTTGGTATTTACATTGCAAATACAATACAGAAGATAAGTCCATCCTCCCTTCCTCCCACCACTAACCAGAGAGGTTACTGCTGTTAGCCAAAGGGTAGGGCTGTTGTCTGTGGCTACGCTGTCTGTTAAAGGCAGCCCCACAGTCAGGATTTGACTTGCCTAATGGATATACAGCAATCTCACAGGGCAAAGCGTTAGGTTGTGGTGAAAACATTCCCTTCAGGATATGTCATAAACCTTAGGATCTCATGGAAGCATGCAACAGGCCCAGGCTGACTGTCCACAGGCAATCTTCATTGCTTCTGGCTTTCAGCAAGATACAGAAAACAGGTATGAAACAGAGCAGCATTTTTTTCCAGCCATTGTTGAAACAATTCTTTCAAAGCTGTAAGGGTGTAGCTGCTGTGTCTGACTCTTGCATGGAGACAGAAAGGAAAAGAATCGCCTTTCACCCTGATTCCTCTTCATTTAATTTTTAAGCAACTACAGGAAGTCCAGCCCTTTGTGTGCATCATATGTATGAGTGTACCTGCTGACATATCTGTAATGAATAAGCAAGAGGGACAACCAGCTTCAATTTTTCTAAGCAGTTCCTCTTTGTTAGGCTCTCTCTGCTGGACAGAATACTGTTACCTAGGCAGCTGCTTGATATTTCTTATCTGAATATATCCAGCTCTGGATGGAGGGTTAGATGGATGGAGATAGATTTTGTTCTCCTAGAAAGTTTTATTCCCACAGTTTCAATACTGCACACTAAATAGTGTGATACCACACAACACCGTGCCCCTGGGACCCAGCTCAGTTGTTCCGTGCTTACTGCCATCTGACTGGACTTTCTCCTTACACCCAATTACAGTCCAGTATCTTTGGGCTGGTCGCAGACAGCATTCCAGACACTCCCTGCTGTTGGAAGAAGACAAGGTTCCTTTCCTTTATGCCCTTAGAGACCAAGACCAAGAGCCTACATGTGGAGATTAGAGATGGGCCTGTTACAGCCTAACTAGCCTAAATTAGTAATAATGGAGAACAAAAACAATGGAGTAAGAAAGAAACACAGCTAGCAAGTTTCCTGAAGATCATGGAGAGTATTTGGGATGTTCAGGAAAGATTTTGGAGGGGAGAGGGGATTATGGGTTTGCAATCCAGATAATGTGTTCCACACCAAGATAAGTATTATTTCATAAACACAAATATCTTGATAATATGAGTAAGGTAAATTTGATCTATTCAATAAAATTCCCAATAGCACACACTGGATGGTTTAAAAGGATACCTCTCAAACACAGATCTGGTTGAAATGATAGTCTAGTATGAATTGTGATATTTACAAATAACAAGTTTTAATATTTTCAAGACAATAGTTCTTAAATGTATGGTTGTAGAAAATCACGTTCAAATTGATTCAAAGGTTGCATTGTTTTGTGTTTCAGTATTCTGTACATACAGGGACAGATTAAAGGAGGGGCCACACACTTACCATTCTGTGCCAAAATCAAAATTTAAGCAGCCATAAGCCTGAATCCAGATTCACATTGGATTCTACCAGCTTGATAGATTTAACTAAGAGATATGAAATGCCCTTGTGTTTGGAAAATACTGAATCTCCTCCCATGCGCCCAAAAACAGCCTCACGCTGATTTTGATTACATTCCCTGACTTTTATTACATTTTCACACTAAACGTGAAAAAGTTTTGCAGCATAAAGCTATTTCTAGAAAATGGTGGTAATTTAGGTGTAAATTATGCCAAGCTCTTTAATTCTGGACATATTATACAGAGTGTGAATATATTGGAAAATGTGGGTTTGTGTGGTTTTTAACATATCAATACACTCGTGCACAGTTCTTGAGGGGTGTTTAACAGATCTCACTGCTTTGCTCAAAATGCTAAAATAATATAAAAGGTAACCAAAAGATAACCAGTAATCTAGTTGTCAATACATGTGAAATCACCCTATAGATTTATTTTCCATAAAGCAATTTAATTTATTTTGCCTTCTTTTACAGGTGATATAGAATGGATTACAAATATCCCACCCAATGTGAACTTAAAATTAAAAGAATACCTGTTCCCCGAACACTTACCATATGTGGAGCTAGTACATAGTTCTGGATCTCCTAATGCAACAGTGAGGACTCATAAGCCGCTGGATGTTGATTTTATTGAGGTATTCCTTTCACTGCATGTAAAACCTAGATATAAAAGTTTTATTGACAGGTGGGGAAAAAAAAAAAGGAGCACTAAGACATAAATTTTAACTGTTCATTCCCTCACGATACCGGTTGGTATTCCAAAGAAGTGAAAGAGCAGCATAGACTTCAGTATCTACCTCTCAGTAATATCTGCTAAATGTCTTCAGTTTCCTGTAATTTTAAACTTCTCTGGGATGTGACAGTCAGACAGGTTCTTTCCTACTCATGTATTGTGACTTGTAATTACAGTTGTAAATATGCAGTTATGATAGGTGCCACTTTTCTTAAAGCTCACCTCACAGTAACACGAATTATTTTATCAAAGTGAGATTGATCAGATGTAATTTAATACAAGGCAATCCTTAATTGTATGAATATTTATACAAGTGCTTAACTTGACACATGAATAGATCCATTGGCCTCTGTTGGTTGATGCACAATAGGTCCTGCCTCCTAGGCATCCTTCCTCTGTAGGACTACCAGGAACCTATGAATAGTAGTGTTTTTCCTGGCTGATGTAGTCGCTGAATATGAAAATGGTGTCGTTTCTATGGAGTAAGTGGAGGCTATTTGCTATACAGGTACTATTTCAGAGCAGCACTGTACTTGACAGAATTGATCCATGCATATTTTAAAAACCACTGTTACAGCCAAGACTTCTAATTGATGAAAATGTATTTACAACTTTTACATTCGCATTTCTCATTTGGATATTTTCCAAATGGCTTAAAAAACTTACGTTTCTTACATGTATTGTCCCATTCTCTGTCAATTTTCTATTGGGGAGAACTACATGGATGGTAGGATCTTGGTGGGTAGATATCGACAGTAGATGAATGGCAGCCAAATAAACTTTACAATTAATAATCTGTAATGACTTTGCTATATATTATAAGCAGTGTGCTTTGGTGCAACATGCTGAAGTATGCTTCTGTAACTGAATCAGATGAACAATTCACTGTTGACTCAGCATGGCACACCTGAGGATTCAAGTACCAGAAGTTGTTTTGTATAATTTTGACAAAAAAATTATCTGACAAACATATTAAGAGTTCATAATAGATAATATTATTTATTTGCTTGTTTCTTAATTTTTAGAATAACCATCTCTTTTATGCTGTTGTTTGCCAAAGGTCTGGAGAGGTAAGTAAAAGACATATTTTATCAACTGTATTTTTTTTGTCTAAGTTTAATGCAAATTATTATTTTCTGAAATACTATTTCATTTAAAGATATGATGTGGTGGTTAAGAGTACCTTGTAGAAGATATATTTGTTTAAATGTGCCAATTGGAGTGAGCGTTTATGTTCAGAGAAAACCTAAGGTAAATTTAAAAAAGTTAATTTTAAAATATTTTCACAAACTTTCTACTCCATTATTAGAAACGGTAGCCTAATGCTTTAATTTCAGTTTTTAGAACTGAAGGGGTGTCCCTGGAGATCTCATTTCATACAGCAAAATTAAAAGTTAGCAGTATGCTGCTACCTCACTGCTGTTATTTCTAACGTGTCTTTTGCTTCCATTATGAAGATTGAGATAGAGAATACACGGGACTTACTTTTAGAAGATGTAAATGACAATTCACCACAGTTTGGGCAAGATCACTATAGCACTTCAGTATCAGAGGTGGGTTATGGCAAATGTTAATATTTTTTCTTGTGATATTTTTAAATTACTTTCTGGGGCCAAAACATCTGAGGTTCTAATGAGACCACACTCGCATTAGACCATCACATGCACTTTTATGCGATTTTTCTACACCTTTGCGTGGTTGTGGAAATGGCTGGGCTGCATGTACAGCTGGAGGCATGGGGCAAAGAAAAAATATTCAGCTGACCAACCTAAAACGTAAAACTCACAAGTAATTTGCATATGCAAGGAAGGTGGCACAGCTTTCCCACCAGAAGTTAGGAGGGATAACAAAAGGGGCTTGTGACTGAGTATTTGATGATCCTTATTTCCTCTAGGTATCTGCAATAAATTTCACGGTTATAAAAGTAGAAGCTGTGGATAAAGATTTTTCACCTATTTTGAGCCTCATCACTTACAGTCTTCGGGTGAGTGCCCTTTGTTTGTCAGAGACTGTGAACACTGGTCTACCTTTCATACGAAATACAGCCTGGGTCCTGATCCGACTATGCTATCTTGCACTGTGCAGTTACTATTACAAATCTGCAAAATGCTAGCATCAGACAGACCATTTAAAATTAGAATTTATACCACAGGATCAGCCCAGAATGCAGTGAGCCCTGAATCTTGTTTCTTAACCTTTGTGAAATGTTTTGTGGCACTCTTCAGCTACAGCAAAGGAACTCAGTCATCCTTTTGAGAGGCAGGAGTGAAACAGTTTCCCCTCTTTTTAAAGTTCATATTTGATTTGCTGTTGATCTCCAGTCCTGCTGAGGTGTATATGTAAGACACCTGAAGGAAGAGTATTTCAACTTGAGATATCTGCAGTGGAGCTCTCTACATCTGAGCTTGCTGTCTCTGCTCCTTTTGTAGCTGGTGAAGGGAAGCTGATGCTGTTCATCTGACCTGCTTTAGTTATTGACTATGGAATAAGTCAGATAGAAAGTCTAATGGCACTGATGGGAGAGGCAATAGTTATGTGTTGAAGAGGATCAGAATGTTCCTTTCCAGTGGTGGTGGTTGAGCGGTTCCTGGTCCTTTTTGGAGAATAGTCCAATAATAAAGGTGATAAGAGAAAAGAAAATGTATTTCATTGTTAATAATGTAAAATATGTGATATATTCATTTAATAGGGTCCAAACTCTGATTACTTTTATATAAGGGAAGGAGATGGAAACATCATGGTGAATAAAACATTGGATTACAACAAAATCAACCTTTTCAATTTAACAGTCCAAGCAAAGGTATGATATAAATTAAAAGAAGAATAAGAACCACAATAGTTCTACAATGGTACTTCCTTTGTTAAAACATCCCAGTTTCTACATATTTACAACTTAGGGAGTTCCCAAGGTAAAAGTTGTGTCTGCATCTTGGCTTATACTGCAGACAAAGTAACACATTCTTAATATTCGAGCTGTTAAGTCTCACCTGAAATACCAACCCAAGTTTCCTTCTGTGTGCATTTGTTTAAGTATATATGTTGTACATATTTATTCTCCACTATTCTAACATATAATCACCTACTCATTATGGCAGATCTATCCTATTTTTGCTGCATCTTATCACCTGCAGTATTTTTGTGTGTCTTTTCTGAGATTTGAATATATATTTGCATTCAATCCCTTTTAAAACTAAAAAGAAGTCATTTTGCCACATTCATTGCGTTATCTAGTAAATAGTACAGCTGCAGCAAATGTACTGTTACTACATTCTACGTGCTATTGTGTAACACCAGCCTGGTATAAAATTAATAACTAAGAATAATTACCTATTTTACCTGTATTATTCCTAGAACTGGGTTTCTAGATATGGAAAAATCTGAGAGAGAGAGTGTTCTCAGGTTAGAAATGCTTAGACACTACAAAGCACATTAAATAATATTCTGCTGTATTTTCCACTGAGAAATGGCTCTTTCATTACAATATTTCTTATTTTCTTCCTTCTATTGGGATACAGGAAAAATTTGGAAACAACAGTGCTACTGCGTCGTTACTAATTAATGTAAAAGATTACGATACATTGAACCCCTATTTCAGCCAATCAGTGTACAATGGAAAAATCCGTGAAAACCAGGTAAAAGCTTTTCACTGAATGCTGCAAATGTAAATAAGTTATGCCTGTCCACAGTGCTTTTCTTTCAATGATTCCTCATCACTGAGCAACTTAAGATGGAGGGCTGCTTTCTTTTGTGCTAACTGGTGAATTGTAAGCTTATCAACCATAGATCTCCAAGTACCAAATAAACAGATATTATATGAATCATAAAAATTTCTGCTACAGAAACAGACTCTTTTGTGTTTGGAGGAAAAAAATAAAGAAAAGGGGGAAAAAAGGAAGAACTAAACAGGTGTTGTAACAGGGCTTTTACTGTAAACTGGGAAGGGGAGTTGACTCCCCATCAGTCATGGAGTTAGCTGCCCGGTTTCAGTTTTAAATAGTGTAATTCCTTCATACTTCATTACAATCAGGTAAACAAAATAAGAATCTGAATGGTAAACTGTGGTTTATATTATATTGAAATATATTTTTTCTATATACTGTGGAAATTTCTGGGTGGAATGTATTTGTTTAACTCAGGCTTCTGTATGTATTGACCAAAAAAAATAAATATCACAGTATAGTATTTCTAGAGTAATCCACTAAAATTAAAATAGTTAATTATCTTCTTTATTGTCTCTATTTCTTTATCATTATCTTCATATTTCAAACACATATGCTTTTGGTGTTATATCTTTGGCATCCCTTTTGTTAGAAGTCCATCTTTACTTGTCTGAAAGGAATCATTTTAGATTGTCTAAAATGTTTTTGATCTTTTAAATAAATTACTGTTTTTGATAAAGCTGCAGTGTAGACTTGCGTATTGTTTTCCAGGAGAGGAAAGGAACTGAAATATTCAATATTATTAATGTGAATTCCATCAGTGACTACTGCTTCAAAGTCTGGTGTTTCTCAAGCACAGTGTATCCATCAAGTATTTTGGTCATAATTTTCCTCTGTAAAGCATGTATGGCAGAGAGAGAATTTCTTCTGGATCCCAGTGATTAAATACATGAGTCTTGTTTCTTTAATCAAAATTAATGAACAATTTTACGTGTATTTTTTTCAAGTTAATCAAGTTAATATATGTTTTCTAGTTGGGTCCTCTGGCTATTCTCCCAGAGAAGATACTGGCTAAAGATGGAGACACAGGTATAAATGAAAAAGTAGTTTACAGCATCAAACTAGGTAAGTGCCTTTATTTTCTTCCAGACATTCACACATTAATTTATGACATCTGTATTAATGAAGAGAATGATAAGGAAGTACAGTGTGCAATCAGATGTCTTAACTGCGTACATCTTCACTACAGTGCTGCTCCGCAAGCTAAATTGGCTTAATTTCAGTCATTTATTCAATTAATAACTCAATTAATAGCAGGGTCCAACTATTTTAAAAATGTTTAGATGTTCTTAACCTCCCTCCAAAAAACAATTCCTGATTCAATTTGTAAGTCAATTTAGAGGCTTCCATTTGATCAAAGGATTTCCATTTAGGACCATCTAGAGAGATCAGTTCCATTGGGAGCTTTTCCTCCTCCTGACAGAATTGCTAGAAGCTCATGAGATGCTTAATTTGAGCCCCCTGAAGTGTGAGTGAATTTCCTAAGAATTGTTTTGAGGACAGTGCGTTTGAGGGTGGAAAAAGCCTTTTATCTGGAACATCTGTTCATTTTTGCCATGGCTGAGGAGAAAACCGTCATAAAAAGGACAGATCAAGCTTACTGTTCTGGTTTATTCTCATTAACCCATTGCAATTTGTTGCTTTTCAGTGAACCCCCCGGCCTATAACAACACCTTTTCAATCAATGCAGACACTGGAGTGTTGGAAGTAAAGACTGCAATTGACAGAGAAGAATGTCCTTATCTTGTTGTGGGCATTCAGGTAGTGATTGTTATAGTGTTCAGTGTGTTAATACTGAGTCTCAATTTCATAAAACAATATGTGAATCCATGTTGCTGTTGATAGTATTTCTCATAGTAATGTTAAATGGCAGTTGGTATCGAGGCTTCATCCTGACGTTTAAAATGCAAAATAAAGGAAAACTTCATTCATTGAATATATGTAGTCATGTCATGTCCTTGTGTAAGCTGGACTGGCTCCCTGTTTTCAGGGTATGGAATTTACAGTTAGAAATTCTGTTTTCTAGGCAACTCAGCAAGACAATATTTTCAAAACAGCTGATGCAGTAGTGCTGGTTACTATTGAAGATGTGAATGACAATAAGCCAGTATTGTCGCAATCAAGTTACAATGTCTCAATTCTAGAAAATTTACCAAATGGGATGGAAGTTCTTCACATAACAGCTATTGACAAAGATGAGGTAAAATGACAATGTTGTTATGGTTGCTACAAATACAGTACTTCTGAAATATAATATAAAATGCATTTGCGTTATACAGGTATAGTGAATAGTGCTATAGATTTTTTTTTTTTCCTGACTTCCTAAATATGCTGAAGCAAAACAAACTTAATGTAACTTCTTTAAGGGTTAGAGTACTACATCCAAAGAATAAATTTTGGCTCTCTCTGAAACATCTCTGGTTTGCATAAGGTCCCAAATATGGAAGTACAGAAGTGCAAGAAGTGCAAAATGGACACAAAGCTGCAAGTCACCCTCAGCCTCCACCTTCATGATATATTTCCTCCATGTAACCTCAGTTAAATGAAAAAATTAAATGCTTTCCACCTGGAAAATAGAAGAAAACATCCTAAGGGACTAGCTCAGTGATTGTCCTATTTAGTAACACATATGATTACTGTTTGCAGGGAGGCTTCCAGGGGACATTCATTCTCAGTCCAGCTGACAGTCCCTTCCAGCTAAGTCAAGCTGGGATCCTGTCTGTGAGGAACTCCACGCTGTTGGATAGGGAGAGAATACCATCTATTCACCTACAGGTATTAAAAATAAGCCCACTCCTTTCCAAAGCAACCCGAGGCAAACAGGTGATATCTGTTCTGTCCTGGCAAGAAGCTGTCTCTCTGATATGGATCAGAGAGATATGCAGCTTATTTGAAGAATCAAATCCAGACTGTCTGGAGGGAGATACCACTAGTGATGCAGTTTACTCAGCTTTTAGTTGTCATTCATCTTTCTTACTACTTAAAGAACATGCATTTGAACAAAGCAATAATTTTACTGCATCATTTTTAAAGGTCGCTGCTAGAGATCACTTGTCACTTTACAATGAGGTACACTCTGCAATCAACATACTGTTGCTAGATGAAAATGACAACAGCCCAACCTTTAGAGGCACGCCATATAAACAAGATATTTTCAACAACATGACTGCAGGAATGTCCATTCTTCAGGTACTAGAAGTACTAAGTGAAAATGGCACTTTAATGAGTTGAACGTATGCATGAGTCCTTCCTTGAACTTATGTAGTGGTCCTTTTGAATAGGAGATCTTTTTTTAGCTCCTCTGAGTTCAGAAACAATCCACCTTTCACTTCAAAGCTCACACCTGTTGATATTCCATAATCACAGTGTCCTGGATGCTCTAATCATATCCCAGGTCAGGGAACAATTGATAAAGGATTTTTATTCTCGATCTTAGATGCCGTGCACCATCCTGAATTCCACAAACATAAGACAGAAAATAAGGTTATTTGATTTAGTTGTTGTAACGTGTTTAATGAAAACTGAATGCTGATAGAGTCCAGAAATTAAAATATTCATAAGCATTTTTGAAAGGCTGCTGAATGCTGAAGCATTGTTGATAATTTTTAGATGCAATATACTTTTTGAAAGATAGTAAACCTGTTAGCCAAATAAAACAGGAAACAAAGATGAAAAATGCTTCAGGACCTGAGATATATAAGGAGTCACTATCCAAACTTATACCCAGATATTCTGATTTAATGGCTCCTGATGTAATCTCTTAAACAATCTACCTCCGGTGACTCTGGAATTACTATGAAACAAGCTTTCTGAGGTACAAATTCGGTGCCATCCACATGAGTTTCACAGGAGCAGGACTTCACTCTCGCTGCCAGAATGATGTTGTGTTTCCATCAAAAAGCAACCATTCTTACTGAGGCTTAACCCAGGGATCATATAGGAAGTAGATAGTCAGACAGTTAAAGGTATAACCGAATTTTACTGTAGCTATATTTAGGTGATTTTTATATATATAAAATCATCCAGACCTATTATTTGCGGTAAATGAGAAGGAAAAAACCCAGACTAATTCCTAATTATCTGCTACCTCAATGATTTTCTCTGCAAACTGCACAAGAATAAGCAATTATTTGTTACTTGGTAACAGCACATGAAACTAGAGTAAATTTTTTTTTCTCCAGGTTGTTGCTGATGATCCAGATGATGGTATAAATGGAGAGATAAGCTTTACCTTTGCTGGTGGCAATGAAGATGGATACTTTGAATTGAATAGATCCACAGGACAAATCAGTTTAAAAACAGTAATCCCATTAGGAACCAATCAGCTTAAGAACTTTGTCTTGTGGATAACAGCTACTGATGGTAAGACAAGATTCTAGTACAGGTCACCACAGCTACTCCTGGTGATGAGTTTTGGTTTTGTTTTGTTTTTTACTTGAAAGAATGCTGTCAAAATAGGTTCCCAGGCTTTGTTTTAAAAATACTATATTTTTTTATCTGCTCTTGTTTGTTGAAGATAAAAAGAAGGCTGTCTTATTCATCCAAAGTAATTACTGCATCTCTGTTGATGCTCTTATATCAAATCTAAGTTTTCTTTACAGCTACGGGAAGAACGTGCAAAATAACATACATCTTGCACCTTCCTTTAACTATTGACTGGTGTTGCACAGCATAGGATGCAGAAATTCAGGCACAAGCTATGAATTTATAATTCAGTCATCAGTGAACACAGAGTAAAATGAAAGTAAAATGTGATGAGTAACATGATCGTTGTTTGCACATCCATATGGATAATGAAAAACTAAGATGGAGATGCCAAAGCCATTTTTAGGATGACCAGCACAAACATCACTTCCTTTGCCATATTTATTGAGGGTTTCTTTGTTTTCAAAAGAATTACAGAAAACTCAGCGAACACTTATGATCTGAATAAGGACAGAGATAAATGTAACCAAGGAATGGTATCCCGCTCCTGGTAGCATGAGCATACAAAGCGTTTTTCAGCCTCACGGTTTTCCCCTGATTTTTTCAATATGAGTTCTGTGTCTTCAAATTTATGGCTGCGTGGATAAAGTAGATACTGGGGGAATACAGTTACAACAAAGATTCATCAGTCCATCCTTTGTCTGTGCTAATATTCTTGTATGCATTCAGGTTCATACATAAGTGTAACACCCAATACATGAAACTCTGATCTTGGTTAGGACCTCTTAGCAGTACCATAATACTAGCAGTAAGTATTAAAAGAAAAAAAAAGTGCCAGTGAAAATTTATATTTCCTTTTTTTTAAGCAGAAGGTATTTTGTGCATCTGCTGGGAGATTGTTTTCTTCTGCTTGCAGGTGGGGTGATTCCAAGAAGTTCATCAGTGCCAGTACAAATCTTTGCAGTTGGAGATTCCAGACCACAGTTTATTCAGAAAACATATAATGTGTCTGTGGAAGAAGAGCTAGTCAGTCCTGTTGAAGTAGCAAGAGTAAGAACAACTTTATTCTATCACTTGTATAGGACATGATAGTTTTAAGAAAATCCTGTAATATATGTGCTCTAAATGTCTAGAACCCCCTGAGTTATGGATAACTAGATGTTGTGTTTTCTTTTCTGCATATCAAGCTTCACATACATTGCATACTGGTCTCACCCCTCAGATGAAGCCTATCACCCATGAAGCCTATTCCTTCTATTGCAAATCTTCAGATGGCATCTGCCACCATTTAACACTAAACAAACAAAACCTAAAAGAAGCCAAACACAAAAAACAAACAAACAAACAAACAAAAAAAAAACCACCTCACACAAAATAAACCCCAGAACTGCTTGGGAAAGTAAACTTTCATGCTTAGCCCTTTGTCATGGATGTTCTCCAAAGCCTATAGTGGCCCAAAGGCTAGGATAGGCAATATTCACTCATCTGTTGGTGATAAATCTAAAACCCTGCAATATGATACAGCTAGGAAATTGAGACTTCCCATCAGAGAATTGTCATAAAGGCATTTTCAAATAAGGCTCTAGAACCTGCTCCTCATTTTGATCAAAAAATGCTCGAACAGGCCACCAGAATGCGCTGTGATAGCTCCTTCTTAGATGCAGTTCTGAAGACAGATGGGAGGTCTAATACCAAAGCAGTGAGAAGATAATGCTTTTCAGTGTTTTGGTTTATTGACTTTCTGGGTTAATTTATTTTTCACTTTTTTTGTACAAAGAAAGGCAGAACCAAAGGTTAAAGTGCTGTCTATTATTTTTTTTTATATGTATTTACATTTCTGTATCAGTGATGTTCCAATAAAAGGCAGTCCTCTTCAGCTGTATTTTTACATATATTGTGGCTCGATTCTTACTCTTTTAATGAATAAAATTAGTAAAATGAGTTCAAAGGTATTTAAAACCATTATTCTTTTTTAGACAGTGGTTTATTGATTTGAATTCACTTATGCATAATCTGCTGTATCTTACACAGGTAGAGTATGAGTCTTTAAATCCTCATATACCGGTTACATTTCAAGTACTGACGGAATCGGCTACATTTGACATCGATGTCAATGGAATAATCTCGACAAAAACCAAACTGGACTACGAATCCCAGAATAATTATATAGTAAACATTTCCTTGTCGGATGGAAATGCTACTGACTATACTGCAGTGTTTATCAAAGTTACAGATGTCAATGATAACAGTCCTGTGTTTGGTATAACCAGCACTACCATTACCATTCTGGAGGACTTGCCAGCTGGAAGTAATATTGCCAGTGTTGCAGCTACGGATGTGGATGAGGGCTTTAATGGATTAGTGGTTTATACTCTGAAAGGTGGAGAAGGGAAAATCGACATTGACACATCAGGATTAATTTTGTTGGAAAAGAAATTGGATAGAGAAACACAAGGCTTCTATAACTTAACAGTGATTGCCAGTGACCAAGGCCAACCCGTGCTGTCTACAGCTATCAATTTGACAGTCATAATTGATGATGTGAATGACAACCCTCCAGTCTTCTCATCAAGTAGATATGAAGTGAGCATCCCTGAAGATGAAGTGCTTGGAAGGGCACTGCTGACAGTATCTGCTACCGATTTGGATGCTGGGCCCAATGCTCTTGTGAAGTACAGAATTGTTAGCCAGCGACCTCCAACTTCCTCGCTGGTGTTTCTTGTCAATTTGACCACAGGCCAGCTCAGCCTGAACCAGCAGCTGGATTATGAAACCCTACAGCAATTTGAAGTAGAAGTGGAGGCATCAGATGGAGGGCAGCCAAGTCTCAGCACTAGAACACTTGTTGTTGTGCATGTACTAGATGTCAACGATAACCCACCAGAATTTAGTCAGGCAGTTTATGAAATATCTGTGTTTGAAAACCTACAAAAGGGTAGTCCTATCTACATATTCAGTGTTACTGACAAAGATGAGGTAGGTGCCAAATTAATCTCATCCTGATAAATCAAAATGACATGGTTTTCTCTATTAATCTGTGAAAAAGCAGAGTAGTAGATGGGCAAAGGGAGATTTCTGAAATCGTTGGGAATAAGTACGGTTTGGGTCACAAAAACTTCACCTTGCTTTCTATGGTGCTAGCAATAAAACTTCCTTAACCAAGGAAGTTAAGACCTTCTCAAAATAGTTTACTGGCTATATCAGAGGAGGTTATTAAACCTTGCAAAGCACTTGTACTTCTGTAATGAGAAGCCCTACAGAAATGTCAGGTATTAATATTAATAAAATTATTTTTAAAACTTAAATATTCATTATTTTAATCTTAAATGAACTATGTTTTGTTTTTAGGCTGGCTTTTCTCAGGGACGCTTTATTCATACCAGTACTTTGTTCACGGTGGATATCCCTGGCATACTTTCATTAAGGAATGACATGGAACTGGACAGGGAGACTACATCTCAATTCGTTTTACCAGTAAATTTGGGGACAGACTCTGCAGCTTTGGCTCAGTTCTACTTCATTCCCTCAAACCCTTTTTTGTATCTTCATCAGATGGTTCACATGGTAATACAGTCAACTGAAATTCCGTTTTTGTTTGTTTCTTTGGCAGGTATGGGCAGTCGATGCTGAAACGAATGGGCTTAATTCAAGTGCCTTGTTCCACATCACTGTTCTGGATGTCAATGATAATAACCCTGAGTTTCAGATGCAGCCATACAATTTTTCAATTCTGGAAGCAGATTACATGTTGAGTGCTCCTGCTAGAGTTGGACACGTGACTGCTACTGATTTGGATGAGGGACAGAATGCACGGATTACTTATTACTTATCAGCTGAGGATGGGCATAATCCATTTAGTATCCAACAGGTAAGGGTTTGGATTTGCTAAAAAAAGTATTTAGATACTGCTTTTCCTGAAGTTACTCTGCATAATAAGACACATCAGGTAAAAAGTGTAGGCAGTAACTGTTCTACTACATGTGAAATCAAAGCCAGCATGTGCTCTGTAGTTTGGAAATATATGTCAGTGTCTGAAAACTAAGATATACTGGTCGGATATTGCTTGGAATCTGAACTATATTTTTCCAAAAAAGAACAGAGGATGTCAATCCCTCATCTCTTTTGAGAACTCAGTGTACAAGAGTTATCAAAATTATCTGTGCGTGAACTGTATTACTTCTCTAGGATGGAACCATTTTGGTTAATGGCTATGTAGACCGAGAAACTAAAGAGAAGTATGAGCTGCTGTTGGTGGCATCTGATAACGGAGTACCTCAAAGGCAGGTAATAGAGAGGAACACATTACTCTTTATTTGCAAATTCCTTTTATTAATAAATATAAGTGTCTGTGCATTTTCTGAATCATGGTTTTCTCCTGTCACATGCCAGAATTTCACATATGTCAGCATTCAAGTATTAGATGTGAATGATAACCCTCCTCAGTTTACAAAAGCACAATACTCAGCCAGCGTGCGTGTAGCTACAGCAAAAGAAGGAGTGTCTGTACTGTCAGTGTCTGCTACTGATCACGATGTTGGGAACAATTCTGTTATTTCATACAGGTAAGTTTCTGTGAGGTTATTAAGTATCCTTTGTTAAAGAAACAGAAGGGTATTTTTATTTCTCAAGAAGTATTTTTATTGGTCATCTTATATTTAATAAGATAAGACTTGTTCATATCTATTTTACAAGTGCTATAATTATTAATGATTTTTAAACTTAGGAAAAAGGACAACCATTACTCTGTGTTTTAGAGCTTGTCAAGTCATGCTTACTCCATAAGAAAAAGAGTGCAAACAAATGATAAACTTAGCAACAAGAACTGTAAGTCAAGATGTGTTTGAATTTCTGAAATTTTGTATAATATGTTGGAGTTCCTGAGTAGGAAGTAAATGAATCTCCAAGAATGACTCTCTTCCCACGTGTCTTCCATTTGCTGGGAGGAGGAGATCAAGAAATACTAACTTTCCTAATGCACTATGCATAAAAAAAATTAATCGAGAAAGATTTTTGGATGAGCCCTATATCATGGAAAATACCAGGATACCTTGACATGAAAAGTATAGATTGAGAAGGACAGGTGAAAGAGTCGGTAAACTGTGGGTGTTTATGTTTAAGACAGGTGTCTTGAAAGGGAATATTTTTAATTATGAGATGGCATTGTGCCATAAAGACGTTACTTTTTCTTGCAAGCAATCCAGTTATCTGTGAGAGTTTGCAGAACACTAGGGATTAGCAGGTCTGCAAGCTTCAGACAAAGGTCACCTGGATTTCTTATGTTGCTGACTATGCAGCTGAGTGTGCAGTATTTACCTTCTATTCATGGGAAAATCAAAGGCTTGGGATATAACGGGAACTTAAGGCATGAATGCTGTCTTTTTTCATGATGGAAGACATACTCAGAAATAAAAAGGCCGATATATATTTAGGCTAATGACACAGCAATTAAAACCTGTTGTTCAGCTGTTCTTTATAAGCAAGCAAATACTGTCTGTTGAGTGCTTGTTACAGAAGTAACACTAAGTAGATAGCACTTCCAATGTCACTAATATGAATGTTATACTGATTTCTCTTTAATACAGTCTCATGAACCATTCCGATGATTTCCATATAGATAGCCGCACGGCAGAAATCACCCTCAGCAGTAATTTGGACCATATCACAGCTGACACAGTTGTTACACTGATAGTTATTGCTGTTGATCACGGAGTTCCTCAGCTTACATCAAATGGTAAATGATGTTTTTTCACCTCTCCCCTCTGCCTCACCACCCCCGACATGTAACCTTTGCAAATATTGAAATTTGAAATTAATCCCATTGCTGTCAAGTCAAAATGAATTAGGGCTATAATCCATGTCATGTTTCAGCAATGGTGAATATTTGCTTTTACCCTTTGATTTCCTCCCAGCTGATCATATTAATAGAAAGCTTGGTTTAATAATTCTGGTTAGAAATACAGTTTTGTAGTTTTTGCAGTGGTGCTTATGGTACAAAACCCAGGACTTCATAGCAGTAGCCACTCTAAGAAGATGTATTAAATAATATTGGTAGTGTATGTTTTCTTTCAGTTTTTTCGTTTTCTTAGAACTTAGAAGCATTTAATCAAATTAGAAACTGTCAGATAACCCTCAAACAAGCTTCTACTCTTTCAAAAAATATTCAGTCACATGCTATTTTCTGTAACTTTAAAATGTATTTTTAGGGACCAGCTTTGATTTATCACCAACAGGAGAAATAACAGATTTTCTTAAAATAGGATGAATGGCCACTACAGAATTTGCACTCATATGGGTTTACGTATATCCCTTCTATTTTGGTACAAAAGAATTTAGCGTACAATTTTTCAGGAGTGGAAAACACTTCTATGTCCTATTAACTTCAAACTGATGACCCTTGCTCCCCTATCACATTGAAGCAACATTGCTGTGATCAGTGAAGCAGGGTTATTCTGGAACATTAGTTAGGTATAAAAGGCATCATGTTTTATGTGTTACATATTAATTCTTATTACTATTGATTTTTATTTTCTTCTCATTCCTCTTCCTACGTGCTGGTTTCTGTCATTTTCTATTAATTCCTCAAAAATTTAGGGGAACAGAGCACAGATCACAATTATTTTAGTAGCAACTTCAGTATTTTAATTTGTTTTCTCTCATTAGCCTCTGTTACTCTCTACTTGCTGGTAAACGACACTAGCTTTGGACTGACTTTTGATAGACCCAGCTATGAGTTCAGCATTCAAGAAGGTGAACCAGCTGGAATGACTGTTGGCTCTGTGAAGGCTCTGACTGGAAGCACAGCCGTACAAGTAGTGTACTCTCTGAAATCTCATAGTGACAAGTTCTCTGTTAGTGACCAAGGAGACATTGTGGCTCTTGCCAGGCTAGATCGAGAAGAAAAGGACCTGTACAGCATCATTGTAGAAGCTGTTGATTCTGTGGTGCCACCCAATACAGCTGTTGCTTTGGTACAGTATACTGCATTTGAAAATACTTTTTTAAAAAGGAATATAACATATTTTTTTAAATGTATGAAAAAAATCAAGCAATATCTAAGTAACTGTCATCTGTTATGCAAGCATGAGGATTTTGAGAGCCTTTTTTTTTGCTGAGGAGATATTACCATCTTGAAATAGTGTCAACTTCAAAAATTGCACCACTTCCTGAGAGTTCCTCTGTGTACAACCCATAACCAGACAAACTGATTAACACTGAAACTGATTCTGTGCATAGTTCTGTCAAAAGCATGAAGTACATGAGCCAAAAAGCCCCAGATTATTAATCCTGCTCATCTCTCCCAGTTAGCATATATGTTATCTCCCTTGCAACAGTTACGAATAAAAAGAAAAAAATGCTGAGATGCTGAAGTTGTGAAAATGTTTAAATGCTGAAGTTGTTATGTATGCCTTTGGGTTTTGTGTTGGGTTTTTTATTTTTTTCCTATGGGCTTTCATAGATTAAGATGAATCAAAATTCTAAAATTCTCCTGTGGATACTGTTTCTACAGATCAAATATGAGTCTCATATTTTTTTTTTCTTCCTTTCTTGTTTTTTCTTTTTTTTTTAAATTAAATACAGGTAACTGTGGGAGTAAATGACATCAATGACAATCCTCCAGTTTTCTCCACATTGATTCAAACTAAACTACCGGCTCCTGAGAATGCAGCTAGTCTAGACTTGGGCATATTTTCTGCTACCGATCTGGATATAGGAGTTAATGCACTTATAAGATACTCTCTGCAAGATGATTTTGCTGGAATGTTCCATATAGATAGTTCTACTGGCAAGCTAATGACAAAAAAATCCTTAGACAGAGAGATGATGGACACTTATGAATTGAAAATAATAGTAAGTTGACAAATATGATGCAAGTTCACAAAATTCTCAGCATAAAAAAGAGAAAATACTGAATCATCACAAGAGAAACACTTAATCTTAATGAATTCCAATAGAAGTAATTAATGAGTTTAGACTGTTCATTATATTTTGCACCCAGACCTTTGTTTTCTGCTGTGTCAATTGGTATTAGTGAATAAACGACCCATGAACGTCAGATCTTAAAGGTCATAGTCATACGATAGCTTACCGGGAAATCTGCAAAGCATTCCTGAGTCCGTATTAGGTCATGCAGCTGCCATACTGCTCTATTGCTTTTCATAGAATCATAGAATCATTAAGATTGGAAAAGACCTCTGGGATCACCAAGTCCAACCATCAGCCCAAGACCACCATGCTCCCTAAACCATTCCCTGAAGTGCCATGTCTACATGTTTTTTGAGCACCTCCATGGATGGTGACTCCACCACCTCTCCGGGCAGCCTGTTCCAGTGCTTGACAGCCCTTTTGGTGAAGAAATTCTTCCTAATATCCAATCTAAACCTCCCCTGGTGCAGATTGAGGCTGTTTCCTCTCATTCTATCACTAGTGACTTGGGGGAAGAGACCAACACCCACCTCGCTAGAACCTCCTTTCAGGTAGTTGCAGAGAGCGATAAGGTCTCCCCTCAGCCTCCTCTTCTCCAGGCTAAACAACCCCAGTTCCCTCAGCAGCTCCTCATAAGGATTGTTCTCCAGACCCTTCACCAGCTTTGTTGCCCTTACTGCTTTGCCAATCCATATTGTTTTCCCCTTTCCCTTATTTTATCATTTTTCAAAATACATGTACTTAGACCTTTTAAAAATACATGAAATATAGATTTCCAAGTTAAAAAAAAAAAAGTGAAAGCATAAAGTTTCACTGAGCTTCCATGTGGCTATCTATTAATTCTAGCTGATTTATTGATTTTTACTGCTATTTAATCAGCTAAATTATTTTGCATACAAAGAAGGGTTCCGGCACTGGCTATCATGTACAAATATATTTCATGGAGATCTTTACTGCTAACAAATAATTTAACAGGCCAAGGAACTTGTGGAACGTATTCAGGACAGCAAGGAAACATACCAAAAATCAAATAGTGTCTTCTGAAAATTTTAGAATTAATAAAGGTGGACACTTTTCAAGACTAATTGAAAATTTGTGTATATATAGATTAGAACTTTTCTATGGCAGATGTTTGAGCAATTGAAAACTGACTCTGAGTTTGTCACATACTATCTACTCTTCAAAGCTCGCTTTGTAGATACCTCAAACGCTCAAAATGCAAGGGATTTCCATATTATTTTAAATGCCACAGCATTTAAAAGCATTAAATGCTACAGCATTTAAATGCCACAGCCTTTAAAAGCGTATGCATCTGTATACCATGGTTCTATGTTGATTAGTGCCACATCTGATCAGATGACACATTTGATCTGGATCCAGGCTTGAGCTTGTGATTAATTGTTCATTAAATAAGGCAGAGCATGTGATGTGGTGAGGATACCAGCCGCAAGAAGACAGACAACTCCTAACCAAGTACAAGGCTGGAGCAGTGTCGCTGAGCGATAACTGGTCCAGCAGAAAGTCTTCTGCGATGGAGTTTCACAATTTTTGGAACAAAACTGAACTGGTAAAATAAGTTTGTAACATCGTAGTGCTGCATTTAATGACAAGTTGTTTCTTCACAGGCCACTGATTCTGGCAAACCGCCACAATCTGCAAGCTTAGTTCTAAGCATCGCTGTAGAAGACGTGAATGACAACCCACCAGTGTTGCCCCAGAAATCATACTCCGTGACTGTGAAAGAGAATGAGCCTCCGCATGTGGTATGTGGTATTAAGAATAAATAGGCTGTTCTGCAGTTGTTTTCTTTATGTAAACTTGGGAGTGGTAGTAATCTAGGATGACTGTGCATTGGTGAACTTTTTTTTTTTTTTTTACTTTGTGGAGTCTGTAAAATCACGCAGCATGTTCTTTTTATATGACAGCAGAGTGCCTATCCCACTGACTCCTCCCAAAGGTCTCTCTGTGCCACTCCCCCTTTCCCTCCTGTCCCCAGTAGTGATGCCACACTGCATGGATCTAGTTTTTAGAGGCAACATGTTTTAAAGATTCTGTGGGTGCTGCACAGATATCCAGCATCCCCTTTTCTTGAGGTTTTCTCACTTCTCCCAGTGTATCCATCTGGCTCCGTATCTGCCTTGCAGATGTGAACTAATGGTTTACCGAAATCAAGGGAAGAGGCACCACCTAAGAACCTTTAACATCTGTCACTAGCCCTGCTATATGCTGTGTCAGTATTCTAGCAATGCAATTAGTGGCCATATGAGAAATTCAGTCAGTAAACACTACAGAGTTAAATACCAGTCTTGTGTGTATGGTTTGCTACTCTCTTTGTTCTGCTCTAAACCTGGTGGTTTGGGGTTTGGGTTTTTTTTTCTCATTTAGATTTTGAGTGCAGCAGCCACAGATGAAGATATAGGGTACAACGCCATTATTCATTACACCATAATTGGAGATACTTCTTCATTTCACATTGGAGAACTTTCTGGAAATATTACAACTCTTCAACCTCTGGACTATGAATATCGTTCCCAGTATACATTTATTCTGAAAGCTTTCAATCCTGGAGAACCATATCTCCAGGGCACAGCAAACATTACAGGTAGCTGTAGTTTACAACAGAAAATTTACCTTCTTTTCCCTTAGGGAATATTTCAGCATGTGTAGTTATGAGGCATAAAGATAGCCTTCAGTAGTAATGGAGTCTGCCAAAGTAAATTGTCGGAAATTATGATGTGACCTTTTCACTATAGCCAGACGAAATTTTTCTCAAAAAATATTTGGCTTGTCAGAAATCAAGATTTCTCACACAAACTGACATTACTTCCTTCAATATATTCACAAATTTTTCGATGGCATTTTTTGACTACCTATTAACATCATTTTGATTGAAAGGTTTCCAAAAACATAATTCAGTTCTTTTTCTACTTCTTAACAGAAAGCCTGTTTTTAGGGTAGTAAAAAAATGTTGGCAATGATTTTTAGTGTTGTTAAAATAACAGTACTTGATTGCTGTTGGTTTTTTCCCTTGAAAAAAAAATAATCTTTTTTCCCAACACAACATAAAAGATTTCTGTGAAGTTGGTATCCTAGTTTTTGGCCAATCCTACTTTTGATCAGTATCGGTTTATTTATTACTTCGTGTTCTGATTTATGTTATGTTACTGTATGACCAGCTTCACTAACTGTAGACCATGACCCTATTATGCCAGGTCATGTACAAATATAAAACTAAGCAATCGTGTCTCGCAATGCTTGCAATCTAAGCCAAAGACTAGAGACACAGATTAATATTGACACAGAGGGAACCCAGCGAAGCAATAAGATGGTATTATTCATGACAGATAGTAGTGACAGCATGCTAGCCAGAAGTGCAGCCATTGTGGGAAATTATTGCTTGACCAGTAAATAATTTAATCCACAAAGGCAAGCATTTTGAAGTACAGAAGATAAGGTTGCCGTCTGGTTTAAAGTGGAAGAGGTCCAACTCAATTCAGAGGAGCTGTGCTGGTTTATATTAGCTGAAGAAATAGTTTGTAACCGTTTAGATGAAACTCAGACATGGATTTTCTTTTCTTAGTTACCGTGGAAGATGCTAATGAAGAAGGACCCATATTTGAGAAGCCCTCATATTCCCAGATCCTTCTAGACAATTCTACAGCTGGCACACTGGTAGTAGATATCAATGCAACAGATGAAAGCAAGGGTTATGATGAAGGCATTTTCTACGCTATTTCAGGTATGCTGGAGAAAAAAAATCTTATGGGCTTTTATTACCGGGGTACTTGCATACAGCTAACCTAAGCTGCATGACAGGAGAATGAGAGATAATGGTCATAAACTGAAATGGCAAGTTCCTGCTGAATATAAGGGGTAAAAAAGTCCTCTGTGAGGATGACTAAATACTGGAACAGGTTGCCCAGAGGGGCTGTCCTTGGAGGTTTTCAGCATGTGACAGATCAAAGCACTGAGCAACCTGCTCTCGATTCATTCATGACTCTGCTTTGAGCGAGAGGTTGGACTACAGGCCTCACAAAGACCCTTCCAGCCCAATTGATTCTGTGATGCAGATGCAGAATCAAGAGAGTCCAGGTGTCCTGCTCCAGATCACATATAAGGATTAGGATTTTCCTGGGCATATAATTCAGTTCCTTGTCTCTCCTGGCTCTGTTGAACATGTCCAACACTTGTTTTTGTCTCTTCAGATGGAAACTCAGATGGCCTCTTTAGTCTTTCCAGTACCACAGGAGAACTCATGTTAACAAGAAACTTATCCAAACAGATGGTTCCCCTGTATTATTCCTTGATGGTCACTGCTACGGATTCAGGTCTGCCACCTCTTTCAACTTCTGTAAAGGTACTAAAATTATTACCTTAGTGTCTACTTGTGCAGTTTATTCCCCAGATTGTTTTCTTCTAAACTGAGTGTAACTACACCAGGAAGTAGGTATTAGTGAGGCAAAACTATGCAAAACAGAAATCAGAATGTCAGAGTCCCACTTCTGTTTCAGGAACAGGATGCAAGATTGTAACATTTACAAAGTCATGCTGCTATAGCAATTGCTGATGCACCACGCATTGTTGTTTTGATCATTCCATGTCAGAAAAGAAAGACAGAAGCTCTAGACTGTGAGGGAGGGGGAAGATCAGAGATTGGAGACCTCTGTGCAAGGTCAAAGAGTGGGACAAAGGGGATGTAATGGAAGTATGTGACAGAAAAAACAGGAGACAGCAAATAAGGTGTTCATGTTTATTTTCCTATAATACAAGAAAAAAAATGTGAGAAATTTAAATATGATAAAAGAAGGATTTTTTACACAGTGCTTATAGCTGGCTGATGATCTTTTACCACTAAATATCACAGCTTGGCAGAATTCAAAAAAGGACTAGAAACGTATATGGATAAAGCTATGTAGAACATTATATTCAACAGAACCTTAAAATGTAGGCTTATGAGCCATCATTCTTCAGAGCATTGGACAGCAACTGTCTGGCATCATTTAGAAGTAAATTATCTTTATTTTTGTGAAGCAGTAGGCATTATTTATTTACTGCCTGTCACTATTGATCATATATAAAGTCAGTTAACATAATTTTAAAATACTCTAATTAAAAGCTCCTGCTCTGGTCATACATTTTTCCAGTGGAAGAATTTGTTGCAAATGCAGATCAGAACCTCACTCTGAGAGCTGTTTAGCTAGACAAGTAATTTGAAATGTGCTGTATGTGATGAACTGGAATCCCTCTCTATATTTAGGAAAGCATACAGGTGAACCTAAACCGATGAGGTTGCTGGCATTTTTCACTAACCTTCGCTGCCTTCAGGACACTAATGTGCCAAACTCAGCGTACAGCAATCATAGGCTTTTTCTTACTAACAAAGTTCTGGACTTCTGCTGTTGCATACCTGAATAGAAAAGCCTGCTAGACCTGAAAACATAACCCCTGTAGTCATCTCCTTTTCTCTGCAGGTGTCAATAATGATAGCTCCCATCAACACTTCATTCCCGGTGTTCTCAGAAGCAGTCTATAAGCCTGCCCCTCTGAGCGAGAAGACACTGCCTGATACGTTTGTTGTACAGATCAGTGTGTTGTACGAGGTCCCTGTGGTATACAGCATTGTACCTGGAGATGGAAAGGGTAAGCTCTTTATGTGAAATAACATGGAAGAGGGCATGTTAAACAAGTAGCGCTACAGAGCACTTAGCTTTTGAATTGTTTCTTCTCTCTCTCCTTTTGCTTTTACCTCAGTTCTACAGCCATTAATACTGGATGTGTATCCACCAGATGTACAAATTTGATACAGATCAGGTGTGGGCATGTGACTGAATTTCTGTCAGATTAGCTAGAGCCACACGATACAGAGCTGGCTGCACCCGCTGTATGCTTTCTTATGTCTGCTCCAGGAAGATCAGGTGGTACCTGATCAGGCGTAAAGTTACAGTGACTGGGGAAAGAATACCTAATTCAGCATAAAGACTGCTGGTAGAAAAACTAACTCAGCAACATTTTCTAAACAAACCTGGATGCATAGAGTAAGTTTACATGGGATCAACTGGATCAGTGCTTTGTCACGTGTCTTTTTTTTACTAAGCACAGAGCTGATTTTATTGCATCATCAAAAGTAGCCTCTTTATATTTCTTTTTTGTAAAATGTTTTGTATGAAGTTATGGTGTCCTTGAAGTTATGTGCAGAATTCCATCTTCATTAAGAACAGGACTTCATGGGAAATAAAATAAACAGGGACAAATAATCTCTGACTGTTTCAGAGGAAGGTGAATACCTTCTGACTGGAAAGCAGTGGGGTGAACTTCTCTCCTTTGGTTCCCATCTGACCTTCTGAATTATTTGGGTTTGTTAATTACAGCCCTGGATACATCTGACATTCTCATAAATCCACGTTGAATTTTGTTTTGTTCTTTGAAAAATACTCTAAGATATACATAATATATAGTTTGCATTGAAGGGTTCATATCTTCAGTTTTAACTAATGAAATCATAAACAGAATAATTTCTGCTTTCTTTAAACAGGGTATTTCATTATCAGTTCATCCACCGGTATTGTAAGAACAACAAAGAATTTGAAAGTGGAAGATTTTCCAGTTGTTTTCAACGTGCAAGCAACAGATTCGTCTAATCCTAGCATATTTAGTGAATGTTCTGTGAATGTGGAAGTTATTGATGAAAATGATTTCCCTCCAGTTTTCTCATCTTCTCTTCTAGAAGTAAGATTGGAGGAGGTAAGAAAATGTCATTCAAACAGAATCACAAAAATAAACCCTCAAAATAATAATAATAAAAAGTCATCTGACGAGTATGCAAGTAAACATCCTGGAAGCGGACAGGCTTACCATTCTGTTCTGCCATGTGATGCTTTAAGGCTTATTTCAAGCTGAAAATCGCAATACATATTGAGAATGGTCTAGAAGTGTGGACATACTGAAGGAAAAGTGAATCCTTTAATCAGAAGGGGCTCCACAAAGGAGAAACAGCTACTCCAGCTTGCATATTTGTATGCAGAGAACATTCATGTGTATTCACAACCTAGTGGATGTGCTGGGCACCTTATAGACTCTCTCAGCCTTTTGTAATGGAACTTCATACAGAGTAGTAGCAGGCAAAAGTCTCTAATTTAGCAATATTTCTCCTTTTGTACGGGTACGATCTGTTGTGATTATTCCTGTCGCTAAGTAATCAGTGGCAGAAATTAAGCCAGATTTCAGTCTGTGGCTGTTATGTTATGAGAGCCTGCAAAAGAAGCCACAGAATTTAATTATGCAAAAGCATCTAGCTCAACATTTCACCCTTCAATTATCAAATACCACTTTTCACACTTTAAGCTGCTAGTTACATCTTCAAAAAGCAGCACATTGATTGTGTTTATATTTTATATAGCAGGTACCTTGCCTTTGAGTTTACCAGCTGATTCATATACATTCTCTTTAACAGCCACAAGTGCATTCCAATCTAGACCATTTTGAACATTCAGCTAAATATAGGTTTAATTGCCATACCTATTTTTAATGTCCCCGGTTAGTTTAATGGAGAAGAGTTAGAATAACAGTTCCCAACCTTAAAAATTGATTTCCATGTGAAATATTTAAACAGTAGGAATTGCTGGATGCCCTGTTGGATCAAATAACTTTAGATCAGGTCTCAAATGGCCTTGCAAGCGAAACACTGATATTTACTGTCAATCTTAATGCAAATAACAGTTTTAAAAAGGAAGAAATAGATTATTTATTTGGAAAAGAGTAATTATTAGCTCAGAAAGAAATGTGATTTTGAAGTTGAGAACATCCATTGAGTTTCATAGGAGTAGAAGCTACTAAACATGAATAATTCCTCAACAGCAAGTCAGACATTTGAGGTTAACATTTGGCCCGTTTGAAATCATGGTGATTTTTCTTCCTGCAGATTGCTGCTGTAGGTACAGACATGGGAGGGGAAATAGTTCTATTCTGTAAATTAGCGAAAACAAGAGATTATTTCTGTGTGCTGAATGAGTTGTATAATTTTGATTTTAAAATGTCTATACTATTGTAAATGTATGTGGTATCTGTTACTTTCCCCCTTTCACGTAATTCAAGTAATTGCAGCTAACCAATGTCTCTAACAGCCTTTAACTGTTCTTCATCCACAGAATTCAGCTGCTACTCAGATCATCCAGCTGGAAGCTCAGGATAGGGATACCGGTAGAAATGGTTTCCTAAGATATGGCATTCTCAGTGGAGACAGACTAAAATTCAGGATAGATGAAGCAACTGGAATTATTTATTCCACTGCCTCCTTTGATTATGAAGAGGAACCTACAGAGTATCAGGTTTGCTTTACATTTCTTAAGTAATTTCATTATTCAGAACTCTTTCTCTTTCCCTTGGATAACAGGTGACACTGTTTCACTTGATTTTGCTGGAACATTTTATGCATAGCTTTAGAATATGAGCATCTCAAGATGTGATGCATTATTAAAGTGAGACACTGCCTTTAGGCTATAATGAAACTCAAGCAAGGCTCGTTGTTCACCTGTCCTACAAACTCTCAAACATGTCAGCACATGAATAACTTCAAAACAACAGCTCATGTATTCAGTGTTGTTTGTTTGCTTGCTTGAGACTGTACTGGACTGAGATCGTGCAGATAATGATTCTCGGTTAATCTTTTTTTATTGTCGTTGCCACTGCTGGTTATTTTTTTATGACCTTATTTTGCTTCTGGCAAAAATATTGGTGAATTTGATGGTTCTATATAGGAAGACTTTTTTATTGACTGAATACTCTCTAAGTTTCAATAATCATTTAAGGTGAACCTCAGAATTTGAATTTACATTTCTGATAATATTCCAAAGTTTAAAATTTACCCACATTTTTTAAATCCTTATGCAAGTATCCATTTATATGATTTCTCAATTACCATTAACTGTGCAACTGACAGGTTGTGATATATGCTGAAGATGATGGAATCCCTGAGAAGAAAAGAGGTTACTGCACAGTTGTCATAAAGATCATTGATGTTAATGACTGGCCACCTGTCTTTGATCCAGTGACTGAATTCAGCGTAAATGAAAATGCACCTGTGGGATTAATAGTTGGAAAAATCACAGCAATGGACAGAGACACAGGAGACAATGCCTTTGTTATCTACAGCCTTACAGGTAACACGGAATTTTCTCACTGTGCTGGAACAACTGTCACTTTGTTGTCTGAGCAAGCTGATCTAGTTGAAGATGTCCCTGCTCACTGCAGGGGGGTTGGACTAGATGAATTCTAAAGGTCCCTTCCAACCCAAATCGTTCTATGATTCTATACTGTTACAAGCATAAATAGCATTATGTGTGTTATCTCCTAACTCCTTTCCACATAAGCCAGGAAGGTTTGCTTTCACCTGGCTTGGTATTTTACTGATTTATGCTGCTGTGCCTTTCAAACTGATTGAGTAGGAACTTCTTTTGCAGAAATTACAAATTGTTGTGCTTTTAATCATACTTTTAGTTATGTTAAAAATCAACTTTAAAAAAAATTTTAGCTATTCAACTGCTGTAGCTGCAACCAGCAGGAGTAATTTTGATGAAAAAAAAAAAAAATGCCCATAGCTTTCTTGAATGAGGAATACGGGTCTAGGGCCTAATTCATCACGGCCTTGTAGAACCCGTGTCTCTGCGTCAGGTATCAAATGCTGCTAAATTAAGCCTCTCCTCAGCCTCTGGACTATGAGCATTTTACAGCTAATAGGAGCAGATGTACATGGTATCACAAGTGAGTCAGGGACCTGATTCACTATCGAGGGCTGCTGGAGAGCTGTCATCTTTACCCTTGTGCTGGACGCCTCTACCTCTGCAGCAGAAGTGCCACAACAGGCAGGAGGTCACCTACTCTGCTACCTCGGATCTCTGCCCAGGCTATTAATATAAAGTGCCTTCCATTTAATTTTACATTAATGTGCCATCTTGTGAACTGCAGTGACTGAGAGCTCTGATTCACCCTTCCTGTCACATTTAACTCTGGTAGCCAATGACATCACAGTTGTGAAGAGTACCCCTTTTGCCACTGCCCCTAAATCTGACTAAGATGAAGATTTTGACCCCTCTGGACCAAAGCCTGCAGGACCTGAAATAGTTGTTTTTGCTGTATGGACCATAAAGATTGATGTGTATACAGTATATATGCTTTTAGAATCTTTTATTTCCAATATGCATACAGATTTGTGGTAGCTTTAGACAAGGGTGGCCAAAACCAGTAGAAGTCACTGCCGGGTCTTTCGGCAGTCAAACCGATTTCTCTTTAGATCTGTGTGCCATTCAGTCCACCTTCATTAGAGACAGAGTAAATTCAATGATGTCTCCTCTTAGACATCTTGGCAGGAGCACTGTCTTGTTACAGTGCTTTATGACTGTTGCAACCAGCAAACATGAGACTGAATGCACAGAAGGTCAGAGGACTGTAGAAGTCCCTGGGAACACCTCTGATCTCCTCTAAGAGTTGCACAGGCTTGGAGGAACTGCCTTCCAGAGATTCACCTCAGAACTCCATTGTGCTGTCTATCATCATTTGCATGCCTCAAGTACTATTAGTTTTTGAGTGTGACAGATGTATCTGCAAAACTAGTTAACCCATTCTGTTGGGTTGCATTTCAAATGCTCGTCCAATCAAACTATTTTCTGTTTTTTCTTCTACATTTTGATATTTAAAAAATTGTTTTAATGAGCTCAAGACACAAGTAAACATATAATTTAAGAGTGCAGTTAGTTACATGTTTCTAAGATGTATTAATTGATAATGCTTCTTTAAATGTTTCTCAGGTGGTGGAGGAAATATATTTGAAATAGATGAAATACATGGCAACATCAAGATAAAGAACTCTCCAGACTACGAAACTATGAAAAAATACAGCCTTACAGTAAACGCAATCAACAATAAATCTGCTCCTTTCCATCAGGTAAAAGACCATTATTGTAATGAACTATGACTCTTCAGAGTGGATTTTGAACTAATGGGAGGGAGATCTATTAAAGGCATTTATTGTGCAGAATAAATTAGTCACATAATCATGTTTACGGTCAGACTTTTGTGACCTTTGTCCACACTGAGTAGTACTATACTCCTTAATTAGCTGAAATACTTCATAATCATGCATGGTAGAATTTGACCCTGAATCATTTGCAGACTAACCTGTGTTGGGGAACTGGAATTCTTGCCTGCTGCTATGAGTACTGTAAGTGCTGCGATAATTTTTCATGGGAGAAAAAGTAATTTTCACCAAATTGTTCTAGTTCTGCTGTATTTATTTTATTTGAAAAGATATTACACATTTAACAGAACTAGAACGTGTGTGGTTCCCTTAACTGCATCTAGCAGCAGCAGTAGGACGTGTTGGCCTCCTAAACACGTCCTATTCTTACTCATTCAGACACTTTTCAAGTAGAATCCTACTGCAACATTGAATTCCTGCCTCTCTCGTATTAAAATCCTGTCGCGATCTCTGATGTTGAGTTCACAAAATGAAACCAAACACAATATTTTACTACAGTGTTTTCAATGTCTAATTTACACTTTTTGTTGCATACGCAAATAACAAAAAACATATCGCTAAAGAAGTCATTCTAAATATTCTAAAATGCACAAAACCATTTTGTTTTCTAGGCAACTACTCATGTCACTGTTGTAGTGACTGATGTGAACGATAATGCTCCAGTATTTGCTCAGAATTCCTATTCCGCTTCTATAAACATGATTAATCCTGTAGGTGCTCATGTCATAACTGTGAGCGCTACTGACAAAGATCAGGTAACTACTACTCTCTGATTTTGACACTGCTCTAATCTGCAGAAAAAATATATTTTTCTCCATTCTCCAGGCATGAAATAACAAATGTAGCAGAAAGTGAATTCTGATTGACTTGCAGAACTGGGAATTAGAAATTAGGACTTCTGATGTTTCTGCCTGGACACTCATGTACTTCCTGTCTTTGAGCATATTTCTTCAGCTATATCTGCCTTAATTGTTCCCCTTAGTATGCAGAGTTGAACTGATCTTTCAGAAGTATACAAGGACTGAAGCGATTTAGTGTCTGTGAAGTTATTTGAACTTCTGAAGTAGAAGAATCTGTAAAAGCTGAACATCATCTAGCTGGCTTGAACATGGAAGTGTCTGCTTACCAAACACCTCTGCAGTGTCGTACCCCAGCTAATTCTGTCCCCATTTTTAAAAGTGATTTTATTTGATATATCTGTACTGCACCCATCAAGTAGTATCCAGGCACTGGCAGAGATATCCAGTAGTCAACCAGATCACCATGACAAGATCACCACAAATTATACCATTTAAAAGATAAAACATCTAGAAGTGACAACAAAATAGGTGCAGCAGGTGTCTTCATGCATAATTTTGGGTAAAATAGCTGCAGCTGTGGTATATTGCTGCAAATAATCTAAAGGCCCTTTTTTATCATCCTTTGCAATGACTTCATATAGAAAGTGAAATTGCTTATGAAGGTTGCTGGGTTCTGTGAGGTCTGCATTGAGACCATAACAAAACTCATCCTTCAGAGAGTATGTCTGGTCCTCTGCTATGCAGAGTGGCACTCATTCTCCTGGTGCCACCCTTTCAGGATTCCAGGGCAGAGTCCAGCACTGAAATTATTACATGTTGCCTCCATTCCTCCCTTTTCCTGAAACACTTATAAATCCACAGCCTACTTAGTGACAACGGATGTGCACAATAGGGTTTGATCCTGCTGCGCAGAGCCATGGAAGAACAGCAAAGAATGTTTTTCAGAAATACAGAGCAAAGTGCAGTAGAGCACACCCTAAGGGTTTGTCAAAATGGCTTGCCTTGGGAAAGTGAAGTCATGTGCATAGAGTAAAATGTGTTCAGCTCTCCTATGGCGGGCAGGAATAGGGCTTACCCCTGCAGCAGCGGGGAAGCTGTGCTTCTCCTCAGACTGAAAAGTTTCCAAGGGACTTTGACTTATTCTCATTGACATTGCACCTTTAGATGACTCTTTCACTACTCTGACTGTCTTCCTCCAAACATGTCCTTAACTTATTTTCTTTAGAGACCCTTTTCACACTTTTGCTGTGTAACTGGCCAGCTGCTTGTGAATTTTCTTTCACTTTGTGTTTTTATCAGCACCCATCCTACTACAGCTAACCCAAAGTTTTCATTCTCTAGATAAATTCACCAGAGACATTTAGACATTGTCAAATCTCATTTCAGTGTTTATCCTACCCTTCAAAATGCACTCCCAGGGCACATAGTTTTGTTTAGTATTGCTATGGGATTTTTTTTTATCTTGGAACATCAAAATTAATTTGGGGGGCTGGGGGGCTCTGCCCTTTGGACCTCTCCCCTGCTGCTTCTCTTGTGTTACAGCTTAAGCACAAAGTAGCTCTGAGCCTGTTTTTTTTTTCTCGTTATTTAAAATACCTCTGGGACTCTGTCCATTTAAGCATGGAAATAATGAGATTCCAGTGAGTCTGTACTGTGGGACCTGGGGCACTGAAATAATGTGGTCCTGCAAGCAATGGTTACATGAAGTTGTGTTTCCTTCGTGGCAGGGGCAAAATGGCCTTGTCGAGTACTACATCCTCCCAGATAAAAATTTCAGCCCCTTCTTCCTAATAGAAGATATGAGCAAGGGGAAAATAATTACAACTGGAAACCTGTCTAGATCTGGAGAGATCCATTTAACAGTGATGGCTAAGGACAAAGGCTCTCCATCTTTAAATGACACTGCTGTGATTACTCTTAATGTGTTTGACAACCGTCCATTTGTTCCACGGTTTAACGAGAGCAAAATCAGGTGAGGCTTTCATACTAAGTTATGTAAGTGGTACATATTCTCCGGGTAGTGGAAAACATAGTAAAGTTTGAAAGTTGAAGCTAATTTTCATATTCTTCCATGCAGAAGAAAGGACATCAGTTGGTTTTTGGTTTGGTTTGTTTTTTTAAATGTCCAGGAAATTCTGCAATGACGGTGGTCCTGTGATGCGAGGCATCACCTTTCATTTCTTATTGTGCAACTTGTATAAGCCTGACTCCCTTTCCTCTTGCACAGTAATAAAACATTCTTCCTCAGCCTTTACTCAAGGATAGACAAATGTCTAGCTAGAAAAGTGGGGGAGGGGACAGGATTTTCCACAGAGGACTCACCCTTAAAGAGTCCAATTTCAAAGCCTGCCAGTGCAACAACCTCTGCGAAATTTAACGTTATCATTTGTTTTCTATATTAGCATTTCCATTTTGGAAAACACAGGAGTGGATTATCTCATTTATGCTTTTACTGTGGTTGAAACTTTAGGAAAACCGATTGATTATACAGTTGTATCTGGCAATGAAAAAGGTGAGTACTATTTCCCTTATGAGTTAAAATAGCTAAGATAACAGAATAACCTGTCTTTTGTGTGGCAGATGTTGCTGTATGTGAATGAGGATATGGAGAGCCAGGATTAAAACTTGTGTCATTTTTTAAAAAATGAAAGTACACAAAGAAATACTTTCAGACCTCTTCAGCATGGACTTCAGTAATCTTTTTTGGCTGAAAAGGTGGTGGTAACTTGCAGAAAATGGATTCCTGTAGTCTTAAATTAGGATAACTGGCAGTTCTGAGGGAGCCAAACCAGAAGTTGTTAGCAAGCAGCTTCCTCCCTGCCAATCACTTTTAATCTATCTTTTCCTTCCACTTGCACCTATCTTAGGGCATCTGGCCTCCTTCAGCTTTTGCAGCTGTGATGCGACTCCATTTGTGCATAAAAAAACGGAAATAATTAGAAACTGATAGAAAACTTGGAAATCGGTGAAAAGGGAGTCATGCAACAAGAGGCTGCAACTCTGTTTTCTGAGTATGTTGCTCCTTCAAATGTTTAAGGCCTGTTTGGTCTGGGATAGGACGCCAGGTGTGATGCCTTTGCTGCTCAGGCAGTGGAAGTGCTGCATTTCACAATCTTAAGAGCAGAGCACCCAGGGAAACATCCTAAGAACAACTACAACACAAGAGGTAGGAGGCATACAAGTGAAATGGTAGCTGTAACAATGAAGGTGCATGTTTTTTCTTTCAGGTCATTTTAGATTGGATCCGAAAAGCGGTCAGCTGAGAACAGCAATTAATTTGAACTATGAGGAAGTTTCTCAATATGTGATTTTAATTGAAGCACGTGAAAATCTCTTATCTGCCACACAAGTCCAGCATTCAGGTAACTTTTTGATTTGAAGGACATTCCAACTTAAATCAGGGGCAATGAACACATCTTCTGTGTTTGCAACCCAATATAGGAATCATGATTCTCTTTAACTGAAAAGTCTGATGTGCAAGATGAAAAGCTGAAGGTCAAGGTTGTGCCGAGAAAAGCAGCAGCCTTCCTCCAAGGGTGCAAACCCTCACAGGGCCCTACCGCGGTCTCAGAAAAGGATGTAAGAGCTGGGCATTGGACTCCTCAGCAGGAGCTGGAAGAAGCCACCTGTCCCTTGCCTGGTTCAGCACAGCCGGCTGGAGAGGGCTGAGAGAGGAGCAGTGCTGTCACCTTTAACAACTTTAACAAGGCAGTCCTTGAACTGCCTGCTGTCACTGAAGCCCCAGAAGGAGCAAGAGAGCGCTCCTCTGGGCACATCCCTGCTGCGTTCCTTTTCTTCTCCCTCTTTTCCTCACATGCGGTAGAGATACTGCTGCGAAGCCACGGCTTCACCCGGCCTTTGAAAGTTGTGCTTTGCTGGTGTTTGTTGTTGCAGTTAACTTGTGTTTGTTCAATAGGTCTGTTTGCTCAAAATGTGGTAATGCTGACGGTCTTGGTGCAGGATGTCAATGAAGAGCCAGCATTTTTGAATAATGCCTACTCTGCTCGGATACCCAACTCTGTGCTGTACAAGTACCCGGTTATTACAGTTCAGGTGGAGTATCCTTCTGCGTTCCTCATGAGGACAGAAATCTTTTGAAAGATTTGGATTTCTTACTCAGTAAAACCGGGTTAAAGGAGCTGTTAAATCTGCTCTCGAAAGCTTGAGACGGATTCTGCCCACCATCCAGGTTTAACATCAAGCTGGTGAAGGATGGGGTGTTCAGGGAACTGGGCCATACGTGTCCTACCAGCGGGTCTATCAGAAGAGCTACCCAGCCTGTTCTGACTCCTGCTGCTGTTAGTGATTACACACTGCACAGTCTACCCTTCTCTCTTTGGCACTGTTAACTGCTTTGTTTAACTATCAGACTCAAATGAGAAATGAATCACAAAATGGAGCAGTTCTAAGTCTGGTGTTATCCCTTAGTTCAAGCCTGCTCCTTTTATGCTTGCAGCTGTAGAATCCTCCAGATTTTATGGTAAATGTATTTCCTGTTTTATACCCTTGTGTCCGATTCTGATAGTTTGTGCCCCACTTTGTTTAGCGCAAAGAGAAAAATACAACAGCGCTGTCGTACAAATAGAAACTGCAGAGTTTTGTGACTGAAGAGCAACGTGCAGCCCAAAAGCTACAAGCTGAATTTCACAAATCACCTTTTTTAAAACCTAGGCCACAGATCCGGATTCAGGAGACAATGGACTTCTGCTGTACAGCTTAGTGAATAATGAAATGAATGAATTTGACATCGATGAAAATACAGGGCAGATTTTTACAGTTTCTGTAGCAGGAAAGGCTGGAACGTTTTATCTGGAAGTCCAAGCTGCAGACCAAGGCACAGGAAGCCTCATGGCCCGGACAACAGTCAATGTAAGGAAGATTGCTGTTTATAGTCCTGATTTGCTTCCATGTCAACACTCTGTATACAAGAAGGGCTAGGTTTGGTAATGATAAAAAGAAATTTACTTAATACCATACAGTAAGGCTGTCAGATTTACTACATACTTTCAGGCCAGAATTACGAAGCTGCCATTTCCATTGACATAGAAAAATATGTTGGTGTGAAGACAGACTTTTAGAGGGCAATTATTTATATCAGAGGTTTGGGGTGTGTGTGTGTTTTGGTTTTCTTTGTTTGTTTGTTTGTTTTTTTTTAGAATGCTTTAGAAAACATTACATGTGATTTATTTATTTACTAGGTAACCGTTGATTCTAGTTCCAGTAACAACATCGTGGTGGTGGTACTAAATCAGAAGATCAATGTTGTTGAAAGAAACCTTGCTGAAGTAAAAAGGTATTTTTGAAACTGTGTAGCTTATTCTGATATAATATCTAATGACAAATTTAGAGTCCCTTTGAGATGATGGCCTACAGGGGAGGTGATACAGGCAGTGCCCGTGGAAAACTAGGCCTTCAACTTGGATGTAGTTCAGACTAATTTAAGGGAATTCACAGGAATCCACCAGTTTTTACCTGGTAAGTCTTCGGCCTGAGCTGACAAATGCTGAAGAGGTCATTGGATTAGACGGTTTCGAGAGGTCTCTTCCCACCTCAATGTTTCTATGATTTTTAACATCCTAGGATAAAGTTTTTCATGCATAGCAGGCTCAAGATACTAATGTGCAGGCAGACAGGAGAAGCCGCAGACCAAACCCACCTTTGCTAGAGATGAAAAATGCCCCTTGTAGCACAGCAGCAGAGCTTCTCAAGGAGCTATCAGCCCTATGGCACTAGGGGATTAGCTAGCAATATGCGGGTGGCCACACTACAGTTGGAAAGATAGTTTGGCCTTTTTGGCACGTTAATGAAGACACAAGATCTTTTGTTTGATTACATATAAACATATATTTACATTGGAAATATTGACTCGTGTGCTTTTGAGGGGAAATCACTTTGAAGGATGGAAAAATGAGTTTGTGATGTTGACACTATGACGGCACCAGTTCCTTGTTGGTAAATGTCAAATGGAAACCCTAGAGTTGCTCTGTCACTTTCTTTGAAGCAGCTGGTACTGACTGCTATCAGAATGATGGATTAACTGGGCTGGTGGTCTGATCCAACATGAAAAAATCTCACCTCTACTGTTGATCATACCCAATAGGTATCTCTGCCTATATTTATGAAAAATAATGTCAAGCATGAAATGACCCATATGTTGCTTTGTAAAGCAGGACTAAATGTATGACAGACTATGCAATACTGGTTATGAAATCTAGGTCAAGAAAGGGTTTGTCATCCTGGTTATGAAAGGATTTGTTAACCCTTCCTTTATCTAATTAATTGTTCAGTTATACTAATGGCACCTATCTAAGAATTTCCAGGCTCTGTACAAAAGTTATATAACACCTGCTAATGAAAAGTATCTTTGCTTACCACTGGGAGACAGGACTGGATTTTTTTTTTTAACTTGCTACTCAGTCACTCAGCAATATTGGGCAAATAGCTTAATTCCTTTGCTGATGATAATCGTGCATTTTTACATGCTTAGATTAAAATATGAAATATCTGCAAAGTGTTGTATTAAATACTACTCGTCCATCATTTCACTTCCAGAGTAGAAAGAATTTATTGTTTCCCAGTTAATTTAAAACGTTTTCTTAATATGATGGCAGGGTCCTGGAAGATAAACTCGCATGGAACGTATACATTGTCGATGTTCATTCCAATGAGTTTGAAAGAAAAGCAAGAAGCAGCACTGATGTAACCCATGTAAAAATTGTTGCTTTCGGTGAGGCAAACCAGGAAATACCTGCGGAAGATGTAAAAAGGTCTGTATGGCACAGTCTGTCTTCTGGGCGTCAGAGCTGTGCAGCTAGGTTTTGTGTCCCTTAAAATTATTTATGTCTTGGACTGGGAAGGTTTAACTCAAATATCAGTTTATCTGAGACTTATGTCAAGGCTTAGATGGAATTTTTAGAATTCAGAAAGCTTTCATTGTTTATTGAAAGGTAGTTTTTGGAGTTTGTCAGAAACCTGAATAAGGCTGTTTCATTGTGCAAAATATATTTAAAAGTCAGTTTTAAAGACAACTGAAGCAGAAAGAGAATAATTGAAATAGATATCGACTTCACTTCAGAATTGCAGAATGTTGATCAAAAACTTACATTCTAGGTGTATTTTACATTTGTTTCATAACATGACAGTGGTATGAATGCACATTCTTGTAAGGGCAGCTGCTATTTAAACACCCCATTTCTAGAATCAACAGCTCTCTTAAACTAGTAATTGTTTGTGGCTAGTGTCACTGATGGAGTCTGTGGTCACAGGAAGCAGACTCCATGGATGAACCTTTTTCCCTGAGGGAAGTGCTATTGGTATCTGTAAGACTATATGTGTTTGCCTTGATGTGGATTTAGAGGATGCTGACCTCTCAAGTTCAATTTTCCAAACTTTGCATCATTTCAGTTCATAAGCAACAGGGCAGGTTGCTAGAAAACAGAGTTTGTCTTGAATGAAAGGCATGGCAAGTTGGAATCTTCAGAAAAGGTCTTGGTGGGACAGTGGTATTCTGTTGTTTTCTTTATTACTCCTCAAGCCAAAATGAAGGCCTGATAAATCAACAGCCTTTAACTCTTCTATCTTCAGAAAACTTAGGGAGCAGAAGGGTAACATTGAGATAGAACTGGAGAAAATATTTTCAACATCTGTTACTGCTGCCATAGAAGAGGCTCCTGAAGAGTCGGCAACTCCTGAACTCATCGCAACAATCGTGCTCAGTGTTCTGCTAGCCTGTACCCTCATAATCTTCCTGGTATATGTACTTCTTACTATAAAAAGGAAAAGGTACAAATAGTTTTACTTTAACGACTTGATTTAGACTTAGAACTAACAAGTTGACTTTAAATGTCAACTTGAAAAATACTTATCTGACAAATTACTGATACTTGCATGGGGTATGGCCTAAGATTTGCTTTAAATCAAAACGACTGGCATGGTACTGTAGATATTAGACACAGTACATGTAGGTGACAGTTGGTTCCTTCTTGCGTTTGTCACACAGCAACAGCAGAAACAAATACTTTTAAAAACAGAAAGGTGGATAGCAGAAATGTTAACTGTGAAGGGGGACACAAGGAACTGTAATATATCCATGTAAGTCTCCTCTAACCCCACGAACGCTGAAATCAAGGGATGTTTCGCTGCTAACTTCAGTGGCAGCAGGACCATAGAGTTGAAGAAAACAAATACATTTCCAAGAGGGCAGTGGGTATTTACCCTGTTGCCATTAAATATGTAATCTAACAGTTGTGCAGAAAAATAGGAAATAGTCCAAAATAATCCCCAGAATAATACTGAAAACAAATGTTGTGTAGTAAACTTCTGACACAAAGTTCTGTTTTTAAAACAACTGTAAAGCCAATCTTCAAAAAGAACTAACAATTTTATTTTAGTGTACTACTTATTTTCAGAAAGTATAAGCAACAGTATTTGGTTCAGAAGCGAGCTGAAATGATGGAGGGTATTGCTAATCCATGTGCAACTGACAAAAATGGAACTCTGAAAAGCTTAGAGAAACCAGAGCGCCCGAACGATGTGTAAGTGGAATGCTGATATCACAAATTTATATAACGTAGCATATCAGAGGATGCAGTTCTAGTTTATTCCGGTAACATGGGAATTTCCTTGTACTTTTCACTAGTGTATAGGTCAATTTTTGAGAATCCTTTCAATTAGAAGTTAAAAATTCTACACTTGAAGGAAGCTAATATCTTTTAATCTTGTATTGAAAATTAGATGGGTAAATGCCTACTTACTCTGTAGCAAATTGTTAAGCCTTACGCAGAAAAAACCCTTCAGGATATGAGAAGATGCTTAACATTCCACTGGGCAAAATCCCAGTAATTTTGAGATCAGTTGCACATGCTGCACTTGGTTTCAGAGAGGCTAAGATTTTTGTCACTCAACTATTTTCAGGCTTAAGGTGTTATGGATTTCCTTAACTCTCTTTCAGGAAAACAGAAATGATAGCATTTAGCAACATGGAAGACACCAAAGCAGGTGATGCTGACAAAGATGTAACTCAGGCCTACGAAAAATGCCATTACCTTGAGACGCTACTGTTAGATTACAACGGTGAACATGAAGAAAATGCAGCATCTGAAAAAGCTGCTGAACCTAGAAATGTAGATGCCCAGCCCGCTGCAGAGTTCCCAACAAAACTGGTAATTAGCTTTTCAATTGCAGAGAGTGAAGGGAAATACATTTTCTCATTATTCATTGAATAACGGAAAGAATCATGAAGTGAACCTGTGCTGCTCCTATAACTTGCAGCCTTAAAAACACTTTATTTGCAAGCTACAGAGACAGAAAATTATGTTATATGACTTCTACTGCTTAGAATTTGTCACACTCTACCATTTGTAGCTTTCTGCCTCATCTGCATTATGTTTTCTTGCAGGATTGCTTTCTGACAGATACAAACCAAGAGTCAGATCTTTCTTTAACACCGTCTGCCTCTGAAAAAGAAATTAAAGTAAAATTTTCAGAAGTGGCAATTATTTTGGATCCAGAGCCTGAAGCTGATGAGCCTGAAGCTGATGAGCCTGAAGCTGATGAGCCTGAAGCTAACGATGTGTTTTTTCAGTAAGAATGCTTGATAAAGAAAACTTAAGGAAAACCACAATGACGCTTATTGGAACAGTACATAATGAAATGAGGGATGAGAATATGGGAATGCTATCCAGATTTTAATTCCTGCTCTTCCTGTTGTTTGTGCCATAAGAGATGGACAAGGAGGAAAATAAGCAATAGGCTAGAAGGGCTGCAGCGTGGATGTCGCGCACCGTTCCTTTCCTCAATGCAGTGCAATCTTACTGTGCATGTGGAAATGGGCAAGACAATAAAAACCATTCCACAGGTGCTGCCTTGTCATTATTTTCAATGGAATATTCATCGGACGTGAATTTTCTGGTTTTTTTTTTTCCGCCCAAAACGCGCCCTCGTGGATTAGTTTTTGACAAGGAAGGGGTGCTATTTCTCCTGTTGTGGGGTGCCTTTCCTGCCCCCGGGCTGGGGCGGAGCCGCTGCGCGGCCTCCTCCCGGCCCGGCCTCCCTCAGCGGTCGGAGGTGGAAAAGCGGCCGCGGCGGCGGTCTTTACGCCCGCAGCAGCGACCCGCCGCCGGGGGAAGGAGCAGGCGAAGGGCCCGCAAGGCGTGGCAGGGGCTGCAGCCTTCTGGGCGCGGCCGGCTGCTCCCTCCCCTCACAGCGGGGGAGGGGGAGGAAGGGCGGCGCAGCCTCGCCTTCCTCCTCCTCCTCCTCCTGCGGTGGGGAGCGAGCAACGGGGGAGGGGGAAGTTTCTGGCACCTTCTGGCTGGGTCGGCGGCGGGCGGAAGCGGCCGCGCTGCCGGCGTAGGCTGCGGCGGGCGGCCGTGGTGGCGGCGGTGGCGGGGCCGGGGCCGGGCCTGGGCCTGGGGCAGCGGCATCGCCATCATCATCGCCATGGCCAAGTGGGGGCAGGGGGACCCGCGCTGGATCGTGGAGGAGCGCGCGGACGCCACCAACGTCAACAACTGGCACTGGTGAGGGGCGGCGCGCGGTGCTGCTTTCAGGCGGCGGGCGGGTGGGCGGGGGCTGCCTCTCTCTCCCTGCGAGGGGGGCTGCCCGCGCGCCGCTAAATGTCCCCGCTTCCCCGGCTCAGGACGGAGCGGGACGCGACCAGCTGGTCGAAAAGCAAACTGAAGGAGGTGCTGGTGGGGCTGGCGGTGGAGGGCGAGGCCGGGCGATGCGAGATCAGTGACCTGAAACACGTGGAAGGCGAAGCGTCCTGCAGCAGCCGCAAAGGAAAACTCATCTTCTTCTACGAATGGAACCTGCGCCTCAGCTGGAAAGGTACGGGGCGGCGGGGGGGAGGCGACCGCCAGAGGAGGCACAGCCAGCCTGCGGCGGCAGAGACGCCCTCCGGGCTTGCACAGCCTTTCCCGGGCGAACGGAGGGTCCCGGTGTGCTTCCGCCCGTGGCCCCAGCATTGATAGGGGTTGTCTTCGATTTTATTGTGGCCTTTGCAACGCTTGCTCCGCTGGTTTGCTCTGCGGGATCAGGTGTGATCGCTGTGGGAAGGAAACTGTCTTTCGGGTAGGAAAACCAGCAATATTTTAGTGAACTACAGCGAATCACAATTGTAGGGAGATTGCAGGAGACGTGTGGGCCTGAGCTGTAATAAATGCTTATTTTTAAATAATCGTGAAACCCTAGCTTGTGGCTTTTCCACTTCACCCAATTTTTTTTCGTACCACACGCGTTTCTTAGCGTTGTTTTAACAGCATACCAGCACAGTATTGTTCATTTCGCTTTGCAAGAAGTAAACATTTCTGCTGTGGTGAGATACCTATTGCTTACAGCAGCGCGCTGGAATTGTTTTTGGTTACCTAGTGCGCACAGACTACGGGGGTGTGCTTCATGTGTGTTGATAGCAGGAAACACGGAAGACTAAGAAGTGTAAAGGCAGAGAGGTTTCCAGAAATTCAGTGTGGTTTACAATGAGGCTAACGAATTACGTAGGGAAAAAACTGTCCAGTGGGAATGAGGAAACTAGAAATAATTCTGGATTATTTAAGGTAACGGGCTGAGCCCGCACGTTTTTGCTGGGCTGCATCTGCTCGAAGCCCCAGTTCCTGGAGGTTCTTCCTCCAGTGTGCTGGTCCCAAGGCAGGTCTGTTTGCAGACCGACCTGATAAGCTGTCTTTTGATAACATCAGGGAGTTCTTTCCATTTATTAGATGTCCAAAACTTGATGGCAAAGTGTAGACCCTGTCTTCCGTTGGAGTAGGAAGCAGGAAGAGCTGATAAAAAGCGGCTGCATGGGCAGTCCTCCGCGGATATTGTAAAGCTGAACGACAGGTTGTTCCTCCCCAAGATGCGGTATTTATTTCTCAGGCCTCAGTTGTTGCTGTAGGAGGGGGGAATACCAAGGGCCATACTTCGTTTTCCCCTCGCGGTTCCTGTGCCCCACAACAGGAGGGTAGCCTCTGGGTCAGTGTTTCGGGTAGCGCTGTTGGCTCTTTCAGTGGGCTGTCTGCCTTTGGCACTTCTTCTTTTCATGGTGCCCTCTCCTAGGCGGTTCTTCAGGGCTGTGTTTCTCCTGGTTCAGCTGAGTGGGACGTTAACATTTACTTCGATGCTGAGAGCAGTGCTTATATTTGAACAGATTTGGAATGGAGGTGTGCTCCCACAATAATAGAGGACTTGCTTAAAGAAGGACTGTTATTTTTGTTTGCATTGATCGCTAGCTATGTTTTAAATGTTACAAGCGTGTTACAACCTAAGAACATACTTACAGTTGTGATCTAAACGTTAACAGAGAGGAAGGTAAATGTCATACTCTGTCGTGCAGTTTATATCAGTACAGTTTAAATAATTGTAATCAGCTTTTTGGTGTTTTGGGTCTTTTTTTAGATAAGCACAAAACATCTAAGTTAAACACTTGTTAGTTTGCTTTTGTTGGGGTTTTTGTTTATTTCAGCATATAAAGCTTAGAAGCAGGCAGAGGCAGTATTTTGTTTGTATTTCTGCACAAATTCCTTCTAAATTCTTTTTCTCTGCTAGGTCTTCATGCTTCTCAGTGTTTAGACAGCGCTAATCTGCATTAGGTATTTTGCTCAGTTCAGTGTTGCACTGAGTGGATAATGTCTTTGGGAGCCTAGTTTTAAAGGAGTTTGCTACTACACAGTGAAATGCTAAAAGAGCAGGGGCTAATATTTTTTTTTTCTTAATTTGGTAGCCATCATGATGTGTGTTTTCTAAGAGCTCTGAATTAGAGTTCAGACTGAACTGCTAAAAACATTAATTGCTGTAATTAGTTCCTTACAAGTTGCCTAGGATAAGTAGGAGTTCAAGCTGTGATTAAAATGTGGATACATAAGGACAGGATTATACAAACCCTGAAAGTTGCAGCCAGTTTGGAGAGTCCAATGTTGGAAGAGCATTGCCCCTAGCAATTACATTATAGAGCAACGAGAAAGTGAGGAGCTAAGGGTACCTAATGGCACTAAAATTGAGCAAAAGGGCTGTTCTTTCATTTGTTTGAAGATGTAATGAGGATTTTAATGGATTATTTTGCCTTGTGATGGAAGCTTTATATAAACATGTATCTCCTTTTAAAACTTAGGTATTTCAGCAGTGGTTTTATACATAGGTCTTTCTGAGATCCATGCTTCCACTAATGATCTTTTGAAATAGTGGATTGGCATGAAACAAAAAAATTGTTTGTTCTGAGGTCTGTTATTGGAGTCCCCTGGGAATCAAGCAAATAATTCCATTGTTTTGCTTATATTACAGTGATATTAAAAATGCAAAGTTGTACCAGCATTCTGCCTGTGTGGTGTTGAACGACCAGCACTGTTTGTTGACTGATTGGGCTTGCTGTCCAGCACAGATACCATCTGCGTTTTCCCCTTGGACAAGCATTTTTTTTCAAAGGGGAAAAAAATGCCCGTCTACTGTTTTTATGAATTGAAATTTGTTATTCTAGCCTGTTTTATTTGAGAATCTTTGTTTAAAGAGTTGTGAAAACTGGTAATAAAATCAGCTGAAGTCAGTTTTGCATTTTGCTCCTAAAGACTTCTTCCTGCTTGCTTGCATTTCCTTTTTGGGGAGAGTAGCTGAAGATAAGATTTGCTTTAGCATCTGCAAAGACAATGTTGCGTGGTTTTGCCTGTACTAGTCCTGGAGCTGCGAGAAAGCAGTAAAGAGAAAATTGAGATGCTGCATGTGATTTTTGTTGGCCCCAGAAGTGTTTTAGCGGTATCATGAACTAGTTCACCTGGCTTTGTACTGGAGGTAACAGGTCCTCCTGGGAGACTTTGGGAAGCCTGAGAGAGGTCTTCCAGTTGAGCCTTTTGCTGTGTGGAAGTGGTTGTCTGCCTCTGGACTAACAGGCTTTGCCTGTTGTGCTGTGCTTCATTGCATCAGCTCCTGACTAGGATGGGATCTTTGCACTGTACTCCACTCAATGTCACTAACCATCATTTTTTCTTGCTAAGATACATTGGAGCGTTTGTTTGTGTGCTTAACTGTGATCCTGGCTGGTAGCATGTTAGGTTGTGTCTGTGCGTAGTGCCCCCCCATAGCATGGTGGGTGTTTCAGGGTAGTAATTAAAAATGATGAGAGTGATGTTAAGCAGTAGCTGGACCTAGCTGGCTCCATTGAAGGTGGGAGAGTCTAAAGAAATATTATGTCTACCTTCATGATATTTCCCCTTCTGCAATCACGTTTAACACTGGGCTCTTTGTATTTGAGAGTATTGCTGATAGACTGATAAAGCCTGTTGTGTGGCATGTGTTTTGACAGCTAAGCTGATAAAAGAGTATGAAGATAACTGGGTTTGGGGCAGAACTGCTGTTTTTGCTCTTGCTTGCTAAAGAGATTTTAACATCATCTGAGTAGCCAATACATTTAAATAACAATGCTTTTGCAAGGCAAGGGGAAAGAGTTTTCAGGGGAAAGAAAAAAAGGCATCAGACCTTAAATTCCATCTTTTGGCAGTAAGGTCTGAGGTGACGAAGTACAGTACAGGGTTCCTATCCCAGAACATGTTTATAGAGCTGTGTAGGTAAGTGATGGCAGGCCTTGGCCCAGAAAGGGAGTGTAATTTCTGTTCTTGCAGAGTCTTTCTGGCATGTGCAGTGATTACTGGCAGTTTGTGGTAAGGCTACTAAGAGTAGGAAAAATGGTTCTAAAAAATTTGCAAGTGAAGTTTTGTATTTTTAAAAAAAGTCAGCTGTATACCTGTCCATTATACATACATACATTATATGGTGATATGCCTGTATGTTGGGAGCTTTTCAGGTATTCAGGAAGGAATAGCTAGCATTCTGGGGAGCTTCCAAATAAAGGGCAGACAAAGTTAAGGGAAGAGGAGGTCGTTGTATCCCACTACCCCCTTTTAGACCCACCTTCCACGTTGGCAGACATAAGCAGTTGTGAGTGGAGAGCATTAGGTCAGCTGACAACTGAAGGTGGGAGCAGTGGCACAACGCAGTGCAAACTGTGCTTGGTGAGATGTACCTCTGTGCACGTATGTATCTTAACGCATCCATACAGGAAAATGCCGTTCTGAGAATAGCGTACTGTGAAAGTACTGTGACACGCTGGAGACCTTTGGTTGCTATTTAGTTCCTTTAAACTAGGTTCTAGGCAACTTTCTTCAAGTAACACTTCTGTACAACTTAATTTCCAAGATAAAACTCTTGCTATGGGGGAAATAGTTTTTAATAACGCATTTAAGAATTCATTATGTTAATACAGGTACAGTGAAAGAGTCTGGTGAGAAACATAAGGGATCTGTTGAAATTCCTAACCTGTCAGAAGAAAATGAGGTAGATGATACAGAGGTAGGTGTGAAATACTGATACGGCTATATAGGTTCAGAATTCTTAAATAAAAAGCACTTATCAACCTATAGGCATCGTATTTTGATTTATCCTGTGATTAAGTGGGATAATTACATATGGATAGTTTATTTCATATTTTCATTTTTTAAACTGGGAATAATGACTTGTCTCTGTTCTCAAACTTACCTACTAGGAATGTGCAGTTTTCTTTGCTAATTATTGTTTGTGACGATATACTAACTAAAAATTTGAGAAGAACTCTGCTTTTTGTAGTCTTAAAAAAACCCCACACCCACTCCCCCTGCCAGCCCTGAGAACATAAGGAATCTCCTCCTCGGCTGTACAGCAGTTGGTACTGTGGCTTCCACAGATTCCTCAGCCTCTGCTCTGTAGCAGGCAACTCTTGTTTATACTTGATGAACTTGGCTAAGCTACTGTGGAGATGAGATGCTACCTTTATTTAAGTCAAAACCCAAGAGGACTTATTTTTAGCAAAGGTAGGATAAACTGAGAAGATAATGAACTTGAAATTGCAGCTGTCCTCTGAATAAACAAAGCCAAAATACTTTCCTTTTTTGGCAGAACCCAAAAGGCTCATGTTTAGATGCCTCTTAGATCTTACAATTTTTCTGCTTCTAGATAAATGTTAGCAAAAAGAAAGGGGAAGGCGATGCTCTCAAGGACCTTATGAGAACTGAGGGAACTACAAAAGTCAGAGAGGCCCTGAGAGATTACCTGAAAGCACTTAAAACAGGTAAGTTAAAGCAGCATGTTGGGTATCTTCTTACACAGTTGTCTGTCTTGAATGGATTGGTAATACATTGACAAGTCCTTGGGTTTGTATTTTTTTTTAAATAGTCACCAGCTGAGATGAAATAAGTTAGCCCTACCAGTCACAATCTTTATTGCTATCAGACGTGGCAGCCTCCAGAAGTTTCTGTAGCGACCCAGGCTGTATTGTGTTAGACATACTGGCCACAGAGATCACTGCCAGACCTGCAGGCTGGCTAGCAGAGCAATGCCCTACCCTTGGCTTGTCATTCGCTGTACTGTTCAGAAATTCTGGGGAGACAGTGCGTTCTGTAGTGGGCAGATGACATTAATTTTGGGTCAGGTAACTGTGAAAAGCCTGTGATTTAAGGGAAATTGCTGTTAGGCTATGTTGCTAATAAAAACATTAGGGTAAGGTGGGGAAACTCTGGATTGGAGTTGTATGTCCCATTCCATGCTCCCATACGTCACAGTTTTGGCCAGCAGCCTTCATTATGTGTGTAGACATCAGGGTGGTTGCGCAGCTCAATTTCATACTAACAAGCGCTCTTCTTTATTACAGAGTTTACCTTGGGAATGATTCTGCCAACAAAAGCTACTGTTGGGCAGGAGCTGGCCACTGAGCAAAAATTAAGTGGGAGCACCATGCAAGTATGTTGGCTTTGAGTGTTGTACAATTTCAGTGTTACCATAAATGTAGTCCCTTCACGAAAGCGAAAGCCGTTGGGGAAGAATGGCCTCCTCAGCGCTGGGCTCAGGGCCTGTAACAGCAAAATGACCCCTCACAGCTCCTGGATACAGGTCTGCCAGGCAGGGAAGAGGACGTCAGTGTGTATGTACGCTTTAATGCTGTGCTCTGTAATGGCTGTAGCTTCAGCAAGGTGCAACTGGAATCCACTGGCATGGATTGCTTCCCCCAGACTTCAGGTGTCTTTGGAGCAAATCGCATGCTCAGAATTTTGTCACTTATTTAGCGAATACTGTCAAATAGATGTGGAAGTATATTGTGTAATGAATGTATAGTCACAATGTATGTTGAAGAACACATAGGTAACAACAACCCTGCCATTCCAGAACTTTTAAGTGTTCAATCATTCACATGAATCTTGTTTGCTTTACAGGAATCTGTTTCACCACAGTCTTTGGATACAGTTGGTGTAAAGATCCCAACAGTGAAGATACTTATGAGAGAAATATTCAACTCCCCAGCAGACAAACTCTATAGCATCTTCACAACTAAGGACGTAAGTGATACGTTCAGTAGGCAGTACAACTTAATGCAGACGCTGTTACATCTGAGTAGTTGTGTAGTAACAAGCATGTCATGTGTGTAGTGTCAAGTACAGGCAATACTCCTTATGTATGTTAACTGGAGCGATGTGCTTGTCCAGAAACAGAAGACTTCATGAGCTACCCTGTTATTGCAACTTCACTGAGTAGCTGTAATTCTGATTTTCAGTGTTTGCTCTTCAAGTTTTGCTGACCAGGTTCACCTCTTAAGCCACTGAGGAACTCCAGCGGTGAAAAGGCAAAAGGTGTTAGCAGTTGCTGAGGCTGTGTGCCAGCTTGGTCTCCTACCAAGGGACGAGGGCGAGGTAGCTGACTTCATTGACACGTTGTCAGGGTCCTGCAATAGTAGTCAGCACTGGAGGGTGGCAGCAGGAGCATTCCACTTCTACCTTTTTAATGACAGCTTATTAGGGTGGCTTAGACCTTTTTTTTTGTTGTTGTTTTGCTGGTTGTTACCTTACTAGGAAGAAAAGCCAACTAAACAACGTGAAGTTGCATGTTTATGTAGTCTGTGTGCAGCTCAATCATGCTCTCCTTTGCTAGTCAGAAAAAGCTTAGCCTTTTTTTTTTTATGTAAGTACTTGTCACTCAGGTGTCTGAAATGGTCATGGCACTGTTGGTAGCTAGGGCTTACAGGTTAACAAGATCACCTGTTGGATGTGATGGTACTGTTGCTTACAGGGTATGAAATACAACATTAACGTTGGATGTGAACAAAATTTGGGGTTTGTGTCCTTCAAAAGAGCCTGGGCTGGTACCAGAGTAAAATTAGAACCCCAGCACTACCAGTGGGAAGCAGTAATGGCTCTCGGCAGTTCTTTGGCACCTTCCTAGAGCTGCTGCTCTTGTCGCCCTCATTGCCAAATATGCCAGACAGACGTGCACGCACGTATGTGCTTTGCCCATGCCCCTTGCATGTGGCTAGAGTCTGTACTGGTCTTTGTATTTACCACCGCAGCCTTCTCAGCATTTACAGGCTCACTCTGTCGCCTCACTGGCCCCTGCTAATACCACAGATCATGGTGGAGTGTGGCATAAAACGAAATTGCTTAGACACTCTTACCTAGACTACAGTTTAGTTACCTGCTTCCATCTCCTTTTGTCAGCAAACCTCCCTTCTCTCATAATATGGCACATTGGGTGGCAGTATAGATGTGTAGTTCACTGACTTGTGCTGTATTCTTTCTTTTCTAGTTGGTACAGAAGTTTTCTAAATGTCCTGCCGTGATCGAAGCTGAGAAAGGAGGCAAACTTCAGATGTTTGATGGTTGCGTCAGTGGTGAATATGCAGAATTGGTAAAAATGCTTCTACTTTGCACTTCAAAAATAGGGATGTTGGGTGTCAGCTGCTTCTCTGAGCTAAAAAGCAGCACGTTTCTAACATTTCAGCATCTCTTATGCATATTCAGTTTCTCTACTACAAAGCCAAAATAATCGTTATTGTGGTTTGTGATTTTTTTTTTTTCTTCCCCATGAAAAGGGCAGGCACAGGCTACACCTGATGACCTGCATTGCGGGAAAAAACTCTGAGCACCCTCCTTTTTTATGAGGAGTGAGAAAGCAGGTTTAAGGTTTATTTCCCAAAGCCGTATCACTTCTTGTAACTGGAGAAACACTCTCTGTTCTATTCAGGGCAAGTGTTACACTCTCCCCAACTGAATGTTTTTGTAAACAGAGGGGAACATTTGATAATCAGCTTCATTTTTGAAACCTCTGAGAAACCATTTTCACAGTTGCTCAGCTTAGACTTGGCCCACCAACGTCCATCCAGCTGAGGGGCAGTAAGGATCACTGACAACTGGACAACTTCTAAAAAAGCAGAGCCTTGGAAAATTGGGTTCTCAGTTCAAGCTAATGAAATGTTTGTTCATGCCAGAAAGGGCTCTGGCTGGAAGTGTACATGCTGCAGAAGTGTTGCACCTGGGACTGGCTCCAGTGGTAACATTCCCACCCTGGAAGTTGAGGGAAGTCAGTGCAAGTAGATGAGGAACTATTTAGATGAAACAGTCAAAATAAATATAAACTTAACAGCTTAGTGAAAGCAAGAAGCCTGCTTTAGACCAAACTTCAGCTGACTTAATGCATGTGCTGAAGCAGTACCTCCCCTTCTCACAGGAGCTGGTGCCAGGCTGAAAATCGGTTTTGTGCAATACTGCCCAACTTGTACATCAATGCAGGCTGGATTGCTTAAACAGAGCATCACAGGCATGCTCTGTGACAAGCTTAGAAATTGCAGAGGTGAAAACATGACTCTTTCTTACTTGTGCCCATTTCAAGGTCTGCAAGAAAACCAGTGTTTTATGTTCTAGTAACTAATCAGCCTGACCTCCTTCCACAGAGAACACAAAACAGAGGAATGTAGTAAGCAGAGAGCTGGATGAAGAGAGTTTATTTAAAAAAACCCAAAACCAACAAAACCCAATCTTTTTGTTTACATGCATATGTCTGCTATCATGTAAGATAATGCTCATCTCCATGTTTTGGTTTTTTTTTTTTTTTTGGGGGGGGGGGGAATTAGCATCGAGTAGCCGTGATAATGTGCATTATCTCAGACACTAACAGGCAGAACCTTCTGATCTTCTTACAGGTCCCAAGCCAAAAAATCATCCTGAAGTGGAGGTGTAGAAACTGGCCTGACGGTGAGTCTTTCTGAGGACCTCAGAGAGGCTGCGCTTTGCAGGGAGAAGGAACAAACGTGACACCCCTGCTAACTGGAGCTCGCTTAGGCTGTGCTCCTTGGAGTACAGCCTGATGTCTGTAGCAGTTGTCATCTGTGAAAACAGGCTTCGCTCAGACATGGGAAAAGCAGATAAAAAATTAGCAACAGCAAATGTAATCCTTTAAAAAAAAGCTTTATTGAAATATAGTATTTTCTTCCTTCAGAACATTATGCAACGGTGGCCTTGAATTTCAAGGATATGGCTGCTCAGACAGAACTGCAGTTAGAGTGCAAAGGAGTTCCCATCTCTCATGAAGCCAGTACAAGGCAATGTTGGAAGAAGCAGCACTTTGAAGAAATACGTATTCTCCTGCAGCGATCCCCATCCCCAGCCAACATGGAATGATAACAGCACTGTAGTTTTGTTTGGGCATTACTTTTTATACTTGGTTAACATTGGTTTTTTTTAAAAAAATTATTTATTTGTGGGAAGAATAAAGACCCACTTCTATGACACTGTGTATAATTTAAGCATTATTTATGGATTTTTAGTGAATGAGGTGACAAGTTAAGTCAGACTATGTATATGAGCAGCTTGGGGACTTGCTTGGGGGAAACTGAGCTCCATTCTGCTTGCCTGCAGCTTCAGAGAGTAATTTTTCAGCTGCAGTGAAGTACCACCATCATAGGTACGTTAAGTTGCATGGATCGATAGGAAGAACCACTTGCAGTTCTTCAATATGCAGTGTATCAAGTGGCAAAAATAAATCCCTCTAGGAGATGGGGTGCCTATCAGAGCTGAACTGAAAGGGATTATAAAACTGCTGATAGGTGAGATCTTTCAAGAAGTGTGTGTGGGATATAGTTCACAGCCTCTTCAAATACTTCTTAAGATTGTGTGAACCACAGACTGACTTTGTTTTTAACGCTATAGACGGTTTTAGGGAAAGGTAATTCACAATGTCACGTAACTTGGGTTGGTTACCTAACCACTGTTAGGTCTGCATACACTGTACTCCCTTAATGACCGCAGCATAAAATTTATTTTGGAAGAAACAAACAGTACTAATGCTTTCCTTCTGCAATTCTGTAAATCTTCCACTTAAATGACTCGCAGCCCTCTGCAATGCTGTAGCTCAAATTAAAAAGAGCAACTGCTAGAGAAACTGGACAGGAGCGCAGTAGGGATAGTGACAGTAAAGAATTGTTACTCTTCATTAAAGCACATTGAGGTTAGCAAGGGTAGCTTAATTCTCAAATGCTTTATAAGAAGTGTATCAAGTGTGCAATTTGAAACAAATTGACCCAAAAAAAGGCAAGCTGTCTTTGGAAAATATTGTTGGCTCAATAAAGTGTGTTATTTTTACATGCAGTTTATTTTCTCCACTGATACTGCCAAACTAAATGAGTTTGTATGGAAGTTAAGCCCTATGTATTTTCTTTTTACAGGACACCAACATATTACAACCTTACCACACATAAGCTTCTATCATGCAGAAGATAAAGATGTGCTGCTCTTTGCTACAGGCAAGGTTTTCCCTGCAGCGCTGGCAGTTGGTTATCCCCTTTGAACTTAGGTGAGGTTTGTTGCCGTACCAAGAGCAGACACCTCACAGCGACAGGATAGACGTACAGACTGGTTAGTGAGTGCTGCACTGCTTGTGTTTTATGTAGCCAGCCAGAGGGCGGAAAATGCCCCCATAAGAATGCTCAATATTTAGTTACCTTTTTTGACAAATATTCAAAGATAAAGAGCTTAACATTTTGAATAAAAAAACTATTTTGAGTATTGGTTGACAAAGGGGCAGCCTTTAAATAGAAATAGCAAATCCAGGTTTAAGACTGAGATGGGGCTAAGCAGTTCTGTGTGTAGACAATCTAAGAGATTCTGTGACAAGTAGGTACCTGAGAGTAGGCTATTACATCTAAGGACAAGTTTCTTCAAAGATGTACAGCCCATGTACGTCTCAGAGAAGTATGCCTCACCAGTTATCCCTCCCGGCTGAAAAACCCGTTCCATCTTAGGGTCACAAGTGCCCATGATTCCTGTGCTTTGCTGCTCTGAATTTTCTTGCCTCCCTCCACTAGCAGGAGCAATCAACTGGACCAACTGCCAATCATCAGTCTTAAAAAAGAAAAAAAGTGACTTACTTGTGCTTCCTGTGTTGCACCGCTCACTTCCAGGTGTGGGACAGCCAGAGCCCCCAGAAAACACTGTGGCTGCTGCTGGGAGGTCCAAGATGGTGTGAGGAGAAACAGCTCCAGCCAGCCCTCATTTCCTCTTCAAGGAAAGGGCAGTGAACTGAAGCTGACAGTCTTTCTGTAGTGTGCTTCTTGTTCCCTCGTGCCCACACAGCTTTAAGTTTGATCATACGTACAAGCTTTCCTAAGTTAAAACATGAAGTACCTGCCTTTTCACCCTGCTTGTAGGCCAGTCTAGTGTAAGAAACGGGCAGTTGGCCCCTGATGGACTGCTCTTACAGTCAAAAAAAGGGCATCTGTTATTTGGCTTCACCAGCACTCAGGCACTCTTCCCATCTTCACTGTAGGTTCTGGCACTTAGCTGATGTTAGTACTGTATTGCTGACCTGAAAGTTGAGAAAAATCAAAGAGATGTTCATTTTACCTAGCAGAATTTCTGCACCATCAGCCAGCCGTAGCATAAAGGGGCAACCAGCATCTCAGAGAGGCAAAACAATGTGTTACTGGGTGCTAAAATTTCTTCTATTCCTCATAGACTCTCCAAGAGTTTAATAAAACGCAAGAACGTTAAACTACTTGTTATCCTTCGGCTGGATGGATGAGAGTTAGGAATTACAGATCACTTAGTAACAATATAATGATAATGATACAGTACCATTATCATAGATAAATCACACAGTATGAAACATAATGAAATGGTAGTATCACAAATGTAGGTTTTGTTTTATAAATAAGTTTCTGTGAAGAGTTCCCTACCCTAAAATTTTCCCAATATAACGAGAGAAAACAGCAGGAGTGGAGACAGATGTAGAGAGTTTGTGGGAAATATGCTCAAATTTATTGGAATGAATGTATTTTATGGGGACTAATGAGCACAGAAGGCATTCCTGGGAGAGTGAGAGAAATCAGAGAAAAAAAGAAGAGACAAAGCAGAAACCAGAAAAGACAGTTCTGCTTTGTGCTGTAGTGCTTTCATAATGTAGTAAGATTTTGTAAAACACCCTGGTCCTGGAGCAAGCCAAAAGGAAAAACTAAACATGCCAGACATGATTTGTAAGATGATGGCCAAAAATCCGTACAGAGGCCAGTCATAACAGTTCAAGTCCTGGGGCTGGAGGCTAGCTGTTGGGGACTGTGCACGGTGAGGGTGGTGGAGGGAGAAAGTATTTTAAAAGCTTAATTTTGAAAGGGTTAAATGGGAGGTAAAAATTCCCAGTAAAAATCGCAGGAATACTCAATGTAAGAGGGAAATCAGAAAGTAATGTAAGGGGAGAGCCCTATGAATAACGATACTTCTGGTGATGTTGACAAAACTTTTGAGCAAAAATATAGAAAAGCCAGTACTAAATTCGGTCAGTTTACAACTACAGTTATACAAACTACAATCATTTAATTAAAGCTAATAAATGTGGGTTTTTTAGTATCTTGTCAAATTAGATCTAGCTTTTCAAAGAGGTTGCAAAGGGAACTGCTAGCCTAACATAGCCTACGCGTACAATGCGTGTCTTAATGTGTAAAGATACTTTGCTCAGAGAGCCACCAAACCTCAACGTAATCCATTGCTGAAACGTAACATGAAATTGTAACTTCTCTGTTACTGGAAAGTGGTTATCAAATAAATGGACTTCTGGTGGGATTCCAAATGGCCAGTTATATATTTGTGAGAAAATAATTGACAATAAAACACCAAATTGCCACTAATAGCACTTGCAAATCCCATCTACAACGCTGTAGGGGAAAACATCCTAAAAATAAAGGACGTAGTCAATGGTCAGGGACCAGCTGAACACAGAAGGGCTGATGTCCATCTGGGGAGACAGAAGGGTGTACTACAATTTTTGTTATTACGGTAATTACAAAATCATTATTAAATACTGTTTGTACTGGGTATGCACTTTGAAAAGGGGCTTCAAAATAATGAGGGGGAAAAAAAGATTAAAAGAGAGAGAATCCCGCTCTTCAGTAACGGGATTGTGGTGTGATCTCGCTCTCTATGAGCAGCTAAAGCCAACAACGTGCTGTAGCTGAAAGGTGAAGTCAGACATCATCCCAAAAAGCAGATGCACATTTTTAATAAGAGTAATTAACTGAGATTACTCACCCAAGTGTTACAATGGCTGCTTCGTCCCTTGAAGATTTTTTAGGCAAGTATCTTCCTAAAGACACCTTAACCCAATCATTAGAAGGCTGGGTAGGAGACTTGATGGATGAATTCTGATACCCATTATGTAGATGTTCTGAGTAGAAGCTGTTGATGATTTCCCTGGAGTTATGATTTATGGAGGAGTTGATCACAAAGGGTAATGGAATTATTCCTAAAGAGAGTGAAAATGTCATTTACTTCACATCTGAAAAATAAGGAGACCAACTTAAGCACTCACTGGCATCAATGTAGCGTCTGTAAATGCAGGACTAAAAGTGCTAATAAACGGGAAATAAAGTCTAAAGACAGAAATTACTAATTACAGAAGGGTAAAAGAAAAAAGCATGGATTCAAAGGGAGTAAGAGGAGTCACAAAAGCGTCACATAGTAAAACTGTGGGGAAGCAGATGATGCTAAACTACATTAAATGGTAGATGGAATGAAGGAATTTGGAGGAGGAAGGACCAAAATGTGTTATGAAGACAATAGAAAAACAAATGAGCTAAGCAACTGGAAAATGAAGCTGAAAATGGAGTTTAATCAGATATTAAAGCCAGTATCATTGACAGTCCAAAAGGTCACACATAGGAAATGGATATTGCTCAGAAGTAACAGGAGGAAACGTGACTGGGAAAGGCGATAAAGTCATTCCAGCATTTTGAGGGGCGGAGAAGTTGTCAAGAAAGTGAGAGGGAGCGGCCCCACAGGCAGCAGGAGAGAGGGGAAAGGAAGGAAGTCTGCAGTGGTACAGGAGAAATGGACAGCTACCGCAGGTTAAACTGGGGACAGAAGTTCCAATGGCTTCGGACGGCGCTTCATGTTCTAATGGAGCGGAGAAACAAGTAACCAACCACCCCTCCCTCTCCACCATGTGAGGGAACCTTCATGCAACATCAAGCGGAAAAGGACCAGCATTTACATCGGTTACATACACGAGATCATAATTTTTCTCTGCACCTGTTTCATTTTTGCAGTTGTCTTTGATGAGAAATCCAAAGACTGAAGCAACATATTATAAACAAATGAAAAGTCATCACAATCAGTTTAATGAAGTGCACAGAATAGCAACTGATCATGTCAATAAAAATAAAACAATTAATTTTACATCAAGTGTGCTTTATTTCCTCCACAGGTATTCTGTTAAATAAAGCACCATATATATACTGCCAGGCCACAGCTAAAGAGGATTCTTTACAGAATCAAATTTCTTGTGGTTGTTTAGTATACAAGTAAACTTAATTTTGATAATAAGAACCACAGCGATCTGAGGCAATCTGCCTCTATTATAAGGTACAAAACTGGCACAGAGGACACCATATTATACACAGTAAAAATGCCATAAGTTTAAATTACATCATACAGGGCCAGGGGGCCCTGTTTTCCCAGACAGCCATATTAAATGAAAGCCACTACAGTGAACTCTTAATTACATAAAACATACCCATTATCTGATTGCCCTTTAAGAAAGTGTACGGTAGAGGCAAAAAAAAAAAACCCCAAATAAAAAAAAAAATCTGGAGTTCTGCCTGACCAAGAGAATTAAGCATATAAATCTATCTTGCCATTCAAGCAGAGAGCACTGGACAAACTGAAGCACAAAACAGAAATAAGCAAAAACTTATACAAACAGCATTTTGGGAGGGAAGAAAAAAAAAAAAAAAAGACTTAAAAGCAGACATGCTCCATCTAATGTCAAGAAGCAGCTTGGTTTCCTTTTCCAGATATCCTTGTGACCACATGAATCGTAGACTCAATGGTCCTACACAGGATGTCTAAAATGTCATGCTGCTGCATGTGACTAAAAAGTCCTCTGGAATGGCCACAACCGATTGATAAACTAGTTTCAGGGTCCTGGGATGGTAAGGCTTGACCATCACAGCTCCTCAAATCTGCGAGGTCAGATAAAACTGCTGAGATGGATGTGGAAGGAAACTCTGAGTCCTCCTCAGCTCCAAGGGAATCCTTGGAAGTCTGCAGGTCTTTGAATTCCTTGCATTCTTCAAATTTACCATTCCCTGACTGCTCTTCTGTGTGCTGTGACCGTGTCGCTAACATTATGTCTTCTGAAAATGAAGATGGAACTTCCATTCTGTACTCTTTGACAGAACTGCTCTCGGGGGAAGGAGGATCTTGCTCAGTGCCTGGATCAATGATCGAAGAGTCCCGTGTCTCGTTATCTGAAGTGCTTGTTGGGGTCAACGCCTCCCGGGGTTCAGTTTTTGTATCGCTGATACAGCTGTCTACAGTGTGCTCCTCGTCACTGCTGACCCGTCTTCTCTTCACAGGAGTAGCTCCCTCATCATCTGTAAGAAAAAGGAAAACACATTGTTTTTGTGCTGCACCTCCAAGTAATGGGCCTTGCCTTTCACATTTTGATCCTTTTCTATACTAAACACAGTACTTCAATAAATACTTATTTCGTTACAGAAAATTTAAGTAATTGCCTAGAATTTTAGCTCCACAATAGAATACTATTTCTGCTGGGGACTGGAGCCAAGAAATGTCCCACCTTCAGCAGTAAGACGATAATGCATCAAAGTTTAGCAATTCTAAGGTTTTACAGAGCAACACTCCTCTATAAGGCAAACCTTTAGTTTTTCTTTCTTTGGCTTCTTGCTCTTGTAATGAGTTCCTCTGTTGTTGACAAGCTCTACATTTGTTTAAAAGCTCTTGTAAAGTTGGAATCAGGGCTGAGTTGAGCTGTTTGGGAGTGTGCACTGAAAGCAGCAAGGCAAGTGCTCGGAGGTCCTAAAAACAGAAGGAAGCAAACTTAACTAGCCTTAATTCACACTCTTATTTGATTAACCCTACACACAGGGATCTGTGCAATAAGCAGAAGCTACAACATGTTCTGAACATCCAACAGGTCAAATTCTAAATATACTTATGCTACTGACGTTTCCCACTCGCTACTAAGACACTGACCTTCACACAGATCTGTCCTAAGCAGGTGACATGACTCTGCTGCTCTAAGACAAAATCTTTTGCTGGATTAGAACATTTCTGTGATTAAAAATACTGCACTTTACTTGTCGTCCACAACATGCTGTCCTCTTCCCAGTCTTATGGTCCCCACCATCAGCTTGGGAGACCCAAGTATGTACGCGGTGCACACCGAGAGAACACGTGCGTGGGGAATGGAGAACTCCGGAGAGCTCAGACTGCTGCTCCGTAGATTTGCAACTGTCTTGTTGGGAGAGCTTAACCTCTCCAGCCAGACAGTGAAGGCAGCCTCCCGCACTCTCACCAGGAGTCCAGCTCATGCACAAATTAGAGCTAACAATGCCTGCCTCTGCCTGCCCAGCACATGGCACCAAAGAGTTTCCACAGAAAACAAGCTGCTTCATAAACAATGCTGCTATTTGAATGGCTTAGAAAAGACTCACCCCATTTAAAGTAGAGCTTGCTTTGGAAATTTCAACTCTCTGGTTGCTGAACTCAGATTCTAGGCTTTGATATTGATTTATTAGATTTGCAATTAGAGTATTGATTAAGTTGGCACAGTTTGCTTCAGAAAACACCTGCCCTTGGACCTGTGAAAGAACATTTTTTAAAAAACACAAACAAAGGGAAAACAGTATCCCAAACCGAAATGACATTTGACTGCATTTTCTTAAAATAGAAATTGTCACTAAAAGACCACGTACCTTTAGAAGAAAATGGGTCAGAAAGGTGTATACAATGTTGTTGTTAAGAAAGGTCCTTTCGTCCATCAGAATACATTTTATATATTCTGCAAAAACTGGATCTTCACAGAGGAGCTTTATGCAGTTCTTTGACATCACGGACTGGTGAAGAGAGAGAGAACACTGCAAAGTCATCTCTGAGGCACGGCGCTGCAATGGTGCTGCCTGCGACAGTTGTCTCAGCTGGAGACATCTAGCCAGGCCCACCCGTGTTACTGATAAAAATATTTCACGTCTACCAGGCATTGGTAAACTGTTATTTCACATTCTCCCTTTCGAAGTTTATTCCAGGGCAATGTCAGTTTATCACAATCAGTATGTATTTGAAGGGCTGGTGTCTCCTGATCTGTGAGCCAACCCCAGGGTTGCCCTTGCAGCAGGCACTCAATGATACTCTGACTTAGAGGCCTCCCAGTTTTAATTCATCATACCAGTGTTTACTCTGCGTGAAAAGCTGGAAATTCAGAGACGCAGGCTGAAGCAGTGTTTGCGCACCGTGCACACTGCCATCCTGCCTGAATTACACATAGTGTGAAGTTGCTGCCTAAGTTTTTGCAAGACCTAGGGCATACTGGGAGCAAATACAATTTGCCAGGTTTTTATACACAGTCTATCAGGTTTTATCAGATGACAGGCAACATAAGCAGTAGTATTTTCTGTTCAAAATACTAGCATTTTGAATGATTAAACAATATCCACTAGTTACGGGTTTATCTCCATTTCACATTCATTGTATTTGGCCTGTATTTCCATTCCGTTAGTTCTCACACTCACTGGCTCCTACCTGAGTCTGACAAAGCTCAGTCCAAAGTTTGGGGAATAGCGCAAGGTGAAGCGGCAAACCTTCATACGCAACTAGGACACCTGAAATTTTAGGAGAAAGTTATTGTGTAAGAACTTTGTTGAAGATACTCACTTCCTGATAAAAGTAGTACCAAGGTGCCGTATCATTTTATAAGACCCCATTTGAAGTATTTTTTTAGAACCAGGAAGACTTAGCATCTGTGAGGCTTTTACAGTGCATTTAATAAATACATGTATCCCTTCAGTATTTCTGTGAAGTGTAAGCCTAAAGAGCTGGCTTTAGATCTGGGTTTGTAATTGGGTTGTTTTATTGCTGTCTTGTATTTTCAAGTGGTCAGCTACAGCACTTAAAGCTTTTAACTATCTTTTTTTTAAAAAACAGTGTGGAATTTTTAAAGGGTGATCTTCATCATTAACCCAAGCACCATCGTTACCCATAACATGAGAGTTCAGGAGATGGTGACTGACAGCAAACGATACGCACTCCCAGTAAACTTTATAACTAATACAACCTATAGTAAATATTAATAATGCTGGAGTTACAATCAGAGGAGTGTGACAACCAATGAGCAAAGGGGTGATTCAGAGGATCAGAATCATTGCTCTTCAGACAAGACTAATTTTGTATAGTTTTATTTGTCTAGATGTGGTATTTAAGCATAGCTAGCTAGCCAGCTTCTACAGGCAGAGAAAGCAAGAAAACAAGTGGGGATTTCTGGAAGGTGGTTCATTCCACTTAAGGTATTCAAGAATCAGATGATAAATTTCTCTTGGAAGGAATCTACCTCTCTCCACTGACTAGCGCACCGGCTAACTTGGCTTCTCCTACGGTCCATGGTGGAAGACAAAAACCAAACCACGGTGTGCCTTTGGAGCAGCACCCGGACTTACTGGGGTAATTCCAGGTGGGATGCTCTCCTGCAGAGAGCCAGCTGAATGCCTGGAGTGATTGGACAGATAAAGCCACAAACGCCACCTTCACACCCCGCAAAATAATAGGTTTACTTTGTGACAGGAAGAACCCCAAATACTGGTGGTATCTACTGGCAGAGCTGAAACAAGTATTGGGTATAAACTATGTGACTGAATGGTTATAAACTTATTTAAACGTTCCGATGGTTCCCAAAACTATGGAGTAGAATAAACCTGGGCTGGTAATGACAGATGCAGTGCCACGTCTGGCTGTTGAGATGGCCACGTGTGCTCCCAGGCATATTGTCAGTTAATGCCATTGGTGCCAAGGATGCAGGATCTGACCCAAAGCCACTTAAACTGCCAAACAACAGCTTCAGTGAGCCCTGTATTAAACTCTGGATGTGCAAGGAGACGGAATTCGCACTGGGTGCCTCAGCTCCTTTCTGGACAGGCTTGAAGCGTGACAATCACTAGGTAAGATTGCTCTATGTTGTACATGTCACACACTTTTGTAGATAATGTCCAGAATGATTAATACAGCAAGTTTCACAGGCTCTGCTTTTTCTTAGAAATTTTTAATATAAAACTTCATGGAGAAGCACTCACACTTATCACAGAGGAAAAAAAATCGTTAGGCTGTTTAACCTTCATACTTACTCATTTTAACTAAAGTTTCAGTAAACTTTTCGCAGTTGATTGCAACTCGACATAGTAGATGGATGAACTGATGATAAGAAAAGAAGTAGTCTAGCAGCATACGATCGTAAACATCATCTTTGCCCTGAAGATTTAAGAGACCTTCATTTAAACTACAGAAGCAACTGGACGGCAACCAGATTTCCTAAGCATCTACCTTAATGCTACTGCACTTCTTGCCCTGAACTGTTTCATTGAATACTACAGGAAAACATAGTGGGAATGTCCAGGTCTAGCCCAGGGCAGCCGTGTCTCCTCACCCAGCCCTTGGCAGGCACAGCGGCAAGGTGGCAGGAGGGACGGCAATGGCAACTCCCCCGCCGGTAAAAACTTTCACTGTAGGATTCTGAATCAGCAGGCTGAGAAGATGCAAAGCTGTGCGGATACCACATCTTGAAGGTGACAAGGAAGGAATGTAGGAATTTTAAATCATATACAGATACCTAAAGATATACAAACTACTGCTTTTTCAATCAGAATTTGTCAGCTGCTACCCGCAGGAGTCAGAATTTTTGCAAGACTGAGCTTCACAAGCTTTCAAAGCAGTATTTTCAAGAATGTCTTGAACTAAATGACAAATACAGCTAAGGGTTTTATGTGCCAGTATCTTACTATGTTTTGGATGTATGCGCTTAAAATGGCGTCAGCTTCTGTATACCAGATAGCCAAAAGGAAATCTCAAAAACTCGAGCAAACAAATGCAACTGTATACAAAACAATCGAATGAAAAATAGGCATGCAAAACCACAGGGAAACGTAACTGTGGATGTGGTTTTAGAGGCTTAAAAATCTTCTGGCTCCTAATTTATACAAACTCATTCTAAAGTGTCAAATTCCATACCTGAAGTGCAAATAGTTATATTATTTAGTGCCACATCCATTACTTCTGGATACGTGACAGAAAAAAACACTACAGATAATTTCTGGCTCTGTACCTTTTTTAAAAACCTTTGGTAATACAGTAGATCTGATGGTGCACAGATAGACAAAGCATCATTTTGAAAGCTTTAAAAAAGAAGGGTTACTTACCCTACAGTAACCGTGCTTCTTCGAAATGTGTTGCCCACACAGATTCCCATCTACGTGCACATAGGCCGCATGTGCAGGAGATTGGATTCTTTCTGAATAGCAGTGTCCACTGGGGCTGTGCCTGCACCCAGTGTGTCCTTGCGACCACTGTACCTGAGGGCATAAGGGGTATGGCGGCTTCAACCACCACTCAATTCCTTCACCGATAAGAATCCCCTATGACAGGACTCGGAGTTAGCACAGAAGGAGGACCACAGAATCTGTGTGGACAAAGCATCTTGAAGAACCACAGTTACTGGACAGTAAGTAACCAGTTTTCCTTCTTCAAATGATTGTCCATACATATTCCTTTTAGGGTGGGATTCACCTTACCTGACTTTAGCTATCTAAAATCTAGTCATTTCTGTATTCCCTGCAGTCAATGGAGAGAGACAGACTCCTCCAGAGGAAGAGTCACCTCATCCGGACTCCGGTGTCTAGGAGAGGGGAAGGAGGTAACTATTTATTCTCCTTCCGTGAGTAACTATTTATCACTGTAAACCACTGAAAGAGCTGGACGCTGACCTTTTAGATAGGCAAAGTTACGTGAGCTGAATCCCACCATTGCTGCAACTGTGATCATGGGAGGTGGCAAGTGACTACGAAGTAGCCCCACCGAAGCTGGCATCCTGCCAGGAAGCCCACAGAAGGGAAAATGGAAAGTGAAAGACTTAAAGCCCTATACGGTATTTCAGGTACTGGTATTTTACACAAACAAATAGTAGATTATGCCTCAGTCCCAGTGGAACAGACTCTAGTGAAACCTGGAGGATCTACTCAGCTGCCTGGTAACAAATCTTAACATACTCTGAAACCCGTCTGGACAATCCCTGGGCAGTTCCTGAATTGTCTTTGTAAATGCCACAAACAGATTGGAAGATTATCAAAATGCGTGCTATGGGTTGGGTTTTTTTCCTGAACACAAGGTTCAAACCCTTATCACGCCTAGAATATGAAGCTGTGTATCACCAAGGGCAGGGAAATGGCGCTTCTGGAGTGCACATCTAGAATGGAGTATATGAGGACAACACATCTTGAAGAAGAATTATGCTTTGTTTACAAAGAAAACGTAGATGCGTTATGCTACCGGATTCTTACAGTACTTTTATCCAAAGGGAAAACAATAGAGAAATAGCTATTTATAAGACCGTATGTTGACATACCTTGCTGGCTTCCACCATGGTAGGCAAGAGGCACATATTAAGTTCAGGACGTGGAGGACGAATATTGCTTTTTCCTCCTATTAATTTCAAATTTTCACGACATGGAAAATAAGGTCCAAGAGACACTGTAGTATAAGTTAGGACAAAATAGGGATATATTAAAAAGGTCAATATTTGACAGCAACAAGGAACACGATAGAGTAAAAACAGCATAAGAGAACTTCAAAAATACAATCGCTGAAATACCTACTTGGAATATTACTGTGGTGGTATGTACAATGATTGTGCTGTAGAAATGGAACCAGAGTATGTAGGAAATCATGAGGACTTAAAAGTACAAGCTCCTTGAGGACATCTACAAACAAAAAGTTGTTTTTGCTATTACATATTGTTATTAACAGCAAACAGTTTATCTGCAGGCTCATGCATTTTCAGACTCTTTCTCATACCACTTCTGCTGCACTTAGTGTGCACTGTGGAGGCAGGCTCTACTGGGAGTAGCACGTAAAGTGAGCGAACACCCCTGAGCAGTCAAGATTCCCTTCACCTCTGCCACTGGGAGAAAACCTGCTCAGTGGTCAATCAACCACCAGTGAGAGGGGTGCCAGCTTGGAGGAAGGAGAAGCTCAATAAAATTACCCTCTCGCCGCCGTCTTAAACATAGCAGGTTTGATGCCTGGAAAGTGTCAACCAGCAGCAGTCAGGAGGACAACGAGAAAGGCACTCAAAATAAGGGGAAAACGCACACAAATCACACACAAAAAAAAAAGGTAATTCGGTCACAGTTTTAGGCCTTCATCAGCATGCATAAAAATGCAGGGTATACCCATTAAATAATATTAAAAACTAGACTGGAAAAACTTTTTGAAATAGGCCTTCTAACGCAAGAGAGACACTTATGCATACCGTCTACGCCTACAATTTTAAAAAAAACAAATCCATTCAATTCCACAAGCTATTTAAGCTTTCCTTTTATTATTATACCTTCCAGTAATGGATCACAAAAACAAACACCCAAAGCTGTTATTCAGACTAACTTGGCCACCGTGTGCCTTTCTGAGTGGAGCGGCACTTACTCTTTGTTAATGTAAGGTTTGGGATTTGAATCTAAACTCGCTGACACCTGAATTCAGGAGTTACTCCTTAATCACCCCCCTTATCGGGGGCAAATAGGTCTCTCACCACGAAGGCCGACTTTCTGGGCACACAGCCTGCATGCCTAGGGAAGCAGGAATATTATTTTTAACCTGACGAAAACAGTATTATTTAGAATAGGAACAATGGCAATATCACCGTATTGACAACAGCGATACAAATAATCCCAGCCTACCGAGTGCCAAGGAAGCATTCGCGCTTGCAAAAATGGAATTCAAGTTTCAGAGCAGGTAACTGTGCAGAATGGGTCCTTCCTGAGTGAGGTTACACGGCTATGACTTACCAATACAAGCGTTTCTAAGTTCCGGAGGACTATAGGAATTTAGCAGAGTTAAGAGCTTATGGGCAAATTCGATTCGCTCCTGCCACTGAATGAGAGCTTGCTTCACATCTGCAAATGCAAAAACCATAGAAATCTGTTCAGTTAATTTCTTAAGAGCTCATTAAATAAAGCATAGAATTTTACTGCTGAAGAATCTCTTTTTAATCAAACAATCTAGAAACACTGTTAACTCTCACTGGTGTACTGCTGTTAAATTTACTTAATCTAGTTTCATATTATGTCAATAGTAAGTAATAACTTAATAATCATATGTCCTACTGGATGGGAAATTTTTAAACACACATAATAAGTGAGATAAACCGCTTGGTTTTGGGCCACAAAAATTAATTAACAGACCACAGGCATAATCCTTTAAAAAGTTATAATCAAACCTTTTCTTTGAAGATATGGACGTGTTGACTTAAGAACCGAAAGGAAAATAGACAGAAGCTCTACCAGGTCTCCAGTCACATGGCAAGCTGTGGCCTCATGGTACATCATGTGCAATGTGTTAAAGGACTATAAAGAAAAAAAAGGCCAAAATTTTAGGTTACCAAATAACACGGTTGTTATCCTTTCCATTTCTATCCTACAAACACCACTTTTTACCTGTATTTTGTACTCAAACAAGAGGTATCAAAATATACTGTGCCAGATGTCATCACCAAATTACTCAAAGATGACATTTAAAAAGATAATAGATCTGTAAACAAAATTAGTGTATTTATTAAAAGAGTTAAAAAACTCTTAGGTTTTTTTGGGGGGGCGGTGGGGCAGGGGAAAGGGACAGAAAGAGAGAAGGAAAGAGAGCAAACAAACGAACAACCCAGTATCTTTTATAACGACCAAGTGTAACTGTGGACCTGTTCCCTGTTACCAGAACCAGATGTCCAACATGCAGCCTTGTACGGGAGGTTAAAATGAAACTTGCCCTTGGCCACAAGGCTGATTTTTGCTCTTCTAACCTAACCCAAAAACTAGAGTAGCATTAAATTTTTCTCCTGCACGTGCTGGGGGGAGCGGGGGGGGCTGAATTTGTAAAATTTATTACGAGAACCCCTCTATAAGCTGCCACCACCCATCTCAACTCAAGAAACCAGCATTTTTGTGAGCACGTCCAGTGCACCTTAGAGAGAGACATTTAAACACAGCCTTAATTTGTTTTCAATGCAAAAGCTTTCTGTTAGTGGCTCAGTAGAATGACAAAGTTTTCACACATCACATTTATCTAAAACCCAATAAGCGTAATTTGAGACACAGTGCTTTTTGGTATCTGTAATCCCAACCTTTCTGTGCCAACATACAAAGTGATACTAGAGATGCACAGAGACAGACATGGGTATGTGAATTTGGGGAAAACCTCTAAGATTGATATAGAAGCTAGTCATTTTTCAAAATGCTGCTTAAGGACGTCTGCTATATGACTGTACATCAGATTAATGACTTCTTTTATAACTAAAATACCTTCTAGGCATCAGTGATTTACAGAAATATTGGGAGGGAAAAGCAACTAATTTCTGAACTGCGAAAATTCTAGCACAAGATGTAAGAAGAGCTATTTAATCTGCCAGGATATTTTGAAGATAAAGGAACAGTAACGTCATTCCCTATAATGAAAAATCTTGATATGCCATTTTTATATTATAGTGAAGATAAAAGATACGTGGCCAACTCTGCTAATGGAAAACTTTTCTGGGTGTGACAACTCCTTGAGGCAGTGTTTTTCATCACACAAAACCCTTCCAGCAAACAAGTGAAAATACAAGGCCTTGTAATTTCAAGCCGTGAAGCAACTCAGTGAAAACTTAAGCATTAGTTGTGTCTAACTTCTAGCAATGTTTTACACAGGATAAATTGCATCATGTATTACACATCCTTTATAAACTTGATTACACGTTGTCAGCATGGATCAGGGTTAACTAAACTGTTGAACAAATTCTTTTTATACATATGTGCCGATGTACCTTAGTCTACTTAGGAGTTTCCTGTATGAATAAAGCTCTAGCTCAGTTCCTACCTTTTTAGCCCAAGTTTATGGAATGCAAGGTCACTAACTATAGTTAATCAAAAGGCTTACATTTATAACAAGCTCATGAAAACTCAATTTTCAAACAGTACTGCAGCGTCTTAATTTTATTTTCCTAGCTGATTTTGTAATTTCAGCTTTTTCTGTCACACTTTGTCCTAGTAAATACAAACTAATGACATAAAAAAGAGAATTTTGTATATAAACCATATAAAAAGGGTTGGAATCAACCTCAAAGCATTGGCTAGTCCATCCACATGCCTTAAGGCAGGATAACTGTCTTTATATCCTCGACAGATGTTTGTTCAAAGTTCTCCTGACAACTTCCAGTTGTGCTGGCTGACACCTTCTGAAGCAATCAACTCCAATATACCCTTTGCTGCACAGCTACAACTACCTTCTACCCACTTGTCTTGCGCCATGGATTTTTACCAGTTTATTATACCCCACTCCCCCACCCCAAATACACCATTCTACACACGCCAAGAATGAACTGCATTTCAGTTTTACACTTTCACCAACGCATCCAGACAATCTTGATTTTTATCTTTGCTCTCAGAAGGACCTAGCGTCCTTCCCCATTTTGCATGGCCAGTATATTTAACAAGTGAGCATTCTCGTCAATCAACTCAATAACAGAAGCATTGAATAGAATCCAAGACCACAGCCATCTTAAGAGGGAAAAAGATAAACATTGTACGTGCCCTTTTTCAGTCTTCTTGTATCTCGCTCATCTTACAAAAAGTAGCCACTAACAGGTCAGAGCTCTTTCAGCAGTGTCTTATAGACATCACTGCAGGCCAGGACAAGTGGATCTCTAGAGCAAAACCGTTGGCGGGCAGGGCCTTCACATCCAAACTGCGCCCATTTCAGGGCAGCGTTATTTGGTCTTTTTTTTTTCCTATTTTGAACTAACTCTGGTTCAGTCTCACACACCAAATACCCGCTTACAACTGGAATACGCTACGTGTGCTCAAGAAAGGCGTTTTAGGTTTAGTTTCATCAGGAGGAAATATAGATTGTGTGTTCTTAGACCACTCTTTCTTGCAAACAAAAGCACAGTAGGTAGGAAAGATAGGGAGAACTGCCTCAGGAGTGCCTCAAAGAAGTGTCCAGAGATGTAATTCGCAACTGCATCTGAGTATCCTTTAAGTTGTTTCTATATTTTAACCTGTTGCCTTGACACTCCATAACTAGTAATAACGGTGGGACTGTGCTCAGCCATTTACTCACAGTTGATCTGTAATAAAGAGAATGACACCAAAAAAGCATAAACTCACTCCTCACAACACAAGCTGTTGGTGGCTCACCCTCTGTCTTAGAATCAGGCAAGCATATTCCTGATCCTTTTGCTACTAAAGAAATATTAAAGACAACAGAGGGAGCACCTATGTGAAGAAAGCCAAGACTTACTTCGTACTACTCACGCTCTCTCTTGCTAGTTGCAACTTTTTCTGTAGACCTCATTTACTCTCCATGACAAACCTAAGAGCAAGTGTTATCTATCCTTGATATATAAGATGATACATCACCCTTTTACTTCTTCATCATCTCTGCTGTTTAAGCTACAGCCTTTTATAGTTAATCTTAACAAATCACTGCTATCAACTAACCGGTTACCTTCATCCTGTATTAAGATTTGTATTGCCTTAAATTTACTCACTTAACCTCCTATGTTAGTGTTTTGGACATGCAAAATGTCTGGTAAATCGTTTTTGTCCTTCCTATGATCCTCAAGATTTCAAGTTTTTTTGTGTATGCCAGTACTTAATCAACATATTTCTTATCTTTATTTCAAATGATGCCATATGAAAGCAATTTAAAGCAAACGCATTGCCAGGAAGGAAGCAGTGACTTGATAAGAGTGCAAGGTGTTTGATTATAATCAAATAACAAAGTTATTTACCTCAGTCATCAGAATCAATCCTCTATTAAACACAACAAGAAGTCTGTCTTCATCAGATTCTAATAATATTCTGAAGGCACTAGGAAAAAAAATCCAAACACTGAGAACACTGAAAAGTACATTATTGTCTTTTCAAAATTCATACAAATGCTTAAAATTGTTATGCTTGCGCTATACTTGGGAAAATAATCACACAAGAACAAAGAAACCCCAGAAGAAGATAATGATTCTGTTCTTTTTTTTCTCCCTACTTTTTCATTTAAAAATGCCTCTGATGTCAACTTCCTTTATGTCAACTTTAAACAACCTTTAAAGAGATCTTTCCCAAATAATGTCTGCCAAAACACTAAAAAGAGGAAAACAATGTACATCAAAAGACAGAAGTTTATGCTTGTCAAATGACATTTAAACAGATTCACTTAAGCCTATGTTTGGACTTTTCAACATATAACAACATTTCTACCAGAACATCATCTGCTTACAGCAGAATAGAAAATAAACGATGGTGCATAACTGATGACCCATTCCTCTCCACACAGCGATTCTTCTTGAGCATTTGGGAGAATCTGGCTGTGCTCTTGGAGAGGTGACTGTGTGCCACCCCTGCAAGTACCACAGGTCAGTTGCCCCTTCCACAAGAGCTTTTCAATGCACCAACAGTTGCATTTACAGCCCCAACACCTGACCTACACCCACAAGCAATTTACAGGTGTTCTGAAAATACCCAAGCAACAGTTCCAGATGTACTACTAGGATAGAATAGAAATAAAAAACTATTTGAAGTTATGATATGATAAAGCTCTGTCCCCCAGGCACGATTTCTAAAAAGCACTTCTGCCCAAAAATAACCAACATCAACAACACCAGCTGCAATTACTGCTTTGCCCACCTAGACTAATCGTGGTAAGCTGAGAATGGACTTTCAGCTTAAATGCTGAATTAGGACATCGATTGACTTTGTTTTAGTTTCTTCCACCAATGCAGTTTTCTCATGGTGCTTCTTTTTGAACCCTAACAATACTTATCTTGGTTTACACCTGTTTATTTTAAATTACTTGCTTAGTTTCTGAATCTTCAGCTGATGAAATGTTCTAAAATAAATTATATTGGCAAACAATGGATTTCGGGGAAAAAAGTTATAATTGAAACTTTCTGTTTGCTTTCTTCTGAATAACAGTATCCCCAAAACTTCTCCAAAAAGACTATCAGAGTAAGAACATGAATTTTTATTGTACTTCACATTCGGCAAAATACAGTTCTTATTCAAGCAGGATTGGATTATTCCACTACAACTTCACTACTACCTTATTAAAGTAGTCCAACAAGACCGTCCGTCCAAGCAGCGCAGGTAACAGCTTATGGTTGTTTTCTTAAATTGCTTTATGTCTTCTATCTCTTCCTCTCTCATGTCTGGCCTCTGAGCTACAAACAGTTGCATGAGGTTAAATAGCTCTTCTACTGCCTAAAACACACAAAAATATTAGGTTAGAGTAATCTCTCTCAGTATGTTATGGTTTGTAACTTATTTCTATTACTTGTTGTGTATTACTACTAAGTAACTAAATAGCTACAAAGTAACACATAGAACACACACGTAAGCAAATTTAGATGGGAATACATTTTTAAGCATTACAACAAAGTTATAAAATCAGCAGACAACATTTTAACCTTAAAGAACCCTTTAGTTGTAATAATTTAAAATTCTGCCACAGAGCTTGTGGATATTTCTGATCTATCTTGAACAGAGCTTGCTTTTAGCCTTTACTATTTACTGTGTGGATTAGGACACATAGGTTTGAGATAACCCTTCTGAAGCTTAAATGGATGTTTTGACGTTTCCTAACAGTGCAGCTCATTGCTGCATACACGCACACACGTGTATATATATAAGACTCTGAAATCCTGATCCATGTGACCAAACTTCCCAGCTTTCCTCAAGGAGTGTAGGGGCTCATCTACACAGTGCCCTGGGTATGTTCATTCTCTGATGACGTTATTACATTCTAAGAAAGAGAATTCAGAAAGCTAAAACTCGCTGAAGCCCCATATGCACAGGAAACACGAAGGGCAGTGGAGTAACTAAAGTCCCCAGCAAGACAATCTGAGACTTCCGAGGCGAGACGCAGACAAGAGAAGCAGCTGGAATACTTCCAGGACTGTCAGGGTATAAATTTACTCTGTGAGCTAAACTAGACAGAAGCTCAACACACAAGATTACATGCACCCTCCTCCACGTAGTGAAGAAAATCTTTGTATCCTTTCTGTCCTCATACACCTAACAAAAGACCTCAAAGCAATGTTCACTGAGTAATCGTACGGAAATGCATATTTTGCCCCTTAAAAACTCTGCTTTTTCACTGTTACACGTGGACTATTTTAACTAGTATCTACTCTCTACTGCAAGCATCATAATGTTGTAGAGATAACGTGACTCCCAGCGTCAGGTACCCTTGCAAAGGGTACGAAAGCATTACCCAGGCGAACCCCAGGCCATCCTCTGTTCAAGTGCGATGGGCTGAATCTTGACCCTATTCCAGAAACCAAAAGCAAAGAAGAAACTCACTGGAAATTTCTACAACTTAGTGTCTTACAATGCAACACGCTTTCTCGAGACCACCATTAAAGGCTATTCCTTGTTTCTTGTGACTACGCTGGCGTACAGAATATTAAAGAACAGTGGAAATGCCAGTGTCTGCCTCCAGAAAAAAACCCATCTGCTCTCCAACTGCTACACAGTAAGGAAGGAAATCAAAAACAAACCCCTCACAAAGTACAGTTGTTGGACCTACACACACTCTAATTACTTACTCCCAGAAATCAAAATACAATACTTTCACCACTGGATACATTAAATAAGTCTTTCCATCGCTTTCATTAAGAGATGTTCAGTAAGAGAGGAAACACTAGCAAGGAAATGGTATTTTTTGGTCTCAGTCTACTTACCCCTGGGTACTGACTGGCATGTGGCGTGAGATTCTTAAAGGCCCACTGGATATTCTGGTGAGAAGCCAACTGCCTGGTGAACGCAGGGGACTGCTCACAGCAGAGGCGCAGGATGCCGTAGTAGGCAGGCAGCATCCCGCGGTTAAAGAGCACCACATCCTGATCATCATGGTCTGCGAGGATGTAATTGAAGGCAATGTTCTTTGTCACCACAGGATTCTGTACAATAAGGCGAACGTTCTCTGGACAGTCAACACACACATTGTACCAAAAAGACAGCAGAGCCTGTTTATTGTGGTTGGTGGCTATAGCTGGCTCGGAAAGTTTAGGCTGGAAAAGGTTCCATAAATCCATGAAGTAAGTAGAAAACATGAGTTTTTCAGTTTTTGAGATCAAACAGTATGTCATGAAACTGAAGTAGGGCACAAGTTTTGTAGTGCCGTGAACAGCAGCATCAACGTATAGCTTAGCTCTTGAGAGAAGGCCAAGAAGCACATTGTAGACTTGATGAAGAACTACTGTAGTATCTGGACTGAGCGGCAGATCACGCGTAGGTATGTGCAAAGAGCGAGTTGATCGGAACATCTGACGGAAGGAATTGCTTGGAATAAGCGACACCAAGAGATAGGCTGCAGCTTCAAATAAAAACAGATCTGTTACACCTTTGAAAAATGACACACATACCGAACAGTCATTTAATCAGAAGCTAAATTACATTGCGTGTTCCATTTACAGATTTCAAAGCATTTTACAGAATCTGGTATTACTATATTCACTCTGGAGATGAAAAAAAGAAAAACAATCAGAGTGGATGAGATTATTAGCATGTTACAAGTGGTGCTGAGATTTGCTTTCAGGCCTCTTCACCCTATATTCCTACCTGCTGCTTGCTTCTAACTATTGCAACGCAATGCATCCCATCACAGAAACACAGACATAGACGTTATCTATGACTAAATTGCATACTGCTTGATCAAAATGTCACTACCTCTTTAGAGATGTTTACAACTGGAGTCTTTCAAAGCCACACCTCCAGTTTCCATCTCACTCAAGCAGAGAAAATGTATTAAAGTTGGGTGTGGCCTGTTACCATGGACTCTCCTTTATGTAAGAATTTAGACATGGGAAAGGCTAAAAGCATGATCTTGGCAAGGGCCTGGTAGCGTGACTCCTGGCAGGACAAACTAGAACACCAGGACACCCCAGATTTGGGGAGAAGCACAGGCTTTGTGATCCACAAGTTCAAAGGACTCAACTAAAGATTACTCTGTGATGGGTGAAAAAAGAACACGTACTACTCCTACTGACAGTGCAACCATGTGATGGAAACTATTAAGAACTTCTTGGATTATTTCTTTTTATTCTTTGGGTTTTCCTGGATCTTGCAGATTAACCACATAAGGTAAAGAACCTACTAATGTATCGTTCAAGTTACAAAATCAAAGCGTGGTTTTTCAAAAACCAGGAAGCATGTCTCAATGAGGTGCCACAGTTGTATTACTATTTTAAAATACAGCAATCCTAAAATAATTACAAAAGGAAGAAAAGGCAAGCACAAAAGCATGTATTTCTTTTGTGATGGGAACACCACATACGTAGTAGCTTGCTACAACAGAAGAATAATTTTCTTCAGTTTAAATGAACTTACAAGTTCTCACTCTAGGATAGTTGTGTGCCAGAAGAAAACGTTCAACCCAGTTTTCCATATTTTGCAGCACCCAACTGTGAGCTAATTTGTTTCGAGGTGTTTGCACAGCCAACCAATCCAGGCACTGAGATGGGTTGTATTCAATGACCTGAAAGAGTGGAAAAATCAAAAAGAATACATTAACCTTGATACTATGTACCAATTGTATTAAAAACCCCTAAAAGTAACTATTAAGACTTAAAAAATATTTTCTTCAAAATCACACAGGGCTATCAAAGCACCTACAAGACTGGGGTGCTCTGGCAGGCAAGGAAAACCCTTATTAAAATTTCACTGTTTGTGCTTCTAAATCTTGTTCAGAGCTTTTGAAAGTTCAGCCTAAGGGCAGTAAGTTACTCTACATACCCCTTCTGTGTATTTTGAGATACTTGAGAATTGAAATGTTAAGGATTAGAAAACTGAACAGTCTTGTCTTTATAAAGATTTTTTTTTTTATTAAATAGCTAACACAAAACCTTAATGCTGAATAAGTATTTTTATAAAAGTTATATCAATGGAACATAAATGGTATGCAAATATGTTCACATAGCTTCATGCTGAGGGTAAAAACTGTTTTCAAAAACTGTTTTCTATTTACCTTGAGGTCCAGGTGCCCACACAAGCAAAAAGGAACTCTAAGGAATCACAGGCAGTAACTGAACTGCTGAAGCTGTTCCCAACTACTCCAGCCTGAACAAAGTGCTTTGGCTGGAACTCAGGACAAAAAGGAAAGTTTACAACCTTTGGAAGAAGGGGCAGATAACTCAGGAGGACTACTAGGAAGTCATGAAGTTATGCAGGGAGAAAATTAGAAAGGCCAAAGCCAAATAGCACCTAATCTGGCTACTGCTGTAAAAGACAATAAAAAAATGTTTCTATGAATACATTAGCAAGAAAAGGAGGGCTAAGAAGAATCTCCATCCTTTGTTAGATATGGGGAGAAACATAGTGGCAAAGATGAGGAAAAGGGTGAGGTACTCAATGCCTTCTTTGCCTCAGTCTTTAATAGTCAGACCAGTTGTTCTCAGGGTACCCAGCCCCCTGAGCTGGAATGCAGGGATGGGGAGCAAAATGAAGCCCCCATAATCCAAGGAAATGGTTAGTAACCTGTTACACCACTTAGACACACAGAAGTCTACGGGGCCAGATGGGATCCACCCAAGAGTACTGAGGGAGCTGGCAGAAGTGCTCACCAAGCCACTTTCCATCATTGATCAGCAGTCCTGGCTAACCAGGGAGGCACCAATTGACCAGAGGTTAGCAAATGTGATGTCCACCTACAACAAGGGCTGGAAGGAGGATCCAGGGAACTACAGGCCTGTCAGCCTGACCTCGGTGCTGGGGAAGGTTATGGAGCAGATCATCTTGAGTGCCATCATGTGGCACATACAGGACACCCAGATGATCAGGCCCAGTCAGCAGGGGTTTATGAAAGGCAGGTCCTGCTTGACTAATCTGATCTCTTTCTATGACAAGATGACCTGCTTAGTGGATGAGGGAAAGGCTGTGGATGTCATCTATCTGGACTTTAGTAAAGCCTTTGGCACTGTTTCCCACAGCATCCTCCTGGAGAAACTGGCTGCTCAGGGCTTGGACAGGTGTACTCTTCCCTGGGTAAAAAACTGGCTGGATGGCCGAGCCCAGAGGGTTGTGGTGAATGGAGCTAAATCCAGTTGGCAGCTGGTCACAAGTGGGGTTCCCCAGGGCTCAGTTTTAGGGCCACTCTTGTTTAATATCTTTATCAATGATCTGGATGAGGGGATTGAGTGCACCCTCATTAAGTTTGCAGACAACACCAAGTTGGGCGGCAGTGTTGATCTGCTTGAGGGTAGAAAGGCTCTGCAGAGGGACCTGGGCAGGCTGGATCGATGGGCTGAGGCCAACTGCATGAGGTTTAACAGGGCTAAGTGCCGGGTCCTGCACTTAGGTCACAACAACGCTCTACAGGCTTGGGGAAGAGTGGCTGGAAAGCTGCCTAGCAGAGAAGGATCTGGGGGTGTTGGTTGACAGCTGGCTGAACACAACCCAGCAGCGTGCCCGGGTGGCCAAGGTGGCCAACAACATCCTGGCTTGTATCAGGAATAGTGTGGCTAGCAGGAGTAGGGAAGTGATGGTGCCCCTGTACTCAGCACTGGTGAGGCTGCACCTTGAATATTGTGTTCAGTTTTGGGCCCCTCAGTACAAGAAGGACATTGAGATGCTGGAGAGTGTCTAGAGAAGGGCAACAAAGCTGGTGAAGGGCCTAGAGAGCAAGTCTTATGAGGAGAGGTTGAGGGAACTGGGGTTGTTTAGCCTGGAGAAGAGGAGGCTGAGAGGAGACCTTATCTCCCTCTACAACTACCTGAAAGGAGATTGTAGTGAGGTGGGGGTTTGTCTCTTCTCCCAGTCACTAGTGATAGAATGAGAGGAAACGGCCTCCACCTGCACCAGGGGAGATTTAGATTGGATATTAGGAAGAATTTCTTCACCAAAAGGGCTGTCAAGCACTGGAACAGGCTGCCCGGAGAGGTGGTTGAGTCACCCATCCCTGGAGGTATTTAAAAGATGTGTAGATGTGGTGCTTAGGGACATGTTTAATGGTGGCCTTTACTGCTGGGTTAATGGCTGGACTTGATCTTAAAGGTCTTTTCCAACCTAAACGATTCTAGGATTCTGTGATTCTAATCCACCTGAAGGACACAAGCAGCTGACATTACCAAAACTCTGGTTATAAAATCTTAATCTCCATTTAAAAATAAGTACATTAAGTACAACCTTCTCCCTTTTTTTTAGAAATTACAAACTGCTCTGTCAAGTTTCCTTAATAATAGCTGGAGGGTATCTCCAAGAAAGAGACTATCATTGTTCACTGTCTTCATCACTCAATGACTTTTTAATGACTTCTAGAAACTGGAGTGGCTGCAAAAGTACGTTCTGTACCCTAAATCTGTCTATGCATTAGCCATGGGGCCTCTCATCTCTGCCTACACAATTTCTACCTCTAGACCTGTGTCAGCATGGTAAGGATAATAATGCTGGCAATGCCAGAGACTGAACTGATGACTTCTACTGCTAAAAGCTTGGCCTTCCAACAGAAATCTGTCATTGACATGCTTCCTCTGTAGGTTCAGTTTGTGTACTGAGAATAAGGAGGGAAATAAAAAAGAGGATTGCTTAACAAATTACATACATAAACTTTGTGGATGATGACTGAAGCCTGAAGTGCATGTACTCTGTACCACAACTTGTGTATTATCAAAAACTCTCTTGGAACGGTTTCCTTATCGCTGAGAGAAATTTATCACCTACCACTCACCCATAATAAAGAAAGCAGCTAAATGTAATGCTTGACCTTGAGATGCGCTGTTTGAACTCTCTTTACCTGAGGTACAGCAGTTACAGCTAATTCATATTCAGCCTAGACACCTAACAAACACTTGTTACACACTTTCCCAGATTACCTAGTGGTTCCTATCCTGTAACTGCTCCTAACCAGGAGTAAAATACTTTTGATCGGGAATCCATATTGTACCCCACAGTGCTCCAGTGGGTAAGACAGGTTTGTGTTTGACCAGAGGTCTCAATTCTGCACAGGAATAATCTTTTAGAAACCCCAGCCCCACTTTTTAGAGTATTAAAGGGAATGAGTGTTCAACAGCTTGTCCTCAGCAGTCTTCATGCTGGACACACTGTTCTTAGTTATAAAGACAGAACTCAAACAGCAGTTAGCTGAAGTGAAAGCTTTAATTCCTCATCTATTGCTTAGATCAAGAAATTTATCCCTGTGCAACTTGGTTAAGGAGTCTCTTTCTCACTTTAGAAAAGTGAGCAAGAATGGTCCTGCACCACAGCAATTATCCACTAGATTCAATGTAGCAGTGTTTTATGGGTTAAAAATGTTAGAGAGTGTTTTAAGACTTTTTGTTAAAGAGAACAAAGAAGGTCAAACGAATATTCAAAGAACCAGTCCATAATGGGCAAAAACCCCTTAACAAACGATGGGCCTTGAAACGTTTTACAGTCCTTGCAAAAGGGTAACTGAGAAAAATAAGTGGGTTTTGCCTAGGAGAAGCATTCTAGACCCTTATTATGAATCAATTAATCTGCCATTAAACTAAAATTTACAGTTTTAACTGAAATACCAGTTAACCAGAATGCTGTTAAAATAACATCACAAGTTAGAGCAGAATTTAAGTGTCTATTAGCTGTTGCTGTTTATTTGGAAGAGAAATTTTTTAAAAATCATTTTAAAAAAATTAATGTCATTAAAAAAAATTAATTGATGCAACAAGGATGACAATTAAATGTAAAACCTTTTCACAGACTAGAAGAATGAACAAGAGAAAGACAATTTAGCTTCTGTTTTCTTTTACATATTGTACCTCCCATATCCTCTGCAGAATGTAAGAAGCAAAGGGTGGCATTCCTGGGGGTCCACCAGCAAATTCCATTAGCATGGTCAGCAATTTGAAAAAAGGATTGGCTGCCTGTAATGCATAAGAATAAAAACAGCCATTTTGATCTATTTCATTTCATCCATTATTTTTTTCAGAGACTTAAACCCCCAAACATTTGCATAAAAATATATTTCTATGAACTTCTGACATGAACGTTTATATTACTTTTAATCCCTTATTATTTAATCTGTAAATAATCCCCATATATATATAGACCTTAATTCTACTGTATCCAGGTAAAGAGTATCCAGATACAGAGTATCTGTATCCAGATACAGCAGAATTACCCCACTTTTTATAGCGAGTGCAAAGCAACATGATCATACTAGATAGGATCAGTCTAGTAGAAATATATAGTTACAAAGAAATAACTGTACACATTGTCTGGCACAGTCAGACATTATTCTGAACAAGGGTGTGAGGGGGGTGCAGAAATCAAGCTGTACAGTCTTGAAGAATTCACCAATTTATCCTGGTTTACGTACTTGGAAGATTTCGCTGTCTCAGATAAGCTATTATTTTTATGTATTTGCAGAACATGAAACATGGATCCTGAAAAGTTTATCCAAAAGCATCGCATTTTGAGGATTTACACTGATCATTATTATTGGCATACTGTTTTCCTCCAAAACCACCAACATTTCTACTCTAACATATTGGATCTAACATCAATTTTTTTTTTGAGTTTGCCAAGACTCACTGAGCTTTTAAAAATGCTTCCATAAAGTGGTTACTACTATTATAATATATTTTGTACCTCACCAAAAAACCTCTCTGGTGTGTATGTATATGTGCAAAGCAAAAAAAGCATAAAAATGTAGCAAATATTAGCATGACAGGAGGGAAGTAACTGTCATCTGATAGTGCCCATTCTATCACACAAAGCAAAGCTGTCATGAGAATGATTTAGTACGTGCTTCTTTTCCAGCCATGATCATGCCTCCTCTGTTAGACATGCCCTCAATTTTTCCTGATTATTTTTTCTTTTTTGACAGCAGGGTACAAGAACGTCCTTGTGTGAGCATACACTTCTCCACTCTGCATATATGTGGAATCCATTTGGAACTTGCAGTATTTTTGTTGTTACTAGGGCAGGCATTTATTCTCACCGAGAAACGTGTTTGCATGCACAGAACTGCAAAATAGTGCCCCAAAACTTGAACAACCAGACAATAATTACATATCTCCACTTATTCTAGCATACACGTTTTATTGTTACCAATTTTTTTTTTAATTCATATAGGTGGAGAATCTAGAAATATGTTACTTGGCTTTGAATAAAACTTTCATATTAAACTGCATACCAGATTTCTGCTTTAGAAAACTTAACATACAGTGCAGTTAGACTTCATTTAATATCACAAAAACTTCCATGGATCATCTTCCATGCAAGATTTTTGATTAGCAAAGGACTATTTAAGTAATTTAAAACAGAAAAATATTAATACAAATTATTTAATATACAGGTAGTATGTTTACATACCTCAGGAGTCAACTTTGCTATAGATGTGAAAAGCATGGACACAATCTTAAAAACAAAACAAACAAAACTCACTTAGACTTGTGCTTATTCAGTTAAAATAATAAAAATCACCCCATTACACTTATTAGATAAGATTAGCAACAAATAGCTATAGTTTCTGACACTTACATGTTCTGCGAGTCGATTATTGTACCGACACAAACTGAAAATGAGATTGCAAGTTTGCCTGATGTTGATACCGTCACGGATATGTTGAAACAAAAAAGGAAAACCCTGCAAGAAATAATAAGATATTAGTACACTGTCTGCAATTACATGTGTGCACATATGTATGTGCATTATTTTTGAGGCTTATACAGTCATATTTAAATGAATTACCTTTCCTCCTGTTAATGCTGCCATGTCGTTTTGTGACAAAGTCAAATGCCTAAAATACAGAAACACCTTTACTATTTTACTTCAGAGGTTATTAAGGAAGGTTAAGGGGAAATACAGGACTGAGTGTTAGTTCATGTTCTTAAATATCACAATGTACAAGAGAAAATAAAGGTATTGACATAAAGCTGAACAAAAATAATAAATATTTTGTACTTAGGCCAAATAAAAAAAAGAAATCCAAATATGGTCAACTGAACATGTTCAAGGATTTACTCTGTGTCTTTTGTTTGGTCAACAATGACAAAACATTTATCTTTTAAATGGTTAAAATATAATGGGCTCATATATGAGCTCATTTGTGCTGTTAAAAAAGCACACAAAAGAGAAACCCCAAACCCATAAAATCTCTAATGCCTTTCTAACTAGCTTGGATTAGAATTTACTTTGGTTTTTTAGAAGGTCTTGCCTTTCTGAGCGAGACTGTTCAACTAGAAGAGCAATTAGGGCAATCATCTTTTCAAGTGCAGCAGGCCTGTATTTTTCTTCTGCTAAAGAGAGTATATCTTCCTCTTCCTCCTCTTCTTCCCCTTCTTCCTCAGAAAGTACTTCAACCTGTGGCTGAAGGAAAAAAAAAAAAAACAAAACCAAAACTTCCCTGTGGACATTTTAAGCCATAATTTCGAAGAGCCTGTACGTGGTTTTGCATGTATTCTGTCCTTTCTTTTATTCAAAACAACTTAATAAACTTGCATGAATCAAACGAGGTAAATATCGAATAACTTGATTTTCATGGTGAAGCATCGATTTTGCATAAGCTACATTGTATTTACAAATGCAAAAGCCAACTGGCTGAAGTCACTAAATAGCAAGTAAATTTAAAAGCCCAATTTGTACAGTAGAAGTAAGCCATTGCATGACAAGGGCAATGTCAATTGCTTCTACTTAATATCTATTTCTATACTAAATAGAAAACTCTGGTTTATAGCATAGCCAATCCAGCATCCTTTTTTAATATTGTATCCACTTAAAATCGAAAAAAATTTTAAAAAATTGTTTGAGCGAAGCAATTTTAATTTAACAGCTGAAAGATAGTGCTGTGTCTCTTGAACCAATGATCACATATGTAAAACATGAAAGACCAGTTCTCATTCACAAAATAATTCAAACTTACATTTTCAGGTCCTTTAGTTCCCATGTAGAAATGGACCATAGTGGATATGGCTTGCAGCGAAAGCAGGAACTGGCTCTGAAATATGCAGATATTGAATTACTTGAAAATACATACATGCATATACATACCCAATTCTCAAAACTACCAGGCTATACTTACTTCCTCTTCTCCCATTTTGGCAAATTCATAAAGAAAGGCAAAGTATTCCGTGAGATGTTTACTGTGAGGCTTAACACCATGCTCCATAATTGACAAGAGTGTCTTCACAAAGCGTGTTACACAAGAGCGACTGCCGATGTCTTCCACAGGACCGTCCATGTCATCCGAACTGAAAACAAAATCCAACTTAGACATTTCACACAATACATGGAACATAAAATCATCTTGAACCAGTCCAAAAAAATATTCAGAAAAATTTAGAGTTTTCTACTCTGTCCTACTATCATACTCAGATCCCTAACATTTTCTCTTATGCCAAGTATAGCCTGGGTAACAACGTGGCTTAAAGTAAGGTAGCATCCGTCACTCAAAATGTTGAAAGGTTAATAAAAGAGTATTCTCAGTCAGGAAAAGAATTCTTAAAAAAACCACCTTCTTAAAATTATCTTCTTGATTTGCATGTCTAATTTCCCAAGTTTCAAGAAAGAATGCTGTTATAGCTAATTTTACTGTGGAATTAAGGAAAGGCAGTCTCCTAAACACATACACAGGATCCTGACAAGGCAGAAAAACATGCACTTTCAACCTTAGTCATCTACTGAAAGTTGGATCTTGTCACTGAACAAAACAAGTGACAGAGTCTTTTAAAGTAAGGCTTCGAGAGAAAATTAAATTCTATTTTTTGCCATGAAAACGTATCTTCATGGTCTGAATTTTTTTATGGCAGTATAGTTATTACAAAATCAGCTGGTTTTGCTCTGGAAAAACGTTATTATCAGGATCACAAGCTTGAACCAAGAGATGAAAGAAAAACCAGTTTCTTCTCCTCATTATGTATCAAAAAGAATAAATATTTCACAATTGGAGACAAAGTGACAGTTTTCTTGATAATTGTTTTGTTCTGCTAATCTAATGGTTTTTTTTCTACTTTTTGACAAAAACTGTGATTTAGATATATGACACGACTGGACTCATCTCCAAATTCTTTTACTGGAGGTACAAATTAAAATTTGCACCTATCTGCCTTTAGATCCAATTTATAATCAGATTCTCATGCGTAAGTAGTGAGATTTACACTTGCAGCATATTACTGGCAGTGAAAAGAAAGACTATACTGACAATGTAGTCTAAGGGAACAAATGTTTCAAACAATGTATCTTTAGACTTTTCCAGATCTTTTATCTGGAATGTATCTTTTAGACAGTATGGCTTTTCCAACCATAATAATATTTTAAAGTAGAGCATTTTGGGTGAAATAATAAAAAAATTAAAATAGTATGATCTTAGGTTCACAAGACCACTTTCAATAATTCATCAAACAAAAGTGATTGCTCTAACGCATGTAATAAATTGAAGGTTTCAGGTGTTGTTATTTTACCAGTCTTCCATTCCTGGCTGGAGGTAAAGATGTGCATGCACTGGTCTCAGCCTCTGTATCACATGAATACACAAACGCTGGAACATCTGCAAATGCATAAGCAAATGAACTCCACATGTTCATTCTTTTACATATATGTCAATACATATTTTTAAGAAAAGAATATTCTGTCTCCAAGTACCACTTCCAGCTCTGTGTGATTTAAAGTTAAAGCTGAGATGAGACGCCCACATTCCATTTCTTAGTGTATTAACACATTGTATTTTAACAGAATAGTTAAACCTGGTTTTATAAACACATCTGATAGAGGAACTTGAAAGCCAGTTTTTAATATTGGTGTGCACAGTACACTACTGAAACATCACTTAAGACAAGACTGCTGCTCATAAACATTACTATTTCTTCAATCTCTACTTTCTGAAATGTTTACATATTTTTAGCAAGGTTTTTTTTGTTTTGCCTCTGGCTATAAGAATTTATGTGAAAACTCTATCTTTAAAGTTCCTTCCATTAATATTTTAGTTCATAAAATGTTAATCAAGGATTAGAGCTTTAACTGAGGTCTTGCATTGAGTTCTCCCACGAAATATATTCCTTTAATAATGGGTTGCATACAGAAACTAGGTGTGGAATATGGAAATATTACTTCAATAATTGGAAAAGTTAAACCAATTGAAGGCTTCAGGTGAGATAAAATAATTGCTAAAGTTTTTACCTGAACGACTTGCAAACAAAGTATACTTATAGGTGAAACTATTAATAGTATTTGTATCTGTGAATATCTAAATGGTACTAATGTAGGGTTTTTTCAATTTTAAACCTTTCCAGAAAAGGGTACAAACGAAGTTTTGCAGCATACCTTTATAAAATTAAATCTATCTACAAAACCCAAAGGCAGAAGTTTAGAAGTGAAGCTTTCTGTTAGGAGTACCGAAAGTACAAAATTTATCATTTTTTTATTTTCTGAATGTGTGTCTCAACGCATTATTGTTGAACCAATTCAGAAGAAAAACATTTTTAATGTGAAGTGTTCGAATTTGTAGAGATCATGTGGGAGTTGTAGAAACCTTAATTTGTATCTGTTGTGACATTCTGTGATCCTAACTGTAAAATTAAGGCACTCTAGTAATATCAATTTTGTTTCAAACAATTATAATCCTCTCATGGCCACATATTTTCTCTAAATTATACGCAAGAATAGAAAAGAATAAGAATTACAGGTATTAATAAAAACTTTCAGAATCATGGGATGCGTCATAATCATTGTCCATGTCTGTTCATGAGTCAAGTAGTCACTTGACTTACAAAGGAACATTTTTTCTTACCTGTCTCACAATCTGATTGGGACACTTTATTAGAATCTGCATTGGCCACCAATCATCATCAGCCATACGATCCAAAAACCACTGCAGAAGATACATACTTTGTTAGTTTTGTTCCAAACTTGTTCTAGTCCAATCTTCTTTTTGCATGATATTAAAGTCTGAAGAGAGATTGATGTTACTATTATTAAGGAATAAGCAAGTATCAATTCAAGGGAAATACGGATCAATAGCAGTAAACATGAATATAAACGTATATCCAGTATCTTCTTATCCCTGTGTTCTGCATGCCGTTATTCCATTATCTGGAAGGACACGCTTATCCTGAAAAGTGATGTCAACAGAATAAAAAAAACGCTTACAAAGAAGCATAAGCTGAAGAATCTTGTAGAATAGGGATAGGCTTAAACAAGAATGTAGTTCATGAATTAGATCCCATTTTAAAATGCAGAAAAGCCTTACTACCTCCAGAAACAGAAAATGTATAGAAATAGCAGAGAATGATTCATTCAAAGTTAGACTCAGCAAATAATACAGCTGAGTGTTCTGACTCGATGAATTTTGTTTTATTTGCAAGGAAATACAGCTTAAAGAATCCAAGTTGTTGTATTTTATTTGTATCTGAGTATCTTTCACTATATTAAATGTCTTCACTCATTTTAAGCACCTTAGGACTATACCATTCTAATGAAACTGTACCACCCAAATACTGAACGTTACATGATAATTTAACAATATAGAATCAATTTATAAAAGAACAATGAATTTAATTCATTTGTACTGAATAAGGTCTAATGCAGGATTCAATATGTAGTGGGGTCCTTGTACATTCAAACTATCACAGAAAGTTTATCACAAATTTCCTTCAGTATTTCAATATTGTTTTCACCAACACCACAGTGAATTCTTTCGTCTGTGGTTTCTCAGTCCCTCTCCACTTTGTCTCAGACTCCCTTCAAGCAGCATCCTAAAAAAATTTCTATTAAAAAACATGCCTCCATTTTTCTCTCCTTCTTCTAGGAGTTTTCAGTCTTTCTACATTGGGTACAAGATCCTCAGCTTCACAAGCAAGGCACTCTATGAATTTGTTTTCAGCTAGTTCTAATATTAGCTGTTCTTTTTCCCCTTCTAAGCTTCTTCACTGCACCTCAGCCTTTTATCTCACTGCTCTCTTCGCTTGGATTCAACACCAGTCCCTGCCACTCTAGTCCTTGAACATTAGACTGTGTTTTCCATTTCTCCTGTGCAATTTCATTTAAACACCTCTTTAATTATGCAAATCCGTAGACAATAATCAAATAAAGAGGCTGTGACACTGTGTGTCTTCTAGTTCAGCGACAAAATGATTTTGGCCTGTGGTCTCACCGTAGGCTTCTGAAAATAAAAGTCAAGTCATTCCCCAGAATCTGCAGTATTCAGAGAGGGTGAATTTCATCTCATAGTGCACAAATATGCCAAATACAGTAGTTCATAGTCCAAAATATTCCAGGGATACGAACCTCCAGGAAAGTTAAACAATATACAGAAAGTTGGTTTGTACTTTGCTGAGTTCCTAAGTCACTTACTTCACAAGCTGCCTGACTGTTATTAAACTGTTTTGTTAACAGTTCAATCCACTGAAGCATTGTAGGCTGTAAAAAGAAATACAGAAAAACTTAAAATAATAAATTGCAACTTAATCTTTAAACATTTCTAAATGGTCAGTTAGATAACTGAATCTTAAGAATGTAGTAACAAACACTAAATGCTTTATAAACTAGTCATATGTTGCTCCTACACAAAAGTAACAGTACATACACTGAAACTAACCAAGTAGTACCTACACATTTGGACTAATTGTCCAATTACACATTATTACATATCTTACTAACCCCAGACAATCTAGAATTAGTAGCATTATACCACCATAGATGAGAAAGAAGCAACATCTGACTGAGAATAAAGATGTTTCAGATAGAACAGAACCTTCTTGTTGTTCATGCTAGTGTTTATAACTTAAATATTCATGAGCGCAAGTGTTGTTCAATGATAAACACTCCCCTCTACATCAGACTTTAAGAAGTGCTTGTTAAGATCCGAATCATCCAGGAATTTTCAAATGAAAAGATCACAAGATCTGTTGCTCTTGATGCATTGCTGAGGCAAAGTAGGCTAAAACCAGAACGTGCATTTTTTCAGTTGTGCAGTGTTTACTATAAATGTATTAAATGACACTCTTTAAACAGTAACTTTGTACCATCTATGGTACTTAATACATCTCTAAATCACACTTTTAAAATTAAGAAGTACAGACATACTTTTCACTATATTCATGCAGTTACTTAACGAGAATTTACAAGTAGATAGAATACCTTTTCCTTTGAATGAATAAATGTCTCTAGTACAAAGGAAGTGCTTAACTGGAAAAAAAAAATATTGCACTGTTAATTACAGAATGCCCAAATTAAAATGTAAACAAGGTAAAATTTAAAATAAGCATGATATACTTTTGAAGTACTTACCTTTGCTGTCATCAAGGAAACTGCTTTTGGATCTGGTAGCGTGCTTGGGATGCTACTACACAACTGCCACATAAACCTAGAGTCAGTAATTTTATTTGTTAATTAAAATAAATAATGAAAATCTGCAAGAAGAAAAGAAGCATTTAATACATTTTTTAAGAAAAACTTACCCAAAATATGTATGTTCAAAAATGTTCTTGTCTTGAAGAAACTGCATGTTATCATGCCATATCCACTGAAGAAAAAATGCTAACATCAGATACAAGAAAGCAGTTTATTTCATAAGCATGATTTTAAGAATATTTAAACGCTTGCCCTGACGTGTTCATACAAACCCAAAATTTTTTCTTATGAAAAATTATTTCTAGAATCATTTTCTTTATTTTAAAGGATTGGTTCAAAGTTGTATTATTCATACTATAGCAAGTATTAGTTTTGCCTGCCAGATGATGGCGGAATCAAGCTCAAAACCTTCTCTTTCTGTGATCTAATTTTTTCAACTCAATTACTTACATTTTTAGGCTTACATTTTGAGAACTGGTCCAACATGTTAAAAAGGACCAAAGTTTAAGACTATATTTTGATGTCTGCAATAGCATAAAATAAGTTCTAAACCCAAAAAAACTCTCTAAACACATAGTTTCACTAATTGAGATCAGTTTGACTTTCTAGCAGCCTAGCTAGTATGTCTAAAGGTTGAAGTTCTGACCCAAAGCCTGATGAGCTCTGTGAACTTTTGATAAATTCCTGAAGAGTAAGATTTGACTCTCCATCAGCCAGAAAAGGATTTCACGTCAGGTCCTCCCATTCCTCTCTCCAAAATGATGTTTTTGACCAAATCTGTTTGTAGCATTTTTCACAAAAAAAACCAGTTTAAAAGTTTAACTCTGATGAAATCTGTTCTTGTTTTTAGGACTGAGAAGGATAAAAAGCATGATCTGATTTGCTGGCTAGGGAAGAAGAGACTTTTTAGGTTAAGAACCTAACGTGACAGATGATAAAGCAATACTTCTGGCCAGGAGGAGCAGGGAAACTGGCTTTCCAGGTGATAAAAAGGGAGAAGAATGTCTTACAAATCCCATATCGGGGATATATCTAGCACAGTGAGATCCCTAGTGAAATACTCCGCTCCTGTGTGCTGCCTCCTCCAGTTCCTCAGACCATACATGGCTTAAATAGTATCTTTATGTAGGTAGCCTGGTATCATTACTGAGGAGAACAGGAAGATGTAGCTGTTACCAATTTTTGTTTCCCCTACCCTTTTTACTAACACCTGGGCTACTCCATGACTACGGAGAGGAAGGGAGCCTTTTCTGACTGATGCTCCCAATCTTAAGTACAAATAACGATGACCTTATATTGCTTTCACTAGGATTTCACAACCCACTAGCAAAAGTGCAAACAGACGCTGGAACTGTTCTCTTACTCTGTCGCCCCTCAAAGCAGTAAGTTGCCGAGGAATGAAGGATGAAAAAAATAGTGGCTCATGAGAATACTTCCTGTAATATTGCAACTGTTCAGAAACTGTTGATAAGCACTCACAAAAACCACTGTTCTACCACTTTTTACAAGTATGAAGCAGAATGATTCAGATATTTGAATTTTAAAAAAAGGAAACGTCTAAAATTTACATACATGTTAATTTACTTCCATCAAACAACAGACATCTAAATTAAAGGATTGTCATCTTATTGATTTAATTTTTTTTTGTTTTCCTATGTTTATTCTGATTCCTGATTTTTTTTAGGATTTCCTATAGTATTTTAAAACCAGTGTTAAAACAAATAAACTTGTACCTCCAGCAATTCTGATGAAACATCAAATTTGTAGTCTTTGCCATTTTCCTCCTCTGGTTCCATCCGTTTATAAAACAGCATGTAAGCACTGTGCGTCTTTAAGAAAAAAACATCTGTATAATTTTTGCTTTGAGAGATAAATCATGAAGGTAGAAATATAATCATATAGCAAGTATTTGGAAGAGAAATACCTTTTCAAAGGAGAAGTCCATAAATTTATCAGTAACAGAATCATAAGTTTTTGTCTGTCAAGAAGAAAGTAAAACCATTAATTACAAGCTTTTTTAATGCCCTGGTATTTGACAGTTTGAGATAAATGTGCAAGCAAAATATTTCATGACATTTGCACAGAGCCTGCTGACAATTTATTTCTTGCTCAAAGTAGTTGTCTTTCTTTTTTTCTTCTACAGTGACCTATTCTGATTTTTCAAAGTTGCTATGCAATATTCTGACCTCTATCTCATACAATTTCCTGTACCATCCATCTCATTGACACCTCTACTTCTTAGGCACCTAAAAGTATTTACCCATTTGCCAAACAAAATAAATTTTTGTTTTATTTCTGCATATTCTCTTTATCAGTCATGAGGATTTTTCTTATTCACAGGACTGTTTTAGTAAGATACTGCATTATTAATAATGTGTTTTATATAATGATAAATAATTATTTTTAAAAGTATCAATTCAAGCATAACCTGAGAATGTTTGTATGTCATTAAACAGTTATTTCTATTAATACTGTGTAAAAATATTCAGACTGATGTCAAAGAGCAGTGGGCTGACCCAAAAGGCAAAGCTGATACTGTAATAAAAAACCTTGCACTACTGAAAGCAAACAAATATCAATTAAAGAAAAGTTATCTTCTTACAATAAAAGGAACAAGAAAAATGATTTAAGCCTGTAGATCCATTAGCTTGAAAATCACTTACTAATACCAGAGCTCAAACTTTCCTGCTGAACAGGAGCATAAGCTGTACACAGATCTGACAAGTGTTTAGTTCGATTCTGTCACCGATGAAAAAGGATCTGACCGCAAGAAGTTCACAGGCCAGAATCTGGAAATTACTGACACAAGGCATAGGCAAAGATCAAAAAGCCCTGTTTTTCCAGAAAAGGCATAAGCTTGAAGTGATTGCTCCTTCAGTCAACAAGCTATCAAAGCCATCAAAAGCTATCAGCCATCCCAACAAAGGTTTCCTAATTAGTTGCACACTCACCTTTTTATAAGCCAATAAATAATGATGATAAAACCCAGAAATAGTAGTGATGAAACACCTCTTCCTTGAGAGACATTGCTAATTCATTTTGATTCACTAGCAATACCTACGCTATTCTTTTGACACCTGTCTTTTAAAACTCTGTAAAAATGTCTGGATTAATAATCACAAATTAAATGATAGTTGGTACAGGGGAAATTAAGACCCTTGTCCTTTATCAGTTTAACTTCTATTCTACAGAAAGTGGAGAAAAACTAGGGAGCTTGCATCACCAGCTTGGAAGCATTCACTCTGCCAAGTCTTTCAGCCCCCAAAGGAGGGGGAGACCCTTTCAAGAGGTCAATGGTGGAATTGCTATCTAGATGAACTAAGATAAAGTATCACCTGCACAACAAAGAAGTTCAATAAAACCCAGCTAACATGTCTCTCATATACACTCACAACAGATGGCAGACCAGAGGTGAATGCTACAGAATCCTTCACAAAAGTCTTCAGATAGATACTGTAATGGTTGAACACAACAAAAATAGAAGTCAAAACTTACAGTCATTTCTCCACCAAAACATTCTGAAGCAAGCTGGGCAGAATCAAACGGTTTTACTTCAGCATCATTGAAAAGATACCTGTAAAACAGTGAGCTTTTGAAACAGCTGCTGTTCTTCTCTAAAGGCAAATAAAGCGTAACGACCACTTGAAATGATTCTTCAGATTTAAGTATTGCTATTAATTTCTAATACCTTGTTTGAATCACAGCAAACTAAAAACTGATCCCAAAAAAGTGGCTTCCTTTCAATAAGATCAGGAAGTCAGCATTTCAACAGTTCTTGGTTTTTCTTTTAATCAAAAGACACCTTACTTTCCCCATTTCTCAGCCTGACTCTGGTACAGATAGGGTTTTAATGCAGCCAAGATGATTTGCCTTGCATTTTGAGTGAAATGGAAATAAAAATTTTAAAAAGGAGAACCATTCCATATAATAGTAGAGCTCCAACTGGAAGGGGATAGAGGAAAGTGGTACACTGCTATGGATTCCCTCTGCAGCAGGGACTGGGCCACCGGTAGGAACCATTTCAAAAATGCTCCAGCTAGCTATTCTAGAGAACAGGAATAGAGGAAATCTTGTCTCCTATTCCATGGCCTCCTCCGAGAATCTGTGATATGACATCCAGAAATGACTGGGAGAGAGAGTTCCCTGCTTTCTCATATCACCTAGCAAGACCCTCCCATATTTCCATGCCCATGTCTCATCCCTTTCCCAGGCTGCCTCCCCTAACTTCTTCTCCCTCTTCACAACCATGATATGCCCAACTTTCAAAATTAGAAGGGGGATGTCATAGGTTAAAAAAAATATTTTAAAAAGAAAATACTACACTGCATTTATTCCTCTTTCTGTCACTTACGTCTAAGAAGACGCTGTCTCTTTTTTTTAATCTTTGAAAAGAAGGGACAGAAAAATAAGTGGTATCAAATATTCCAGTATGTCACTGTAAATTACATCTAGGAGGAGCTGGCCAGTAAGAGAAGATCATCAGATAGATAAACTAAAAAATGAAATGTGAAACCAATTCCACATATAAAAAGCACAGTAAGAACAGATTTAGATAACCTAGGTATTGTAACACCATTTCTGCCACACAGGATGCAACAAGCTTAAAGCAAATAAAAATTCAAATTGTTGCTTCACTGAAAAGGTCCAAATTCCACAATCATAAATGTAATTGTATGCTTGGACAGGGGTAACAACCAGATTTTATGAAGGACAATCTATTAAGTCTTACTATTCATTTGTACAGACAAAAGAGAGTCATTGATATTCATGCCAAGAAATAAGCATTGTAACGTGAGACTAGCATGGCATTCTCCTGCTGCCCCTGTGTCCAAGGCACTCCACAACTATTACAGCTACAACAAACAAACTTGTATGCTAGGAAATTAATATACTTTCACCTATCCAACATCTTGTGCTTTTGAGGAAAACCTACAGCTACATCTGACAAGTTTTCTATATCTGAACTACATCTTAACAAGCTTTAGTTATTGAAACATATGGAATTATAAAATTTTGTTTTGCTTAACTCACCATTTGTTGTTTTTGTAAGCATGGGGATTGACTATATCTCTGATAAAACTGTAGTAATGCCCACCATCTGCTGTTCCTGTATGGACCGTTACGCCTATCAGATCATATTCATAGCTTTCAGTTTCTTTCAAATATTCACCATCTTCCTTAAAACCTGAAATAATTTAATACAATATTTAATCAGTTATTTCCTGAACACCTGAACTTCAATATTATACAGTTCCTGTAGTTGCACCTAAATTTTTTTCTTTTCAGCTCTCCACGATGACAGCCAGAAACTCCATACCCAGAACAAGCAGCATAGATCCCAACTCTTGTGAAGCAGCTACAGCTTTTTTTGCAAAGCATCACTACTGAAGAGATCAGGACTAATAAGTAAGTTATTCCAAGTTATTTATGGTGGCAGTTAGCCATTTGCTGAAGTTCAGGTATTACCCTGCAAAATCAAAACAGGCCAGTGACAAACTGTATGTAACTATTTGTAATTTCTCTCATACTTTTAAAAACAGATTTAAGATCATTCAAATTGAACAGTATATGAAAAGAAAAATAACTGGCTGGTTTTCTCATATTAAATAAAATATGTGACTTCGGGGCTATAGGTTCATTAAAACTTATGTTTGATTTTATTTTCTTGAAAAGAAAATCACTAATTGTTTGCATATGTTATGTATACAGAAAGTAGTACACAGATGAAAGAGACAAAGCTTGTTGAATTAATTTTATGAGGCATACCTTCTTTTCTGTCATTTTTTCCCATGAGGAAATCTTCTGTGTACGGTGTCATATCCAAACGTAAAGGGAATGAAAAATGCGTATTGACCTTCTCCTTCATCATGGTTACCATATTAAATGTGTATCTCATTGTGTTGAAGCTTAAGATACGAGGTAGTTTCTTAAAACATGCCCTGAAGGAATAAAAATAATCATGATCTATGAAAGCGTAGCGGCTTGAATTGTATTTGCACAAAGACTTTCAACACATTTATTTCAAACATAGAATTGAAAATCTGTTGCTAAGTCACATGAATATAAAATTCAGCTGTCGTAATGCCCTAGAGCAGGACGGTCTAACTGACAGCATAAAGGTCAAATTTAGCCTGTTGAACAATTCTGTTTAGACTATCATCGTGCCTTGAAAGAAACATCAAATTTACCCATATGGCATGAATAACAGTTTTCTAAAACAATATTGTAAAATGAGTCATGAGTGAATTTAACAATGCAAATGCCCTCATTAGAGGGAGGTACTATCCTGAACTGACAAATTTCAAAGTAGAACGTATCTTGTATTAAAATCTCATAAACTTCACAATAATGATGTTAAAGTAGGTTACTCTTTCACCCATGTCATTTTAACAGCTACAAAAATAACTATGAGGTTTTTCATGTCTAAAAGAGAAATTTTGTTGGTTGCAATGTAGAGACAATATAGAATTTTTATTTAGCTTTCTCTTTATTAGCAGACTTTTTAAAATATGGAAACATTTTTACAACTACCAATTTTATTCAAGAAATTTGGGGTTATGTATCAAACCTAAGCACTTATCCTGCATAATGAATAACACAAGTTATGAACAACCTCTGAAAGAACTCGATCTTTTAAAAACAGAAGTAATGGATTTCAAAAGGTACTAATTTCTACAAATGTCTTCTTATTTACATTTAAAAAGGTCACAAACATTTTACTCTCTGGGTGATCTTTTGCCAAGATAATCTTTGTTTTGGAAATTTGATTTCTTAGTTATGTGCTCATATGCACAGGGATCACATCCTCAGAGGCCCACACAGTAGCAAACTGAATGAAAACACAGTCCTGTCTCATCTAAAGGATTACTCTTGTTCCAACAGTAATTTCAGTAATTTACTAAAAAGAAACATTAGAAATATTTACTTCTTAAACATACCTTTTTTCAGCCCGCACTTTCTTCCCACAATGAGAACACGTATACATGTTGTCACCTTCCAAGGTGTCTTTAATAGTTACTTCATCAAGAGATTCCTACATATAATAAACAAAAAAAAAAAAAAAAGAGAGAGAGAGAAGGACCTTATGTTTACCGTAGGTATTTATATCTTGTGCTTGCATGGCCTGCTTTACAAATGCCTCTTTTTCAATCTTACAGGAAGTTTAAATCAACATTTCCATAAGTTATGAAAGTAAAGGTGGTCAAAAGCATCAAGAAGTTTGCAAAAATAACATGCACCTGGACTAAGAGAGGAGTTTGATAGGAAAACCAGTTCCTAACCTGAAGACAAAATTAAGGAACCAGTTCATAAAAATGGCACTCAATATTCCAAGCTGTCCCAAAGAATTCAAGTGCTTTAAATTCAAATTCCAAGTGTGGGGATTTATAGTTGTTTAAAAAACTTGAAAACCTAATATTATTTTGGTGTAAGATTTCATTTATCTTAATAAGCAACAGCACGTCTACATGTAAAATCTTTTGACATTTATAGTTCTCTCATTGCCACAGGATTTTTAAAACACAGAAGGGAGCAAGTGATTACTGACTATAACACAGTCTTTGGCCAATTCCGAACAGCACTAGCTGGTAGCATGCAGTGTTGAAAAGATGAAACAATTTGACCAGAGCACTTAGTAATATCAACCTAGAAATACACCAAAATTAGCGTACAAGCACAGAAAGTACCAACATACTAATAGAGTATGATGCAGTCTCTTATACTTTACTGCCCCTATTTATAATTGTGATCTATGGTACATATCTCAGCCTGGCATTACTTACATAAATATTCTTCATATCTGCCACCTGGCACCTTACAGTATAGAACTCTTCAGCAGTCTGACTTACATGCTCACAGTCCTAAATCAGAGTAATGAAACAGAAAAGCAATGAAGTAACTTATTTTGAGAAGTTAAAAAAAAAAAATCTTGAAAAGATCAGGATAGGGAAAGAATACTTACCAAAGAAACAACATTGTTTGTGATAACACCTCCAAACAAACTTTTCACTGTATTTTTCTGTGAATGAATTAATACATTCTGTCAAGGAAATTTGAGCAAATCCGTAAGTTTTCCATCTCCCTTTTGCTCCCTCTTAATCACTCACCAGTTCTGGAGACATTTCTTCTATTTTTGTTATTAGGTCAGTGAAGAATTCAGTCATATCCTTCTGCTCGCCAGTGTTCAATGGCTGCTTATCCATGGTATAGGTTTTACAGAAAGGCCTTGGATTGTATGCCTTACATTCGCTTTCCTTTAGGGGGAAAAAAAAAAAAAGAAAAAAAAATCAGTGCAAATCCTTATAGTTTTAAATTACACAGATATACCGAACATACATACAGAAATGTCTGTTTAAAAAGGGACATACTTTTACATACAATATCTCCATATGCCTAGCAGGCAATAAAGTTGTATAAGTGCTTAAATGTTTCTGATGAAATGTAAAGAAATTTTTAACTAACTGGTTATCATTATTATGATATTCATTATAAAATATCATTCATAAAGTATTATTCAATATCTAATAAATACTTAATATAGTGAATCGTTAAAATAAAGTATCTTGGCTGAAGATGTGACACATCCAGTTTCTGCATCTGTTCACATACAAAATCTAATATGAGGAACATCAGCCTGTACTTATGTATTTCTGGACATTACTGGCTTAAATCTTGACAAATACTTAATTCTCATTCTATGGCATAAAACGATATAATCTAGTTCTCAACTGCAGGTGTTCAGTCAGAGAAAAGAATTTGCAGGATAAAGCAGTTCTTTAGAATACATCCCCCATCCCACTGCTTTGCACGCTGGGAATGCAGAACTTATTTACAGCGGAAGGAACTTTGTTCTTGTAAACCACGATATACGTACTGTTTTCTTTTGAAGATGTGTGGCAAGACAGTGCTTCCTGTAAATATTATATTTTTTGGAATGAAGTCTTTCTTCAAGATTTTAATAATGGTAAATCTTCATATGATTTTATATTATTTTATGCTTTTGTAAATACCTAGATTTATTTTTCTTTCATGACGATTCGTGGCAGGCACTACATGTCTAAATTCCTTTCCTATATTTGTCTTCAAGGTGGTTTTGAATTTCTTTCACAAAAGCCAGTGCCAAGAAGAAAACCACTTAGCTCTCCTCAGTTTTCATTTTGCATCATTTCAGAACTGTTTCACTATTTTAACAGGAGTGAACACCTGTGAACTGCCTCGATTTTATTTGGTTCTGGAATTTCAAAACTTTTAGTTGCTCTTAAATGCTTTATTTCAACAGATTAACCTTTAAAATATTGGAGCAAGGAAAATGCAATGAACAAATATATTTCATTTTATCACCAGGGAAACTGGGGCAAACAAATTGTTTCAAGATTAAACAAAGAATCAAGCTCAGAACCCTTTACAGCAAGGTCCATGTGAAACAAGATGAATGACAATGATGTTGGACAAACTCATGGTAGAGTGCTTGTTAAAAAGAAACAACAATTTATTGGGATCTTGGCATGGTGCTCATATATGGAATCAAAAACTCGTAACAGGACAGCCAGTTGGTGTTTGGCGGTGATGGAAATCTGTGGCTAGGGTCCTTGTACTGCTATCTTCAGTTAGATCTGGAGAGAAACCTCAAATCACGTTTTTTCTAAGTTTTCATAATGCAGCTGGTAAGAGTCCTATGTGACCTTCCCAGCATCTGTGTAATTCTTTACTATTGATTCATCTTAACTATGTATGAACTCTTAAATATCTTAAATCCATAAAAAAGACTGTCCCTTTATAATAATTTCTGCGGGAACAGTTTATGTTGATCATTTACAAAAGTCGACTTGGCAATAGTAGAAATGTCCCACATTCCTACCTGGAGGGCTCCTGTAACAATCAGTCAAATACTTCATTAGGAAGGTACAGTCAATGACCCAGTTTCAAATTGGTCCATTGTCTCAAGCCTCTCCCTTATTGCACCCAAGGAGATATCCAGCCAGGGAGCTCCTGGACCACTCAGGGATTTAGCAATGTAAGTGCACATGGTATCCATACTGGGCACAGCCCTGACACCCAGCTACACCATGACTGTAACTAAAACGCAGACTTGATTTTCATACTTGTAACTCACTCTTAACTGAAGCCCCCTAGCCATGGAAAACGTCCTGTGTTCACCTCAGCATTAGTGTGCTGGGGGTAAAAGGTTTAAGTGAAGGACACTCGTACTGTGACACCTGAACCTGATGTTCCCGTATCTTCACTTCACAAACATTTTTTTTTTTTTTTAAGAACACAGCAGACAATTACTAACGCTTGAGAGCTGGTTCTTGCTCATTGCATGTTAGTGCCCAACATTTAACCCTATCTTAGATTAGGATTTACACTGCCTCTTCATGAGATCTATTACGCCAATGTTTGCTTAAGTGATTTGCTGAATAACAGCTTTAAAGTGGGTAAAACTCTTTCAGTTAAGCCACTCATTTACAGAACTTGATCACAACGGAATTAAGCTGCCAAGAATTTACATATAGAATGGTAACTATATTTTTCTTGCTTTTTCCTCCATTTCAGGAAAATAGGATACTTTATAAAATATCCTCTTTCGCACCTACCATTAAGTATGTAAACATTTTCTGGAGTTCTAGCAGAGTGGTCTTGTGTTTCATATCTTCTGAATACTAAAAGAAATTGATAAAAGAATACTTTATCTATTCGCTTATAACTTTCCAACAACAGCCCTTAAAAAGATGAAAGAAACAATCATCTTTCTAAACAAAAGAACAACCACTTTATTATGACAATTAAGAAAAACGATTGTGTACAAGAACACAGAGCACACTATATTACACTTATATATAAAGCAACACCTGTTCATTTTTTGGCATGTCAACATTAAACCTAAGTAAAAAAGTAACTCTATTTTCTAAAAATTTCCTGCAGCTAGGAGCTTTTGGAAAGGTATTACAAAAGACTGTAGTAATTTTGGAATAATTTTTTTCAATTCACAGACGTTGTGGGATCAACCCTCTATATAATGCATTTCCAGTGCAGAGAGGCAGCTTCCCTCTTTTATATTGTTTTCTCATTTTTATTTATAAATGGCTTATTCTAGATAAAGTTAAGTGACCAATAACTTAATGATAACAAAAAATTATGAGGTCACTGCCAATTAGGGTGCTTCACACATTATGTATGTCCTGCTGATGTCATGGACCAAAACAAAGCTTTCTCTTTTACAATAAATAGCGAGAAGTAATAATACTGTATTTCTGGAAGTTAACCAATATATAATAATTCACAGGACTTGCTGTACTTCTGGAAGCGTAAGATACATGCTCTGGGACTTTATAAACATTCAAGAAGAATCACATTTATTCTAACAAAATGACAAAGAAGGAGTTAAGAAACAACAGACAACTCCCATAAAACCAAACTTGAATAAATCTGGTTGATAGTGACAGAAATAAGAGTCTGAGAACACATTACAATACTGTCTTAAGGACCTGCTACATTACAAATACATTTTTTAAAAAAATCTTTTCACTTTAGATATCAGCAAAAGAATCCAACTGAGCAAAACGCAAACTAAAGTCCTGAAGAAATATTCTTTAAGAAGAACTAAGCCTTAGAAGTCTTCATCAGCATTTGCACTGATTCTAAATTTAAACTTCTATGAAAATCCACACAAGGTACAGAAGACCCCAAAGCATACCTTTGCAGTAAAGATTGCTTGCCTGGCCTCTGGTATCATGTACAGTTGCTGAATAGTGGATGCCAAGTAACATGTTGCTCCAAGATTAGTTAGACCCACAAATCTACATTCAGCGCGAACATCATCATGTGGCCAATAATCCCACTTGTAAGGTGCATGGGAAGCTGGAAAAAATATGAATCACACATGCAGAAAAAAATAAATTCAAAGTACAATTTAGTAACACATAAATACAATTAAAAGCTTTATGCTTCCATTAGTAAAATGCATCCTATTTATGCATTCCACAGACGAGCCAGACTGTACCTGCTCTTTAATAAAATTCACAGTCAGTACAGCAGGAAAATCACTTGATATGGCAGTGAGCCTTTCTAGATGCTGCACTACTTTGGGCTGCAAGTGATTTGCTGCGCACTCCAAAGCATTATTCATGGCAGGCATCATCGCTTACACTTGTAGTGGTAGTATTACACATAGTAATGGTCTTCCAGTCTCTACCATTAAACTAAAGTTTAGTAAAACCACATGATGTTTTCACCATCAAGAGCATCCATAAATTCTAAACATTGGCTGCTATGTATTTTTTGTAAATAAGTTTTTTTTTATAACGCAAGCCAACCACAGCTCACTCACAACACTTGCATTGCCTAAACCACTGAGAACATACTCATAAACTGGTAACACACAACACTTACAAGCTCTCAAACATACAGCAGTCATTCCCCCAGCACAAAAATTACTCATAATTTCTACTACCCATTCCCATACACCCCTATGTCACACTGAAAGAAAGCAAAGCAGTCTCTGCACCCAGAGACTCAAGTTAGGGAGCCTTCCCTTCACATAAAACACAGATTTGGTATCAGAAATAACCACACATGAAGCGAGACTTTTCAGAAGAGAAGCTAGATTCAGAATGACATCTACTATAACGGATGCCAGGATAGCAAAAGATCTTTTTGACCAGTACAAAAGATGGATAGATGCTTATCAGAGATAAGGCACAAAAGTGCAGTGAAATAAAGTGCTTGGCTATACACAAGCTTGAATAAACTTGGGAACAGTTTTTATAGGAAGAGGAAGAATGGTTTTTATTGCACTTCAAAGCTATATATACCAAAGGAATCTGCAATCTACAAGAAAAATAGGGGTAAGCAAGAAGTGAATTGCCTAGAGAATCAGATTGAAAAGTAATTTTATTTTCCTCTAAGTTTTCTATTCCTCTATATTTCATACCAGATGTAGCAATCTATTTCTTACACAGCATGGCACTAGACAAGCTAGGCAAGTCTGACAGACTCTTCTTAATAAGCCTTTTTCTGATATGGCTGCCAAGAAATCAGAAGAATGGGAAAGTTCTCCTCATCTGCCAGCCAAGAAGATGGTAAACAGACTAGACAAACCATTTGTAAGTGATTAGTACTGCTTCTAGACACTTACAGGTTTCTCCTCCTAGCATCCCACGCAGGAGAATGGAATGGGGAATTAACCATTTGAGCTGCAGAGGCAACTAGATGACACAAGCACTAAATTACAAAGGAAAGAATCTGGTGTCCAAAGAAATACAGCAAAGGCTATCTTCCCTGGTATGCAGGAAGTTTGACGCAAAAAGTTCCTATGCATCTGACTTTGCTATCCAGCCCAAAGTATATCATTCTCCAAAAAGGCAGAATGTCCTACAAATAATTCAGCGTCTCAAGTGTATGTTCAGATATACAGAAAAAGAGCAAAGAAAAAAAGTAGTCTGGAATTATTTTTATAAACCAAAAAACTACGTGGGTTCAAGATTTACATTTTAAATCCTTAATTATTTTGTCAAAAATTAAAGGCTCCTTAACGATTCTTCTCAATTCACGCTAGCTACCAGCTATAAATTTAGGGAACTATTTGGCATTCTCTGAACAGATCCTCATATCCACAGAGCCCAGACCCACAAGACGTTCTGTTGCACAACAAATAATTATTGTAATCTTTATTTTGGCATTGGCATCAAAACAACTATCAGCCCTGCAACTTCAAGTAGGGAAGGAAAGAGTTTTAATTCTCTTGTTTCAACAAATCTCAGCAGCATGACCTTACATTAACTCATTGCATTGGGCTGATGGGCCAGTTGAAACAAAGCTCTCCTCCACATTTAACCTCCTAAAGAAAGTAATTAGCATGGCAGAACACCACAAAATTCCCTCCCTTAACTGAAATCCTTAAATTGCAACATCTTAATTCATCCTTTCTGATGTAAGGACTCAGCATCTATCACTCCGCTTGTAGCTCATCACGTTGTGATTACACAGAAATCAGATTACTACTTTATACTTCATGAGACCAGTTGGGAGTATCTTCCTCCTACTTCCATCTGACAAAGGGATTTCAGAAATTTGACAGGGAATTTCTCAGGAAAATCCTGTTTTCTCCACCCGGGTATTTTAAAGTGACTGTCTTCATTTTCGTAATAAAAGCTTCCCTTCTTCCATATGGATCTTACCTAGAAAGGTAAATTTAAGCCTCATTTATGTCTATCTTCTTTGTTCCTCACTGTCATTACAGAAACCAGCCTTTCCTCAGGAAGAGGTAACTTGTAACCAAATTTGCAATATGCACGTTCTTTTTAAAGCAAAATAAAACTTAATTTCTTCCTCTTCAAATGACCATGCATTTCTTTATTCCACCTTCCGATCATGCTTCTGCTCCAAACATAACATCCGACGCTATCTTAAACTTGCCAGAAAGCAAAGCAGCTGGTCTTGTTTCCCTCCTTTGAATTGAATGTTTTCATTAGTCTTGGTCTTTAAAGAAAGCAAAACTCCAAAACACTGCATGAAATTTTATGAACAACAGAGGGTATCTATAATCCCTTCTTCAGTAAGATCAGAGTCTGCATTAATTGTTAGGCCCCCCGTTGAGAAAAGTGAGGAGAAAAGTAGTCAGCTGACATCAGCTACTCAGCGGCTTGTTTCCTACAGTATCAGTTCCTGAAAACGCATGAAAGCATCCCTGTGTCTTCACTTAAAACCACTCTATCTGTGAAGTAGGAAAAAAAGCATGCAAGTCATTCTCTTGTTCCATCCATCAATGAAGAGAACTACTTTAGTGGAAAATTTGAAGAAAAATGCTGCTGCAGTTAAAACTTTACTACAACTACTTTACAGTATTCATACTAGTGTAAGTCTGAGGAAGAGTATACAGTTGTACATTTTAATGACTGACAGATTGCAGCCTTAGTTACATAATTTTTAATTAGAACCCTACTTCTTTCCCCCCCCAGAAGGATATACTAGATAGCCTTTAATAATATGTGTTCATTTTGAAATTTTCACTTTATTTTGCTGCATTAAATTAAAGCCACCTCTTCACAGCATCCTGGCTTCACCCAGTTAGGAGTGTGAGAAAAATGGTAGAAAAGCAGCGACAGCAATTGGTGAGACTAGAGGACAACTGTACAAGTGGTAGGATCGAAAATTTCTCCAATGAACCACAAAACTAAAGCATTAAAACGAAAGACAGGATGGAAATTTATAATATTTTCCTTAATGTTTCTCCTAAGAACAACAGAGATACAGGCTAAGATTTTTAAAGAGTAATAAGATTACAGAGATAAGCAAAGTTGAAAAATCCAGTTTTAAAAACCTTTGCTTCACATCAATGGACTACAATACTTTAAACAAATGAGGTATCAGAAGTTCTGTCTTGGTTGCACATCAGAAAGAGACAATGGCACTCTGTCAGTTGCAATAAAATTAACATTCATGAAACTGACATACACTGAATATGGAGCAGGAGCACAGACCAGATGGCTCTGGAGAAATCAGGAAGGAACAAACAACCTAGAGAGCAGCATTTGGAAGAAAGTAACAACTGTGGTAAGTGTTATGGAAAACTTCAGCACCTAGGAATTACTGGGATTTGGAGTGAGAAAAATACTACCTGTAAGAAATTAATGATTGCACCTGGACAGGTAGAGACAACCTCAGCAGCAGCAGATGTACTCACAGCAAACAGAAATGTCTGATATTTTAATAAAATGTATTCTTCATCTTTGGAGGCTTTTTAGAAGGCTCCAGGCATATGAGTACAGAACACAAAAAATTACGATCAGATATCTCTTTCACTTCCTAAATTTTAAGGCACTAAATCAATTCCATAGATTATTATAAATTACAGATCCTCAGGTTACAGAAATTTGAACTGGGCATGTGAAAGGAAATCTATCAAACTAAAAATGCATAATGAGAATTTGCAAATCAAAGATAAAATAGTAACTAACTTCCCATTTTGGTAATTTACGTATTATACATAGGAATTGAATTTCCAAAACACAGGAAGCATGAAAGCCAAGAAGCATAACAAAATTGTATGCGCTGTATGCAGACATCTGGGTACAGACTGAAGTCAACTACGCAGATATTAGAGACACTGAAAACATGACAGTGCTGTTAATAGCCAATACATCCACAGTGGGGTTTATATACTTTGGCTTATGTATAAACATACAATGTTTCTTCATGTTAGAAAGGGAAAACGGAAATTAAAATCCAGCACAAGCAAATGAAACATGTGAAATTCACTCTAACAATGTTATCTATGTGTTGGTGTCATTTAACAGGACCTTTACTTTAAATAGCCCATATTTAAGAACAGATGATCTGAAAATTATACATGGGATTAAATCCACTCATTTGCGAGGTATGCAAAAGATGCCTACAACTGCTCTGTGACACTACCATAAATGATGGTGGGGAACTAGTAGAGCTACAAAGTGGAATTTTAAGGGCTGTGCTACTGGCAACAATGTCTTACTTCATTACTACTTTACTTAAATTATACAGTTAAGTCTTAAAAATATTCTATGTCACCTTTGCCTTTCCCTGTTTCTACCTATGTATTCTTATAACTGTTTTTGGAAAGTCATTAAATGCAGACACTTCTGATGTATTTCAGGAGGAAATGGAAACTCAATGATTTAGTACTGTTCACAATGCAGACTTCGGAATGGGAGTCCGTATGACAAGTACATACCTATTTTCTTTCCTGAACTTCATAAATCCGAAAATTCAAAAGAAACCCAAAATGAACAGGAAATGCAAATGGTCTACTTGTCCACAAAATACTCAAAAGCTGTATATGAATAAAGTTTCTTACACTGCATATGTTGTGCCATAACCCAGTTATGGAGCAGCCTGTAGTTTTCCACGGACCCCTTTACCATTTCTACCAACAAGTCATAAGCAGCAGCCCTTGAAGAATGTGACTTGCATTTTGGTTGTTGTCTATCTTTCAAACTTGGCAGCAAGAACAGAAGATTGAAGATATCTCTCAGAAACTCCTGTAAAACAGTTCAATCAGCACATTTAGCAGTTTGAACATGTTCTTAAAAGACAACAATGTTCTATAAACTTCTATAGACTTTCTAGACTATCATTTACAGAACTTTCTGACTTGTATACAAATTCTGAATTACTCATCTCAACACTTACTTTATACTACATAAAGTGGACTGTAAACATATTATAGCCTAAAGAGAAACACAGCCACTGAAAAAGAATGATAAATTATGCTTGATTCGTGATAGATAATTCAATTTGACAAACACCACACATGTATTTTTAGCAACTTTAAGACTAGTTTCTCATAGTGAAGACACCATGTAACATGAATCACTCTACTCATCTGAGTTTTATTCATCTTAAAATACACACTAAATTATGTACCATGTGTACTCTAAGTGTTTTTTTGTACGTTTCATGTTTGGAATATTAACCTAACTATAAAAGGCACAAAGCATGGCTGTACCAAGTCAGGTTGCCGTTGGATGATAAATACATATTACACACTGTTATTTATCTTTACCGTCCCAGATTAACACACTGAAAAATGACATGGATCTGCCTAAATGTAAGTACCTTCTTTCTATCTAGCCAATTTAATTCAGTAAAATGAAACTAGAAGTAAAATATTAAAAGGATAACAACAGAGAAAAAAACAACCATGATCTGTACAGGTCTATAAGAACAGGTGGCCATGTTCTTCCAGAAGTACAGCACCTTCAGAGAAGTGCATAATGGTAAAAAGGCTTTCCTCCACCTTTCAGCTATGAAGTGAACATTACTGATTAGTCATTTAAGTGGTATAATAAGACCATGAAAGAAGAAATTGAGCAGTATTTCAACAAATTTCCTTGAACAACCAGCAATTCATATACTTTATGTCTAGGGCTGATGACATGATCCATAGCCCACACTTCGCTGCTTCTGTAAAATGTCTGCAATCTTAACAAACTGTATTTAATCATTAAATCATATGAGTAATTTATCATTTTAGTTGTCTACATAATCAGATGATAAATCCTCTACCCCTGCACAATTCTGATTGCTTTTTTCCCCCCGAAGATATCTCCCCGAATTTTTTTTAGGGACAGAACTCTTCCCCGCTTTGTAGAGCACAGGCTACCAAATCCAGCTATTATACTTCATTCTACAATTTCTACACTGTAATTAAAAAAAAGTTCTTCCTGAATTTCACCACTTAGGTACATTGAGTTAAAAAGCCTTTTAGCATTACAAGGCAGGCTCTGCTGTAAAATCTACCTAAATTCTAAGTATTTCAAAAAATGGCCTTTTGCAGAATACACAGCAAAATGACCATAAAAAGCCTTGTTCCAGTGTGCAGGGAAATTCCTATAGTCTTAATATAAAATCTTATAACCAGGGTCTTATGTTTACAGCTGAATAATATGGAGAGGTCTTCTGGCCAATATAAACAAGGTTATTCCAGATTCCCCTACACTTTGGAGAAAGAAAATGCATAAAATTAAAAATAAATAGGCATCCGGTTTCTTGGTAGTTAGTCTGTATCAGGAGTGATTGTGGGGCAGCATTCTGATTCCATTTTGTTCCTAACCATAGCTGTCAGGTGTAGATATTACAGCTCATCAACAGACCAGCTGCATCTACTAAGTGGAGTTTTAGACTGTGCTTTCAGCTGCAGCCTAGTGCTGTGCTGCAGCCTTTTTCAAACAGGTGTTTTAACACACCAGCCACCTTAAAGTGCCCCATGCTAGAAAAGCAGTAACTTCTGAGATCTGGATCTATCTTTGTGTGAATAACATTCTCAATCTTGTATTTGTGCTGATTGAATTCTGACATGTTGGAGCAGGGAAGACAAAGAATGCTATAGGTGATTTTGCTCAGAGGCTAAATGCAAAATCCCAAACTTGATAAAAATATGTATCTTTACCATCAAAGTGGCCTTAAGATATACCTTTCTAGTGAAGATGTGCTAGCCAGTATATGTTGAAAATGTATTTTTCTTCCACTTAGTGTAGAATAAGGTAGGCAATCATTATCTATAAAAGACACCTAAGAAGGTAGGTCGAGCATCCATTGTCACAAAATGTGACCTTTAAAGTTTGACAATATTTGCCAAACAATAATTTTGTTTACTTAATAAGAGAAGGCATCTGTAGAGAAGAAAAGGCACAGCAGAACACCATAATCCTCTGGGCAAGTCTAGACTATCTTCAGTATTTGCCCAGATATTTTTTTCTCCAGCCTTTGCTCAGAGGGAGCATGTGGTTTCACAATTCTGTTCTATTACACTGAATACAATATAAACCTCTTCACTAATACACTTTAAAACATGCAGTTAGTAAGTGTTCTTAATTGGACATAGAATCAAAAAAATTAATACTAGATCATGACTTAGTCTCAGAAAATGTAACTAAATCCCTGTCTCTCAGCAAAGCCAAATTCTTTTTGAGAAGTCTGTTGTGGATACTGCTCTGATCACATTGATCCATTTTTCAAATCAAATTTCTGGCCTACCCTGTGATATACTACACACGTGCAATGTACTTTAGGATTCTCTATAGTATCACTCCTCTCTACTTAAGCTTCCCTTTATGTTTTCTTCTTATATTTTTCATATATCTCTGCATACCTCTTCTAATTACTGCATGATCCTCCACACTGCACTCTGTGAATCCCATTCTTGCTCTAATTTAACCTGCAAGCTCTCCATACTTAAAATACACTTATTCCAGGAGAATTACAGAGTAGTAGTTTTTTAAAATGCTGTCAGCAATGTAACTTTATGCTAGTGCACAATGTGGACACTATTAAAACTTTTGGACAGTAAAATTACCTTCAGGGCCATTTTATGATAACAGAAGGAGTAAACAGACAGGATATATACAACATAATTGAATACAGGAGACTATTTTCCTGGTGAAACATCACTAAAGGTCCAGTCATACGCTCCATACAGTCTATAGAATACCCCATCAGTTTAAGTCATCTTTTACACCACAAATTTTTATTTTTTTTAAACAATGTGGCTCTGAAACACAAAGTAGAAATTTTTTAGCAGCTTCCCCTGCCTAGCTACTCTCCCATCTTACAAGCATGGGTGGAATGTTACTAATCTTAAAAGCCACTTTTAGTTCACAGCTGTCCCAGGATATGGTCAAAAAGCAGCTCTTGTTAATGACTTAAACCAGCTAATGTTGATCAATACTGAAAACATTTAAAGATAACAAATGAAAATAAATAAAATTTCTAGGATATAAAAACTCTATCCTGAAGTTAAATATAGTTAGAAAGGGAAGGGACTGTATGTGCTACTTTTTAATAAAGGAATGATATGTGTGTTTTTAACCATCATCCTAAAGCTAGAAATACCATATAATCTCATATAGTGAGCACTGCAATCAAAATGGTGGAAAAAAGGTGAAATGAAAAAGTATAGTAACAAAAGATTATGCTATTTTGATGCCATCACAGTCTTTCAGTGACCTTTTCTTACCTGGCCTTCACGAGAAAATTTAAAGGGTGGTTTGTGCTTTATAACACTTGTTGCCAGACGAAGTAGTCCTGTAAGTCCATCATCTTCTATATTACCATCTTGATGGTCAAGGATTTCTCTGCTATATATACACACATATATACAAAAGAAATGTTAAAACTCTGTCCCACTAACAATAAATACAATGCAACTTCAAGTGAAATTACTATGAGCAAACCTTACCTCCGAATGCAGTCAGCAAGATGTCTTGCTAGTGCGTCTAAATCAAGCAGTGTCGTCTGATTAAAAATAAAGAAAATGGAACATAAATGGAAAATAATTATGTTCTTCATGAATTACAACTTACAAGCCTAGTCTGAAACTATGGTTGTGCTTTCGCATGAAATTTTGTTATTGCATACAGAAAAACAGGGACAATCAAATCTCATCTTTCAAACATGCTCAAAACAACATTTTAATATATTTTAATAAATGTGATTAAATGTTTGAAGAGTTGCATGGTTTTTTAAAACCTGTGCTGTACAGTTCAAAAGAAGTAACATTTATTCTTTGAATTCCAGATCCCACAAATATACTATCTCTACCATACCAGGGGGAAAAAACAAAGGAATAGTACTATTTTAAAGAGAGGTGTTTAGTTGTTATTCCTCAGAAGAACACAGTTTGTCATCAGAAGGCTGAAAAGTCCCATTAGCATTTCTTGCTTGAGCAACATGCAGAAGAAGTAGGCACAACTCTAGCCTAGCTAAGAGATTCAATTAATAAAACAGAAATGGAAGGGAACTGGGTGGGGAGGAAGCAAAATCTTTGCCTCTACTGGGTACATCCAGAGTCAGGAGAGGACACGACTTTTCCATTCTGGAGAAACTAGGATTAAGGCTCCATCTTCCTTCCCTTCCCACATTCCTGCCACAACACTAAGAATGAGCTAGAGAGATTTATGTAGGGCCACCAGCCAGCACAAGCAGTTGCAGAGTTTGCCCAAAAGGTAACTTGAAACATCTCTAAAGGGTTAAAAAATCGTGAATAAGTTTTCTAACCTGTGATTAGTGGCTGTTAACTGAAATTTCTTCCTCTTTCAGCTTTAGTCAAATACTTGATTACCTCCTCCTTAGACCACATTGAAATTATCAACAGTGAATCTCTCAGATAATTACAGTATTCCCAATGTCTGTTACCTTCACCTAAGTTCACCCTCTGTGTCTTATACCCATTCCCCATCCTTGACTCTACAGGTTCAGATTCTGAAGCTTCCTTTGGCCAAGAGCTACTAAATACACATCAGACAGCAGGGAAAGCCGGGAGATGAGAAAGATCCAAGAGCTGTTCACAGCAGTCCACTGTACCTTAAGTAAAATAGTCTCATACTGAAGTGGTCTGAATACCCAAAGTAAAAAAGCAAACATTCCTATGAATGCAAAGCAAAACCTACCTGACTTGCATCTTTGACATGTATGTTATCAATCAGTTTGCACAGCAGCCAAAAATATTCCTTACAACCTGGTCGCAGTACTGTTTCTTCTTCATAATCCTCTATCTGTGAAAAGAAATAGCTTTTGTTCTGAAGTACATCAGACAAAATAACTGTGTATTAAAAAATGTATTAAGTGCAGTAACTGTTACAAGGATATTACTTTCCTCAAGCTCCTATTTAAGATAAGCCAAGTGCAAAAATTATGTATTTTGCAATGGTGTCTGTGTGTGTTCTGTTTTTCTTCCAAAATATTTACGAATTTTCTTGAAAGATTCTCAGGATGAGCTACCAGACTCTTAAAAAAAAGTTTAGAATGGTATTGACTGCATCCTACCCACTGAAAATTGCAAAAATGTTCAGTATTAGACTAGACAAATAATGAGAAACTTTGGCTGAATTCAACACTAGTTAGTACAACTCCAATTTTAAACTCTTCTGAAAATGAGTCAAATAATGCAAAATCTTCTGTAGATTGTTCTAATTTAACTTTTTCTTAATATCAATGGAGTTTAAAACAAAAGCAGACTTAAACTGAATTAACTGCTCTCTGAAATCAAATGCCACACAGGGTCACAAGAATAACTGCCTGACAGACCCAAAATGCAGGTTCACACATCACTGCCATACAAGTCCATGCAAGTGCTCTCCTTCAGATCTAGCTACATCAGCTGAAGTTGGCAAAGCCTCAGCCTCCCCAATATGCATTGCTAGGTCTACAATTCCTAACTGACTTTAGGCAAAATCATCCAGGTTAGTTCAAACCATCTCTATTAACCTGCATACGTTAACAGTGAGAATGCCTCCTGAAGTAGCTTTGACAGCATCCACAATCTTTTCATTTTAGTAGAGCTGTAAGGACTGTAACACTCCAACAGAAAAACAGCAGCAACTGACTGGGGAACAATAACATTCAGCCACAACAACAGAGGGTACTTATATACACATAAAACAACATACTGATTTATTTATGGCCTTACCTACATTTAAAAGGGAAATTGAGGCATATAGTAAAAACACAACTGTTATTCCCTAACAGTGTGTTATGTGGACACAAAAATTCCAGAACAAGTGCACTTCCTAAATGCTATTTCTGCATTTCTCCAAGTACAGGCAAGCTTTAAATTACTGTAGTGTCACAGCTTTAACTATTTTTGTGAAGCTTCTGGAAGCATCTGAACCGAAAGTCTTAATATCTCAGCGTATCAGAAACACTATGTGAGACACAGTGATAGTATGTGCTATCATTTTTTCTTTTATATTAACAAAAGTAAGTTTAAATACATCTTTGATAAAGTCTTGCATTTTCTTAAATTCCTACCCGGATCGGTTTCAGAGCTTGAGCATCCGGGAGAAATTTTAATAATGTTGACGCAGCCAGCAGCAGAAAGGATCGATTAATTGAGTCTCCCCCATCCAGTCCAGAGAGAGATAACTTGTATAAACCATTGCAAGACTCATGGCGAACGGCAGTCTTTATGAAAAACAAAAGAATTAAATGGTTACACACATTATTTAGAAGATTTTTTTTCTTTTGTTGACTTTTCTTTTGTACGTACATAATTAACTTCTTCTATAATACCTATCATGTTATCAGGGTAGAATATGTCTTTCTAAAAACACATATTACAAATAAGATACATTTAAATTACATAAAAATGCAAGAGATACTGTTCTAACAAAAAAAGCTGATTTGTCTGTGCCCCTTGTCTCTTCAGTTACATATTTGCTACAGTAAAGATTACAGCCAGTTACCAAAACTTGGCAAATTAGGGAAATCTATGTGATGCTGCTAACAAGCACTTACTCCTTACCTACTATATGGTTAATTTGCTTAACATCACTAGAAGACTTATTTTATCCTTTCTTTTATTCTTTTCTTAAGAAAAATATCCACAGATAATCTCTAATCCAGCTTTGGCAGTCTGCACTCTTTTTTTTTTTCCCCCAGGGTTTTTAAATGGAGTCAGCATGTAAGCTTTTTCAGTGGCTGAGTAATAAAGCACAACTTTATTAGTTGATAACAACTACCACATCGTGTCCATATTGGACCTTTAAGCAATCACTAGTAAATAAAAAAAATTTCTACAATGCATATATTTATGCAATTTTCAGATTTTTCTTAAATCAGAAAAAATTATTTAAAGCTAAGCAAAAAGGTAGTAATGACAGACATTTTTATATCAACTCTCATTCACCCCATTTTGTGACAAAAAGTATAGATAAAAAAATAATATATTGGAGGAAGTATATTTAATCTACGTAAGAGGGCATCCCCCAGAAATTTCAACAAATTACAATGAAAAACTTACCTTCAAATAGAAGCCAAGAACAAAGATGAGAGTTTATAAACTGGTTTGCAATCAACCACAAATGTGCCATCTTACATGGTATTTTAACTACCACTGATTATTTCTTAAACTGGATTGCAAGTAACTGAGTCAGATCCTGCCTACTTTTGGCAGGAAATGATATGATTTGAATTTAATGGAAGCTTGAAATGGAAATTAATCTTATTCCACACTATGCACTAATTATTAATGCAGTAACTTCTCCTTCAACATACCTCTGGAATAAGAAGGGTAAGCTTCTTTAGCCAGTCTTGCAAATGATCACTGTCTGCCAGACTGGATTTCACCAAGGAACAGCAGTGAGCCCAACTCACCAACAGCCACATTGAATAGTGAGTGACTGAAAGGAAATAAGGTAACAGTAAATCACACTGTAATTAACAGAAAAGGCTTTTTAGTTTGAAGAGTTGCTTAGTTCTAGCACATATGACATTTATTTCAGCCATACTAACACACAAGACTCCACCCTTACTGGCACATAAGACACTACCTAAACTCAGAATTTTACCAATATGCTTACTAAATACTGACAATAATTAAATTAGATTACTCTAAGTATTACCAATGTGGGGCATAATCCTTTCCTGCATCTTTATACTTCTTAAGCAGTGAGCTGGTATTTCACTAATGGGTTGCATCACGTCTTAACATGAACGTTTTCCCAGACTAACTACTATATCTGTTTTTTTCTTAAAAGCTAGAAGTAAGACTTCAGTGGGTGATACACAGCATTTACTGAGAATTTGAGTTCACAGACATTAACATCCGCAGGGGAGAACAACGTAGAAAAACTGAAGGCAACGTATAAGTCTAGGAGGACATACCTATATTTATGCACACCTGTGCTGGACTTTTGACAGTTATTTGATACAGACTTAATCTGACACAGGTCATTTAGACCTTTTGTAAGAAACCTCCACAGGAGGGAGGGGGTAGCTCCAAGGAATTCTGGGCCCAGAATGGTTTCTATAAAGCAGAATAATAAAGGCAACTATTGCTGACTCTATTATGGGGTTATATATGCCACTCTTTAGACAATGAGAATATAGCTGCTTTTCCTACCAAAACCAACTCTTCTGGAGATGAAGGCATAGCTACAGTACAAAATTTCAATTAATATAAAACGATTTCCAGAGAAGGAAAGCACCTTTGTGTATTCCCACCTAGCTTACAACAGCCCTAACAGTATCAAGGAACAGAGTTTTATAGCATGGTAGAATATAACGGTAGAATAAAACAGACGCATAATTTGTTATCTTCGGTGTGTTTTTATTACTATCAGTTCGTAACATGTAGCTATTTTGCAGCACTAACCTTCATGTCTTGATCTGTGATCAGACTGAGCTTTCAGCACCCTGAACAGGAAGAAGATAAAAGGCATTTGAACTTTATCACAGAAGGTAACAGATTATCACTTAGAAATACAAGCACCCACAAGTAAGAACACAGTCACTTTTAAGTATCCAGTAAGAAAATTAAAATGTTAATCTTAAAAGGATTCTTTTTTTGCAGCATTCAAAATTAGCAACAATAATAAAACTATGAAAATCTGCAAGTCACCCCATTAAAGCTTTACCGACTACACAGTAAGAAGTCAAAATAAAATACCCACAACCCCTTTATTTCATCCAAAAAAGAGATGATGTAAAACGGAACTAAGAACTGACCTATACAGAAGAAAACTAGTATTCTTCATAGAGAACCGCACTTTGAACTAACATTTCCAAACTTTAGACAAATTTAATTTAAATGTTTCCATTTATTTACTTACATTTTTATAAATTGCAATAAAAGGTTATGAAGCCAAAAACACTGTGTTTGTTTAAAATTATTCCTGCAGCTCAACTAGAGGTTAAAGTTCGGCACATTTGCAGACTTGACTCGAAATGCTCTGAAAGTCCTTAAATATCTTTTAAAAATATGGTAAAACACACTATCCGTTACTTGGAATCAAGCAATTCTACAACACCAAATGTAGCAAAAAACCTGACCCCCCCCACAATTAGTCTGACTCTGTCACGATGCAGTCTTACACAGAATTGCTTTTTCTCAGGGCAAAAGGCAAAAAGGGTAAAAATCTCTAGTAGCCTGTTCCTGAAGGTAAAATTTTGCCTTCACAACATGCACACTTACTAAAGAAATAAGGGTAATTTCAGAGGTAATAAGCTCATGTTGTTAGGGTGGGAAAAATAAGTCAAAACCAGCAGATGACTAAGCAACTTAAAAGTGATTTTATTTTTATTTCTCCTCTACACTGCCTTGAAATTGAGAACGCTTATTGCTACAGACAGACCAAAGAAAAAGTTCTGGCATGAGAATTTATGAGAGCATACCATATATATTTTGTTGCTCCATGTCTTACACCCTGATCACTGAGAGTTCTCGCCTCTCTTCTCGCTCTCGCTCCTCCTACAAGGGCAGGATAACTACCAGAAGAGGTGACTAAGAAAAGCAAGTCTAATGGCTATAGGCTTAAATTTCTGATATGGGTGTTAGTGGGGGAACTACAACTGAAAGAGCTAGTTACTTTATTTAAAGCAGTGATGAAAATGTGCACACTTGATTAGCTTTATTACAAAAATAAAAAGATATTTGTACCTAGGTGCCAAGTTGTCATATGTATAAGCAACTGACATAAGTCGCTGAATCAAACTGGTTCCCTGGACAAGTACAAGAAACACCTTTAAAAATTGAAGTCAAAAGAAAAAAAAAAACAGTTAATATAACAACAAGCTTTTTGATCTGGTTTTAAATTATACACACTGTGTGAATCTAAAACAAACCCACCTGTGTAGAGGGAGGAAGAGCAAAAGACAAATCATAGCATCTCCACAGTTAAAACTTACATTGGTTCTTATCAAAGCAGATCTAAAATCTTGTTTCATTAAGGCTCGATGCTAAAATTTCATTCTATTTCTCTAAGATAATTTAACAATAGAAAAATCAACCATTTATTCAATCTTTTTAATAAAAACAGTATTTTTTTAAAAGCACAGGCTATTCACTTCCTTTTAAAATTATTAGGCTTGAAGAGACAGGGTTGAGGATGAGGTTGGATATTTAAATATCACTCATCTCTGTGATCAACACATTTTATTGACTATACATTCACTTAAATTGCTCATCTTTAGAGAACCTCTGAAGGCTACACAAAATTTTCCAATCAAAGACTGAAGAAAGTCTTAAAATATTTAGATAGCAAATCTACTGCAATCAAAACTACGTGTCAATGACAAAAATTTAAAACCTGGTATAGAAACTGGCAGCAGTATTAACACACAACCAATGTTGAAGAATTTAATACATTTGATAATTTCCCTGTATCATAGTAGCTTTGGCAATTTAGGGATCTGTTTTGTCAAAAATACCTAATACTTATAGAACAGTTAAGGTCTTTCCATGTACAACAATGACAAATAAGAAGTTTGGCTCCAGCTCACAGTTCAGATCTGCACTTTCTGGCAATCACAGCTGGTCCTGCGCCTAAAAGCAATTGATTTACAGTGAACGTATCTCTGATGTGAAAATACTATATTTGCTTGGTCTACATTAGGAAATGAGCATGCAGGAATCTGGTAGGAAGGTTTCCGGCTTTAGGTAAGTTTACCATTCAGTCACTTGGATATCCTTTTAGTAGCGTAAGTTATTTTAGTGTTAACTAAAGGAACCTAAAATGGATTTAGTGAGGATGGAGACAGCCTATATAACAGGTTACCATTACCAAAAAAAAAGGGAAAAAAAAAAGAAAAAAGAGTAATTCATTTGGGAAACAAAATCTAAGAAACAGGGGTAAAGCACTGGAATCCTGAATTCCCAATTCAGCTTTTAAAACTGCCAGTTTTAAAGCAATGAATATACTTTTTAGAGGACAGTAACATGTAGTGATATAGACTAACGTTAGTAACTTTTCCACTACATTATTTTATTACCAAAATAAAGGCTTCACACAACAAAGAAGTCATTTTCTAAAGTTCACAGAATGGACACACTGTTTATCTCTTACCTCTGTTAAACGAGGTATATGAAGCCCCTTCACATGGTCACTTGCGGTCTTCCTTGATTTGCCTGGCCATGTTCTTTTTCTGTGACTCTCTGCTACACCAGACCAGGCAAAGACATCATGGTAAGCTAAATCCAGATCTGAAGGATCAACTGCAAACTGGCATATCAGCTTCAGCAAGCAAGCAAGACAGTCTAGCTGCCACTGTGAATAAGAAGAAAAAGAAATCTTTTTTTTTCAGGGATTTTTTATTTTACAAATAATTCTATGCCTACTATGGAATATGAAATGAAAAGCTTAACTAAGGTATAAAGGATGAATAGCTAGACCGAACTGGCAAAGCCTCACCAGAATAAAGAAGTATCTTATAATTAAACTATTTTCATGATCTATTCCTATTGACAGGTGCATTCAAGATGTGCTATTATTTATTCAGTGCATAAAATAACACAGAGGAAATAGTTACGGTCAACAGTTAAAAACCTTTCCTGCACTGTATTCTGCTATAGCACAGGGTATAAAGCATAGTGTACAGAAGTGCTTTTAAGTTGAATATATTTAACCACGCAGAGACAATATGTGCTAGTTTAAAAACACCATTTTGTATTGTAACATCTCATTAGATGAAGACCACTGATACATTTAGTAACTCTTGAAATCGATTTTCATGCCTCTCAGCTGTCTGACTATGGCCAAACACAGCAACTGCTCAGCTCCCCACAGCAGAAGGTACATTATGAGAATAAAATTAACACAAAACAGAGCACCACGTCACAGCAACACATGAAGCAGGTCAGCTACCTAGCACCTAGATATGCGTAAGTCAGGACCCTGTACTAAGGCACTTAGTTGCAGAACCTGTTACTATTTTCGCAGTGTTGTGCATACTTTCTGGATAGACCAATAAAAGCAATCATACAAAACTTTTGTTTATATATTAAGTAGAGAAAAGGACAACTTGTTTCTAGTACTGAAATAAATTTACAACAAATACATCAAAATCAGTTAAACACTATCAAACTTCTAATAAAAAGTGTAACTGCCTTCTTTTTAACATTTCAGTAACTGTCATCAGTTTTATACAAACATGTGTATGCTTGTTCATTTACTTCTTTTTATGTACATATTACTAAGAGCTTGGGATATTTCAGGGTTGTTTTTTTAAATCAAATTCCATAGAACTGAAAATAGAAGAGAAAAAATTAACTCTAATAAAAGAAGTTTTCATTATGATATGAATTTAGCTCAAACTAATATTAGAATAATGATGAAAAAAGACATTCTATAAGAACAACTAGTAATAATGTTCATTATTGAAAACATGGCTTTATTAAACACCATAGCCACAATGCTACTGCTTTTGTCTAAATGCCAAGAAAGGGAAATGATATTTCTCGGCCTCTTCAGACAGGAAGATAATTAACAGATTAGTGCTTTCAAAACAGACTATAATAAAAGTTTCCAAATAAAAACTTTCCCTAAAACAAGCAGAAAACCACAAAAATAAAGTACCCCCTTCTTGTTTGGCTATTTGTGAGTTTTTTTTAAAAAAGCGTGACATACAATAGTATTATCAATGCAGTTACAATCATTCCTAATGATAGAACCTGGACTGTTTTTTTTTCCCTCCCTCTAAGATGTTCCCTTGATCTACAAAGGGTGGTTTTAAAATATAAAAAAGCATAAGTATGAAGATTGTAATTTTTTAAAGAAAATAAATTATTCCAGGAATACAAAATATTCAAGAAAAAGATGCTACTGCATAGGCTCCGGTAGTTTCAATTATAGAATTCATTTATTTCACTTACTACCGAAAAGTAACTATAACAAAGGCTGAAAATAATGATGTCTTTACAAATGACTGCTATGTTATTCTGGAGAACAAGGGTAAATAAACACCTACCACAGTCCATGATTCCTGTTCTTTAGGCTCTAAGATTCCAGAATTGAAAATTTCTAGTAGCTGTTGGAGGCCTCCAGCAGCAACAAACTGTAACGATATTATGGAACCAAAGTGAGAAAAAGCACATACAGACGCATCGCTAAGTTCAGTTAAATAAATAACAAAATATCTGATAAACTATTCAGCTGGATATTTTATGAAAAACAAAATAGTTGTACACAACTATGACAAATTTACAGGCCTGACAAAACAAAGAACTTTAAAATATTGTACCTAAATTTGAGATCAAAAACTCTGAGATAAATAATGTTTCAAATGGGTTTTCATTTTATATCTTTTTGAAAAACTACATTAGGTATCACAGAATACTGTAGGAACATCAAACCTTGCAGCTCCATGTGTTTTTACTATTTTCTATTTGATCTTCACTAGAATCGTCTGAGTCTGGGTAAAGATCACTATAACTTCCCTAAAGACAGACAAAAACAATTTGTTGTAAAAACAGTTAAAGAATTAAAATACCATAAAATAACTCATCAATATATACTTTGGTTCAGAGACAAAAGCATATGTTCTGTGCACAAAACTATTACCGTAGATTCACGTCTTATTCTCCTGTTGGGCTTTCCCAAAGCCTCAATAATTTCCAGGGCATACAAAAGTTTATGGGCACTTTTTATTCGCAGAAGATCCTTCCAGCTAAAGCCATCATTACCCTTAAAAGATAAAAAAAGACAGAAAACAATTAACACAATTATATGTAATGCTGACCTACCTAAAAAATGCAAGGAGAGGATTTTTAAAGTGACGTGGACAAATTATTTGGGTTTTAATTTCATCTATAACTTGAAATTAGAAAATTTCAAGCACATTTCTATACACAATTAACAATTTGAATAATGTGATTTCAGCAATTAAATTTGAGTAAAACTCCAACCTTATTATAAGTTAAGGTACACCTAATTTTGAAGTAGAGGAAGCCAAATGTTATATTCCACCAAAATTTTGATGCATGTGTCCATGAAGAACCATACTATCTCAAAACTGTTAATATGTAATTTCAAAAACATTAGAAGAGGCAAAATTTTCATCTATAGGGCAAGTAAACAACATATACACATTTTGAAATTACAGAAGAGAGTACCAAAAGGTTTACTATTACAACATTCATAATGTTAAAGCAAGGCTGCAGATGAAGAAACTGCTGTTTCAATTCAAACCAAAATATTTTGGCAATTAGTATGGATTATTCTTTTCATTTATTACATTTTTTTTAAGAAATTGTAAAAACAAAATTTGGCAACTAAACTGGCACCTCTGTTTAGTTTCATTTCATGAGAATTATTAGGTTTATTTATTAGGTTTACTCATGTCTCAGCATACTTAACATACTTACTATTTAACATTCCTGTTTGGGGAAAATTCAGCTAATACACCAGACACTAAAACATCCGTGTCAATGAAGATAAACATGTGAAACGAGCATTATTTGTTTACCTGCTCATCGGAAATATTCTGGAATGCCTGCAACATATTAGGGCATGTTGGCAGAAGCATTAACAGTTCCCAGACACGTCTGGATAAGTTTTCGGCGTGGAGATGGAGTTCTTCACATCTTGTGCTCTGACAAACCATAGAACAACCATTCTTACTGCAAACTTCTTTGTGAAAATAACCTTGCTAAGATTGCAAAGTCCAGAAAAATGTATATATTCTTAATTAAGAAGCTATCGGTTTCCTATCTAATGTAAATCCATAAATAGAATATGATAGTTGAAGTCTCACTGAACCTGCAAGAAACTAAGTTCTATTATCTTCACAGCGTATCACATACTTTGAAATACTTGAGTGTAAATAAAACTTAAAAATAAACTACTGGTTCAAATATACTAGTGGTTATTTAATATCCCACAGGCTAACGATGGCAGTTAAGGCATAAAACTTGAGGTTTTGCAACAAAGCCTTTACAAACCCTCCTTCAAGCCAATTCCCATTATTATTCACCACGTCTATTTAAATAATCAATATTCTTTCTTAAGAATTACTTTTTTACAGCTTGTACAATATTTAGAACATTTAAAATATATCATAACAATGTTTCTAAGAAAATTAGAAAAATCATTATAATGATTACACCATGCGTGACATACAGACAATAAACATATCTAGCAATTGGACAGAAGTAGGCCAGATAGGAAAACCAGATGCAATTAAATATGACTTACATGTAATTATTCTAATAAAATTACTCTAAATTACCTCACTATCTTCCATAGCCACTTCTCCAGAAGGAGGCTTAAAAGAGGCAAGCATCTCTAACAAATCAAAAAGAGTGGTAAGATGAGGTTCTTGCAGGAGTAAAAGCATTGGAATGTTGTCCTTCTGAGGAGGTGGCAGGCAGGATGCTGGAAGCTGAACACCTTCACCTTTACGTTCTCTCCTTGGTGCGCCCAGGGATACAAACACCATCTATAAACAGAGAGAAACAACGAGGAGGAAACTATTTTAAAAATCAATATGCTAAAACCATGGAATGTTTTCAACAGGATCAGAATTAAGAACTTAAAGACACACCAATATCTTTGCTGTGAAATCTTTACTGAGCAGCATTTTGAGCAACTGCTATCTCATTAAAGCTTGGTTTTGCTTTTGCTTAAGGTATCTGTAGTGTAGTTCCATACACTATTTGCTGTTGTTACAGTAGATGGTCCTGTTTCCTTGTCCCTCATCCCTTATTTTTGTCATTGAGGCTGCAAAGACTCTAGTACTGGTCTGATTTCTCAGGACACAAATGAAACCGCACAAAAACTAATCCAAAGGAGAAATGAGATAAGTTGACTCAGAGGACCAGAAGAATGCTAGTGAGGGCGTAGCAACACAAATAGCTGTGTGGTTAGAAAAGCAGACATTTGTTATACTGGCATAACCACGTTGTGGAAAGCCATTCTCAGATGAACTGTTCCTGCTGACTAGTTATCACATCCATATATTAATCACGCCCAGCCATTCAAACTGAATGCTACTGCTCCTCCAAGTTCCACAGACATAAGCTTTCATCTGATTGCACCATAGTTCAATTCTGTAAAATGATCTATGTTAATTAAAACAAATTATTTTAAGAACTGGTTTTGCTTTTGAACTAACGCAATTCATTTAGCAAAAAGAACTAACAAAAGATCGAAGTAGTCCAACAGATCATCTGATTTGGAACCACAAAAGTCAAGGCAGAAACTGCTACAATTGCTAACAGCCACCAACGGGACATGTAAGCATATCAGCCAGTAATAATCTTTTTAGAAAGATGTTAAGCAGATCCCTGAAGGTGTACAGTAAGAGTTTACTTTTCCTTTAGATAGAAAGAATGTATGTGATGATCTACTGGCAAGTTTTGCTACAGTCCCACCTCCCTAAAACAGTCACGATGTCATCACGAGTAGACCACTGTAACAAGAACTCTGAATTGAGGTAAAAAATAAGAGATGAGCATTAAAAAATGCTTCAGATTTAACCTGTGAAAGGAGAGAGTTAGTCACTGCTACTATGGAATTATCTTGTGTTCAACAATTCAGACAAAATGTGGATATTTGATTATGTTTACACTGGTCCCTTGTTTTCCTTGACAAATGAAAAGAAAAACACCTGAAATTTCACTTTTATTCCTGGAGTTTTCATATTTGCTAACATAACTAGAATTAGGCTTTTAAAATAATTATCTTAAAGACTGACAGCAGCAAGGACCGACAGCATTAGCGTGAGATTACGGGAAGCACATATTGGATAGCACGAAACAACTAGTTTCACAAAACTATAAGATGCTCCCAAAGAAGAGTATATCTTCCACCACCACTACACATATCAGATGCACAATATGAAAGCAACACATCAACCAATCTTTTGCAGTGAATATCTATATGCTGGTAATACCTGCATATCCTTAAAACCCAATTCATGAAGCGTTTTTTCATCATAGTCTGTTGTCAGTTCATGCCCAGATGAAATCATTCTCACAGGTCCCATGAGGCCACCTACAATAAAAACATATTTCAGTACATTTCTGGAATCATAGCTTCATTTTCTAATGAAAGTGTTAAGACTTATTTTTAATAGTACACCCTTCATTAGCAATTAAAATGAGACAAAAACTTAATGCAGTTCCCTTATGGAAACTGGTTATTAGGTTAAACTAAGTTTACTTGCACTTATTCAGAAATCACCTTTTCAGTAACAGTTCACCCAACCTTGTAGTGAAAAGTGTTCACAATACAGGTTATTAAATGATGCTATGCCAGAGAAGGATAATGGAAAATTATTGTGATCATCAGCAAAATCCCTCTGTATCACACGCCTGTGATAAAGTCAGCAAAGGCAAAGTCAGAATCAAAGATGTCATATACTCCAGAAAGGAAAAACTGCGAACACCCTTCGAAGAATTCTCAACATTGAACAAGAAATCTGAACAATTAAAAGATTAAGAACTTAATTTCATTTGGTGCAGACAATCAAGCAATGACCAAGAATGACGACACACAATGACTTTATACCTCAGAGTACTCAGAGTTTGAACCAAAAATTCGGTGCACAAAGATATTTGACATGGATTGACATTTGCTATGCTTTTCAGCCATGGTTCTTACAAGTACACTTTTTCCAACATTAGACCCTCGTCCTCCACACCAGTGAAGAGGAGCCTTACACTGCCACTCTACTGCAACATCGGGATTTCAGTGAGGCTTCTTCAATTTTTTTTAACCTCTTCCAGAAATCTTAGGAAGTACTCAAGAGTTCTGTAACCTAATATGCTTCAAAACAGTGTATTATTTGCCTATAGGAACATAGTATTCAAAGACATGGGTTAAAGCAAAAAAAGCCTATGTATATGCAGTGAACCTCAACTTCATTCTTTCACCCTCATAAAGACATGCGCGATGTAGTGCACGTGCCATCAGCCTGCTGCTTCTGGTAACTACTGAAAGCCCATCACCTGCAATTTGCAGCCACGCAGTCTCTGCTGATGTACACACATGATAAATCCAGGTGATGCTTCCCAAAACCAGCTGAGATACACACCCAAGTGCTGATGTTTCCCAACTAGAACAATCCAGTGAGATGTACACAAAGTAACTTTGATGGGACTGCCAGATAAATGGAGCTTTCTGGCAAATACATATGATCCTCAAATTCTGCTCAAGCAAAATTTCCGTGATGTTCTTGGGAAAAACTGGATAGACAGCAGCCATCCAAAGATATCTGTCAGTTAACAATACAACCGTGAAGGTTTAATAAGGAATTGGGAATAATCTCACATACACACCACTGTTCCCATCCTCCTCAGCTGGCTGCTTTGAAACTTACCAATGCAGTCAGGCAAAATAATTTCAAACATATAAGGGCAGGTAAATATATTATCCACAAAAATAATACAGAAATCTACCACTGCACTTCAGCAAACTAGTGACAGATTTCAGAAGAAAGAATACAACGAACAACATGCAAGAGAAGCAAATGCAATCTCACATTTCTCTGAGCAATGCAGATCTCAAATGAGAAAGAGATACTGGGACCTCAAATAAATTATGTGCTAAATGTCTGGCAAACGGAAAAAATATTAAGTTTATTCTACTGAAAAAAGAGTTAAAAGGAACATTTAATAAATGTGAATGCATCTACTTCTTACAGGTACATTCCCAAAGTTTTGGCTAGTGGGGGGGCATGCTTGGATATTCCCTTGACAGAAGCACGATGGCAGAAACTTCAGTAATTAATAAATGCTTTAAGATTCTTTTAGCCCATCTCAGAACCTGCAGCTTCATCTTCCACATTAATAGATACCTCACTTCTGTAACAATTTGTTAAACATTAGTTTTCAGTGTCTTCGTCTTCTCAAAATAAAATACCTTTTAAGACAGCAGGCGTTAGATGTGACTGGTATCGCTTCAGACATACCATTAGTTCATACATCCCAAGAGCAGGAAAATGAAAGCAATGCTTTGCGCAAAGATGGAAATGAAATGGCCATCTACATAGCAGTGCAAAGGCAGGCTAACAGGAGAGCTGAAGGAGACCAATAGCGTCAAAGTGCCAGTCAGTTAACAACAGATGAAACAAGAACCACAAAAAAAAGTGCAAGTCTAGAATTCCAAGAGCCAAAAGTTGATACAAATATTCTGTTATGTCTCTCTATTTCATGAAATTGAAATCCCAACTGAAAAAACAACTAAAAGCCAATTAAGATTTACCTCTATAAGGAAAAGGGAAGATAAAAACTTGTACTCTGACATCATGAGCCTTTAATTTTTACTGGAATTAGATAAAATCTACTTAGATTTCTATCTAAGTTGATGAAATAACCACCATTTCAGGAACTGGTTTTTGTTGTAGATTAACTAATATAGGTATGCTATAATAGACTCAGTAAAAGGTCACCATGACTGAAGTGTGCACTATGTACCTTAAAATTCATGTCTCCTGTGTGCAGAATGACCCAAGTTTTTAAGTGTAAACAGTCAGTACACTGAACCGTAATTCACTGAGATCTTTATGACCAACAAAATGTTACTAGAAAGTCCTTTCTTTTTTTTCAAGCTATACACAACAGCCCCCAAAATAGGGTATAGATGAGTAAAACTACAGGTTTTAACCACAAGTCTCAGTTTCAGTCTTATCTTCTCAAAACTGGCAGTTGAAAAGTAAAAAATCATGTGACTAGGTTATTCCAAACACACAGTGACATGCACAGAACAATGCAGAAACACTTCTTCAGGAGTTTGGTTAATAAGACATTTTGCCTCTTACAGGATTTTATGATCTACCAGCCAACACAGATATCAATTACAACATGAAGCACTTCAAGGCAATAATACTGGTTTTAAACCTTGCAAGGGTTTACAAATCAACAGATATAAATTTTATGGTTCTCTAGTTTCCCATAGTTACGGTATGTTAATAATTGCTGTAATAAACAGAGAAAAAATAAAACAACATCCACAAAAAATGTACAGAATTATGGATATCAGCACAGGCATTCTACAAAACAAAAGACATTGTACGTAAGATGACTGAACTGCAGTTGCTGTAGGACTGCAATGTTCAATTTTCTGAATCACGCGTTTCTAAAATCCCAGTTAAAACAAAAATAAAAATTCCTGCTATGTGGCTACATGGGGTGGAAAATCAGATTGTTTCTTCACTAAAACAGCTTCTGACAAGTGGCTGGAAAAGGATTTCACAAAGAAGGTAGTTCAGATGTCTGAAATTCAGACTGGTTTACTGACAGCGTGTCTCATTAAAACACTTTTTTAAGAAGTGCTAAACTATGAAAAGAAAGTCAGATTCATGTTTACAGATGTACTAATGGTCTGTGGTGTTGGAAAAAGATGTTCATGGACAGAATTTGTTCAGATAATACGCATTACATGCTAACTCTTGCTCATAATGAGGAAGAAAGAGAACAAGAAAACGTTGAGAAGATAATCCAGAAAACTGTAACATTTTGAGTAGCAATAACCGATAAGAATGCTATAATATATAATATTAGTAGGATTTAGAAAATGTCCTCCTCTTAAAGGATAAAGCAGACGTTTTCGGTGACTCGGAAACACGTAAAGAAAGGGAACAACAAGAGGATGCATATTCATCACACTGTAAGCATGCAATGACCACCTCAAGAGCAATGTGACATTCTAAATTAAGAGCACCAAAAGAGGATAAGTGATCATTGTTGCTACAGGATCACCATAAATTACAAAGCATTTGTAGGAGTAAGGAAAATCTTACACCTGACTGGAATACATATATGCAGGGTATTAATTATGAATTTGAATTATGACTTCAAATTCTGAATCAATGGCAGAACCAGAAATGTATAAATTTCATGAAACACAGAGTAAGGTTCTATGTAGCAGCACCTCCAAATAAAAGAAAACACCACAATTAATTAAAACAACAAGGAGAAGGAAAATAATGTAGGGGAAAGTCTGTTGGGACTGGAGCTTGGCTATATCTAAGGACCTTTGGCAGATCTACATCATCTTTGCTACTTCAAACAAATGGTAGCCCTTAAGAAACAACATTATTAATTAGAAGTGAGGGTGATGATAACTACAGCTAGAAGAAAATAAACCATAATGCTTGCTTATTTAGGATATCTGGGGAAGGAAAAGACCACAATCTTCTAAGCTCTCAATGGATGAACCCTTGTAAGGGCAATAAATACAGGTACAAGCGCTGTAGCTTACCAGGGAAATCGCCTTTGCGGCTGCTTTGGCCAAACTCCTGAAGCTGTGCTTGTTGATTTATCTGCTCCTTCTGCAAATTTTCGTACCAATGGGTGACTTCTGCCCGTAGATCGGCCACCTGATCACTAGGATACATTTCTATAGTCATCTGAAATAAACACATATTTTATTTTTTCAAAGTGCACAGTGGACTTACTGAAATTTAACAAAGTAGGATGTACTTGTAAAAGGGCTTTAAGTACCTTGTCAGGAAGTCCAGCTGGCTGACATACAATTCTTAGTGGTAGTGACTGTTTGTCACTCAGGGCTTTCAAGTGACTGCTGATACCAGTGCCTTCAATCTGCCACTGTCTCAGATGATAGGCAAACCTTAAGAACAGGTAAAAACGTTGAAAAGGTATTTTTGTCAAAACCTATTTATCACATACATTTGATAAACAATGACAGGAAAGACAAAACTTGCAATTTACTCACTTTTTTTTCAAAATAAGAGGAAGTTATTGATATTCTCACTGTTTTTTCAAATAAAACTAAAATAACTTTGAAAACATTTCTTTGGTGAGGGATGGGGAAGCAGGAACCATATCCACGTCTTTATACAAGGGCAAGGGCCAAGTCTTGTAACTGTTTAAACATTATGTATTACCTTTCAAAATTATCCACCACTGTCCTTAATTTACACAAAGAAAAACAAAGACACTAATACTTAATAACTCATAACTCATTTATCATTATGATAAGAGATATGTAAATAAATTCTGCATCCAAATACATCAATGGCACCATTTACCTTCTCCTGAAAGCTTCCAGGTGTGTCTTCAGCATTAAGAGTCCTCTTTCAATAATGGTCAGACTTGAATGAGAGTCTTGCTCAAGGTTACTGGATGCTATCATCAGACTCTCCATACACTTGCTAATAAATTCCTGTTCTTTTTCCAGACCAGTTTTACCTGTAATAACAGTTAAAGTAAATTATAAAGGCGGAACTTTGGGACTACGCATTTTAATACTAAGAATAAAAAGAGGATAATGCTAGATATTCTTTAAAACATTTTAAACAGAAAGCAAAATTTCATACCATTGATATAATAAGAGTTGATATACTGGATAGCCGCTCGACTGACATCACCAGACTGTGCTCTTAAAGCGATACCCCAGAACTGGTCCATGCCGCACAACTGTTTTGACAAAAGGAAAATAAATACAGAAACAAAACATTGCCTCATTATTTCACCGGGAGCGACACTTTTCTGACCTAAGACATTTTATCTGCCCCACTTTTGACAAACAAAGATACTTTGAAATGAAGCGTGAAAACCACAACTATTATTGGTATTCATTGCAAGAATAGAAATTTTAATGAAAAATTGCCTTGAATCGATTCACAGAAATATGTCCTATATATAATTTTATTTCTAGGATAGTGTCTCTGTATAAAAAACTACAGAAGAAAAACTTCACATCATACGTAAACTGAGACACATTTTACAGTTATCTAGTCAAAATTAAATATGCCTAATAGAGTGTCATCTGAATCTTCTTATTTATAAAAATAAATGTTACAAACTCATTCTTTAAACACAACAGCAAATACAGTTCAGTTATGCTAAGTATATGATAAACACACAGGCAACAGGTATCACTTTCTTTGTGGTTTCCTATCTCTGCCTCTAGAGACAAAGCCACACACGCTCAAAGTCATGAGGGAAGGTCAGGATCACTGGCCTCTTTTATTTCCATTTCACTGTCCCACACTTGGAACTTCTGAATCCTGAGCTTCCAAGGCTCTCCCTGAGGTAGAACTCTGTACAGACTCCACCACTAGCGGCTGTGACATTATTATCTCAGACCAGTAAACAATATTCAAGCCAGTAAGTTCTCATGAGATATGCCCTTCAAGATACATAATTTAACTTTCCCTTTCCCTCAGAAAGAAGAAAAACGTGAGCACAGAATCTAGGCTTACCTCTGAGTTTGAGCCACCATCATATGCACTAGTAGCCAATCGAGCCAAATTACACAAATGCTGGAAGAGGTTTAGGCCAGTCATACTAATAGTTTCAGGTTTTAGTTGTGGCATCTAAATAAAATAAATGTACTTTAGTATGGAGGAAAAAAAATCAGTGATGGAACAGACAGCAATCACAGGGTATTTATTTCATTAGCACAGAAAAATGTCAGTTTTACTACCAGTCATATTCAAATGTAGTAGATCAAGTAAAATTTATTCTTGCAAAAGATGACACACTGAATTTTATATAGAATAAAACAAATCAACTATAATTGGCTTAAACAAACCGCTTTTCTCTACCACTGATTTGGACTGTAACAGCACAGAGGGAACAAAAATTATTACTGCAACATTAGCTGCTTAACTTATCCACAGCAGCACAATTTGTTAGCATACATGATGTGTCTGTTCAAAAAACTCACATGCTTATGAAACTAGACAAAAACTGTGTCACCTTGAAAAATAAGTAGACTAAATTAATTATTGCACAATCTATCAATTTTGTAATGCCATCTGTTGAAATGAATGGGATCCTTTGCAAAAAGCTCTACTGCCGAACGTTCGCATTTTCAGTGGATGTGCTGATGAGATTTATACACCCCTCCCAAAAAGAAGAAAAGTAATTTTTTTAGTCAGGTTGCTGTATATCATAAAGGAAAGTATAGTTTTGGGTGGCTTTTTTTTTTTTTTTCAAATCTAATGAAGTGCTACATTGCTTCAGATACAACACACAGGCTATTTGCAAAGAAATAGCCTTTACTCAAGTGAATACTAGTGTGAAAAGAATTCATGCCAATCCATTCCCCTCTTCCCTCCACACAGAGAAAAATCATTGCATGACAAGTGGGGCTTTCCCAGACTACTGAAGACACATTACTCATAGAAACAAGATTATATATGTTAAATAGTGCTGATATGGAAAGAAACACTTCTATTAGAATTAATATGGTTGCAATTAACTCTCTACATACCTTTTCCAAAAAAAGATGCTTGTAAGTCTCCATACCCATAGCATGCTGATCTTTACTTCGTACTTGATTTAAAAACCAGTGTAGTGCATCATCATAACATTCAGAATCTTCTACTAAGCAGTGCCACAATATATCCACTTGTTCTAAACTCAACCCTAAAATTAGGGAAGTATTTTTAACTACTACTTTATAACATCAAATGTTCAGCAATATTCTACAAACCCCAAAAATACATACAGAGAAGTCAGAACAGTTTTTGTCAGGACAAGTTTTTGGAAAAAACAAAAGAAAAATGCACCACCTACCACTTAGAAGTCATACACTTCTCCCCTTTTAGAGCTGGCAATCAGCTACAGTTTTTGGCCTTTAGTGCTGTCAGCTGTTACTAAACCAATGAGTAGTGTGGGCTGACCTGAGATCTCATACGAAACAGCAGGTTGTTTCTCAGTACACAAATAATTACTGGGCACAACCTGGAGTCCAGCTTTGAGCTGGGTATTGAGATTGTGGCTGAAAATAGTATCTCTGTAACTATTTCGTTGTTATTCCTTTCAAGAAGATTGTAGGTTTATTTTCTTAGCTGGTATATAAACAATTGTGATCCCAACAAATTTATTTAAAAAGAACCATGGCTATCCTATCAACAATAGCTAATACAGCATTACTTTCTTTTTCTTTTGGCTACAGATGTTCTCATTCCTTCCTTTACTCTACTCTAACGACCAGAGGGACAAGCCATGCATTGTATGCCAACTTTGACTACCTATAATGAGACTACCCAAATGACTCCTCCCTTCAGTCATTTTAATAAATTACGTCAATATACAGTCAGCTGAAAGTCTGTACAGAGCTAATGCTGAGACAACACTGAAGGCTATTAGTTTACAAGGGCTTACGAAGAGAGCAGCCAAAACAGTTTATGGAAGGGAAAGCCACCAAGGGTTACTAAAACCACAGAAAGTTATGTTCAACTTCGAATTCCACCAGCCACTTCAAAAAAATTCTATTTTTAACCTTTTCAGCATCTGTACAAATCAACTATCATGCAGAATACTACTTTTGCAAAAGACCCTACAGGTAGTGTAAACCAATTTCTGACAGTATTAAATATAAAGAATTATTCCTTTTTGGTATCACAACTTACTTACAGCGCACTCCAGTAAAAGGTCTCTGGGAACATTATGGAAATGAAACAAACCCCACAAATACAGAATATATTATCTTCATATTTAGAAATATTTAGAAAAACTGAAGCACAGAGGACATAAAAATTTGTTCTCCCAGAACTGCGATAGAATCTAAACTCCAATGTTGGTTCTATGCTTGTGGCATAAAATCTTCCTTCTTTTGAAACAATATCAGAGATTATTTAAAATTGTATCTGTTTAAAATACTATATTTATTTAAGCTAACATTGATTATTAAGAAGTATGTGAGCCTTACTACGAGGTACTTCTCTGATATGGCAACCTCAAATACTTACTGAAATGATCTGGTGATCCTAGAGTTGAAAACACACACGTCAGGAATTGAAGACGAACCTGAACTTCTGCACTGTGGCTGTACCTAAAATTTGAATTAGTATAAAAATGTTTATTTAATTGTTTATTGTCATAACTTTCTTCCCCACTCATACATGTGCCTCTTAAAAGCTTAAATGATTTTTTCTTCTAAGTTTCCTTCTGAACTTCTAGGTCAGTATATAGCCTACGCTCCAGCTGTACACATTGCAGAACCACACCAAAGAGTGGAATGACACACTAGTCATTACTGGATAAGGTACTTTTTCTGTTGGTTTTTTTTTGGGGGGGGGGGGGGGTGGTAGTAGGGGGGGTTTAGGCATTCAGTCTGATCCAAGTGCATAATTTTGTCATTAGCACCTTGCAGGACCTGACCTTAATTTTTTCCCTAGCTTGTAAAATACGGATCTTTCTACTCTGAATTTCTGATCCCAGATGATACACACTCTTTATAACCTATATAAAAATACTAACTTTATTTCTATTTATAAGGTAGAAGTTTAATGGTCAGAGGAGCAGAACAAGGTATCATTTTGCCAGAACTTAAAGTAATTCATCCCACTGTAAAACAGCTTTTGAAGTAATTTCTCACTAGAGCCATGTCCAATAAAAAGGTGTATGATGAAGTAAAAATTCAACCACAAATAGCAACATTTTTGAATTGTGCATGCCCATATTTGCATACTGACTTTGATATCTGTCTAAACACAAATAGTCTATTCCTCCATGATTTGGAATTGTATCACTTGTGTAGATACACCTAATTTTAACAATACAGGTTGGAAAGTGGGGATGAATGTGTTAAATGGAAAAAAAATACTGCAAAGGTTAATAACAGATTTTAAAACTGAAACATTTGAATAACTTTGTGATATGAAAACACTTTAACTGGATTTAAATGTATAAAATGTTCGTGACCTCTTTGTAAACCAATACTCAGTATCTGACAAAAACAACGCATCACCATGTACAAAACAACATGACGAAAACAACATGTACCATGTACCAGTACTTAAGGGGTAGCTACAAAGAAGACGGAGTCTCCCTTTTTACAAGGAGTCATACGTAGAGGACAAGGGGGAATGGACACAAGTTGCTCTTGGGGAGATTCCGATTGGACATCAGAGGGAAATTTTCCACAGTGAGAACAGTCAATCATTTGAATAATCGCCCTAGGGAAGTGGTTGACTTGGCCACACTGGACACCTACAAGAGTCATTTGGACAGGGTGCTGGGCCATCTTGTCTAGACTGTGCTCTTCCTAGAAAGGTTGGACTAGATGATCCCTGAGGTCCCTTCCAACCTGTGATTCTGTGATTAATTGTTGTGTGGTTTTTTATGAAAAAGGAAGCTATTTAAAATTACATTTTTACAGACCTTTGTGTCTGTAAGCATATAATATCCCTATAGAAAGTATTTACTTATAAGAACACATCAGAAGCACCAGAAAGAAACATTTAAAAACATAAAATATCAGACTCTCAAAGTCAGTTCTGTACTTACAATGCATGTTTATGTCGTCCTTCCCTGACTGCCTGAATGTAGTGTACCAAATTATCAAAGAAAAGTTTCATCATACTGAGTTCCTTTTCTGCCCACCTGTGTTAATTTAAAGGGCAGACAGTGTTATAGTTTGCTTAAAAAGATCAGAAAAGCTACAGAAATTTGAAAGCTATTATAAGAAAACTGCATACACATAAAAAAAAAGTAAACATTCCATTTCCCATCTACCATGAAATCAGGAGTATGTTCCAGTACAGTACTCTCTTCTTCCTTTTCGTCGTCGCTATTTTCAGGCATCGGACTGGTAGACAACTGTCCCCTTTGGAGATCATGAAAACTGTTCCTAAAGGCCCTAATTCAGAAAGGGTCTAAGCCAAAACTCAGAACTTGGCATATATTTAAACAGCATGTCAAAAAGGCCAAAAAAAATTGCTGATAATCACTGTAATCTTTCCCAGAAGTTCTGGAAGTCTATTCCCTATAGTTATACCAGCAAGCTATATAGTTTGTTCTAGTAAGGAATGCTGTACTATGTATCTTCACATTTTAAACATTTTCTTATAAACCAAATCTTTTATTACTTAGAAGCATTTGATAGACAATCAGAACAGAATGATGTAACATCAAGTTATTACAACCTTTTAAAATACACAGTTAATGGATGCCTAGTACTGTCTGCAAGTCCTTTGGGATTTAAAGGGAAGAGATGTAAAAATATATATATAAAAATTAGTCTTCACCTGAGTTACAACAGTAGTGCATATTATGAAGAAGTCTGAGTGATTAGACAACCTCATACAACTAGGCCAGATAACAGACAGGTCACTATTAATTTGGATTACTAATTTGGACAAAACTAAGGGAGCAAGCCTTGCAGCAGTCCCCTAAATGTCATCACTTCTGTTGGCTTAGTCTGTTGGGGACCGAGGACTACTTACATTGTTATCCAATGTGTATCATAACTGCTCCCAAATTGTTGAAATGTACCAAACAGCTTTGGAAGAAGACGAAGTGAAACTACTACTGATCTAAAGGAGAAAGAGAGAAATAACAATATACAATTGTTACAAAATTTAAAAAGTCAATTTTAAAATTACTTTGAGAAGCTCGGGTTCAGTGAGCAAACAGGCTAACTGAAAGCACTGGCAACACCTACGTGAAGTTTACCATCGTGTCAGCCAATTAGTTTTCTGAATCTGAACTACACATCCTTCAAATTCTCTACATGTAATACCGTGAACAAACAGCTGGTTGGACAAGTATAAAAATAAAACAGTACACATTTTTCTTATTAAAAGTTATTTAAATTTCAAAAGAGAAATTGTTTTTGAGTTTCATAATATTTATGCTTTGAAATTTCAGCAAAATAAGTATGGCTTTTCTACAAACAGATGACATGGCAGAAATAAATCTGCCTCAAACTCCTTATAGACACAAGTAGGTGTGTATTGTGAGACAACTATCTAGGAAATCTCAAGAAGTGCATAAACTGCATTCAACAGAAGTTTCTTATCAGTTATAATTATCTTCACAATTTTTTTCTTAATATCTCAGTACACTTGTAACTCATCTCACAAACATAGTTCTTAGCAAAGAACTGTAACATAACTGCAACTGTAACAAGGTAACAACATAACACCACAGGTGATGTCCAGCAGTTGACTGGTTGTATCAACAAAATTAATTCCACTTTTGCCAGTTTTCAAACTGTACAATCTCACACCTTTGGCTGGTACTTAAACAAGTTATCTGAGGTCAAGGTATTACTTCTGCACAGAAATTAAACCCCACAACAGACCCGGTGGAAAAGAACTTGTCTGTTCTTCACCCACTTTCATGTAAAATCTAAATATTCAATTTAGACCTTGCACTCTGCTGGCTAAGACGCAGACCCGATTTTACCAATTGGTAGGAAGGCAGTAACCTCTGACAGAAGGGAGAACAGACAAATGCAACAAGATGAGAAATTCAAGGACTGTGATAGAATAAAAAAGTGGAACATCAGATACATTCATAACACCTTGAAAACTATTTTTATACTTCTGCCTTTGGTTTAACTTGTCTTCCTGTAAAGTTAAATAACTGTTACAGTCAACTTGGGTTTCCTATATGTTGCAAAAATAGATAATGTAAGAACAGATAATTTATGGTTTAAGTTACCTGTTGTTTGCTAAATTTTCTAAGCAGCCTTCAATAAATCTCATTCGAATCTGTCTGTCAGTGAACCAGCATACTAAAGAACAGAGCAGCTTCTCTGCTTCATTTATTAACCCTTCAGAGAGATGAATCTACAGCAAGTAGAAAGAAAGGTCACTGAATAGTATATATTTCTTCTCTTTTCAAAAATATTGTTTTCTGGTATTCAACTTACTGCATCTTCATCCTGGACCAGATCCCACAAAAGGGTATTTCCTTTCTTACAAACATTATCCAAATTAATGTCCGTCACCGCATTGCTATTATATTGATGTTTATGAACTGCCGGTCCTGAACAAAATACAAAGACTGTTATTGAATAAATAGAAGAAACTATCTAATCTGAACATTATTCCCTAAGTGCATGAACAACAACATGCTTTATCTGTAAACCTGGCTACTTATACTGCATGCAACAACATTGTAATTGCAGCCTTTTTCCACATACGGATTCTTAAGACAAAACATTATGACCATACAAGAAGTCATCAGGACGGTTAAGCCAATATTTATACTGGTTTTGGCTAATGGCAAAGTGCAATAAAAACAGTACTTAAGAACTGCAGATGCAGGTGAAATTGCTTTTTAATTTAATTATATTTAGTTCACAGTGTAATTAAAATACTTCTTAAGTCTTTCTGCAGTGCTGTGGTCCAAAGGGAGGTATCTTTTTAACTCCCATGGTTGGAAAGCAAGAAGGAAGTACATTTTCAATAAATTCCCCTCAGACTGCATGATCTCCTATATCTTACAAAAAAAACAGCAAAAACAAACACCATTTTTAATATGATAGAGTATCAAAATGCATGATTTTAGAAACTCATCATGTGTTCATAAACAGACATTTTCCTTCTTCTATGTGGCCACAGCTGGCACCATTCATTTATCTACTATTTGATACTATTTTCATGTAACAGCAAAGTCAAGCAGAAGATTTAGATTGCGTGCAGAACACTGTAATAATTTGCACGTGCAAAACTGGGAGTGTCAAAATTAATCTGCACTGAAGGCCTCAGCTCAAACAATAATTTGGATCTTCAGTAAGATGTGTAATATCTATGGAAAATATTGAAAAATTATGCTGATTTACAGCACGTTTTAACTACAAAGTTTTAGCAGTTTATTCAACTCCGTGCTGGAGAAAAAAAAAAAATCCTTCCAAATTTTCAGTGTCAGGCTGAAATTATAAATTCAGTTCCACATAACAAGAAATGTTAAACCTAAAGAAAAAAAGAGACTTCTCTACTCAACTGTGTTTCAGGAAAAGATATAAATAGTACTGGTTTTACTGTCTGCTGGAAGATAGCAAACTTGGTTCTGCCAGACCAGTGAAAAAAAAGTCATACTAACTAACCATACCCTCCATTATATTTAAAAGGAGGATAAAACAGAAAATAAAGCTGCCACAATAGCAAATGGAAAGATGATTTAATTCCTGAGAAGTGTTTTAGTAGCGTCTTAAATTGCACCGTGAAGTAAACTAGAAGATTTGGCAATGTAACATGAAATAGCATAAAGTGCCCTTTAAGGAAGCTCCCTAAGATATCAAGTTATATTTTAACTCGTTTTTCCAAAATTATCCTCTGTACAGCCCATTATGGTTAATTCACTTAAGATGACAAATGTACAGAATCACAATAAGATCCACCCACCAGAAGAAAAATCACACGTTTCAGAGAGAGAAAAAAAATTCACATTTCAGTACCCCCTTTTTACTTTAATAACTGATTAGAAAAAACATTTGCTAGACTCTTTAGTGCCTTCATTTGTTTTAACTTGCATTAAAAGCACCAGTAGAAACGGGGGGAAAATTTTTAAAAAGGTAAACACAGCTACATCTAATGTGATACAAAATTTAATCCCTTGGAGAAACAGTAAAATCTCAGTAGTCACTGTGGTTTCTTGCGCAAATATACACGTATGGTTAAAATAATTTGATAACTTTAACTGTTGGAGACTAATTCAAAATTATATAAGAACGAGTTAGAAGTACAATGTTCTTCTGTTTTATCACTCTTACCTTGACTAAGATGTTCATGATAGATAGAAGCAAGGTTAGGAAGGTGCTGCTGAAGATGAGATGTTAGCTCAGCATGTGAATTAATCTGTACAAGCTCTTCTTCACAGCCAGACTCTTCCCCATCAAAATCAGCCATATTTTTCTCTGATTTTGCACTGACTTGGGAACTACTGCAACTGACATCATCTGCACTTAGCATATCATCAACTATATGCCTATAAAAGAAGAGTATTAGAATGGACGATATCAAAGAGAAAGTTGTTTATAGCAGACTACAAATGAGTAGACATCTCCCTAAAGCTAAAGTCAGGATGAATCATCTGTTTGAACAGCAGACCTTCATATGAATTTGAAAAACAATTACAAATAAATTGAAGGTCTCACTATCAACATCAATGTGTGTGACTTCTTTAATGTTAACTAAATACAGCATTTTCCAAAACAATTTAAACGTTGTGTTAAATGTTGTCTTATTTGTTCAATACCAAAACTTTACCAAAAACTTTTATCAGATGTTAACAAAATAGATCACTGTGTAACTATCATCTCTGTTAGACAAAATTATTCTAACCTGTATCAAAATGTCCACATGAATTTCTGCCCAAACTGAGTATTTTGCTACCACTTTTATTTCTGCTACAGAAGGAATCAGAAGAAATGTCAAGCTACCTACCCATCGTGGTGGTGATGGTGGTGGTGGTGGTGGTGGTGATGCTGTGGCCCAATGAATTGTCGACAGTTAAATAATTCATTTCCAATAGTTTCCCCAAGGAAGTCCCCCGTGTGAGTTATACAAGAATCTTGAGACCCTTGAGAAATGTGAGCAGTGCCCATTTCCTCTGTCATATCATGTTCTGCATCCTCAGCATGAGAACAAGCATCTAGTATTCTAATTCGATTATCCACTGGCGTCACAGAATCAGTGTTAAAAACATGGTCCTTTCCTGCCCCATTATTTGCACCACTCCTCTCCGATGCCCCTTGTGAATCTCCCAGACAAATGCCTGTTTGTGATTCCAGTTTCCTGCTTCGTAGATCTGTGCTCCTACTGCTTTTCTGAGGATTATGACTCCTATCTTCTTCCTCTTCATCCTCCTCCTCTTTGAGAGCTTCAATATCTGCAATGTCTTCAGACTGCACCTCGCTGCCAGGGCTTCCAGCAGACTGGCTTGCGTGACTGGAGTTGGCCTCGTTACTGGATCCATCACTGTGGCCACTGCTACTACCAGGACCACTACTGCCATCCTCACCACTGTTGGCTGTCTCATCAGAGCTTCCCTGCATGGATTCCTGAAATTATTGTTATTTTTAACAGATTGGGAGAAAAATAAAACTCCACTGAATATACATAATGTACATCATCATCACCATTCAAACACCATTCTTCATTTATGAGGAAATGTGTCAGATCTCTAAGTTCTCATCCATTCTTTCTCAATTTGGTTGCCAATGACAAAACACTCTGAGCAAGATTCAGATTTAATAATGTAATTTTTGCATTACCTGATTCATAACAGGTTATGAATATGTGCAGGTTTTGCACATACACGGAGTGACAGTGTGACACACAAACAATATGTCAAGCAATCCCTTATTAAAGAGATTAATCTTACTAAAACACAATTTAAATGCAAGGAAGTTTTGTGGGGGTTTTTTTGAGTGCATTTGTTCACAGGCAAGGTACAATATATTTGATGTAAACTGCACAGAATATAAGTAAAGATTCTAGCTATCCACTATCCTGCTGCAGGTAAGCATACATGCTATGTACCTGTTCACATTTTGAAACGACTACAGAAAAAATCTCCATAGCTAATAATAGACATGACACTCAGTAACAAAACCCACAGACTAAGATTTATGGTCTTACCTCGGTATCTGAAAGTCGCTGCTGTACATGTTTTGTTCTGTTAATAAGCTGTTCCTCCATTTCAATATCACTGCCTCCACTCTGATGGGTGTCGCTGTTGTCACTACTTTGAGGGCTTGCTGCTGGTGACCCTAGTTTCAAAATCATATTTCCCAGTTACTCTGTGATATATATTAATTGTAATATAACAGCATTACACAAAACTGCCTCAATTTATGAACTCAACAGCATTCTTCCTGCAAACAGTTGAACAAGGGACAGAACCACCTGTGTACCCAAACCCTAAGAAGTCTTTTTAGAGCACTGAGCCTTTTACCACGAAATTTGTATTCTGTCTCTTCTTGCCAATATATAGCACAGCTATATGAATTTCCTATATTCTCCATGAAATTTAATTTTCATTTGACTTATCATAAAAACATAATTGCAGATTTTTACTAGTTCCTCCTCTATTCAAATTCAACAGCTGTAGAAAAACACTGTAGTAGCAAACGTATCAGATTGTGGTGTACTTCTAAAACTATACTTACAAGGTGAAGGGGCTGCTCTTCTGAGCTCCTCTTCTTCTGAAGGAAAAAAGCAGGATGGAAAACAAGTGACTAAAAATCTTTTTGTCAGCATATAGTTGTCCATGATTCATAAAAATCAGCAGTAAGAAAAGAAAGGGAAACTACAGTAAAATGGCTTGGCAGCACTTTTCTTAATGACTGTGGGGAAAATACACAGTCAAGTTGAAAAAAGAAAAAAAACGGAAACAGCACGTAATATCAAAAACCAGGTAAAAATTAGGTAAGTGTTTGTAAGACTTTATGTAGCTATGTAAGTTACAGATGTTCAGCAGAACAAGAAGAGTTAACTGAGTTATGGACCATCCTCTGAATTTAAAAAAATAAGAAAAAAAAGAAAAAAAGAAAAAAAAAAAAGAAAAATACATATTACTTTAGATTTACAAACAGAATTGATCCAAAATAAAAAGTTTTCCAAACACGCTCACAAAGTTTTAATGTTTTTGTCTTTATCCTCAACTTCTGCTTGAAAAATATGCCAGCATTTTTAAAAATACTTCAAGTAAAAAGTTCTATACACCCTTTTTATCCACAGTCAACAAGGAGACTGTGAAAATTTAAATTTTAACTACCAGATCTACTGGAAAACCACATACCTTTTTTGTTTCCCATGGGCAGATTGGTACTCAGTAAAGATGCAAAAGAGCTTTGTTTTGACAGCTGAGCCTTAGCTGCTAGTGCATTATTCCACAGTGCTTTTATAAGCATTGATGCCAAATACAACGTCTATAAACAAAACCAGATAACAGTGCCACTAAGAAGCAGTAGGTTTGGTACGCAAAGATCCACAGTTCATATTTCTATATGCCAGCACTACAGTTCACCAAAATAAACTCATCAAAAGAAACGAATGCACAAAATAATGTTGTGTGAAACACTTTTTAATTTCAGAAATGAAGTTAAAATCATCTACCAGTCTTCAAAAATCCCTGAAAAAGATTGTAATTCAAAAGCCAGAAGAGGCTAATGTGAAGAAACATGACAATTTTGCTCATACAGTTTCCTCTCTTATGCATTAGTGAGTATTCCTTTTACACGCATTCTTTGAAAAAGACAAATCCACAATGCTTGTTCAAGATACTAACATAATTTGTTTTCTTGATACAGTGATTTTGTTCACCTTGTCTTTACCTGTTCAGTGTGAGCACTTGGATGAAGAGTTGAGACTAGGTTAAGAAGATGTCTAAGAGGGACAGGGTCCAAGTTTTTGATCAAAGAAGGAAACAAATCGTGTATGTAACGACTGCAATGCTTTAGCTACAAAGCACAAACGAACAGAAAAGGTAAGAGGAACAACAAAATAAATTTTAAAAAAAAAAAATTCAAAGATTGATAAAATTGAAGCAATTAAACAACATCTTTGCACAAATTCTCAGGAAGCACTCATCCAATAATTCTAAACTACATCAGACTTGCAATTTTTACTAAACTTAATCTTTATATTGTAATGCATGTGAAGTTTAGTGAAATCAAACGTAACAATATCTTCCCTAGATCAAGTTCTACGAGATTTGGTGAAAAGAAGAAATGGAAGTTTATTTTGCATTTTAACTTAAATATAACTTCTAAAATATTAGTGTATATGGTAAATCCTGAGGGAAAAAATATTTGCAATGATTACCTTATTAGCAGTAGTAAATACAAATAAAGATATTACAGGCTAATATGGAACCGAGAAAACAGTCTGTGTGAACTGTGCGAGGATTATAATTCTTTTGTCTTTGCAGTAATGGATGTCAAAAAGTATGACAATGTGTTTAGCTAACTACTCTATTTACACATTAAGGAGAAAACATCTAGGAGCATTGTCAGGTTAAATGATGATTTTCACAGTCATTCAAGGGGTTTAATTATGTTTGTAAGGATGTTGATATTCAAAAAATAAAATAATCATTACAGGAAGCTTCTAGAAAAAACATTCTCAATGTCAGTTACCACATATGCACCTCAAAGGGTTTTGGGTTTTTTTTATTCTTTATTTATTTTGCCTTCCTGGCATATAAAATATCCCTGCCAGCAGTTTATGGGGTACAGGCCACCTTTCACAGGATTCAAGCTGGAATGAAATTATGTGGGTTCTACACAAGGATGCATTTACACATCTTGAGATACCTGCTTCAACTTAGAGAAGATAAATTTGGGTCCAAAAGTTAGTTTAAAAAGTGGAAAATGTATTCTTTAAGGCTTTCTATTCCTTTAGTCAAAGGGTGTCAGCCTTTTAAACAATGTAAGAGGTTTAAACCTTTTACAGGAAGTAATCAGAACATACTTAATTCTAATATCAAACATACGTATTTTTAAAATATCAGTATCTCAAAATGAACATGTGAACTGTAAAAGAATTCTCGCATTTGGGTAATGATACTAAGTCCTTAAAATAGTACAAAAGACAGAAAAAATCCAGAGGTCTAAGACTAGTGTGAATTACTGCATGTGTGAAAACATATGGGAAGGTATAATATCGCTTTAACAATCTAAGTGAAATAAGTAATCATTAATTAATTTGATACAGAAAATTGTTGGAGCCTATTAGAGTGAATGCTATTATAATGAGCATTTATTAACATACCAGCTGCATGTTATAATGACAATGGACTACAGAGTTTTCAGAATGCATATACAGTAGTATTTGATTGAAACAAATCACAGAGAAATATTGAGCACATAAAAAACCCTTTAAATTTTAACTTCTATAAAAGTATGTTCCCTACACCTGTTCATCAGATCAATTTTATTTCTCTGACCTTCATTTTGAGTGTATTTTTCAGAAAAATTTACAGTGAAACCTTGAGGGTTTTTTCGTGGTGTGGTTTTTTTGTTGTTGTTGTTGTTGTTTGGTCTTTTTTGTTTGTTTGTTTGTTTTTTTAATACTAAAGTCAGAATATGAAACCATGGAAAAAACATTTCCACAACAGGAGATCAAAACATCTACTGTATTGAAAACCCCTAAATAAAAAATTCCACAACATAAAATAAAAAGCATAGCAATCCATTAAAAGTAGCAAACAAATACATCTTTCTAAAGGAAAAAAAGCCTATCAGAATTTCCAGGTTTACCAAGCAAAAAATAAAATCTCAGTGCTTTCTATAGACTTTACCCCCAGCACTGCAGCAGAGCTGTAAACTTCACTGCCACAATTTTCACCTGATGGTTCCCACCAGGAGTAACAGAAATGGAAGCCACAATACATAGGAGCAAGGCAATTTAGCGCATCAGTGAAAATATCACATCTACCCTACAATCCTCATCCCCATTCTTAGTGAAAACACCATGTCTTTGTTATACAACTTTTTTTTTTTTACCCTGTAGAAAAGTAGCCTAGGTGTATTATTGCATCTAATGAAAGAACAACAATTGTGGCAGTTACCTAATTTAAAATTTTGGTCAGCAAAACAGACAGACAAGAAAAAGTAAGAAACTCAGCTTTATGACTATAAGACAAAATCAACTTGCCATTTTCTGGTGTTTTTTTTGTTTTGCTTTGTTTTTTTAATATCACTCTTGCAATTATCAAAATTTTGTATATACCTGTGCTGCAGCCCAAATACAGTCTATGTGTTGAGTACTAAGTCTCCCTTCAGCTGCAAGAAAATTCAGAATCACTTGGCACTGTTTGATGATCTGCAAAGTGAGAACATATTGAGGAAAGATTTACTAGAACAAGAAGTTACTCCTCCATATTTGTACTAAAAATAATAATGATTTTACACAAACCTCAATATGTAAATTTGGTCCAAAAATGTGCTCAACTACATTGTTGCTGATAAGCCAGTCTGCAAGCTCTTTTGCAATCGATCTACAGATGAAGAAAAGAGTGGAAAAGTATGTAAAATTATCTGCCTATAATATATACTCTGTGCCCTTCCCCGGCACAGCATGTCTTTCAAATTAATATCTGTAATTGTAGTAAGCATACAAAAACGTTCTTGAACACAAAGCATACTCAACACTCATTCATTCATTTATTCATTCATTCAGGTAAGAAGCAAATTATTTCCGGATTTTTTCTTTAGCTGGAAGATCAATGCCAAATATCAACATTTCCCACTCACCACTCTGGATCTGTGTTACCAACCACTCTACCGATTTTATTAGTTAATAGAGCTCAACAGACCACCTGCAGACCAATTCCAAAGACCTCACAGATTATAATAAACACTGTTTTTTAACCCAAGTTTATAATGAAATTCCAGAACTACTGAGTTCACAAAGATAGCTAAAGGTGAGAAGGATAGAAATTATTTTTTTAAAGAAAATAACTTAAGTATTTTCGGAATCTTTTGTGTAAATAGCAACTCATACAGCAACTTACACACATGTAGTATACAGATACTTCAAAATTCTCAGTTTGTTTCACCCATAACAATAGGGAATGTTACCCACTGCCAATCCATAAGCAAACAATCAAAGAAAACAGGACAAGGAAACTGAATTTTCCAAAACAAAAGTTGAACTTCCAGAAAGGACAGCCCTGTTTGGAAACTAGTACATAAGCTCCTTTTATTCCTTCCTTTCAAGCAAACGTTTGTTTACCCAGATTTTGGCACCAGAAGCAAATAGAGGATATCACAGTATTTAAAGCACAGCCTGTAGTTTAAATGGCCCTGGAATAAAAGCGCTCTGTTTCACAAGGATGAGAGGATGGGAGGGAGGGTGTGTCTTAGGGGACTACAGGAAAAATTATTTTTACCACTGCTGTGTCATATTTATGGTCACTATTAAAATTCCAGGATTGCCAATCTTTATCATCTGCAATAAGAAAACAATATTTTTTTAGGTAAAAAGAGAATGCCCTTCCAATCAGGATTCACTTTTCTGGGGTGTGCTTCCAGTTCCAGTTCTTCAGTTGTTCTGAATTGTCTAATCCTTATGGATGAACTCAGCATAGTTCCTATTACTCAACACACACCATTCCTATACGGCCCTCTTTTACTCTAATTCAAGGACATGGGGTATCAAATATTTTTCTACTGTTCAAAAAAAGACAACGACCCCTAATATTCAAGTAGTAACTGCCTTGCAAGGTGCAACGTTTACCAACAGTATCATTTATGGCTTGTTAATAAATTAGATCTCGTACTGTAAAGTCAGTTTGATGGGGTATCTGCTCAAAGAGGGATGAAAAAGATAAACCAGTTCTGTTGCATGAAACCAAGATCTACTTGACTTCCTACAGCCTCAATTCAAAAGAAAACCAAATCCGAACCACCACCCCCAACACCCCAAAGATGCCTACCCCAAACCAAACTTTGGAGCATGCACATTACAGAGGGGGGTTGGATTTATGCCTAACAATCTAAAGTAAGACCTTTTCACATGCAAGCTGCGATTTTGCAAATTTTACAGCTAAAGGAACTTCAGTGTTCATTTGACTACATGCTACCAGTCTCCTGGTTCCATGGCTCTAAAAAATGTTCTTATCCACCTGCCTCCATGCTGACAAGCTCAAGTGACCACAGTGGCATTGCCCATACAGCTCAAGAGACTATTGCTCTGTTACTTTTCCTTGTCAGACAGCTGGTAGACTTGATATTACAGATTAATCTTAAAGCACAAATGCCCAACCCACACTCTGAAAACTGAATGCAGCCTGCAAAAAAATTCCTTGAACTTATGGCCTGTTCATCCCCAGCTCCTTCTCATGCCTTCACATTGCTTCCCCTTGCTGTGGGCAGAAGTGCTCCTGCTACGTGACCAAAATACAAGCAGAAAGCCTCATAGTTTGCATTTTGCACATATGAAAGATAGACAGTTCTGGTCACATGAGTGAACATACACCCACTAGATGCAGGATACCTGAATGGATGCCCTTCTGGTTATGAAATGTGAAAAGAGTCATTGGATATGGTCCTCCATAAGAGGCAAAAGCCCCAACACCCGAGTCATAAGTCAAAGGAGGTAATTTTGTTCCAGGACCACTTAAGTTCTTTTGGATCTGAATTTTTAAACCTGAAGCTTTCATAATGAATCCCAGATAAACACTGCTAAGCTATGTTAATATGAAAGGACAGTGTGTTAATATGCAAGCTCAGTGTGTCTCTTTAAACTGAATGCTTCTGCTAGTGGCACAATGTCCATTAGACATCCTAACCAGAGTCAGATGTTGCATTTTAGCTACTCCAAAGAACAAAACCTCTCTTACAAAGTGAGTTCCTTCACTTTTTATTAAATCAGTATGACAGTTCTCCATCTCTGGTCTGCAACATTTTTCTTCTGAGAAATAATGGATTATTCTTTTGAAGGAACGCCCTTTTTTTAATAGATGTATTCTCAGCAGTAGAAAACTCTTTCTCCTACTGGTGAGCTCAACTGTGATAAAATGATATCTCAGATTTATGAAGGTAAACATTCATTTGACATGGATTTGTTGAGGATGACCAAAAACAAGTGGATCCTTGTGAAAGGCAGAATGCAGCCCTTGTGTTTCCCAGAGATAATTGCTCCTCCCAGAAAGTTTTGCTGAGGGCACACCAACCACTAAATATACTGCCTTTTTAAATGGCGAAGCTATTACCAGCACTAAGCATTTTGTCCTCTGATATAGTAAGAAATATATTTATGATAGTTGTTCACCAAAGAAAGCTAATTTCAGGGTAAATGAAGTATGTCTGACTATTGTCTGAACACTTCCATTTCAAAAAGATTTTTTTTTGTCTGGTGGTTTTCCAGCTCCTTGGTAAGTCTCCTCACTTTAAAAGAGAGTGAACATCTTAAATCACAAGCAATTCCAGAACTTCATATAAATAAAAATAAACTGCCAGCCTATGGATAAATTAACCTGTGATTTAAGTTTGTATGTTGTCACTTATCCCACTTTCACTTTAATAATTATCAAAAGCATTATATAGCCTTGAAAAATTTCAGATACACTGAAATTCATAAAAATTCACTGAGTTCTGAGTTGTCCCAAATAAGCAGGGCAACCTAGAATAACTTTTTATTAAAATATTTAAAGTATAACTTTCAATATTTTTCAATGCAGTTTCATTTAGATTTCTATGTTAAAATTTCTTTAATATAGCCTGTATTTTTCATAATTCAGTATAGAATTTCATAATTCACTATAGCCTGTATTTTTTCAAAGCAATTTCGAAATTATTATATGACTTACGATACAATATCACTACAATTCAGGCAACTTCGCAAGAATTCAATTTTCAGTAAAAATATGTTTAAAAGAAAATTTGAAGGAGGTTCTTCTGAAGGTTATAGAAAAATTCTTTCATACTGAAGGAAACAGAGTGAAAACATGCATTATGATCAAAGAATTGTTATGCTCTTCCCTCTAACATGAAAGCAGCAGTACAATGAAGGGTTTTATAAATTCGATAGCTAAGTCATAGAGACCTTAGTAGCAAGTATTAGTTATTTTTCATGCATTTAGTAATTGGGATAGCAAAAGGAAAAGTAATTTAAAGAACTTGATACTCTCTATGAGTACACATTCTGGGTGAGGGAGGAAGAGAAGAGAATGAAAACATAACCGTAGCAGCTACTCTAGTTTAATTGTGTCTAAATCTTTCTCATACTGGAAATCTATGCAGCATATTGGGCTACATGATCTCTAGACTTAATCAATTTCTCCCTAGACTTTTAATTTAAATTCACTGACAATTCATGCCTGTCCAAATCACTGTTTTACTTCTGAGAAATGACATTCAATCACTTTTGACTTTAGTTTCCCCAGGCATTCCATGAGACTGTGGGAAAGAGCTGAAGCTATGCGGCTTCTGGTATAACCTGACGTTTGTGAACTGTACTTGCGAAAGGTAAGTACTAGAGCTTAAATTTTGTTCATTATTGTAAATAAAACTATGCAGAAGGAAACTATGCTTTACGCATCTTCCTGGTAGGTCAAAGAATGCCTCTCTATAAGAGGACTGGGTTAAAGTCCTAGAAACATGTAATCTAAGGCTGTGGTGCAATATTTGTAGCCACAGGATGACCCAGATCCAGGAACAAATCCCACAGCAAAATAACCCCCCTAAAGAAAATCTTATTTATCCAGCCAGTGAATTCCCAACACAATTCACCACACAGCTACAAAAACATGCCAGCTCAGTACTGGATGAAATACAACAGCAAGTCAGCAATGTCACTGAAAAACAAAATGTAAAACCTTAAAAGGAAAAAATGTAGAAATATAACAAGAAACTTGCAAAGGAAGAAGTTTCTTAACAGAATCGCTGCAATAGTATCTGCAACATAACAACAGATGGGAAACACTGAGCTCAACTTTTAGGACCAGAAATACAAAGAGGTTATAGCAAGCACGTTCCCAACACACATTAGAATACATGTTTTTGTTTATGAGCACACATTTTCTTATTCGATGCTTCAAAAACCACCACTCTGACATGATCTGGAATATTTACTGAACTACTGTGTATGCCACTAGAAAGAAACATCAGCAAGCTGAGAGAAAAAATTTACTACTATTTTTTTGAGAGAAAATCTGAAGAGATCCCTGGAATGTGGAATATAGAGATGGGAAGAGGCATTTAAATGAGGCTGCCATAAATACAGTTGGTGAGCTTAGACAAAAATTAAGAAAGCAAGAGCTAACACGAGCAAAGGGAACAGTGGTGAAGGGAAAAACCAATACAAAACTTGCAGTTTAATATCTCAATAAATAAGGAAAGAGAGGGAAAAGAAGAAATAGTCTAGATATTTCTGTTCACAGGTGAAAGGAATTTTGGACCCCTGTAATTACTCTGTAGGAAGCTTTTTAAGTGAGGGTAATCAAGTTTTTAAATGAGGCACGAGGTTGTCTCAGCATCAGCCTGAATCCTGAAGCTCAGAATTCCTGGCTGCCTGCCAAGTGAAAAGCAAAACAAAATATCTCTTTACACATGTTATTCCCACAAGCTGACAGTATCCTCATTAAGGAAAAGACACCACTTTTTCCTCTTGTCGTCCAAATAGCACAAAAAAAAATACTTCCCCCCCTGAAAGGCATGATCATATTTCAATAACTGACATCAGCAAAATAGTTCTAGGAATCACTATTCAATGACTTGAAGACTCCTCTGTTCAGTCTCCTTATTTTTAGTCTCAATAGATTTGATACTCTTCAGTACCTTAGACTGCAAAGAATTTGATTCTATCTTAAAAGTCAGGAATAGCTAAATTAAAAGTATATCTCTGAGGGCTATTATGAAGTTGAGTCACTGAGACATTGCACGTACCTGGACAATACGCACACTCAGTCACCACTAACCTCAACCCTAGGGAAGAGAGTCAAGTAAACTAAATCTAAAAAGACACACAAATACCTACAGCTATAAAATAGATTTCTCTGTCTTAGCTTCCTGCTGCTTTCAAGTGCAAATTGTGAAATCCAATGTTTTCCCAGACAGAAGATGCTTTAGCTTGTCCTATCATGGAAAAATTTGCAACCATGCAGATAAAGGTGGGAAGCTACTGTTGCAAAATATTTACTAAAAAAAATCCTGATGATACTTTCAAACAAAAGGGAAGAGCTAGGACTGACTGACAGCTCTTTTTAGAAAAAGAGATACCTCCCGCAAACCCACCTTATCAAGATACAGAAGGAGAAATCCCAAAGGTTGACAGTTTCAAATGCATCTGGAAAAGTCAAAACACATAATGGGGATGACTAGACATAATGCAAAACATCTTCCTTTGATAAATCTGCAGAGGCTACACAAAGCTACAAAATAAATCTTAGACTTCCTTTCCCCACTAAGGAAAGAAAATAGGAATGAAAAGCTTTCCTTTTGCTGCTCATTCAATCACTGCCAAAGGCATAAATGCCTTCTCATCCAAAAATTTCTCATGAACAGAGTCTCTAATGAGAGGGAAGCTTTGTACCAAACAAACTGTAGAAGTGAGACATTTTCCCCGTCCTTCTGCACCAGCCTTTTGTGATTATTTGGCTGGAAGAAATCGGTGATTTCAAAAGACATCTGAAGATGAGCAGCGATACTTGATACTGATCTGTACCCAACTTTTCAGGTAAAATACCAGAATGACTGGAATTTGAATTTTAAAAAACAAAAAAAAATTTGCATACTACAAAAGTGGAAAAGAAGGTCTTCTGTTCATGCTGCATTCCTTTCAAATGACAGGCTGTTTACAGATGCCCTTGCCAAGAAAGTAAAATCCCAAATGAGAATTTGACAATTTCCTTCAGCTTTAAAATAACTCTGATGTTCTTGCATAGTACATCTGCTCTTCTGCAGGGAAATTTATGCACCCTTCCATTTTCCCCTGTCGATAACTTTCCTTTTTTACATCTGACACAGAAAATCAAACAGCTTTTCTATTAGGTATAACTGGCAGAATAACCTCTTGTTAATATTCCTTAATTAGTTACTACTAGTTAAAAACTCATTCACAATGTGTTTCAGAAGATAAACTAACCAAGAAACACGTCAGTTTCAGATTTTCAACAGGAAGGAAGGAAGAAATAGATAAAACTGGTGTTTGGCAGTCCTGGTGGAACAACACACCATAAACTGGCAGTACAATATTGAAAATATCCCAGCCAAACAAGCCACCTCACATACTCAACATGTTACGCTCCTGTACTACTTACTTCTACTGCTACAGAACTACAGGCTTTAAAAAAAAAACCCAACACCTCTCCCAGGGCACAAAATATATAATTACATATAAGTATATATTAATATTATATTATATGAAAGTAATAAATGTGTGGTTACATTTATTACAATAATGCATTTTTTTAATTGTTCATGAGCTTAATGCCATTATGTTCAGGATTCATCAGATCATAGATATTTGTGTCATACTTGATGAGAATTCTTTCCTTTTTTTGTGACACTATGTATCAAACTTTACTTCGAAATAAATGGATAGCATGGGTTCATGTTCACCTATTGATTTATTGACAAAGGACACCAAAAAATTGATCACAAGTGGTTGTTTTTTATTCTCAAGGTATTTTCACATCTTTATGGAAGCAAAACTGCCCTAGATTCTGACTTTTTGTTCTTAAAATATCAACCCATTACCATAAATTTCACTTCGTTATTTACATTAAATCTACCGTATTGTGGTCTTGACTACTGACAGATTTCCATAAGCAGGTGTCAAAATAAAACCATCTATAATAAAACTACCCAGACAAAAAAGGAAGCCAACTGCAGCTGTAAGAGACTTCTCATTAATGAGCAAAAGACAGTGGAGAGTGTGTGCCTGCAGTGAAACAGACATGCATATGGATACAACCCCCAAGATAAACCTAAAGAGTAGATCACACCCCAGGATAAATATAAAGAGTAGATCACTCATAAGTAAAATCCTACATTCTACTTACTTTGGCTATTATTTCAAAAAGGCAGTAATTTCTACTACCTAAAGACATACTTTTGTCTGAATTTTAGACAGTTCTAACATGAAGTTTAGAGTTACTACAAAAATCAATGCATTTCCTCATTGGAATACAGTCCCACACATGAATCTTCTCTAAGATTTATGGGAGTCCCTTTAGAACTGTTAAACACACCTAAATTATACAAATACGGACTTTGAAGAAAAACACTCAGTAGTTCTAAAAGCATAGCTTCACAGACTTAATAGAAAACCAATAACAAAGCTGGGAGCCAGTGATGGCAAGACAAGTCTTAGTTAACTGAATTATCAGAAGAAATAAGAAGACAGCAAACTACTACTTGGATATAAATTAGCTGGTTCTTACTTACACATCACAATGGAGATAATGGCCTGTTACAGGTATTTATTATTTCAGTATCTACATTTTTCTAAAGGTTACCTTGACTTTATCTTTTAAGACAGTAAAAAAATCCAGAAACATTTAGAAATATTTTTAAAGTTACCATTTAAAACCATTTATTAAACCCTTGATTGGAAAACTTCTAATAAACGCCTCAGATTATCACTACTCCCACTGTGTATAATCCATAAAAACAATACAGAACTGCAATCATATAGTGCACTTAAAGTATTCATAATAATGTTCCTACTTACGTTTCTGTGTCTGAAACTAATGACTCATTATTACACACATCATTGAAGGTATGAAGTTGGTTCTACAGTTAGAAAAAGGAAGAAAAAAATTAAAATTTTATCTGAATATTTTGTGAGGTAGTTTTCTCATATTTAAAAATAGTATTAGTGACAGTAAACAATTTTTTCTAGTAATTTCAATGGTTTTAAACAAATTGCTTAGACAAAAATTTGAAAAGGCATTCTAGTATGCAAAAGGGATCAATTTTCGTTTTTAATCAACCTTTCTTTCACTAAAGCAATTAAATGATGTTACAAAACTCCACCCACTCCAGAAATCTAAACAAGGTGTGCAGCAGTCACTTTGTGCATAGGTTTTCACAAGAAATGAAACACACACTCTGGAAACTGATGTTTTAGGATGAGTTTCCCCATTACTGTAATGCTTACTACAACAGCAAAGATGTCTATTGTCACATTAACTGTGCTGAAATTCCACAAAATTGGAGAGTGAAAATTAAGTATTTTTATATAAAGTGAAGCTTTGCAAGGTATCTGCACTGATAAATTCAAGACATCCCAGAGCAAAGAAAAGCCTGTTAAAGGTCTACACCTCTTTTCCATCCTTTTCCTCAGCATCGACTTTCCAGATACAGAGATGGCTCTGTATCCACTTCTTTACATGTACATAACATTTTCTTAAAATATTTAAAATTACGCAATAGAACTTATTTGTCATCTTGCTTTCAAAAAAATTAAAGACATGGTAATGTGAATTTTTGACGTTTAATTTAAACTTGTTGCATAACTTCATTAAAATATTTACTCTTCTCTTTCTTGAAACAAGTCTGGTACATGCACTCTATAATTTGCGTGACAGCTAATCTCCTGCAGTCTTTACACAAAGATTTATTTGCGTTTAATCGCAACAAGTTTCATGGGGAAAAAAAAGTTTTCGAAGAAACAAAATTGAAAATATGCATTAAAATTAGTGAGACAATTATTAACAGGTACGTTATTAATAGACATTTTCATATGAAACATATTTAGGAGTGGAAAAACATGTGAACAGAACTTTATGAAGAAATTGCTATGACCAATTAGAATTGGGTCAAATAAAGAAGTGAAAGTTCAATGGCTTTTCTGAAGACTTACCCGCCAACTGAAAATGTTTTGAAAGGGATCAATGAGTGAAAGAGTATTGAACTGTTACTATTATGAATTTTAAATCCATGGTCACATGTTGATCCAAATTTCCCATATAAAATCCTTATCCAAAGGAATTCTGACAAAAGGTGTTCTTTTTCATACTGTAAAAATTGTTTGAAAATTCCAATAATTTCAACTAAAGTCTTAGAATTCTGACACAACAGCGCAATACAAAGTACACATGGGGGAGTGTTGCACCACCTTATTCTCACTCACCTCCTCACATACCACATATGAAACACTATAAGAAACTAGAGAGGCCTGTGCCCAGGCACTCAATTAATGCAACACAAATGTGTTAGTTAAGAAGTAGAACAGAGGTATAAAGCCTTCAGCAAAAAAAGCTGAGCACAAAAAGGCATCTCCCTAGCTAGTCTTGTCTCAAAACCAAGGCATCAAAGGTAACTATACTTTCTACACACAGGAAACCAATGCAAGAATAAAAAATATGCACTGTTCAAGTTTTGCACTGAATTTGTTCAGGAAAACCTAACAATGTAGCATTTGCATTTTCACTAATGCACAGCACAAAATTAAAAGGGGTTGAAAAAATGAAAAAGGAAGGATGGCCAGAAACAGTTATGAGCATTCATTTTCACATACTGTAACTGTAAGGACAGGAAAACAGAGAGTCTGTGAGGTAATAAGAGAGAGAGGATATTTTGGAGCTGAACCACCTCAACAGGTGACTGGGAGATGAAATCAAAGAGAAACAATGTAACAACAAAAATAAACCTTCAGGTATATCTTGGTTTATGTTTTGCTGTTCTTTCTGTAGCTATTTCCAACTTCATATTCAACCACTCAAGATTCCAATTTTCTAAAATTAACTTTCATTGTCTGCCTTCAACCTTGTTTTGTTAATAGGAACTTTAGTCAGGTGATATGACACATTATGTATATGCTACTCGGCAAGGGAGGCAACTGTGGATTTGGTGGTAAGCAAATATAACCCCTGTATGCCATACACCATGTATTGAATCTCAAGAGGTTCCCTGAAGCTTGAAAGGTTTCATTTTAGGACTGGTCATGTTAGCTGTTAGATGGGGGGGGAATCTCTTGGCAGACACAAATCAACACGCCTGTGTTAAAAGACATTCATCTGTTTAGATTCACTGATATTTTTGATCAGAGTCACCTTTTCATATGAATTTTCAGAAGAAACTTTTCTCTGAAATAAAGTATATATTGAGAAGTTCACACTTCAAAATACTTTGCACTTAATTCTGCTAAAAGTTTTCTTTGAATATTCACATCTATTTGCAAAATTAAATGAAGAATTGCTTCCAGGCTAAACGCTCAAATTTTGGCAAATAGAAGTCCAGGAAAGGAAAACAATTTGCAGTTGCAGGTATTGTAGTTCTAGGCTCGAATACAAAACAGAAAGTGAAATTGTGTTGGTTCGGAAGAACATTTCAATGAAATTACTTTGACAAATTCTAGCCAAAGACATGAACTGAAAAAATAAACGTCAAAAAAGTAGTCATGAAATTGCATAGGTATAGAGCAAGTTGTGAGAAAATACTAATTAACAAAGCTGAACTACATTACATCTTTGTAAACACATCTTTGTTTGCAAAGAGGATGGAAAACTTCAGTAATCATGCAGAAATTTTGACTGCCTCTTTTGGTTTAGATTTCACACACAAAGTTGCACAGATCTGGCAATTAAAATTGTTCCAGTCAAGGCATACAAAAGTAAATCAACAAAAATGGTTCTCAAACTCAAAAGTAAAAAAAAATTAAAAGATGCTTCTTCCAAAAATATCTTCATAAGATCTTTAAGAAGAGAATGAAAGAGAAAACTGCCTATGGTTTGAATGAGAAAGAATGAATTCTCAGAGTTCCAGAGCCGTTTTAGAGACTATTCATATTTTAAAATATTCAAGAACTTATTGTCAAACAAGATTCCACTTTTTTTTAAATCTAAAACCTATTTGTTTTAGTCTAAAAATGCCTGTGTTATTAAAAATCTCACTTTTATGGTTGTATTTATCAATCATAACATATCAAAACATGTTATAACTACTTTAAATGACACTATTTCACACTCCCTTAAATGACCTACATGCCTGAAAAATAAACAAACGGATGCGTTCTTATTTTCTGACTTTCTTTTGGTAAAGGATATACAAAAACACATACATTAGTAGTTGGAGAAGGACAACTGTACAAAGCCAAAGGAAAATACTTATAGGAATAAAAATATAATGTAATTGAAACTATGCAAACATTAGAAATTTACATTAAAATAAATGATGCTAAAAATGACGCTTTCCAAAACTGTGCAGAATTAAAAAACAAAACAAAACAGGTTACTTTTATGCCCAATTAATGGCCATATTTTAAAACATATCTGCCAGATGTTATGAGATTTCTGTAACTGTATAAATCATAAAGCGCATGGCAATGAAAAACGGAAACTAAAATATATGCTATATTTTCACCTAGGACTTTATCAACTCTCTAAACTTTTCTTATTACACAAAAAGAATCCTCAACATTCACTTTACGCTAATTAATTATGACAGAAGATTAGAATTCAGGCACTGATTATATTATATGTAGCATTTATGTAAAGTCATATAACCTACTTTTATAGATAAATTCTATTTACAGGAATGAATACATGCTGCTACAATTTCTTCCAAAAGTTAACTCTCTGTGTATCTGGCTTAACCACCTCCACTGGATGAACTGCATTATGTTTTCATTCATACAAATGCTAAACTGAATGGACAATGCATTCAAGTCCAATAAATGCAATTACTCTTAGAACAGCATTTGATTAATACTGAGTGGGTGTAATTCACACTTCTTTTTTTTTTTAACTTAGTAGGTCACATATCTAGGTAAATTAAATATTTACTTTGGTTAAAAACCGCCAATAATCTGACTGGAAATACTTACAGGTTACTTTAAGTTGCCTTTATTAAAACAATTGTAAGTACTTCTATACCTAAGTATAGTGAGAAACAAAACCACATTTAAGTAAACTTTTATTTACTGAGAGTGATGAATAGAGTCACGGAGTGATACTATTCATTAATCAGTTAGAACAGAGAAGGCCACATGTGTTCAGAAAATGGTACAAAACTTAAGGAGAACATGTTTATTCATTCTAGTGTAGTTTGTTCCTGTTCACCATTTTGTGCGTTAAGGCAAATGTGACAAGATGAGCTATAAATCTTAAATACAGGAGTGTCAGAGGAAACACAAAACTGAAAAGCCTCAGATGAATAAAAAAAGGTCACTTTTCATCTTCCGTACGACTTCCTTCCGACATACGTAGGAAGCAACGGCAGACAAAAGATGCACAACATATCTTGACTGGTGCAATGTGGAGCATTTCCATGGGAAAGAGAAGGGGGGGGTTTTTTACTTTAATCTATTTCTGTTTGATGCTATATATATTTACCTCTTCAGTTCAGTCTTCTGCTAATTAATGCAGAAATACTCTCTTGAGAAACAGACTATACTGAACAAACAGGAAAAAGAGGAATGTACAATACAAAGAAGCAGCTAATTACAGCAGATTCAAAACACTGTAAAGGTAAAAATTAAAACAGATTGAAAGCCTTTGTAAACAACAAATAAAATATAGCCATGTCAAGGGACTTAATTGCAACATAGCTGTCACAAGACATGGTTATAAGACAGTTTTGTTTATCATGGTAAATTGTTCAGGGAATGTATTACACTTCCATATGCTGCATAACGTAGCCATCACTTGGACTTATCTCTCAGTGAACCTTATGTTCACAATCACAACTATAATTTCCTAAGATCACATATACAAGGATTCTGCAGTTTTCACACATTATAAAAGCCCCCCAAGCAAGCCTGTAACTCATAAAACACAAAAAATAAACATTTTTACTAAATATTATTTATATTTTTTAAAAGTTCTTACTGTTATTTGACTCAGCCCAGCCAATCGCATTGTTAGAGTTGGAGACATAAAGTATTTAAATGCAAGATCAAGACTTTCTTTATCAAAACACAAGGCTGTATCCAATGGTTCTTTAACTGTGCTCCACATTAAATCTGCCATGTTCCGGGCTGCGCTCTGTCGCAACTCCTGGTCTGACAGTTTACATAAATACCTAGAATAAATTACAAATGGAAGATTAAAAAAAAGGTATGATTCAAACAAGAACATTTCTGGAACACCGTCTTGATTATAGCAAATATATATTTCCAACAGTTGTAACAGTACTAAGCCTCAAATACCACTATAAAAAATTGGCATCAATTAAAAACAAACACCAAGAAAAAACCAGAATTATACATAATATTTTAAAAAGTAAAGAAATGTCTTACTTTCAACCTCTTCAGATTTCTTTCATTCCACAAAATGACAGGAAAACCATAGAATTCTTCGGAAATTTAGGTTGGAAGGCTAAACCTCGTATCTGTTTCATGGGAAGGTACCCTCTCAAGGTAGCTGCATTATGTCTATTTACTTTACTTAAAACTGAAGTGTCATGATCCGCTTAACATATTAATATACTTTAAAACTTAAGTTCTGGAAACACTGTCAGTGAACCACAAACAGCATGCTCTGACAGTGAGAACCTTCTGAAGATGAGTATATCCCTCTTTGTGGCCTCAGAACAGAAAAAAATCTTAACTGTGCAATCACATTCTGATACAATTAGAGTAAATGTGGTACAAGCTCATTTCTTCTGCCATAACCATATGCCATCTGTGCTTCTACATCAGTACTCCCTGTGCCACCATACTGCTTTCACAACAGGTTAGTACAGGAACACATGCCCAAGTTGTTCCTTCTATTGACAGCAATGATGGTGTTTAAGGATGCATGAGAAGCATCACCAAGGATCCTAGGAATCTTACAGAGAAACCAAAAATGGTAAAGAATTTTGAACAGCTAAGTTCTTCCTCCTGGAGACATCTTAGATAAGGGGTCATCTAATCATGCACAATGAGAAGTAATGCAGATATTGTCTGCAACTGCAAGGCAGACGAGATGATAATTTATAAAAACTAACTTAGAGAAGCTAGCACAACCTTAGTCTTACCTAAGCAACTACAAGATCAAGACATACCAAGAAAAACTATACTGTAAAGTTCACATAAAAAACACTGACACAGTTGAGAATTTCTTCTAAACTGAATGCATGAGAGAAAAATGTTTAGAAATGTTTCCTGAACTTATTCTGAAGCTATTAAAGATTACACAGTGAAAGGTAGAGCACACAAGGTTAGCATAATCCGTTTTTTTCTGCTGTACTTCAGCATTTTGAAGTTTCATCTACATCCAAACTAGATTTAACTACACAGAAATGCTTTAAAAAAATCCATGTGTGACAGCCTAAGTCTGAATCCATCCAAATACATCTATGAATCCTTAAAAAAAACCTTTGTTTTGTTAAAAAGCAAGAGATATTAAACTACACTTAAATAGATTTATGCACCATTCCTTTGCATTTACATCATATAAACATCAGTAAATTAAAAACAAAAAAAATACAGGCCCTGATTCTTATTTAGATTGAGGCCCTTTTCCACAGCTCTTGTGCAGAGGCCTTAAAATAAACACACTTAAATGATACTTAACATTGTCAAACATAGAAAAGAGACTTCAGTGCAAATAATCAGGGACTGTAGATCTATGACAGAAATCACAGATAACTAAGGGCAGGACAAAAGAAGGCTCATTCAGGGACAACGCAGTCAGATCGTTCACTGTTATTAATTGTAATATTTGTCTTCTCATGTAGAGCACTAGAAATCAGATCATGGCAGGAAAGCAATGCTTCTGTGCTATGCTTTCTAAGCAAAAGGGAAGTACCAATGAGAAGGGAATACTTATATGAAAAAGTTCAGCAGCAAACCAGAACCAGTGACCTTCTTTAACCTACAGACAGGTAAGAGGAGTTGCATTTTTTCATCAGAGTGTATTGGTCCATGTAACAGAACATAATAATCTCAATATGACGATCAGCAACCTCAGACCAGTTTTTACCTCCCCATTTTTATATGCAAACTATGATCACCCCTGGTTCCCAAAGCTTTTCAATGTTCATAATGCACACCAAGTCATACTTGATTGTTTTATGAAGGATTTCTAAAGAGCTCAAAAATGTTAAAATAAATTATATGGGTTTTCTCATTCTACACAGGACAAATAGCGCTTGTATGCAACAGACAGGTGGGAATGGACACATCTACATATACAGAAACAAGGGTGCTTTCTGGCTTCACTAGACTTCTGTAACAGAAGTCACCTGAAATCTTCCTCGCACTAGAAAATTTGGTGAAGCAACTATACTTATCTAAAATGTTTAGAAACAAGGTTTCCTGAACTTATCTGAAGCAATTAAAGATTGTACAAGGAAAGGTAGATACATACGAGGTTAGCATAATAAGATGGGTTTTTTTAATTTATAAAAACAAAATGTTTATTTTAATGCAACAGCATCAGTATAAACCTTCTTTCATTCCTAAAATTCACTCTACAGCAACATTTTTTAGGTTCTTTCAGAACATTTACTGTATTTAGACCAAGCCTAAACCAGACTTGTGTCATGTTTTCTATATTATAATATCATTAAGAGACAGTGTTTTTTAAAAAATCCCACTTTATAATAACTGAAACTATCGTGTAGGTGCATTTTTGCAGCTACAGAAGTACTTCAACAGTATAATCTATTTTGCCAAGGCCCTAAAGAAAGCTACAGAGAAAAGAGCACTTTTTACTTGTTAACCTGTATCCTAGGTCTTCTTTAACACAGCTGGTTATTCTAGCCACGCACAGTATAAATGCAGAAGAAAGCATACTTGCCTTTACAAGTATAACCGCATCTACACTAGAAAATTTATTGGCACTACTACACTAGTCATAAATCATATATGATCATATCTTTACTACCAGGATCAAAACTATAGAAACTTGCCGAGTCGGCCAAGCCTTATTTTTATTGTGGAAAGATACAGTGGCCTAAACCCATGTGTATCAGTAAACTGGCCCCATTTTACGCATTTACTGATGGAACGTTGTTACTAAAAAAGAACCCTTTAGCTAGCACTGGCAATACACACACATCTTTCCTTACGCTGACTAACTGTGAATTTGCTGCCTTGCCTTACATAAAGACAGTGACAGTGGAGCAAGGCAAAAGGTCTATTTAGCCCAAAATATCCACTCTAAAAGCAGATGAAAGATTTATCCCATATATTAAAAAAAAGAATGAACATATCTACTACTGTGAATTCATTTACCTCCTTCTATTTATACCTTTGGCTTTTTCATTAACCTGTGCCAGTTAGTTTCACAATTACGTTCACATGAAGAACTATCTCATTTCTCTTAAGTCTGCAACCTGACAATTGTATTGCATGTTCTCCTTTGTTTTTGAAAAAAACATGAATTATCATTTCCTATTTGTCTTCATATCACTCATACAACAGCCATCTCTGTCAAAAAAAATCCTAGACTATGTCTGTCCTAAGTAATTTTTTATCTCCTACCTTCTTTGTCACCCTTCCTATCACCTAGATAGTTCTGTTATTATCTCTGTGAGATGGAACGATCAGAACCGTATATAATATATAAATGTGAATATGGGACTCATTCATATAATGGCTTAATAATAGCTTCTATTCTCTCCTTCATTATTTTTTTAATTCCAAAATTTTAATCTTTTTGATTCTGATGAGCCTCAAGTCTTAAAGGAATATACGAACGACACTTCAGGATCTGTATAATCTAGGAAATCCAACATTTTTGCCTAAATGAGACTTTTGGAAAGAAACATACCTCTTTTTATACATATACATAAAGAATAATCTATACATGTATAGGACTTATCCTGCCAGCCCGGCATACTTAAAATTATCAATAAATATATGTTATACATACTTAAGCAACCCATATATGTATACATTAATTTTAAAAAAAGTTTTAGTCTACTGAAACTACTAAAATTTGCCATGTTTGGGGATAGAGAGAGTTCAGTTTTAAACATGCAGTTCCATGTTAACGGAATGCTTACAATCACATCTTATGCTTCCGGACTTCAGCTACTCAGCTGTGAAATAATCATTTTTCCCTTAATATGACTCCTTTGGACCACAGCTGCAAAATGGATATCAAGTAGGATAAGTCAGTGCCCCTCAGTGATATGAAGAATTCACTTAAATGCCTGGCTATTGCCTCCTGACTTTCCTTTTCTTTGTACCTACAGCATAAATTTTCAGATTTTTAGAGGAGTGAAATATTTTTTGCAGTTGAAAACTTCAAGGCTTATTACAAGAAACATGTAATGACTTATCATGACATTCAGTAGCCAGGAGTGATCTTGGGCACTCCCATAAACCCCAAATTTTAAAGAAAAATATTTTTAAGCAGAAGAATAATTTTAATTCTTTCAGCTGCATTCTCTCTCACTGTATTCCACGGGAAGCACTGTGGATCAACAATTCTGTTTGGAGCTTCTACTTCCTCTGCTTATACCAGTGCTATGCTTGGGCCCTGTGCTGAGACTACATGGCTAACACAGGAGCAACTGCCACTTGCAATTTCCTCTCAGTGTGCTTGAGCACAGAATGTTCTGTTTCTCCTTAACTAGGGCAGAGACATGAATCCTTCATAAAAAATCTCTCAAGATCCATCTTGAAGAGGGGGAGAGGAAAAAGAGAGGGGAGGAGGACAGGTTACAACTAAACATGATATTGGTCAGCGCTAATGCTCAGCACTCAGACTTTACCAGAGGAATGTTTAGTAGGTGATAACCAGCTGTGATGTCACAGAAAGTAGTAGATTAGGTCTTTTTCTTCATACTATCCAGCACTTTTCTGTGGTTTATAGAGGCACTTACAATATCAGACACACAACTTTATCTCTTACTTCTCATAAAACTGGACTTCATTGCAAGTCTTTTCCTTTCTAAAGGACAGAACTATCCATGACACTTTCAATCAACAATCTTGCCACTGAAAAAACATTGTCCTCGAAACACCACTGTTTATAGCTACTGCTCCCTTCAGGCATTCAATACCTGGAACCATGCAGAGCACCTCTCATCTCTGATCTTGAGGTGGAAGTCAGCTGGAATTAATATCTTGTATAAAGATGCATTATCAACAACTTGCCCTGATTTATAATTGCAATAAGCTATGACTCATTTTGAGTCACTTTGTCAATTAAGTCTCTTTTCATTAGAATTTTGCAATTTGAAACGCAGAATTCTAAGGTCTTAGGATCAATAAAAGCTTCCTTCTGAGGAAGTCAAACCTGCTTTTCTTCCTTTTGAAAGGTGCAATTTTGAATTAATGTCTTATTTCCTTCCTAAACTGCTGAAAAACATAGGCCCTTCACAGGCATGAATGCTGGTGCTCCACTCCCCAGGTAGAAAGCAACATTTATTAGCCTTTATTTATTAGTAGCAACATTTATTAGTAGCAGCAATGACAGGACTGTGTCCATGATCTCTGCAAATTCCACCAGTGGTCTCCTTTACACTAATACATGCTTGGCTATTCATTTCATCTGCTCCTAGTAGAAACCACCACAGAACAGGAACATAAAGGTTAACCTCATCTGATAAAAGAAGCTGCTATGATGCCAGTCAGGTGATCTCTCTTCCTGCTTATTCTGATCAGCACTCCAAAAAGCAGCTTTTGCAAGGAATCGACAAGAGCAGCCACTGGGACTAGCAGTCAATTAGAGCCCCTAGAGCTCAATCTAGACTAAAACCCTCTCCAAAACCTCCTTCTTACTTTGCATAGCAGCAGAAGCTGTTTGCAGGATTTATTTCAAAGATGCTGTGCTGCTGTGCCTAGGATTATGTTTGCTTTTCTTTTTTTTTTTACTTAAGTAAAAAGCAGATGGAGACCTAGAGACCCAAGCTGCTAAGATCAGATCGGTAGGCTTCACAACCACTTGGGGTGAGCAGCATACACCAAGAAAGTTATCTTTCACTGAAGGCATCTGTGTTAACTTCGGTCCCATATAAAGGTATAGCACTAGAGATACATGGCCTCCAAGCTTCACGTCCTACTCCGTAAGGGCATCTTCAAAAACAAAGCTTTGGATTTCATAATGTTGAGAAATCCCATATCTCCCATCAGGATTTGGTTGTGAAAAACAGAAACTGGGAGAACATCCCCTTCCTTCTCTCAACAGTGGTGTTTTCCACAGATGTATCCTGTATCGATATTGTCATTCTGATTGACATGAACGTATTGTAAATGCTAAGAACAGACATCAAGGGCATTATTTATGGCAAGAAGCTGCTGACAAATCACATTTTAAATCAGATACAAATATTCTATGGGTAAAGAGGAAGACATGAGGAGCACACAGGAAAAACGTCTTCTATTAATTCCAGTGACCCTAATTACACCTACAGTTATAAAACAGAAAATACTTTAAGAATTTTAGGATGACAAGCAAGCGAGGATTAACAGCAAAGACTGCAGGCTGTGTTATTCTATCTCACTCAGGTTCCTTTTTATCAGCCTATCTCTGTTGATCCTTCAATGCTCTCTAATTTCCATACATTGCAAGAAGACAGGTAAGGCTCATGAACCAAATTCCCATGTATCCGAACAATCATTAATGGAATATGTGTGGAGACAAGAAGTTGGAAGATTCTTCCTAGACTGCTTCATGATTAATAATTACCTTTATAAGATTTCAAAGAAAACACATCAGCATTAAAGGATTGCACATGGCTGGACTGTAAGTCAAGAGTAGTGTATTTTAATAAAAGATCAGAATACTCTTCTCCCTGCTGATACCATTTTGGCAGAGACCACATTATAGCAAGATAGATCGACAGCCAAGCCAGTACTTAAATTTTTATAGTCAAAATTCTTTACTGTTAAAACCAGAACATTTTTAAAGATGACACATAGTTCTGAGCCTCATTATTCTGTGTACTGTTTTGCTGCCAATGTAATTATGTTTTTGATTTTACATTGGTATAGTTAAAACTGAAAAGGCACATTTATTGCTATTGGGGAAGTAAGCTGTGGCCAGTATAAGCACATATCTAACATTACAGTTATAGGGAATCTGGAACCTTGGTGGAGCTGTGGGGCCATGCAAGAGCAGCAGCCTTTTAGGTTGTTTGCACCAGAAAAGTTTAATGTTGGGCCACTAGAAGGAGAATTAACTGTGACCACACCCCTCCACCTCCAGGCAGATGCACATACACAAGATAATTTCATCAGCAGCTCATCAGATTTTTTCCTATTGTCCTGAGAGAGCCAATAAAAATAAATTGCTTGTATAATTAAATATCTTTACAAGTACTTTAATTTTAAAGTGATTTTCATGATAGGTAGTTTGATATGAAGAAAATCTTTGGGACTGGATATATTTAGATACATAAAAGTCAAGTAGACTTTTGATCACAGTTCAGTTCCTGCCAGCTGGAAATACAGAACACCAAAATGTGAATCAGTGTTAAAACTCTGTGAAACTCAGTGTATGAAATCTCAGTGATCACATATTGCTCTTCTACTTACATCGTCTCACTGCAAGTTTTATTAACATACTGCAGTAAGCAAAGCTGTACTACAATTGAACCCGACACAACACATCAGAATGGGGCTGGATGTCACACTAAAAATGCTGTTAACAAGATTGATCCGATTGATACTGAAATCTGACAGATGTAATGAGCTGCCCAAACTAACTCTAAACATTACCTTCACTATTCTTGTTGAAACGATACAGTCAGAGCAACAACTTGAACAATTAAAAGAGTATCAGCTGAAATTATAAATACGTGCTGCCAAAAAATCCCACAAGAAAAATCATTAAATTAAAAATTTACCTGATAACATAAGTCCTAAAGGGTATAATGTGCTGCATAACAGCAGGGATGTGTAGCCATATTCTGATCTACAATGCAAAAACATAAACAGATAAAAGTTTCATAAATAACATTTAATGAGAATGGTAAAAAATACAATATTCCCGGTACATTGGCAGATGCAACCCCACTTTAAAAAAAGGCTTTGCTATTGTTTTTCATTCAACTTCAATTCTTCCCGCTTCTTAATTTCCTAATTTTCAAAGCTGTTATCTGAGGAATGCTTCTGTGATTTATAAATAGGAGTTGCATCCTCTCTTCTAGTCAACTGGAAAATATACCATCTTCTGTAGCTTTTTCAGTTGGAAGAACTGCTACTCAGCCTTGTGGAGTTTCTTTTTCCTTTTTCTTTTAAAGACTAGAAGAACTGTTCTTTGCAAATCTCTCCTAAATCAAGTGAAATTATTTTACTTGTGTTGATGTTTTCCTTCTTACAGCTCGCATATCCTATGAAATAAAATTATGTTTTATAGCCAGGTATTAAGCACAGTTTTTTTCACTACCATATCTGCATTCCCGTATTTACCATTCTACCTTTACCACCTTTGCAAAACCGTATGCAGGAAGAAAATGTATGCAGAGAAAAAAAAACCCTGAAACTGCTATTTAACACCGTGAGGAAAAAGAGGACCAACTAAACTACTTACACAGGCAGAGTCAGAAGTCCCATCTGCATTTCAAAAAGGAATGCTAAGCCTGTTAAACCTGTTACAGAAAGACAACTACGTGCCAGGTAAGGGATCTAGCATAGATGAAACATCAGCAGCTACTACTACTCCTCATATAATTTTAATAATGTGCACACACAAATCTTGTGAATAGCTAACACCGTCAATCACTCAAAGCTGTTGTGTCAGTTTATATCTCCATGCTTGTTCTTAAAAGAATGCTTAATCCTTGCAACTGATGCAATAAATTCTGGCTGAGCACTAAAACTTTGCACCAGGATTTTGGAAAATTCTGTATGCAGAAAATCGAAATTCTCCTTCTTGCTGGGAGAGAAAAATATTAGGCTGTAGTAAAACTCTATGACGAGCACTTATTTTAAACATTTCTGGAATTATCCAAATAACTTTTTGAGTCAGTTCTGAAAAAAGTATTTTCACTTACTTTTTACAACGCATCTAACACTACCATAGTAACAATATAAACCTACTTTGCAAGACAAACCAGCCAAATCTTCACATTGCAAAAGAGATCACATGTGGAATAAGCTTCTGATCCTACTGGCAGTCTCAAGAACAAAAAAAATGCTAACATCCAAAGATTGCAAGTATAAGTAGAAGGTGCTTGTTCTAGAAACAGGAATTAAGTAACATTCTGACAAGGAATTGCAAGGATGACAAAGGTACTGCTGTATTTACACAACTTGATTTTTAACACAACGGTATGCTCTTTTTCATATGCAAGTATCAAACACAAAAGCAAATACAGTTATTTGTGAAATAAAGTAGCAAATGTATTTATAATTTTGTTTTTATAGCTTTCATTCTTCATAGTAATTTTCACTCTGTATTAATTTAAACTTCTAAAGCCATTTCATTCATCTGTACACTTGCACTACATACAACCTTCATCCTCAGAATTGAAATAATGCAAAATTTCACATTACAAATGAAAACATAATTTTTACCAATAACTCAAATATAAATATACTAAATTATTTAAATAAAATGACATCAAATAACATATATAAAATGACATATAAATAACATATAAAATTACATTAAAAATCCACAACTTTCATCATACTATTTTGCTTCCACCTGCTTTTAAGACAAAGTATTTACTGCATCTGTCCTATTCTCAAGCTTCAGAGGTTTCTGGGTTTTTTGATTATTTGCTCTTTATCATAGGCACTTCATTTCTAAAAGGCAGTGTGTGTCTCAAGAGTTTTTACTTCTAACTTAAGTTTTGAAGTTTTATACAGTAAAATTAAACCAACATTTTGGAAACCATCAGCATAATTTCAATTAATTCACATCTGCTGAGAGGGCAGTTATTCCTCCACAACATCCCCAAAACTGAAATAATACAGAATGAAGTAATTACAAGGTTTTTCAAGGAGGTTTAAACCCTCCACAAAACAAGCTGTAGGTCAGATTTCTCTGCATCTGTTAGCTTTTTAAGAAGACCAACACAACATCAGGTAGTTAAACTGAGCAAATACCATGGAATATGAAATGTGGGGGAAAAGAAGCAAGTATCTAACTAAAAGAAGACAGCAAAGAAATATCCTAAAAAGGAACAGTCAGTTCTACCGCAATACAGGTTGCTAAGCAAGCACCTTGCAGAGCTGTGAGCTGGAGAAAAAAAAAAGAAGAGTGCCAACTAGCCAGTATCCTGTGTGAAGTAAATTGCATTATATTACATTTGCTGGCTTTATTCTTACAAACATAAAGCTTGCCGGACAAAGACATTTACTCAAACAAGATTTGCGGGATAAAAAAAATCCAAGGAAACACCTTTTCAATAATTTTAATGTCCTCTATATAAAAGAGACACCAGTAATCACAAACAAGTAGCTCAGCTCTTCACAGGCTTTACTTATTTGTGGTAACAGTCTTCTCTTACATGAGCCTGTAGAGTGCCCTTAATGAGATATTCACCTGCCTTTGTGGAAGAAAGGGAGCAAATGCTTTCCACGTCACTATGCAGCCTTGTCTACTGAAAGTTGAATGTTACTTGTTGGTTGTTAGCAAGTTGTTTCTTTGACTTCAGTTTACTATTTCCAACTTCACTTTACTTCCTGGACCTAACCTACTAAGCCTAACTTTTTAATGAGAAATTGATTGGTTCATCCACACTACAATCCTTCTGAAAATATTTCTGAAATATTTAAGGTAGTAGCTAAACAACTCATTCATCTCACAGGCTTTAAAATAAATTCCAGCATGGATATTTCTAGGAGTCTCTACAACAATGGCTACTGAACTGCCATTCTTGAGAATTAGTAGGACTGAAAACGTATTTAAGAGTTAATATACACTATGGTTCCAGCTTTACATGTTGTGAACCAGCTAAGAGTTGACACTGCAGAGCTGTTCACTGAGCTATCATCAACAGGGTCATTCATAAATCTCACACTATCTACAAATCCTTTAAAGTGAAATGCATTGGGATAAAACCAAGACAAATTAGCAGAGTTCTTACTGAGATCACCAATATTTTGTTCACAAAAAATAGATTTTTGTAAATGCTTTTTTTGTTTCATTGGAGCTTGGTATATCATTTCACAATCAAACATTTATTAAATTATATATATTTACCTAGGTTATATGAATTATATAGTGAGATGATATAAAAAGAACCGGGAAAGAGACACATTACATCAAAATGAGAAGCTTATGCACCATTGTAGAGGTAGAGAAAAGTTTTGGGTTTTTTTAATATCCATAATGTTTTGTCAGAAAAATTGGCTGCCTCATTTGGAACTAATAGCCATATTGCATTTGAAAGTCAAAAGCACTGCTGACAAGTACACTAAGTGGCACCAAAATGTGGCAAGTGGATGAATAAAGCACATCACACACAAAACATTTTCTTATACTTTTTGTAGTGAACTGGCAATTAAAATCTAAAGATAAAAATTTTTCTAAAACCCTTTTCCTCTAACTCACACAGATTTGCCCACAAAGTCAGACAGAGTTCAAAAGAAAGATTCTAGCTGAATGGTAAGAGATACAATGCTGTAGAGGTTGAAGAAACAGTACTTCTACTGGCTATGGTTTGGGTTGAATTTCATTTTATCTGGCAGGTTTAACCACAGCATTCATCTAAAATAGCTGCAAGAGACAGCTAACTGTATTACTTACTGGAACAAAAGATAAATGCAAAGTTGCAACGTAATTACCTGAAAGGAGAAATTTTGCTGAAAAGTATTTTGGGTTAGGGCACCTCGCTAGGAACAAGAATAAACAATTTATGTGGAGAAAAATAAAGACTTCAAAAAAGGACAAAGAAAGGCAGATGCAGTTTATAAACACACACCAGTATAGTATATCTAGGAAATGGGATTTGCAGTCAGAATGCTTGTTGAAAAAAAGTGAGTGGCAGCTCCCTATCACACCATATTGTTCAGAGCAGTTTTGCCCACTCTCACAAAAAAAATAAACCAAAAACCAGACATGCAAGAATGTTTGGTTCCATGACCAAAATTTACTTCTAAACCAGAATAACCTACAACACCATACAAATGTATGGTCAGCAGATGGTTTGACGAAGACTGAAGGCTGCACTGACAACAGCTATGGATAAAGAACTCCTCCAATTATCGCCTGAAATCTCATCAGATCATACAGACAGGACCAGAAGAGAACATATCTCCACAATTTAACATGCAGAAGTCCTGCATCAGTCCTCCTGTGCAAGCTTACAAGAACAGAGCATATCATGGCCTTACTCATTTGTTCTCTGACCTACAAGTTAAGAACCATTACACTAAAAGGATCAGGAGTGAATGATACAGATCACCAACACTAGCTTTGTTTCAGTCACTAATTCCCTCTATGCAAACATATTTCAATACTTATTTACAACGTCACCCTGGCTGGTCAGTAACAGCAACAAGGAAGGAAGATGTGTGGAAGGAAGAATCTGATTTTAAGTATTTAAAATTGGAATCAATGTCAAAATTACATTAAACTCACTTCATACGAGGTACAACGAACGATTGTTTTCATTTTGTCAATATGTAACATCCACAAGACAGATCACGAACTCACATTCTCACATTACACTGTCTTCATATGTCCTTCTTCAGAGACTCTTTATTTCTATCACCAATCTCCTCTGAATCTCCACTAAAATCAATTTGTAAATCTGCTAGTCAAAAATCACTATTATTTCAAAATGGAGAAATGACAAAGGATATGTATTCTAAACCTAAGTGAAAATAGAAGATAGTTACCTCTACGCTGCAAGTGTGTATAAAGGAATCACAGGAAACTGAGAAGAAAAGAAATCCACAGGCTTTCCTTTGTGCCTCATAGGAAATAGGTAAAAATGTTAATACAGCCTGAAGAAGCTTAAAACATTCCCATGACAATTTCAGGAGCAGAAATGACCTCTGACAAAGTTCTTACAGGTATTTTCTGGGGCTGTTACAATCTTTGTATCTAGGTACAAACTTGCAAAACTACTTGTGTGCTTACAGGATATGCATAGGGTTTGGATGATGAAATTCTCAGTGGATCAGCAAACCTCACATTCCTAACAAAGAAAATCTTACAGTGTTTTTCTCCCTGCCTGGTCCTACAGAATTCTTCCAGACTTCATTCCTTTTATCTTTTTGCATTTAACATTAAACAATTTAAAGAAAATACTTACATTAGATACCACTGTGATAAATGCATGTGCTATAAGAAATGGCAGTGTCTCAGGAGTTCCATATTCAAAACAATCCTTCATGAGGGAAAGGCCATTTTTTCCACAAAACAGACAAACATAACGAAGCAAGTGCAATGGTACTTCTACATCCTAGAAATATATTTAAAAAAAACAAAAAAGAATAATTTGAACAATCATACTAGATCCATTCAGATTCACAGGAAGTTCAAAAGCTACGTTAGTATAACACACATCTATACACGGCTATTTTAAGTTTCTAGGAAACATGCACCTATTTAAAAATGGACAACTTACATTCATATCACAGAACGCCCCTAATATATTGCTTTCTTGAGCAGAAATATCCTGTTTAAAAAGAAAAAAATAAAATTAACTCGCTGAAGCAATGAAAACACATTTATAGAAAAGAAAAAGAACTGACCATTAACAGCTGTTATAGTCAACTAACAGAAAACTCCAAACCCCTAATGTAGAGGAAAACAGAAGTTGAAGCTTTGCTCTGCTTTTACACTGCAAAACATTCCAATTTTTTCAACCGGAACACCGCATAGGAGATAGTCTGGCATGCTGGCTGCACACCAGCCTGAGAACTACAGAACAGAACCAATCTATGTGCTTCTGAATGCAGTTTTTGCATAAAGATGACACATATACCCAAACATCTGAATTTAGATGAAATGTAGGATAGTCTACAATCTTACATTTAATTACTTAAGGAGCCAAACTGTCAAATTATTCATTCCCATCAGAATAAAATTCTTTAACTTCAACTATTATATTCTTTTACATAGAACAAAACACATCAAAAAAATGTCTAATACTCTTTACAGTATTAAGCTAACTAAAGAAGGAATTGTATCACCCTATCAATCTGTTAGCTGTTTGCTGCAACAAGAAATCTGTTTTCTAGAAGTATTAAGGTGAAAAGGGTTTGGAAAAATAGCTTTTCTTTTTAGTATTCACAACATCCACTTACTGGGCAGTATAAAGCAGGAATTTTCTTTATTAGGGTTGTTACACATATTGTATGTATCTTGCACATGGCTGGGGGCAAAAGGCCACTGAAGACATAAAATCTGACTGTAAAACTACAGCATTGCCATGGACACTTGCAGGTAGTTACAGCACACATTCTTCTCCCTCCCATCCCTCCATACCAAACATCCAATTCTCATAACCACAAATCAAATGTAAGTTTAACATAAAGTTTTTAAATGAAGTTTCCTGAATATATTTCAAATAACTGTGTAGGAGTAAGCTTCTTAAAACTGTACCAGAGGATGCTGGAGGCAAGCGATTTTGGACGGATTAAGTATGATACAAACATTTTGCATTATTCAATATGATCATATTATATCTAAGCATTTATTTTCTTTTTTCTTCTGCTGAACCCTAAGTCATGCCCGAACTCGTGATACTCTAACAGTTATTTTTAAAACAGCTTTGAAGCCAGTAGGTGGTACATTTTCAAGTAACAATAAAAGGTGTTCAGCGCTCTGCTCATGAAAACTGCAGAAACTGTGTGAGAAATTTCATTAGTTTCTTGAATAAAATAGACACTCATTGCAAGTGAACTACAGTTCTTAGAATACAGAAATCAAAACCTCAGAGAGGTCTGTTGGCACGAGTCCTGCAAAGCTTACTAAAAACGTTGCAGTTGAAAGACTGAGTCTGGAAATGTGACTTCTGTTCTTGCAGATGTGAAACAGAACAGAGACTAAGAATTCCTTAAGATCAACTTTATAAGGAAATAAGAGAATTCCGCATGGGAATCTAAAATGGTATTAATAAACATTATTACACCAGATAAAATGTACTAGCTGAGGCCTGACATAGAAGCAATCTTGGCAGAGGGCACTTAATTTGGGATGTCATTCTGCACAGGTCAAGACTATGTACTTGTCAATGAGCTTGATTTATTTCCACATCAATGTAATTTCACTGTCCTCATATATGGCGTATTTCTGTGATATTTCTGCCCTCTACAAGGCCACCTGATCAAGCTAGCTTCTGTTGTTAAGATCAGGCTTCCACGGTCTTCACTCTCTCACTAGAAATGTTGTAAACGTTTAAGTGACAAAAATAATTCTTAGCCTATATCATTTAAGGACAAAGTCTATAAGATCATACATAGGGAGATATTCTTTTATCTTGCTTTGTTGTTCATTTTCATCCAACTTTGTGAACTCCTAAACTACGGAAAACCTGCTACTTCTATATGAATGATTTTCTTCTCCACTAGTGGTCAAAGGTAAAATGGTTTTGGCAAGCACCTGATAAGAGGATTAGACTTCTAGACTTGTCTTCTCTGCTGTCGTTAAGAACAAGATCTGAGGTGTATGCAGAGCAAAAGCTAACAGTAATACTGCCTGCTAGTCATTACCTGAAGGCAATAACACCATGTGAAAGCTTACATTGGAAGTTTTTAAATGACAGTTGAACTGATCATTCCCTAGGCAAAGTGAAACCTTACTGGACATGACGACTCAATGAAATTGTGTAAATTCATCTCAAGAATCCGGAACAAGGAATTTCTGAAGTCAGTGAGAGTGGAGACTGCACTCCATTTTGCATCAGAAAATTTCCCTTCTTCCAAGGCAAAAGAAATACTTAGAGGGAGAGGAAAAGCTACACAAGCTTCTCCCAACAAATTCTTGGCTGATTTGGTCTGTTCAGGAATCTAACTTAAGTATACATGACACACTTAAAACCAGGATTTTTATTTTATGATCCCTTGAGGACTGAGTCCAAGCCTGATCTAAAACATAAAGTGCTCTCATTACTGGGACTAATAACTTAAGTCAACTAAGATGTGATCTAGGCTGAAATCCAAAATTAAACTCTAAACCTGAGTAAATGAATTACGGTAGCAGAAAGTTTTGACATTAAAATAGGTAACATTACTACTTCAGAATAACAGAAACCTAGTGCTTCCTAAATATAGGAAGTCTCAGTTTGTGAGGAGAAATTATTGATGCTGGGACCTTTTAAATGGAAACAAAGAAAACCTCTCCCAAAAAAGGAACAAGGTACACCACAAATATGGCAGGCTAGCATACCTCTGTGACCCATACCCAGAAACACAAAAAGTATAGCAGGGAAGTAAAAACTTTTCCCTCACTCGTCTGTACTTCAGGAAACTATTTTTCATTCTCAGCTTCCCTTTATGTTTTTAGGATAGCTAATGAATGTATACGATAATTCAAATTATATATATACACACTAGTATGTCTAGAGTGATAGCCAGTCACAGTACAGCAATCTACAGCATATCTGTGTCCAGATCACTTTATGGCTGCACATCAACTGAAAAAGAAATCCCACCAGGCACTTCGAGATTTTCTTTTTATAATTTGGAAGTGAAATTGAAAGAAGTAAAAAAAATACATGAAAATGTAATTTAAAAGAAGTGTGCTTGTACATAGAAAAGCTGTTCCAGAATTGTTCATTCCATATTCCTACAAAGCTAGTTTCAGTAGGCGTCCCACAGGAGTACAAAAGATAAGTCACTTTAGTCACTGATTTTTTTTTTTTAAACTGACAAGACAGATCTACCTCCGCAGTTCTTACTCACAGTGGCTCAACTACAGATTTATTTATGTATGGTGAAAGTTTAAAAGGCACACCAAAATGAATGATGGGAAACCTGAAATCCACAAATCCTAACTTTGCCTCATTTTTCCATACACATATTTGTGAAATGAACTCTGTTAACTTATGCCTGTATGTTCTGGAATAAGACAAGAAACCAAAATCCAGCCCACCCAAATAACCCAGCATGTTGTGGTGTTTAACTAGGTTTATTCTCAGATATTGCAGGATTCATTCAACAAGAATTGATTAAATCTTGTGATCACTCTAGCATACATAACCGAAAATTATATATGACTTGGTATCTTTTCATTTTGGACTTAAGTTTAAACAGCAAGCTTAACCACTCAGAGCTCTAACACAGCTCCCAAAACTTTCTAAATGAGAAATTAAATAAAACAGACTGGGATAACTGTAGTTTAATTTTCCACTTTGACTTTCCACGAAAGTTTGTTGGATAGAAGCTTTCTTCATGTAGCTAAATATACACCATCTTTGCATAAAAATATTGTAAAAGAACTGTTTTTGTTATTAGACTACCACAAGTTGGACCAAAGCCCAGCCTTTCCAAGAACTATATTGTTTCAACTAGTAAATGCTAACAAAATCATGTTTATTTCAGAAACTGTGAATTAAACATAGCAGAACTTTTGAAAAATTTTGTTTGGGTTTTTTTTTTTTCCAGAAGAAAATATAGAAACTGTCAATGGGAGGCATAACAAATACCACAGAGAAAAGTCAGCACTGTAGAACAAAGCTACTTGTGTAGAGCTCAGTTATTCCAGTCAATTAAAACAGCTGTTCTAACAAGTAAATTTGGTCTTGCACAAAGTTTAGTTTATGAAGTTTTGCTTCTAGAACCATAGATTGTAATGAAAAGAAATTAGTAAACTATTAATGGGTTACCTTCTGGAAGAAAGGCTTCGCTATAGTCCCCTTTTTGCCTTCCTGATATTTAAACAGTACAATAATTCAGTGTACAGTTCCATCCAACACTTATCAATATATTACCTATAACAATTAAGCATATTTTAAAGAAAGCGTAAGAGTATGTGTCATTTAAAATGTTTCTCTGAAAAGTTCTACTGAAGTTAACAGGAGAGCTGAATTTGCCCATCCTGTGTCAAAGCAACTATCAAACACGCACAGTCTACTCATTAATGAGAACAAATAACCTTTCACAAAATAATTAAATATACACATAAAGATAAGATATACCTCTATTGTGGGATGAGTATTATGCTTATAAGCAGTGTACAGAGGAAACTGAATCTGAAAGATTTTTGCCACACACAGCAACAACTTTTCCTTCTCATCAGTGCTCCACAAGCTAAAAGCATCAGTGTTTTTTGCAGACTCCTCCTCTGTCAGGATACAAGTTCTTGCAGAATCTAACTTTTTCTCTATAGATTTTTGCCGTTCTCCATTTTCTTCTTCATGAGACTGTCTTTCTACATTCAGGGGCTCATCAGCATGATTACTCTCATCTTGCCACGTTGAATCTATATTAATAGTGCAATGTTTACAGAGCTGGTCCCGCAGAGCTTGAACTTGGGCAATCACTAAGTTAATAAGCGCACATACTACTTGGTTAAAGATCTCCAAATGTTTATACTCCTTGAAGCAGCACAGACATTGTCTGTAAGAGAACAGAAAAAATTAAAATAAAAATTCCTGAAGTAGCTAAAATCAGAACAGGTAACTGACCAGAAGAACTCTTCATATTAAAACATTTTAAACAACAAAATATTTGACAGACCCATAAAAATAGGGAAATCCCAATGAAACAGACTCTATCCAGCAGCAAGTGGGAGTCACAAAGCCTTCCTTAAATCCTGTGAACACACCATTATTTCCAAATGCTCATCAAAACTGTCAAGTCCCTGTTATTGTTTAGCAGCTGCCACTGTGAGTAAAATATACAAAAGAAATCTCAGAGGGGCAAGGTCACTGTGCTACTAAAGAAGCAGCATTCTTCAGTGCGTTCCTGAATCCGTTTCCTTGTCTGGTTTTCTCTACTGATATTTATTGCAATAACCACCTGACATGCTTGTCAGCTGTGTAAGTACTAATTATTGTTATTTTTAAATCAACAGGGCTGCAAAATAATTTTATTTTCAACTGAGCGTTCAGGCTCACTTCCTTTATCTGCATTTGGATAGAAACCCCATGCACACTGGTACCCTTTACCCATATGGGAAAAAGCAGTATCAAGTATCTTCAGTACTTTCTTTGCTATGTAGGTTCAGAGATTATTCCTCTGAATATCTACCTGTAAACTAAAAAGAACATGGGAAACTTGTCACCATCTAAAACTATAACAAACTATAATCTTTTTTATATATATACACTAAACATCATCCCTTTAGCAATAAGAAAAAAAATCAAATCATCAAGTTAGAAAACTCTAATATAGCTCTTGTTGTGGGTAAGGATAACTATAGATGTCAAAGAGTGGGTGCATAAACTCCCCCGAGATAGAAACCCTAGAACCTATTGTCTGGGAACATTTGCTGCTTCTGTACAAACAAGCAGTCTCCTCATTCTAAGGAAAAGGTGGAGGATATTCCCCTAAAAGGATTTAAATTCTGGAGAACACACAGAAGAAAGCAAGCAATAAAACAAAGGTGCTTCAATGAAGACTAAAATTAAAGGCTACATGCTTGTAACAATCTTTTGAGATGGACTCAGCTCTTTCTCAAACTCTACTAAACATTGTAAAGCTACAGAAACTGGCAGCTGTCTTGCAGTAGAAACCTTTCTCCTGTTACTTGGAGAACAACAGACTCCAATTCATTACTAGAGTTCTCTGATACTAAAATAATACAAAAATGACACATACGATTTCTGAAAGGAATTAGCAGGCAAAGGTAAGGCAAGAAGTCATCATAAAAAGTGACTGAAATAACAGCCTTCTGCAAAGCATAGTATTTAATCCAGAAACTGGGCTTCATAAATTACAATTTGTAAGAATTCAGAGAACTCAGAATTATGACAGGTAGAGGGTGCTGCCTCTCTTGAGGGAATACAAACATGTCCTTGAGCTACAGCTCTTAAGAGCACATACATTCTTAATACAGATTTTTTTTTCCAGTGGGTTAGATATAAAGATAACATTCAGCATTCCCCAATTCCATCACAATACAGTGATAGAAGCATCTAAAACATTTTGTTCCATCTGTGCGGGAAGAAAAATCCTTTTAATACTGTGTAAGTGGAGCATCTTCCCCCATATGAAAAGACAGATTTTGTGATTTACTTGTAAATGTATTTTCATATTAACAAATGACAATAAGGAATTGCAGGCAAAACCAAGTGTATCCTCAAGCATTTATCCTTGGGGAAAACTATGTGTAATAGGGTCCATCACTTATGTCTACAAAGTACTACTCTATTTGGCCATAACAAATTATTCTCAATAAGAATGAAAACAGTCCGGTGAATACTTCTCATGTATCTGTATTTGAATGCCAACCGATATTGGAGAATTCTGTTGGGCAAAGGCACATTTTCCAAGATAGACATGTGCAAAACCCTGAAGTCTTCATATATCTGAATATGTTCACAGGAAAAAGAGCTCCACCAAAAAATTGAAGATCTATGAAAAAATTAGCATGCTACAAATATGACTTCTTTGAATATAACACTTTCCAGAAGAAAGCTGAAATGGAAACACTACGTACAGGTGGAAGAAAAAGGTATTCTTCAGGCTGAGTCACCAACTGATCTTCTGAAGGAAAGCAGAGATTTAAACTACAGATAACAAAATAAAAAGTAGTTCTTAAGGAAGGCCTCAAGCACAAAACACCAAGCATAACTCTCAAAAGCCCATTTGGCAGAGTAGAAAGAGGACACGAAAATTAAAATGTAAATTAAAACTCCTTCCTGCAGCCTCTTCACTAGACTCTGCTTTGAATAGGTTACGGACTATTTTCCATACTCTCTTGTAGTATGAAACCATACATACGGAAGGTAGACAAACATGAAGAGCTAAATGTTATCCAGTCTTTATTTTTTCTTCAGGTTGGGTTTGTCATGCTATAGCTGTTGAACAGAACAAATCTCTAAACAGATGATGACCTGGAAAGCAACTAGGTTGCAATTGTTCTCAGACAATCTTGGAACCTAGGACCTGTCAAGAAATGACAGGATTCTGTTTTCTGTTGCTCCTGTTTATTTTGATATAAAATTCCTTCTCTGTGTCTAAGAGCATATTGCAGAAGATAATGAATTTGCCTTGAGTGCTGCCTTTGGACAGAATGAGGAAGAGGAGGATTCCACTTTCACTGGTACCCAAAATGTGACATTCCTTTTTTTTTCTTGTAATCTTCCAAATACCAAAATAATGTTTTCCATTTTATTCTCTATGCTTTTCCCAATATTTCTTATTATTCAGTTCAGTCTTGTGACCATTGCTGAGCACTGAATTCCAAATATCCTCACTGTAGATCCTTTCTAAAAACTAATACCCGTACAGTCCCTTGCGCTGGAAAAAATAAGTAGCTGTGAAGTAAGCAGAATAGCTGATATAACTACTTTAAAAAAACAGTAACTTAAATAATAGATTCAAAGAAATAACCTAGCTGATTCAAGACAGCCATGTGCAAAGGATTTTCTTTAACAGTTTAGTAGCTACGGGCTGTAGTTGTTCATCATCTTGACTCACAGTACTAGGACACTGAGAAATTTAACATGGTGGTCCCATTCAGAGTGACCTTTTCTTAAATTCTTCTTACCCTACCCTGCCCTCACAGAGGGCAGTCAGAAAATTTCATGTTAAAGCAGCAACACACATGATTTGTCATTGCAATATAGCCATTTATTGCTACACGATTATTACAGCATCCAGAATACCAGGCTCAAAATATGTTTTGCCCAAAATGCAATGGGTAACAAACTTATTTTTACTATTAAGTAGTAAAATGTCCTTTACTCTCTAAGCATCACTTCGCTACGCATTAATAACTTGGCCATTCTAATTCACTCTACTGTATTTTTTTAAGAAAGGAAACCCACTGTTGAGATCCAGTATCATCACCACACAAACTCATTCCAAAGTTACCTTTGTGTCCAGGAATTGATGTAAGCAAATATCTTGAGGGCATGTTCCTTTCTGAGCTGCAACCCATCAGCACCTTCAATGTCTGATACTAAAGAAAACAAAAACATATTAGCAGCAAAAAAACCCAAACAACACACAATTGCTCTGGTTTCATTAGAAATTATCTTCGACAGCATGAAAAAATTTAAAAAAATATGTTTTGTAAAAAAAACCACCAGTAATCAAGTTACAGTAGCTCTATATGAAAGGTTTTTCGGCATGAAGATGTGTAATTTCCAAATAAATAATCTTTTCATATTGGAAACTGAAGTTCTCAACCAAATCTACATATTTCTTGCTTCAGTAAACAGTTTAGATGCAACTAACTTGAAAACAAAAACTGCATAGTATTCTTGAACACTACTGTGAAAATCAGTGATCAAGAACAGCTCCTTCTTCTAATCCTCTTCTTGGGAAATACTCTGCATAAGCTTCACTGGGAACTACTGATTGATGTGCACTTTCAAATATGATCCTTCTTCAACAATTTTATTCATTAACCCGTTTGGTTTGGGCTGTTCTCCCCCCCAGATTTTAAAAGTCTGCATTTTGAGATGACCATGAACTTCCTTTTCCTGATCAGAAAAAGACTGGGGAAAAAACCCAACCAAACAAAAAACCACCGCAACTATCAAGGTAAGAACAATGTGCAGTGTATGTATAAAGTTATTTCAGACTAGCTAAGCTGATGATTGATACTTTCAAATAGACGTGTCTATACTGACATTTACGTATAATGAGTCTCTAATTGGTAAAATGATAAACATTTACCACATTTATGACAGCTGGAAACCAGAACAGTTATGTACTGAATTTAAAAAGCCAAATATGTCAATGAGGTATAATCAAATGTCCCACTTCCATCTAAAAAAATGCTCATATACTCTAATAAGCCAAACATCAACAGTAGTACTCATCTCCACTTCTGCGTCAACCAATTATATACCCAGGCACTGGATTCTGTCTACTGGCCAGACACCTTCCTCCAACTATCAATGAACAATTCTCATTTCCTCTTTGTCCTAAATTTTCCTACACTTCTACCATTATCTACTTACTATACAAATTGAGAACATCAGTACTCCTTTAAGTTGACAATTTAATTTATAACAAAAATAAGCATCCACTTTCACATTTCACATGAAATTTCAAGTATTACATGCTCACAAGTCTACTTCACAGGCAAGCCTTGTGGGAAAGGTTCTCTTAACACAAGAAAGCTCTTCAGAATCCCCATCTCAACTTCTTTTCCAGCCTCAACCTTGCGAGGTCCTATGTGATTTATCAATATAGGTTTCCAAAAATTACAGCTCATGAGAGTTTTCTGGCACAGATCAGAAAGTAAAGGTCACAAGAATACCACTTCAGAGAGTAATCACACAAAACATACCTACAGCTTCTTTGAAATAAGGACATTACATATGCACATACATATTTTCATATGTATACACACAAATATAAAAATACACAAAAAGCAGTCTCTCAGTAGGATGCCATTAAACTTCAGAAATCACTTTTCTGTCTCACTCCTAGAAGGCTTTAAAGATCCCTACATAACACTGGACGAAGACAAAATTGACTAAAAGATGGATGGGTATCATTTGATACTACTTTTTGTTTTAAACACCACAAATTACCATGCCACTTGACTCTTAAGGCCAAAGCACAACACTGAAGAAACCAACAACTCTGTCAAACAATTTAGGTCAAGCTGACCACAAAAGACAGATCCTTAACTATAGATAGTATCTAAAAAACGACTCACCCAGCATAAAAGGTTCATAAAACCTTTCTTTTCCAAATTTTGTGAGCATTGTTTCATTAAGATGAATTCCTTCAAACTTGACACCAGAACTGTTGAAAATAATTTAGTAGCAACAAACCTAATTCTAACTTGTACTATCTCACATATATATTTCTCTTATTCCCACATCATCTTACTTAAAACACCCACACTCTGCCGAGCAGTACAGTAACTCCTAAATTCCAGAGAAGCCTTTTCACTGCAATAGCTTGAAATACTCCCAAATTTCCCTCCATGAGATTAAGAAAAAACCTCAAAAACTGAAAGTTAAGTAAACTGGCCCCTTAAAAGGTACAACGGCCAAATAAAGTGTACAGAATGTAGAAGTTATGGAATACTGAAGCTTATGCCCCAGGTCAAAAAAAATAGGGAGCTACACACATTAGTTGGAAAAACCCATTATTTTCCCATTTATGCATTCTGTATCTCACACGAAGACCAAAATCAACTGGTCTTATTTACTAATAATTGCTAATTAATGTAGTGGTTACCTACACGATTTCCCTTTTGTTTTCTGTACCTAGAAATAATATTGGTTTTGTTCCTGAAAACATTCAGGAAGCTCAAAACAGGAACGACCACACTGAGACTGCAGTTTTTCACCGAGCTGATCTAAGTCTGTGCCACTACCAAAAAGGGTAGTGACACATCTGGCAGGGCTTCTCTTACTGGCCCTTAATTTTGCTTCCTAGCAGAAATTGTGTTTTTCAGCTCAGCTAATTTATGTCCTCACAACGTACATTTAAATCTTAGGCCTATTCTGAATATCAACTTGGAAGATATTCTTGATCTACAGCGCCCCTCTTTAGGGACACATGCAGCTTGAAGTACAGCAACAATTGATTATGAAGTCCTTCTAATATTTTTTTAATTGAAAAAAGTACAGACAGAAAAGCAATAGGAACTGCACTCATCATCATTTCTGCACATTTGTTGATTTTCGTCAATTCTGTAGGGGATCCCTTGCTGCATATGATTCCACTTCCAACTGACAATGTCTCTCCCTCTCCTTTCAAGCTAGCTTTCTTCTACCCTGAATGGGCCAGTAGTTAAAACAGACTCATTCACTTGTAAATAAAGCACTACGTTCTTCTATTCGCTCCCATATTCAAGCATCCTGCATGCCGTAGGTCCTCCTCAATCAGTCCCCCCAGTCTCCCACACCTCCAGTGTTTCAAACCCAACAATAACAATCATGTCAAACTTTTTTAAAAACTTTTACTGTAACAAGCCTCCTCCTTGCAAATTGATTTAGTGCATAAGACTTTCCCTTAGTTTCATACCTAAGGCAGTGACTCCCTCAGGATGCACTAAGGCATGCTTATGTGCTCTGAGTGCATCTGAAGCACATCAAAGTGGTAGTTTGTGTGCTTTCATCAGAAAGAACTGATAATATGTTCTACAAACTGTCATTCCATGATCTATTAGTATCTCTCTCAGCAGTAGCACACCAATCCTAGGTTCAGCTCCTTTGCCCCATCTCCAGTGGCTGCTTCCTTCTCCAGGCATTCACAAACTAGCAATGTTAGAGATGCCTTCCCTAATTTACTCCTGAGCTCAACTTTCCTCTCCTTCCTTAAATCTGCTCTAGCAAATTTTCCTTCTCAGTTAAAGCCTCTTAGACCTTCTCACTCTCCAGTCCTTCCTTTTCCCTCTTACTTTCCACATGCACAAACACCTTTGCCCTATGCTAGATCCAATTTCAAGATCAACATAACCCAGTTCAAGTCCACACTACTAACAGCATCCGTGACCATGCATCTGAACTCCTTGCAACAGCCACTAGCGCACCTACAGGAACCCAAAGAGGCAGGCTGGGAACTCAGCAAATCCAGCTTACCAATCTAACCAAACACCACCCACTGTTGGCTTTGTAAGACACTGAATACTCAGGGTGGCAGCTATGTAAGCAGGGGAGGCTGAAAAGGAGAGCATGAGGAATGTGAGGCTGAGAGAAGTAAGCACCTTTGCAGTGACTGCAAAGGTAAAATTGCCCCACCCCATCTGGAGTAACTTCACCCTAATACTGCTCATCTACAGGCAAAGACCCTGAAGATATGGTTACTATTACAGTATGGAAAAAAACAAGAGTGGTGAAGGCCTTAAACAGAGCCTTCCAAGACAGAACTAACCAGCAGAAAGACTAGTATGTAGGTAAATTCCAGCTATATTCTACAAATATAACATAGGAAGTAGGGTCTTTATGAATACTCACAATGTCTCATTTCACGGAATCTTTAAAATAAGATGGTTTAGAGATCTTTGTCACATTTAATCTATATGAGTTAAGCTGCTTACACTAACCCAAAGTAATAATAATTAATTGCTTGATTTTTTTTTACCATCTTCTAGTATATAAGTTTTCAGATATTCTTAAAAAATAATTAGACATACTTAAAATGTTATTATTTATTCAAGTAGCTGATGAGAAGCCAACACACACTATGGCCAAAGTAAAAATTTAAAACATTTCAGAAAAAAGAAAATTACCTTGCTGTTTTTCCCGTCTTCCATTTTACTTGGCTAGCTTTAAATGAAAACCTCAGTGATTTACCTAACCTTCCACAAAAGGGTTATTTGCTAAAAGTGTATTACAGTACTAGAAACAACACAATCTCCCAAGCTAAGGGAAAAAAAAACCCTATCAATAAAGCTACTAAACCAAGAAAATTACAGAAGATGAGAAAAATACAAGTCAACTGCAAAGAAGGGGCCAATATAATTTCAACTGTGGACAAACGAAGCTCAGATAATAAGTGCATTTTTAGCAAGAACTTCAGAGCTAGAAGAACAGACTGTAATTAGACCTCAAGCACAACTATCATGCTAGACTTGCAAGGAATATCTTATATCCAAAGGTCACTTATCACCCTAAGTACAAAAATCAAATGGCAAGTAAAAATAATATTTATTTTAAGTACGCTTTCTCTACTTTCAGAAACAAAGTAAAAAGTAAAGTAAAGTAAAAAGTAAACCATAGAAAATGCTTTCATATATAAAACTAATTTCTACATATTCAAAACTAACGAGGTACAGTTGCATACAGATTGCGCTCCCTCCCCCTCCTCCCCCAAGCCTCATCTGATATCCACTTCTCATGGTAAACAGTAGATCACTTTCAAAACAGGCATTATTCTCAGAAATTGTTCCCTGATACAGACTAAATAGAGGAAACAAGAGCCACAGGCTCAACAAAGCAGTATTAGGGACAATAATACAAATCTTGACAGAAATACATAATCTTCTGTACAATACCACTGTTCACACAAAGAACCAGCACATCAATTTTTTTATACATATATGAATTGAGATTTTTTGTTATTTATAGGGGGTTTCTTTTCGTTGATCAATAGTAAATAAGATGACAGCTACAGAGCTTAGCATCTCTAATTCCCTTTCTACTTTCATCTGTAAGAGTTACTCTTTTTTTATTATAAAGAATTCATGGCTGCCTTAGATTTATTCACCAGAGTTCTTCCAGACCTTTACAAAGCCACCGTTGACAAGTATCTAAAAGGACAGTGTCGACTTGAAGTTCAGTGCTGATAGTTTAACTGTCCAAGCTTTTCTTCAACTTTTCAGTGAAAAAAGTCTCCTCTCCATAAAACAAAAGTGCCCAGAATACTGACTAGCTCCACACAACCAACAAGTGCTTACACACTATTGTAGACTATCAAAAAAAGCAAGTTAATTCTTCAGTATTAGAAACATTGTTCAAATGCCAAGTTAATATAGGAAAAAAATCAGGTCTGTCACCCACTGTAGTAATAAAATTCTGTAATCATACGGTTAAGATGCTTCTGAGTGCCCTTATGATATCTTTATGATACTGAATTTTCAATGCTCACCCTCCTCATACCACTATCACAGCATTAGATCACTAAACCCACTTCCATCCCATAACACCTGAATTCATTTTAAGTCTAAATTGAACTCTGAATTTTTTATATTTTACAATGCTCCAACTTCAAAGGTTTCATAATCAAGAATTTGCAGTAAAGAAGTATACAGAGATTACAAATCAAATATTACAGAGACAACATAATAACTTATAGGCAGGAATTAGTAACTCTTTTAAAGTCTCATTTCCTTAGAAAAACAGTGATCGAGTTACCAGCCTCTGTCAGGCACTTAAACGTTCGAACATAAAAGCAATTTCAACAAATCTGACAAAGGTTTGCAAGTCTGAACAATACTGTCGTCTTATGAATGAAAACAGAGAAGCTACTCAAAAAGAGTACAGAAAGAGCACTTGGAACTGGCTCCCCAAATATCCCTAGAATCAGTCATCTGCTGGTTATTCAGCACCTGCATAATTCGTCATAGCCACCAGAAGATCAGAAAGGCCTTAAGAGTTTTAATTCAGTATTACAGTGCATAGTATAGTTACACTGGAGTAGTGCAAGCCTTGGTATGTTCATCTGACAGCATTGGTGAGAAACAACTTCACGAGAACAGGGCAAATCAGGTGATCTTAGGTAATTGCTATCTTTATATTATCTCCCTGTTTTCCTGCAAAATCCACCAAGTTCTTTGATTCTCATTCTCTTCACTTCACAGATATTTCCCTTTCCATCCCATCTCCCTCATCTACTCCAAACACTTCCTTTCCTTCTACTATAATACGCTAAGGCAGTCTGGAGCAAAACACCAGAAGCTAACTCTGAAAAGCTGTATAAAATTCAAGAATTGTTGCCTTTCAAAAGTGACACCATCCTAAAGTTTTCAGCATGCTAGGTCACACTTGTGTTGAGTTAAAATGCCCCCTTTACAATGGCCATAGATGTCTACCTAAGCCAACAATTGTCCTTATTAAGAGCATCTCATGATTTTCACCCCCCTGAAGAGAACGTGCACAGCAACTGATTCCAAGGAGAACAATTCCACATGAAGTTATTTTAAATGCAGTCAAACCTCAATTATCAGCTGATAATTCACCCAGAACACTGGAATTGGTTCTACCCAGAATGACGCAGATGAATTATAATCTAAGTAAACTCTTAGATATTCCACCTCAAACACCAAACACAGCTGTGCTGCTTTGTTAGCCAGTTCAGGTCCAGAAACAGCAATGCAGCTTTCAGACAAAGCAAAACCTAAGTTGTTATGCGTGTAAACCCATGCTGTTCCCACACCATTTGCCACAGTTCAAAATTCACATATAACTGAATCCACACAGTACCATCTAGCAGTAGAAATTTCATCTGGACTAGATGGGAGTGTGAAATAACCAATTCAGGCTGGGTTATGCCAATGGCGGGAGGAGCAGCACTATCACACCCAGCGTGGAATGGCATGGATACAGAGAAGTGTAAGACTACTATAAAACATTTAAGGAGCAGAATGACCTTGCATCAGTTAAATACTGTGTAATGCAGGTATGGCTTTTTTTGATCATACACTGGTATGAAATTATCTAAGATCAGCTTGTGGATGGTGTGGCTGTGCATGGAATCAAAAATAGGCCAACCTGCACATTGCTTTGGCTTTGCTGACCCAAGACCACCCACCAGGAGTCTCAGCATTGTCCTTTTCAACGCCCCAGCTTCTGAAAGGGCTCACTGATGCCAGCACCGCACAGCAGGAACGCACAAGGTCTGCTCAAGACTGGTGTGATATCCAGGCTGTTCCAGCAGGGTTTATCAGCTCTGGTTCAACATTAGTAGTGTCAGATGCAAGGTGTCTACGAAAAGATGTATTGTATCTTTGCACTGTACTTCCTAGTGCTTCTGTTGGGATTTTCAGCAGCAAAGACATTGCAGTCCTCCCTCTCCAGGGAAAGGCGAGATGCACATTACTAAGAAAAAACCTATAAAGAAATTTCAAAGTATTTGTGCCACTTGTTGGAGTTTAAAAAAAAAAAAGAAAGTAGTAGTCTTATTTCAGAGTCCTATTTTAACCCAGTATTGTAAATTGTCTGACTCCAAGACATTACAATTCTGGGAAGACTGTGTTTTCATCTTTATATTATAGTTCCTCTGTTAATAAAAAAATCCAGCTTAATTTTAGTAGTATTTCCATAAAATGAAGTCTGCCTGACATCACCAAAACATATACTAGATGCAGAGAGTCAGACTGCTCATTGTAGCATTTTGACAATGGCCACTACAAGTTTCTAAAGGAATCAGTTCAGGACTGTACCAGCACTGGATAAAACCAGAATTTCCGAGCACATCACTAATAACTCCAAGTTAAATTTCAAAGCTAGGACTGACTCTGTTAATGTCAAACTACTGCTCACCTTCAGTTTAAAACAGAGCACTTACTTGCATTCTTTCCTTTTAATAACATACTAACTTCAAAAATCATTACTTGAGTGACTCAGATTTTGAATGATTTTTCTTTAAATAGTCCAGCTCTGAACTTTTTAAAAATACTACTTTAAGGTGAGAACATAGAACTCAAAGTTTGTTCTACTTATAAATAGTTTGATAAAGATTTAATTGCATGAACAAGGTTCCAAAAGCCAGAGAGGTTTTCTGTTAGTCTTAATTAAAAGTAGCAAGGAATGCAAAAATTAAAATATGTACTCCAGGAAGCATTCTATTTTCAAGAGAGAACTTTGCAAATTAGTTCAGCTATACTACTTGGCACACTACGAATCAGTTACAAAAAACAGCTTTTCCCCCACAACCAGGAAGAAAAGGCCAGAGCCCACGACTGAGCCACCACAGCCAGTAAGAAGCAACAGACTACCAGCAAATTTATAACAAGAACATCTAATGACCATGCTCCAGGTCATTTTAGGGACAAAAATCTATGAAAGGCAAATATGATAAATTTATTTCTTACAAAGTACATTTGAGCCTCCTTAAACAAGGAGGTAAGATAGATAAACGGGCAATGGGTCATTATACTAAACGGAGCTTCAGGCCGTTCATTAAAAGCCCAAGAAGAGCTTGCTGAGCATTTGAGCTCCAAGGCATTACTTGTTTTCATCAACGCAGACACAACCCACCCTCATTCAAAAAGAGGAGAATAAAATATTGAGAAAGCATAGGCAAGCAGCAAAGTTGCACTCTCTCTCAACTTTCAAACATGTGCTCAAATTTTGCATTCACTTTTGCTAGATAACCTGTACTTAATAATTCACTGAAACACGCGCTGTCTTCAGTAACTTATTGGCTAATGCATAATTATATAATTTTTTTTTCTGAAAGCTAATAGACTGAAAGAAGAAAGAGATGGCCAAAGGCAATGTCTATGGTCTATACAAGTATCTCCAAGACTGGAGTTAAGTTTCATGACAAGCATCCCCACCAATCAGAAAACATACTTACAGATGTCATTTTGATATAAACAAATATTTTGCAAGTCACATATCAACAAGCACACACAGGTCAACATCTAACTCCGACTAAACACAATGTACAAAGCCAACTCACTTTGGGAATATTCAGACCAGCACTACTAAGACTTAGTGAGTTTCCAGGATAGTGATGAAAACTGATCTCAAATCTGATCAACTTGATCAGACTGTATCTACTTTAAATATTACATCAGCAGTTAAAACATCGAGATTGATGAGTTGAAATACTTTGTGGTAAAAGTTTAATTTCAAATATTACGAAAAAAGCTTGCGGAATAAAAACCAAACTAGTTCAACCATAAGTAAACTAGCAAGCGTGCATTCTGAACTGTGAAAAGTCAAAGACCAGCCAACGCAGCAAATTTACTGCATTGGCCATCCTTAAACCAAGTAAAACAACTTCTATTGAGCTTTGAGCTCACACTCCCCAGTGCTATCCTATACTAGTTCCAAGAAGGAAAAAAAAGCTGTTCACACTCTGGTGTTAACTGATGACCACTAGCCTAGAATGTAATTCCACCACACACCTCCTATCTGAAACACCAGGTGACTGAAAAGGGTGGCATAAGCTGTACTATGTGAGCTTACAGACAGACCATTTCCCACATTCCCCAGTAGATTTTGAAATTCTGGCCCTTCTACAGTTTTTCTAGAGTTTTTCTCCCTTGCAAAAATGTCATTGTCTATTTCCAGCACTGTTCAAAGCCTCTACAAGCAGAAAGAGCATAGAAGTGAAAGCACTGTCAGTTTTGTTGATACCCACAATGAAAACTTATCACTAGATTTGCAAAACACAAACTACCAGCAGAAGAGGACTCTGAAAAATACTACTTTTTCAGTTCAACCCCGTCCCATACACTTAAAAAATAATTGAAACAGAACAATTGAAACAATTGAAAACAAAGGGGGTTGTATTGTAACTTACATCTAACTATTGAATTCTTCCTAATGTAACATATTAATAAACAGGCAACTGAACACTTCCTGAAAATGAAACTAAGCTCCCATTAAAAATTATCAAATCCCCCCAAAACAGGTTGAGAAGCACAGTAGAGGGATAAAGACACTGAATGTTGCACAACACAGCATAAAGCACACACACACTAACACCACACAATTTGTATGGTTCTTGTACTCATGATTTCTTACAGAGGAACATGTAAGAGGCTAACAGACTACCATCTCAGGAAAAAACTCCAGTTGCAGCTTAAAAAGCAGGACTTCTACTCTTGTGAGCGTAGAGGAAAAACTTCACATTTTGAGGGTGCTAGTTTTACACAAAATAAGAAATTAAGTGGTGCACTTCTATAGCTGCAAGAAGAAAACAACCAAAAGAACCAAAACAGAACACCCAACTTTTTCAAGGCTTGCAGAAAGCTCTAGTGCTTCAGTTGTTCTTCGTGAACCTCACAAAAAAGCAACCACAAGAAATCATCCTTGCCTGCTCATTCGCACAGCAGGTATGGAAGTAACACATTCTCATCTATTAAAAAATCTATACAGTACTTGAGAGGTGTATATAGTAAACCTTTTGACTAACATTTAAGACCACAGAGCCATGTTTGCTTTAGTTTTCATCCTAAACTTTCCCTGTTACTGTACACAATTACATAGATTAAAAACTCTCAAGTGGAAATCAATCAATAAATTGTACAAAGAATTAGAGGCTTCTTCAGTCTAGTGCGAAGAGAGGCAAGAAAAGCTTTGCTACTCGCTTCCTAGACGGGAACTGATGATGTGCACAGACGCTGGTCTAGAAGTCATGCCTCAGTGTTTTTGAAGTCTTTTGAAGTCTTATTTACAGACCTTCTACACATTAGCTAAAAGAAGTCAACACTCAATGGCGCTGTTTTCTACAAGGACTTTTTCTGGCAAGTTTCAACTTCTTCAACCAGTTGCTTCCTCCCAGAGGAGTTCTGTATATACACATAGAAGTATGTATAGATAAACAGGGAAATTATTTCCTCTTCTAATATCTGAAAAGAGCTGAAATGTACTTGCACCGAATTTCCTCAAGAAGTTCACCTTTCACCATGCAAGCCAGATCTGGAAAATCCCAAAAGTAAAACTTGGCAAAACTACACAGAAGCTGGGTATTTTAACTAAGTGTTAACAAAACCAGAGAGATCCTCACAGTTATACATCCATGTTTAACAGTCAGATTGCAAATCATTTCCCACACAAGGAAAGGAAGAAAGTAAAAAGAACGGCTTCTCACCTCTTCAGACTAGATTCTAGAAACTGACCGTTTGCTACACAGAATGAAAAAAATTACCACAACATATGCTTAAACAACAGAAATAAAATGGCCACAACTATGTAATTGCAGCATGCTATTAGTATAAGCAGCATTCAGTAGTCACCACAACTACTTGCTCCTGAAGATAAAATTATTTTTCAGGTTGTCCCAGCATCAAAACAACTATAAACACATAGCTTAGCCTGCAAAAATCCTTACTTATTAGCTACCTGAGCTGGTAAAACTAACAGATGAGCTACATTTTAAAATTAAATTTAAAAAAAAAGGTTAAGTACATCATAAATGTTATTCTATACAGAGAATCTTTTCCTCCCTCACTAAGAAACTCTCTTACGTACAGTGAGAGGCTTAACAGGACTTGTTGGAAGCACAAAGGCACCAAGGTAGCATTACCATCATCCATAGGCAACTTCTGACTACATTTTTCATATTCTCTGAATCAGACCTGAAGTCATCAAGAGAATACAGGAAAGTGGGGGGGAAAAAGTGTATTATGGAAGCCTGTTAAAGGAAACAGTAATATGAAGACACGGAACTATACATAAAGCAACACTGAAGAATTAAGCATGGTAGAGAATAGAGCGAAGAGCAGAAAGAGCATGAGTAAGCAGAACGGAAACTGAGAAATGGAAAAAAAAATGACAAGCACAGAAAAATAACAACTTTGAAAGCTAACAGAAGAGTTGCAAAGATGAGGTGCAGGACAGAGTATGAGCTAGTATTTAGACAAAACTAAATACTCAAAGAAGAAAATACAAGAAATAACAGGAACCAAGTAGTAAACACTACTTTCTCCTTCCAATCTCTACAACACCAAATTGCAGACTGCTCATCACTTGTCCGTGGAATGCGATTCCAGGAAGAAAGATCTGCTTTTCTGACTCGGTGTTCCTTGAACACCGGAAGACAGAAGCAAACTGCAGTGACACTGCAAAATCAAAGTAGCAAAGAATTAAAAGCCACAAAGCAAAAAGTCTGCATTAACAATGAAGAAATATATTTTACTGTTTAACATGGAAGAATAAGCAAAAAAAATTCCACAGATTAAAAAAGAGGGCGCCTCATAATCCCCTGAAGCCATGCAAGTCCATCCATGGAAGACAAAACCCGCTGGTCCTCCCAAAAGCCAAGGCATCACCTCCAAGTCAGGCAGAGGGAAACAGGGCCAGCGTCTGCTCTCCAAGGTACTGCCCCTTCAACCACAGCTAGAATTTCTAGCCCAAACATCCTCTTACTGACAATGCTCCATTACACTCCCCGTCACCTGAGCATCTAAGGACAGTTAGAACAGCTAGTCTCTCCCAAGAACTGACACTGACAACATCCAGGACAGCCTAAAACACACCAGCTTGGACACGTCTCAGGAGTTGCTTGGGACTTCCATAACCTCAAAATTGTCCTTACAGAGAGGAAAAGTCACAGAGCACCAGAAGGTATAAAAAAAAAAAAAATCACTTATCAGTATGAGATGACTTCAAGTTCTACACTAGTCAAATATCTTTTTAAAAAATGAAATAAAGCAAGGGATATTTTACTTCTTCCTGGATTTTCCTTGAAGTTATTCACATAACTCAGCAGAAATGTAACTGTGGAGTCTGTGCAGGCCCCTTACTAGGAAGGCCAAGAGCATCTGCAGTATAAAATCTGAGAATCTCTACTATAAATAAAGGAATTAATTCCTTTAATATTACATGTGGTAACTAATGTAAGGATGCCAGCTTCCATGGCTTTCTTCAGCTTTAATGACATAGTAACAAGTACTTATCCAGCATAAAATTTCCCTATATACAAAGAGAAAGATCTCAGTAAATACATATCAACAGTTCATAACTCACAACAACACCCAGCAGAATGGGATTTACGTAACTAATCTTCAGCATCAGTGATCAAGTGGCTTGAGCAACGAGAAAGAACCAGTCTTCAGCAGCCTGAACAGGAAAAGTTTCAGGACAAAATCATTTCTGATCACATCAAATAACATGAACCAAAATCATTGTACAGAACAAAAGCTGAAATACCTTTCTAAAAATAGAAGCCTTTTACTATTAAAGTCAGAGTTTTTCCTTCAACTGCTTTACAGTTACAAACAACAAGTTAAAACTACTTTTTCTTAGCATCACCTTCCCTTTTGCTTTAGGAAGTTCACAATTAGAAAGGATACAAGTTCCTCCTCCCATTTTTTTCCCCTCTGGTTACTCTGATTCACTTGGAGCACTTCACCACAGACCCTGATAACTGCAGTTTGGCAATAAAGGAAAAGTTATTTCCATTTTCCTTTAAGTCTAGCTGCTCATCCCATTAAAATGGGCCAAATACAAAACTAAACATGAAACATCACTGAATTTAAATTTTAGAAACAATTGAGCTTCTCCTCAACAAGAGACAGTAAAGACTTAGGTTAGTGTAATAAAGTTGGGCAGTTACCCCAATGAATCCTCCACAGAGGATTCTGAACACGGAAATATCATACAATCAGAATGAAAACATGAATCTTCAAGAAAAAGGCCAAAACCACTCCCTTAAACCAAGCCATGCAACAGAGACAACTGTTTTACAGCTTTGCAGAAGAGGAATAGTCAAAATAGTCTGCACAAAACACTAGGGGTAGTCAAATAATCAATACTGAAGCACAGGCAACCACTGAACAAGGGACCACAGCTCTTGTAGACCAAGTGACATTAATTAAGCAATATTTGTAATCATCTCATTATAACACATACTCAATATCTAAAATAATACATGAATATTCACAGCATAAAATATTCATCCTCTCCAGATCCCAAAAAGCAAACTGAACACTGCCGTGTTTTGTAATACTTCGATTTCTTATCTACCTCACAGGAAACACAGCCTCAACTCAGCCTCCAAGTCTAGTCTTTGTACTTCCTAAATGCCAGAATTACATGACAAGAAGTCAAGTCAAGCATCTTCAGCATCCAAATTCAGGGCTATACTGGAGCTATACAAGTTGTAAAACACTCCAGTAGCTCAAGTGTTTTATGGACCTGATCATATTGGGAGCAGTTCCACAGGCCAGCTGACAGTGGTAACAGACAGAAAACTACAAAATTAGTTTACTTCCATCTCTTGTGCTTGAATAAATTGTGTGGCTGGGGTTTTTTGTTTGTTTGGGGTTTTTTAAAATTATTTACATTTTACTAAAGGTTTAAGTGAAAATATAACAAGAAAAATGGCCTGCAAGCTTGTGTAGTAGAGTAACATCTAACAGCCTCTATTCATCAATGTGAACTGACTTCATAAAGTTTCAGAGCTGCCAGGGAAAAAAAAAATTAGACTAAAGAGGCAATCATTGAAGAAAACAAAGCAGAATGCTGGGAAGAAAAACTTGGTTCCCAGAAACCAAAAACTGGGAATAATCTAGGCCTACCAAAGTTACCTAAACCCACCACCGCTGCTGTATAATAAAACCTATTTTTCCATGCTGTAAATTTTTTTCCTCTTACTTTTATAAAAACCAAACCAAACAAAAAGAACAACCCAAATCTAAACCAAAACCATCTACGGAGTTTTAAGTCAACACACATCACCACCAGCTTGCAGTCCCAAAGGGAAGCCTCTTAGGCAGCCAAGGCCAGTCAGGCTCTCGGGGACATGCCACAGCCAGGACTACAAGCACAGCTGGCTCGGGACCAGTCTGAGAGCCAGATTTCCACTAAAAGCTGAGAAGAGGCATTCCCAGGCACACCATGACAGTCTTACACCCAACAAACACTTATTACGGAGCATCACATACACAAGCTTCACTTGAAAGTGTAGAGTAAGTGTCCTGTGATAGCATGGCTCCATAGGTAGCCAGAAACTATTACTGTGGCTTCAGTATGACACAACCACCTGCAAAACCATGGTGTAAAAGACTTGAGACAGAAAAACCTGTGTTCTCTGGCTTATTTTAGGTTTAAGACTATCTGGATATCTGTGTAGCGCCTAGCAAAACAGACCTATCCTGACCAGCACAGTAATGTAAATATTACTAAAGAACAAATGAAACTCAATATAATCCCTCCTAGACTGACAAGAACTGGCATCCAAAGAAGCCGAGGAATGTACAATGTGTTGATATCAGGGTTCATTTTGGGATACAGAATGCTGTAAATTAACATAAAAGCATATACCATCCTCCACACATTTTTCCTATAGAAAGCGTATACATTTAAATGAGCCCAAATAATTAACACCATGATAATCTTTCTTAGGTCCTTTGTAAATAAGTGCTCTTATCTTAAAAAGTAAGCAGTTGTGTCTTCCTTTTTTTATTCTTCCTATTTAAGGCTACTAAAAACATTTTTGTAGAAGATTCATTCAGAAATCAGACTTTACTCCCTTTAAACCCCTGCCTGGGAAAGCACAAGGGATGTTAACGTACCTACAGCTCTCAGCAAGAAATTAGACTGTTTATTCTGAGTGAATAAAAAAGCTGCTTTAAAGCCTGGGCATTTCATAGAGGAATTTGTGTTTTACTGAGTTCCTGGACCAAATCATAGCTTGAAACTACTATTGCTGCTACTTCTCAGGAAATAACTTCAAGATCAGGGAATTTACTGGGTTTCATACTTAGAACAAATGCTGAAAATAAAGATGATGCGGGGGGGGGGGGCGGGGGGGGGTGGAGCGGGGGACACAACATGACACCAAACCAACATTACTGCTTTTGTCCATAAAACATTGCCTGCTTCACATGCTTAAACACAGCAATGAAGCTTTGTGCTGTATATATATATGCATACCTACAGACCTTTGGCCGAAGAGTTTTTTCAGCCTACAGGTTTCCAGTTCCACTAGACCTCCAATGGCCTGTATGAGTGCCACAGAAGCAGGCCCATTAACCACCTGTTACAAAATCAGGCCTAAGGACCCAGAGTCTCGCAAAGAGCTATAGCAAGACATAACCCTGGGCCCGCACAAAGGTCATGGCTAAACAAAAGCTCCAGTTCTCCACATCACTCTCAGTTGTGGATTAATATTGTAGCAGTTTACAGTAGGACTAATACACTTATTATAAAAATATGCCTGGCTGTTTACAGAATTGCTAAATACCATCCTTCTGCCATCCATAAATTGGTAACTTCTTCTGAAGAAAACCAGACCTTCCCACCTGTCTCAAAACAATACATGAAGAGCTGTTAGTCAATTCACTTTCTAAGTGACCTGTCACACAACTGATACCAAATAATTGTTTTGTAAACATTAGGGTAAACAAAGACAAAGGGCAGTATGTGTTCCCTGTAAAAATGTTTAGTTTAGCAAGAAATTTCCATTCCGAACTCGATTATGTTTCCTGGACCTCTTTCAAATCACTGTTTCAGTAGTTTCAGTGAAGAGGCAATCCCAAATGCTCAGCGGGCAGAAAAGGAAACTGCTGGCAGTCTCTGGCTCACACATTTTGGGCATGACCTCATTCTTTACTACTGCTTTTCATTTTTGCTGCAGTGTTTTAAAACCAAGACTTGACATGATTTTTGTCTGTTACCTTTAATTATTGCTTAAGAAACGCAAAGAACACAACTTGAAGTTTTAGAAGAAACTACACCTCCCTTACAACTCACGCTCATACAGCGAGAAGGTAGGCAGCACACACAATGCACCATCATATATGCCTTCATATCCAAATGCACACACAAAATAGTTTAACTTAAAGTATGCTTGTTTCTCTGAATGGAAGGCCAAACCTAATGTTACCTGACCAGCATTTCTAGATGTTAACTATATAGCATCAGTAGTGCATAATTTCCCTAATAAATTTGACTTAAAAAGCCAAATTTCCTCTGCATAAATTGCAGGTTTATATTTAAATTACACTGAACCATTAAATTATCCATAGCCTATCTAGATATTTTTTTTTAAATTGTTAAAGTGATATAAGACATTGCTTTACCTGTAAGGGAATATCTAGCTGCCTAACTCCCAATGAACTTAAAATGGTTCTAAAAATTCATATTGGAATTTCAAAGATTTCTTTAAATATCAATTTAACATTATGACTTTTTTCTGTTTGATCATACCAATCTTGACCAAGTTTAAATAATGATTATTTATCAATATAAAAACCAAGCAAAGTTATCTCTTCCAAAAAACAGTTGTCATCAGTATACCATTTATACTTTATAGTCTTATTTTGAACCTACTGTTTAAGTAAGCATTCAGTCTATAAGACCAACATATTCCCCACCTAACCAGCTGAGACAGATAAGATATGCATGCTTAATTAAGTAAACATCACAACGATTGTTCAAAACAAGGTATTGGAATTACAAGCTTAACCAAACTTGGCAAACAATTTTAACAACTCAACAGTTCCCTGATGTTAACCTTTTAATCTGATTTATTCCAGCCTCCAGGCGCTCCTGAAAGTTAGTTTTACACATACTATTTTACTTTTCAAGTAAAACACCAGCCATCACTGAATATCGTATTTTCTTCAGCAAGAAAGAGGCCAACATTCAGCTACCACAGTATCTACTCATATACCTTAGGAAAGAACAAACACCACATGCAATGGGGCCTCACAAGATTTAAGAAAAAGCAAACTCTACCCAACTCCTGCTCTAGGAACCATTCTGTGCTTCACTTTATTGGAAGACAATTCTCCTCTAAGCAGGCCACAGTGTGCAACCAGGAAAAAATGTTGAAGATTTGAGATAGCCGAACTTCCCACTAATCACAAACTTAAACTGATAAGTTTGTTAATTTCCTCAGCATCTCTACAAATCATGCTTTTTAGTCTTTGTTCACGAAGCAGTGCACAGAAAGAAGCCTATGAGAAGCTGGGAAGGTACCTTGCCTGCCACGGAGAACCAAGAGCAGGTTCCAAGGGATACGTGAGGCCTGCTCCATAGGGGTAAAGGGGGATTTCGTGCCCAAAATGCAACAGGGTTTCAACCGTGCTGGGAGGAATACCTGCTGTATTAACCCTCCGACCCTCCCGGCTGTTTAGGTAACACCTGTAAAGAGGAAACTTCGGAAGGAAGCAAGAGACCACCGCCGAAGCCAAACACCCGGGAGCTCTTTCCCACGCCACACTACCCCGGCCCTCGCAAAGCCGAGCCAGGCTCCTTTAGGCGCCGGTTCCCTCACGGCCAAGCAGTCGCCTCGGAAATATAGGTACCCGAAAACCACCTCCTCCGCGTCCCTTCACCCCCACCGCAACACCGCACCGCGGACAGGCGAGGGGGAGGGGGGAGGCAGGATCACTCAGAGCCGCCTTGTCTGCTGCTTAAAAAGGGACCCAGCCCAGGCCCGGCCTCCAGCTGCTCAGCAGCCACCGGAGCAGCTCCTAGGCACCTCCTCAGCCGAGCGAGGAGCCAGCTAGGCCCCGCTGCGGCTTTCCCGGGGATGCAGGGCGAGGAGAGGGCTCTTCAGGCCGGCAGCAGGGTCACGTCCCCGCCCGGCCCCACACGCAGACACCCGGGGGGCAGGCGGGAAAGGGGGGAAGAGAAGGGGGGAAGAGAAGGGGGGGGGGGGGGAGCTCTGCGGAAGGCCCGGCGGGGACAGCCCCTCGGCGCACCCTCCCCAGGCCGCAAATCGCCTGGCCCCGGTATGGAAAGGAGGGAAGGGGAGGAAGAAGGCGCAGAGCAGGGTTTCCCTCTATGGCCACACCGCAGAGAGGAGAGAGGTAACCCCGCGCCCAGGAGGCCCGAGCCAGGCGGCGAGCGGGGAAAGGCAAGGGGTGGGTGGATGGGGTGGGAAGGCGGGGGGTGGGGAGGCTGAGAAAGGATATGAAGCGGGGCTATAACCCAGCCCGTGTAGAGGAGGATACGTGGGGTCCCGGCCCGGGGCGAGGAGTGTTGGGGGGGGAGGGTAGCGGGGGAGGGCGGCCGCACTTACTCTCATTTAACACCTCCAGCAGCTCGGCGCAGCTCTCACACATTGTTCATTAACAGCAGCAGCCGCCGCCGCCGCCTCCTCCCGACCATTGATTGATCCACTCGGTGCTGCTGATTGATGATTGATGGGGGCCGGGGCGGGGGTCAGCCGGGGGGGGAGGGGAAGGAGGGGGCGGGAAGGAATAGGAAGAGAAGGGGGGGGGAGAGGCAGGGGCCGGTCTGGGATCCGGGGGAGGGGGGGATGGGGCGGCTGATCAATGCAAATGAGCCTGTGGCGGCGGCGGTAGCGGCGGCGGCGGGGAGAAGCCGAGTCACTCACTGGCTCCCAGTGACTCCACGCGCCGCCATTTTGCTGAGGGGGAAGGAGGAGGAGGGGACGGGAGCGAGGGGGGACAGGGCGCTCGGGCTCAGCTCGGCAGTTTCCGACCAGGCAGAAGGCGAAGGTGGCCCGGGTCCCTCCTCCTTTTCCTTTTCGCCCCGCCTTCCCACCCCGGGCCGAGCGGCGGGCTAGGCGAGCAGGGAGGAGGAGAAAGGGGGCGGGCCGGCAGCCGGGGCCGGGAGGGTAAAATGGCGGCAGCGGCGGTTGCGGCTCGGCGTGCGCCCGGGGTAGGGCGGGAAGAGCGTTTCCCTGCCCTCTTCCCGCCTCCCGCAGGGGGGCGGAGGGGAATCTCCAAGAGCGCTGCCGTGACAGGGACGGAGGATCGGCTTCCTCCCACTTAAAGCAGGACTCCCCCGGGGGTCCTGGAGCCGTGCTCCCTCCTCCCGAAGGATGTCTCCCAAGGCAGGCTAGCCCGGCTCTCCGCTGAGCGGGGTTTGAGGGCTGCCCCTTTACTCCCTTCTCACTAGTCCCCTGTGTCTAGCTGAAGACCTTTGGGACCTCCGGCCTGAAGGGAGCGCTTAGCGTACGGCGCCGAGCTCCAGCGGACGCCTGACGGGCACGCTGCGTAGGAAGGAAGCTTCCTACTTCTAGGCGGGTTTTCAGATCTTCCGTCTTTTGGTAGTTATTGGCGTTTTCCGCCGGCTGGGGCGCGGGACGGAAGAGTCGTCGGCCATCTCCTTCCCGCCCAGCGGCGGCTGAGGGCAGCCGAGGGGACAGGGACGTGCGGGCACGTCGCAGCCCGGCCTCTCGAAAATAAATATTTGAGGTGCTACGTTAGCGTTATAGGCAAATAATTAAATTATTTATACCTCCTGAGTGCTCACCTTGCTTTTCCCCGCCTCTGACAGTGATCTACTCTGCATAATAAATGTCTAAGGGCGAGTACAGCATCTGTGAGTAGTTGGAAATACAGCATTTTCATGAAAAGGGAAGGCCTCTTGAAATTAAGATTTATTTAAAAATAAACCAAAGAACTTCACTTAAAGTTATATAACTTATGCTGATTACAGCTACCGCTTCAGCTAACTCTGCCTTGGGCACATTTTGAACAAGATGTCATCCAGGTTTTGATAAGTATTCAGGCAAAAAGCCGAAGAAAAACCCGGGTTTTTTTGCTAATCTTAATCCTGCATACTCGCACGGTCCCTCTCCAGGTACATGTAATTGGAATATGGATCGCGTGATGGGCCTTGGCTGCTTTTTCTCCCCGAAGTGGGCACTTCTCTAGTATCATGCAGTGTTTTTTTTACTTCTGTAGTACCACCCAGTGGTGAGTTAGTGTATTTTTCTGAATGCTTCTAGTTTACTGACTCGTACAAAGAATTAAGGAAACAAATCTATTAATAGCCGCAATGCAGATGTATTTTAGTAGGAAGTAGAATAAATCAAAATTGCCAAATTAGGGGAAAAAATGGAGAGGCAGCTTGAGTTCCTTAGTGACTTAAATGGAAGAAATATAAAATACTTAAGTCTGATGGCATTGTGGAAATGCAGTTCTTTTTATTTCCATAAGTATATTTACACAGGCTGATACCACCACTGGTGGTTGTATGTGTAACCTCATACTCAAGTGCACAGAACACCCTCCTCCTCACCATCCTCAAGGTATTAGTTTGTTAAGCTAAGACAGAGACCTCCATGGCTGTTTAAAAATATGAGACAAGTTATTGTTCTCAATAGACCTAGCTTCAGCTACAACTACTGTGGAAGTCAGGAATATACTAGAATGATCTTTCACCCATACTTCTTGTCAGTACTTGCTTTTTAAATACTTCCCAGGTTAGGGATATCAACAAGAATAGCTATGCTGAAGTAGTCACCTGCTGAAATTTCCATTTACTAAACTAAGTACAGAAAATAAACTTCTTTGAGAGTCTACATGAAACACAGTTTCCTTGTGGTCTGTCAATTTAATTCACATCATACATTAATGCAAGTATCTTTCAAAGAGGATTTCTAAGAATAAGAAACCCTGTAAGGCCTTTTTTGGTTGTGTGATCTCTTTTAGATATACAGGTTTTCAGGCTAATGGAAGAATAAGAGAGTAGTCCAGAATATTACAATTACCACATTCTACTCATGCCTGAATTAAGGTACCAGCCACTTTTCTGCAGCACTGGTTTCAAAGCTTGAAAGCCACCAAAGGTGGGTCAGATGCTTTTTGTCTTGTGTATCTACATAATGTCATTTTTCACCTGATGTGCTGTCTTACTTTCTACATGTCCAAGATTATTTCAGTTTTCTTTTGTACATTTTTTTTTTTCAGTTTTCATGAGTTGTCTTTGCAATATGCCACGTGAGACTGATGATTCAGGAAACAGCATTTGCTAGAATACCCTTTACTTCTTAAAGGTATCAAAATTATACTTTCGGAAGCCTGAGCTGTAGAAAGAGAAGCTTAGAAATCATCCTCACTTTGTCATAGCAAAATAGTATGAACTCTGTATCTCCAAGAACCTTTAATGTCATATTGCACGGATGTTCGTGCTAGCATGGATTCAGTCAGTGGCTGTATGATAGGAGTTGTCTGCATCTGGGAAAGAACACATTTTTTGACAGCAAGCATAGTTCCACAGCCTGCATAATCTGACTTGAATTTGCACTTTTCTTTCTCCTCTTCCTGTCTTAAGTAGACCTTACAGTAAATTTTATAACAGAACCAAAATTAACAATCTGAAAAGATTGTTTTTCTAACAAATCAGATCTGATTGCAGCACCACATAAACACCAGAGTCAGCACAAGGAAGGGGCTTTTTGAAGCATGGTATCACGTGCCAAGTTCAAGGAATACAACAGAAGAGTATGGGTGACCTTGAGTCACTCCTACTTTTGTGCAGACTGGAATATTGTCAGCCAAATTCTCTTTACTGCACACAAGAATTTACCTTTTTTAAATAGAGATGGATTTTTTTTTTCTTTAATTGAATGTTAGCTTCCAAGCAGAAGACAGCAGCTCTGACTGGCCTGGTAACAGTGATCATCAGCCTCCAGCTCTTTTACGGGTTGCCTTTTTTTTTTTCCTTCCTCTTCTCAACCTTTATTTGATCCTCATGTGCCATCTTTGCAAGGTTGGTTGATCCCCAGAAGGCCAACTTTCTTTCCCTTGACTGCAGTGCTCCTCATCTGGCAATATTTGCTCTGGTAAACTGCCAGCAGAGTTTCTTCTAGAGGAATAACTTAGATAAATGCAAGATCTGAGCAAAACTAAAATTCTAAATCCAAACTTAGGACTGGATTAAGAGTTTGAGAACATATATATTTTCCAAAATTAACATCCCACTGTGTTCCAACACTAACCTAATACTGTAGCCCTGTTTTTCAAGGTAGAGTTAACCATTCACCAAAAAAAACCCAAAACCAAAAACCCATGCCAAAACAAAATGAAAGACAACCACCCTGAGGTGGATTGGGGGTTGAGGTAGTAAGACTGGTTACTGCATTTGTTCCTTCTTTGGGACACATCAGCATCTCCTCACCTGCATCATACTTTGCATTTTAAAGCCTTCATTTTCTGTATAGGCATACATGATCATTTGACCTCAGAATAGTAATTGTGGAATGTGTGAGACTTAACTGAAATGCCTTTTTTACCTTAAATCATGCTGACTACTTTAGCCAGAGCTTTGTCTGATGCAGGATGACTAAATTATCTTCTATTGGAATTTGCTGTTGCTCTGCTGTAGGTTCCCATTCCTGTACCAGCAATAGCCAAATGGATTGCATGTTTACTCCATCTGCTACCACAATTTACAGTGAAAGGTAAACTACCAGTGATTTCAGCAAATGCCAAGATATGGGAGCTGCAACAGCTGGAATGCAAGTAATTCCTGTTATACAGAGGGTAAGTGTCAAAAAAGTGAATTCCAGCCAGTCCAATTGTATCTGTGGTCTCTGGTCTGATATGATGCTGGAAATGGTTGGAATGCATTGCCTAGGAAATCCTTCATTTCACTAAAGAAAGTAAGTCTCTGCCTGCATAATGTGTAGTTACCAATGAAAGTTGGTTGAAGTGCAACAGAATCAGTTTATATTTACACACTTCTAAGTTTCAGCTCTTGACTTTCATTGCTTTATTAGGACGTTAAACTTTCTAACAAGCTTCATGTCTAATTAGACTTCGGTATCACAGCACCCTGTGAAAACAAATTCAGTTTGACTTAACCCGAATATCAGAGAATACACTGTAATTCATAGCCCTGCCTATTCGGCTAAAAACACATCATGCAAGGCTAGATAATGCTCACTACACCAAGCTATACTTCGTAGTGGTTTCAGGCTGCATCTTAGAGCCTGTTGTTTATTAAGTTGCAATCTTGGTTAGTAATTCAGTCAAAGTTATTTTGAGTACTTCTGAACCCATAAAGGTCTAGTGGAGATTTGACTGTACTAGCTTGAGATTCAGTGCTACTGGTCTAACCGCTCCATTTTTCAGATGACATAGCCCAAGGATTATACCCACATTCTCAACCTCATTTTGGGATAAAATATCCCTCATAGTGTGTTTCAATCTTCATGTTAATTCAGTCAAGCAGTTGTCAGGTGACTGGTCATCTCACCCCTTTGATTTAAAAGCAAGGCAACAGCTACATTTCTGAGCACAAGTGACAGCGCCATCAGCAACTAAACCATCTTAACAAAGAACAGACAGGTTTGGGTTTGTTGTGGGGGTTTTTTTGTACATTTGTACCTCTTTCACACTTCTTACAGGTAAAGCACATGTTTACACTGTTCCTTTTGGAGAATTAATATGATTACACAGATGCAAGTTTCAAGTTAACCCTAAAAGCAAACTGCTCAGAGGTAAAGTTCTGGGGAGAAGAGTTCACAAGCTAATTGCAAAGATTTTAGAAGTTCATAAAACCAGTTATGAAGGTTGATGCAAAAATGCTTGCTAGATCTAATGCTAAAGAGATGCCACAAGAGAAAACTGGTCATTGCTGCCTGGTTAGTGATATAGGTGTTAAAATAACCAGCAGTGGCAGTAAGCAAGCTGCAGTCAGCTTGCAGGACGCATGCACACATAACCTTGTTGTGTAGTCACATCAGAGAAAATTTTAACTCCTCCCTCCATCCTCCAACCTACATTGGCCAAGTCTTTGCTGAAATTATAGAATCCATTAAAGACTACAGGCTTCTCAAGACTCAAAAAAAATCAGGACTATGTGTAAAAAGACATTCACAATAGAAGGACAGGCCCCTTGACATATTTTGATGGCGGACTGGGGAGAGACTACCCAACATATTGCCTTTGAAAAAGTGCTGTTTAATTTATGTGGGTTAAATAAAAGTAAAAATGTAAGCCTCTCTTTTTCATCTTTGATTTCCAGCATTGTCATCCATATTCAAACTTCCAAAACATTCCTCCTCAACCCCATCGTTCCTTCATGCTCCATCTTCTTGTACCCACTTACAGCACAAGCAGTCACAGGTAGTGAGAAACACATGTACAGAGGCCAATAGCAGCACATGGGGCAGATATGGAGGTACAAGATCAGGGATTTCGTGCGCTTTAAGTACTTAGGGTGCATTGTACGTGAAATCTTACCTGCAAAATTCACCCCTCGACTGGAATGGCTAAGCCTTTTCCCAAGGGAATACTATGGCCATCATCAGCCTTGAACAATGAAGCAAGGAAGGATCTCCTAAATCTGAAAGTCTAAAAATAAATTCAGCCTCAAAAAATCACGTGCAGAGGTGCCTTTGTGAAGGGCAGACAAAGGGACAGGTACGTTCTTTCACTCATTTTTGGCACCAAAATGGTTTTTAAAAGGCTATTTCCAACATTTCAATGTTGCTCCATAACATGTGGAGACAAACCTAGTAAGTGGGAAGAAAGGGAAGAAGTCTAGACTTATCTTCCAGCAAATACAAACAGTATCCCAGAAGTCTTGATCAGCAAATCATTTATGCAATGACAGACAGGCTGTCGGACAGCACTAACGCGAGTTCCTTGCTTTAGCCAGCCTCTTTAAGGTTTAATGCATTATTTTCAACATCTTTTCCACATCTTTTTTCCTATTAAGAAACCCACAGCTTATCACATTTCCAGTGCTAAAAACTATTAGCAGTAACTCTTAAAGCTTCCTTGAGAGATGAGCATTTCTAAAGCTTTTTTGCATAAATATTAGCTTTATTGGAAAATAGTTCACTTAACCAATCAGATTAACACACACCAAATGATTCTAGTTTAAAAAAAAAAAAAACAAAACAAAACTAACCTAAAATGCTTTGGAAAATAATCTGCTTCAGTTACAGTAGCAAACACATCATGGTAGCCTGAAACAAGTACTTGGGGTGTCTTCATCAGCTAACAGGCAATCGATTCATGTAAACACAGAAAACACCCTGTAATATTTGTATCTACGAATGTACCTGGAGTACATAGAACTGGGTTGTTTTTCAAAAAATCTGTTTAGAAATATGCACAAAACATTGGTTTACATATAATTACAGATTATGTAGATGTTTATATGATGGTTCATGCTTTTTATCCATATATTTTAATTTACAGAGTGTGCATTGGAACTTGAACTTCCTTAGATGTACATTGTAATTATTTTTCCACATTCAGGATAACTGCACTAGAAATATGCACACACACGAGTCAGATCTTTAATGGTATCCAGAACTCTGCATAAGCTGCATTTTTATAGCATCTGCAGAGATCAGTGAAAGGCACCGATTCTTAATGTAACAAGTCAAGACCACAGTTAAGTTTTTAGCTCTAAAAGGGAAGCAAAAGCTACATTAAAATTTTGTTACTAGATAATCCAAAAGGTATCAAAAAATGAAACAACTCTTCTCTGAATCAACTTTAAAAATACATTTCAGATTTGTTATTTGAGAGTTTAGGTCAGATTTAATTCTTCAGTAAACAACCAGACCACGAGCCTCAGACTAACTTGAATCTTAAATACAGAAAGAAGTAACATGCATGAAAGCCATACGTGTATTTTTTTGTTCAAAACTATTTTCTGCTAATGCCACTGCACGTCAGAACCAATTCAGTATTTAGTTCTGCGACTCAGGATATGATCATTCTGACGTCACGCTATCGGTGGTATTTATTTCTATTTTAATAAGATTTTCTTACTTGTCTGCACAGCTTTTGATAACCTCTAGCTCTGTAATGCTGCAACTTAGCCTGGTCACAAGCTATTTTGTGTCCATTCCAGATGCGTCCTTCAACAGTACTTCAAATATTTTACTTTAAACTGCCTATTAGAGATCATACCACCTTCACAGAGCGGAACAGAAAGGTATACATCAATAGGACAGTAAGACATGAAAAAGCTTAAATCGTGAGCTTTAAGGAGAGAACCAAACGAGGTTTGTAAACCATCAAAATAATTAACAAATTTTGGTAGGCCGTGTTCAAAGTCCTAGTCATAAAGGGTTTGAGGAACCTTCTCTCCAAAGATAAGCAACTGCCAGCTCACATCATTTCCATTACCAAACAACCCGCAGGCAGGAGCAGCTATGCTTTATTAGGGCCAGCTAAGTAAAACAAATGGAGAGATGTCCACAAACAGAAAGGGTCCAATACTTAAGACTGGAAACATTCTGGCCACAGCTAACTTCTACGGGAACACTGCTAACTCATGCATTTCTACTTCAAAAGGAATATACAGCAAAAAGGGTTAACTACAGTATCCAAACTTACATAAAACACCTCCACAACTGTCTAACCTTGTCTTACAGCTCTGCATGAATGGCTAGACTTTGCATCATAGCAACAATCTTAAAATTAGAGACAAAACAAATGGGGAAAAAAAAAACTTCGGGAGAGCTTAACAACTGTTAGAAAACAGACAAGACATTACAAGAACAGGGAAGCCAAGACTGTACACAATCTTAGTGTTCATACTGCTTTTCGTATCTGTACTTCATAAATCTGTGAAAATCATTTAACTACAAAACTTTAGGTAGAAAAATAACTGTAGATCTTGTCTACATGTGTTATTAACATGTACTAGTATCAATTGTTCAGTCAAGATACAGTGCAATACCTCTTTGAAATAAATTACAAAGAGTCCATATATAGAGAGAGCGCGCAGGAGTAGCTTACTCCTGGCGTTCTACAGTAACCTAGTATGGAACATTTATTCGTGAAGGTAAGTCTGAACAGCTACTGTACTTCCAAATGGAACCCCGACTTAGTTTAATGTTAACTTCAAGCACAGCCGAAGTCCTTGAGATGAGGCAAGCCAGAAGCAAGAGTTATCTAGACCTCAAGGAACCCTTCCTATGCCTTCAGGATATGAGTCTTAAATATGATCACAGCATTTTCATCCAATAAAAGAATAAGCCAAAGAAAGAAAAATAAATGTAAACCAAGTTTATTTTGCTTTTAAGTAGTGTTCTTTAAGCACTACAGCATGGTAAACAATGTAAATTAGTATAAGTCATCTCAAAAGCCAGAGTTTTTTTTATTATTTTATGAGTTGTTAAAAAGATGCAGCCTATTCTAACAGGATAAATATTTTAACCATTTCACTTCGAGTTAATGAAGGCTCACAAATGAGCAACACTCCTCATTGAGGAAAACAAAAAGCTGTTGTCGACAAAGCGACAGCACACACACAAAAACAAAAGAACTGTGTAAAAATAACTAACTGTACTGTGTTCCCATACTCTTTAGAAGTTGCTTTACAATGGGATGATATGCACATGATGTTGCTGCAAACTTGCCATACAACTTGCAAATACATGTAGCCTAGCCTTACCACTCAGTCCAAAAAGCTGCTAACTGATCAAAACAAATGCAGCACTATAATCCTCTGCTTAACAATTAATTCGATCTGGTTTACTCATTACCTTTTCTCCTAGACTGCAGGACAGACTAGAAGGAAAATGATCCCGAATTAAAAATCAATACTCTTACAGGAAATTGTATTTTTTTGCAATATAGTCTTTTATGTTTTGCCTATTTTCCCCTTAGCCACAAAATGGGCATGAAGTAATTACTTTGAAAATGCCTTAAGTTTCAACTTCATGCAAATCTAAATAAAGATGACCAAACAAAAGCTTAAACAATGGAAGGATATTTCACAGAAAATTTCTTATACAAAAAACACATAAGAAAAAGGGCCACTAGGTGACATTTTAATTTACAAATTGGCATCATTTTGGTCAACAAATATCCAAGTGCTGTTTTCTTCTATCACAACAAAGTAGCTGTACAGAAAGAAAACGGCAAAACTTGTTTTATTTTTTTTTTTTAATCGCACATCTCCTCGGGAATTTCATGTGGATTAAGGATGCCAGGTACAGACATCTGAAGTTTATGCTTCTCCTCTTGAGCCTGCCGAAGGGCTGTTTCTCTTTCCTCCAAGAATAAGTCCGATGTGTCTTCACCTGCAAACTCCTGTGTAATTCACACAAAATCATTAGTTTATCATCAAATGCTTTAGGCAGAGTAATAAACTTCCAAAATCCCCAATGGTAAAGAAAACATTTCACATTCCCTGCCAGACTACTTGCTTGTTTTGCTTTCTGTTCCTAATGTCAGAACTTATATAAAGGAATGCAAAATATTTTAAGATTCGCACTATGTGTTACAGAACTGGATGCCACAGTCACCCAACATTTGGAGTGTATCACCATTAAAGCAGTATCATTACAATTTAGAACTACCTGATTGCAGGCTCAAAACTAATTAACAAACTTTCCTACAATCTTCATTAATTCTACCATGTTTTGAAAAATAAAAGCATAGCATTAGTCTAGCAAGTTTCAGAACATGTCCCAATCCCGTGCAGAATTGAAAAAAGACCTGATTAAAAAATCAATTTGCTTTATTTCCCATTACAGTAAGTTTTGCAGCCATCTCAGACATACAAATTGCATGCACAGCATAAAGCACAAGAGATTACATTTAAGCTCAATTTATAAAATTGCACTGAAATAGATTGCATGGTAGAGTCATTGTTGTCACGTGACAAGAGTCCTCGCTACACTTTAAACAGCTGCAAAATAACTTGTATGTCCTAAACAAGCACCGAATGAACACTGTCCAAGCACTTTGCAAAAACATCACCCTGCTGAACAATCATTTCTCATTTCTTGAAAAAAAAAAAAGCACACCAAACATACCTTGATTTGGACCAGGAAATCCCTTAGGTGTTCCTTGAAGGCAGGAATATCCTGGTTTAAACTGAATAGTCCTGTTACAAACAGCTTAACCTGGGCACTAACAGCAAACACATCAGTTAGTATTTCAAGATGTAAGAACCCACTTAAAAGTATTAAAGAATCACAGCACGCTTACTCTTGCAGGTGAGGAAACGCAGATTTGAGAAGATTAGCAACATACTCCTGAATAAACATTTGGTTGTTCACTGGATTTCCAGGGTTTAACGGAGTACTTATTTTTCCCTCTTCTACCAAGTTGAACATGTACGCAAGGATTGACGCATGCATTGTCAAACCTGAACAGATCAAAGTTATACGTAAGCAGTTATTCAGAACAGGAGGCATAACGCTATTTTGACATTCAAAAGGATTCTTTCCACCAACTGACTCACATATACACATTCTTACCAGCAGTGTGCGAGGTGTCTGTTACAACAGAGAAAATGTGCTGAAGGATATCACAGAAATATGTCTGATAGAAACTCTGGGCAGCAGTCTCTTCTTGTGCAACATTCTGTAGTAGAGTATAAAGTATTTGAAGTCCTGGAAAATATGCATTTCAAAAAATTAAGTCGACCAACAGGACAATATTACAACCTCTGTGCATATTTTTGCCTTTTCCAAGGCAATACCAGTATTCCTCGAAACTCAGCACAAGTATTACACGTGGTTATTTTCTCAGGCATTTCCTCAAGCAGCCACTAGAGGGCTAAGCCACATTTGCATGGCTATAAATGCCGATTTGATTTGCATTATTAAAAAAAGAGAAGCATATTGGTACTAATAAAGGTGAGAGAAACCTTCTACCAAAAGAAGCATTTGCTAATTTAAGAAGGGAAAATGTTTCCATTTTTAGAATTACACACAAACTTAACTACTTTACTGGGTAAAATGCAACTGAAAGGCATCTTTTACCTCATCCCTTCCAAAGACAGTTGGCTAAACACTAAATGGCTTCACAATGTTTTTTTTAACTACTCAAGTCTGCTAAACAAAGATATACACTCAGCTGCTGCATGAAATGTCATCATCCTAAACAGCTTGCTGTTGTCCAAAGGAACCATAATCCACTTTCTTCATCTAAGGTGTTTCCCTTCCCTTACACTGTGGGCTCACTCCCAGACCGTGAGTTCTGCCCCCGCCCCACTGATTTGCTTTTCTGCTGGACTTTCAGTAGTTACTGAGCAACCATCTTAGTGAAGTATTAAGTCAAACGCTGTGGGCAGCACTATGAAAGTAGAGCCATAACACTGATTTTCGCAGCAGTGAGCTGTTGTGTCAGTTCAGCCATTTCAGAAAAGTGCTAGCCCTCACACAGGAAAGAGAGCAAGCAGAAACCCTAATAGTGCTCTCTTCCAGCTACAGGAGTGAAGCAGCATCCAAGTATTGCAGCCCATTAACATATACTTGGCTGACAACTTGAAGCTGAGGCAGAAAAGTATTTTTCTTACGCAAATGTGGTAGAGAATCATGTGACTAGAATGCCAGGTTTGACTAAAGAAAAAGATACAAGGAAACAGCATTCTACCAGAAAATACCTGATACTGCAAACAAACAACAATTCCATTTACCTGTATCTGCAACGTTTCTCATTGTATGTTTGAAAGCCCAAATAATAGAATCCAAAACAAGTTTGAACTGTGCAGGTGGAATGGCCAGGAATGCTGGGAAGCAATGAGAATTTACAGCCTGGAGTAGCAAGAAGAAGTTTGTTCTATGTTCAGGATATTCTTCAAAGTCCTAGAAGGAGAAAAAACAAGTCACATTTCCTGAAGATCCATTGCAAGATCTTATTGAGTCAATAGCTGCTGACAACATTTAGATCCCAGGTTTAAAATAACCTTAAATGCAAAGCAAAGGTTACATTTCTCAGGGAACTTTTTCCCCACCAAAGCTTGGTAAGACCATCATCTAGAGTTACACAACACCAACAGGCTGAGCCCCGTTTTGTGAAGTACACAACCTTAATCATTACTCAGTCCACAGATAAACAGAGAGGTGGTCTCAGCACTGGTTAAGCACTTACATTGCTACAGTGGTACAACTTCTGGCTACACCCTGTTGCAAACTAGCACTAATTCAGCTGGTAGTGCTTGAGTATTATGCAAATACATATTGCACACTATAGCACAAGAACTGCATCAGCTGTGGTATTTAGTAAAATATTCAAAATGACTGATCAGTACTTCTATTACTAAATTTTGAACATGAATTTTAACACTGTCATTTGACTGAAGTTTGCTTCTGCCTCCAGAAGCACAACATTCCAACTCCCTAGAATGGAAAAATCGCTAACAACTTAAATCAAGACATAAACAGAGAAATTTTTAAGGCAATCAGATTAAGATATCCAACTAGACAGCCAGACTTCACAAGTATGTTTGAGCAGAAATGTCTTCAAGTGCCAGAAATGCACTTTGGTACTGGGAGGGGGAAAAAAAAAGAAAAAAAACAGGGAGATGATCCACACGACACCACATGTGGAAACAATACTCACAGAAAGAAGGCATGAGCCCCTGCTTAATTTCCATAGGATGAAAGCTGTGTAGTAACACTACGTTCACTACATACCACACCTCCCTTCATTGCAAGAAAAAGGTATCTTAGATGTAGACACATACCAACAGCAAAGACTAGTACTCTTAAAAAAGCCTTTTTTTGTTTTGTTTTGGTCTTTAGTCACTAGGGAGATGCCTTATCCAAAAGTTTCAATATAAATACCTTGTTTATCATATTTAGCGTGCACTCAAAAACAGCATCAAATATCTGAGGTATTTCAGCAGTAATGTGTCCACCCAGCTTGTTTACAATGATAGCCATAGTGCTAAGTACTTCAGGTTCTCTAGCAGCTGGAACGTTTCTCTGGTAGTCAATGAGAACTGCATCCAACAAGGGAGGAACAAAGTTTTCAGCTACCTGATTGAAAGAGTAAGCCACAGTTATAACAATGCAGTGGTTGAGCAAAGTATCTAGCATACTGTTTAGAGCAGAGTTTGTGGTTTAGTTACAGGCAACACTTTTCCTAAGCAAGTTGAAATACTTTTACTTATGGAAAACTCCCGATCCTCCATATCTGTCCAGCGGGGCTTCCAATAGAGCGCTCATAAACCTTGATTCCCTTTGAGATTATTCTCAGCTAAAATTAATTGAAGTATCTGAAATGGAGGCTCAGTATACTTCATATTTAACAGGCCTCCTGAAGCCAGTTCCTGTGACCAACTGATTCAGTCAACAGCAGAACAAAACCCCAGCCTTCTTTCTAATTCTGTCTTACAAGTTATTTGTATAAAATAAATCCACTTACCATCTGAGGGTCATTGGACCTGCTCACCCATCCAGAAATTAGTTTTAAAGTTTCCCTTTTTACAGTCCTCATACTTCTAATCAAGGGCTGCTTTGTTACCATTTCACCTGAAAAGTTTTAAATCTGCAGTTAATTGGGTAAGGTGTAACAAAAAGATTAAGTTAAATTGGTATCACAAAACAGAGTGCTCGATCTTTATATTCAAACTACAAAGGCTACCGAAGACTTCTTATGCATACCATGCAAATAAAAAACCCACCAACCCCAATTCTAGCTCCATGGTCCAAGTTGCCATTTAGCATTATAAAAAACTACTACTGGCACTCTACTAGAGTTAAAAAACAAAGCTGCAACCTACTGTTCAAGTAAGGGAAGTCACACAATCACTTAACTACCTGGACTGAGCTTATATCTGGTTCTCATTAAGTGATTGTGGGGGGGAAGAACAAGAAAGTTCCTAATTTCATTTAAGAGAACCAATCCTTCCACTTCTCTTTGTGTGTAAAGTCCGCGCTTACCCAGCTTATCCTTAGTTCAGTTTCTTAACCCCAAATCATTGTGGTCTCATCAGCAAAACCCCACCTAATTAACTGCACAGCCATGCAACCATTACAGTACGTGCATGGGAACACCTGAAGAGCACTGCCAGGAAAAGAAAGGTAGGACCACTCGTGCTGGCACCACAGCCATCTCTGGCAAGACAGAGCCAGCTGTGAAAACAGTCCGAGGCAACTGCAACCACAGTAGCTGCTGATCCAGTAGCACGTCAGGACTACGGTCCTAGCAACTGCTTCCTGAACTTCACTGTTTCTGACAAGGAAAAATTCTGGCCATTAGAGCCGCAAAAAGTCAAAAACTATTCGTTTCTCACAGCCAGTTTTATTCTGAATTCTGAGAAGCTACTTCAACCAGCTGCTCAGTTACCAAGTTTTAACGTTCACTTTTCCAAATACCACCATCTGAACCGGCAAGAAAACTGGCGTAACAGAGAATCCAGTAACTGACTCATTTAATCTTGTAAAGAACTACTACATAAGCAAATTCTACTGAGGTACCATAGGCCCTAGTTTATCTAGCAAAAATAGGTTAAGTAATTCGCAATTTCTTCTCTATAACTACAAGCCTGATTAATGACTTTCAGGTATCTTCACTATAGTTACATGCCTGTAATGAAGTTATTTAGTAGCACAGTACCATACCAAAACCCTGCCAACGTCTTTTGAAAAAAATCAGGGAGATTCTATTTAAGAGATTCTTTTAGTATTCAAAAATCAGAGTAGGCTAATAAGAACACATGCTACAACCTTGTCTTGGCAAGATGCCTATTTAATTCTAAGTAAGCACCTACAGTGTTTTTGCATCTTTTCTAAACTTTCTCATTTATAGGTGTTTTCTCCTCCCTCTAAAAACAGAATTTTTTTATTTGAATAGAACATCTGGTTAACAAAAATAAAATCTGAGCAAGCACTTTCAGTCGTTCCCCGCTTTCCCAAACAGTAGAACACAGTAAAACTGGCCTCCGTGGAATGTACTTTGAAACCTGATGACATACACTGCTAACCCCCCATTTGCAGGAAGAACATGGAATTTCTTACCATTAGCCTGGATAGCTGCAGAAATATTTTCACTTAGGCACTTGTACACATTCAGCATATCTAAATAAATTCTTCCAAGCTGAATCACAAAGGGGTGGCCAACTGCTTTACACGCTCTTACATTGGTTTTCAGAATGCTACCAAGCTGCTTCACTGTTTCAGGATCCTTCAGAATATCAACATTCTGTTTAAAAAATGAAAGTCCGTTTTGTTTAGTGAACAACCTTTTAGCTTTCAATATAAAAGCAAAAGTTTAAGTAATTTATCTCACACAGTGTCAGAGAACATATAATTGAAATTTACAGACTTTATATATACTGCTGTTAACTTCATGGCACTTGCCACTACCTCAGACAGACAGGATAAAGCTTTAATTGATTTCATTCTGCTCTTCCACAGAAGTATTTTTGCTAGAGTGGTACAAGCATTACTCTAGTTGAAGAAAGAAAAAAAACTATGGAGGAGGAATTAAGAAGGTGAAAACAGACAGAAGTGGTCCAAAGGAAAGGCAGTCTGTTCTTGTTTCAAGAGGGAAGACAGAGTGAAAGAAGTAACTCAAACTTGCTTAAGTTTCAGGATCTTAATTAGATTAACTCCAAGCGGATTGATCTCTTGTGCAGTGCAAGACTGGGGTTCTTTAATGTGTGGAGATAATTTTGAAGAGACTGAAAGAAATGGAAGATAGAAGTAGTGAGAAAAAGATGTACTTTAAGAGAACAATGGAAGAGAAAGGAGGAGTGAACAGTACTTTTAACATTTTAACTTTTCTGTTTTTCAGAAAGAAAACTCACTTCTAAGCCAGGTGAAAGGGAGTCATAGAAAAAGCCTATTGAAACCTACTCTGTACAGTAGCAGAAAATTGTCCTTTAAGTAAGATTAAAACTAGTACAACACTCAAAGCAACACTTTTACTGTCATGTCAATCACTGTTTTAGCCACCATTTAATAAAGTCACAGTTATGGACAATTAATGTTATTTAAAAAAACAGGGTAAGAAACATTTAGGTTTTCTTTATCTGACCACAGAATACACTTAAAATTTATGAGCTTACTTTTGTTGCCTGTTGAATTATGCTGTCCCATACTTGATTAGGGAGCAACATGTACTTCTCTATCAGATGCTCCTGCACAGTTTGGTCTGTCTGCGCCCCAATCATGTATCCTACTGCTTCATAGAATGTATGCACCTGATGGGAACAGCAAGTCAAGCAGGAAGGATAAAAAGGAGTAAGGAGAATTTTACACTGTTCTGAACTAACATATAGTGAAGGCTGAAAACTGGTTTCACTGTCTAAATAGCTTCATCCCCCAACTTTCCTTTCCTACAAGATCCTTCTCCATTCTTTCCTTACTTTCACCACACATAAAACAAACCTCCATCTTTTGTTTACTAATGCCACTATGTGCATCCCAGAGCCTTTCTCCATTTCGCCATCATATCCCGAAGTGATGAAGCTCAGACATATGCTGTTTAACTCCTATCACCAGACACATTTAAACTGTGGACTGGATTACATCACTCCTCTAAGCACCTTTTTCCAGATGCCAGATCCACTCTGCCCAAAGTTTCAGCACATTATTGCAACAATGAGCCTATGTTGCACGTGTACACTATGCTCTCGCTTCATGAGCTGTGCCCTTCCTAGATGTAGGTGCTTTTAGATTGCTCCCCACCCCCCTTCTTCACAAATACAAGAGCTATAGCTATACTATTTTGGCAGGGTATTATTACTCTTTCCCAAAGCAGAACCATAAAGTTACATTCAATATCCTATTTGTTAAAACATTCCAGAAATCAAAATTCCAACTAAACACACTTTAATTCTCCTTCCAAGCATTTTAACTGAGAACTCAGTAATCCAACTGAGCACGCTAACAAAAAACTAAGGAATATAATTCAAGCCTTGAAGGCCGCTAATACATTTCAGTATGATGTAACTTTTGATTAGTCTTTAGGAATTACCCACAACACTGAATTAAGCATACCTGCTGTGGCTGAAGGTCACAGATGATTGTATTAATATTGTTCAAGATTTCATCAATAAATGGCATGACCTCTCCCACTTGAACCTGAACAAAATGTCGGCGGCATTTTTGTGCTATTTTGATGAAGGTATCACAAGCCATATCCTGGACGCCATCATGGGTTTCTAAATTAAATCAAGTCAGTTACTACTTTGTGTTTTTCCCCCATACATGTTCATGTATGGGTATAATTTTTTTTTTTTTAAATAAAAACAGCAAGTGAAAATAGATAATTACCATGCATAAATTCAAACAGCTTGTTGACTACTGTCTTCAAAAATTTCCAATGAGCTCTCAAAAAACGTGGGTATTGACCTACTATATACATTATATTTGATGCAATAATGGCTTTATTGTCTTTTCCTCGCTTCTGTTCACAGAGTCCCAGGAGATCCTGCAACATAATTTATTTTTAGCTTCCTCTCCTCCAAGTTTGTCCAGTTCAATTAAAAGCACTGGAAGTATAAAATCCTACAAGGAGCTATATTAAAGATAAAGGAAAGTGGTTGCCATGATCAAGTTCAAAGTCCAAATTAAAAAAAAACCACACATACAAAAACCACCACAAACAAACCAAGTGGGTTAAGATTGACGTGATGCAATTATTTAAGTTTCAGCCAAACCGGGAACACCATGTTTTCAACTATGGTATCTCCATTTTAAATATAAAGATTTCTGCAGGGGGGACTTCAGCAAGCCTAACAGTATTCAATACTGAGTAGCTGCTATCAATAAAAATATAGGCTCTACATCAAATGGAAGAAATTGAACTACATCTTCCATATGAATTTGTATGACTTGTTAAAGTAAGGTCCATCACTCTCATAAAAATGTTTTGGTCCTGCACCCTTTCTACGTGCATATTTGCCAAAAATTCAGTTTGATCAATGAATATATGGAAAACAGCAAAATAGCAGGATGCTAGCTAAAAATGGGGGTTATTTTGCCACTCTCCTTTATTTCCTTAGCAATCCCTTTCCATCTCTTCTGCATCCCCAGTGAAAAACTACTCCACGATAAACACATTTTTTCCCTGAAATTTTCAACATGACAAGAATATTTGGATTAATGCACTGTCCACAGCTAACTAACTTACCAGCCTTAAATTCAAGATAAAAGACTTCCCATTAATTTCTTTGTATCAACTTGCTTGCCCTACAAGGTAGCTTACTAAGAACATAGAGCAGTATTTTTGTAAACTTAGTTTCTTGAGCATAAACTATGAAGTGTGACAAAGCCCTTGGTTTTGCACCATGATACCTTAATTACTGTTACAAGGAATCTTTTTTCATCTTCTTCATGCATTGCTCCACTGATTGAGCCTATAGCCCAACACAGGGTATTCAAATTTTTCCATGACCATTCTGTTCCATTCACTTGATTGTGAAGTTTTTCAGTCATAATTCGTTCTGTGTCTGCATAATCCAGATGCGTAAGATAAACTGAAAGACATTAACAGTGAACAGGCACATTTTAAAGCAACAACTTGGATCATAACTCCATAGGCAAACTTAAATTCTTCTGTTCTTGACAAAAGACAACCAAATTGTTAGGTAAGTGCAATGCTCCTTTCATGAACTCATGACAGAATAAGTTAAAAATTTAAGATTTGTTAAAACTGCATTTTAAAGATGGACAATAGATTTTATTATGAATCTATGTTTGTTCAAGGGATCTCAGCAAAACACCGCATGCAAGCAATGTGGAAAAGTCTAAGTCGAGAAATGTCTCACGTACCAGCCAAATCAATAAAAGTTGCCAAGGTAAATTATTAACAGAAGGCATACATACTGATGGTCTATAAGGAATATGGGATTGGCTACCTATGGGGGACCTTATTCAGCATGTAAGAAGTCAATCAATTGTCTTCTGCTCTTTATTTCAGCATCATTAAGTCTGTAGGTTGCAATAACCATTAAAGTGGAGTTGTACTCCTGAACAAAGCTGGATGGGAAAATTCAAGTATCACAACTCAGACACTTGCATCGGCCCCTTATTAGGGTCTCTAACAAAATCTTAAATCCCAGCAAGTCAAAAGCAATTTAAGGCCAGATTCAGATACAGATTTTTACTGTGCCACAGGATATAGCTTCCACCATATTCTCACTTCTTTTAAGGGAATATTAAAGATAATACACTATAAGCAACAGGTAACATCAGAAATCAAACACTAACTAGATCTGCATTTCCATATAAGTAATCCTGTATCTGGAAATATGACTAAGGCTCTGGACATGCCATAATAATTTTAATAAATGAAGTTAAACATTTAATCCAATAAACCAAACAAAAAATTTTCTTCGTGTTCCATATGAGAAGATATTAGAACAATTAATCTAATGCTGGCTGTACCTATATCACAAGTACAAAGGTGAGAATAAAAAAAATCCAAAGCCACTTTGCACCACACAGCCTCCCCCCCTACTCCTAGTTCATAAACCTGTTGTTAAACACTCGGTCTTCCCTTAAAGCATTTACGTTTGACTGAAAAATCTTTAGTATTGGAGGTTTGATGTCCCAAATTCGTGATAATTGTAATCCCCCCACTCGCTCAAGTTAGAGATTCAGATTTTATTTTTCTTGCCTCAAAATCACCTCTAAGTTGTCACTATAATGCATAGGCACTATCAATTCACTGGTAAAATGGTCACAGCTGAACATGAGTATACACATGCTAAAATAAAATGTACTTGCTACATTACATGCTATAAAAATACTGATTCTGTTCTTCAGTGCGCTCACAGCATTTGATTTGTTTTTCTACATGATATGTAATGAATTGCAACTTTTGTACTTTCAAGCAAGGTCACTATAAGACCTCAGCACTAACTCTGGAAAAGACTTTTGAAGCTTAAGTTCAGGCTGGAATTTTGTGTTTTAAGATCATTATTTAAAAAATTTTACAAGTATTCAGAAGTCCTACTGAACGAAGAAGTCATTTTTACCGAGGAACGCTTGGGCTACACAAGACTACAACTACAAGCCAAGTGACAACCAGCAAGTCCACTTCAGAAAAATCCTTGCGATTTATCAGGTTTCTGACAAAACTAAGGTTTCATTGGGTCTGAAACATTTTGTTAAAGGAATATCAAAAGGTGTTGTTCAGTGGGAAAAGACAAGAAACAAAAATTAAGTAGTGTATTACTACTTAACTGAGTTATACAAGACTACATGCTTAAAACAAAACTTCAGACCAACACTGCCTCCTCCCTTTCAAACGTGTACTCCTCTCTGATAATCATTTTACCCACACAGAATTCAGATCATAAGCTAACATTCTGTAACATACAGGTGGCTGATGCAGCTGCACAGACCTACAGAACAAAAATGCCAACTAGTACACTTACCCAACGTTTCTCTCATGTTTTTATACAAGTTTATGGAATCTGTATCCTTCATGAACTCTCGTACTACTTCTCCTTGATCATTTTCCACAACTAGGACTTCTTCAGGTTTAGCCATGCGGCTAACCATTAGCAATCGAACCTGTACGTTGCAATGGGAAGTTAAAAGTGAATTAAACTGTAACATGCAAATACATGTGTAGCTCCACAGGTGTTTACGAGCACTCTGGTCAGGCAGTCTGACCTGCATAGAGGGTATATCCAGCACTTCATGAGATAAGCTCACATGAATATCGTACAGAGACAGGTTAACTAAAAGACATTAAGAATTGAGCCTACTGATTTCTCTCTCTCCACAAACAAGCTAAGTAGTTAAAAAAACACCCATGAATTATACTTTCCAGAGTTTCAAAATATGTATGCAATGTCAGGGATCTTATAATGACCACTTTTTCCATACACACATAATTTTTCCTCCAGCTGTAACACTCCAGCCTGTTAAAGCCTGTTTAAAGAAACAGTTCCCTTTTTTGGGGTTTGGGTCCCATCCCGTCCCACCCCCCCTACCCCCACCCCCCACAAAAAAAGGCACTTATGAATGTAAGACTGAACAAGTCTGAAGCACCGTATTAATACTACTGTCATCTACTGCTGTCATCTTAAAGTGTTTTTGCAATTGTAGCACATTAAATAACTAGAGTTCAATCAATTACCAACTACTCAAAGCCAGAAAAGTTTTCTTATGTCACCCCTTACATTAAGAAAAATCTCTAAATTCAGGAACAGTATCTATATCTTTACAGTACTTAAGTATGGATTACCTTGGACAATACAGGCAAATAAAGTTGTCTCCTTGGAGGAACATCAAAGTGTTGACTTCCCGAAAGCAATGGAGAAGCAGATGTCGAAAACGGACTTTCCCTGTAGAGCTCAGCAGCTAAATGGTTCCAATATTCCAGACAAATCTTGAAAATTTCAGTTTCTTCAACTTCTGATACCAATAACATATAATGAAGAGCCTGGAAAAGTGTAGTTTAAAACATCAGATTACTATTTCTGCAGATTAAACAACACTGCTTCAAGTTCAGTTATCCAAGTGCTGATAAAATGCCAAATTAACATGAAAGTTAGGATCAAGAGGCATTAATTAATATTGCAATGACACTACTTACAAGCCAGACTTCTGACTGGCAGAGCAACTCAAATACAAAGCACCCTGTCAATAATTGTTCTCTTCAAAGTGTGCATCAATTCTTAAATCTAAAGTAGCCTGAAGACATCTTACAAAACATGCTGTAGCCAAATAAGCCTGTTTGTAAATTGTTGAACTCACAGCCTCTGGAGCTTCTGCAAGGCAAATGCCTTGTTTTAGAGCCTCAAAAAGCCGTCAACAGCTAGTTTCGATGACTGCTATTCTCAAGACTATTACTGCTACTTTGTTCTGAATCCTTGTACCCCAAAGAAGTGAAGGCAACCAAAGCCATACTGTTCACTGCGATGCTTTCCACAGAAGCCATCTACCAGAACATTCTCCACTGAGAAGGCCACTGATGCAATTCTGACAGACCGAGTTACCAACCACAGAAATTAAAACTACATAGCCAAACATTTGCCTAGCTTATTTTTCAGTCCCCTGGTGAAAGATATCAAAGCCACAGCCCACCAGGGAACAGAATGAAACAATGAAGTCTGAAGACATTTTCATAGCTTAGTACTAGAGCAACACATAGCATTTTAGATGGTGAAGACCTGATTCAGCATCTGTATCTACAATGTCAAAAGAGGGATTCAAAACAACCATATATTAGTATTGTACACATTGATTTTTCTTGGTAATTTCGCTTGCACCAACATATGTAGTTTCCTTCACTAGCCTAGAGAGCTCCAATGAACTGGTGGAACAATTCCAGAAGATCTGCTACATCCAAAGTGCAAGAATAAACAGGTTAGAATGACAGAGCTTTTTAAAGTAGCTGTGTAACTAGGTTCTATTACACTGGAACTTACAGAAGTGAAATTTGCTACCGTTTTAGGCCAGGCTAAGAACTTTGTTCAACATTTCATCATCCTATACAAGACAAAGTCGTTCAGAATTGACTTTTGTAAATGTCTGTTTTAAAGAATAACTTAACATAGTTATGGCGGACAAGAGAGGAGGCTAATACCTAAAAACTGCACTCCAAATTAACACACAATTGCACAGGACATGCAACAGCTTCAGCCATTTACACAGGTCTTCCTAATAAAGCCCCAGCAAAGGTAGAAACTTGAGCTGTGCTCCCCCAATCCAGTTATTTTGAAATCTTACCGCTTGCAAGTTCAGGAATTATTTGGGAACTGTTGATAGTTTAAAATAAAAAAGTCATACTCCTCTTAGTCCATCTTTTAAATGAACGATAATTTGATATTGCAACAAACTATATACTTTTTTTTAAGAGGGCTACCTCCAGAAGAAATGGAAAACAGACTAGAATTCAGATGAACATGTTAGATTACAGCCAATCCACCTCCAAGATGTACTTCCCCCTCCCAATGGAACCCCGTCTCTAGGTTTAAACTGCAGTATTGTTCTTCTACCTCTGTCTCAGGGCAGTTCCTCTCCATACCAGCACAGGGCTTGGTTCTGGGCACAGGAAGTGGTGCTTCAAGGGGCTACAGAGTCAGTTTCATCCCCTTGGAGCTCAGCAGTGGGAGGGAGCTAGCAAAAAAGTCACCACAGGACAGCTCACTCTCAGCAAAGTTTTTATTCGCAGTTTAAAAAAAACAACACAACTGAAACCCCCTAATTTTGTGATCTAGCCCCACTACAGTATGGGGTAGTATCTTGACTGTTTAGTAGTTCCCTAGAATTTAAGCCTTTCCAATGCTTCATTCTTAGCTGAATAATTTCCAAAGATCTCAGTTTTTACAGTGAAGTTGCACTTGACTATCAAAACTGAAAAGAGTGCAGCAGTCTCCAAGAAAAGAAGGGAACAAACGGACAGGAAGGACAACTGTAAATCTTATTCTCAGCAACTGCTGTAAAGATAGCTGATAATTGAGGCCTGTAAGTCTTCCTCCAAGACCAGCAGCAAGCAAGCATGCATAGTCATTTGGTAGAGCTCTACCATTAAGCATTACTGGCATACATAGGCTTCATTACATAGAAAGAGAGTATCATCCTTGGGAATTTTATTTAAAGCCTTTCAGTTAAACTTTGGGAAATGGAAAATTAGGTCAGAAGCTACAGCAGGATGGAAGCATGCACTGTACCCTAGAAACCAGTTTCGGATGCCAAATAAAAACATAACTGAGCTACCTCGCACAGACTGAAGAAGATCATAGCAACACCTTCTCTACACAAGAGTTAAACACGAAGTATGGTATGTAAAGACCCATGAAAAAAGAACATATAAATTTATTTTAAAGCAGTATTTAACACTAAGGAAACAAAATTGGAAGAGGGTGAGACAGAGGCATATGGTCTTCAGATATTGTGTTATGGTAGGATCACTGAAAAAGACTGCCACTGAAGCATACTAGGAAACATTTTGAAGGTTTGGGTTTGTTTTTTTATTAATTATGTGCCTTACTATGTGAAGCTAATAGCAACTTTGTTTTCCTCTTACCCACTATAAGTACAATGAACTAGAAGTTGTATTACTACCACAACCTTTGAGTGTGAGAACACGCTTGCTACATTTTGAAACCAAATAAATGGAGCAACTTACCTCCATTAACGTTTCTCTCAGATTCAATCTTTTTTCTATAAGTTGACCGTGTTCCTTGAGGAACGTGCAGAGAAACAAACTGAGATTCTGAATGAAGTTCTGTTCATCATCTTTTCCATTTGAGTATGCAAGTCTGATATTGGTATTTAAAGGAAGCATCTAATAAAAAGAATACAAACATAATCAAGAGTTTCCCATTTTGTACAGAAGGAGAACTACAGTGTACCAACAAATATTTTGCTCTCTTGGAAAAAAAGTCCTCTGCTTTTCACAGCATCCCTTCTTCACAGAGCTTTCTTACAAAACAAGTCTTACAGCTCCTTCATTTCATGCTTGATCCCAAGATGGACAGCAAGGCAAAAATACACACAGATACAAAAGTTCTGATGAACTAAACCTTTTTCCATCCCTGGTAAAAGCAGCTGTAAACAAGGGAAGTATCTACTCTATCACAGACATTTCCAATTGGCATAGGACAGAGATGTTCCAAAAATATGTTTGTTACCTGTCCGTAGCAACGTTAAGCTTCAAAACATTACATCATCATGATGTTAAAACAACATGAAAGACCTCCACCATAATATTTAGAAATTAGCAAGGAATACTCCGAAGGATACTGGAACATGTTTTTCAGTTATCTTGTATGGATCTCTGGCACCTCGTAAGAGATGCATTGGCTTTTAAATGCTATCATTATAAAAATAAAACTTTTTCAACATTCTCATCAGGTAGTGAACTACATTAACTTTAAAGCCAACACTATTAAAGTATAGAACAGAGAGAACAACTTTTGCTGCTGCCAACTTTTGTGTGGTTTTGATTTTTCTCCAACTTCATTTTACAGAATTTAAGGGAGAGTCAAATATTTGCTATAAATGCAACAGTTTGCATCAAATTTATAGGCAACAGTTACTCTAAAAACCTGCAGGTTGCAGAATATGCCAAATACCCAACTTGGCATTCAACAGGTTTTTTGAGGAAAACCTTAGTCCAGATGTACTGGCATTTAGAATCAAGAGCATCACCTATTATAACTGAGGAAATCACACTCAGCTGGCTAACATGCAAAATAACTTTGGTGTGTGCAAAAAACTGCCTTTAAATTTAACTATAGCTAAATAAAAATCCTACAGTTCCACTTGAAGCCAGGGGAGGAACAGGGATATTAGGAGACGAGTGCCTGTTCTAAAGAACCTCCAAGATGGACCAAACAGAGAAAAAGAATTGTCAAAAAAAGCCTTGCAACTGTTAACTCTAGGTGCAAATACAGTGAGGAAAGCTACAGACTCAAGTATCTGAATCTGAACTGCTCAGAGGGGCATCAAATTATATAAATCTGAAGCATGACTTTATATGACAAATGTCTCTTATCAGTTTCAAAAAAATCAAACCGCAACTTGCAGAAGTCTTGGTCTTACAAGTCACACAGTACACACTTTGCATCTTTCTCAGCTTTCCCCATCAGACAGCCCAAGTGCTCAAAAAGCCTCTTAAATTAATCAAAACAAATTCAATGCAATAGAAATACAGCTGTGATCTGGAGTCAGAAAAGTATACTTGACATCTTCTGATCAAGTCACAAATACTACAGAAGAAGATGATTTGTCTTATCAGGAGCTCTATACCGAATATAAATTTGTGAACTGAACTAGCTTCTACAGAAATGGATCCCACGAAATGAAACAGTCAAGAGACAGATGTATTAAAAACATTACCTGTTTTAACTGCATCATGGTCAATGTAAAAAGTGTTACAAACTGTTCTTCATACTGGCTTACACTGACACCTGCAATCTCTGTGAGGCACTTCAAAGAGACATTTCGAAACATGGGAACATTTAAGAACTATTGAGAGAAGAAAAAAAACCCAAGAAGTATTACAAGACTGTTGTACACTAAGCTTTTTTCCAACTTTTATTTAAGAGCCGTCAATTTTTGCACAAGTACCTTGTATATTAGTGTGCTGATTAACTTGGTCTCAAATATGTATCCCAGAGGAATCCAGTTCAGAAATCGTAGCAAAGTTTCCAAAGTTGCATGAACTAAGGGAGCATTTTGGGAGTTTTCCTGTAAACGACCGTTAGTGTCTATGATATTGTTAGGCACAATGGGGGCCATTTTTTAAAAATATCATTAAAGACTTACCATCACAAACTGACACAGTTGAAATATCTGAGAGAATTCATTGCACATGCTGTAAAAAAAATTAAGCAAAATTAAGTATTTCCACATTCCATATGCAATCCTATTTACTTTAATCAAAATGTCTATAGTCACAGAACAGGTTCTGAAGACATATGTTCATGGAGGTATTCACAAGCCACCTGGCTTTTACCACTTTTCATGGTAATAATACATATTTTGAAGTAGCTTGAAGACTGTGCCTGCAAATTCTGGCTTGGAAATAGAAGCAATGTTGAATGTTCTGTTAAAAGGGCAGGAAGCATCAGTCAACAGATGCTACTTGCAACAAGGTAGAAATCTGAGTGTACAAGTTTAGTATCACCTAACAGTATATTGCTTTAAAGAAAAATCAGTAACCCACTCAAGTCTCAGAAATCAGACAAGCTGTAGGTGTTCGCTCAAAAGCTCAACATGAGCAACTACTTAGCAGCAAGCACAAAGTCTACCCTCTTTATTAAGATTTAAATTTGTACACTTGCCTGTCTTTCAAATGCTTAGCTTTTACTTGAGTAATCTGGCCACTGGAAAAATCAAACACTTCTTCACTCAATAGTTTAAGGATCACCATATTATTCTGGCAAAGGCTTTCGCTAGTCCTGCTTGCTCCCACAATATCACTTATAAAAGTTGGCCAGTGCTTTGGCCATTCCTGTTTCAGTATCTGAAAAGTGAAGCAACAATATGTTAGATACATAGGCAAAGCCAAACACTTTAAAACAAGATCTAAAACTTTATGTGCTCTAGCTTACCTGGACAAGAATCATATTCAGTTTCCCAATATACACTTTCTCTTTCTGGAGAAGAGAAAAGAAGAGTCAGGTTATGCATACTATTCCCCTCCCTCTTCCTCCCCTGAAAAGAATTCACTTACTTCTACACAGGTTGGATCAGATGAGGTCTTGATAATTAGGCCAACAACATATTTTTTAATACCTGCAGAAGAGTTAGGAATTTATTTTTAACTATGCCAGATATCACAAATGTAGTAAAAATATTTTTTAATTCAGATTCTTCACATTTTTTAAAAGAAACACCTCTAAGAAACATACATGCATGTGTCAGGCGAGCATCCCTCTTGACTTGTGTGCTATATGGGAAAAAATCCACCTTTGTATCAATTCTGCAAGAGGATATTTCAGATGTACAAAATTGCTTTACACTTAATCTATTTCAATAAAACAAAAGGAAAACAGACTAAGGATTAGAGCACACTTGTAGCAATTTGCATGAGATCAATCTATCAGCCTCCTAAAGGCTGCAAGAAATTGTGAGAAACCCTGCATTGGTAGCACTGCACAACACTATTGGGCTGAAGATGGAAAGATGGCATCCGGCACTGTCCAGATCCTGACATATATGTGATCGGCACTTTAAAATGCTGCTGTACAGCTCCCTCAGTGAAATGTATTTGTACCCGCTATGCATTTTCAGATCATACCCAACAACTCCAAAGTTGGCAGCTACAGTCTTACCACTTCAGCCAAATGTTTACAAAGACAGGACAAAATACAAACAAGAGAGTCCTATTTTCTTTGACTAATGCTTTATTAATAAAAAGTGAACTCTGAAAATAGATAGAGCTTTCTAAGCATGACTCCAGTTTTAATGCCAAGTTAGCCAGAATCACACAGAAGGCTTCCATACATCATCACTACATGCAGAAGCTCAGAGATGCTCCAGTTTACTGAGGTGAGCTATTTTAAACACAGGAATTCCTATACACAGCACTTAGAAGTGAAACACCATGTCAGAGTTTGGTGAAGTTTTCCCTGTGCAATCTTGCTAGAACAAAACTTAAAGGTTTATTCACCAATGCAGTACAACGCACTTGGATTTGGACTACTATGCTTTTCTGGCACACATGGATGCTGCGGATGAGAACACTCTTCAGGAATTCTGGTTTATTGCTTTTGCTTTGTGTTTAAATTACTCTGTCAACCTGGGGCACAGACTGTATTTAGATCACTCATTTTGTTGTGTTTCTTCTACAAATGTTTTTAAATGACTTCAGAGTTTTCAGCTCCACCACAAAACAAAAATCCCAGACCCACTGTACTGAGCTATGCTACCTGAAGTTTCTTTTGCCTCCTAATCCTCAGCTCCCTCTCCACCATTAACCTATCAATTACTGAAGACATGGAAACAATGGCTTCCCAAGTGACTTTCCATCACAATAAATGTATCTAAAACCATTCTGTACAAAAACATCTCACTTCAAGAAAAGGCACACACAGAGGATCTGGAGTCATGAACCAGAAGAGCATTACTGATAGTTCTACTACAAACAGCTTTGGCACATTTGAAGATTTTAGGAAAAGTTGTCACTGCCACGAAGAATGTCTTAAGCTTGAAATATTTCTAAGACTTCACCAGATTTTGTCATACTTTTGCACTTCAGGCCTGAGCAACAGGATTAAAAGAAGCAATTTGGTAACAGCATTGTGAAATCTAGAAAAACTAGCTCTAGATTTTGAGCCACTAGATACATAGTAGACAGGAGCTGTTCTACAGGTAGTTCCAATTACAAATGAAACTATTCATCATTATCAGCTGGGATCAATGTGCACTACTCCAGAAGAATGGCCATTAACAAAATAAGTATCACTGGGTAAGAGTTATTACCAAGCACTAGCATTAGCCTGAGATCCTAGGCATGCCCTAGTATTTTAAAGCTAAAAACACACATTTCGCTGAATCATTATAGTAATTCACACATGATATATTAAAGCCCCCAAAATAGTATGGAAATATGTTTGCGGTGCCAGAAACTAAACTACTGTAGCTGTCTGCCAAATTACTAAGGGAAGCCTACTGTTGCAAGTGTTCGCATTTCAAAAAGGAATTCGAAAGTGAGTATTGTTAGACTTGCAACTCCAAAGCTGCATATTTTCCATCTTGCTACATCAGTATTACTATGCTGTTTAGTTACAACCGGAATGCTGTCACCATCGATCTAGCCTTGAGATCAGCAGATGAAAACAGTTGCTTGGGTACAAAGCTTCTCCATTAAAAAAAAAATATGGTGACCACAGAACAAAAAGGCAACCTAAAAAGTTTACTAGTTTTCACTGGTCATGCTGCATGTCTCTAAGATCTTCTATGCAGTGAACAAAGTCATATTCTTAATCCCTTAAAAGCAACAGCTATCCAGTTCTCTAATGCTTTTTTTTGCTTAAATGACTTTTTTTTTTTTAACTTAAGTATTGTGGTTTCTGCTCCATCTTTAGAAGCTCATTTCTTTAGAAATTTACTGGGAAGATAATGCTCAGTAGAACAAAGATATTTCAACTTTATACTCTGACAAAAATCAACACACAGGCTAGTTACCATTTTTCATCAGAGCATGTCCAAGAAACTGTTTCAAGGGTAGTAGTCCAATCAATTCGCCAAAATCAGTGTGTTCTGACAACTTAAAAGGAAGTGTTATTTTAAGGAGGCAGGCACAGGACACACACAAGCCACACAATCTCTGCCTAGAATATCTCCTTCCATTACAGAAGCAGCTGAATAAGCTTTGAAGATGGCAACAACGCAACTGCCAAGGTCAGACCCTTCACTGAGCCAAACAGGAAGAGACAGACATTCCTGGAAAACAGACCTTCCAATAAAACAAGAAAGGAAAAAAAAACACCAAAACCACCCACAATACTCAGGACACACATAACATTCTTCAAGGACATTACATTCCTTGACATTACAACCATGCTGGTCTCATGACAACCTGTGACCAAAGGGAGCAAATTCCGTTTTCCATTCCAAAACTTTAATTGCCACAGCACTGGCAGCCCCAGCACCCGCTCAAAAACTTGTTCAGAGGCTGAACTAGTGAAAAAAACAGTTACCAAAAACATTCAATAGTTTTTAAGAACTGTTTTGAAATTATCATCTACCAGCTTAGCTCCGATTCAGTTCACTAAAGGGCCAGAGAAGTATCAATGCTGGCTCGAAGTCATCAAAAAGTACACAGGTAAGGAACACCTTTATCCACAGCAGTTTAGTAGATCAGCCTAGTTGCAACCTCAAACTATGTTCTAATTATCTGAAAGGCTGGACATCACTGTCAGAAGGTCTGGACTAGCGCCACTGTTAGCATCTTCTGGTAAGTACAAAAAGTACTTTTGCACAAACTACCCAAAAAGGAGGATAATAGAGAAAGGATATTAATTCAAAGCCTTTTAGAAAGTTTCTGGATGAACATTAGATATTTTAGTCCTTACACAAAAGTGGCCCTTATGCGAAAGATGCAAGCATACAGTAAAACTGAAATACTTTCCGGAAGGAAAGCGTTTTCACAGGTGATGCAATGCAATGGTTAGAGCAGGATTGGGACAGTGAGGAACATCACATTATCCAACATCAGTAAATTCTGCAGTCTAAACTTGAAAAGCATGAAATAGCCTACAGTTTAATCTTTGGATGTACTTTTAGAAGCGATTACATCTCATGTGCGCTGTGTAACCTGAGCTCAGAGAAGTTCCTATCGTGACCCAATACATCATGTTACAATGAACGCACACAGCCAACAAGTGCACACCTGTAGACAAACCCGCTTCTTGTACTGAAGACATACAAGCACATCCTTTTATGCTGTTACAGAGCACAAACATTTAACAAGTGTTGAAAATTATCCTAACTGGTGCTGCAGATGCAAGTTTAAACTGGTTTAAAATTGACAAATACTCCGCTTATATTAAGGAATAAGAGGCATAAGGGAAGTAGGTAGACAGTGTAATTCGCAAATTAACATAATTTTGCAGCCAAAATTAGAATTTAAAATCCTAAAGCTGAGTGGTCCCCTCCAGGGATGTTTCTATGCATACACACTTACACTGAACTGTTTAAGTACTCCCAAAATGTGGTCAAAATACCATCTTATTTTTAGTCTGAAGAAACAATGCTTTCCCATATTGCCCCACAAACCTTTCCCCATTGGTGGTGAACCTGATCAATCAATTACTTATTTGCTTTTCAGCAGGAAAAAAACTAATTTACAAGAACTCTTAAAAAGGGCATGGAGCTTGTCTTACACAGAAGTGCCACGTAGCTCATTCCCCCTTCATTCCACATAGAATCAAATAACATCTCCATGAAGCAGGCCAGAAATTTCCATTAAAGTATCTAATCACTCTGGGGAGGGGGGACGACACCAAACCAAAACTTTTCTACAGCAGCTTCCACTACCTCAGAAGCTTTATACTTAACTCCAGGCTCTTCCCATGAGCGACTAAACTGCATCTTTCTGAACACTTCACTTTTTCCCCCTCTCATTTTGAAATGAGAGAAGTTGTACAAGCAATTCAGGTTTCATAATGAAGTAGTGCTTATCCATTCCAACTGAAAACACTCCAGACAAGCTCGCTCTGTTCACAGGAACATAATTTCATTTCACATTGCAGGATTAATGAAACGTTATCACTGAACTGGAAGACCAAGAAGCCTTTATTTCTAGGCAGGTTTTTACACTGTAAGAGAAGATACTATTGAGACCATAGCACTTTAATGAAATTACATCCTTTATAAGCATTATTAAACAATCGAGACTACAAAGTATCAGAGTTTAAAGTAATTTAATATTACCTCAATAAGCTGATAATTTTTACTTGAGAATGATAGTGCAATACTCTGGAAACAAGCCAAGTTCACCACTGCCTGGGATGTTCTGGAATACGCCACCCACCTTTCACTAAAACAGTTTCAGGAAGATTTGAATGAAAACCACATCACATCATTTGTATACATGTTAGGAGCAATCCAAAGCATTCTCCTGAAGATGAAATACATTATAAAGAGCAAGTCTAACACATTGCTATGGTCTACTGCAAAACGTGTCTGAAGGCTGAACACACAGGTCAGGCAGCTCATTTAACTGAATTTTACCCATTCCATGTTCCACTTTTGTCTAGATAACCAGGTCAGCAATTGGTTCAAACTGCTAAGTCCAAAAGCAAACAAAAAAATCTAAGAAAAAAAATCAAGAGTAATCACAAATACTTTAAAAGTGTAAACTGTTTTGCCCAATTCGTGTTTTAGAATTATGGAAAGATACAGATGAACTTTCCAAAAGTGTTTACAAACCTCAACCCCCAAAAATCAATGATACCTAAGGAACAACTACAAAAAAAATATTTTCTTACAAGTTAAAAGGCACCAGGGCCTGAAGAGCTCAAGACTAAAATCTATTTTAAAAGAAAAGCAAACTTAAGAATTGAGTTTCAAGTCCAAAGAACACATATGAAGAAAACATTTTCCTACTTGCATTTGGAATTCCAGGCTGGAAGCTAAAACCTCCCAGCATTCAGAGAGAAATGATAACGAAACCCTGCTAACTTCAAGGCCCAACAAGTCATTCTGACATACAACTTGAGGTACAGGGAGGGGGGAACTCCCACACAAAAAAGGGGACAGTTCAGGCCCTGTAATTAATGACATGGCTTTATTTCTCCAAGAATTTTCAGCCAGGTTCTTTCAAAAACTAATTCACTGACACCTCAATTCAGGTCTGCTTTTAACCTCAACTCTTAAGCACTGCAATTGCTACAAAGGTAAAACAGTATCTTCTCATAAATGGATTTAGTTTCATCTTAACCAAAAGTAAGATTTGTCAGCTGTACTTACTACACAAATCAAATTAGACATGTGAAGTTTTATAAAGTAAGATATAAGGTAAAATTAACTGATTTATAACCTGCATGAATTGCTTTGTTACTAAGCATTACTTTGTTAATGAGTTTCAGTTTCCTGCACCCATATTTTACTTGTTACATTTCAAACGGGAAAATCCTGTCAACTAAAGGAATGACTGGAGTCAGGATCAAGGAAACCTCAATTCCACCAGTCATCTTATCTCCCAGATGATCAAACCATCTGAATGAGCTCTGGAGCAGTTCTTTTTTACCAGCCAGAAAAAAAATTAACCACCACCACAGACCAGATGAAACTGGATTAGAGATGAAACATGGATTCTCCCTCGTACACCACCGAGGCCAAGACGGATCAAATAACTCAGTATGCCAAGTAATGTAGAGGAGAAACCAGACAAATAAAAGCCAACTAACTCAATTCCCCTAAAATCTGAGGACAAAAGTCAACTTCACAATTTTAGTTTGGCTCTGTGAAAGTGAAAATATTTTAAAAGGTTGAACTAAGAGACACACATTTGCTAAGATGAAGGATTTCTCTCCTCTGGAGTCTTCAGAAGTACAAAAGTCAGGAAAAATAAGAATAGAGCACTTAAAGTTGATTGCACAACTACAGACAGTAACTTTATTTCACATTGTAATGTATTGAGCTAGTTATTCCATCTTGTAAGATGACAGAACCCAAACAGTACTACCACACCTGCAAACAGCGAAGTAACAAAAATCTAAAACACCAACCCAAATATGTCAGTTCCACAATTCATTTAAACCACGCATCCAGTATTATCTTGGCATATCAAGAATAGATAAGATAACATGACCCACAGCACAGCCAGCACCCTCGTGCTTCCACCACTATTTCTCATCTATTCCGTGCATTAAGAGCATATCTTTCGAAGACTTATAAATACTGCATTACATTCTATATTTGGCACATGCTCAGTTCCCAACTATCAAGTAAATCTACCTCTGTGACATCTCCTATTCTACTACATCTCCAGCAGGCAGTAGTAAGCTGAGTAACTGCTTCAAACTACTGACTCCTTACCTTCTTCCTGCTCTGCTACCTCAGCCAGAAGCTTTAAAGCTTAAATCACATGCTCACAGTCAGGAATGTAACAAGATATGAGTAAGCTGAAATACTGCAATTATTAAAAGCACACAGAAGGTGCTCCCTTAGTTCCTCAGAAGGGCATAGTTGTGTTTGAGCCTTAGTTGAAGCCGCTCCCTAGAAGCCTGCAAGTCTGTTCCCCACATCAGAATGAATGTGAAATCTTACTTCCACTTTCAGGAAGAGCTACCCTTTATCTGTCAACCTATAGTTGGAAGGAGTGAGAGCAAGGTGAGAAGATTAAGAATCACAAAAAGAGGGAAATCTCCCTCTACACATTTGTTTTCATTGACAGTTACAATTGCGTTTTAATCAATATTGTTGCAGACTAAGCACTGGCAGTAAAAATTCAAAGCACATCTTGGCATTGTTGTTAAAAGTTCACAGCAGAACACAGAAATATGGAATAAATTTAATGAGTTCCAAGACCAGCTTTTAGTAAAAAGCCAACTATAGGATGGTGACAACAGTCAGAGTCAAGAATTTAAAGTAGTTGTACTTAATAATTATGACCGCTTACAATTTCAAGAGAGCCATAAATCTACATATGCTACCGGAAGGACCACGGAGTCTACCAGAAAAGTGACAGCATACTGGTGGGGCTGCATACATAGCCCACACAAGCTGAAGAGAGCCTCCTGTGCCAAGAACAGGGAATTGAAGCCTCTACCTCAAAGCCACGAGCTAACTTCAGAACCCTGCCTAGGGTTAGACCTCTTCAGCAAAGTCTGGCCTATTAAGTCAGTGCAAACTGAAGTGATGACATTTCAAAACTGTCAGTCACACCTTTTACCTTCCCATGACATCTACAGAATTTCAGGTGCTCACCGTCCCACTGAGACCGTTACAATGAAAGAGAAAGACACAGACTAGAATTATACGATCATTAAGGTTGGAAAAGACCTTTAGGATCATTGAGTCCAACTGTTAACCTAGCACTGCCAAGTCCACCACAAAACCACAACCCTAAGACATAGTTTCATCCAGAAATTCACAGATGGTCTTAATACACGACAAGAAGTTACTAGCCCAATTGTATTTGAAGCTGAAAATTACTTAGGAACTGACAGTCTAAATCTCAGTTAATAACAACTTCAGAGGAGAAGACAAAAATCCCTACCTTCACACTGGTTCCTTGGAAGAATTTTCCATCTTGTTTTTATCACATTTTCCAAGATTTGCAGTCCATAATACTGAAATTGGAGAAGAACAAAATGTGAGTACATTACTGTAAGACTAACTAACTTTCAGGACTCTCATTCAATCAGACATTCACACTTAACATCTAAGACTTCAAGATTATTACACTGAATTTTATTAAATAAATATATGTCTATTCACCCATTTACTGAGGTTTCATGCATTTTTTTTTTGTTTTATTCTTCACTATGCTAAGTCCTGCTGTTTGATCATGCTCACACCAGGAGGGGGGCAGGGGGAGGAAATAATAATAATGAAAAGCTCTCTGGCAAGCAATTTTGGCTATCTGGAGAAGAGAAAGTAGCAGCCAGATATGAATTTGCATCATAAATGACTGCCCATATCTTCAAGTATTAACACAACCAGGCTCCTAAAATATTTAGCAGCTTGGATGGTCTCAAGCTTCCTATCGTTCCTCTAAGAGCTGGAAAAAAAAATTTGTCTTAGCATCACACGTCCTGACACTGGCACTTTCTAAAGAAAGTATTTCCCAAACTTCACTGGTGTGTTACTTTAGGAACAGCAAGACAACCCACAGGTTTATTTAGTTTCAATACCCACCCCAATATGGCAGCTATTTCTACTATTTAAAGATGAACTTTTGTGCTCAGTCAAAGAAAAATAAAAATGTGAATAAGCTCTTGGAAATCATTTTACCTTTCAGGAATTCCTTCCTATGTTCTTAACCAAAACCATTACATTTGCAAAGTAATTGGTAAGGCCAGTCCCTCTGCCCATTTGTCCCTACTGCCAACTCACAGTAACAGGGAAAGAAGTTTGTGATGATACCATTGAAGAACTTTAATATGTAAAACCCCATTAGCATGAATAGACAGGAGAGAAAAGGGGACAAGGAGGCTTGCATTTACTTTATCTGCAGTGGATTAGGAAGAAAAAAAAAAAAAAAACACATCAATGCCTGAAAGGTAAACTCAAGTTGTCACAGTTAAAAGTTTGGCTGAGAATAAGAGTTCCTCTTTAAAATGGTTAGTTATTATACAAAGTAGGATCATTAGTATTTCAACCAAAGGGATCATATGAACTTCAGTTTAATTAAAAACACAATGTAGACTGTCCCAAACTACATTGTATTAAAATATATTTTTTGCTGTTCTCATCTTAGCATAACCTACATCCCTTTGCTTCTCTATCTGATCCAAGTTCCCACGAGCTTCACATGTACATCCTGCATTTGCAAAACATTCTGTCACCTTCCAAAATCTTGGGTACCAAGAAAAACACTGCATTAACAGAAAGTTGGCAGGGTATTTTTTTTCTTCATAGTCAGCAGCAGAAGTTTATCAACTAGATTTAATCTGTAAATTTATTTCCTTAACATAAAAGCTAAATGAAATCAAGTCAATGCTCATATAGGAAAATGTATTAAAATGTTCCTTAGCAAAATGCTTCACTTCACAGCAAGTAATTTCAGCCACTGCTATAGATTTACAGACACCACCTGCACCTGATCGAGGCTCACAATACAAAACATCCTTACAAAAGCTTTTAACAACATTGAAAGTATGAACATTGACATCAGACAGTGCTAACTTTCCTGAAGCAGATCTAAACTCTAGTTAAATTTCTAGATTCTACAGGAACATGTATTAATAGCCCTTTCAGGTAACAACTGACCAAATATGTTTTTCTTACAAAGTTTTTTTGACAAGTCAACTTATTTGGCTTTCAAGACCAGACTTGCAAGTCTAGTTTCGTTTTACTAAAGCACTAGATAACGACACACATGAAAATCCTGACATAAAAAGACTAAGAAGAGGTCTGTCCTTAGTTTGTTTCCCCACTTAGGATCTCCTGAGTCAAAGAAAAGGACAGACACCTCTAGCAATTTGCCACACCTATCCCTCATTATCCACTCAAATATCTAATTCAGATTCATATACCTTAAACTGTGAAGAAGTTCCAGCTGTTTAGGTTTCTACTCAGCCTTTCATACATATGTGACTTCAATTCTGCCCTCTCCTAGTGTCTTGTTCATCTCTTCTCAGTACTAGTAATATTCATTTTTCCTAACACTCGCACGTGAAATGAAATGGCAGCAGTAATAAGACTACTCTATACAACCTTCACCTACACATCTTTCTTGCCATACCATGTTTGAAAGGCTTCATCAGCCTGCCTGAACACTTCACAAGGGGCTTTCTGGGTTTTCTTATTTTGTTTTTAAGCTTCATTTGATTTGACAGTTGTCATTTTTGGTATTTCCCTGATAATGAAATACACCAAGCTCAAAAGAAAGTCATTGACACCAATTACAAGTTTTGCCACCTGAACTATCAGAAGCGTACTTTTTACCCAACTCTTGCAACAGTGCACGCAAACACATTTAAACTGCACATGAAACAGAAGTCTTTCAAAAGTCATTTGCTTATTTCTAACTGTCTAACAGCAATTCACTGGTCAGTTATGAAGATGAGGGACAGGTAACAGCGAAGACTGAAAAAAATTATTAAATGATCCCTATGGTAGAAATTTCTATGGTACCCTTATTACTTATTCTATGCACCGAATCCCTTTCCCTCCCACCTCCCAAGAAACAAAAACAATTGATGAACAGAATTCAGTTAAAGGGAATCAAAAGGGTAGACCTTGTGGAGGCCTGCCGTCAAAGCCTAGCTGTGTCAGTTGCACAGGAAGACACCCCTTTTCTTCCTATTACAAGCAATCAACATAATGGAACATTATGATTAATATCAGGTAGTGTTAACAGCTTTAATTAAAGAAAAAATATGATTGCATAAAAGCCAAATGTCATAGTGCATAAATTTAGCACCAAATCATTTGCAATTTATGTAAATTGAAGAATTCTTTACCTGTTGCTTTCTTTCTGTTCCTCTAATCATCTCATTTCTCACAAGACAAATTTGAGTTTTTAAAAATACTGTTGATAAATCAACTTAAACATTAGTAATGTCTGTCAGTACAAAAAGCAAAGTTTACCAGGCAAGCAAACAGGCAAACACTGTTACTTAAAGGTTAGCACTTTGAGGAAGTTCTTTAAACTCTTTTCCCCTAAACTTCAGAGAGCAATGAAAAAATTGAACTATTTCATGAATACCGCCTGATTTCAGAAACCATCCAAACACAATCATTTTTCTGTTCGAACACAGTGTGTATCAAGCAGAAAAACATACATGTCAATTATTTGAGATAATAATCATCAACAGTAAAAACACATTTCAATCAACTTTTCAGATCAAACCTCAGAAGCCTTAGGTAAAGCACTTAAAAATGTAGAAAAAACTGAATGCTGCCCCTTTTAGTCTCTACCATGATAGGGGGATTTAAAACAGCAGTACAAAGCAAACGTGTTCTGCATCTTACTAAAGACTAATCTCGTACTATGAAGTTTGGGGTGCCTAACTCACATTGACTGCTCAAAATCTTGGCCTAATGAAGTTTCTATTTTGTCCTTAATACACCTAGGGACAAATTCTCTCCTCAGTTACATGCATGTGGCTCTCATTATGATCAAAAACAGCCAAGCACTTACCCAAGGACAAAGTGTTACTCTAGGAGACTTTTCATTACTCAGATGTATACAGACACGCGCCAATCTTTGGAACTGGCATTATGCTTGTATGTGCCTTGAAAAAAAAACCCTGTATTTCCAATTTAGCTCTTCCTTTTTTTTTTTTTAAAAGAAAAAAAGGAGAAAGAAACTTTTCAATGTAAAAGGAGGTTTAAATATTTTGCCCATCTACAGTTCTTGTTTAAAGTCAACTTTGGGAACAAGACAATTTAAAAAATGTGGTTTGAATCAAGAAAGTCTATGGCTAAAAATTAGATACCTTCCTCAAAGTTTATGAATGGAAGAAAGAGAAAAACCAAATAAATAAAAGTTAATTTGCTTACTTTGGTATTCATGTTCTGAGAGAACTCCAAAATAGTGTCAACTCTTGTCCACGCATCAGGATGTTCTTTTAAGTGAGTCAAGACTTCCTGTGCCATTCTTTGCTGAAAGCAAGTTTGATTGAAAAAGTATTAGTATTAAATTAATAAAGAAATTATACACTGTCAGTGAAGACAATATGTAACACGTCTCTAAATCACTTATCTGAGTTAGGCAGAACTGACTTAGGAGCAACAGGTCCCTTAAGCCTCCTGCTGTGTGACAGTTAAAGTTTATTAACAACCAAACTCCAAAAACACTTTGATGCAAGACAGTAATTTACTTCCACTCCTTCACATTGAATGATTCATCTAGACCAGCAGCAAACGGGTGAGAACAGCACATGTTATAGAGAAAACATGCTAGGGAATGAATTTTCTCCCATTCAAGAAAGTCATCTAGATAAAGTTTTATTCAAGGGCACCCAAACTTTGTAGTTCTACTGGAAGCATTCATATAGAATGCCAGCTTAAAGCTTTGTGCTGCAAAGCTGTTGATGTAGGAACTGTTGACTCTATTTTTAAGAGCCACAGAGCAGAGCATTAAAGGTCTCCGATCCCTGCTTCTGAGGAATATCTTGATCTATCTAATAGCTTACAACACAGCAATAAAAACTGATTGGGGGGGAGGAAGGGAGTTGGTCATGCTAATGGTTTGTTCTTCCTTGGGACTGACACTACCAATTGTTGTACTAGGCATTATGGTTTCAGTAACTTGCAAAACCTCGTGTGAAGCAATTATACACTGAAATAGCTGAATTAATTTTACCTGTCCTTTTCAAAAGCCTGGATGTCCATAAGCATTTTTTTAGGGAGCCAAATTATGTTAGCTTGGAAAGCCTGGTTAGTTTGGAAAATGATGCTTCCAAAAATGCAGCACACTGACAAATCCTGCTGCAAATTATATCACCTACAAGTATCTGACACTGCCTTACCAACAAGATGAACATTTTACATCACAAATAACAGGACTTAGTTCATTCTTTCACTACACTGTAGAGCCAATTCAATGAAATTACAATGCAGTTGAAGCTTTTAGATTAACTTCAGCAGTTAGAACTCACTACAGCTATGCAGAATTCTAGTCTGCTACAAGAACGTACTTCATGAGCTAACCACCAACTACTGTAAGAAAACTTGTGTTTTCTTTAAGACAAAAACCCCATCAAGGCCCAATATCTACACACATATAATGGAGAAACAGACAAATTGGTATGTGACTTAGCAAATTAAAATTCAAAGCTACAATAAAGAAGAGCAAGGATGTCTAAAACATCTGTATAATACTGGCATCCCTACTTCATATAATTGAGGATAGTGGAGCAATTCCCAATCTGATACTGACTTTGACTAGCAAGTAAGTCCCTGTAGATTTGATAAGGAGAAGTACCGCACAAATACTCCTTTAAAGTCGAAAAGCAGTACAACTATATTCTCAGAGTATGATGTCAGAGCTTAAAAAAACCAGCACTTTTGATGCAGTTTAGTGTAAGAGGGAAAGAATAGCTCTATCACTTCCAGGTTCAACCTGGGTGTGTTTTTATACTGGCCTCCTCAATGCTTCTAATACTGGCAACATATCACAGGATCAAAATTCAACACCAAGAAAATACAGATGCTTGATATCCTTCTCCCAAGCACTGAAAAGTTTGCTCTCATACCCACTAACCTCTTTTCTGAGCATTAATTGCTGTAGTTTAATAAAAAGAGTATAAATTTAAGAGTCATGCTTAATCAAGATCGAAGCCTCACTGTGCTGTTGCTACCAAAAAGAAAATCTGTTAGCAAATAATCCTTCTGGACATGTGAAAGTCTCAACAGATCCATGGAATTAAGGGTCTGGGATGAGTCCAGGTAAACATCTAGGAGTTGTCTGAAATCTCCTTAGTTGTGTGGTGCACTGGGGTGGAGTTGGGGGCATTCATTCTTTTCAGAGAAGTATACAAAAAAGCTAAGAACAGAAAAAAGTGTCAAAGTCTAGGACAGAAAAGAGCTTCTTTCTTGCTTAATATAGATCAGCAGATAAAGAGTTTTGCAAGCAGACATAAGCATTAAGCAGGAGGAGGAGACAGGTGAATCCGAAAGGAAGTTCAGCATCCAGGTTGCATTCTAAACCTTTTCTACCCTAACATTACCTCATCTATTCCAGGCAAACCATCATTAATCTCCCAATTTTAATATTTAGTTTCTTCAACTTCTACTATTCCTGTCACCCTTTAAGACCTGATTTGAGCTGTCAGGCTCCACAGAGAAGCATTTTTTTTCCTGCAGGAACTTTTGAACTCTTTGGAAGAGTTAAGAGCTCACAGACTACTCACTGAAACACGTCTCCACCTTTGGACATACTAAAATAGCAAACGAAATTTTCATTAAAGTGACACGTATTAGTACAAGTATTTAAAACAGGTTTATTATATTTTAATTCACTTTTGCTAGCCAAGCACCACCTCTCAAATTTTTGCGTCTTATTGTATTAATTTTCTAAATACCAGAGACTATACCCAGCTGTTTTAAGTGAAGCCACTTCTCACAATACAAGAACAATAGCTATTTGATCATTGTACTTAGTGATAATCCTCTATTCTCCTAATAAACCTTCCCAACTTTTAAAACTCCATTCAAACGAAAAATACTACAAGCACCACCTATCTTGTAAGGCAGTACAGTAAACAAACATATCACTTACAAAACAAGCACTCCGAAGTCCATACTGTTAAAGCACAAGCTACAAGCAGATTTCTGTCAGATGATCACTGAAATAACTACAGCTAGTAACTATTTCAATTTAAGAAACTCAAAATGCAAATATTTCAAAAAACCACCAAGGTATTTCAGAAGCTGCAGGAATTCACATCAGTAAGCCTTACAAAAGCTTTTTTTTAAGAGGCACATAAAACAAGTATAAGCAAGAATATTATTTATTCTAACAGCTGGAAGGAATAGAAAAGCATCAGCTACTTTGTCTCTTTTCAATTCACTACTTATTGTTGTGCAAGAATATCTTAGTAAGAGATGCCTGACACTGAAACTCCCAATTTGTTAAGCATGAACAATTAAAATTTGCCAGAAAAGGAGCTATGCCAACACCCTTGTAGCAATACTTGCTTTCAACATTTAAGTCTTATTTCCAAAGCAGTTCAAGAAATGGATAAAAGCAATACAGAATTCACTTTCAAGACAATATATGCAAACACACAAACGAACATATTCCCCCAATTTAAACTTAAGACTTCACAATCCGCACTAAGTCCACAGAAAAGAGCACAAGAATAACCTGTGCAGACAACCGGGGGGGGGGGGTGGGGGGGGTGGAACTAGACACAAGAAAGAACAAACTCTTAAATATGTGACATGCGCTTCTTCTAAGTACAAACCAGTGATAACATCATTAAGATTTCTCTTTCAAACACAGTCCTTCAGTGAAGCCAACATTATATTTATGGCTCCACAATCCTGTCCAGGATAATAAGTAACAGGTAACTTGGACATTCCTGAAGAACTAAGCCAGAGAAGGTGAGCTGCAAGCAGAATTGCCCTTAGCAAACTCTACTCACTCATACCTTTCAAGAGCAGAAGACATGCTAGAAACACTCAAGTGTCATTTCAATGTTCATTAGAGGAAGCCTGCCTTTAAACCAGGGCACATGAATTACCAGTGATATTCCAGTTATTAGCAGTGTAAATTCACTAATATTACTGATTCTCATTGAAGTGACTTGATTTTGCTGTACTGATTTGTTATAATGTTAAACGCAGTCAATAAACAGGTTCTAAGTCCACATTACCTGCGCGCCTTCTCCATGGTACAAGCAGTTCACCACATTGTCCAAGAGATTGATATCCAGTTTCTGGTTAAAATCCAGCAGCTGACGAGCTGCATGGTCTGCTAACATTGTCATAATTGCTGGCATAGATTACTGCAAAACAAATTTTAAAAATTGATCAATTAATACAAAATTATTATTAGATATAGCTGTAAAGGAAGTGCTTCAACTTAAGCATCTCATTTGAGTGAGATGAGCCATGTTAGCAGCACTAGATAGCACTAAACACAACACCCCTTCCATTGCTGAGCATGTAGCAGGACAAACTCTGAAAAATTCACACATTACCACCCCAACTAAATTCTCAGGGTTTTCAGCAGGTATAACACATAACAGTCTGACTAGTCAATGGGCTGTATTATCAGCAAGCTAAAACTTATTTCAAAACAGGTATCAACCCCTACTAGTCCCTCAACACGTGCGAGCCACAAAGTTTGCTGGTAGAAACACCTAGTGTCATTACAACCAAAATCCATACTAGTCATCTCAGTCGAATTTTAAGATTCTGACGCCAACACGCACATTTAGAAGATCAGTTCTAGAAGCTTTTAAACAACTGGTTATGGGAGTGAAATGTGATCTACATGCACAGTAAGAAATTAGCCAGAGGGCATTTTTTCAAATACTTGGGGGGAAAAAACCTTACAAGTTAACTACATACAAGTAAAAAATTACCACTGAAAATAAGGAAGTTGACTGAAGGCATGTTGAGAGGATGAAGTAAGGGGACTGTTAGGTCAGCAGGTTACACTGTGTACCATGTTAGATCACTTCTAACTGAAATGGAATTGTACCGGAGGCTTCAGGTCCTATAAAACCAGCAACACATGCATGGACTCTTTCTCCCAGATAGAGCAGCCTCAGTATCATGCAAAGGAAGTTAGGTGGGATCCGTGTGATTTTAAGTGTGTATGTAAGATGCTTACCAGCCAGAGATTGGTACAAGATAATGGCAATCACGTGAAGCAAGAAAATAAGCCAGGAACCACAGAATTGAGGATGGTAAATTATACTCTAACCTTTTCACACCACCACCACCACCCCTGGCCGTGTTGGAAGCACCTGGTCAAGTTTATTGCCCTCTTCTCACAGTCACTGACTGGCAACTGTAACACATTCCTTCCCTTTCCTATAGGCAGCTCCTCTGCCATTCACTGTCCTTTTCAGAATCTCCCATAAAGCTCCAATTTTCGTACAAAACTGCTCGTTTGAGAAATAGCCAAAAATCTGGAAACGGCAAGATCACTCAAGAAGTTATACCAGAGCTATCTGCATACTCAGAAAGATACAACCTGAAACTCTTCCAGAAACACCCCCAAATACACCCAGCCAACCCATTCTTTAACGACTAAGCAAGAAGTCAGAGCTGCTCTTACTAAGTAACTTCGTGCCTAAGAATGAATTTCTTTTAAGCCTTACATATTTTAAGTCACACTCAAAAGTAAAGAGCAAGACAAACCTGTGCCTCAACCCAAGTAATTACTAATTAAGTGAAAGTCTACAGTAGCAAACAGACAAGGAAAATATTGTTTAGAAGCGCATATTTGCAAGTAGTGTCAAGCAATTTCGTTTACTTCTGGATAGAAGAAGGATATTAACTTCAAAAAAAGCAACTATTTTAATTGTATTTTGAAGTTGGAAAGCCTCGTTTAGTTAGCATTACTACATTAATGTAATCAACCCTCCTCAACATCCAGTCAGCCTTTTCACAGCTTCAACCTGGAAAAACAGAAGGAAACAAACACCAAGTAGAAACCAAAATAAATTAAAACTAACACTCCACATCTGTCCTTCCCCCCCACCCCCCAACTCCTAAAGTTCTAAAAATAGCCATGTTAAGTATGGAAGCAAGAAACAAAACAGCAAGGAAGGCCCATTTCATTCTTTTAACACAGAGCACTTGAAAATGTCATCTGGCAGAGGGGCAGCAAGCAGCACTACTAGAAGGAAATTGCACCAATTAATTCACTCTTCAGCTTAGAGCAGTTAATACTGCCACCAGACACGCGTGCTTTCAGGCACACCCCTTTCTGTTCACATCTGGCCTCCAAGGCTGAACCATGAGCTGGGAAAGGGCTTTCAAACTATAATAAACATCAGAAATCAGTCGGTTCCTCAGGTAGGACCATTCATTTCAGATTTCAGCCTCTTTCGGTGGTTTTTACGCAGCCCGAAGAGCACAAACGAGGAGCCACGTGACCACGAGAAGTTATTAAACCACATGGAAGCAGAAAGGAAATGTTCTGAATAGGGCCCTTTGCCACTCCCAGCATTATCTGCAAAATGACCTACCTACTCACAAACTGAAATGCAGAAATGGCGGCTTTGTGGTCAATACCAACTGCAATCAACTCCGTTTCCTACTCTTAACAATGTGCCCACGCAAATCTTATAATCCTGGATTTACTATACTCCTATACTCTCTTCCCTGTCGTGCCTGAAACAGGTTTAAAACCCAGGTTCAAGAGCCACCGCTAATCAATTCTTCAACACTGCCAATAAATGGGGAAACAGAAACAAGAAAAAGTTTAAAAAAAATTCTTAACTACGACATAGTAAGAATCTGACATCTACCGAAGGTCAAAAGAACTGCATTTATAGCACTGCTTACATAGTTATCCCAACTCTCAATGACCCTGGACCTTTAAGTTTAACCCAACAGTTAGCTTATGATATACCCAATTCATTTAAGCGCGTAGCACGCAGGAAAAAAAGCATACACTGTGAATACTCGACCTTTCTTACTATTACAGTGAACCTTAGAGCACCTTCAACCCTGCTACCTAAAGCTTATTGAGGACAGTGATTAAAAAAAATACCCTAAATCCTAGGAGAGTCACTCTGCCCCACTCCTGAGCATGCAATTCCGCTACCAAACGCCAAGTGAATTCCCGCCCCAGCTACTCTCTTCCAACGAACTGGTCGCATCGCCTGTAGATTCCTCCAGCTGCATGATGCGAAGCGGAGCACACCACAAACGCGTTCGCGTTGTACTTCGCGCACCAGCAAGGCCAAAACGATTCCCTCCCTCGCTACTTCACACACGTGTGCCCGGGGACGAGATTCAATAGCACGGCTTTCCCCGAAGATACACACACACACACCTCGCAGCGTTCATTTTCATCCACGGCCGCGCCCGAAATAACTCACACCCAACCCACGGCAGGGGGGTCCTTTCCCCTGCTCCCACCGCAACGCCGCACTGCTTCCCCCCCCCCGGCTCACGGAGGGGGGTATGGGGAAGAAGGGGTGAGCGGGGTTTTAGGGAAGGGGGGCGGTGGGGCGGGCCGGGGCCCTGCGGCGGGCCGCCGGCGGCGGCGCAGCCCCTCCCTCCCCTCCATTCCCTCCCTCCCTGCGCTCTATACAGGGCCCCCACGTGATGCAGGCGGACGTTTCAATACTGCTGCACAGACACACACAAAAAAAATATTTCTGGAAACTTCCACTCCTAATAATTTACAGATTATGTCCTTACTTTTACCCCTACCTGATCCCAACACCCCCACGGCCCCCCCTCCACAGCTCCGGCCCTGCGCCCCTCCCGGCCGCCTTCCCCGCGGCAGACTCCGCGCTCCTACTAGCCGCTGGGCCCGGCCTAAGATGCCCGTACCCCAAAACCCCTCATTTTAACATTCCCCCGCAATGGTTTCTCCTCAGAGCGCATTACATGCCTCTCCTTCCCCAGCCAAGACTTCGCCCCCTTGCACATACACTCCGCACAAGCACGGACGTACCCCTCCCACACCTCCCCATGCCCCCCACCGCCTTACTCATCGCGATACCCCCCACTCCCCGCAGCCTCAGCGCTTACTTACCTAAGGTGTTTCTTACAGCCTCTTCCTTCAAAAAGTAGGGGTGGGTAAGCGAAGTTTCTAACCACACGCCGAAAAAAAAAATTAAAATAAACACCACAAAAAAATAACCCTCCAAAGAAGAACAAAAAAAAAAAAAAGCCGAATAAGAGGGGAGGGGGGAAGAGGAGCGCAAGCCCTCCCTGCCGGGTCGGTATTCCCGGCGCCGCTCCTCCCCGCGCTACCCCCCCAGCAGCGTGCCCCGGCCTGACTGAGCTCGGCGCCCCGCAGAAGCCCGCGGCCCCCCGGGCGAGCACTGCCCTCGGCGCAGAGCTCCGCGTCTCCCCCTCACAGCACGGCCGCCCGCCGCCGAGGAGACCGGCTGCCCTCCGCTCGCTGTGAGGAGGGGATGGGGGGCGGGGGGAGAAGATGGTCGGTGCGGGGCTCCGGAGACCGCCGGCAGGGGAGGGCAAGGGGAACTTCTACCTTCCTCGTGGCCCTGGCTGCGGCTGGCGGGGCCGCGGCTCGCTCTCTCCCGCGTCGCTGGCTGCCCAGGCCCCGGGCCGTGCGGCTGGGTGTCCGGCTACTCCCCTCGCTGCCGCCCTCCCCACCGCCGCCGCCGCTCAGTTCGCCCCCATTCCCACCCCCCCTACTGCCTCCCGCTAAACTTCGCCCCTTCAGCCGCGCCGGCAGTTCCCCCTGCGGGCTCCCCCTACGAGCGGGTCACGGGCAGGGCGGCGGAGGCAGCGATGGTAGCAGGGACTGAGCGCGGCGCCTCTCCCCCCCCGCCTAATGCCACAGACTCGGAACCGGCTCAAACCGGTTCAGACTGGGAGATTCCATCTCGGTTTAGTTTTCAGCCCATGGCGCCGCGGAGCGTTTGGAAACCTCGGGCCTCCGCCCAACTGCCCCTTCCATTGGTCCCGAGCGGTGCCGCCGCGCAAGCGACCTCCCCGCTTATTGGACGGAGGGACTGTCGATCAACTGCGCTCCTCGGAGGGGCGGAGGAAGCGAGCGGCCACGGGGGGGGTGAGATAGAGGGGATTGCGCGCAGAGGTGGGGGGACGGGAGGCGGGTCGTTGCTGGTCGATAGGCCGAGACGAGCCGTCACTCAAAGGCAGACCCGCATTTGGTTCGCTAAACCGCGGGCGCAGAGGGACACCGTGTTCTGTTTGGCTGGTGGCTCAGCGTGACGCGCGTGTCTGAGCGCGGCTTTTAGGGCTGATGAGTGGAAGGGCGCGCGCGCGCGCGCGCGAGAGGCGGTGTGGAAGGAGGGAGGCGGCGGCGGCGGCGGCGGCAGCAGCAGCAACAACAACAACAACTCGCGGGCAGGCGGTGGCGACCGCTGAGAGCTGTGGACTCGCGCCTGAGAGGGAATGACGGGGTGGAGGGAGCTGATCTGTGAGGAGAAGGGACTTTCGCCCCTCGGGAGCTGCCTGAGGCGCTGTTCCCGCGGGAGTGCAGGGAGGACATGGGTGGGGGGGAGTCGCCTGGAGGGTGGGGCCTTGCCTGAGGGTGCAGGGTGGTGATGGCGGACTGTATTTCCACAGGTCTTCTCTGGGGCAGGTGGTGAGCCTTCGGGTGGAGTGGTGCTTTGGTCTCCCGAGACCGGCGGGTAGTTAAATACTGAGCTGTAAAGAGTGGGCTTTGGGCAGGAGGAGCAATAGCGAGGGGTGGGTGCTGTCTTACCCCTTTACGAGCCAGTCCTGTACCCTCCATCAAGGTGCAGATTGGAAAAATGATGTGTCCGTTCTCCCTTATATTGTTTGTATTCATTGGGTATCCACCTTACTGCAGCAGCTGTATTCCTCAGTCTCTCAGAGCTGCCTCCCGAGGTGTGCTTCACACAAGGTTGGTTTGCCCAGATAGGAGAAATCTTGGAACTGTGTGAGGAATACTCGTCTACCAAATGTGAGCAGGGGTGATCTCAGGGCAGAGACTGGTGAGAGAAGGGGTTAAGAGGATCTTAGTAGATAAGAGTGCTGCTTACTTGCTGTGCAGCCCAAAGTATCAAACTGATAGATAGTGCTTAATGTTTTGCCAACCATTGTGCAAATTAGCTGAAGCAAGAAGACTTGTGAAGGACAGTTCCTGATAAGAACCTGGAACTTGCCTTAAGAACCGGCTAAAACCGACCCTGCGGTTTGGGTAAGAGTCAAGGGGTAACTGAGTCTGCGCAAAAACAAAAGGTTACTAGTGGCGACGAAGAGGAGCCATCAGCCTTCATCTCTACGACCACCGACAACCACGAGGAGGCACTGCGCAAGCGCAGTCGGGAGGAGTCTGGAAATGACTTCTCGGGACTAATTTTAATACGAAGGTGGGACAGGTCACGCATATGTATGAGCGTATTGGGAAACCTTGTGAATATGTAATACTTTGTTGTATATATCGTAGACAAGCTAGCACGCGGGCGCGCACGATTTTGGCGGGATCACACACACCCCCACCCCCACCCTCCTGTGCTGCCCAACGCTGAATAAACATACCTACGTTACAACCTTAAAGGTTTATGGTGTCTGTTTCTGCACATCAATGGCTTGGTGGTGGTGGTGCAAACTCAGCAGACTATGGCTGCATGTCTCATCGCCACCTGAAGAATGTGCTTACCAACTTCCATGTGGAAAAACTCAGAGTTGCATAGTATCTACAAATATGCTGTAATGCAGTTTCTGTTCAGTGAAAGTACTTGGTATCTGTGTGTTTCAAAACCTTATTTCCTTATTTGGAAGAATAGTAACTATAGCAAACCTATAAAAAGTTCCTGTGAGGATGATAATATTATGAAGTACTTAAATGTCCTTCTAGGAGCAAGCTTTGCAATTTTCATTGCCTAGTCTGAAGCAAAACTTTCCCTTTGATTATGATTTTGGGATAGAAATACACTGTCAGTGAAACTTGTTCTACAAGTGATGCTTTTGATTTCTAGAATGCCATGTCCTCTTGGTGGTATCCAAAGGAAACTTGCTCCATAGCACTGTGAGGTGGCGTTCACCTGTGCTGTGTATGGGAGGGAAGCTTATACTTCAGCTCTTCTGCACAGTTAAAAGAAAAAAAAAAATAGCACTTTCCTCTAAGTGTTCAACCTGAGACTTCACAAAGAAGTCTGTCTTTTCAGAAATGCTGACTTTTGCTCAGAGTCTTTTTACATTGTCCTAATCTCTTTCATGAACTGAAAAACTAAGCCTGCAGCTGTCTCTCAGAAACAGGGCAAAATGTTTGCTTTTGCAGGATTTTAGGGGGGGTGTGGGGTTTTTTGTTTGCCTTTGGAGGGATTGTTTGTTTTTTCAACATGGAAGAATAGCAAAGATCTGGAAGTACTAGTACAGGCCTTTTGGAACGGTTTAAACTGTCCTTAGCAGTCATGCAGACTACTCCAGAGTATTCAGTGGGATATATAGAGGTTAATTTTTGATATTGGTATTGTTTGCCAAACTAGTTTCTTACACTAAAATATAGCAGCCTATAAAATAAAATGGCACACATAGAAGTTAAGAAAAACAAGCCCTTTGATTCCTGACCATTGAGTGAGTTAAAACAGAAATTACAAAAATGAATTGGAAAATGAAGAGACATAGTAAGATCTGTGCTCCTATATCAACATGTATAATCTCTTTATCAGTTACTGTTTTAAGCGGTCTGCCCTGGTAGTTGTCTGAGCTCCTGGCATATGAAATACAAGCCTCTTAATTGCTGTTTGGGTTTTGGGTTTTTTTTGTCTAAGAAGCTTTTTGTTGAACTGGCTAGAAGAAGTTCTCCAAGGGTTTGTTTAAAATCTGTACCAGAAGTGTATGGAGTGGGCATAGAAAGAAATACTCTGCCGTAGCCTGATTGGGATAATAATGGACAGGGTGAGACACCATTTGGGAGGGGGAAAAAATAAGCTGGAAAATGGTTTTGGGATCATGCTGTAAGTTATGAATGCAAACATAAACTGTTTAATGACATTAGAATGAGTAGTTGTTCAAGCTGTCTAAACCTTCCTTATTTTCTACTTTTTTATTATCCTATAAGGTTTTTTTTCTTTGTTGGCAAAAGCACTTCAGTATTTGTTTTCTTAAGTTGAGGGATAATTACAGCACCAGCTTAATAAAGTCTTTTCTTGAGTTTTTCTACATGAATGTTGTTTTATCAGAGACTACTGATAACCTTACTGGAATAACTTATTTGCTACAATTCACATAATTTTCATTGCATCATAGCTATTTATTGAACATACATAAAATTCTGTGTTCCTTTTCCAGGTTAAGTGTAGGTGGGCTGTCCACCTCTAAAGACCAGTGATAGTTCTCTTTGGCAGGATAGGTGACATGTCAAAATACAGACACCCAGTTCATCCCTACATGCTGTGACCGTCTTTATCTAAGCTTTTGTTGCCCTTGGCTTTTCCAGGAGGGTCCAGCTCCTGCCTTAGATAGAAAAGTCAGTTTATTTACAAATCATTAGATAACACATTTACAATACATCAAATCTTTAAGATCTTACAATAGTTCTTGGCTAATGAACTTGTGCATAATGTCCATGGAAGAAAACAATACTCAATTTGATAAACGAGGAGCTAGCTTTTGCTGCTGGGAACTGGAGAGTCTGAGGTCTTTCAACAATTCATAGTTGCCCTGGTACCACTTTCTGCATGCACTCAATGAAATATCATAGATTTAATTATACTGCCATGGGTCAGTTCCTGTACCTGATCTTTCAGATGTTGGTATTTCTTGACTTTTTCTGCTGCTGCATCTGCCAAAGATATGGATTTACTCTCGTACCTGACTGTGATGTCAACAATCAGGGCTTGGGCTCCTTTAACAAACACCAGGTCCAGTTTATATAATTCATTCAGTTCGCCTCTCAGCAGCGGCTCTTAGAATACTACCCAGTCCTTCTTTTTAGCCTCTTCCGCCAACAAGTCACATAAGTGATTGTGCCTTTTAATGCTGGTGTCTTGTACTGCTGGGCAGCATCCAGTAATGTGTGCATAGGACTCGTTCTCTGCCTGACAGCATCAGCATGACTTAAGTTGACTGTCCTGTCTACCTCTTCCTAGAAATTCTCTTGCTGGGTAGATGCTGTCTGTTAACTGTAATGCAGTGATATGCTTTCTGTGGGCAATGCCCCTATAAATCTCTAACCAGTTGTTGCTGATCTTATCCTTCTCCAAGCTGGAAGTTCCACTGACCTGGGAAACAAGCTTGGTCCAATTTTCAAATTCCTTTTTCCACCAGTTACAGGGTCTTGGAAAGATGACTTTTAGAAAGAGTAGCTCCCATTCTGAGACTGGTTCCTCACTGCCAGGCTCCTTGGATATCACCATAACTGCTCTCAGGTCCCAGACAGATGGAAATTTTCCCTCGTCCCCTCCTGCAGCAATCCATAGTTTTACAGATTCCTTCTTAATTCCCTTTTGTCGAACCACTGCTTATAATACCTCATCCAAAGACTGCACAATTCTGTGCAGCCTTTGGACCCGTACACTGGGAATCAATCCTGAGAGGCTGGTGATACCTAGGCTGCCATCCCGGCTGCTGGAATATAGGGTGGCATCACATATATATACTAGAAGATGTAACCACCCCTTGACGGCCGCTCAAATTGCCAAGTCAAGGGTTTCCAGGTACATGGCTTTCATGTTGGCCTGGTTTGCCAAGTGGATCAATCATGGGACAGCATATCCTTTTGAAGATGTTGACCTTCTGAAATGGCTTTAGTGCGGCCTTCCCAATCTGTTGTAACTAATCTTTTATCTTCTCCAGTAGTGATGGTTTCGATATTCCTGTCATGGGTTGATACATAGGCCCAGGTACTTCTGAGAACTACCAGGCTCAGTCATATTGAGGGGGGTGCCATTAATCATCCGTGCTGGACAATCACTGATGGTATATGGGTCTTTTGTTGGCTGGGTGTAAAAGCTGTGGCACTTTTCTCCTTGGTTCTTGAGGCCAGTGAGATCACAGAAGACCTCCAGTATCTCTCTGCATCCCCTCCCATGATCTGCTTAAGGGAACCAGGTAATCTGCGAAAGCTATAGTAGTTATATTCTTCAAACAGCATTGGAACCTACTTCCTTCTTCCCCCAATTTACACAGCAGGGGGTCCACAGGTAAATTAAACAATATAGGGGGCATTGGATCGCCCTGTTTCACACCTATCCAAATCCCAATGGGATCCAACTGTTCATTCTTTAGATCTATCCCGGTGTTAATGTTTTGATATAAATCAGTCATCAGGGTGATAATGTGAATATCCATGCCCTTGCCCTTCTGCTTAACAGCCAAAATGATGTGCAAATGGCTCACTCACGGTGTCAAAGGCTTTTGCTAGATCAACAAAGACAGTCCCCCATGTATACAATGTTTGGAGTACTTGCTGGCAATATTTTAAAGCTTACCTTTAAATAAAGCGTCCTGCTTCTTTAAAAATCAGTTGGCTTCTACAAAAGAGTTTAAGGTGTTGGTAGGTTTAAGTGGGAGCTAACTCATTCAACCAAGAGTCCATCAACAGGTTTATATATATTCAGGCTGGGAGCTTCCTCCCTTATGTTAAATGAGTTAAGCCACTAGCTCTACAATACTATATGAAATTATGAGGTTCTAAAGTATATGCAGCAGGTCAGAACTGAACTGAGGAATGGTACCCTTTCAGGAGATTATTTGTTCCCCTGTGCTTTTGTTTCTTTAGCAGAGGCTCCTTGTGAGATCAAAGTCCAAAAAAAGGAGGACATTTTTACATAATTCTGGATATTTAGCAATAATGTGATGTGCTTCCTCTTTGAACAGGCACTTCCTCGCGGTAGAGAATCACCAAATAGAACGTCTGTCAGAACTCAATCAATAAATCAAAGTTTAGCTTGGAAACACCAGGATCCTTTTAAATAGGAATATTAGCTTCAGTATAGTTGTCTTCCCTAATACTGTAGGACACAGGGCAGGATCATGCAGAAAATCTCAACTGATAAAAATAAAGATCACCGCTAAATTACCACTGGTGTGAAGTTTGGATCCTAGCAGAAAGGAACTGTACAGTCAAGGACTGTGCTGTTGCTACTGAGTCACAAAAAAGGAAACAATTGTATATTTCTGAAGTCTTTCTGTTAGCTTTCCACCTTTACAGGTAGCCTGCATCTGGCTGTGAAACTAGTGGATTGTGCTTAAAAACTGTTTTTCTGTATGGTTTTTTTTAACCCATTCCTTCTGTGAAATGTAACATTTTAAGGTTAAGGTTCTGTACTAATCATCAAAAGATTTCTAGTAGTATGCAAATCATATCATACTTCAATAAATAAACTGTGACTATGTGTACTTACACTGTTCTCATAACTATGGTTCTCGACTGCCTTACAAGGTCTAAAAGTGCTGCGGAGATTCTAATTCCTCAATATTCACTTTGTGGGTTTGTGTTATGCAGTTTCTTTCCATAAAATTCTGGGATGGCTAGGGAAATAACGCTTGTATCCAAATACGCATTTATGTTTCAGGCAGAAGCTGAGAAGATGTGATACCAAATTAGGTCCTATGTGATGTATTTCTGGAGAGATAGCTGTGCCACCAGGATATAGAGGTCAGCTGGAGAGGTGGGGGCAGGAGGAGCTGTGATTGGAAGTTGTGTATCATCTGAGCTTGCCTTAGTTCAATAAGAAGGTGTTTGTAGGAGCTTTGTGACCCATATTTAGATGATGGCTCTGTAATTAAGAAGTTCACAAATTGTGAATTAACAAGTTCATGAATTGCTCTCTATAAATAGAAACTAACTCTTTGATACTCTTTTTCTTGTAAACAATAGTTGTCTTAAAGCAGTCCCAGCAGAGGGCTACTTATTTGTTGGGTTCTTTTTCTGTACTTAGTAAGTCAAATGTCTTGGGAAAATTTTTGCAGCATTTTAGGACTTGAAGAGCTCAGATATGAACACTCTTTTTATCATGCATAAAAATAACTGCATAATGTAACATCTCTGTCACGATGGTAACAAAGTGCTTTGTTTAACTCACTGTGTTTATCTTGCTCTGGTAAGTTGGCTTGTGTAAGAATTAAAAGATCTGTAGTTTTTGCAGTGTGATTTATAAGTGAAGATATTATTGTAGTTGATGGGATTGGATTTGAAAGTGATTCAAATAGAATGGACAGACACAGCATGCTGCTGATGGGTTAAAAACAGGGCTGTAACCCTAGCACTTAGAATAAACAGTGTCTGTATGTATGTTTTGATGTTCTAGCTAGCCCTGGTGTTCAAAACAAACTGATGTAAGAGACCAAAAAGTCAGTTTCTTTTTTAACTCCTTCAGCTTGCGCTGAAGGTTCGCTTCTGTTGATTTTTTGATTTTCTTCTTTCTTTTTTTTTTTTTTGTGCAGGAGAAAAGAGTTTAAATCCTTGAAATCATTTTCTGAAACTGAATGTTAACTATTTCTCTCTAAGAGGGAAGAGTAGGTGCAGCTTTTCACATTTTCATCAGCTATTGGTAATGCCCCAGAATGAAATGTGTTTTTAATAAACTGCAATAGTAACAAACAAAACAGGCCTTAGTTTTGCAAGTTTGTTAGCTAAATAGGGGGATAGTTCCTAGCTCTTTTGCAGTAGGAAGCAGTATCACTGGCTCTGCTTACCTCGAATAATATATTTTAACCTTTTTTAGAAATGGCACTCCTGTCTTTATGCAAGCAATGGCTGAATGTGCTGTAGTATGAGAAAATAAAATAATTCTCATCTCTTTCCTGCAAGGAGCTAGGTAAAGGCTGGTTCAGAAACTGAGGGCAGTCACGTAAAAAGCAGCTGTTTTAACAGGATCAGTATATCTGGATCTCAACTTCTCTGACACGCGTACTATCAATAGTTGTTGTAAGCTTATGCTTGCTGGTTTTGTTATCACTGTTCCCTGTCTGATGGCTCCTTTATTAGATGTTCAGTCTGGTATTTAGGCTTTGCTGAAATCAATAGGAAAATTTGCTTGGGTTTCAGGTCAGCAGTGTGCCCTGGTAGCGATAAAAGCTAACTGCATACTAAGCTGTATCAACAGGAGCGTAACCAGTAGATCAAGTGAAGTGATTGTTCCTCTTTACCTGGCACTCATTAGCTGCATCTGGGACGCTGTGCCTGGTTTTTGGTCCATCAGTACAAGAAAGATGTTGAAAATTCCATGGTGAGGCCAGCTACAAAGGTGGAGGAGAGACTGAGGGAGCTCAACTTCTTCAGCCTGGAAGAGGGATGGGTGAGGGGAGACCTACTAGCAGCCCCAATACCTAAGTCGAGCTTACAAGAGTGAGCATTATTGACAGCATGGTAGGACAAGGAGAGACAATAGGTGTAAATTGAAGTACTCTGTCCTACTGAGATGAGGAGGCTATTTTTCACTGTGAAGATAACTAAGCACAATAAAGCCACGAGCAACTTGGTCTGAATTAAGTGTTGATCCTACCTTGAGTAGGAGGTCGGACAATAGATGTCCTAAGGCCCCTTCCAACCTGAGAGTCTTGAAAAAACTTGGAAGTTATGTATTAGTGGATATAATTCTTCGCTAATAGTTTTGTATGTGAAAATGTTCCTTGCTTCTGGCCTCTTTGAACACAGTTTAACTCCTGATGTGATCAAATCCTTTTCTTCATTTGACATACATCACTAATTTTTAGTTTACTAAATACTGTCGGGAATGTTTTGTGGCCTATGAAATACAGGCTGAAATGATTAGCTGTCTTGTACCCCACAAGTAAGTATTATATGACAGAGTCGTACTGGAGGAGCATTTACACATCTAATATACGGATCTTTGACATAGATTCAAACCTTTGTTACTTTTACTGTCTCTGAAATTTGGGTGCTCTGAGCTGATTTTTTTTTTTTCCAGGTGTCTATGAATGTATGCCAATATCACTGATACTACTCACTAGGCAGAGGAAGAAATACATAACATAGAATGAAGTTGGAAACGAATATGAATATTTAGCTTTAGTTTTCCTAAAGTAATCCCATGGACGTAATGATGGGAATATCATACAGCAACCTCTTCAGAGACTTCGAGGAGCTGTTTTCTACCTTTTCTGAGGAAATCCTAGCTTTCCATAAAAACTACCAACCCAGGATGGGGCTGGGGGTGGAAAGTATACGGGCAGAATTAAGGAAATAAGCTTTCATAATCTGCTTGTTCTTCACAAGGGCCCTACAATTTGTGGCAGTTAATATATTTTGAAGGCTGCTCTAATCCCTACGCATACTGTTCATGGGTTCTGGGATGGGCTACTGTAGTCTGAGATTGTCACAAAATAAAGATCATGTGGATGTGCTAGAGAGCTATGTAGTGTTCTTCCTTTTTTCTCTCATGCAAATAACTTTTTTTACTGTTGAATGCTTTTTGGGTTTTTGAACACCCTTCCCATAGATTATCAGTTTAGCAGAAGATCTTTAGCTATGGTTAATTTGGTCTCCTGAGGCTTTGCAGAAGCAGGGCTATTTTCTTGGGTGGTGTACTAGCACTGGGTGGTGGGCACCTACAAAAGCTGATGTTCTAAAGGTGGGAGGAGTCTTACAAATAAGAAAAAACCATCAAGTTAGTGTCATAATTTCTTTACTGGGTGAAGCAGCATTAGTAAACAGAATGAGCAGGGAATGGAGAAAAATACAGCTACGGGGAGTGAGGCAAAGGAAAAGAGAAGGCAGGTGTTGAGTGAGGCTGAAGTGAAGGGAAAGAGGCATTCAGAGGAAATTGCCAGCTGTAAATTTCTCACTGATGTCTGGGCAGTCCTCAACTAAAACAATCTGTTAATGTCATGAGTGCCATTGTAAACAGCTTCAGCCTCTACCACCTCGTTCAGCACAGATCCTTTCCCCAAACCATTCACTTGGGGGTTGTCTGTCACGACTGACTGCTAAGTTTTTACATTACCATGCAGCGTCCATTGCAAAAGCTTCCTCCTGAAAGCAAGGAAAGACGCCTTGTGGTTCCCACTTTCTCATGCAGCTGTCCAACTTAGTTCTAGGATTGTTGCTGTGGTAGGACCGGGAAATACGTTTGGCTAATCAAAGGAATGTAGAGAACTTGTTCTGTCCTTACACTCTTACTTCATGTCATGCTAGAAGTGGCAGAATAAATCCTGCCTTAGTGTCCCTCTTCTCATTGGGCACCTTTTATTCTTATTTGTTTTATATTTTTTCTTTTGGGAGAGTTTCTAATGTACATATTTTCTTTGATGACTTTTGTTTACTCTGCACTGTCTAATTTTGGCCAAATTAATTTTGCATTTAGTGTAATTTATTCTTGTACGGAAGAAAGCAACTAGTCTGTTTTGATGAATGTCCCAGATCAGTGGTCTCAGAGAGGCTGTAAAAAGTATATAAACAGCATTTGCAGATTACCTTAAGTTAGGTGCTACAAGCACTGAGTAGGAAGAAATAATGCAGCATACTCTAAAAATCTCAGAAACAGAAAATTGATAATAACTGAGTAGAGAGGAAAAATATAAACTGATGTGTCCCAGGAAAAAATGAGAAGTTCAGTACAAGGTAACTTGGTAAATAGTAATAGCTGAGGGAGAAAGTGGAAAGCAAATTAGATATGCCTTTGCTTGGTGACTGGGCAAAGGAAAGGACAATATAATTAGGGAGTATCTGCAGGTATCACTGTGAACAGCAGCAGGGTAGTGGCCACCTTAAAGTAATTTTGAGACCACTCAGAATATTGTAGCTAAGTCTGGTTATACCATTATCAGTATGTTGTGAACAGATGAGCACGATTTTGGAGATGATCACTAATTAACAGTCAGAAAGAGAGAGTAAAGGTATGATATATATAAAACATGGCTGAGGGGGACACATATTAATCAATGAACTTCCTAAAGCTATAAACTATAAACACTATTTATAAAGATTTTAAGATAATTAAAATAACTGTAAATCAGGATTAGTCATTAAAGTTAAAACTGTAAAATAACTTTTCACAGTATGTACAAGTCCATGAAAAACACATTCTAAGAAGGAAACAAACGAAACACTGGGATAAACTTCTGTATATTCCAAGGCAGAAATTCTCCATCTTTGTGGTGTTTGACTGATTATGGAATTCTTTTGCTAGCCAATCTTGCTTGCCATATTCATGTGAAGAGTGCTGATGCCTGAATGTGGCCAGAAGGCAAAGGAAAAGATAATAAACTTTCCCCTCCCCCCAGTCTAGTCCTTCAAATAGTGAGTTTACAAGATTTTTACTGAAAACCTTTAAAATGGAACTCAGTATGTAAATATGTAAGTGAACCCAGTGAAATAGCTATAGAAGGCAAAAGGAGTATTTATGAATAGTAATACTAACCTCAGAGAAATAAATCTTATCTAAGTTGTTTAAGTTCTTCAAGAGGTACTAAACTGTAAAAAACCTTGCCCAAATATTAACAGGTTAAATTATTAAATTAACTCTGTGAATTTCTAGTATCTGCAGCTGTGAGCCACATTAGAAAACTGATGTTAAGCCTGAGGTGTATGTCCCAGACCAGAGCTGTTCTGCTAACACAGCGACTAACATAAAGCCATGTTAAAAAAATCTTGCAAGGAGGTAAACCCAAAGTTGTCACCCTTCTGTTAAACCAGATCTGGTAAACTTTGAAACATTTACTAGTTCTAAAAGTAGGGGGGTTTTGGCTTATCTGCTTTTGATATTATTTCTTAGCCTTGTTTTTTGGTCTAATCTATTGCAACTCTTCAAGCACCTTAAGGATTACAAAAAGGTAGTTAGCAGGGTTTGTGTTCTAAAACAAGAATCAAACTGTAAAGGTGGTTTGGGAATCTGTGATAAAACAGTCCATAGCATCCAGGGCTCTAAATGCCAGTGGCATAGAATCTACCAGATAGACTTTTCATAATATTAATCTAACAGTTGCCTCTGGGCAATTTTCTGTTACTTAAGTCCGCTTTCTATTTAAAACAGAACGGCTATTACTTAATTGTGCTAACGTATCAATTTGGGGTATTACGTGCTCTTGCATAGTATTTTTAACTTTTGAGACAATGACCTTTTTTCTCTAACAGGTAAAATAACTTCAGATTGCAACCTAGGAACAGATATACAAAGATGACTGATGTGTCTTCAGTAAATTCTTGATATTTAGGAGATTGGTGAAGCTCTCTGTCCTCTCTATGATGTCAGTGGGTATTTGATAACTTTGTTGTTTTTTGCTTGGAAACTTTTACAGCACTTCACACTCTTTTTTCAATGGCTGCATAATCCTGATTTTCATCTATCTAGGCTAATCTTTTTTCCAGTTCTCTCTACTTCTTCAGTTTCACCATACATGTCTTTCAGTCATTAATCTAATTTAAACTGCCCACAGAGAGGAAGGGATATCTGAAAAAACACTTTCTATCCACAGATAACAGTAACACCCCCTCTGGAACAACAGTCAGTCTCTTGCATCCTTCCATAACTGGGATTGTGGATCACAGAATATGAATGCAAAGGTATGAATGTGACTGTGGTAGATGTCAGTTTCATTACAATCGATACATTTTGTGGCTGCCAAATTCATAAGCGTATCAGCGTCAGGATACAATAAAGGTTATACCTCCAAGTCAGACTGCTGTATAACTTTGATTCATCTCAGTCCAGTTATAGCATTATAGCTGAGCCTAAATTCTGTACTGCCTCTAGGCAGTTCCACATGTTCTTAATGCATTGTCTTTACCTTCCATATACAACTTGGCTCCTCATACGCCGGGACACTTTCCCAGTTCTATACTGAATAGCCTGTGAAATTAAAGTGTATTCCCCAAGTGATGAGCACAGGACTATAATTCCAAAATAAGTACCTTTAGCTTGCTCATTTTGGAAATCAATAAATAATTTTTTTATGTTGGAAAAAGAAAGGGCTAGAAAGAAGAAGGGAGTAGAAGCCAAACGGCTATTTAGGCTTTTCTTGGAGAGATGGTATTGAGAAACAATTTGTCGGAAACTGCAGCTTTCTGTTTTAGGCAAATAAGACTCTGTGCTGAAGTAAAAGCTCTAACATTCTTCCCAAGTTTTTTGAAGACGAGCTTGTAGCTCCCCGAGTATAGCTGCTGTAAATGATTAATGTGTAAGCAATCTTGGTCGAATTCACCAAGGCTCTTGACTTTTTTCAGGTTTTCACAGTGAAATCATTGATTTAGGGATGTTTTTCCTATTGTAAGTTTTAGTATCTTTTCACTCATCTCTCTCTTTCAGTCCATCATAAATTAATGTTCAGCTTTTGGCAAGCTATATTTTTAAAATGCTGCGCTTTTTTTCTGTCATACCTGTGACTAAACTTAATCTTTGATTGTTCTTCTTTGTGGCTGTCCTTTTCCACGGTGAAGGGAAAATTAGGACTTAAAAAAAAAAAAAGGGAATATTTCTACCCTTAGAATCCTTTTTCCCTTGTGAGAATCCTATGGACAGCTTTAGTTTAAAGGAGCATCCCTGCAAGCTCTGCTTCTATGTGTCTGGGTACCAATAAGCAATTGATTTTATAGGCAGGATAGAATGAGAAACTTGTAGTTGTAGCCTAAAAAGGACACAGAACAAAATCATCCTACCCCAAAGCAAATGGAGGTATTGTGAGTTTGAAACAGTTGGAAATTTGCTGCTCTAAATAAACAGTAGGTTAGAGGGTGTCAATGCCCCTGTCAGTGCACAGTTCTGGAGTAGACTGGACTCCACCATGATCTGTGGTGATATCTAATGATTAGGTACCTCTCTGCATGAAGGCAAAGACACAGACTCTCAGAAACCTTGCAGAACAGAAGTTTGCCATTGGTTTAGGGTGGTCTGTGGTCAAGGAGAGTTCAAGTCCTTCAAAGAATGAATTCAAGAGCAGGAGACATTGTATGAACCTTGTGCTCCATGTGGTTAAAAGTGCTGTAAGAGAAGCTGCTGCACATTCCTTTTGTGACAGAGGTCACCACGCTTTCAAGGGGGGATGTCAGTGACACCTTCAATGTCAAAAGTTAAGTTCTCTTCTCCCTATAAGAAAGCATTGTGTCAAAATAACCACCGTTGCTTCCCAAAAAGTGAAACATGCCAAGAAGGCCAGAGCAGGTATAGATGGCCAGCTCATATGTGTCAGGCCTTTTATAATTTCATCTTTCCTTAGGGGACTGCAGCAAAGATGGCTGGATGTGTTTTCTTTTCCAGGGAACTAGACTTCAATAATTTGGGAAATGCAGGTCTTGAGAGCTTCCTGCACAGAGAAAATTGATAATGAGAAGCATGTGTTCTGTAACTGTTCCAGTGAACTGTCTGGATTGGAATAGAAGCCTAGATTAACGCAGTGTGACCGTGTTGTATGGATGCAGTCCTGATGTGCCTTTAACCATTTTAATCTCATTACAAACTTAGTTGAAAATTTGTGTATTCATAGGGTCTCTAGTTTGTGTCTTTTTTCCCCCACCAGGATTTTATGCGAAGATGACTTTTTCTGACCAACCCGTTTCACAAGTTATTTCTGAGAAGTGACTTTATAAAAAGTAAAACTAAAATGCTGGCATTTCTGACTCTAGCTGTAGGAAAGAAACACAGCATGATTTAGCTAATGTGTCACCTAACAGCAATTAGCCTTAAACCCAAATCTATCTAATGTGTCCTAGATTGCAGATGGAAAAGGACTTTAGGTTCCAAATCTTAGTTTTAAGTCGCATGTCAGCATACAACCTACAAAACTGAAAAAAGATTTCTAGGACAATGTACATGAAATAAAATTACACTTTTCACGTGCTAAGACTTTCACTCTTGCTTTGTTTAAAATTGCTATCTTTAAGGTTGCAGGGAGGTAGAAAATTATTTTATGTTAAATGTTTCAGCTGAAAAGCTTGTGGTTATGGTGGGATAATGAAAAACTTTTATACTGGTATTTTTGGTAAAGGGGTTCTAGAAGTTTGATAAAATACTCCATAAAAACCTTTGGTTAAATAAAAGAGATGCCACCTCCTCTTACAGCAGAGATCCCACCTTAATACTTTCCCTCATGAAAATAATTAGCATGGAGTGTTAATATTTTTAATATATTGGAATCTTAAACCTAAAGGGGGGAAGAGCATTCTGCTTGTGATATTCAATAGATCGCTCAAGTATGATCAATAATCCATTAGCAGGAATCTCTTCCATTTAACACAACTAACAAGCTTTTTTTATCCTTTCCAACTGTAAAACAGTATAGAGAAGTAGTCCAGAAGGTTGAATTGTGGAGGAGGTCAAAAGAGCACTAAAAATGGTTAAATATAAAGGTACATAGTGGAAACCACATCTAAAGCAACCATATTTTTAATACAAAAACCTAGTATGTCATGTAAGCCTGCCTGTCTCTCCTGTTTAGGTGAGAGGCACAGCGAGGAACACTTCTTCAGTAAATAGTGCAGTATTATGGCCATGAATACAACAACATTTCTTAACAAATATTTATTACACCAAATTCCTCAGAGCAGTATGAAATGTATGCTGCCTGCAGGAGTAAATAACAAGAAAGAACAAAAAAAGTACTTCAGAATTTTTAACTGTGAGTGACTAGCAGCGAATGTACAACTTTGATGTGGCTCTTTTTAATCAGATAGTTTGGTGAATTGGTGACTACAAATTTTATTGAGTGTTGGTTTGGGATGATCACTTTGCTATCATTTGGAATAGTGATTTAAGGCCAAATTCTGTTTTTACTTGCATGGGGAATTCTGCTACTTCCTTATGCACAGGAGGAAGCGTAGGAAAGGGAAATCTTCCTATAGATATCACTGTGCTTGGCACAAACTGAAATATATTTAATGGCTTTAGCTTTTCTAGACTGAGAAATCAACTTTGAAAGCAAACCAACAATAGAAGAATTCGTTTTTTTTAAAAACCACACATTGTCCTGTCTTATTCAAAGCAGAATTTTTTTAACAACCAAATTCTATGACAGTCTGTTTTTCAAAGTTATGTAATAAAAATAATTGTAAAATCTATTATGACAGTCTAGACTATACACAAAAGGGGAACTCAAGGGAAATCATGGAGATTTTTCTCATGGAAATAGATAGTGGGAAGACTAAAATGTTTCATCTATTTGAAATAACCTTTCAGGATAATGTAGTTGCTTTCTTGGAAAAAAAAAATGGATACAGTAAATTGTTCTAGAAGCAACTGTGCTATTGTTAGCCCCACTCTGCTGGGTTAGTGATAAGAGCTTGTAAAAGCCCTGTGTTATTTCATAAGTAATCCAGAAGCAAACCTTTTCTTCTCTGCAGTATGTATGCTTGTTGTATATAAGATAGATTAATAGTTTGTCACAGAAAGACAAACCAAGCTATCTAGTTTAGCTGGAATAAAATGACTCTATTTTCTGAAATCCTGAATGGAACACATTTTCAAAGCAACAGAAAAAGACACCTCCTAGGCTGACCTGTATTGCCTGTAGTGGGGATTCGGGAACAGCTTTACAAGAGGGGCCTGGAGGAAGGACATGTTTGAATCTTCCCAGCCTGACACTACATCTTCCTCTGCCTCCTGACACCAGGTGGAATAAGGTGCATGTAAGGCAAAGTCTGCAGAATCAGGTGAGAAATATCTATTAAGAACTTTTTGCTCTGCAGTTCAGCAGTAATTTATGAGCCAGGGGCCACTGCAGATACAAACTGGGTCTCAAGGGTGATAGGAATTTGTTCATATGTGCTAGTATTTGGGTCACAAGCCTGATGAAAGGGGAGAACACAACCCGTAAAGTCTGGGAATGGAAGCTGTGAAATGTTACAGTAGCAGGGTCATCCCTTGTGACTTCTGGTAATTAGATAAAATTTGCTGATTAATGAGGCCATAGTTTTACATACGCTTTAAGCCAGCACTGAAATCTAACCTGACAAAATGATTAGTTTTAACCTGGATGTGGATCACTGTGGCTGTAGAAGACATTTTTTTCAGTAGGGACGGGTAAGTAGCTAGGAGTAAGTTGGAAGGAGGGGTGACAGAACTCTGTCTTTCAGCAGCGGTACAGGTTTATAATGACTTAAACTGTATATAAAACCGTAACTTGGGAATATGAATAATTAAGGGGAAAATGAGACAATAAAATGTATTCTCTTGGTTTTGAAACTTTTTATCTTACTCAAACCCTTACTTTACCCAGACTTTTATTCAGATCTTCTGCTGTACCTGCCCGTTCAGGTTAGATGAGGACATTCCCAGGTCAACAGCCATCCAATGAGGTAGTGATGCCTTCTTTCTTTCATACTGAGCTAACTGTACGTCAGAAATATAATGCAATAACTCCCCTCAAAAATATACAGCTAAAAAGCCAAGTTACATACAAACACAGTAATTTCAGATACACAGGGAATTTTTCAATTAAAACCCTAAAATTCAGAAGTCAAAATCCTTTGACTTCAAGGGAAGTAATTTTTCTATAATGCACCATCCAATATATTCTACTTTGGGCAACACTATTAATTAAAAATTCATTGGTAAATGAAAATGATTAGCAGCCTAGATTGATGGCTTAAAGATTAAACTGTATACGTAAATGTTGTTGGTCTATGTAATAGTTATCAATAAAAATAGCACGCATGGAGCACTATTTTTTTTGTATAGTCCACCAGCTATTACTAGAACTGTGATAGCACTGAGAAAGCTAATAGGAAATAGTTCTTGTGTGTGGAATATAGAATGTACCTCAAGGGATGTGAGGGAAACTTCATTACTTGAAAATGTAAATCTTAATACAGTAGAAATTATAAAGGGGACAGTTCTGTACAGGATTTAGTAATTTTCCCTTATTTTTATCCTTAGTGAAATTGATCTTTTTTTTGTCAGTTCCACCAATCTTGTAGGTAGAGTGTAAGCTAGCACTTCGAATATTTCTTCTTTTAATAGGAGGAAGGCACAGCAAGAGCAATGGCAAAGACCTTAATTGTTAACACTACTGCCTAATATAAGTTTTGCAAAAAATTAGCTTCCTATTAGCTGGATGAGGTTGGTGACACTAACAGATTCTGTGTGCAGCCCAGTCATCATCAGCAATGTGATGACCATGTCAGAAATGGCACAAATGTGTTGGGATAAGGCAAGCTGAAGGTCAGGAATCCAGGAAGTCCTCTCAAGTCAGGCACAGCAGGGGACAGGACTGATCACAGACCTGCCTACACAACTCAGAAAAGGACTAGGGGCTTCAGCGTAAGCTTAAATGAGCCAGTAGACAGTGTGTGTGGATGGGGGCTCAGATGAGGCTGCTTAGGGTAATTAAGGCCTACTGATGCACTCAAGATCCAAATAGACTCTTAACTTTTCTAGGTAGCTTTTATTAGAGGAATTGTTTTCTGTATGGGGGAAAAAGGCTACTTTCTTCTTGGATTAAACTTTAGCCACTTTAATTTACACCCCAGCAGAGCTCCCTGTTACAGACAGATTAAACAGTGCCAAGTGCTGCTCTCATTAAGAACATCTGAACAACAGAATCTTTGTATGAAGTTTACCCTTCCTATTAATTGAGGCTAGTTGTAGTTCTGCAATAGCTACCCACAAGGGGGAGAAGAGTGTTTCTACTTCTGAGCTATAACTTTTATTTATAATTTTTTACTACAATCTGAGGTACCACCAGTTTTAGGACCTGGTAGTTCAAGACACTGTGCACCCACACACAGCTAAAGACAGATGCTATTCCCCCCTCCAAAAAAATTATGAAGTCAGAAAATAATGTAGGAAAGAAGTCTCACAACATTCACACAAAGTGAGAGTTGAGAAGTCTGCGGACCTTGTCTTGCCCATGTTTGCAGAGGAAATATTCTTGACCTGAAACCGTGAAGTCAAACATGTTAGCTGAAAGACCACTGTCACAACAAGTGAGATGGTAGCCTTGGAAGGCATTCAAAATCAGCATATTTCAGTAATTCAGAGAGAAGCTGACAAGGCTCCAAAGGAGTAGGTTTTATTCTGGTTTTGGTTTTGGGGTTGTCTTAGGTTTGGGTTTTGGGGTTGTTTTTTTTTTGTCGTCTGGAGATTGTAGCCAACATTTATCAATTGAGTTCATACATTTTGTATTTATGTTCGTTGTTCTGAGACAAACTGTCTCTGGCAAGAGTTGCTAAAATACTGAAGTATGGTATTTGTTTCCCTTCCTTGACTAGAGAAAACCCCTCTAGTTTATAACTGCTCTTTGTCTTTGAATAGTAGTCCCTGACCCAGGGAAGCTAATTTCAGAAACAATAAATGCTGTGTCTTGTCCCTTCAGAAAATAAAATTGAGGACCTTGGAAAGTTCTTGGAACTTGCTGCTGACCAGTATCCCTCCTCTTTATGTTACCGTGTTGGTAGAAGGAACTTCTAAAGACTTCTCAGAGATTCATACCTATATAGTCACCTAGAATAGCTTTTTTTTTTTTTTTTTTACCCTAACTTATCTTTGTAATGCAGTTCATATTTCCTTAGTTAATACAGAGATCTTTACTGCTGTTTTGGGAGGATAGTAGTTGCATTACTTGTACTGGAAGAAAACTGCCCACCAAATGTTGATGTGTAGCATTTCTGGAGCCTGGATAGGGCTTTTCAGCCAGGTTTATAAGGAAATAGTCAATAACAAGGGTATTTTACTGTTCAGCTGGGATAAATCAGTCTGCTCCATCTTGTATCTAAAGCACATGTGACTCTAATGATCATTATTCTTTTTGTCAGCCAGTACTTTGTGGTTTCCATCTCAGCAATACTCATTGTCAAAGAGCAATTTCACTTGTTGATCCTCCTATCTCCTGCTGAGGTAGTCTTTCTGGCCTGTTTCTGATCCAGCAGTTTCCTTCTTTTTTAGAAACCATGGGATTTGAATTTTGAACAAATCTTTTCCCATTCTCCTCCTTGTGCGGTTAAAAACCCCAAAATTTCTGGCTTATAGAGATTCACCTACAAGTCTACCCTTAGATTACTACTGATGCAAAACTGCAAATTGCTCTTTGAAGTAAAAGTTCACTGTTTGTACACTAATATTGAGTATGTTGATGTCTTACAGTCCAGCAATTTTTGTCAACAGTGTTTGGGTCCTGTCCCATGAAATTCAACCTGTCCTGTAAATCTGGGCTTATAATCACTGTGTAGGCTTAGCAAAGGCATTGCTATATCGTGTTTAACTTAAGGAGAAATCCACTCAATCTTCTTGTCCCAGAAGTTGGATGGAGATCAGATTAGCTGAGAATTAATCTTGTCTTAACAGAATGAGATCTACTGTCACACCTGAACTGAGATTGATACTACCAGAACTGAAAGAGGCTTTTCCACCAGCTGCTTTTGGGCCAGGATTTCTCTCAGTAGCTGTGACAAGGTTATCTATGTATCAATCCATTTCTGTGTTTATGTGGACATCCGTCATGAAATACAAAGATACTCTTTTGGTGCAATCATCAGAGAAATGTCCACTACTACCACTTTTCTTTTACTTGACTCTTAAAGATACCTAGTTTGTCTTTTTTTGTTTGTGCTCTGCTTTCTGGCAACATCAGGAAATCGCCACTGACAGGATGCCTTGTTAGAAGCAAAACCTCAACACTAGGTAACTGTTTTGCCTCTTGAGAGTGGATGACTGACAGGTTACTCAGTCTGGAAACAAATTTCTCTTATCTTGAGGGCAAGTACAGTGACTGTCATTTGTTTCCACTGTGAAGGACTATCAGTACTGTTACATACCAGGTAAAGATATTATTAATCCCTGTTACTACTTTTTTTCAGAACTACCAGCTAAGCTTTTTCTGTGATCATTCTGTAATCCTTTTAAATCAAAATGAGGTGGGTTACTATAAACAACTCTAGTAGCAGGTGTACACCAGCGCAGCTCATTTTAGGTGAAATGTGTTACAGAGAAATTGTGTGAGTTAGGTTACCCTGGTGTGACAGTGTAGCCTCTTCAGCTGGAACAGCTGCAGTCAGGAGTGAATTCACATGTCCTGGAGACAGACAGATGTTTTCTTCAGCTTCCTGTTAACCTTCTGGTATCCAATTCCCTCCTCAGCCCTTTGTGGGATGAACAAAAATTGTGGAGGCTGCCTTCATTGCCTTCTCAGCAAACCGGCTTTCCAGAGGGGGAGCAGGTCCTCTTCAGAGGAGGAGCAGTTACATTTCAACCAGTCTGTGCCTTCTCCAGTTTGAATTTTAAGATGACATGCAGTGAGAAGGTGACAGGGAGGTAAAAGCAGTAATGTGTGGTATTTGCCACCACCACGGATTCTCTAGGCTTTGATAGCAGCAAAGCATCAAGGTCCACTTCCAGAAGGATGCAGAAGAAAAAGGGAGGGCATAGTTTATTTTCAGAAATCAGCTGGGCAAGAGAAAGGGTAGCAGGCTTTCAAAGCTCAACCAATAGGTAAGCCAAATCCTCTGGAATATCTTCATTGGGGATTGTCACTTGAGGTAAGATATTATGATCAGTCAGTCTGAAGGTGTATGACTTTCAAAAGGCACTGTTGAGCAGCATGTGCTTTCCTGCAACCTGCTTTGAGAGCAGCATTTGAATGAACTGTGGCTTCACAGGACAATAAATCTGTTTTTAATGCACCTAGGGCTGAGTCAAAACAGAGCAGTCTCATGATGCTAAGCAGTGCTTTATTCAAGTTCACTCTGCCAGATCAAATGTATTTTTAAAATTTTGCTATGCTGAACCAAGCATAGCATGTCTTCCTGCAGTAGGCGTAAACACTGTATCACATGTTCACGCTAATACAACAGAAGTAGTTGTGCTCATGAGGGTGAAACATGTACTGCCAGGTAAGCCAAGATGAGTGAATTTAGAACCTTGGCCTGATGGCTGGGAGTGACAAGTGGGAAAATTTCTCTCATGATTGTTGACCAGGTTACTGTTCTCCATCTCAACCTGGAAATGCTTTGAGAATGTCTGAGCTGTTCAGGAATTATGCCAAACAGCCCAGCTGTCCATCCCTGCAATAAAACTAGGGGTTTTACCCCGCAAAATGGTGTCATCGTAATATTGCTTTGGAAACATGGTGCTAAATTTAATAAAGTCATTTAGTTATGCTAATATGGTTTCTTTGCAGCAGTGTGCAAATGTCTGTTATTTCTGGTTTTACCTGTAAAATTGTAAATATTCTCTTGTCAAATGTCCCAGACTAAATTGTCCTACTTTTTCATCAGAGTCATAAGTTGGTTTTTACACCTCATCTGGTATAACTAGGGTTTAGTGTGGAAAAGGACTTGTTCCACTGCTGGCTGCATAGTCCCTATTTTCCCTTCACCTTGGACCTAGCAAGCATGTGGCATAAAGTGGATTGGTTCAGCAGAAAACAAATCTGTCAAAACCAAAGTTTTCCTTTCAAATCAACCTGTTGAATTGATCTCCGTGATCACTAGATCTAATGAGAGGTGGGAGGGACAAGCACTAAAGGAAAAAAATCAAGATGCTCTTACTATTAGCGTTTTAGTTCAGGAGTTCTTGGCTCAGTGCAGAAAAACATTCTTTCTTGTAGATTCCAGCCCATTAGACCTGGCTGCTTCTCTTTTTTTCCATAATTATTTGAGAAATTACTTGCTATTAAAATAATTAAACCATGAATCTTCACATTATTTACAATTTTTCTCGTGTTATTAAACTGTAATTTGAGCAACAGATATGAACATAATTTACCCTATGATTGCATAGTTTTTAATATGTGCTTCTGCAGTGAATAACAGCTATAAAGCTAAGTGGTTTGCCCTGTTAAGTGACATGATGTCATAATATTTCTTTGAAAATATAAAATTAAGTATCATTAAATCCTATAATTATGTAGCTATAGGTTATCTTTGCTACTTAGAAAATGGAGCCGGGTAGCCTGATTCTTCTTTCTGTAGTATTCAAAGAATTCTGTCAAAACTGTACAAGAGCAAGCATCATGCTTTACAGAACATGAGATCTCCCCAGCCCTGTATTTCAGTGTAACTCACTTCTTTTGCTCTCTTTTCTTTCCAAGAACTAAGATTTTTTTCAAAATATTTGTAATAGCAAAGCAGACAACTGGTATGTTTCAGGAGTGTGTATTCTTTCTGAAATAATGAAAAAAACAGTCTATCTACATTCTAGTGTCTGTTTTTCATGTTGTTTAGAAAGATCCTCTGTAGAGCCTGATAGCCCATGACTGCCTCTCTCATGAATGATTTATACAGAAGTAGGCTCAGAAGTATGCCTGTAGATGACCTGATTCAGCTGCAAGTATTTAGGCGTTTTTTGGGCATTTAAAAATGATTCTCTTGTACACTGGATAATAAGTCTATTTGACTTGGCACCAAAATGATGTGGATTTCATAGAAGCTATTGTATAATTGGTTATAAGCTATTAGTTTTTTTTTTTTGCTTTAGGCAAATATTTACAGCTCTTGACTTATTTTGTCCTTGTCAAATTTCTGTGGGTTTTTTAAAGGTTTGATTACTTGCTGTTTCTTTTAAATCTTTACCTAGTTCTAAAATAAATGGTTACTTTTTCCCTCATTGTGAGTAACCTGATTGTATTACTTTTAATCTTCTGAAGTTTTCTGTATTTTCTAAGGCACAAGATATTTTAGCAATTGCTATAATTGTTTCCTGGCATTTTTCATTGTAGGAAATCTATAGTCACTTTTTAATTACAGATTTACCCGGTGAAGTGAAAAGTTTCACCAGCATATTTATCTCTTGCACACATATCACTGTACAGCCTTTTCATGTCAGATTCATAATTGCAGTGTTGAACAAGTTCTTACATGGTATCTGAGATTATTACCCATTGTTATGAATATGCAACAAGCTTAAAACCTAGAATGTATTTGCTTACTAACTTTATTGCAGGATTCTTTGCTCTTGACATGTATATAATATAATTTTTGTCTGGTGCTCTATGTATTATCTTTGAGAGTTTTTAGAATTAGCTATTAATTTTTTTAAAGATTATAATGTCTTAAGATGGACCCCTCTTAGGTTAGAGGGATATATAACAACACTATTTTGAATATAATAGGTGGTTCTCTGATTATGTGACATTACAATAAATATTGTGATGAATATAGTGAAATAAATGGTTTGTGCCATCTACTGGTCTGGATAGGATCTGCATTTCAGTTCAGAGGCTGAACTGTAACTTTAACTGAAGTGTACAGTGTGGTAAAAGAAGGAAAATCACCATAAATAACTAGCACAATTTTTTTGTTATGTCTTCTCTGTATTAAGTGCTAACTAAAGTTCAGTGTGCTAATTCGAAGTGCAAACTAGTACATTAACCCTTTTCCCAGCCCTCCCTTCCTAACCATGCCCCCTTACATCTTTATCCTAATTTTGATAGAGCCTAGAAATGTTTCTTGTAGGTCAGTCCTGTTTTAACAGAATTTAACAGTCGAAGTTGATGGTGTAGCCTGTTCTGTGAATTTGAATGTGGTTTGTCTAGGCATGTTCGTGGGAGTCATATTTTCTATAATAATTCATAATTACAATATATTCCATTATCACTTTTACTTATATTAATGAGTATAAAACCCCCCATGTTCTCCCTTATGGATTTTCTCTGATGTTTATTTCAGTGTTAAGCCTGGAGTAATAAAGCTGCTGGTATGGGGGGAAGTTCAGTATAGCACAGTGCATTGTTACATAAGGCCTTTTAGCTGAACCATCTTTGTATCCTACAGCCTGATAATAGGCTATTGTATTTTCTGTGATCTTTACAAAGCTCAGATGTCACATTCAATTCTGAGTTGTTTCAGTATCATCAGTGTTATTGCTTGTGTATTTAATACATTTTGTGTACATTCTGATTATAAATATTATTCTGCAATGACCTTTGTTTCTTTCATGGTTGCTTTTTACTTACCTATCTCTCAAGGGCATAAACAGTGGATCCACAAATGCTCAAGCATCCCTCTAGTTATGGTTGTTCTATACAAAGGGAGTAAATCCGAGAGAGTATTAGTGAAATAAAACTTTACACATTAGAGGAGATTGTATGTGTCAGTATCATGGTCTGGAGTCCAGATACTTCACTTGCTTACATGATCAAGGACTCATTTTCAGATGAAGTGTAGCCTACAGGATAGACACCTGGGCTAGGAATGTGGAGGCTCTGGGTCTGCTTCTAGTAAAACATTTCCATTCACTTTACTTCAGTTAACCCTGTGCGTAAGATAAGTATTTACTTAATTTGCAAAGGGCTTTTAGGTTTTTTGACTAAAAATACTGTATAAACAGCTAATAGTATCTTTTTGAGCTAGTTTGGATACGTAGTATAGCTAGTGATCTAACTGTATATAATTTGAAAAGATGGAGGGGCAGAATATTCAAAACCTTTAAATTCTAGTTAATTTGGAATTATCTAAATGTGTATGTATGTATATATACACATTATCTGCTGCAAACACAGGTACAAAAATTAATACAGTATCGGTTAACAGTTGATGTTAGATTGCACTTTAAAGCATAAATAATTTAAGCAAAAATAGTAATGATTTCAGAAGGGCAGGATTTTATCTAAGTATGAAAATGCGTATTAAATGCAATGATATAGAAAGTTATTAAAATTTTCGATTTTTTTCTTTTGGCAGATAGGTGCCTCAGTCATCTTTGCTTCTTTGTGACTGACTGTTATGCCTGGGACAATGAACTGCAGTAAGTGCCCAGTTAACATAAATTTTAATGGGAGAAGAAAATAGTTAATTATTGCGACATTATAGCTACTATGATCAGAGCAATGGCTCATACAAGTGAAGTATATAATTGTCCATGTAACTTGTTTGACATCAGTCAGGTTCCACCGTTCTCGTTCCTGTGTATAACTCTTCATAATTCTTCTTTATAGATTTTTCCCTTCAGAGTCTGACGGAATTGGCTAGGAGTTGGGTTTTTTTTATATTACTGTTAGAGGAAAAGATATCAAGTTGTGTCTGAGAGCCTGAGAGAGGCCAGACTGCTGCAGCTCCATGGCCCCAGCTCCAACCAGTAGCAAAGCTGAAAATGTATTTCCAGTAGGACTCTGGCCCATCTCACCTTTTCATTGTCTAAACCAGAGGAGCTCCTACCTCCTACCTTCCTCCTTATCCCCTCTTTAATGACTTTTCTTAATCACAGAATCACAGAATGGTAGGGGTTGGAAGGGACTGCCAGAGATCATCTTGTCCAACCCCCCTACTTGAGCAGGCACACCCAGAGCAGGGGGCACAGGAACGTGTGCAGGCAGGTTTTGAATGTCTCCAGGGAAGGAGACTCCACAGCCTCCCTGGGCAGCCTGTTCCACTGCTCTGTCACCCTCACAGGAAAGAATTTTTTTCTCATATTCAGGTGGAATTTCCTGTGTTCCAACTCATGCCCATTGCCCCATGCCCTGTCCTTGGGCACCACTGAAGAGAGTCTGGCCCCATCCTCTTGACACCCACCCTTCAGATACTTATAAGAATTGATAAGATCCCCCCTCAGTCTTCTCTTCTCCAGGCTGAACAAACCCAGGTCTCTCAGGCTTTCCTCATAAGAGAGATGCTCCAGTCCCCTGATCATCTTGGTAGCTCAATACTTTTATGGTTTTTGTAATATTTAAATTTTGGCTATGAATTTAGGTTAGATTAACTATGGTGGGAAGTATTATAGACAGTTATTTTGGGCAGGAAACTAAATCTAACCTACTTTGTACTGCTGGAAGAAAAGAACATTTCTTTACTCTGGGCACGTTGGAAACTGCTTAGTTTTGAAGCTAACTTTTACCTTCTTCAATATATTAACTATGCTTTGTCTGCAGCCTCCTGAAAATTGGGAGAAAACAGCTATAAATGATCCAAAATTTGAAGGTTTATGCAAACCTTTTCTTGCAGATACTACTGCATCACAATTATTCAAAAGTAGTGTTTTTTAACAAATTTATACAAGGGTGTTGCTGGCTTGAATTTCAAAGGGTATGCAGCTCAATCTAATCCTGTGGATTTAAAAATCCCTACACAGCACGCTTGCACCTATTCATTGCAAGACAAGACCCTTAATTTGACAGGTACCATTATTTACCTAGTTTCCAGTAAATTCCTTTCAGATGGGGAGTGCTTTTTCACTAATAATTTTATTTCTTCTTCCTAAATTACAAATATATTTTCTGTTCCTCTGCACTTCAGTCTTGCTGTCATGGATATAATTGGCAAAACTTCCAGACAGTTTATTCATACTATGTGTACGTATATTTGTAAGGTTCATTAATACAACATGGACCAAGTTTCCGTTTGAGTAAAATACCTTAATCCCTTACTTTATGGGCTGTGTCCTTGCAAAGCACAGTCTTCTTGCACATGCTCCCAACACAGGTGGATTCATGGTGGTTTCTGTTTTATTAGAGAAGCCAGGAATTGAAGCAGAATATATCCTTAGACCATCCTTTAGGAATTCAAGGAATGAAGAGAGACTGTTTATCTCCTGCTAGATATCTTCCTCTTATCCTTTCTTCTGGGTGGGCATGTTTGAAGCTTTGCTGACTAATTTTTACTTTGAGTTCTGTAATCTCTCCCTGCCCCCCACCAAAAAACCGCAAATCCAAACCCAACCCCACCACGTATAATTTCAGAAGTACAAAGCGGCTCATAAAGAACGAAATAAAACCACAATGTAGCCAGCTGCTGGCATCTTTGCAGTAGGGCCTGGGCCCCTTCCAGTCCAGGGGCACTATTGGGATGCACTCTCTGAACACTAAATAACAACAGAGGTAGGATGTTCCTAGCAATTCCATCCATTTCAAGACAATGTGGTATTAAATATTTATTTTGTGTTGTTTTTATGTTTCGTTTAACCCTACCCTCAAGTCCTTGTTTTCTGATGTCATCTTTTATTTTGTTGTTTCAGTGATGGGTCTTTGTTAGCAAAGGGATAAAAAAGTGGTACCTGTCTCTAGACAGGCTGCCTTTGTACCAGGAACTGTCAGTTTCTCGTTAATTCCAACAGCAGGGTCCCAAGGTCCACTATTGCCGTAAAAACATCTACAGAAGGATTTGTGGCACACAGCAGGCTTTCTTCTTGCTAAGACAAGTAAAGAAGTGACAACAACCAATTCCTGACCTAGATTAGTCAATGCACAGTTTATTTTGTATTGCGGGGACATAATGAAGGAGCCTAGCATGATGAAGACCAGCTAAGATACTGCAGAAGGCTATGAAGAGCCTAGTGCAATGAATCCGAATACCTTCTATCATCTAGTCATGAGGTTGAAAGACAAGTTAATCGTTAAACTTTCCTTTTGTCTTTTTTGCCTCCTTCTGTACTGACTTTACAGCCCTGCTTTTAGCATCAGTCCAAAAAAGTGATCCCAAGCTCCTCATTTGACCTCACATGGCTTCTGTTACTGCTTATACAGAAAGACTATACCAGGTCTTGCACACGCCTGGCATGGCACCACCACCGCTTTCCATGTTCCAGGACAACAGGGAGCAGGCAGCTGGCTTTTAAAGCTCAGCAAACTCTCTGAGTCAGGCTTTGGTCTGCTCCTACAATTTATAACCTTGATCTGGGAGCTAAAAGGAGCTTAGCACAGAGTCCAGCCCTTTGCGGAAGGCTTGTTATGTTAGAAGGTGAGAGAAGGAAAGGTAAAGGATGACAAAAGACTGAGCATTTGTTCAAAGCAGACATCTGATTGTCTTCACCTGGACTTAAGAGCAAAGCACTCGGCACAGTATGAACAGCGTATGCAGCCCTGTTATTCCCATGGCTCTGCCCCTCTTCTGGCTCCCCTCTCTTTATGGTGGGGCTAATAGCACATTGAGCAGACACTGGCTGCTGTCCCGGGGGGTCTGACAGGATAGGGAGCAGGAGATGGATTTTTCGCATATCAGAAGAGAAGGTTTGGTGACAGGAAGAACAGGAAAGGGTGAAGTAGGTGTATCCTTCCTTCTGAAGTTGTCTTTAAAAAAAAAAAAGTGCATGAGGGGTTATTAAAAAAAACCAAAAATGTTATGTGGATTTAAAATATTTCTACACCCCTCAGTAGTGGTCTCTGTATTTAGGGCTCTGATTTGCAAAATCAGTTACAGGTCTGCATGTGCCAATTAAGAGATTCGACTGAAAAGAGGCATGTTGTCAGCGTGCTCTGTGGTCATGAGAAAATAGCTGGCTAAGAGCCTGATTTGCCTTGCTGTACAGTAACTGCAACACAAACTTCGCTGGAAACTCTATCAGTCTCTTGTTTGCAGCAGGAACTGTGTAGCAAATAGCCTCACTTCCGGATTTCATCTCCTGTTTCAATTCTTTCACTTGCTTTTTGTCTCATCAACTTTCCTCCTCCTGGTCCCCCCGGTTTTAACCTTGCACAGAGACCGCGGCGGGCTGCTGGAATGCACATAAACACGGCACAAAGACGGGCTGCGCTGCTGAAAGGTCAGGCCAGCCTGGCGGCACACAATGAGGAGCAACAAGCAGGCTGGGCAGTGGAAATTTACAGCCCTTAGCTGGGCTGCAGATCGCTTCTCTTGCAAGAAAACTGCCCTGCTCGTTCAGAAATGTGATACTTTCTGAAGAGATTCAGGGTAGAAAAGACTGAGTGCTCTTGAAAGTGGTGTTGCCAAGGGCTGTTTTCATCTGAGGAGAGGAGGAGACTTTGGGGTTATCATATACTTTTAATAAAGGAAATTTGCTTTAATCACCCTAATCTAAATCTGCCATTTATAGTGTCAGATTCTGCAAACGTTTGTGTTCTTACCATTAGTTGTTCACTCAAAGGTATCAGGATCTTAAGCATGACAATTCTGCAGAAAAATTGTAGCAAGTGTGACTCAGTATGAGAAAAGTGATTTACAGAAATAGGAATGCGCTTCATTAAGAACTGACTTCAGAGTCTTTAGTCCTGTACTGTGTATTGTAGCAGAGCATACGTACGCAGTCATGCAATAATATTTGCTTGTAGCTATTTGTGTTTCGTTGGGATACAGAATGGTAATCGGTGGTAAATGCAAGTGTAAAACTGTCATTCATCCACAAGAAAGAGCTGTTTGTCAAAACTTCATTTGCTAGGCATAATACCAAATTTATGTTTCTACTTACACTAACTGCTTTAGCAGGAACTCGGTCAACGCTCTTTAATTTATTTTTACATGACATTCTAGTAACCACTATCAAAAGATCTGGGTGAAGGGTCATGACAACAGTCCAGCTATTTAGCACAGTTTTTCTGTAAACAAATCAGTGAATTGTTTGACCAGCATGAGGTAATAATTCCCCCATGCATTCTGAATGAATGCGCTACAGATACAAAGAAGTTTCATTAACTAATGTGAACCTCCAAAATGAAAAGAAGTATAGAAAAAAACCTCGTGAAATGCAACAATTGTAGCTGGAGCTGTGGGTCATGCATCATGTTTTGGGTCTGGCTGTTTGGAAAGGATGGGCTTCTCCTTATCGTAAACTGACTGTTGGTGCTTATTTTTCAGTGATATCCTAAGTCTGAACTCTCATTCTAACAGGTGTTGCCCTCTGACAGGCATGCTATGACATAATTTTTCTTGCCACAAAAAGCATGTAGTTTAAATTAATGAGGTACAATGTCCTTATTGTTCCCACTTTGAGGGGATGAGGAGCTAAGGGTCGGGCATACCAAGTGACTTTTAATCACCATCATGAAGTCGTCTGGTAGAAGCAAGCTTTAGGCTTTGTTCTGGTTCCTCAGCTGCAAGACCCTCTGCTTCCCTGCCTGTCTTCCTTTAGTTGGAATTAGTCATCCACAGCCATATCACATGGCTTAAGGGTGTAACTGCTGTGTGGGGTGCACAGACCCCAGGCATCTTCCACTACAACTATACCTGACTCACCTTTAGCTGAAGTCCTGCAGAAAGTTACCCTGGAAGATAATTTCCAATGGAGAAAGACCTGATAGCATAGGTTGAGCATTGTTTTTTTCTTTAGATGACTCAGTAGTAAGGAAGGGTTACATTTATCTATCCTTATTCTGTCAATATTATATAATACCAAAGTCCTTCCTGCAAAAGACGTTAAATTAATTCCTGATAAATACAGCTTTTCTTCTTTGCATACCTTGTAATGATCTATGCAGTTCTTTATCAAATGTACAGGCTTAACACCTGCCCCCCTCCACCCCCATCTGTTTTCCCAGCCATGAATCTCTGGCAATTTACAAAGGCAGCAATAAGACAGGAAAGTGGTCAGGAACTTGCTGATCTTGGGAACCCTGTGAGACCTAAACCAGCAGTAATCTATTCTATTATGAAGCTGAAAGTGGTTTGGCTGTTGTGCTTAAATACACCCTGTAATATAAACATACTCTGTGGTGGGTTTGAATACTTGCATCTTTGTAGAAACTCTTGTATCAGAAAAGATAAGAGTTGGAACAATTCAAAGTTTCAGTCAGATGCTGCACATCAGTTCAGGGTGTTTTTAAAATACAGGGCAACCAGTGTAGTGGGAATTGTATCACTAACTGATGACTAAAGTCTGATACTCTGATGCAGTAGAGAAAATTCAAAATATGAGCAGTCTAGGTTATCACTATAGATGTGCATTGCAGTACTGGTCAGAACAAGCTGATAGCAGATATTAAAATTAAACCATTTAGTCAAGCTTTGGGAATATACTTTACAAATGTCTTGCAAACTAATGAAAAGCAGTATTTATCACTTGCTGCTGTTCTGCATGCCACTGCTTTGTGAGAGGCAAAGCACTGGGTCTAGGAAGAAATTACTTGACTCGCTAATGACTACCTTATGCAAGAACTGCAGCATTTCAAATATTACTTAAGTGCTTTTATTCAGTGCTTCTAATCTGCTCTTTACACAGAAAGACAGCTTTAGGCAGGCTAATTTAGGCTAATTAAAATGGCTACCCAGCTTTGTGGTAAAGGGAGCAAGAGAACTTCTAGGCATCAAACCAGCTCCAAACCTCTATGCTATTCATGATCTGCACTGCCCATGAGATTCTTAGCCTTAGGCCTTCCTCATGAACTGCTCCATAAAATACCATAGTGGTAAGGTCCATGGGTGACCATCAGGTGGTCATGGAAAAAGGGCTGAGACCTGTTTTTTAGTCTTGTTTCTGACCCTTTGAATGGACTCTGACTGCTTTTCATGAGCTCTATTCCCATATCAGTGAAACAGGGATAAAAATAATACTCTGAACTGACTCTCTGCCCTCATTTACTTAGGTAAATATCTAATCCCAGCCTTTTCTATGAAGGCTGAGGTAAAGACACTTGATACTTCGTTGTGAAGCCTCAGTACATGCAGGGAAGTGTGTTTTCTGACAAACTCACAGGGCAAAAAAAATGCCAGATGCAAATGATGCCATCTAACCTCTCTAGAAGTTTCCTTGCTGTGTGGGGAATTCCATTCTCTTACAGACCAGCCAGTTACATTGTGAAAAGAGAACTTTTGCCCGGCAACCAGATGGTTAAACACAAAAAAAATTAATCTCCCTCTTCTCTCTCCTTCTCCCCTGTGGGCCTTAGATACAAATTATTGTTCAATTTGAAAATCTGGTTCTCGGTTCTGGCTGCCCTTGGTAGCATCACCACAAAATTTATTGTAGTATCGACTGACTATAGAAAGATATGTCAGACTTGCGGAGCAGAACACCCTTAGAGGTGATATTGAAACATGCTGCTTAGCTGAACACGTAGCTCCATTAAGAAAGGTAAACAGGAGGGTGATCTTTTGTTGCTTTTTAGGCTTTAGGCAAGCTCTGAGAATGTTTGAAGGCAAAGTCTTTTTCTTTTTCTTAAAGCTTAAGTGGTGCTAGATACCTTCAAGACAAAGCAAGAAATGAGGAGCTTGCCAATAAGCATTACTTTTCCAGTTCTGAGCAGACTCTCTGCATGCTGCCAGAGACGAGCTGTGACCTCTGCTACAACTGTGTTTCAATGGAGCTTCAGTTGCCAATATTAGCACAGGCTGCTCTAAGAGTAACTCGAATGCTACCTGTGTACATGAGCTTGTTCAGTGTGAGCATGGCCGAGTGGTAATGACTTGCAGGGGTGGGTTGGTTTGTTTGTTTAACTTTCCTTAAGATTGCACAAGGTCATCTCTAGTAGTATATTGCTTATTGCATAGCTTATTGCAGTTCACAACACTGTTTTGTCTATGGATTTTACTTAAAAGCCATTCCTGGCAAATAAGTGGCCACAGATGAAAAGAACAACACACTGATACTGATTAAGAGCACTCCTATGACTTACTTGGGGGAGGTAAAAGGGATCTACCATCAGTTCTCAGCTGGAGATGGTAAAAATTGTTTTGAATTTACTCCATAGCCAGCCAGTGGACTGGGAAGAAATCTTGCTTAGGGTAACAGATTGTCTCAAAGTAAAAAACTCTGCATTTGGACGGAAGACTTCAAGTCTCTTAAACTGGACCCCCACCCCAAGAAAACACACACTTTTCTATTTTCCTACCTTTTACTGTATCAGGAGCAGCTAACTTTGTGATTTCATTCAAGTCTAATATCTTCAGTTGTTTTTAAGCAAACAGTCAGTTAGTGTATATATACTTGAAGCCAGAAAGCTTGTAGACCAATGCAGATTTCTTCCTGTGTGTTTACATTTCAGGTTTGTCTTCTTCCCTGCCTATACCTCCTTACTTCTTTAGGGATTTCGGCACAGTGATGTGAAAGACCCTGACATTCGAAGCTGATTCATAACGTTTGTGCTTCCTGTAGAAATACAAAATATTAGTACACAGTACTGCTAACATACTAGTATATTATATTGCAATACGATATACTGTCCTCTGTTCCTATTGCATCACACTGTCTCCCATGATGTTCTAAATGCCCTCAAACTTGTGGTGACTGCAGGGCAGTGAAGGAAAAAGAGCAAGTTTGGAGATGTTCCATGTTGATAAACCTGACATGAAGCCTATATGGAAGAGACAGTATCCAAAAGTATCTTGGTTAACTCTGCATGGCACTATGCTGGGTCTATAAAGTAGCAAGGCCTGGATTTCCTCTAGGTTTGTGTCTCCTGTTTAACTGTTCATGCCAGTTGAAGCTTTTCTGTTAATTGTAGTACTTGATATCCACATGTCTATGGAGTTTGATGTTTAATTGTATTGTATGCCACCTTTTAGTAAACTCTAAAATGGTAAAATCAAATACTGTCATACAGGTCTAATGTGACTTTTTTTTTTGTTAGAGACCCATAAAATGTTGTTTTTCAAATTCTGAAGAAATTCAAACAGCTACCTGTGGGGCTTCACTGGCTCTCTCTTACCAACACAAGGCTGGTGTTCTGCAGCTCAAGCGTTTTCAGGCATTGAGTAACGTGACATCCTTTGAGAAAATGGTTTAATAGTCAGGGGGGCTTGGTCCCTGCATTTTAAGAGAGAGCTGCCTGACCCACCCATGTAATTTTATATTGAGATTACTCATACTTCTGGCAGAGCTAGCATGCCTTTCTCCTGAGCTGGCCGTAACGCAGGTGCAAATTAACACTGTAAAGTATTAACTCTAGCTCATTTTTGGGTGAAAAGCTAAAGAAAGCCTTAATCTGAGTTCATGTCTGTGTCCTTGCCTGAAATGTTTTTTGAGCCTGAGACTAGTGATGTGTGCATTTGGAAAGCAGTGGATTAAAGGCACAAATTATGAATAGCAGCACTTTTATACTCTTAATGAAAATCTCTCCCATCCATTTCAAGAGAAAACAGCTCTCATGCCAAGGAATACAACTGTAGAAGATGCATTCATGTGTAGCCAGCTCCGAGTAAAATTAAATCCAAAGTGGCAATAGCCCAGGATGAAACTTGATGCTAATTGTACATAAATAGCAGAGGGACTGTCATATGACAGGCTATAATCAATAAAACATGCCTGTTGGGACTAATCTGCATGTCAGGTGTCCTTACTGGGACAGAGTGTTGGTGCTGTTGTATACCTTGCTGTTTCCTGGCTCTGCTGGTGATTTAAGCATTGTTATGGATTTATTCCTCACATAGAATTGATTTCTACTTCTTTCTACCAAAACAAAGAACTGGTCTGAGCAAATGAGTGAAACACTCTGTTATGCAGGTGCTACGGACTTTATAGTTTTGCTAAAATAATTTATGTGCAGAAATGCATTCTTTGAACAAAATTGACTTTTTTTCCCCTAATAAGAAGTTTAGGATCTCTTGTTTTGCCCAGTTGGTGGTCATTAGAGCACTTTGAAAAAGTGAGATCAGCCTTGGTAGATACTATTAATGCTTTTTCTTCGCACAATATTATGTGTCCAGAATTGTTCCAAGGAACAAATGTGTTTAGTAGATAAGATTTTTTTTTTAAACACAGAACAGTTTGGTGCTTTTTGTGATGACATCACAAATACTACTTTAAGAATTTATTTGCTGATTTTTGTATATCCTGATTTCTAATTGTTTGTAACTACAGTTGCTTGTAGCATTTAATTTTATAATTGTTTGTGGAACTTAACATGTAGAATTTTTTTTTAAATTAAAAATATGTTGAGCTATATTAACTCTAGAATGGGGAAAAAGAAGTATTTGTGATGACTCTGAAAGAAACAGTAGAACAAGGGCTAAAAGGAAAGGTATGTTAATGGCTACAGAATGCCAGATGTGTGATTTCATTAAAATGAAGAGGAGGAACTAACCTAAAGATAAGGTGCCAAGAAGATGGGGAACTGAACTGGAGCCAGAAAATATTCCGATAAAAAAAACTTGGTTCTTGTGGGTATGTAAGTGTGAAAGTATGAGTAAAGTCAGTGTAGTCAGAGATTGGTAGTAGTCAGTGTAGTCAGAAGACGATAATAAATACCATCTTCCCTTTCATAAGATCTCATACAGAATTCTGCTACACAAGTTTCCTACAATCAAGTTAAAATCTTAAAAGTACAAATGCTTGGAGGGCCACAGAATTGATTGAAAATTGGTACATTGTGGAAGGCAGTACAGGAATTTTCCTCCAACTTGATGATTTCTTGTGGCAATTCTTAAGCTGAATTTTAGTTCACTATAACTTTTGCTAAAAAATCCCTACATGGAAGAGGTCTCTTTAGTTGTCTGTTGCTATATATTCACTGTGTGACTGCATAATGTGTTTGTGTGGCTCACAGGTAGTCACAGAAGCACTTGCTAGTAGTCTGTATAAAATCAGCCAGCCTTGCTTTGGCTTCCTCTAGCACATCAGGTGAAGGTGCTTGACTGCCTGACATCACTTTTCCCCTGGAGCAACCAGAGATGTTGGCGCAGGAGTACTGTAGAATCCTAAATGCCTACACAGAGGTTTAGAAGTGGCTCATGAGATGAGCTCTGTTAAGAGCTGCCCTTCCAAATGACAGTTCTTGATAACACTGCTCTACCCTGACTTTGGAGGATATTTTTTTTTGCGTAGTCTAGTTTTGGGGATTGCTGTACACATCCAGTTCTCAGATGACATCTAGTTTTGCATCCACTTCTGGAAGTAGGCAATAGTCTTCAGTAATTATGACAGAGTAAGCCTTGAGGTAGTATAGGAGCCAATGCAGTGTGTTCTTAGAATATCCTATATTATTCCCATTTTTCACCTATTTCACGAGTGCCAAGTGATGTTCATTTGAAACAGAGCGCTGATGAAGGTCCCTGAAACCTCTAGCAGCTGCAGTGGCCCTTTAGCACTTCTCAAAGGGTACAGATAAGGCTTGAAAGGTACTCTGATTTAGGCCAAGCAAGAATTTATTTGGGATTTGAGGAATCCTCAGGGATTATCCAGATAAATGGGTAGTTATTGAAGAAAATCTTTTATTCTCATTTATACCACCATTTGTAATCTTCCCTGCGGAGTCCCTTTATTAAGATTATATTTACTATACCTTCTGTTAGATCCAGCTTCCATTTGAAATCATGAAGAACCAAAAGCAAGAAAATCTCTTTGATTTCAGGCAATTCAGTCTCTTCCCTGGCCCTCTGAGGAATGTCTCAAAACACAGTGCCCCCCGTCAGGCTTCATTCACGACTGCTTTTTCTTCTAACCAAGGAATCCCTGAGCAGTATTTCCTTATTTCCTTTCTCTTAATAGTCCATTTTCCTTTCTCACCTTCTCACATTACTGTCCTGGTATTCTCTTGCATGTGATATTTATATAGTTCTTAGCTGTAAATGGATTTCTTCTGGACCTTGAATGGCCTGGGAATTGCATTACGCTTCAAGGTGACTTTCCCTCCAGTTACAGCTGTGATGTATCTGCTAGCAGGCAGCAAAGTCCTAGCTCTACCCTGCTATTGTCATTTGATGCATTTTTCCTTTTAAATAAGGAAAAGAATTTCCTTGAAACAAATTGTTGTTCTTGGCCTAAAATTGCCTGACGGTTTCTGATGAAGTCACATTGTGATCCACCTCTTTTATCCAAATGGATGAAGAAACCACCAGCATTTTACCCTGAAACTGTTGGTGCTCAGCTTTTAGAAAACTTGAGCTTCTGGGGTTGTAATGGATTTCACCTTCACTCGTGGAATCAAATTCTAATATAATTCTGAAAGGGGAATAGAGATTAAATTAAACAGTGTAATTTGCCTTTAAAACTTTACCTTTTCATATGATAATCTGATTAGAACTGAGGCATTGTTTTATATTTTATTACCTGCATAGGAGAGATTTATGACAGGCTCTTGCCTCATGGTGTTTTGATTCAGATTTTTGTGCGGTGTTAGTAAGTAAATGTGAATGCATCTTGATTTGGTTATTTGGACAGCTCTTTGATCCTCTATTTCAGCATTATTAATACTCCACTAGCAAGAAACCTCTTTCTAAAGGCTCAGAGGTTGGATAAATATATGACGTTTCACATCATCTCCAAAGTGCAGTATGCATGTTTTTCCTGGGAAAGTTCTCATCCTTTTTCTTTATGATCTGTCATGAATGATGAAGGAATTACGACAAGACTCTGCAGATCAGTCTCAATGCATTGCATACACTTACCTGTGCTATTGGAGAGGAAAGGTTGGTGTCTGTGTTAGCGCATTTATTTTTTCTAGGAAAGACTGGTTTACTTTGCAAATTGCAAGTAATAGATTTAAGCTGATTTAAGGAAAGGATTTGGTTTTGTACGTTAGGTAAGTGACAGACATTTTAATTTAGGTCCCTCTGCAACACAAACATAAATGATATTTGGAGTAGAGGAGGGATCAAAACTACATTAACTTCATTTTGAAAAGATGAAGTGGAGGATAGCATAATTTCTAGTTGATGACTTGTGTGAGTATTCACTTCTTCACATTATGATGCATTGCTTGATTAACCTATTTTGTCTCTTAATTTCTTTGTTTGGACAACAGACCACAATGAAGAATATTTTGTGGAGTTACTGAAGGTGAGGGACCTGACTCATGATGACTGAAACTTGTGAATAGTTATCATCTTTGTGAAAGTTAGTCACAACAGAATTGTCCCATCTTATTTAGGCATCTATGAGAGATAAGAATCGCTCTGCTCAGGGGAGTGGGATATGATAGTGGTACCGCTCTCTGCAGTAGAAAGGAATTCCATGAAATCCAGATAAAATTTTTGTGTGCACATTTATTGTCTAGGTCAGTGGTATGGGTGTGCCTATCCTATGTCCTTTTGTTGCGTGCATAGTGAACTTCTCAAGGCAAGAACAGGGTGTTTGGAAACTGCCTGTTTCCAAACTGTTGTGGATATTACTGGAAAGAATAGGGGAAAAAAGTTTCTTGTTTTTTAGCGTGAGGCAAACTTCTGTCAAATTTGCTGTGGAAAGTGCTGACCAAGTCGAAATATGCTTACATCCAACCTAGGAACTGAGAGCCATCATTGGCATTAAACCTTAAAAAATAATTACAAGCTGCTGAATTCACTCTTAGGGAAAATGACTGGGAGGTTGGGGCCCCTTGTTTAATGCAGAAAGAAGCAGAGCACAATAAAATCTTCAACTTCTTCCCCTTAGGCCTCTGGGCTCCAAACTTCACTGAGTGATGGGTGTAATGATGTTGCATTCACTGCTCAGAAAGGAGCCTTAAATGCTAGCACTGGGATAGGTCTGGGAAGTAGAGGGGAATCCAGAGTCCTCGGGATCTCCTGGCTCTTCCCCTGACGTCAAAAAATATTTAGAGAAGCACCTTTTCTGCAGCAGTAAGGAAGATGAGTAGCATTATGCCGCTCAGTATGAGCTGCAGATGTACACATGGCTGGAGCTATGGTTAGCTTGGAGCTTGCAAGATGTGTGGCCTTATTTTAACCTCTTGCTTTGTGCTACCTTTGACCACATCTGTTTTCTTGGGTAGAATAGACCTTTGATTTCCTTTCTTTTCTACTCCCTGTAGAACTGGAACACATGCTCCGCTAGGTACTTTCAAAGTAGGTTAGGAGCTTGTCTGATATTTAAACATCAAAGTAATGTTGTGATCTAGTAGATCATGAAGTGGGTTTTGAGGAGATTTTGTGATTCCTTGTGGAATGGATGTATGATCGGCCACTTGGATCTTCCTGTTTTGGTAAATTGTCTGTTGTGGGATTGGGGCCTTGCAGAGCGTTGAGAATATAGATGAGCAATAACTATTGTCACCTGTGATAGTGCCATAGTGCTTGTGCCACCCAGCTTTCAATATTGCTATTTGTTCATATTATCCTGCAATTAAATTCTTTTGCTCTTTCGCTTGCCTTGGACTGCAGCATAGTTCTGACGCAGTTGGTTGCATCTCAGCCAGGATAAGAAAAAAGTGTTTTCAGATGTCACCAACTAAGATATTCATTGGTTCATACAAACCTTAACTCACAGTCCCCTCACGGATCCCTCTGCTGGTAATAAGGGCAATTCTGATAGCTGTTACCCTGCAATCTGTTTTGCATGCTGTGGGAGGAACAAGTGTAGACCTTTTCTGGACTTGAAAATGGGGTGTTAAGATGAAGATTACTGATACCCACAGGAGTGGTGATGGCACAAGGGAAGGAGTGCAGTTATAGTAAGGACATAATTGCAGAATTTCCAGCTATGTTAGAGGCCACATTGAAAATGTCTGCTTTTTGTAGGCTTGAGTTATTGTTTTTGAGCCTTCTCTCGGAATTGGATTATTTTAAACATAGGAAAAGTGCTATTATTTTTGCCAAAATAGATGCTGTGTGTTGCTAGCTCTTCATTTGTACACAAGTCTATGGTGAAGGAATGAGTGTATGTGTGTGCACATCAACTCTAAATCCTTCTGGTTTAGTTCTTTTCAAACAGCAGGCAAAAGGATGCAAGCAAATAAAGCTCAATGGAGGGGAAAAAATACTCATGGCATGAGGTGCCCATTAGACATATATATGACTGTATTAACCACTTAGTCATTTACCTTTTCTGTGATTTTGAAAGCTGGCCGGCAAACCCAATGAGAAATTTACTTTCACATTGAGAACTGGAGCACATGTAGTTTATAAACGTAATTTATAACATGAACTATAGGTTCACTCCAGGTCTCTTTACTAGAAGTAGTTTTTGCATGGCTTGAGTTTCTATGCTAACAGATATGTCACTTCTGAGATGACTAACAGCACAGAATAGTAGAGTTTTTTCCCCAGACAGTCAGGGACAAATCAAAACAAAAGAAGTATGAGCAGTCACACCCAGTGTTGCATATTTGTGATTGTTATATACAGGGCATTACTCTTGAGGAAATACTCAGAGGCAGTGTATTGTTTCCAACTTTTTTCTGCGACTAGGACTGGATTTAATTTTTTTTTAATATTTCCCATTCTTAATATCTTTTAGTTGAAGGAATATATTCACACAAGAAGTTCCACTGGTGTTGCAGAGACTGCACTCGTAGGTAAGGACATTTGTTTGAATGATCACTCAGAGGCTGGGGCCTTATGTTATAAGGCATCGAGTTCCTCACTCAGTGCTGAGCATCCTTGTTACTCCATGAAGCCGATGGCCTTGCAGGAATGGAGGCTGGATGAACACTGCTCTAATTCATGAAGAAGCACCAGTTCTGTTGCCTGGGTCCCAGTTAAGACTCCCATGCAGGTGCCCCGCCTCCTGAAAAGCCTGCAGAACAGTTTACAGGGCCACCGTGGTCCCTGTCCCACACCAGGTGTCCCATGTGGCAGGGCTGACCCCTATGGAGCCACCCATTGGTGTGCTGTGTCCAGAGGGGAGGTGAGGCATGGCCCTGGCCTGCAGCCTGTTTGCATGTGGCACAGCAAGGCTCTGCTCACCTGTGTCAGCCTTTCAAGGAGGCTCCTTCACTTGTTCTTCTTTCTGACATATTTCTAGGAAAACAGTATTTTCTGAAAAAAAAAAATTGACCAGAGATTTTATGTAATATGTTTGCAAAAAAGTGTATTACTTAATATATAACAAAGTATATAAGAATGTAATGCTGTAATTTAGAATTGGGGGCTATTTTGAAGTTGTATGTGGGATCTTAAAATGGCTCCTCCTGGGCAAATACAATAGTGGGACATGCCTGTGGTCTTTTTCTGAGCTTAAACCTTTAAATACCTATTGTGTGTAACTCTGTGGATTTCATACAACTCTCTTTTTAAAAAAAAAAAACCAACCACCTTTTTTGTCTCCTGTTTTATTTTGTCAAAAATCCAATTAAAAGTGGCATTCAGTGGTCACATTTTGAGATGTATTTAGACACAGAAAGACACCTCAGACAGTTTTCAGAAGCGCTTAATATTTAGAATAGGATGTTTTCCCACATCCAAGTCTCTTCTCTGTGCCACATAAAACAACCCCTGCTGAGAGAAAAGAGCAGATGGATTCAAGTGCTTTATACTAGTGACTTTCTCACTCTTTAGCAGACACTTAGCCAAAGTGTGCGAGGCTGTTAGAACTTGTTCTCAATTTCAGCTCAGTAATTCATTGTTTTCGTTCCCTGGTCTCTAGGATCATGAGGAGGAAACACGTAATATGTTTGTAATTTGAGTGCCACTCTTTAGTCCTACTCTTTTTAGCAAGACTGACAAGAAAACTTCTATTTAGATCATGGAGAAGCTCTCAAATGCATTTAAGCTGACAGGCAGGGATACTCGCTGCATTTATTTAGTAGCACTTTGAGCTTCTGAGCATCAAAAAAAATTATTTACAGAAAAAATGAAGTTTGTCTGTGATAAATGTAAACCTGAGGTCTTCCACTGTTTAGAATTGAGAGGTAACTTTATTCACTATACAGATTAGTTAGCTGCTTAGTTAGTTAGTTGTTAGTTTAAATATTTGACGGATCTTTTAGAGTGTGACATTTGAGGTTTCCCATTACATAAGCAATATAACTCATGGACAAGGAGAAAAACTGAAGGCTCTGACTTACAGTATAAATTTGCTTGCTGCTATATTACTACAGTATCTTACATTTACAAGCCAAAAATGTTAAGCACTTTAAATGAAAGATTTTTTTATAGAAGTAAAGAAAATAATGGTAGAAGTTTCCTTTCACTGTGTATGTAGGTGTGTCTGACAGTATCCACACTTGCCATATTCATATGCATCAAGATGATTAATTACAGAGTTTTGATGAATTCTAGTGTGACCAGAGATGGTAAGCCTTGGTAAGTATTACCAGGTTTTGTGAGGGTGGTTATTATTATTAGGCTAACAATATTAAAAGTGCATGTTAAAGATGCAGTTCCTTAAATTTGGTGATTTAATTTTTTTTTCCAAACCATGTATCTGGTATTTGTTATAGAGAAAACTGTAGAAAGGGGAGTGAGGAGTATGGAGGATATCTGAGAATGAGACAGTAACGTGAATGTGAGCTTTTATGAAGGAAATCACATAATGAGGGGGAACTTTAGAGGAATGATTGAAAATTGATGAACTAGACAGAACTGGTAGATTTGTTGAAATTTGGAGAGAGTTAGTTAGAGAGAGGCTGAATTGATGCATTCAAGGTATCTGACCAAATACTTAACTTTTAGTCTGCTGTCCTAAAATCTCTAGTTTTATAGGCCTCTAAGTATAACAACACAAACAAAAAAAAAGTAGGTATGTTCAAATTTGTAAAAATTATTACAGTTTCTAAAACGACAGTAGGTTAAATGGGTTATTCTCTAAGTGTTCTGTTTTATAAAACATCCTGAGTTATGTGTTAATTGAATCTATCTTGTTCCTTTCACATGGCTTCTTGACTGACTAGGAGATAGGAACTGGTGCATTAAGAAATACATCTTGTCCTTTTATATTGACAATATTTGTAGACAAGAATGCATCTGTACAAAAATGTTCACTATCAATAATTCATGAAGCCTTTTCAGCCTTCCAACTCTTTTCTAAGTCAACACTAGAATAAATTTGGCAGTAGATCACAGAATCTGGTTTGGAAGACAAGGCCTTACACGGCCTGAGAACAACCTACAAAATGACCCGTTTAGCACTATCATTAATTTGAAAGTGCAATTTTTATGGTCAACAGGTGTTTATCTCAGACTGATTCTCTTTTTTATCTGGTTATGTGTGCTCATTCCTTCCCTTGTAGTGATATAGATTCTCATGTGCAGCTGTGGAGTAACTTGGACCACCCCTTCGACTGAGTTCCTTGGAAATTTCTTTTCTTAAGGAGGTCTTATTTTTCAGTTGAATCAAAAAAGCCAGTCTGTCTAATAGGCACACAACTGTGTAAGTCAACAGAAAGGTGCAGGCAAGAATGGTTGATTAAAAGTAATGAAGACTTCATGGTATTTTGTTGAGAGAGGCTTTTGGATAGGTGCTCTGTTTCTCCCATGGTAACAACTGAAAAACATGAGAAGACAAGAATTTTGGATAAATCATTGCTCAGCTATTAGCCCACTAATGTTTTGTTACATGTAAAACATCCTAAGTACCTATTTGCTACAATACAAAGGTAGGGGTCCAGTCCTGTACGCTGTTTTGTCTCAATAAGGCCTTGCAGTGTTGGAGGCCCCTTGTGACAGATGTTTGTACAGACTGGCAGCCTGTCCATCTGAAATAATTTAAAAGATCTGGGCTTGAAGGCTTAATTGCATTAGTATGGTAAGGTAAAGCCTTCGTGCAAAGCTGTCACCTTCTCAGTGGACTGCAGGAGTTCAAATAGATTTGAATGACTACAAAGATTTAAAGTTGTAACAGCTTCTGTAAAGTTGGGTGATGTCACACTGAGTAGTGTTTTGAACCTGTAAACATGATTTGTAATTAGAACAGTTTTCCTACCAGAAATCACACTGAGCCAGTAAGGTAGCAAAAAATTCCCCTGTAGTTCCTGGGGAAGTTTCTTAAGATTCCTTGGTGATTCAGAAGTACAAATTCCACTGAAAGCCACCTCTGAGCTTTCAGAAATCCTCTCTTAAATGCTTGTACTATTAAGCTTTTCAGAAAAGCTTTGAAAGCGTCACTAAAGAACTGCTAGTCTCTATTAGAGAGAAAGTATTTCATCAAGAGTCTAGAATGGAACAAACAAGCAGCAGCTCTGAGGTAGAGTCCCTTTTCACCACATTCCAGTGTAACTTAACTACACCGACATCAATAAAGTTAAACTTTGACAATTATTCTGCTGATTAGTGTTTCAGCTGAAACACCAGTTGTTTCTAAATCTGAAGAACTAAATCTTATCCTAATCTGATTCTGCTGGCTTTTTTTATACCATGCTCTGGTAATTGCTGGGAGAATAGTTCTTCTAGTAGAGATAGGCATATATTTATGTTACAGAATTTTTATATAGGAAGAAAATATCTCAAATATTCTGCTTTATATTTTAATATTTAAAGAGAGTAATCTACCTAGTTGTTGTAACTTTAGTTGGTCAGCAAAACTTAAATTATCTTGCTGCTGACTGAAGGTCTGTGCCTTTGCAAAAAGGCAATTATGTTAATGGCTTAGCACATCTTACAAAATAACACTTAACTTTCACCTTCTTTGCTTGCAGCAGCAATGTCAGTAATTGCAGTCTGTTAAAACTGCACAGAAAATTACATTCAGTGCAGCCATTTGGAAAACATCCTTTTCCCCTGCAGAACAGATTATGTAGTTGTACATATCCTGGAAGAAAGTACTGCTCTAGAACTATCTGTCTCAGCTTAGAGGAAAGGTTTCCATTCAGCTGTAGACATGTATAGATTAAACTCTCCTCTATCATTTCATTTACACAGTTGTTTTTTTTTTCCCCCCAGTGCTACTTTTCAGTGATAGCACTGGCTTTTTGAGTTCTTTGGGGGGAGCTTTTTATTAGTAATGTACAAACCCATCAGCTTCATTTCTGCTGTGATATTGCCTAACTCTACAACTATCTGGAATTTGTGTTTGCAGGAATTGGTGCAAATTCCTGATATGTGATCTTGTGAGGCTGGGTCTGTGAGCTTTGTTTTCAGTCTTGGTTATGAAAGAATCATGCCATCTTTCAAATTCTGTGGTTTCCAGCTTCCTCAGAAGCCAAGGATATCTAGGTTTGTTTGGATAAGAGGTATAAGAAAAACAAATCAGTCATAAACTGAAAATGGTACCCAGCAGTGATTCTTGAATATTCTACTTTGATTTAGTGGGCTCTGAATTGTCTCAGTAAAATATTTTTTCCTTTTATGCTAATTTAGTTACGCAATTTTAAAATAGCATCTAAAACCCTGAGAAGTTACTAGCAACAAAATAATTACAATGATATCTTGTTAAAATAGTAATTTTAGCTGTGGGCCCAGCAGTAGACGCAAATAGGGACTTTTTATTTTATAGGAAGAATATTTTTGCAAAAAATCCTGTGTTACCTGGAACATGTTAATTCTGTACCAGATGTGTTACATTGTACCTGATAGTCATAGTTTAAGTGTAAGAATTATAAAAACAAAAACTGTAACTCTCACTATTTTTGTTCATCTCATGAAGGTGAGTGCTTGAGTCAACTGCAGCTGAGATCATATTGTCTAGGAAATCAAGGGAGCAGAAATAAATGGGTCAATCCATTGCAGAAAAAAACCCCAGATCTGTAAGCATTCTGTCCAAGCGAGGAACTGAGGATTAAACCTCAGGAGTGGCCAATGCCTTAAATAGTTAAGTGAAAAGGTCATATCAAAGTGGATTGTAGCCAATATCAGTTATCCTGGCTTTTACATTCACTGTCAGTCACAAAGCGAGAGCACACATGTGCTGGAAGAAGCTAACTGTTGCAGATTAGAGCCCCATGTGAAATGAAAGAGCCATCAAAATTCTTCAGAGTTACTTGGCATGAGTTCTGATAATTCAAAGTTCTCTTTTATTATTAATTTAAAATGCAGCCATCTACCACAGACTAAACAAAAATCCCAGAAGACAATAAGAGCCAGCCTGTGAGTATATATGTTTAATTGCTGTGCACAGCTGGAGCTGGCAGGTGAAAAGTAAAGACATGATTGCTTGTTCAAATCAAAATATTTAGATTTCTTCTACTTTTTTCCTGTTTAACTTCATCTCATATTTTAGCTGCTGATAGGACTTTTTTGTTTTGCCATATTTTAGATCTGTCTAGCTGTTCTCATTTATTTTACTTAGAGAAACATTTTTTTTTGTCTTGCGTATCTTATTGGCAAAAATATAAAAGGCACAATTCTCTAGTGTTGGGGTCACAGTGTAAGACTGATCATCACACGAGCTTAAAATATAATACTCACAAAACGTACCTCTTGTGAAACTCACACATAACAGCATTTTTTGGCTTATTGTATTGAAGCCAGCCCTATGATAATGGTGTTAAGACAGATGTATGCACTTGAACAGAGAACCATAGTTCGTAAATTCCTTTGGGGTTGCGCTTAAAGTACAAGGACACTTTCTTACAGTCATATTTTCTCTCTTGCCAGTCATCAAGTATTATGCAGTAATATTGCTTGTTACATTTAAATCAACCAACACTGTTACACAGTTATTGATTCTGTGTCCTCTCCATGTGCATGTTAGGTCCCATGGTTCCTGTCTGAAGTCAATACGTGCTCTTAGTGCACAAAAAAAATGCAGCCTTGAAACAAATCAAGCTTCTAGCTGCCCAGTCCTCAAGGAAATATCAGCAGTTGGTGAGGGGAAGAGACCTCGTTATTAAGAGGTAATTTCATTTACTTTGACATTTTTCAGTGCATTTCTTAGCATATTATGGTCAACATGATCACACAATTAAATTGCTAACATAGTTTCATATATAAAAAATAATGATAGCAGTTGTGAGAGATAACATTGTAATTCAGATTTTATAAAACAGAAAAAGAAATGTTTGTTATTTATGAAGGTGCTCTTTCCTTCTTTGAAAAGCCTAGGACTAGGTGTTATATGCATAGAAAATGTATCCAGCACTTTCTTTAGTTCTTACATGCATAGATACACACATATAAAATGCTATTTTCTATACCTATGCATTAAAGACGAATTCTGATTGTTGACATTGAGAAATTCAGAACATTTACTTTCTTGGGATTTGTGTTTGCAAAACCTCAAGGCTCAATATTTTTTATTTTTGTCTTTGATTCACATTAAAGGCGGGGGAATTGTAATGTTATTGGTGGTTTATGTGCTTGTAGAGTCAACTATATTTGAAAGCATATTTCATGCTGTTTGCTTGAGTGTGTACTGTGCCCTGTGCATAAACTTTTAAAGTCAGTATTGCATGATTCTAAATTAATTCAGGTTGACAGATGCTGTCATGCATTCAGTGTGGATGGATTTCATTGAGATTTTGAAGTTTTAGGTTAGTAAGTACTGAAAGACAACTACTAGTACAGTATTTACAACTGTTTTAAGTGATAAAAAGCCCTAGTATTATGATCAAATATGTCAGTGCAAAGTGTTTTCCCAACCAACGACTGAAATAAAATACCACTAAGAAAAATCTCTCAAAGTCAATTTTAAAATAAAATCATTGTACCTAAAAATGAAAATGTCAACTGGATGCAATTTTCCCACTTGAATTTCTGCCAAAAATCATCAAATGTTTGTTATTTCCCTTTTCTTCCATACGCTTTTTGATTCAGGCAACTGTGGAATTTCCTGTTTTGTTTTTGTTTTGCTAGAGCAACTAAACCAACCAATAATCAAGGTAATTGTAAAAAAACAGACTTTCAGTAAAATTTGAACAAAAACATTACCTCCCTGTGTCTGCTCTTTCTCTATTCTCTGACCTCCTATTTCCTTTTTGTGGTGCTCTAGTCTGTTCCAGAGTCTGCATTTTCACTTGTCCTCATGTTTCTTCCCCTCTCCCCTCAGTCCCTTGTTTGCTTTATGGTGGTCACTCTTTTGATTTTGCTCTTTCACCTGTTTTTTCTCTTTAAAGTTTTCTTTTTCCGTTTTTCTTTTTTTTTTTTTAATCTTTCTGAGTTCTGTCTCACTCCATCTCTATTTCCTGTTCTGTTTGCAAGGAGCAATGTTTATTCCAGTGAGTGATGTATATTTTTTAATTAACAGATGTCCTTATTTGAACAGATCTGTCAGACCCTGTACTTCTAATGTACTTCTGATTGTTCCTTGGTGAGTACCCATGCGTAGAAATTTTATTAAAGATGTGTGATTTTCATTCTCCAAACTTTTGCAGCTATCATTGATACAACCATAACAGAAATTGCTGGGTGAGAACATTTGAAATTAGTTCAGAGTTGCTTTAATTTTTGAATTGTGCATGTTCACGCATCAGTTTCAGGTAAAAAGAAAAAACACAAACAAACAAAAAACCCAAAGCAAAACAAAACAACTTTTTCTGTGGCTATTGAGATTTGTTTTTCCTGACATTTTTCCACAACTCTTACTTTTGTTGCTGTCTCTACCAGTCCACCAATGCATAATTTACCAAGTCTGTAATGAGACAGCTGTGTTTATTGGAGGAGAGCACACATATCTTTGCTACCTCCAGACTGCTCAGGAGGAGGGGCAGAAAGATCAGCCTGTTGCGTATTTCAGTGGTAAGCATAGGGATCCCTGGATGTGAGGATGCTGTGAGTTCAGACTCCAGCTGTGCTGCACAATCAATCTTTGTGAAGGTAAAAGGCTTGTGATTGCATTTGGTAGGAAGAGGTGTAGTGGAGGCGAGGTATGTTTTTTTAGGTATGTTGTGTGGTAGAACGCTCGAAAAAGTAAGAATATGTCTATATGTATTTATTTTCTTGGCATCTGTTTTTCTCTGCCATTTTCTTCCTTGCTCCACAGGACTTTCCATTAAAGGTGCAATCATGGGAGGCATGGGTGGGTAATTGGTTTTAGTTGCACTTGGCCTCCAGCTCTTTCTGCAGGCACACTCCTGTTCGTATTGCTTGGCTTCGTAGCATGTTGAACTGCAGAGTGATAGCCAGTCCATTTTCTTCCTCAGTGGCAATGGGGCCAGTCTTTGAAAATTCCCTTTGCTCCAGTTAGATCCCTGGTTAAATCTGAAAGCAAATGGGAATATCCTTTTTATGGGGTTTCACAAAGAGACTGTTTCAAAAAACCTTACTTTAATTTAATCATGAATCTAGGACAGAACAGACAAATGTCTTTCACTTGCAAGTCTGCACCCAGTGCAAAGATTACTCACCTCTGAGCAAGTGCGCAAAAGCACAGGGAAGATGAGTTAGGGAGGTGGATCAGCTTTTTTGAGTGGAGTGACTTGATGCTAGTGTGGAGGGGCTTGCAAGTACAAATATCTGTGTACGTCACCTCTTTTTAAAACAAATTTTTAAGTTGCCTCCCAATATGTAGTCTGAAATCTGCTGCTTTTCTCCATCACTACAATTAAAATTATGTTTATGTTAAGTGCTGAAAAGTGTATTATTAGTTCTCTTCCTCCTCCATGGAAATTATTTGGCTTTTACCCTCATCAGTGGGATATAAGAACACTGTATAATAATAATAATAACGGCTTATTTATTCATCCTTAAAATGTAGTCCTCCTTCCTGTTTGTTTGTTTTTAAGAGGTTATTCAGAAAATAAGCAGAGGATCTGGGAAAAATATATTTGCTAGCAATATAGCTTAAATGGATGTTTGTCTACTGCTGTTAAAGCAACAGTTGGGAGGGGGAAACCTTGAAATGTTTTTGGTTCGTTACTAGCTGTTAGGGAGGCTTTACTTGGGTGAAGACAGATCTTAATTTGGAGATTTACATGAATGGTGGAGTGTCCACATTTTCATATATTTGCAGTAATTCAGTATCATCTGGATTAGCTGTTCATAACATCCTCAAGTGTCTTTGCATTAAAACTTCTGACAAGCATATGTAACAGTTGCTTTCTTTGGAGCTAAAAAGCATGTATACTCTGACACACCTGCAATTTAAGATCCTGTCTGTTTCATAACAAGGACATGACCAGCTCTTATTTGTTAGCATCCCATACAAAATTCTGTGCACTGTCTTCTGCCTGGTATACCTCCCCTTTTTCAGCATCCGTGGTTCACATACTAGACATGCTGGTGACTGCTGGTACAGTGTCTCAAAGAAATACTTCTTTGATACACCATGACATTTATTCCAGAAACCTGGGTGGTGATGTGAGAATGCAGGCCTAGAAACGTCCATCTTCAGGAGATTTATCTTTCTTGTCAGGGACAACTCGCTTTGCTCTCTGTCTTTTTTTTTTTTTTTTAATTTTCCAAGGATAACGCAAATAATTCTCATCATAGCTTGCAATATAAATCACCTTGTCACAAGCAGATGTTACAGCAGAATAGGGCAATGGTTATGATGTTGGTCTGGCTGTTCTACTGAATTGTCAAGTCACAAGTTATTTAATCTCTCTGCTTTTGAGTTACCCTCTCATTCCCCTGGACTACCCTAGAAAGGGCAATTCTCCCCTCTCCCTCTCACCTGCAGCAGCTCTGGTATAGAGGGACGGGCTGTCCTGCATAGATTACCTCCCACCACAGCACTGCACTCCAGAGTGACACAGATGCTTGGCTCCTGCTCCCTGCCACATAGCTCAGTACCTTTGAATCTGGCAATAGGTGCGTTATGTTGAAATGACACAAATTACAGATGTTGCTCTCCTTCAGGCTGCATGAATGTTGTCACTTTGTTTCTAAATAACATAATACGTAAGGGGTGCTTGCTGCTTAATTGGGCCCTAGGATAGGCTATGGGGTTATCTCTGCAGGCACAGTCATTCCCCCTATAACACTATGTGGCTGTGGAAGCAGATCAGTCCTCTCTTTACTTCCTCTGGTAGAGCTCGTTGCAGGTGAGGAGTCACCACAACAGCCTGGGAGCATTTACCTGGCACTGGTGTTTAACTGAAATCATAGTTCAACAACTCCTCCATAATTCAGAGTCTCACAGGGTTGATCCAAAGCCTCAGGATCCTTTCCCACGGCCTTGGTGTGTTTTGTACTGGGCCTCTGCTGAGGGTGAGTTTGGAGAATCTGCCATCCACACTGCTCTCCCTTCCTGAACAAGGGCAGTAATTTGACAGCACACACCCTTTTGGTTTTGTTTGGTGATACCCATTGCATAAACTTCCTTTGTCTGTGGCTGCTTGGCAGGCAGTATAATTTATCCTAGTTTAATGTGAGGTATTAAGCCTTTTGTGCAAATCTGACTGTTCCCTTTTAGATAGGACCAATGCTTTGTAAGAAGAAAGGCAACAAAGTAAAGATCATTACATATGTGGTCCTTCCTGCTGTGTTTTAACTAAACACCATCTGCTGAAAGGCTGAATCCCCTTTGGAGGGACATCATTCTCCTGTCGTCAACTGAAGCACTTCAGAAAAATGGGTTTTTTTTTTGTTTTAAAACGGAGAGTTGCATTTGGATAGTTTTGAATATTAGAAACAACAGCTGTTTTGGGAAATATTTTATGCTGTCAGTTGTTATTTTGAGTGTTTATGGTGTAGTAGGCACTGCGGAATAGAGGAGCAGAATAACAGTATTTTGAAAATCCAACAGTAAGGATACTAAATAGCTCTGTGCGCATGTGCTGGTCCTTTACATTGAAAATTTCAGAGGGATCCCCTTACTTTGAATGCCTAAATTTACATGGCTAATCTTTTTTGCATACATGTTGTAAGGGACTAGAAACTTGTCTCAACATTGTCGGCAGAATGGCTTGACTACCAAGGCTTCACCACGACGGCAACTGAGGAAGTTCTACCCAACAGGAACATATATATATCTATATCTTGTTGTCTCAGAGCACATAGGCCCAGTCCTCTGCACATGCGCCTGGCCCCAGAGTCATCTTACAACATATGGGAGGGGGGGATTGGACCCCCTGGAACCCTCTGGAACCGTCGAGCACCCTCTAGTGACAATACTGCGCATGCGCCCCACTGCCGAGTGGGAGATGTGGCCATGAAAACCAGCTCATTGACTATGCAACGGGACAATGCTATAAAAGGCAGAACCAGCGGAGACCAGTTGGAACGTTCCCCCACCGGACTGAAGATACATCGGACTGACGGGATGCCGCAGATCCGTGGTGGTAGCTATTGTAACTCTCTGTCTCTCTTTTTCCTTTTTTTCCTCTTTCTCTCCTTTTCTCTTGCATACTTGTTGGTGGCCAAATAAAGTGTCTTGGCACTTGACACCGTTTTGAATCTTAATTCTGTTCCCAAGAATACCACAAACCTGGTCACAATAACACATCCAATTGAACATCACTCAGAAGTTAAGTCCAGCCACCCCTAGCCACCCAGAATTATCTGAGGTTGGTTAGAAAGCAAGGGGGCTCAACTTCTGCCAAATTGTGCAACCCGACAGTGGATCGTGACACATGTCACGTCTGCTTAAGTGTCTGGAACAAGTAACCACAATGGATTGTAAAAGCTGGATTAAAAAAATGCACCAAGGAAAGCTGCTTCTGAAAGTGTTGGCACTAACTGCTTGGAAATAAGAGGAAGCCAGGCATTGGTCAGGCATTGGAATAGGCTGCCCAGAGAGGTGGTTGAGTCATCATCCTTGGAGGTATTTAAAAGATGTGTAGACGTGGCACTTCAGGGCATGGTTTAGGAGACGTGGTAGTGTTTGGTTGACAGTTGGACTTGATGATCCTGGAGGTCTTTTCCAACATTTAGATGTGCCAAACAGGAAGGAGGCGCTGCTGGACTTGCTATTCACAAACTGAGAAAGCCTGCTTTGTAATATCTCCGTTAGTGATAGCCTTGGCTGCAGTGACCACAATATTGTGGAGTTCGGGATCCTGCAGAGTGTGCTGAAGGTCAGCTCTAAGACAAGGGTTCTGGATTTTAGAAGAGCAAACTTCAGTGCACTCAGGGCTCAACTGGGAGGGATTTGATGGGAGGCTTCCATGGAATACAAAGGAGCTAGTGAGAGCTGGGAATTCTTCAAGAACTCTCTATTGGAAGCACAAAGCCAATTTATCCCCTACAAAGGAAAAGGAAGTAAGCGGAGCAAGAGGCCCCCATGGCTCAACCATGACCTCCTGGGTCTACTCAAATCCAAAAGGGAAGCACACCGGAAATGGAGAAGTGGAGGATTATCCACCGAGAACTACAAGGTCATAGCCAGAGAGTGCAGAGACGCAGTCAGAAAAGCAAAAGCTCAATTTGAATTGAAACTGGCGGTAGACATAAAAAATAACAAGAAAGGGTTCTTCAGACATGTCAGCCATAAGGAGAATGTCGTGGTTTAGCCTCAGCCAGCAACCAAGCACCACACAGCTGCTCGCTCACTCCCCCCTGGTGGGACGGGGGAGAGAATTGGAAGAGTAAAAGTGAGGTAACTCATGGTTTGAGATAAAGACAGTTTAATAGGTAAAGCAAAAGCTGCGCACAGAAGCAAAGCAAAACAAGGAATTCATTTACCACTTCCCATGGGCAGGCAGGTGTTCAGCCGTCTCCAGGAAAGCAGGGCTCCATCACATGTAACGGTTACTTGGGAAGACAACTGCCGTCACTCCCAATGTCCCCCCTTCCTTCTTCTTCCCCAGCTTTATATACTGAGCATGATGTCATATGGTATGGAATATCCCGTTGGTCAGTTTGGGTCAGCTGTCCTGGCTGTGTCCCCTCCCAGTTTCTTGTGCAGCTGGCAGAGCACGGGGAGCTGAAAAAGTCCTTGACCAGTGTAAGCGCTACGTAGCAACAACTAAAACATCTCCACATTATCATCGCTGTTTCCAGCAAAACTCCAAAACATAGCCCCATACCAGCTACTACGAAGAAATTTAATTCTATCCCAGCTGAAACCAGGACAGTGAAAAAGAAGGAAAACATAGGCCCACTGTTAAACAGAAAAGGAGAATCAATCACCAATGATGCAGAAAAGGCAGAGATCCTCAACACCTTCTTCACCTCTGTCTTTACCAGCACTGTAGGGTCCCAGGCTTTGGGAACAAAATTGCCAATTGAACCAAACACTGACCTACCATTGGTGAAGGAAGAGTTAGTATATGAATTACTACAGGAGCTTGACCCCCACAAATCAATGGGCCCTGATGCCATCCATCTGAGGGTGTTGAGAGATCTTGCTGACATCATAGCAAGGCCGCTCTCCATAATCTTTGAGAAGTCATGGAGAACGGGGGATGTCCCAGAGGACTGGAGGAAGGCAAATGTTACCCCTATCTACAAGAAGGGCTCGAGGGAAGATCCAGGTAACTATAGGCCCATCAGCCTTACTTCAATCCCTGGAAAAGTTATGGAATGAATCCTCCTGGGGGCCATCACAAGTCAATCGAAGCACGTAATTGGGAAAAGCCAACATGGCTTCACTAAAGGCAGATTGTGCTTGACAAACCTGGTGGCCTTCTATGACAAAGTGACTTGCCTGGTTGACATGGGGCGGGTGGTGGACATTGTTTACCTGGACTTCTCCAAGGCCTTTGATACGGTCCCCCATAGTCTCCTCCTGGAGAAATTGATGTGTTATGGCCTAGACAAGTGGTCTGTGCAGTGGGTGGGGAACTGGCTGACAGGCTGCACCCAAAGGGTGGTGGTAAATAGCTCTTTCTCAAACCGGCAACCTGTCACTAGTGGAGTCCCCCAGGGATCGATATTGGGCCCAATGTTATTCAACATCTTCATAAGTGATCTGGATAACGGCATCAAGTGTAGCCTGATGAAGTTTGCTGATGACACCAAGTTGAGTGGGGAAGTAGACACTCCAGAAGGGAGAGCTGCTCTGCAGGGAGATTTGGATAGGCTGGAGGAGTGGGCCAGCAAGAACCTTATGAAGTTCAACAAGGAAAAGTGTAAGATCACGCCCCTGGGAAAACATAGTCTGGGAGTGCAGCACAGGCTGGGATCCACCTGGCTGGAGAGCATCTCTGTGGAAAGGGACCTGGGGGTCCCAGTGGACGTAAAGCTCAACATGAGTGAACAGTGTGCTGCTGCGGCCAAGAAGGCCAACAGGATGCTGGGTTGAATCAAAAAGGGCATCGCCAGCAGAGAGAAAGAAGTCATTATTCCACTCTACTCAGCGCTTGTCAGGCCACACCTGGAGTACTGTGTACAGTTCTGGTCCCCTCCATACAAAAAGGATGTGGACAGGCTGCAAGGGGTCCAGAGAAGGGCCACCAAGATGATCAGAGGACTGGGAAGCTGCCATATGAGGATAGGCTGGGAGAACTAGGTTTTTTCAGCCTTGAGAGAGGGAGGCTTAGAGGGGATCTCATCCCCATGTACCAGTACTTAAGGGGTAGCTACAAAGAAGATGGAGACTCCCTTTTTACATGGAGTCACATGTAGAGGACAAGGGGGAATGGACACAAGTTGCTTTTGGGGAGATTCCGATTGGATATCAGAGGGAAATTTTTCACAGTGAGGACAGTCAACCATTGGAATAATCTCCCCAGGGAAGTGGTTGACTCGGCCACGTTGGACACCTTCAAGAGTCATCTGGACAGGATGGTGGGCCATCTTGTTTAGACTCTGCTCTTCCTAGAAAGGTTGGACTAGATGATCCCTGAGGTCTCTTCCAACCTGTGATTCTGTGATTCTGTAATGATTCTGTGATGCTATGATTCTATGAAAGGTAACATGCTGGGTTGTTAGGCTTTATCAATTATTTGAAAACAACCTTAAGGACTGGGTGCTGAGGAATCAAAATATTTTTATTGCTATTTTTAAACACAAAGAGGCCTCTGTCTAGCTAGCAAAATAATTTCAAGCTTCCACTAAATGTGTTAGAAGGAGAAAATATCACTGAAGCCACTGATTACTGCCTGTATAGTAATGCTTAAGAGGTTATTTCAATAACACGCATGTTAAATTCATATTCTGTATTTGTTGTTGAAGAACTAGCAGTAACAATTGTGAGTTCTCTTGAAACTGGTCTCATACGTTCTTGGGGTCAGTTCTGTCTGTTGGCTCTCTTAATAGCTGAGTAGAACTGCTAATTATACAAACTTTTCAGGTTGCCAACAAAATGATCAATCCAGTTCACAGCACAAGTGGTCTGTGAGGCAGGCCAGGAACTTGAGAATTGTCATGCTGATCAGAGATTACCTGCAGGTTATAGTAAATCTCTTTTTATTAGAAAGGTGTAAAACCTCTTTGAACTCTTGTCTCTCTGAATAAAACCTCCAGCTTCAGTGGGGATGTCTGAGAGAGAAGGACTAGGAGAACTGGAGTGCCTGGGGACAAGATGTGATTCACCATATCACAATTGGGGTCAGCAAAGTCAGGTAAGAAAATGAAGGAGTAAGAAATGTCTGATACTTCAGGCATGCTGGCTGCCAACATTAACCAGAGCAGCCCTGCAAAAGTATTTAGTAATTTGCTTTGCTGGATTTGAGATCCAGTATTTTGCAGTGCTGGAAATTTGAGTGTTTAGTGCCTGAAGCAGGATGTTTTTGGAGGAAAGAAGAACCCCTGTACCCACTGAAGATGTTTGATGGGAGTTTTGTTATAATGACTATAATGAGGCTAAGATTTGATTGCACATCGTCTAGTTCCAAATTTCAGGGCTAATTCTTGGCTGCATTTTTTCTTGTTTGACCTTCTGAAGTCTAGAGGAGGCGGCTTTGGCTTTTTGCTATGTGTCAGCATTAATAAATATGGCCTCTCTAAAACTTCTTGTATTCTGAGTAGTTCAATAGAATATTTTAAGCAAAAGGAATTAGAAAACCACTGATATGCCTAAATCATTCTGTCATTAAAAAAATTAAATCTGTAGTTTGAGACCATTTTGGTGCATTTTGTTTAGCTTGAAAAATGACACTAAGAACTTCGTAGTACCTGATAGAGTTTGGGGAAAAAAAGGTCTAGGAAGACAGATTGCATTCCAGAAAACTGTGGAAACAATACATAATTAGCTTGTATTTAATAATTGTTTACAGCTAGGCATTGTCTTAGTTCCAAAACTTGCTTCTAAATTGTTAGCTTGCAGCATTGCCATATCTGATAGTGAAAAAAAAATATGGAGCTGAGCTTGATTTAGATTTGGTGTTTTATTGTGCTGTAATAGAGGAGATGCCTGTTCCTGAAATGTTGAAGCAAGAGGTTTTTTGAGGTCTTAAAAAACAAAACTGTAAGGGAGAGGTTAGAAGGAACCTGTGTGAATGAGTTATATTCACTGTTGACACTTGAAGAAACATCTGGGTTTTTTTCTTTCTAGTAGTCTTTTATAGCATTTATACTATATTCTGAAGTACTGTTCTGTTATTTGAAAATGACACCTTTACTATTTTATGGTAAAAATCTTTCACACTCAAATATTTTCAGCACCAGTGTTCTTTGTAGCGCACACCAAGGCAGGACAAAAGTAAGATGCACATGAGAATGCATAAGGTGACTTTATCTAGTGTATCGCCTCTTGAAGGTGGTAGATGACTCTCTGAAGGGTGATCAGAGGTGTTAGTACTTTCGCATTATGAGATTAAATTCAATATTATAGCTATATATGGATAAGTGGATGGCTAACTGCCCCTGAGAGGGCTCATCCCCTGCCTTGCGCTACCTCTGGAAGAAGAATGAGACAGTCTAGCAAGCTAACATAGAAAAGTTCTTGTGGGACTTGTTTCTGACCATTTAGTTTCCTGAACTAGCTCCCTGGAGGGATATCAGGTGAGCAGTACAGCCAGCACGAAGGCTGGCATAAAAGGACTGTATTACATATTGCTGTAGCAAAGACAGAGTGTTTCCTGTCTGAGAAAGATGAATGGCGTGGACAGTTACCAGTCAAGAGAGTGTCAGCTGGAAGTGGAGAGGTTTAAGCATGGCTTGTTGAGCTACAGCTTTGCAACACTGGAAATAGTGAGTTGCAGAGGTGTCTGATCAAAGATGCCAGAAATCTTGTCAGGATTGAAACAGATAGGCTTCCCAGTTTGTGCACCTGTTGTTGATAGAACTTGCATGCCCATCAAATGGGCAGCACTTAAATATAAAATTTTCATTAAAAGAGGAGGTTGCATCCCTATCTTATGTCAAAAGCTTGTGTCTGCTTCTGCATAGAAGAAACATGTTCCTCTATGCTTCTGCTGTTGAACAGAAAAATCTAATGGATGTATAAAACTAACTTCAAAGTAGATAAATCTTTAGACTGACTTTGGCTGGATTTGAAACAGGTTCAACAGGATCAACCAACTACTACGTTAATGTGTTGAATACAATAATACAGAAAAATTCTTGTGCTGGAAGATTAAAAGCTCATCTCCAAATAACTCTTCTGTATTCAGCATCAGGCAAAAGGGGGGGAAATATCCAAATTAAACAGTAACGTATTTCTCATCCAGAAAAGTTATTCCATGGTATTTTAGAGTATAAACACCATGAACTAATTTCTGGAATCATCACACAATCAAAATACAGGGCTATGTATGCATGTAACGCTATGCTTCTGGTCCCAAATCCAAATTTCAGTAAATCACAGGTTAAACTGAGGTGTGTATCTCTCTGAATTTATTTCCACTTGTTGAACTCCTGCTGTCCTTAAATCCCCTGTCTTCAACTGGGAATTCTGTGACAGCAAGAAGTGGATGAAAGTGGGAAGTCTGAGAACAGCGTGCAACTAAGCAGGCCTGGACACGTTGCTGGTCCTCTTCAGAAAGCTCAGTCTTGGCTAGTATAATTTGGCCTTTTGAAACTGAATCAAAAATGTTTTCTAGTACTCATAGGGTGAAAGGGATTTTGGTTGCCATATCTGGAAAACACCGGGATGAATTTACTGACTTCAGGTGCTAGTGCGAGATGGTGATAGTTTCCCTTTGAATGATAGATCCGTTATGGGGACTCTCAGTTGCTCCTATGCTATGTCATCCAAAAAAAAAACTTATGGCATTTGCTCCTGGCTAGCTGTCTCCCTTCAGGCAGTGACTTAAAGCAGTAGCTTTCGAAGATCTTGTAGCAAAAGCCTGCCACTTGCCTCAGTAAAGGAATTAACATCCTGACTCCTAGACCTGGGAGAAATTAGGAGCCTATATACTCTGAGTGTGGGCCAAGTGCTCTGTGATGCAAATCTAGGTTGTTCATCTGACAGGAGCCTCGTGGATTTTTGAGTGAAAAATGCTGCCTGGCATATCAAGTGGGCTGAACATCACTCAGGAATTACACTTCCACTTACTAGCTTGGCCAAACTTGTTTACAGTAGGCTGTTTACTGTAGTTCTCAAAAGCTGTACAACAGAAGTGCCCTGAAAAGTCCCTCTATAAGCCCTTTGCAAGTAAAGTTTTTCTTTGTCCTATCAGCAGAAAATGTTGTGTAAGAGAATACTCACACCTGCTGTATCTCCCATAATTATCCTGAACTCAGCGCTGGATTTTGTGTTCCTATTTTTAAAAGCCATCTCACTAAATAGATGTAGAGAATGTTCCCTTTGGAAGAGCAAGTGAACAGCAGTGCAGCATTAGGGAAGCACGGTGAACTTGGCATGCTTTGTATCAGCTGAGAGAGGGAAAGGAGGGAGATAAGAGAATTGAATAAATTAGCATTTTTTTGTGTGCAGAATACTGACTTGCAAATCTGGCAATGACAGAGACAGAAAAACTTTCTTTTTAAGTCTCTTTCATGTAGTACAAATCACCTGAGGGGTAGTTGGAATCTTTTCTAAAGGAATTTATCTTATCTTCCCTTTAAGATGGAATAGTTAACCAAAGGAAAATACCCTTGGCTTGCAAGCGTTTGAAATAAGTGTCTACAAAAACAGAGAGCAAAGCAGGGATATTGCAACCAGAATTGCATACCGATTGCCAGCTTTTGGGTCTGTTTATAGAAGCTGGCAACCTTGCATGAAAAAGAGCCAAGTAGTTGGTTACAGCTTTTGAGAAAGCAAAGAAAACAAAGAGAAGAAAAAGACAGAGAGAGCTCTTGTGTGGATATACTATGCATGACTAGACTGAAGTTTACAAACCTTGGGGCCACATCCTACCACTTCACATGGGTTATGCTCAGAACATAAGGGGAGGGCGGTGAAAAGTTGGCTGTCAGTCGTTTGCCTGCTGTTATCAGTCCTGGAGCCAGCTGGGGACTGCTTCAGTCTACGGCTCAATTTAGTACAGGCTTAGCTCAGTCAGTAGTTAAAGCACCTGCTGGCTGTCAAAGCAAGAAGGCCGTAGTAGCAAGGGCTGTGCTGTTACATGCAGGGAGATACTACATCTTATAGGAAAACACCTACAGTAAACCCATCCAACAGCTACTTTGCAATATCTAAGTGGCTCAGCACAGAACATGCATATTATCCGAGCAGCAGGATGAGTATGTTTGGGCAACGACAGGGGAAGAAGAGAGTTAAAACTTAGTGGTGTGTGACCCCCCCCCAGTCTTTTTTTAATGCATGTTCAGTAAGTAGAAATACTCTGCAGGGCTTGCCTGTGCTTAAACTTTCCTGGTTTAATTAAACTGATCATTTAAATCTGTGTTAATACCTGAGTGTGTGTGTGTATCATTTTGTACTTCTTTGTGTGAATTTTATGTGCCCCTGTAAACTACAGAGCAGATGTGTCTGGATTGGCAAATATTGCCAAATGTATTTGGAGAGTACCAGTTACGACAGCCAGCAACCAGTCTTTCACATTCTTTTACTTCAGTATGTGTGTAAATGTTCTGGTTTGGGAAGATGTACTGGTAGTTCATTTGGGATTATTTGACTGTAGAGGTTCGATTTGAAACTGTGTAAGTAGTAGGCAGTCTTATTCTCTGTCATGATCTTTGAGTTTTTCTTGATTTCACGTTTGGCCTTTGGGAACCAGGCACAGATACTAGACTGGAATTCCTGGGAGAAGGAATTGCTTGCTTACATTTATTTGACTTTCTGTAATCTGCGTGCATATAAAGCAAAGCAAACTAGTATATGTCATTGATTTCTCCTCCAGCATGAGACTGTTGGCAAAATTGCAGTTATTGGCTGCTGCTTGGCAAAATGTTGATAATTATGTCAGAACAGGACATGCACTCCCATTTATATATTAAAAAAAATTAAGAAAGGGGCAGCTATATTAAATGAAGTGGACTTTAAGAGAGAAAAGCTGTAATGAATCTAAATAAATGATGCAAAACTCCTCTAAAAGGATATTAACTTAAAAATATAAAAGGGCAGAAGTGTATCCTGTCTCAATGCTAAGATTTAAGAGTGTGAATTCATATAAGAACAAATGTTTAGACAGAGCTGGAAACTTCTAGTTGCAAGGAACAATCGCTTCTCATTGGGCAACGAAGCTGGTGAAGGGCCTGGAGCACAAGTGTTATGAGGAGCGGCTGAAGGAGCTGGGGTTGATTAGTCTGGAGAAGAGGAGGCTGAAGGGAGACCTTATCACTCTCTACCTGAAAGGAGGATGTAGTGAGTTGGGTGTTGGTCTCTTCTCCCAAGTTACTAGTGATAGGACAAGAGGAAATGGCCTCAAGTTGCATCAGGAGAGGCTTAGGCTGGGTATAAAAAAAAAGTCTTTACAAAAGAGTGGTCGGGCATTGGAACAGGCTGCCCAGAGGGGTGGTGGAGTCACCACCCCTGGGGGTGTTCAAAAAATGTGTAGATATGGCACTCCAGCACAGACTTCCTAAGAGGCCTGGTAGTGTTGAGTTGACAGTTGGACTTGATGATCCTAGAGGTCTTCTCCAACCTTAATGATTCTATGAATATTATCACTTGAGAATATAGATAACATGCAAAAGCACTCATCACTTGTGCATCTTTACAAAGGAGGTGCTTGTATATGCAACAATATGGGGGTTTTTTGCCTATATGTACTAATACATATTCATGTACCCAATGTTAACTAACAAAGTACGTAGTACTTTATACTTCAGTTACAAGATGGCAGACACACAGCAGGATGTGCTGCACCTAACAGTGTAGTAAGATATATGAAAGTGAGCTGAAGTAGAAAATTACTGCATCTGTGTACATGGGTGATATGAGCAGAATCATTTCAGTGCATAGATGAGGAATATACATCTTATCTAGATGAATGGGCTAATTTGGCTGGAGGCTATTATTTGTTTTTGCTTGTTGCATATTTGATAAGCATTTCAGGAGGGAAATTGAGAGGAAAGCAGCTGTGGAAGGTCTTTGTTTTCTGAAATGAACTAGACCTGGGTTAGTCTGCCACCACCAGCAAAAGTTATAACTTTTCTTGTGATTAAAGAAAATCACCAGTAAAGCTATGTTCCATGGGAGGTGTCAGCATATGGTGAAAAAGGCGCTGTTCACTGCTTTGGTAAGGAGCTCCACGTATTGCTTCCACACAAGGTAACCCTGTACCCAAGTTGTCTTGGTACATGCAGGACATGCAGCAGACCTTGGCCTGGGTCATGGCATGCAGAAAACAGCTGTTTTGCCTATAAATAAACAAAATCCTCATATGAGGCTTTTAACCACTTTTAGCCACTTTCTAGCTCAAATTGAATCCAATCCATAGCATTTAACTACTGCTTTAACAGTAGTAACAGGATTCACATTCTAATGTATGAAAGTCACACTGTGATCAGGTTTCAGTCTTATTGTATTGTATCATGTTATAGTGAAACCACTTGTGCAGGAGTTAAATCTGTCAGCCTTTCTGTTTCTAATACCCAGAGTGCCACAGGTTTATATCTTGCACAGAAAATAAACTCCAATGGATTTAGTCAAAAACATCTCCATGCACCAGTGCACCAGTATTTTGTTCTTTCATTCTCCTGTCAAATGCTTAAATTTTTAAAAAATAATTTAACAAAGGCTCTTACTGTGGGGAAAAATGCCTGTTTGATCTCTTGGACTGTTTGGTTTTCTTTTTTTTTGCTTTGATTTGGGTTGTTTGGAGCTTTTTCGCCCCCCCCCCCCCCCCCCTTTTCATGTGAATCCACAGAGAAGCAGCAGTAGGAATTCCACTGATCTTGTCAACTGGCTTAGTCCTTGGTGACAGCTTCTCAATCACCAGCTAGTTTGGGTTCTTCTGCTCAGCCCTTGGCCACTTGCACATACTATCACCAGGTAACTATGTGCAGTTGCAGTAACAATTAAGTAGTATGAATATTTGTCATACAGGGGCTACTGTGGCCATAAAGGGACAAAACCCGTTGGGCATGTGACCAGCATCCAGAAGTTCTAGTACGTATTTAATGGACATAAATCCATAATTTAATTAGCCCCAAAATAAAAGGCTTGCATTTTTCGTTACACTCAAGTCTAATCACTCATTATCAGACAGATAGCAGCCCACACTTGGCTGTACTCATGTTAGAGGAAAACCAGCAGTTTTCCTTGGAACAAAAGCAGGAGCTGTGAATTGCAATGGTATTTGCTCAACTCCAATCCAGCTCTGTACCAGCCCTGCTGGACCTGAGCAAGCCGGGGCAAGAACAGAGCCAGCAAAATTACTGATATAGTGTTACATCTGCCCAATGTGAGAACAGGCCGACACTCCCTTTTCCCTGCAGTGCAGAGCAGTTTCTACAGCCCTGGGATTGCAGTGACTGCTGTTGGAGAGAGATGGGCAGTAGCCAGATCCTAGCACCAGCTATCGTCTTCCTTAAACACTTCTGGCTTCCTTTTAAGGGACTGGCTTGTGGCCACAGTTTGAGTTTATGTCATCTCATCTCCCGATTGCTTGGGCTGGAGGGAGGGGAGAAGCTTTTAACTCTAAGCATTTCTGTCCCTTTTCCTGAGTGGCAGCTGGAGCAATTGGAGACTAAGGAGAGCACAGCTCCTTTTAAAGGAGCCTGTTACCCAGTTTTGGAGGTAAGGTACAACTCCATTCTTCAGAGGAGCTCTGGTACCCTTCAGTCTTTCTCTCTCTGTCTTCACTCTAAAGTGTAAATGTCCCATCTTCTGAACAGGACTGCAAATCCCAAAAATAAAAGGGAAAATGTTTGAATTATGTTTAATAGGCCTTGGCATCATTGTATTTGCTTTGTGGTTTCTGAGATTTGGCATTCACTTGGAGGAAAATTTTGGGGCCATAATCCAATTCTTCCTCTCTGTTTTAAAAGATAATCCACAGTTGATGTTTTCCGCAATTAAAAAAAAACAACAACAACAAACAAAAACACTGCCCCCAAAAACCCCACAACCAACATAAAACAACACCAATCCCCACCCCAAAAAAAACCCCAACCAAAAAACCCAAACCCAACCCAATCAAAAAAACACCAATCAAAATACAAAACACCAAAATAAGTAAGTTAACCATAGTGGCTGTTCACTTAACCAAGTTGGCAGTGACAGACATGTAGCAGCCTCTCTGGCTACCCCTGTTGCAGGAGCAGCAGGCATGTCTGAGTCCCATACAACTCACACAGGCAACTCTAGCCAGGTTTTAGGTCTGAATTTTACTCTAGTACCTTCAAAAAGTTTCTTTAAGCTTTTTTTCCCCAGTTTAGCCAATCAACTAGTTCTCAGAAAGCAGCCTACATGCTCGCAGGCCTGTCTTCAGGGGTGTGATTTCTAGTTGTTAACAGAGTATTTAGTCTGTTATTTTTCTGACAAAAGACACTTACCCACCCCACCCCCCATATGACCTCTCTGTCTGAGGTGTTAATGGAAGTACTTTTCTGATTACAGTTTTTCTGCATTGATTAAAAGGGTTTTTCAAATAGTATAATCTCCTTCCAGTAAGGAGAGTACAAAATGGGCCAAATTCCTCACAGTGCATTTTGTCATGGGGAGGGGGAATTGCTTCTTTGCAGCTGGGTCCAGCCAGACTTCTCTCTGGTACAGGTTTCTTGAGCAGACCCTCTGCTGAGGCCAGCAGCTGTTGCCTTTCTTGTTTGTTAGTGAGAGGATATTAAATGTTTTCCCTGCTGGTCCCTGAACAGAATATATGCATAGTCAAACAGTTAGTAACTGAGGATTGTAGCTAAGGGGGTGAAAGGATGCTCTATTGATAAGGGTAATAGGCATCTGCAGGCTTCCAGGGAAACTTGCCAAAACCTTGTTCTATTAACTGCAGGGATTATCTAGAAATCAATAATGAAGGCGGTAACTAGGGGAAGGAAAAATACCTCTTAGAGGGAAGCCAAATTCTGTAAGTGCTCTATGAGAGCAATCATGGTAGAATTTAGTGTAATTGTAAAGTAAATCAGATTGAGGAAAATTGTTTTAAAAGGGACCCTTAGCTGGCAATACGGGCCATATGTTCTTTCTTATCTCTGCAGAAATATCCTACTTTTTTAACATATTGACTTATGTGAGTAGCTGTCACTGTCTTGATTTTTAGCGTCTACAAATATATTTGTAGCAAAAAGAATAAATTGCTTGAAATGAGTATGCTATATCAATCTTTGGTTTTAACCTTGTTTCACCTCTACTAGTCTGTAGTGTCTGTCATCTTATTAATCTGTAACATACAGGAATGTTGAGATAAATTTCCTGAAGTCAGTGGAACTCTATGCTTTTGTGCCAGAAGTGATTTTTGGCTCATCGTCTGTTGCTCTGTGCTCTTCCTAGCAGATGGTCTGTAGTAATGATGTAATCTCTTCTCACAGCACTTCAGAGTGCTAGTTTGGTTTGTGTGTGTGTGTGTGCTAACACTTTATCGTTCCAGAGAAGCAGTGATTACTATTAATACTGAAATCTTATTTTGTATGCAATGGTGTTTAAATCGGGAATATCAGCTGTTGAACAGAACTCTTCATTATGTTATTTAATACTGCCTATAAAATTAAATCTGGGTAGGACTTCAGAAACATTGATTTCTATTTAATTTCTAGGGGCAGGATTTTAACTGAACTTATTTCATTGTAGTGTCTAGGAACACTGGCCTTCAAGTTCCCATGTGTTTAGGTTCAATACATGAAAAATATAGGAAATAATTCTACCTCCTAATAACTGGTGACCTGTAAGGCATATTTGTAGCATTTTAAATGCCTGCTTCCATGGAATAAATGGGAGTGTTAGCCTCATAGCTGCTTTGTAGGAGGTTAGACTATATGTTTTGAGGGTGTGGAAATTAGGAGCCTACATGCTGTTAAAAATTTGTCAATCTCACTTAGAAAGGACAGGGAATTTTGTTAAGCTTTTTCTTTTGTTTTATTTCTGACTCTTTTCTTAAACAGTGTGTGTTATTGGGCAACTCTGTATCAAATCTGAAAAAATTTAGCAACTAGAAGTTTGAATACAAACTGCAGCCTTCTAGCTCTGGAGTCTTCCCAAGCCTGTGCCATTAGCACTCTTTCTTTCCTTTTTCTTTTTCTTCTCTCTCTCCACTCTTTATTTCAAAGGTTATTAAACAAAATCGATTTCAGCTTTCCCTTGACCTAATGCTTTCCATTTTGTTTCTTCCCTGGCTTGCTGTGTTCCGTCTTACAGTAATATCTCCATTTTAACTAACTCCTCACATGAAGTGCTCTTCTGTAGTCCAGACTGATAAGGAAAGTGACTCTTCTAAATATAGGTAATAAAGTAGATCTAATCTAAGGCAAATGCCAGGTTAGTGGAGAACTGGTTTTTACAAATCTGTGTTGCATTATATCTCGTTTTTCCTAGTAAACTGTATCTTTGTTTTAAAAACATGGAGATATATCTTTAAACTTTGCATGTCATCAAGGCTAGGTTAACCAAGCACAGTGGGCTGTCATGTTTTCCTTCACTTCTTAAATACAGATGCAATACTTGCAACTCTCATCACATGATACTGGCCCCAAATTATTTTCTACAGTTTACTGCCAGACCTGTAATCTCATACAGCAGTTCTTCTAGAAGTCTGGGATGGAGATTTCCCAGCACTTCCATTTAAAAGCATAAAGATCTTTAGATTTTGCTTCTACCTGGGAAGTGGTAATCTCTATCTGATCCCACTCTCCTGAACCACTCTGGCCTTTGTCCCAGGTACCACCATTTTCAGCATAGATAGTCATGTGGGTTTTCAAGGTTTTATCTTAATTTTGAAACCTATTTGTCTTTATTTTCATTGTTTATCTTTGATCTCTACCTACCTTTATTTCCCCCACCCTGGTTTCAATTCTACTTTCCTTGAGCTGGTCTATTAAAAGTGCAAAGAACTTATTCCTATCTTCTTGCAAAGTATACTTTGCAAGGTCTAACCCATCTTTACTACTAGAAAGTCTTTTATTATCATCATACTTCCTTATCACTTTAAAAAGCAACCTAAACTGACCACTTTATTGCCAGTATGTCTTTCTGCCTTCCGAAGATGAATATTTATTATTTTCAACATGGTTATTGATTCTGTTTGGTCCAGACACTTCTCCTACATTTTTATTTTCTTTTTGTTGAGGAGGCAAGCTTGAGACAGTTAGGAATTTTTATTCAAGGAGATTCCAAGCTTTCCACTTCTGACTGCATTGTTTTTTCTTTTGATTGAAGAACTATACACATTATATCCTTTGTTTTATCTATTCAGATTCCTTAACTTCACATTTGAGGCCTAAATTTCACATAGGTCTTTGAAGTCAGACCAGACCACTGGAAAGAAAATTACTAATGCAGTTTTACAAGCATGGACTTGTACCCTCAGTGTTTGATGTAGGATACTGCTGGCCTAAAGGACCCTTTAAAAAAATATATTAAAAGACGACTTAAAAATGCATATTTCTTTACTGAAAACCATATTGCAATAGGAAGACCTGCAGGTATGTTTTGAATCTGGACTTTGGCATTTTCCTAATAGCAGGAATTTTGATAAAACACTAAAGCATTAAGCAGTACTGTTCCTATTAAAAGGTACTGTTCTTAATTAATTTTCTTTTTTACCTGGGAGGAATTAGTCACAATGTAGGATTTTTCTGAATTAGAAGGTAAAAACACTGATAAAATCAGTTTGGGATCATAGATAAGTCCTTGTGAAAATACATTATACTTTGCCTATAAGGTTTATTTTGTAATAAGAATGGAGCTTTTTCTGCCTTAATTGCTTAGATGGTAAACTCTTGGGAACTATTTTTACACTACGAAGTTCCTAGCACAGCTTCAGGCTCAGTGGTCATGAAGTACTTCTGCTATGTAGATGCAATTCATCATGATAATTTTGTCATATGCAAACCTTTCCCATACAGCAATGATAATTTGGATTGAGATTCCAGAAACATCACTTGGCATCTTTTCTGAACAGAGGTAAACAGGAGCGCAGTCCTGCTCAGGGTACTCTCAGGAGCAGTCCCACAGAGATACAAGACCTTTTGGGCTATCTTATTTAAGGAAGCAGAACTTGGTTCTTGGATGATGATCCACTGAAGATCATGGCAAAACACTAGTTTTCTTCTCTGCAGAAGTGCTCCTTTCCTTGTGCTAGCTAATATTTTCTAGTAAGTGCTGTAGAAATAATAATTTATACTTCTCTACTTTAGCATTTGCAACTCCGAAATGGTTTCCCGAATGTGCTAATACAGTCTTGCTCTGTATTCCCTGAAATGATGCTGAACAGTCTTTGTCAGTATCAAAACTTACACACTTTTTCTTTTTTTTCAGCTCTCCTGGAAACTGCTTTTTAGCACTTTTTTTGAGTACAGAGCTATGTCTGTGAAGTGAGATGGATCAAAAATCAAACTATAAAGTCTTCCCTTATTAAGATAATGCTTGTCAGGTATAATGTAGATATTTTCTTCCTGTTCCTGGCAAAGTTTTAGCAGCAGACTGTGAAACTCATATACGTGTGGTAGATATGTGGCTTTTCCAGGTGAGTTCACCCAACTTCTGCAGAATCTAAAATATTCTCTTTTCTAATGAGTAGATCTAAATGAATAGGTTTGAATACTCCCAACTTTCTCTAAGCCCTACTGCTTTTATTTCTAATTGCAAAATACCACAAGTGAAAAGTGAGTTAGGTATGCATTTCTCATGCATATAAATGTAGGCAGTATGCAAGCATATGATGTAGTTTCTTCCTGGGTCTGCAAAAGGGCAGCCTTAGAGCCTCTGCTGTTCATTAGAGCTTTCACATGATGCCACACAGTTAAAGCTACTTTTTTTTTTCTTTGTATTAAGCATAGGCAGCTGCAAAGATGGCAAAAATCAGAGCCTTCTTACCCTGCTTCATGGGAAATTATCCATTCTAGCAGAGTTTGATGTTTATGACACAACTACTAACTCACTGTTGATTTAAAAAATTGATAGAACCACTAGGAAGGCAAAAAACAGTGTGCCAGAGGACTCCTAGCATCCATCCTTTTCTGTATAGCTGCGTGGAGTTTGGTCTCTCACCTAAGTGCTGTTTTAAGACAACGCATTTTCCCAATGTCATCTCTTAATTGGCCCATAGCTACTAAGTAATAGCTTGCCATTTAAGGGTTTGGAGATGAGAGAAAGATTATTTTAATTGCATAATGTTGAACAGGGTATAACATGCTGTCCTTCCCCTGTATGTTGCAAGAAGTGTGACTAGATTGAAGACAGAAACGGGAAGGTTTCTCATCCTGGGTTGGAGCCTGAATGTTAAATATATCAGTTAAAGCCCTTAAATGGTGATTTATAGTGTTGCAAAACGCTGATGCAATGCTGTGGTGTTACTCTAGCAACTCTGATTCTGATAATCCTGTGACAGCATACGTGGAAATAATACTGGGCTACTTTTTATTTAGGTTAAATTCTGTAGGAGACATGAAGCTTTCTGGAAAAAAAAAACTTCCTGTCTAATGAGTAATACTTTTGTAGTGTCACTTGATCTGTAGAATGTGGCCAGTTCTACAGACAGATGCTTTCATGAGGCTGTCTTTTAATTTGTAACTGAAAGTTATTTATGAAGAAAGTATTTTACTGACTTTAGCAATAGAAAATCACCTCTGTGGAAAGCATAAATTATGGTTCCGTGAGACATATTGGATTTTATTATTACTGTTATTCTGATGAAAATCTTTATTGAACTTCTGCTATTTCTGTTTTAATCGAAGACAAATGTGCACTTTCTGCTCAGAAGAATCCAAGGCAAAAAAAAGGGTTACTTGAAAATCCAAATGAAAGAAAGGTAAAGCCAAAGGTTTTGCCATTAGACTAATTGTAATCGAATTATGGTTGGTAAATACCCTTTTTGTTCTTCCAAAAAATAGCAAGCAGGGACGCGTGCTGACATGCTGCTTGTGCTACATTTGAAGAGTGTAATTCTGTTCATTTCAAACTGCTATTTCTGACTTTTACTGGTACAAACTGAGATTTATAAAAGCTCCATAAGACCGAGGTAAATCTGAGGCTGTTTGTCAGTCATGAAGAAAAAGACGGTATAAAAAATATCAACTCAATTCTGTTTGTGCATCTTAATTTTATTTTGTTTTGATTCTATGGGTCATCTTCATCTATTACAAAAATCCTAGTGTTCCCCTCATCTTATTTTCAAAAATATTAAGAGATATTTTTGCTTTTTGCCTTTATACTTGTCATCTGATATGGAAGATGGTGATTTTTCTGGAAACAAGAATGGTTGGTAGAAGGACTAGCAGGCAGAGAAGGGAGCAGGAAAGAGGGAGGCCTGGACTTTAAACTCTATTTTCTGTGCAAACTAGTTTAGGGAACCTTTGGCCATGTTCTCTAATGCTTTTTGCATTATATAGGCATTTGCACTTATGTGGCTATAAGTAATGTCCAGTCATAAGTGAGGCATTTTGAACATTTTTGTTGCCTAGAGGGAGGAATTCACTCCCTGCCTTGTGGACTTTTTTCACCCATTAGACCATAACATAATTATATATCTCTTTTTTTTTTTCTTTTCCAATAATTCTGAAGGGTACTTATAGTGCAATGGTCCAGGCATCATGTCAAGGACATGCTGAAATGAGTGAAGTTGCACCCACACTTATTTCTTGGGTGCAACTACTTCTTCAGATATTACTGAAAGATTAGGAAGGCTGGAGATGTGTCTTCATAAGCATATAGGTGATTTCAGACTACAAGCCTTCTAAATGCTTTAAAACTTTGTCCCTGACCTTTGTTCCCAATTAAACAATGGAATTGATGTATAGATTCACAATCTGTACACCGCAGAAGCCATGCAGCTTCTAAGTCTGTTTCCCTATATATAAAAGGAAAAAAGATTGTTGTTTTTTCTCTGTTACTCTGTGAATGCTTCTTTAGAGAAAAAGGTTTACTACCTAGGTGAATATCCGTAAAAGTCGGAGTTTAGAAGCTTTATTTTTGGTAGTACTAGAGAGAGTAAACTGGAAAACAAATCCAAGTTAATTGCCCACTTCAAAGATCCCCTTTTAAGGGCCCACAGCTGAAGCACTTCAAGGTTCAGACTGTCCCAATTGCAAAGATGATAGAAGGATCCAGAACAAGTATGAGAAATTGGTTTTACGTCCAAAAAGAGGCAAAGAGGCCTTGAAGAAAAGCATTGTGGAACTAAAAGCTGAACTGAAACATGCAAGCACGTGGCACCTCCAGACCAAAAGAATGAAGAGATCTGCTTTCCTAAGGTAAGTCTTGTGCCTTTCAGCTGTAGAGGATTATGCCTTTTCTTATTAATTTCCTGTGCTGCTTGTCAGTGTACATTAGAGTGTGTTTCATGATGGAGGGAATTCTACATAGAAATGGCTATATTCCATTCTGTATGGAATTTGTCCCTTCTATATGGAGTTATTCCCTCTGTATGGAGTTATGACTAGTTCCTATGACAACCACATATTTTCTAATTATTTTTGAGACAAGGTAAAGGGATACAAACCTATAGTATTGATAGTATGGATCATTTCTGATACGTACTTTGGTTTGCTTTTTAATGGCCATTCTCAAAGAATTAAACACAGCTGTTTGTCAATGTTTTCACTTCTTGATGACATTAGTGTTAACAAAAGATTCATAGTTCATTTTTGTTTGGCCTGCTGACAGAACTTGACTACTTGGAGTAATACCACTAAGTTTGTCTCATGCTGTAATTCCCATCTTAATAAAACATTTTTCAAGGAAGAGGTGAAATACTGAGTTAGATGTTCCTTTGTGGAATGATTGTGTGCTTTTACACTGTTAAAAAAATATCCATAACACCAAGTAAGTCGTTCAGTCCAGCTGGTGCCTGCTTTGTTTGAATTTTTTAAAAAGAGAAAAATAAGTGGATAACGTAAAGCTTAAGCATTTTTTTTCTGCACTGCCACCTTCCTTCCACATTCTTGTCCTTGTGCCCTGTGTCAGAAGTGGGGCCTTCTGCTCACTCTTTGCTGTCACTGCTATCAGCAGATTGCCACCTGCTGGATGCCCTCCACGCTGTCCTTGGTCTATTATTGCAGGCTTTACCTGCATCTTCTTTAGCAGGTGTGGCAAACTGGAGAGGGGAACTCTCATTGTGACAACCTCATGTTTGCTCTGCCTATGTTTCAAGGGTTTTACTTTGAACTAGCTCTTCTATAGTCCTTGGGACCAGCCACCCGTGGGTGGCTGGGATGTATCTTTTGGTCGATTTAATCTGAAAGGCATCCGATTTGTGTTTTCCCAGACTACTTGGTGATACGAACCACAGTGCAAGATGCATGGAGAATTGGAAGATTTGCATCAAGCTCACCCTGCGTCCAAGCTGAGATGGTGATATAGAAGTACCCTTTGATTTGTTTCACCTCTGTTACATGCTTCAAAAACTTCAAAGTCAGTTTAGTTCTACTGAGGCATGCCTGCTCACCATCATTCAGTGGATGGCCTGCAAGTATGGAACAGGCTTTGGCAGGAGAGCCTGTGCCGCCAGCATGTTACAGGCCTGTCTCGTGAAGGCTGTTCTGATCTCTGAAGGCAGCCAGTCTTCCAGCCCAGTGAGACTCTGCTAACACTGCCAGAGAGATGTGATGCAGACAATCCTGCCTGTGAATACGTCTGTTCTTGCCTCACTGCCTGTCCTGGGCAAAAGCTGGATTTCTGGGAGACAGTGAAAATTGCCCCATCTCTCTTCTAGAATGTCCTAGTTAGTACTTCTGCATGTATGAGGCCTTTCTGCCCAGTAATCTGAGTATTAGAAATGTGGAGGTATATTATTTGCACTTTATGGATAGAGAAGGCAGAAAGCCACTGTCCTGCCACCCACCAGTGTGTCAGAAAGAGAAGACTGAATCCTGTTTTCCTGCTCAATAGATCCTGTGAGAGAGTAACCTCTATGCTGACTACCTTAAGCTTTGCACACCAGCCACCTGCTCGTTATACAGGGAATTCATAACTCTTTGATATGCCTATTCTTTTCCACATAGCTGTTAGATGCACTCTTAAGAAGGAAAGAACAGAAGTGGATAACATTTAAAACCCTGGACACTCTTAATGTCTGGCAGTTAGACAATATTAATTATACATGTATCTGTGTATTTAGAAACTCAGTAACACTTATTTCTCAATGATTCAGAAGAACAGCTTGTTCTGTCAAAGGCGTTTTCTAACTATAGACAGGTATCAATTCCTTTATTGACTGAATTGATTCCTTCCTCTGCTAATGTGTCTACTATCCTGCACCTCCTTGTAAGGTGACTCTGACAATAACTTTATATCTTTGATAGAGGGGTTGAAGAAAACTGTTTTGTTCACGATGCTGTCAATGTACAGCCACTGCACATCGGTGCTTTGAAACAACCAGTTCTTTTCATCATCCTAAAAATTCCCTGGTATCTGTTCACTTAAATAGCATACCACTCCATATTATACTTTTTCCATGGGCCAAATACATTGAGAACGAAGGCAGTCTGTCTTGGATATTCACCGATGTTATTTCTGATGAGCCTGGAGTTCTTTGTGGTGACCCACACACTAGAATGAACTCCAGGCTCTCCTTGTCTAGGAAGCATTTGTCAGAACTGATAATGCCTTTAACCAGCTGGGAGGAATTCAAGTGCAGGTGAACTCGAGCCTTTACGTTGCTGTTGCTCCTTAGGGGAGTGGTTTGAGCAGGTGTAAAGTTAGTCTTGGCTTTTTAAACATAGCCTTACAACTTTTTTTTTATTTCAAAGGAATCAGAGGTTTGGAGATACTTTTAAATCATCACGGCACAAAGATCCAGCATCATATTCTTCAGATGATACAGGAAATGAGTATATTTCTCGGCCAGAGTATTCCCCTACAGTGCTGGGAAAATAGGGAAGTTGGGAAGGAATCCTAATGGAGAGACAGCAAGAGAGCTAGTGAAAAGCTACAGCCTCCAGTGGCCTGCAGTTGAGAGATGTAGAGGACCCTGGGCATTTAACTTTCCTGCTTATCTGGAGAAAGATAGGTCTCTCTTGTATTCTGCACAGCTGGAAAAGAGGGGAAGCGCTCAGCCTTATGGCATGATGGATGCTGTGTCTTCCAACAGCTTCCTTCGTCAGAATGTGATTAGCATTGGACTTGGACAGATCCAGGAATGGGGAAACATTATTTCGTTAATATTAATGGACTTACTAAAGAAGAGTTCTACATGTTGACAAGATAATGCACAGCTTTAGCCAATTCCTAGAGCTGGACAGGATTCTGGTGACCTGTGGAAAATGCCAAGCCATAACATTTATTTTAATTGTTTAAAATGATGCCTGAGGGAGATGTTGGTGAAATTCTGGTCCCTGTTTTATTCGAAGCACCTACTTCCCTTATTAGGACCTGGCCTTCCACCTCACTTTTTCAAACAAGTGCTCAGACTCTTGAGGCTGAGCAGAAACCATTTAAGCTGTTGCTCAAAATGAGCATGGAGCACACTGTGTCTTTTCCCCCTACCCAGGGCAGCTTGCTACTTAAAATGGAGGAGTCAAGAGCCTGTTTGGAAGGACTTCAGTATGGAGAGGTGAAGCAAACCCAGAGGATCAACATGAAGTACAGCAAGCTGTTGAAATAAAAGAGTTAAAAACCAAGCTCAAAAGAACAAAGAAAGGGAAAAAAGAAAACTCTTGATTCTGGAAAATGAGAAGGTGCTTATCAAAGGAAATGTGGATGTGTTGATATATGTACGTCAGTGTGCAGCAGTTTTCTTTCCAGTTCCTATGCTTACCCTGAAGTGTTTCAACTTTTGAAATACATAAAACAAAGGTGGCTTGTTGCTTGTTTCCTGTATTGGGAGAGATAAAAAAAAAGAGGGGGCAGGTTTTGTGCCATTGACGTTGCAGGGGGCACAGGGTTTCCCTTAATGTCCATTGGTAATGACCAGAGAGAGAAACAGCTTTTTAGCTTTGTACAGTGAAAAATAACTAATGTGATCTCTTGGCACTCCCGTTACAAAAGAAGCATATAACCTCAATGTGAACTTTGTGTTTGCTACAGCGTAAAGAGAAATACTGTATTATTCTTGGTAGTGGAGATGTATTCTTCCTGGCAAAACACTGGGGGAAGCAGTTAAGACATCTTAACACTTCCATGCTCTCCAGGGCTGTGAGTTTGCAGATTATAACAGTGCTTTGTGACTACGGGGAGTGGGATAAAATTTTCTTCTAGCAAGTCATATCCTGAGAACTGAATTCTTGCAGTTCCTTTAAAGTCAAAGGCAAGGGTCTTGCTGGGATTAAAAGTGCCTGGAAAAGTACTGCTGAGTGCTTTTCTGCCACATAGCCCTCTTATCAAGCTAGGATCTGGGCCTGATCAGCAGTTGGACACTGAACCTGCCCTATTGCAAAATGGATGACTTTATCTAGAGAGTTGAGATGTTCCAGCAAGTCACCTTCACTTTCATAACCTGCAGAGTTCTCCAGTGCTACAGGTATGATCAGAGTTGTGCTCTAGGAAAACATAACCCCTGAAACAGCTATGTTAATCTCTAGCAAGTCCCTTGAAATCTGCAATGCTGTCCCAGACATACAGTGCAAAGCACAAATTGCTGTAGTACATTTGTACCAGTGTTTCCTGAATCTACGTGCAGTGAGTTATGGCCTAAAATGAACTATTGTTACAACAAAGACAAAAGACACTGGGGCAAAAATCATGTATTTCCTTTGGAAAGAAAAGAGTTCTATTTTTAATTATTTTTTTCCTTAATCTTTCTATTTCATTCTACCAGTGTTTATAGTACAGAGTACAATATTACTTGTTATGATTGTTCTTTGTGTGACTGGAACATAAGTGGACATTCTGCAGGAAAATGTCTGGGATACAGAATCCAAAGAGCTTGTGCAGCAGGAAGTTCTAAAAAAACTCACAAAGTTCCCTCCCACCCACCCCCAAAAAAACCTGTACAAAACAAACAAACAAAAACCATAGAAGACTGCCATAGTTCCTGTGTGGAAAATTATTATATCCTTTCGAATGTAGCTTTTGTATCTATTCTGTGAGGATTCTTTTTAAAAAGGGATACTTTCTTTTTGGAAGATCAGAATTGAGGGTATTGATTTTGATTGCTAAAACAAAGTCTTCCATTAGCCATGTTTTTGCTTTTTTTGGTGTTGAATGGTCAGCATTCTGTTTGTCAATTCTGCTCTTCTGTACAGCCAGTGGACCCAAACAGACCTCTGTGACTGCAGACCATCCTAGTCTTCAGGGAGGCTTTCACACACATATTAGGCTGGTATTACTGCTGAAAGAGGTTGTTTTATTTCCTCTTTGCTATTATTCTTATTTCTCCCTTGTGATGGCACAAGAGCCATGGCTTGCAAGGGAACAGATCAGGAAATTAAACTGAATGAAAATCTGAAGAAATTTAAAAGAATTAAACTGAATTGAGGAGTGGGGGGCAACAGAAAATTTCTTATTCTCCATTGACCTCCTTTCCCCACCTTTCTGGGGAGTGAGGCTGCGTTTTGGGAGGGGTTGTCGTCTCATCGCTAAATTTCAAATGGTTTTAACCAGTGCTAGAGGGGAGGCTGGACTGTTTTCTTGCACCTCAAAAATAACTTCATCCAAGGCTTTGTGGCAGGACAATGTGAGGAGGCTGCAGTACTGCTATAGATGAGATTATGTACTGTAGATGTTGTAGAAAGAGAAATATTGTCTGTTCAGCCTCTTTTGTGGGTACTAAGGCTGCATCCAGATGAGGGATTCCAGGGGCACACTGGTATAGCACAGTGTACTATGTGGCTACTGGCGAAATTGCATTTTGCACTAGTCTAGTAAAAAACCCCAAAAAGTTATAACCAAGTATGTCTCCCAGCAACACAGTATTGCTGGTGAAAAAGTTGTTTCTGCGTGCATAGTCCTATTTTGGCCCGTGCCTCCCAGCTGAGCTATGTATAAGGGAGAACTGTGTAATGAACACTGAAGGTGCGATTTTCAAAATGACTGTAAAAATATCTATGCTAGGCTTACATCAGAAGTCTGGGAAAAATAATAGTCAGATCCCTCAGTATATTTGAGAAGTGATTTTTGAACAGTAAAGAAGTAATACGCACACACTTGGGATGTCCTTGGGTATTACAGCTGACACAAATTAACAGCTCATCTTGTTTACCTCCCCTGCTGTTACTAGCAGTCATCTGATCTTCCCTCCCCTTGTGCTTGCACTGATGCTCACCGAAATGGCTGGAAAGGGCTTTTGTAGTGGCATGGAGTGTTCTGCTGAGATTATTTCTACTATTTTAGCAAGTTGAATAGGCTTACTGGGTGCTCAGAAGTACTTTTTGATCTGGACTTTACAAGCCTTGGACCCTGTTCGATAGTAAGTGGCCAGGAGAGAGGGAGGGGACTGCTCCCTTTTACCTGAAGTAAACTTTTTCAAACTGTTCTGTGAAACCATAGGTTGGTTAATAAAAAAAATTTTACAAGTACTTTATCAAGTATGTCATGCTGCCTCAGCCCTTTCATTCTCATTTATGGCAAGTGAATGGTATCCACAGACATGTATGCACAAATAATTTATCAAGTTATGATCATTTCCATGATTTTACAGGGTGCCTGCCTGAAGGAAATATCAGAGCTGAAGGACTGCATTGTAATGGGTAATGTATGAAAGGGGTGCTTGTGATGATGAGTTAGGTTGGAACACAATTTAAGCAGAAAAGGGAAACATATTTTCAGCATCTCTGTGCTGTTTAGATACTGTGTTTTACTGAAGTTTTGATAAAACTATTAGTAAAAAATTTAAAAATAATTATCTTACCACATCATGGAAACTACTTGGTTTCCTGCAAGGTGATTTACGAATGTAGATGAAAAATTATTCTGTGCAGTTTCTTTGGATTGTTTTGTGGTCCCTTTTGAGAAACCACTAGGAATTTCACTTAGAGGTTACCTACAGGTTAATTGCCATGAAGACACACTTCGCTCTTTTTTCCTAATACTTGGCCCTTCCAGAATTTCTTTTGCCTGAGGAGTTCAAAGCTTTTTGCAGGTATGGTAGGAGTTCTCTGTGTCAAGACAGAGGCCTTGTGAGAATGATGTGGGAAGTGCTCTGAAGGCTGCATGCTGAAAGGCCCTTGGTTTACATGGACATTCCCACTTGGGTTTCCTGACCCTTCAGCTGCCAGCCACAGCAGGGGACAGAAATTTCTTTGGAATACAGCAACTCTGTCCTGGAGAGAGGAGTTATGCAGGTATTTGTTTCACAGAAACATCTTCCAGAGTGGATTTTCTTTTAATTTAGTGTTAAATTGAGTACGTTTCACAGGTAAATAGTGCTGAGCTCAGCTGTGTGACCTAAAATAGAGTTTGGCCTGCATTTTAGAGTTGCTGGTTCTGCATTAGGGTGAGTGGGACAGATTGTAGACTTCAGTATTGTACCGTCTGTAAGGGGTCTAAAAGAGAACTAGCTGTTGAATAAAACTGAGCAACTTTTTCGTAGGTACTCTTTATACCAAGTTGAGTATTACCCAGTATATGGTGATTATTGGCTTCTGAAAGAAGCAGTGCAACTTGGCTGCTTCTGTTTTAAACCATTTCATTATTTTACACATGCACTTACATTATCCAGTGAAGAATGGGTGTACGCAATAGCTTGAACTATTACAACCAATTAGAAAAGTCTAGATACTCCTTTCAGAAGCTGCTCAGCCCCATGACTGAAGTTGCATGGCTGGTTTGAAGCTGAAGACTATTTCTGTGCAGCATTGACCTGCCTTTCAGTGGGAAAGGGAAGAAAGGGAGCTGTGTGAACAGGAAGTACTGCATGCTACAAGGGTAGCCTGCTAGTTCTCAGGGTTAGAAACAAGCTGGAGCAGGAAACAGGGACCCAACCAGCTACACGAGGAGAGTTAAACTCAGCCTCAGCTTGTTAGGCCTGAATGAACTCAGCATTAACAGAGAATAAGGAGGAAAAAAGGTTTCATCCAGGAATAAACTATGAATCTAATTAATGAGCAAGAGAGATGGGAAATTCTCACTGAGGAAATGAAATGGACAGGGGTTTGCAGGAAGCAATAATTTTTTCTAGTCTTCAAAGTGGGCAACTCTGCAAATTTATTTTCTGGTTTTTTATTTTAAGTCTTAATTGCTTAATATCTCCGCTCTGACATTCACATGCTTCTGGTCTGACTGCCTCAGGCAGTATCACAGTATTGCAATATCATAAACTCTATGAACCCATTGATAGGTGTTTCTTATATAATGGATATTTTGCAGTGACAGGATAAGCAGGCCCTTTGTGTCAGTCAGACTAGCCTGAGCACTTTGTGCTGAGATTCTGCCGTGTAATATTTGGAGTTGCTCTTTTTTCAAAACCCCAAATTGGTCGTCAAGGAATATGTTAACTCACACCTAGGAACTTGCGTGGCCCCTTCAGTATTACATATGAGAGCTCACTGCTTGACTAGCTGTGATGGTGCCCTTGGCAATTCCAGTACCTCTGGGGATAAAGGGGTTACTGGACTGAGCTCCCCAGAGCAGAACCTCACATTACGCTTCTGTAATTGTGGAAGGCTATGCCTGAAAACAGAGTGATTATGTGAATAATGTGGTAACAGGATGGTTTGTAACAACTCATTATGCTGGCAACTAGAATTTCCTAGCTGTGTTAGTAGTGTGGTTACTTATTGTTAATCGCTAACCTGCTTAATCTCACTAACCTCCTTATTGTTAACCTACCTAACTATTGTTAGTAATCAGCTTATTGTTAGTAAGCCCTGTTAGTAGCAATTTTTGAGCTGTGCAAATGCAAATATGCTTGGGTTTAGTCCTGTTGGCAACTGGCTTCCACAGTACCATTTGTGTTCATGACATTAAACATGGTCTCGTTTACAGTCTTAATTATCAGAAAATAACAGTATTTCTTGCCTGTAAACATCTCTTTACTCAGTACTACAGCCACTTAAGCATGTGGGGGATTTTCTCATGTGGCTAATCCTGGGATGCTGTTCTGTGAGACACTGATCCTAACTGGCCAGCACTAAAAGGGTGAAGTCCTGCTTGTCCCCATCACCTCTTAACCTCACCCCCTCCTTTTGGCTGGGCTATTTTAGTGGGTTAATTTGACTCAGTGAAAGGGTCTGAAAAATAAGGAAACGAAAGGATAGGGGAAGATAAAGCTTGTGCTCATTCGGCACAAGCAAGCTGTTTTATATGCTCAGCTGTCTATGAAAGGATTTACTCTGTGGGTAAACATGATGTACTTCCTCTTAAGTATGCATATGCCCAGTAAGACTGAACTGGGAATTTATTTCTGTGTGTTTGAGCACACTTAGCACAGTGGAAGCCTCTTAATGCTGTTATTCTTTAGTACCTAAAGCAGTACACCAGGTCCTACAACTTTCTTTGTACCTGTCTGCCGTACTCATGTGATCCCTGATTTTCTCTGCTGCTTCATCTGAGTGCTAGTTCTTTTTGAGGATACAGTAAGGACAGGAATTTTTTCTGATAGTATTATAAGTTTTAGTTCTGATCTGGCATTCCTCAAATACCTGGAATTCCTACTGAAGAAAGAAGCAGTTTTGAGTTTGCAAGGAGTATGCAAGGACTTTTTTTTTTTCTCTAAAGCCAAGTAATTCTCAAATATTATACAGCCAGTGATGTAAGACTGAAATTCCACTGAAGGGTGAAGAGGACAGACATCAAACTGTTTCTAATTTTACCTGCATGTTACCATTTGTAAGCGTGCAGCTGCCGTATCTTGTAATAATGGACTAGTTAGTATTCCTGGACAAATGTATTCTGCATACAAAACTGGTATCCAACTTAAGTTTGTGGGCAACTGTATAGGCATACTTCTAGGAATAATTTTTTGATCTCTAGAGTGCCTATTATCTGCTAAGCTCAGGCAAATATTTTGCCTTCTGCCATTCCAGAAGCCTGAGGATACTAAATGAGACTATAATATAAATAATTTCAAAATAGTGATGATTTTCAACATTTTCTTCAAGAAGTTGAATGATTTTGTTGTTCTGTGTTTGGAACAGCTGTAAAAGGTAACAATGTAAAAAGTTTTCCCTCAAAGGAAAAGAGAACCTAACCTCCTGCTTTATGTTATAGTAATTATATACACAAGAAGATGGTTTCTAGAGGAAGCGGTATCATATATACAAAGAACGCTTGAGAAATGCAGGTAAATTTGGGAGGCAAACAAAAGAGAGAAACACCCTCTGAAGAGGGGTAATTGTCTGGCCCAAGCTCAAGATGATGTGTAACAGTCCACAGTAGCAACTCTTCTCGCCCCCGTAGTCTCACTGAAGTCCAGCTGGGTATCGGGCTTTTGGAGCCTGTTTTTCAAAGCTGGATGCTTTGTTTTTAGAAGTGTCCAGGTGGCACTTCTGTGTTAGCTTTCAAAATTCTTACTGACTTTCCTGAGAACAATACTGCAAGGTTGCATTGCACCCAGAAGAACCACCATATCTAAAATTCTTAATTCAAAACATAGAAATACATATCATTATATAGATAAATATATAGAGAGTTAGAAATATATATAAACAGGCTTTATGTACAACCTGTCAATATTAACATTTTAGGACTGTATTCAATGCAAGCTAGATGGGCATGGGTGCTGAACAGTCACACAGGGCGCTGCATCTGGCTGTAACAAATTAATTTTTATTTCTCCGTAGGCCTTGTACTTCTATTTGGTTTACTTGGCAGTGATATTCCTTTTCCTGTGGCATTTGCTACTGCTAAAACATACCATTTCTGATGTCTCTAAAGTTCAGTAAATGCAGCTGGCTTATTATAGTGTAGGTACTATGTCCTTATGTCCATTTTCAGCCTGGGCCTTTCCATAGCAACTGCACTGTCTGTAAGCACTAAACTTCCAGATTCTGTAACCCTTTCCTGGGATGTGGATCCCCTACAGATGATATATACTTGCAAGCTAGTGCACTGCAGCCAAGCGATAATGCAGACCCTTCAGACTGCCTGTGTAGCATCAGCCTTCTCCAGCATGGTGGATCTGTCTCAGTGGGAACATGTTGAAGATGTAAGCAGATACACAGAGGGAGGAAAACAGTACAAAATTTCCAATGAAGGCTACTGCTCCCATTCAGTACCACAGGAAACACTTAAAAACCCAGAATGGGATCTGTAGTGTTTGTGGACTTAAAAGTACCATTCTTCCAGTCCTGCTGGAAACACTGTACCTGCCACATCTTTCAATTCCATCACCTTTTTTATGACCATATTTTGTGGTACAATATCTGTTGCTCACCAAGTCATCTAGGTTTTTCTCCTTACAGCTTCAGGTGATGAATTCCCATCAAAGAAATGTTATTCTTGCACTTCAAATTTACTATTTAATACTACAGCCTACATGCAAAGTTATTCTCTTCCTCCCATGTGGTATTTTTAGTCCTTTTTTTGGATACACCTTTCTCATTTTCTTTGCAAATTTTTGAACATATTTTTACTTTTGAGCTGTGGCCATTAATTGAAATATTAAAGACAGAATATTCAATGATCTGTGAGAAACATTTCTATTCATCTCCCTCCTGCTGTGTAGCTTCCCTGAAAGCATAACTCATCATCATTTCTCCTTCCATGAGCTTCTCCCCTTAAAATGCTTCCATTGTATCATGCTCTGTGAATCAAATTACTTTTTTTCTCCTTCATGTTAATTGCATCAAAATATTTTGAGCTCTGACAGAAAGTACTATATAGTCTCCTTTCTGTCGTACTACTCTGCATATTGGTAACTTACCAAAATCTTTCACCTGGATTTCGCATTTCATGTTGAAGTTACTGGTTTTTTCTTTAAATATAGTCACCTTCATTTCAGTGCCATCGTCCTATTAGTTTTTTCCTGTTTTATCTACATTTTAAATCATCTTCCTTGCCAAAAAAGAAAAAAGAGGTCAGATAATGGCTTGGCTTTTAGGCCAGCCTTTTGTTCATCTCAAGACTGTGTGGTGTATATGCCTCGTTCTTTGAAGAATTTCTCACTGCTGTACTTTGCTTCATAAGGTTTAATTCATCCTTACCTTTCTTTCCCCATTTTTGTTCTGTCATCTGTGATTTTTCTCTGCTATTTATTTCCTTCTTAATTCCTTATTGGAATGCTTATCCCATTCTTGTTTGTAACGCAGTTTCTGAACAGTTGACTTAAATTTCATTATTCTTCCACTTCGGAAATCTGTGCTGCTCAAAGTGATTTCCATAAATAGCTCTTTTTAATATGTTAAAATTTGATCTCTCATATCTTTTCCCAGTCAAAGAATCCTAGCCTATATTGTTATATGAAAAGCAAACTACCTTCCTGTCATCTGAAAACCATTCTTTATCTTTGATCATTCTTATTGCCTTCTTACAGTTACATAATAAATCTTTTTTAAGATGGGAGGACCCAGGAATGCATGGAGCATTCAAGATGGAATTGCTTTTTTATTTTTTAGTGTATAGTATTGTATAGTTTGGGAGTATTTTTTTTTACCCTCACATATATTTATTTGCACTTAGCAAAACTGAACGATATCTGTTCTACCATTCAGTGTCATAAGATCCTTTGGCATGTACTTTGCAGTTTCATTTTTTGACAGCATGGAACAACTCTGTGGCAACAAACTCTTAAGTATGGGTACTACAGATCCCTTCTGAGTATACTGAAGGGTTTGAATCTCACTGAATGCCTCCTGATAACTGCATTTATACTGTGAAAATTGACCTCTTCTTCCCTGAATTTTCAATTGGTTACTAATTCATTAAGAACTTTATTGTCCTACAAAAAGGTTGGTTTCTTTAAGATCCTTTGATAGCAAATTGTCAAACACTTCCTGAAAATCTAGGTAAACCATATCAACTGGATCACCTTAGTCCATGTGGTTCTGCTTGACGTTTTCAGATGTGCTAAAGAAGTTGAGGCATAACCTCCAAAAGCTGTACTAACTCTTCCTTGTTATATCACGTTTATCTGCATGGTCATTAATTCTGTTCCTATGAAGGTTAATATAGTAAAAATTCAGTGAAAACCTCAATCTAAGTTATACACAGGTCCCCAACTCCTCCTCCTAAAACCTAAAAAAAAAAAAAGCATCGTTTTTGCTACCTCCTTCCAGCTCAAAGGAGTTTTACATTTTTCGTCTCTGTCTTATTAGTTCAACAATTATATATTATGTTCTTTTAGCACACTTAGTTGAGTCCTGTCAGATCTTAAAAACGGGTTTTTTCTGATTCGAAGCCTCTTCAAAATAATCTTTGACAAAACCATAATTTAGAGCTCCTCTGCCTTCTTTCAAAAAAACTTATTTACTAAAGAGGCAAATACGAGTAATATGTGACTAGGAATTCAATAACACAGTGTACAGCTCTTCAGAATTATAGAATACTGACAAGCATGAGCAAACCAACCTTGAGTTTGTATTGTGGGGTTGTCAGGAATAACTAGAGATTGTAAACTGTGATTTTCCTTGTGAAGTAATGATTAATATTTTCAAATATGACATATACAATGGAGAGTTTAAGTCAAATTTTCAAATTCATATTAGTTTGCTCACACTTCAAAAATAAATAAAAGCAATAATGATAAAAATCTTCCAGAAATTGTTACACAACTTCTCAAAGTCAGGAGGAAGAAATAACAACAGATTTAGTTAATGCTCTTGAACGCAGCATGGAAGAAAATAATAAAAAACCCCCACCTTCTTTCCATACTTTCATGCAACTAGATTTGCTGGGCTGTATTTTTATCCGAAATAATAAGATTCTGTCTTTACAGTGTATGTTTACTGTCTCAATAAATAAATTTGAAGATTAATGTCAGCATTTGTTATGATGTTATGAAGACTGATTTTACATGAACATGGAAAGAGTTCTTCGAAACAAAATGGAGTTGAAAGAACAGTTTTGGGGCTTGGTTAGACAGTAGGACAAGATATGCAACATAACATATTCTACTGACTTACTTGTCTGTAAGCATTAAAAATATCTGTGAAACTTTAAGTGGCTCCTCTCAGTGTATTATAGGCATTTTCTCCACTTAGGGAGAGCAACTGCAATACTGTTAATACTTTAGTTGGACAAAGTAGTTGACTTGATACTAACAGATTGTTTTCCTCCAAAAGCACAGATCTTTTCTGGCCTTGGCACTCATCTGACCCATCACTGAGCCACTTCAGCTCACTTAAGTTGGCAGAAGAACCCAGGGGATGAGGAAGGAGGGACTGAGCATATTAACTTGGCCATCTTGTCTAACTGCACAACAAGTTGTCTTCCTAGCAGCTGCTGTCCTAAAAACACTCAGAGGTCTTCCACAATGAACCCTTGTCTATTCATTGGCATCCTAGAAGATGCTGCAGGAACATGCCCCAGAAGTACTGAAATGTTTGAGACTAGGAGGAACTGCTAATGGTAAATTACTAGTCCAAAATCTCATTGGCTTTGCCAGCACCTAGAAAGAGCTGTACATAAGACCTCAGTACCTACCAATGCCACATGCAAGATGTTGTTATTAAATGGTGGTTGCAGTTCATTTTGTGAACTGAGGTGCACTAATGTCACAGAAGACTAGAATAAAGAATAATAATATTAGAAGTAAATTATTTTCTTGGTGGAAATTAGTAATTTGATCTTTCTTACTGGAAAACAGACAAAATTTCTGCACTGGAAAGACTGTTAAGCTAAGAGGTTTAAATTCACAGAATTTTCTATCAGTAGCAAAGCGTCAAGTTTTTCTTTGGTGTTTTCACTGCCAGCAATGAAATAGGTTCCTTAGCCCCAGGCCATCCTGTCTACCTTCCTTTCAGTTAGCTTCATCATTGCTGGCTTTTTCTTCTGAATCATCATTTTCATATTCCTCATCCTCGTATCTGAAGGCACCCTCAGCTTCAGGGTCAGACTGACTTTCCTCTTCATGCTCATGGGACTGGTCAGACTGAGAGCTGGGTCTTGACTGATCATCCTCCTCCTCCTCCTGGGAATGGCCAAGTAACAGGCCTGTCTTTGCTTCCTCTTCCTCCTCTGCCTCCTCCTCTTTCCGGTGCTGGTCAGAGGCAGGGCTGGACCCAACCTCCTCTGCATGGCAAGGCTGATGAGCATAAAGGCTGGCTCTTGCCTCTTCCTCATCCTCCAGCTCACTGGACTGGCCATCCTGGCTGGAGGTTTTGACACCTTTTTTCTTCTCTCCCTCGTCCTCACAGGACTGCTCAGACCAAGGACTGCTATCAGCTGCTTCCTCAAAGGATTCTCTTTCTTTCACTTTATCCATGACTCTGAAAAGACAATTGGCGTGTGTGATTTTATTTTCAGGTAAGACACTTTCCAGTAGGTTTTAACTACCTTCAGTTAATCTAGAACAAATCCTGGCAGACTTGGCTGGGGTGGAACTGGGGAAGGAAAAGGGAAGGGGGGACACTAGAGTCTCCTTTTACGCTAGAAAGTAACTCAATAGTATTGCTTAAAGATTTCAATTTTTTAATTTCTGCTTCCTTTTAAATCATAACACCTAATGGATCTTGAAAAATACTTTTCATAGGCTTATTTTAAAAATCCAGTAAAGGTAGTGCAGAATGAAGTGACTTAATAGCAATCTGCAGGAATTTTTGGTGAAAGGAACAAATGAAAAAATGTTTTTCTTTGTTTACCAGTGCTCTCCTCTTTTATAAAATAATAACAGTTAAAACCATTTTAAAAATGCATACTAATGCTAACATTAGTAAAGCTACATAGTAAAATGTTTACCTGGGAAATACTAAAAATAATTTAAAAACTCAAAAAACAACCAAACCCACAAATCAAAAATTACTTTCTAATTACTAGGTATGTAGTGGCAAAAAAAAAAAAGCCTTCAGTAATCTCTACCTTTTTCTGGCATCAGTGGAGTTATTAAAATCTTCAGCACTGGAGCATTGTAGCAATTTATTTGTTTGTCCTTTCTTTGAAACAAACTCTGGGCATATCCCCAGTGCCCTCAGTCTGTTAGAATAATGCTTTTCGGCAGCTATTCTGGCATCTTTCTGTAGGAAAACCACAGTGGTTACATGTTACCTAAATGCATTACATGCCTATCTTTTGATGCTTTTGTTCCTTTATATTAATACTGTGTTTCATTAATTGCACCTGACAAGTTAAATGATTATTCTCTGCAGGTAAGAATGGCGAAATCATACTTGAAAACTTTACACCAGATTTTCCTTTTCTGTACTAGTTTAAATCCGGTTTGCTCCCTGTGCCCACCAGCTAATGAAGAGCTATGTATTCTGTATATAGCTATTGAGGGAGGAGGGGGAAGATGCAGACACGTAGAAACTCAGATGTAGTCTTTCTAGGGCTTCTCCTTTATCCCCTCTCCTCCTCCTCCTCCTTTGTCTTCCCTCTCTGGGAGATGCTGACCTAAAAAAGTAGTATCGATTCACCTTCTTACATTGCTATTTAACAAATTATATAGATATGTATCTCTGCCTCTGAAACAGAGGATGTGAATTCCATTCCTCCAGGTAATATCCGAGTGAGGAGGACTTGTCCTCCAATCTGCACAGATGACATGGTCCTGCCCCACAGTGATGGCAGACGAGGAAACCCAAGCAGACAGAAGGGACAAGGGAACCAGTGATCTATGACTTGCTGCCTCTCTGGGTTTGGAAACAGGTCAGGGACCACACTACCAGCCCATGGTTGTACTGAAATGAAAAGACAGAAAACTGTACCTAAGCTTTAAAGTAGTAAAAATACTCAAATTTTCTTAACGCTTCCTTCCCAACTTAAACCTCTCACATTTTTGCTGTAAATTTTTGTTGTGTTTAGTTACTCTTGTTATAACTGAATTGGATAAGGCGTTTAGAACAGCCATCTCAGTTCCCTGCGTAAGCAAGCCATGAATGCTTAGTCACAAAAATTACTAATATTTATATGGAGATGGGGCAATAGAGATTGAAATGGACAAATACTGGCCTCAGAAGTCTTTTTCAAGTATCTTCTATGTTTGAAGTGTTTGACTACAAATACCTTATGCAGTATTTGAAGACAAGATTAAGAAGTAAAACAGAAGCAAGACAACCTGAGTGACTCTTTCAAAAAGCAACGGCCTTTGATTTACTCTTTTTTCCATTTCTTGCAACTCTTCCAAATATTCTTGCATTCTCTGCTTCTCATAATTCCTAAGGGAAACAGAGAACAAGAGAAATTATTATTAATTTATAAAACAAGAAGTAATTTTCTACAGCAGCTGAAAGTTAAACTGCTCATAACAAACTAAATATTGTCCTCCTTCAAGATCCATAAAAGGTAAATTATTATATGCTAGTTACAGGGTCTGAGGTATATTGTCTCATTTTCACAGCAATTGCTTGCCTGTAAGTACTGAACAAAACTGCCTCTGAAGTAGTCACTTTGGATAAGCAGAGAGGTCCTGCGTAGTGAGGTTAAATAGGGGCTGAGTTTGGATTCTTCGGTTTTTTTGATACCTAGGGTTTTTTTAAATGCTGATTTCATACAGATATGCTAGTTGTTCTAAGCAAAATTAAACAGTTGGAGGTGACTGATAAAAGCAGAATACACCATAGGAAATTAATACCATTAAATAAAAACTAGTATTTTAAAAGGTAAAGTTTTATGATAAGAAACTTGCTACTTTATCAGTCTATCTCACAAGAGGGGTGGCCACATTCTGGATCATGGTACACTTCTTTCCTAGTTGCTTTGTCAAGAGCCCAGTCAATATAGCAGGATGATGAAACTGTTGATTTGTCAACTGAAACGATACCTCAGATCATGCCAAGCACTAGATAATCTGGGTAGCATGGATTGTAATCCTTGGTGTGACAAAGATGCCTCTTTGTGATGCTGCCTCTGTACTGGGCCAGCTCTAGCATTACTAAGTCGGACACTTCAGGGCAGGCATGAGAGCTAGGGGGCATTTTACACTTCTGTCTCCTCCTGCCTCTTTCCCTTATTGTCTGAATTCCTGCAGTATGACTGGGCATTAAGGCAAGTTCTTCACCATTTTGAGTGAGTGAACTTCATTGTTGCTACTTGCTTGCTCTCTCAGGTGGCTTTCTACAAACCTAATTATCTGTTAGAAGAGCACTTACATTAATATACCTTATTACCCACCCTAGGCTGAAATAAGCATTATCAAGTTAAGCACTTGTACCAGCCTTAATGCATCAGCACTAGGGAAGTAAACTTGCTTTCTAATAGCATGATTTTACGTGCAGACAAGAATTAAACATGAGTGTTTTTACAATACTCCTGAAATCTGATTAAGCTAAATAATGCAATGTGAAGTTTGCTGTTGAATGAACTCAAATCAAATCTGTAAGCGGCACACCCACTGTCTCAATTCTCCACCTTGCTACTGTAACTCAAATTGTTTTCTCCTTCTGTCCTAGAGTCAGCAGATCATCTGCCCAAGGACACTTTCATTATAAAACTCCCATTAACAGTATTTGCTGGTAGTGTTGCAAAAGCAACTGCAGTTGAGCTCTGGCTCTAACTAAAATAGAAGAGACTGCCCTCTTCTACCTGCATCTCTACCACTGCATCTCTGCTCTTCAGGATGCTGTTTAACCCTGCTTCTAGACCACTGCTGCTTCCTATGTGTCCTTTGGCTTCAGCTGTCTTTGGGGGAGGTGGTAGGTGGGCATAAATGCATGCTGGAGAGTCACCGACTGCCCACGTGGCCAAGCAAAAGATTTGCTGCAATTCTGCTTCTGGTGTATTCTGGCTTACATGTACTCAGCTGCTGCACTTCACACTTTCAGCATCTGAGAATGCACATGCTTTGTTTTTTGCTGCATTTTTCTCTTTCTGGTCACAGTGCAGCAACATTGGTAGTGAATAACCATTGCAAAGTTTGCTGGTTGAAGAGTGTGCAGTATTGTCTTGCAGGTGGTGCCACGCCATTTCAGCAAATTTGCTTATAACAGCCCAGAGTTTTACGTCTACTAAGAATAAATCCTCCGTTTTCTACTTAGCTATAAAGAGAGACCCATGTAGAGCAAAAAAAGAATGAGGAAACCTTGTTTGTTGCCTTTCAACTCCCAGCCATAAAGCCAGCCCGAGCCTCCACCCTCATTTCAGGAAGATCTCTATCCTGGACCATATTCTAAGCACCTTAAAGTTTAGTATGGTAACTTGAAACTTGCTAGTCTATGACACTATGAATCTTCTAAACAGGCGTATCTCATGATCATTCACCCGTGTATTGTTTTGCCTTACTACTGTCAGCCTCTGACAATTTGCCTGATTACTGGAAATTAGGATCCGTAGTTGCTGCCTGAGAATCCTGCCTATGCATGAAGCAACAGGGGCAGAGCAGGCAGTACCTCTCACCGTCTCCATGTAACAGTGCCTTAAACAGACAGTACTGCTGTGGTGCCATCATGCCACCATAGATTATAAACCTCACTAAAGACTCATTCAAACAGGACTGATCTCCCCACCCCACACCCACCAGGATTAAAAAGAACAGGAAGCAGAAATGGTTAAATTAGCCACAAACACAAGGTCAAGCAGCAATTCGGGAGTTAGATCAGCATCAGAGAGCTGGAGCCATCTGCACTGCTGGCTTACAGCACACTGAGAAGGCCCTGATGTTTTTCTCTGTGTACTACTTCTCTCAGTTGTGTAGAAATGGGCTTTGAATTTGTATCTCTGCTAAAGGTAACTTTGGATCCCATTCCTCCTAAGCACCAGCAGCTGCTGATACATGTGCTAAGTTGAAATAATATTCCTGCTTTAATTTTCCCTCTTAACTGGGGACCTTCTGGAACAAAGAAGTGAATTGTGAAATGTTCACCACTGTAGGAGACAGCTAGCACCAAAATTGCACCAACACCTACCAATCCAGCAGTGCAAGGATATTCTGTACCTAAACTGTTCCTTTTCTTTTTGGTTTTGTTTTTTTGTTTTTTTACAGTTTCCTCTTTAGTTGATATGTCAGTTGAGAAAACGCAGGAGTCTCCTGTTAGCTAATCTATAATACTATAAGGTAGAACATATCAAAATCATTAGAACAGGCAAACAGTTTCCCAGTTGAAATACTAAGCTTGGCCACTTTTTCTACCAGCTACTTGTACAGTGTATAATTTGTCAAATATATAATTATGTAAACTTAGGCTATGCTATTTTTTACACTGTATGTTAAACATACAGTGTAGAATGAAAGGTTCGGGATTCAGGGGAACGCAACAGAATACCTGAATGTTTTAAGTTTGGATTTAGACATCTGAGCTAGGCTCTGATGGGGGTCATTGGCCTCAGCCCGAGTTGTTACAATTTTCTGGAGTTTTTTCCTTCTTTGTTTCTGCTTTGTTCTGTTCCTTTTTTGTTGTTCTTCCAGCTTTCTCTTTTCCTCAAGTGAATTCCTGGGTGGAAAAATAAACTAAGGCTGAATTCTTTTTAAAACAAGAGCAAGACTTCAAAGGAAGTTTTGGCAAAGCAGATTCAAAAAACAGGGTGAAAACAGGGTTGGCACAAGAGGACACGAGCTATGTGCTATTTTAAGGGATTCAGGCATATCCTGGGAAAAAGCAGTCATTTGTCCCTTTCCTGTGGGTATGCTGAGAAAAAAAATGTGCTGTTTCTTTAACAATCAAAGACTAATGAAGTCCTATATTTAAATATATTAATTTTTCTATTATAATTAAGTCCTTATACTAACGTATTAAGTCCTATATTCACTGCATGGAAGAGCTGACTACATCTGCAGAAATACAAAAGAAATCTACTCTTAAAGTATATATAAAACATAGAGAGTCGCTAAAGTAGTCACCTTATGGCTTGTAGCCGTCGCCTTGTAGATTCTGTAATTTTTGGTGATTTAGATTCTCCAAATCCTGAGAGATGTGAATTTGCACTTGAATGTCTCATTTCAGGTTTACGCCTTGGAGAGGCATATGGCCAGCGTGTTTCTTTCAACTTTTTTTGGTCCTCTTGAATGTCCTTTAAAACCTTCCCCTTGTTTGAGGGAATATATGGAGTACGAAGATTGAAAGGTTCACAGACTGTAAGGTGTTTCACTTGTTTTCGTTGCAGGAGCCGTTTCTGAAATTTCTGGTGTAGCAGTTCAAAATCTGGAACACTTGATCTGACCTTGGGTTTATGTTCTGCTTCCTTTGGTTCAGTGCACTTGTGTTTCTTCTTTTTAGTGGTATCTTTTAAAGCCAGTCTGCTGTTGGGTAGAGACGAATTACGTAGCAACTCTTCAGCTCTCATTCTGATCCTGATTTCTCTGTAGAGCTCTTCCTCCTTCAGCTTGTTGTTAACAGCTGGACTATAAACACATTTAGGAACTGGTTTTGCTTTGAACAGTTTTGTTTTCTTTTCAGGTGTGGAAAGGTCTCTTAATTGCATTTTCCTAATTTCATTCCTTTGCTTCTCTCGTTCAATGAATTTAAATGGCTTCTGAGAAGCCAAGAGCTTGAGTTTGCTTCTCTCTTTCACAGATCTCCTGCGCTCTTCGTTTCGTTGCAGGATTTCATGGTAGAGCGGAAGGAAGACGGCAGCAGGCACGGGATTGGCTCGGAATTTTTTCTGACACTCTGCTTCTTCCTCTAATTGCTTCTTCAGTAAGTTATTTTCCATTTCAGTCTGTGACTTTGATTTGACATTCTGTTCTTTTTTTCTAGCTTCTCTAATAGTCATCTGGAAAGGCTTGGGCACAGTGACTTTTGGTGACCATGCTTTCCGTTTCTTCCGTATCATTCTGAAGGGTGGTGAGCTTGGTAAGCTGTGCTTGGTGCGGGAGATGTAGTCTTCCACAGAGAACCCATCCCACATTTTTTCAATCCGTTCCTTAGCAAATGCAGATGATCCAGTTTCACTACCATTTTCTTCAAACACTAATTCTCTGTCAGAGCCGTCAGATCTACTTGAGCCTAAGGGATCACTTAAGTCAGAGTCTGAAAAGGATGTGTGCAAATTTAGAGGCTGATACGAGCTCTTCTCGCACGTTGGCCTTTTAAAAAAAAAGGTAAAAAAAAAAAGTTGTTTTGAGTCCAGTCCAACATTGATGCAAAGCCAGTAACTCTCATTTTAAGATACCATCATTAGAAAAAAAATGAACAGAACTGGTGGGGAAGAAGAGGGGGGGAACAGAAGGGAAGAGAGAAGCACAGTGGGCAGTCACACCGAGTCAGCACTTCTTAAGGAAAGGCACCATACTCTACTAAACAAGCTGCCCAGTCTCTGCTACACACACATTTGTAAATCTCACAGACCGTTAGCAAGGTGAATAAGCATTTTTGTTGTTAAAATGAACTTTTTGGTCATTATCTGCTTATAGGAAGTGAGGAGAGTAACACTTCCCAGCCCCAGAAAAAAAACCCCTGCTGTTTTACAGATGTCTGCAAAGCATTTGAGAATCTCCAGATAAAAGGTATGACCCAACTTACCGACAACATACGTTAGAAGCAGCGTTTTTCTTGTCCAAGGGCTGTACTCCTTTTAAATACAGTTTATTCCGATACATACTTTCTAATTTTGCCATGGTCTCCAAGTGGGCATTCTTCAACTCTTCTAGCTTCAAGTAATATTCTTGATTTGAATTCCACATTTTGGAAAAGTCTATCCACTTGTCGGAGTCTCCATTTAACAGGAGGGTCTGCTCTCTGCCAGTATTTGAATCCAAATCAAAACCATCCTAGAAGAGATGTTTAAGATTTTCTGACTGTTAGAAGAAAGTAGAACAAGGTTCTTAATACTACTTTATCCTAATTAAGCGTAATGAATGATACAGTAACAGCAACTAGAGATACCTGTACACAAATATTAATGCAGAGTTACATGGAATAATCTTATTACATAATAATTTGTATCTTAAGGGTCCTATTTAAAGCAAGTAAAATTCCCAAGTCTGTTCCTGTAATCAATATATTTATACCAGGAAATAAGATCAATGGGACTTAAAAAAAAAAAAAAGTTTTCACTCTTTTGTAAAGTGCAATTTTTCCTTGATTACTACGTAGCTCTAAAAAAGCCTTTATTTAAAAACAAACTGAAACACAACAGACACTTCTCTGCCTTGCATTTCCACAAGCATTCTAAAAACAAGTCACTGGATATTTTGTCTATAAATGTTTATTCCCGTTTCCATAACTTACTGTGACATGACAGGGATGCTGCACACTTATACTTCCAACCCTGTTTGTCAGCTTGCAGCTGTGTGCAGTTAAGTGCATTCTTTAAATATTTTTAAGCTTACATGAGTTAGAGAAGTTATTAAAAACAGGTTAGTCTATATTGCAAAGGCTTCCTTCATGTTATTTTTAAGCACTATGTTCTAAAAAATTAGTTTCATTATCCAAAAATTACAATAATGTCCACACAGAGGTATTTTAATAAGCTTTGACATTCTAACAAAGTCTTGTTTATGTTTTGTCAGGTTTTCACTGCAGAAACCTCCAACTCGTTTTTTTCCATAGCGTAGAGACCTAATACAACATAACCTAATGTTACATGACCAAAGAAGCAGAGTTAAAAAGCTGTTACAGAACGCCCAGCGAAAGGCAACATCCACTTCTTTCTGACTCTGCTTCTTTCTACATTGCCTATAAACCTGCTTCAGTTCTCGACCTGCAGAACGATCCAAGCCTCTTCCCTGGCCTTGGGCATCACCGATTCTTAAATCCGCTCTTCAACCACCGGCGCAGAACAAGCTCATTAAGCGCTTGGTGTCACGCAGGACCATCTGTCAGGCTCTTCTGCCTCTCCCCCTGTGCCTGCTTGTGCCGCACACCGCTCCCGACAGGCCCAAAATCGTGCGAAGGGCCGTTCGGGCTCCCCTGCCCCCCGGGGACAGGATTGGCGGTGCCGTAAGGGCGCCCTGCGGCGGGTAGGGCAGGCTTCGGGTGAGCCCATCACCCGCCCTCAGGCCTAACAACCCTTACCGGCGCTTCCCGCCTCCTGCCCGCCGTCAGCCGCGCTCTGGTCCCCGGAGACACCCCCAGACATCCCCTCCACACACACACCCCCACCCACCCCCGGCGGTACCTGCGGGGCGGCGGGCGGCGGGCCCCGCTCGTAAAGCGCGGCGGGGGCGCGGGTGCGGGGGTCGAGGGGGGTGCGGAGGCAGGAGGCGGCCAGCCGCGCTGCTCGGTGAGCCGCATCCATGCCCGGCGGATGGGCAGGGAGTCGGGCAGACAGGCAGCCCCGCGGCGGGAGGCTCCCGCTCCGCCTCCGCGGGGGCGGCCCGTCGGGTGGAGGAGGAAGAGGAGGGCTTTATCCCCCGCCGGGGCCGCTCAGCCAGGGACGGCCAGGGCGCCCAACCTCCCGGCCAGCCTCCGGCCGAGGCGCGCCGGAGAGGCTGCCTTGCTCCCGCGCCGGGCTGCGGCTGCAGCGGCTGCGCTGCACACCCCTTTCCAGGTAACTTTCTGCGGAATTATTAGCTGGAAATCGTAACTCACTCCTCAATAAGCCCACATTTTTTCTACCCTGTCAAGTTACACAAACTTCATTAGTAAGTTTGTATTTCAAATATGTAATTACAGAATAAGAGCAAACCAGGATCAGCAGGAATCTTCTTCCACCTCTGCAGAGGCATTAACGACTGATGGGCCTATTTATTGCAGTGAAATTACAAATACTTTTTATGAAAAGCAACGGATGAAAAGATTAAATCACCCCCATAGTTGCTGTAACTCTGGTCAAGACTTGGAAGTTTGTGATGATAGGGAAGAAAAGCTTTAATCAAAGTTAATACCTAATCTAAAGGTCACTGCTGGATGTTACCCTGTGGAATAAGGCATAATTTGTTAAACAGGCAATAAATAATTCATGCAGAATATTGATGCCAAAATCAATTTTCTAATTTATTTTAGGGTCTGAATTACTCTGAATGTGCTGCTTTGATAGCCAAGTCATAGGAAAATATTTCAACAGTAGCTGGTTGACATTGTGGTGGAAGCTTGCTCAATGTGAGAGGGCCATGAAATAATACTCTCTTTTAAACATGAAGAGGAATCTGGGCATCTCAGCAGAGCAATAATGAAGATAAAAAGATTAATTCGAAGTTCCAAAAACTAAAAATTGTTTGTTCTGAACTATGAAATGTGACATTAACAACAAATTAACTCTACCCTGAATGAATCCTGGGGCAACCGGTATTTTCTTCGTAGCCAGGATCCCTGGCCTTACACCTCACCCTCATGAAGTGACTCCGGTAAGGCCGAGTGGCCAGCACAGGAGACAGGGCACCCACTTCCTTCAGGTATTAACACATTTTAATGTCCGTTTTATGACTTTAGAAAACTGTCATTTGCATTATTATAAAATAGTACACCTTTTGACTTCTCAGCGAGTTTTAGGAAAACCAACTCATTTGGGGAAGGGGTGTGTGCGCGCGCGTGTAACTGGGTTATTACTTAGCTGCCCAAGTTTCTCTCCTGGGGTTCTCCTGAACAGGACTGGGAGTTGAACACCACCACCATAGAAGTGACCAAAAGAACAGTGACAGCATGTGTTATCCAAAACTGATTTTAAACAAATCCCTATTAATAAAGATAAGCCTAGTTGTAGTAATATTATCCTTGCTTTTTTATAGAACTAGGTTTAGTTTTGACATTTGTAATTCACCTTTGGATGAAGTACAAAGAAGAGCACGTGAAGTCAGCCCTGTGTAATGCTCCAGATCACATGATGGCATCAGAAACCACTGCAGATTTCAGGAGACAAGCACACACTCACGCTCTTTGCTCTCTTTTAAGCGCTATCACTGTAAAGACACTCCTTCACTCTAGCCCATCATAGTTACCCTCCATACCACTCCATTAAGGAAAACTAAGAGAAGCAACTCTAAACTAACGTTACTAGAGTGAAAAAAGTGAAGGGTGCTTTTACAATATATTACAAGGGCTAATTACTTGCTGTTCAACTTCTCCAACCCAAGTAGGATCATGTAGCACAGAGAAGCAAATGTAACAAACTTTACCTTATTTCTAGCAAAATGATAAAAGCAATGACAGGTAGACTAGTGCTTGTTTATTGATAAACAGCATTTCATTTTTGAAAACAGGGTGGTGGTTTTTTTTTTTAAATTAGGGTGATAAACAGTACATAAACCTTTGTCAACTTTAAGACACTTCACACCAGTGCTTTTGGTGAGGAAACCACATTCCAGGCTCCAGGGAAGGAGAGGTCTAGGGCACAGTCCCAGCTTTCTTTGCTCAGCTTATCGTGTGTTCACCTGCAAGGAAGATGTCACACACTCAGGCATAGGAAGTCTACAGGATACATAACAACTACTTCTCTGCTTAAAGATCTAGGGTTTTTAGTCACTTTCTTTACTCCTTACTTTAAGGTACAGTATTTATAATGCATTTCCTTTTGTTCCCAGTACAGTTACTAGAAGGCCAAATGGTCCCAGTAGCATGTATACTTGAGACAACTATTACACAACAATGATATTTTGAAACACAAGCAAGGGGCGTGACAATCACCAGCCTGGTGCTTGGTGGGGGGGGGGGAACTAAACAAAACATGATGCAAATGCTACTCACCACATCATCAATTTTAAGAATGCTGCGCACAGTTTCTGTTGCCAAAGTCAAGGCGCTCAAAGACACCAGCAGCGGCTGGACAACCAACTCCTCCAAGATGTTGGAAATACCCCCCTACAAGAACAAGTAGCTTTTACTTTGTGCAAGTCAGACTGCAGTTAGATTTAGCAGCTTTCTGTTAGCAGAACCCCGAGAAGGACAGTCAACTCTCAATGAGGCTGTCGAAGGGCTTGTAGCTCCTCCATCCTCAACAGGAACATTATGGTACGCATCTTCCCCCCTTGACGTATCCAGTCAAAATTAGCCAGAAGATAAACATAGTCAGGCCAGCTTAAACACAGCGACAGTGTAAAAGAAGCTAGCCCGCTACAGTACTCATAATGCACGAGCACCTCCCACTGCAGGTAAAACTGATGGATTATTCTAAGTGGGTCTAGTTTTGTAGCTGAAAGAGTGCTTTTGAATATACAGGAATTTTCTCGTCCTGCGGTTCCAGCTTTTTAAGTATCTGCTATTATCAATACTCCAGATAAGCTGTTAAAGCTTTGGAGAACAAGCCATAATCTACCGAAGCATTAATTTTAGGGTGAATACCATTGAGACACAAGCTTGCCCTCTCCTTAGTTTAGCCCTAATGCTATGCATTTTCCTTTTAATGCCCAACTATTTTTTTAAGCTATGCTATGCCTGTACAATTCCTCATTACCTTTCTGACATTAATGCCAGCTGTTTTCTCTCCTTGAGCATGTCTGTTTCTCAGCTCCGTTACCGTTGAAATTGGATTGAGACCTGCGTTTTCAGCCAGCGTAGACGGTATGACTTCCAAGGCGTCTCCATACGCGCGGACGCAGTATGAGTCCATACCCCGCAAAGTGCGGGCATACTCATTCAAGCGCAGAGCCAGCTCTATCTCTGGTGCTCCACCTCCTGCAATTAAAGCTCTGAGGACAGAAACTAAAAGTCAAACCTCATTTTTACCTAAGTGCATAAATGACTAGCTTTCTGTACTATGAATATAATAAATGACTAACCAAACCAAGACATTACCTTTTCTTAACTAAGCATCTTATGACACACAGGGCATCATGAATTGAACGCTCAGCTTCTTCTAGAACAAGTTTGTTGGATCCACGTACCACGATGGTTACAGTTTTACCAGGGTTTGTGCAGCCCGTAATCTAAAAAATAAAACCAAATACTAAGACTTCAAAAAAAAAAAAAAAAGGTTCTGGATAAAAAGAAGACTTCAGTTGGTATTTGCAAGTTTTGTAACAGTACTTACGCCTGGCTAAGCAAAACCACTATGCTTCCCGAGTCAGTGGCTACTGGGGGATTAGAAGCGGGTACTTAAACGTAGTAACACACATTAAAGTTAGCAGTTGTTATTAAAATAATTGGCAAATGTTAAGTAGGTATTAACATTTTGTCACTCACTCACCTTTATTAGTTTCCCAGAACCGTTTAAGTTGACCTCCTCTGCCAGCTCAGCAGATCCCAGCATATCAGAAGTAAACTGGTCAATATGAGCAACAGGCTTAGTTCCAATCGTCTGGAAAAGTAACAAAAAAAAAATCCAGAACCTGAACTGTAGAGTCACATTCTTCTGCATATTATGGTACAACGCAGTTAGGACTGTGGCTTTTACATCTGTCCCACATCCTTCTAGAAATGGAACTGCGCAACAGAACAGGAATGCTTTTTAGGGAAAGGTCTGCTCTTCCGTCATAGTCAGAACATGAAACTTGTGAAAGTTATAATAATAAAATGGCACTGGCTGGGTATGTAGTTTTGGCGTAGACTTTAAACACTGCTGCTACTTCAACAGCCATTTATATAACTCACTTTACCTTACATATAAACTCAATGTCATCTCTTTCAATGTCTTTAACCACCATGATCTTCATTTTGTTGAGGAAATGGAGGGCTAGGTCACTAAGAGCATCCCTAAAAACAAGAGGGAAGCAGTCAGTCCACTGTGCTATTTTAGTAACTGGGTCACACTAGCCAGTTGCATGCTTCTTACCAGCAGCGCCGAAATTCTTCAGACTGCAAAGGAGGGATATCATTAAACTCAAAATAAGCCAAGCCCAGTGCTTTCTAAAGGTCCGGTCACCGTTACAACCAGTCTAACGTTCTGCCAGGGGTAACTTAGTATTTGGCTTCGAATTTCCAGGTATTCCCAAATAATTCCAGTTGTTCCCTCAAACACACAGAGTAAACCAGTGAATCAGTATTAACTTACCGCAGAATAGACTTCTGAATCAGCAGCACATTGCATCCAGCCTTCTTAATCTGCTTAACTAAATTTAGAATATAGGCTCTCTCTTCACGCAGTACTCTGTCCATCTGAGCATAATCAGAAACAACTATTTGGTTGTCCATCTATTAAAAGAAAAAAAAAAACACCAGAAAAAGGGAGAAAAGCAAGCATTAGGAACAACTGCCGACTTTAGAAGCAAGTGTCAAGGTGTTCCACATTCTTTAACTTGGGAGCCTGTGTTTCAAAGCAAATAAGCAGAACAGTAAATTATCTCTTAGAGATTGTTTAAATGATGAGGAATACTGGACTTTTGAACTATTTTCTTTCTTGTACCGTTACAAGTATCTACGTATTACTCAGCAGAGCTTCGTTAGAGCTGTGGAACAGAGCTGACATGCCAACATATTAAACATATTATTGTTACATTTGCATCTCCTGAGTACTACAGCAAAAGGTTTCACTCTAGACATAGTTTAACTTACATCTGTCTTTGGAGCAGACAAGCAGAACTGAATGAGGCCAATTTTGGCTTTTTCCACTCTGGTTACACCGGTATTTGCCACCTTCTGCGTCAGGACCAGCCCTTCAACCAGTTCACAATCATCAATTGTGCCTCTGGAAACAAAACCAATCCGTGACTCTAGCAAGTTGGGAAGCCGATTTCACCGAGACAAAATTTGTTTAGTTACACATTCTTTCTTACCCCAGCTTCTTAACAATTTTAATATCTCTGAGGTCCACACTATTAGCTGTAGTTGGGTCAATCACCTTCATCACTGCATCCACGCTCATTGGAGAAAGTAAACTGGAATACTGACACACAACCTGCAGGATTTAATAGTAAAGAAAATAAAGTGGTGAGAGATTCAACACTGATAAAACAGTGATTTCAAAATAATATTGTCATTGTATTTCAGTGTTTGACTTCTGAATTTCAAAACAAAGGTAATTTTCCCCTCCCTGTCCATCAACCACGTGTCTTAACATGGTATCTTCCTAATGGCTACTCCATTTGAAGGAAAGTGCAACTATGTTGGTGGGAACACCCATGCTTAGGGACTTACAGAAGAAATTGAATTTCTTTTTCTTAGACTCTTAAAACTTTTGAGAGCTTCCCAGATTATTCTGCACACTTCTCCAGAATTCGATGCAATTTCAGGAGTTTCTGTTCCATGAACAAGAGCCACCAATGCAAAAAGTTGGCAAAAGCTCTCAGTATCCCACCTGATTTTTTCAGTTGAAGCTTGCTTAATTTACACTTACAGTTAATATTTAAGATTGCTAAATATTTCAGACTGAAATTCAGTTTGAGTGCTTCGCTTTAAATCTCAATCAACCATGGCTTTCTGAGAAGTCAGTCTAAGACAAGGTAGCCAGCTGTTCTGGCTGTTCTTACCGAGTGAAGGGTAGCGCAGACTGGGAGAAGCTGAAGGGTCAACTAGTCTGGAGGAACTATGTTCAAGTATAAGTCATACCTTTGAATTCAGAGAAGTAGTTGCACTATTTAGCAAGGTTTCTCGGTCGCTCAGTTCAACTGGCTGTGCCATGTTGGTCAGTACTTCAATACCTTTATCCAAAGCTTTCTGGAATGACTCAGAGATGATGGTGGGGTGAATTCCTGTGGAGAGTGTAAAAACGCTGTTAGACAGTCATGCTTTCAAAGAAATTTTTTTCTTGTTTTTTCCCTCACCCCCTCTTCCCATTTTAAGATTAGAGAGACTCTCATGTCAGAAGAAACTGAAGACATTTTAGCAAAACACATTCAAGTAAATTACTTCCCTTATTACTTTCCACTGCTAAAGCTGAGGAAAACAGCTGTAACATCTCTAATCATTTGTCCTCACAGACAAGTACAGCACATTTCCCTGTAATGTCTGACAACCCATACTTGCTCAAAGTTTTGGGGTTTGGTTTTTTTTTTCCTTTGGTTTTTTTTTTTTTGTTTGGTTGGGTTGTTTTTTTTTTTGCCTTGGCATTTTCAAAGCTGTCACTGGCCAGGAAATACCTGTGAGGAGGAGCCCGACAGTGATTTTATTTCACATTTTCAAAGACTGGTCCCCCACAGTTTTTCATGAAGTTCCCCAACTTCTCTGGAGCATGTGCTATATCCTTTACCTTTTCAAAGCAGGCAGCTTACAGGCAAACATTAGGCAGGCATCTTCTAATTACCTCTTATGGTAGAGGGTGCCAGGCTGCCAGTCCAGCAGTACCACCAGTACCAGGAAAGGAAGTAAACATAAATGAACCCTTGGTAGGGACCAGAAGGAGGAGAAGCAGCCAAATGGTGCATACCGAGATGAGGCAAGCGCAAGCAAACCACTATGAAGTCCAGATATGAGACAGACAAGAACTCTGCAGGTCTGACCACTGCTCTATTTCTAGTGCACACCAAAGCCTGAGTGTTATCCGGCTGGACAGCTAAAAAAGCTCCTGAACAGCATGGAAGTGGACTACAAGAGAACATCCTGAACTAATGGAACAGAACTTATGCTAATCATTGCATTCCATAATTCATGTATTTTCCTGACCAGATTCTCTCAAGGTCCCTATATTGTAAGTGATGGGAGGTGATAAATTTGCCAAGTATTAAAAAACTGTAGAATCACTGGTTCTAAATGCCATTTATATCTTCTTACACTATTCCTCTGTCCAGGAGAGAAGTACAAGTATAATCAAGGCGAGTTTTTACAAGGCAACATTTATCACACCACCTAGGCACTATTTCCTGTACGAACAGTAATGTCTTCCACTCAAAATAAAAAGCTAAACAGATTTCTAATTGCAAGTGGAACACAAGTGAAAGCTGAACATGAAGACTCAAGTCACCTTTCACATTTAAACTGGGAACAGCTACTTTAAGCTTCACTATACAGGGGTAAGCAGACAGGGGGCTTAACTATGTCCAGTCGTATTTTTATATTAAATATATATATATGTTTACCTTTCTGAAGGAGTCTGGAACAGGCATCCAAGAGAGCTCCAGCAATTACAACAACAGATGTAGTGCCATCACCAGCTTCAATATCTTGTGCTTTTGACAGCTCTACCAACTAAATGACAAATTACGGTAAAATTTTATATATAATGCTACTTCCTTGCAAACACTGGCAATTAAAAAAAACAGACATTCCAGAATGTAGCACTACTGAAATAGGCCTAATTATTAGGACTAATCACACTTTTTCTAACGTGAGGTTAGTACCTTTTGCACCGTGCTTTCTGTACTTGCACACTATCTGGCAAAGTACAACTACTGTGAAACAGACCCCTTACAGAAGCAAAGAAACTCTTCTCCCAAGCTTAAAACTAATCACACCTATCTGGCAGGTCTACCTTTTCCTTTTCTCCACAGGAAGCTCATTTCCATCTCCAACCCCAATCAGATCTGAGAGATCAACATTTAACTCCTCAGAAGACCAGGCTACTGTATCTTCAGACCACCTGACCATAATGCAATTAATTCTCTTCTTTCACATTCTCTTCTGTCCTAGCAGTTTAAGACATCACTAACTTTTCTTATAGAAGAAAGTTTGAGCTAGATTCCTTTATGTCTTAAAACACGTCCAGAGCAATAAGGAATAAAGAATAAGGGCTTTGAACTCTCCAGCACATCTTACAATCAAAATATTCCTGGAGCACATTGCACAAAAACTTCTTGCTCTATCACAAGCAGGTAATGTTCCTCAAATCCACGTGAAATGTTAGTACAGTTTTTTGTACCAGAAATTAAGCTCTAACACATAATTGCCCGTGCGATGGAAAAAAAAACACTTACCATTTTGGCTGCAGGGTGCAGAACCTGCATTTGTTTCAGAATAGTAGCACCATCGTTAGTGATTGTCACATCTCCTTTAGCATCCTGAATCTGAGAGGGAGGAGGAAGAACACAGTTCTGATGAGTACCTACAAATCTTTAATTTGATCCTTAATGTAAAATGTTTCTCCTGACACCATTACTTCTCAAGCTGATGTGCGCATTTAGTTCACGCTCTCCTTTAAATAAATGCAACTTGGAAAAAAATTTCAAGGCAAAAATGGCGTCCTATATAAGACATGTTGACTTTATTTCCAGTAAGCTTAAAAGTTTTAAAATTTAAGTTTGGTTTACCATTTTATCCATTCCCTTTGGTCCAAGGCTTGTTCTAATTGCATCAGCAACAGCTAGGAAACGGAAGAAGAAAAAAAAAAACAAACACGTTTACATTTTGATCTAAATAACTACAAGCACTCACTCTGTCGTTGCAAACATTTCTTCTGAGAAGGAAAGCGCCTCCTTGTATTAAGTGCTTCCCGGTTATTTTGCCAGCAGTGAATCATCTTTAATAATAGAATGATATAAAGCGTTGCTGTACCAGGACTGATTTCCACAGCTTTTTTTTTAAACAATTTGCATCCGATCGCTCGACTACGACCATTTTAAAGCCGAGTAACACTAGAGCCCCACCCAAGGCCTGTGCCGAGCCCCGCAGCCCACACCCCCCAGCCCACGCCGAACCGGCCCCTCACGGAGCGGACAAGCCCCCGCCGCCCCCCTCGCCTCGCCTCACCTCACCTTTCCCGGCGGAGATGTTGCTGAAGCGGATCTGGGAGGGCTTGTCCCGGTCCTGGTAGGTGCCCTTGGCCCTGTTCCCCGCTCCGCCGTGGGCTTTATGCCCCGCGTTCTCCGGCATGGCCACCGATGGAGACGGATGGGCCCCGATGAAAAAAAAAAGAGCCGAGCCCCGCCGCACCAGACGCCCCAACAGGAACCTTCCAGAAAGGCCCCGCCGCCACCAGCGGATCCGCCGCCGGGTCCTTCCGGCCGCGCGCGGAGCTGCCAGCTGCGCGCCTGCGCCCCAGCAACCGAGACGGGCCTCCCGTCGCCTGCCGGCGAACGGCAAGGACACCTAAAGGCACCCCGCCGCTGCTTCTAGAATGAGCCGCGCGGGGGCCTCGGGAGGTTTCAGGGCGGGGTTTGGCCTCGGGGCGGGGCCAATGGGGCGGCTGGGCCCCGCCGCCGCCGCCAGGGGGGCGGAGGGGCGAGGCCGGGGTGGCGCGTTAAGGCGGGATCGTCGCAGCCGTTACTTGTCCTGGTGTGGCGCCTTGCGGGTGTGCTGCTAACGTATCTCCCCTGTTTTAAGAAGGCTTTTGAACACCTGTTTTCTCATGTTTTGGAGAGTCTGTTACCCAAAAGGATTTTAAGCAGCAGGTCTATCAGAGGTGAAGTTAGACACAGCTGAATTACAGAAAAAGAGCAGAAAAAAATATATTTTCTTGTAATGTCCTGATCTTCTTACTTGTCTGAGGGACTTTTCAGCTTGTAACACCATTGCAAAAAGGTAGGCTTTATTATTAATAAAAATAACGCTAGAGTTCAAAGATAGCTTATACCTCTTAGGATGATCTTACCTCAGTGGCTGTATTGATACAAGAAGCTTCTGTCTCCTTGTCTTTTTTTTTGATTTCTGAATAGCTATTCAATTATTTTCTTCCCCTTGAGCAGAATACAAACAATGCAGTTTAGATGCAAAGCATGTACATGAATCCGCAAGGCGAATTAGTTTTGTACTGTGCTCAGGGTAAGACACAGCAGCTCAAGAGAGCTCTGGCTGAGAGAAAGATGCCCAAGTAATATCTAAACCATGTAATTTTTATGGCATATGTCTTTCTGACTGGATGTGGAAAGTCAGCATTTATAATACGGCAGTGCCAGTGAAGTGCTCCCGTGTAGAAGCAGGTGTAGACACAAGAAATACATCCCTGCACTAGTAAGGTGCTGCTGATGTAAGGCAGTACGTCATAAGAAAGGGCCAAAGGATGCGAGCTGTTCAGCTCATTCTCCAAGCTCTTGCATTTATATCAGGAGTTCATTGCATGTTAAATGTGTCCTCGTGGTGAGCGGTTTTCTAGTGCCAGCAACAGCTTTGCATGGTGATACATGAAAATCAAGCATTTAGGCAGTTCTCTTGTCAGAAAAAAGACAGGAAACAAGACTCCATATTCATGTGATTTTATCACCTCGAACTGTTTTTAACAGTTGCTTTTGAATTTTTTTTGCTGGATTTATGCACCATTGAAACATAGATAACCGCTTGATGTCCATTAGAGACTGTTTATAGAGAGAAGGTTTTGGAAGTGAACGGTCTTTGCCAGTTTATATTCAATTTTTAACAGGCAGAGAAGAAAACAGTTTTAAGTATAAAGGTAGAGATGCATCCAGATGGGAAAGGTCTGCCAGTAAGAGGCTTGACCTGGATTTAATCACCTTCAGAACCACCAGACACGCATCCTAAATGACCAAAATCACTCGGACCCTGATCTTAAAGTACATCAAGCAGCCATGGCAAGAGTGCTAAATCCTGTACATTTAACACAAATGCAATGTTAAAGTTAGAATCAGTAGAGAGCCAAGCTTTTAAAAGAGCCATTGAGGCATGTTCAGGTCGTTGTAGCTGGCAACCTCCTTCTTGCCTCAGGTTAGGGATCATTTAGAGTTTGTCGTGGTATCACAGGAAGTTTCTGGTTTCTCCTGGATGTATATAGTAAGTAGTATAGTTATATTTAAGGGTATTATGTAAATTTGGGTGGTGGCAGATGTTACTTCTCCAGTGCTGAACCGGGCTTTGGGTTTGGTTGTGCCAGAGGGTGGCACAAAGGACCTGGTTTTCTGGCAGGAAAAGGCAGACAGTGTATTGTTACAGTCAGTGAGCACATGCTGCTCAATGTTGCGTTAGCGTTAGGAGCAAGGTGTTTTCAGTATTTTGAAGGAAAGGAAGGTTAGAAGTGATGCTGTCCCAGCCACCTTGTTACACATAGCTCTGTGCTTGGCAAAAGCAGCCTCTCCAGCATTAAGAATAATTTGGTGTTGGAGTTTGTTCCATTGCTGGGTGGAGACCCTGGATTTTTAGTTGGTACGTAACAAGCTGCTGACCTAAGTTTGAGGCTGCTGTGGTTAGCGGCTACCTTCTTACTAATAATTTTGGTCTGGCAGGGTTGCTTCTCTGGAGCTGGGCTTCAGGGCAGAGTTAGGATTAAGGGTTTTGTAAGCGTCCGTCTGTGTGATCAGGTTTGCACTGGATGTAAAAGGAGTTGTCTGGCTGATTTAAAGGTTGCATCCACTGCCACCTCGTTCCACGTCCAATAGAAACTCACTGGGTAGGGTTTGGTTTGATCTTAGCAGGTTTTAGATTAGAGGTTAGATTGCAGGTTTTAAGGTGTCACTGAGTAGAACCTGACCTGGAGTGTGCATTATGGTTTTTTCACTTGTTTTGGGTCTGCTGTCTGTAATTTAGGTGAGCGGATATGTAGGGCTAGCAGGGTCTTGACTTTTGTTTAGGGCTTTGACTACTACTGCATTTTTTGCTTCATTCTTTGTGAAATAGAGATTTTTTTTTTCTTTTTACTGGTGTGTATTTAAGGGCACCCTTATGGTTAGGCTTCCTCCTGCAATGTCCCATTGACCTGCATGCCTGTTAATGTTGATCCAAGCTGAGGCTAGTGCAGAGGCATTTCTTAGGTATTCCTCATTCAGTGTGGCTTGTGGGGCAGTTATCTGAGATGGCTTAGCATCAATCAGACTTGCTGTTGAAGTTCATCTTCATATCAGGGCAAAGTTTGAGGTTTCAGACAGCAGACTCGAAGGACCACATTTGTTGTTAGGTCATGTGTAGAGCCGACACTCACAGAAGCCTTCCAGACTCGTTTTAGAGCTGAGTTTAGACTCGGAGTTGCCTGCCCATTACATTGTTTTTCTTACCCTCTTATCATAATTTCTGGCTGTTCTGACCCTTTCCAGCATTTCCAAGGAGCAGTGAGACGATAACAAATCATAGAGAAAACACACACACATGATCCTAGGGTTGTAATATTTTTTTAGCTTAGTTTCTTGGGAAAAAAAAAAAAGATTTGTGTGCTTAGTACTCTGTCCTTCAAGTAGGATTTGGACTTATAGCCAATTTTGACTAAATGTGGTAGAAACACCGCATTTTCTGGCTTTGTATAAATAGGCAGCTGCACAGAGATGAGAGATTTTTAGTTAAAAGCACACTGAGGTGTGCTGGTTTTGGTGGGGACAGAGTGCCAAAACCAGTACAGGAGGACAGAGCTCAGTCCTGCTGGGATGTTAATTTGTGGCTTTCAGAGTTTTATTTTATAGCAATGAACTGCTATCAATGTGAAACTTTTTTGACAATCACTTTTGTGTAAGGTGCTTGTGATTCTGGGCAGATCACATCACCTCTCTGTCTCCCGTTTTTTCTTCCCAACTATTTCTACTCTGGTGCAGTTGGATGATAAACTGTTTAAAGCTGTTTGTGCAGAGAGCATAAATATCGTCAGTGGACGCCTAATTATATGATTAGGACAAAATGAGGCTTCAGGGAATATTTGCATCTCTGTCCTTTTTACAAGGTGAAAATGCCTGAGATGTGGATTTTTACTACTTACTGCCCTTATGTCATGTTGGATATGAGCATCAGTCTCATGTAGCGTCTTTTTTTTCTTTCTGCATGGAGATAACTTGCGAAGTATTCTCAAGGCAGTAGTGATGACACCATAGCAAATGATTGCCAAAGACAGAGTGATACTATTTCACCTAATGGCCTTAGATAAGTTATTAAGTGCCATTACTTAATCGTGCTCTGACAAGAGCGAGTAGTTTCTAAACATTTAATAAATGCAATACTCATGCCTTCCCAGCACAAAAATATTTTGCACAGCAAGTAGATTTTCATTTTTCAAAGAAGAAAGTCTCTACCCAGTGCTGAGCGTGTGATTTTTTTCTCTTCCATCTGGAGTTTCATCCCAGAAGTTATTGCTCTCGGTGTCTCAGCCCTGCGCCCTGGTTACAGCCCTGCAGGAGCTGCCAGCCCTGCGCCTGCCTTCGTGGCAGGGATAGCTACATCGCTGCTTCCACCTTCTGGAGAAGACAGTGAACAAGGGATCCTGGGTTTTATGGATTTGTCTTGGGATTCTTTTACTTAATTTCTTTTGATTTCCTTTGATTCTCTCCTGCTCTGGGTGTATCCAATGGACCATGTATTGTGAAGACTTTTTGTCCCTTTTCTCACACTCCCTCCATTTCTTCTTAGTATTTGCTGAGGTTTTTTCCCCCCTTATGTTCCTTTAAAAAAAAAAGTAATCTGAAAACCATAGTATGCAGTTGAAGAGGCCACTCACCCATTAAAGGAGGTCGCAAAAATGAGGATATATACCGTGGTAGAATGTCGGAAAATACACAAAGTGCCATACAAGTATTGTCTTCTTACATGTAGTAGTAGGTAATGTTGCCTAGCACTGAAGTGTGAGGAGTAGGTAGCAGCACAAAATACAGTGCTCCACTGTGGTTTGGAAGAGAAGAAAAATACCCTGTTTACAGTGATTTTGTTCTGATAAGACACTAGGAGAAACACTGCTAATCCTGTGAAGAATTTGCTATGAGTGATTCTTATGGAATCAGACCTTTTTTTGAAGACTGTACTTTAAAGGTAGCTATATTGTCATAGTACTCTTGAAAAATGTTGTGGCATGGGAAATGTCAGCTTGAAGGTATGGGTTGGTCACCTCTAGCGGTGAAAATGGAGATGATTTATTTCATGCTTTCTTGGCAGCCCCTGACTCTGCAGGGGCACTATAGCTGGGGCATGCAAAAATCTATATTTTGCATACGGCCAGATAAATTATATGTATCAGTGGGCCCAGAGCACCGCTCTGCTCATGTACCGAGTAACCAGATGCTGCAGATACGCTGTGGCTGGCTGGACACACTGCGTAGGTGCTAAGGAATGGCGCTGTGCATGGCCCAACTGTCAGCCCAGGGCTACACAAGTTGCCGCTGTGCCCTGGACCTACAAAATCCATAAGCATCAGTTGAATCATGAGTGTTTTTTGAAGCAGATGAGAGTTGCTTAGAAGATCGCTATCCAATTATTCCAATATTCCACAGTAATATTATATGCAAAATGAAATTCAAGATATCAGATTATGTAAACATACTTGATACCAATCTTCACTGAGTCAAAAACCAAACCATTTCTTGCCTCTTTTTTCTGTAAGTGCAGTGAATGTGATCTGATCTCTTGTTTCCAAAATCTTGAATATTTAAAAAGTCATGTTGCACTTGTAGACTGATTTACCAGTCTTGGTTTTCTCAGACAGTAATCCCCTCCTTGCCCTTAAGAAACAGACAGTTTCATCTACATTCTTCCTTCCTGGTGTCAAGTTGGCAGAGTACCTCCTTGTCATAAGGCTACAAAAAGTATTAGAGACAGGGAGAGATAAGATGCTGAATAACAGTCTATGGGACTGGGACTGTTGCTGCTGTTAATTCTTGGCACTTCTGCTTTCTTCCCCTTCAAATGTTAATAGGTAAGGACACACAGATGCACACAGGCAGGCACATGGGTGGTGTAGAACAGCTTGGTTTGTAGGGTGCAGGCTGAAGTTATTTGGTGGAAGAATGAGTATTTCCATGTGGGTTAGCACCTGGGGAGATGATTCCGTCCTCTCCCTCTAGATGACAGCAGAACACCAGCCTTGCTGTAAGGGGCTGTTTCCTGGATGTATTTTAAAAAAATATTTTTGTTTGTTGTCCTGTTTAATAACTTTTTAAAGAGGTTGGAATTACTGTTGTAATATATTGCCCTGCTTCAGAACAAACTCTGCATACTTTGGACAACTGATAAAAAGAAAAAGCACCAGGATTTTAAACATGTTCTTTTATGAATATCTGTTTCCGCAAACATGAAACACGTTCGCACCTGTGATAAGTATCTCTGTATTTCACAGGTAAAGCACAAATCTGATGCTTCTTGACAAGCAAGATCCTGAACCCTCAGCGACATCCTCATTTCTAGCACCACATGAATGCCTTTTCCTGGAGACCCCTGTGGAGGGGTATGCCTGTGCCAGCGCAGTGCTCGATGAATGAGTATGGAGGTTTGATTTTGCATCCTTCCATGAAGAGGCTGATGAAGCCAGTGGTATTATGTGAGCTTCCTGCCTCAGGCTGCATTGTCTGCCAGCTGGCCTGTTAAATGCCTCTCAAGCCTGTGGCCAGGGACAACTCTCAAAAGCAGGCTCCTGTCTGTCACTGAGGCGGATCAGGCTGAAGCACCTTGTCCTGCTGCTCTGGCCTTTCCCACCCACCCGCTTCTGCTGCCCGGGACAGGGCTCTTGGTGTCTGCTTGTCTAAATGGCATTTGTTGCACCAAAGGCTAGGTGCTCCCTCTCTGTTCCCTTGCAGCCAGCAAGGCTTTTGCCTGCGTGCATTCTGGCCCTTGGAGAGCTGCTCTTTTTTCCTGTATGGAGGCCTTTTCAGGGATCAGCTCCTTTTCCCAGAGTGTTTCTGCTTCCTGGGAGACTCCATGAGACTCAGTCACTGATTTTTGAATGCTGAGCTAGGAGACGGAGCAGCACGTACCTCTGCCATGACACCCAGGTGATGCACCCAGATGCACTGTTGGCTATTCTGGACTTCTTTTGCTTGAACTTAGTCCTGTAGAAAGAAGAAAACCACTGACAAGTCAATGGAGAATGTTCTTAGGAATGCAGATAACAACTTCTTCTTGGGAAGAAAAGTCAGGAAAAAAATAACAGAAGCTCTTTAAAAAACATATTTTACTGCTCTCTGCACTTCCCCCAAGTGATCTTCCTCTCACAGAGAAACATGGCAAGTTGAACTGTGAAACAGTAAGTGGATTACAAGTACTTTTTTCTTTTTCTAATGGGTTGGCTTTTGCTAGCATTTAAAATTGTTTCAGAGATGTGTGGATATCCCAGCCACGCTGCTAAAGGTCTATGTCTTTGGAGTTGGAGGTACAAACAGGATTTGCTGTTAAGTACTAACAGGAAGAGGGGGAGGAACAACCAGGTGGAGCAAAGCTGGGCAACTTTCTCACACAGCTTTACCATGGGTGGGAAAGTTTCTGTTTAGTGCCCTGGTTGCTGTCCTCACTGCCCCAGTCCCAAGCAGCGCTGTGAGAGCCAGATCTGTTGCTTGTGTTAATCCACAGTAATGAAAATATAGGAAATGTCCAAACTGGTTGTTAGTTGTGTTTGCAAGAATGACAGCTCTGGGTTTTGAGGTTGGGGAATGGGGATGACATTAATTTTTCTCGGCAGTTATACTTGGATTATGTAGGAACCAGAAAATGGGCTTCAAGATATTTTTACCCTATTGATTAAAATCTTGCTTGCTTTTTAGGGTTTACTTTCTAAATTGGTAAGTGATAATGTGGTGATCCAATTTTTCTAGAAGTATACATTGGTATTAAGAACTAGCAGTAGGCAGTGCTTTCAAAGAAAGGTTTTATACTTGAATACTTATTTTGAAAATATTGTGACTTACTCAAATGAAAGTGAAATTGAATAATTGTCACTTTACCTGTTGTTGGGCTGCAGCAGCTATTTACAAGACATGTGAGTTCTGGGTGGGAATATAGGGAGGACTTTTTAATCCAAGCTGGAAATTTTGAAACATGGCAGAATAAAGCCATTAGCTTTCATAACTTGAAAATTATTTCAGAGTGTGTGTGTATATATATATGTATATAATATATCTAAGGAAGACTGGATGTAGCTTAGCACAGACATCAGGAAAAAGTGAAGTAAGAGAAGCACTGATTCAAAGAGAGGAAAATAAGACAACAGAGTAAAGTTGGTCATTACTAAAATTAACTCTGGTGAAACTATAAAGTGGTAGTGGGGGGGGGGGGGAAAGAACTTCTGCGCCTGAGCACTCATACTTACCATAGGTGTAGATAAATAAAAATCCTCTGTTTTGAATCATGCTGCTAAATCCCACTTGTAAAAGGGTGGAGGGTGATCGGGCGAGGAAGTGGCACTACCCCTGGCCAGGGGATCTGGGCTTCAGGACGGTTTATCAGCCCAGATGAAACTGGGTTGTTGAGGGTTACTTTAAGTTGGAGCAAGTGGGGGATGTGGGAGTGGGACTTATATATTTGTTTGGCTCCCAGGAAGGGCACTTCTAAAGAACAGGAGGGTCTGACATGTTGCCTTGGCTTGAAGGCAGTGAAGACCTGTGAAAAGTCAGGAGAGGCTGGAGTGAGAATTGGTTGGAGGAATCAGTTGTGATAAACCTGCACCTCATGGTGGGAAAAGATTCAGGAGACTGAGGTTGAAACAAGGTTGTGCTTCTGGGTAGTGTCAGGTTGGAGTGAACCTGATCACTGACCCTTGAGGAAGTCAAATCCTGTTACTGGCAGATCTTCTGCTGAGCTTTGTGGTTTTCTAGTTAGGTGTTCCCGTGATTATGAGTTGCAATGTTGTAAAGGGTAGTTAGATGTATCCTCTCAAAATCTTATTTTAAGAGAGCTTTGGACTAACTTGTAGTTAAGCTGGAACAATCTTAATTTTCAGTTGCAGTATCTTTTTTGTCCTCCCCGTCTAGAGCTAATCTTCAAGATTATATAAATTGCTATTCACAAATCTTTTTGTTTCTGCTTCTGGTAATATCAAAGACCCCAGTCAAGGTTGCTTAGAGGTTTGTTGTGCAACCACAAGGGAGTATATGATCTCTGCCCCAGTTTAGAATAATGAGTCAAAGACTGAAGGTTCCTGCTCACTTCAAATGAAGTTAAAGTATCATCTGTGCCTGTTCACTAGACCTTCCAGAAAATGCAGGGAAAAACCAGGCTGGAAATAAATATGAAAAACTAAGTCCAAACAAAGAAAGGTCTGAACTACCAGCATGTGAAAACAAAAGAGATTTTCAATGTGACAGGTGCAGCTCAGCAGCTCAGGATGGGCACGGTAGGAATTTGCAACAGACATCTGTCCAATGATGGTGTCATTCCCAGTACTGGGGTAGGGGAAAGGACAAACTTGCATGAAAGGACCGCAAGCCCGTAGTGGTGAGGATGGCACAGGCCACCTTATGCACATACAAAATTAAAGCTCTTACGACATCAGATAACACAAATTTACCATAATAAAACCATTGTTTTACTACAGGCTGAAAGTTTGTACCGAAACAACAAAATGTTTCAGTAAATTTATCAGGCTAAATGTTCTAGATGGTAAAGACAACACAAAGATCTAGGTCTGTAACAAAGATCTGTAGCTTTTATTTCCATTAATACTGGAAGTATTAAAAGATTAACAGAATAGAGACTCTCTTATACTGTATAGCATCTTTCACTCTCTGAGATCTGGGGGGATTTTGCATGTTGTATCTATACAGCAGTATACAGCAGCAGAAACACAGCTACTGGAACATAAACCTATGGGTCTCTGAGTAAGAAGTATTCAGTTGGGACAAAAGCTACCCCTTACACAAACATCGCTTTGAATTTTAATGGCAAGCTCAAAGCTGCTGAAGAACTGGGATTCTCAGCATCTCTGATTATTTTTGTTGCAGAAATCAGCAACCAAAAGTACATTTGAAAAACGCCTGCATAATTGTCTGCTGCTGTGGATGGGATTTCAGTTTTTCAAGTCTCAGCAACATAGGCATTAAATTCTTTCATTACTTGGCTCTTTGCCTCTGTATGAGGTAAATCATCAGCCTGCTAAATCTGTGGATGGGACTGAGCAATCACCTCTGCTTAAAATCAATTGTGAAGCAAATAGTAATGTGCTCCCATCTTCTGTGGGTTATGGCTGTACTGCAAACTATAAATTGTACTGTAAAATGTACTGCCTGTAAATTGGTACTGTGGTAGTGCTTGGAAGCCTCAGTTGTGGAAAACATTTTTCGGAAAACCGAAGAAAACAATTACCCCTGCCCTAGGGATCCTGCACTGTTCTGTTTTACAATTAATCTTCATGTTTCTTGTTTCTGAATTGAACTTGTGCTGAGCAGTTGCAGTCACCGGAGTTATTTAATGTAGTTAAATCTGCATAGCACCTTGCCGCTGAGCCCAAGGAGACCTTCCTCTCACTCCTTCCAGTAATATTCTCTTTTTGGATAGTACCTTATATGGACATTAGAACAAATTGAACACCCAGCTTCACTTACATGAATAAAAGCAGAGTCTATCTGCCTTAGCTAGATGCATCTTGGATCATGGCTTTCAGCAGACTGTATCCATGAGAGATACTGAAGGCAGACAGCTGGCAAGGCAGCCGCTCAGTGTGTGAAATGGATGCTAGTATATTTGTAGGTGATTATAAAAACAACTTTTCAGGGTTGGTGTCCAGGTTTGCTGATGCTTAGCACATGAACAAGAGCCCAAAGGCTTTTTTCTATTTGGCTACCTTCATTATTAGTTTTTTGTATTTTTCTCTCCCTTAGAAACATAGAAGCTATAGAAACTATGAAGTCTGATGTTTCATTGTTTTGCTGAAGCACATTTTGAGAGTCTCATGAAAACATACCAAGGTGATAGAGACAGTGAGCTTTGAATGTGTAGAACAATCACCTAGAGCTAATTAGTGGTTTGTAGTTTTAACGGATAATCAAATGCTGGGTTCTTATAAGACACTAAATGTGTACCATATTGTTCACTCTGAGGCTTTTTACATGCCTTACACAGACATATGGACAAAATAATTGTGGAAATGAGAAAGAGTCCACTTGCTGCAGACAGAGCAGCAAAGACAGACTTGTAGCTGGGTTTTGTTTTAAATCTAGTGCACGAATTACCTGGAGTGTTCTGATTTGCTGTCTGGCTTGACCCTGCTTTGTTCGAAGCAGTCACACAAATGTGGTAGGTGGTGTATGGCAATAGATTATACAGAGTATACTGCCTTGCTGTGGAATAAATATTGTCCAGGATAACCTGTCTGTCTTCATTGCCTTGGGCACGAAGCATCAGCTCATAGGTGTGAACAATGGAATTTGGGGCACACCAGTGTATCTGTGCAGAGCTGTCTGTCACTTCAGACACCTCTCTGAGCCTTGGTGGATCTGGAACCTCATCTTCCCTTGACACGCCGGGACATAAACATAGGGATGCACTCTGAAGTTCACTGCATGGCTTCTGCAGGTGTCTGCAAGGGTTGTAGTCACAGGGGATGTAAGCCAGTTGCACTGGGGTTTTAGTCGACTGTTCATCGTAATCATAGTCATCTATATACTGTATCAGTGATCTGGTGGATGCAGGCTCTGGCCGAGCACTGGTCCCCGTGGAGTTCAGCCGTGGTAGGCTCGTTTGCAGTGTACTTTCCCCAGTGTGAGTGGCAAAGGAGTGGATATAATGGTCAGTGGCATCGGGGGTTCCTGTTGCTCTAGTAGAATAATCACTAGTGGGCTGGCTGAATGGGCCTTCCTGGGGAACGGTCGCATCGGTCGTTCTGAGCTCTCTCTTTAGCTGCTCCGTTTCAGTTGGACTTGTGGAGCCATAATCCAAGGAGTCACTGTAGAGCTCTTTGAGAAAACCTGGGGAGGTGGTTATGGATGCCAAGGAAGGGGGGTGGCTCATGGATTCGGAAACTGCCTCTTCCTTTTGGGAGGAACCGTTGGTGTTTGTGAACATCAGCTCAGTTGGGTTGGCTGCAGTTGTGCTCATTACATTCCTCTGAATAAGAGAGCTGGTATAAATGTCTTTGGTTAGCAGAGCAGAGTCTGTTGTTGCTACTTCAGTAGCAGCATCGTAACTGGTAAGGCTGAAAGCATGGTGTTCAGGAGAGGGTGTGTTTGAATCAGGCAGCATAACGTTTCTCTTGGACTGGCATTTATCATAGAGCTCTGGCAGTGAAAGAGATGTTGAAGGTCTGCCCCAATCTTCCTGGGATGTGTTGCAAAAGGTCTCCCAAGCCCTGCAGAGGGGACAAGTTAGAATAGAGAAGTTCCACGAGAACATTACAGGCTCCTGTAAGGCTGCTTGGATAGGAATTGGCAACCTGCTGTCCCAAAACAAGTCTTTATATTGAAGAAGACATGAAACCTAAACCAAAGCTAGCTTGTCTTAACGATAGTCCTGTGCTTGACAGATGGCTTTATACAGCACTGGGAACTTAGCTGACTGGCTTTTTGGTTTTGTAAAGTGCAGGACTATCTTTTGCCTGAGGGGAAGCATCCCTTGCTACAAGGACCTTAGCAAGAGTGTTGGGGTTGAAGACACCTTGTTGTAAAGGGTCAGACTTTAATGCCCTAGGAGGAAAACATACACAGAGAGATGTAACAGGGTCCCCAGGATCCTTAAGCTAGTTGGTTTAGGCAGCTGAAGCTGTGCTTTTAAATGTGCTTTTAAATGACTAAGCGTTCTTTCTTTACTCAGACATTGCATGTTTTTGTAAAGAATGCAACTGCTAAGCCCATCCTGATGAGAAACAATGTAATTTTAACAGTCTACTTCCCGCTCTCTCCTCTACACTCTCTCCTCTACGGATGACAAATCTTCTTGGTGGCCTTTAAAAGTAAGAGAGATCATACACATGCAAAGCACTTCTTTTAAGTACAGCTTATTATAATTAGTCTGTAAAACTGTAGGAGAGCATGGAAACAATAGGTGACAAATGGGGCTATTTGCAAGGGGGTTTGCTGACTGCCTGTGCTGATCTAGGCTTGGGAATTCAAAGGCAGAGAGTAAATAATTTGCTAAAGTTCATGCAAAGTCTTCCAGTTTCTGCTCCCAGTGGTGGCCCATCAAAGCTACCAAGCCAGCTCATTTTTTATCTCCAGCTAATAGAGAAATACGAACCAAAACAGAGAAAATAAGCTCTTCTCACTTTAAAGTAGAATCTACAGCTAATAACACTTTCAACTGTTCTGCATGTGCCCATCGCATTTGTCCACATTCAAGTATAATTCAGCCATGCTTTGTCCCTGAAAGGGACTTTATTTTGCATTTCGACCTCTTGTGGAAGTGAAGAGCACACAAGGAATTTGAATAACTTAGATGGTAGCAAATGTTTGCTCCCCAAATAACTTACACATTTAAGTCGTGTCTGAAGAGCATTACTTTATCTCCTTGAACTCACTTACTTTTGCAGCACAACTTTCTTGGGCTTGGAGAGCAGCCAGGAGAGCTGGCAGTCGCATAACAGGGGATTTCCGTACAAGTTGATGATGATGTTACCCGATGAATTGGTATTCCAAGGATTAAAGGAACTCAGGTTACAGCTACAAGATGAGAAATGTAATACTTAACAAACGCTGAGCTACCTTCCAAGCACCAGAGTGTGCTTAGTGTCCCAGACTCTGTAAGACACAAAGCACTATTCCCTGTTCCCTTGGAAGCAGCTGGTTATCAACACCACCATTCTGCACTTTAAGTCCAGGCTAATACCTGCCCACCTCTCTAATTTGCAGAGCGTAGCTGCTGTGTGTTAAAGCATAACAAAAGCATCGTTAAGGGGGTAACACCTGTAGAGATGGGAACTGGAAGGGAAATGAGCTAGCGTTTGGTAAGGGTCTTCTGTGAAAGATGATCTCTCTGCCGTCGTGCATTCAGCTGCACTTTTATACTATACAGTTTCTCTAGCTTCTTTCTCAGTCTGCTTGTAATGGCTTGACTTTCTCTATGCCAATCATCCTCGTCACGTTAATTGCCTGTTTCATAATATAGACTCTCACCTACTAAAGTCATATGACTAATACCGGAAGACCTTGCTTGTCTTTACTGTTAAGATGTCCCAGCTGCAGAAAGAGTGTGATAATGTGATCCCCCCTGCAGTCTGAGTGCTCAGAAGATGCCTTCTTTTGCCTATGGCTTTAACTGCTACTCCTTTGGTTTTTAAGTTTGGGTCATGATTGTTTTCAGCACTTTAGCACTGATATTCCTGCAGGTAAAGTGCTGTGTAAATTCAGTGTGGCAGTCTAGTGGGGGATGGAATCCATTGGGGTTTTTTCGCTATTTATATTATTCAGGATTTATTTTCCTGAAACTGTTTCCTAGAGCACAGTCAGTGCTCCAGTGTTTGTTTTCTGATATGTTTATAATCTGGGCCTGTATTATAGAAATCTTTTAAGGTGCTCTCCAAATATTTTCCTTTGTGCTGACCGTTCTGTGTGCAGTTCACCTACTCTTATAAATCACTTTAAGACTTTTGTTTCCCTTAGTATCTCAACAGGAGCGTGACATAGCAAGTAAATCACACTGAGGTGTTACCTCTAGAATAAAGACTACACTATTGCTTTTACTAATGCTAAACCAGGAACTATATTAAACTCTCATACTAGAAGTGGGAGGGACAGGATTCTTGACTGCTTCCAAGGTGCAGATTTTAGGACACTGTCAGCATTCATCCTTTGTAGAGGAAGGCATCTTCAGTGACCTGCTTCTCCTCTGGTGAGACATTGCCATTGCAGGTGTTGGAAGCATGGTCTGTATCGCAAGTGGGCTTCAGTGGGTCTATACTAATCTTAACACTGCTGGATGAATCACTGGATGTGATCTCAAGCAACCAGTAACTGTGCTGAGTCTCATGCCACCTCTTTGGGCTGTATCAGCTCTTCTGCTGTATGAGGTCTACATCACACGGTTTGCATGGCATATCTGAGTACACGACAGCGTGTTTCTTCATGGCATGCAAGCCCATACCTCCCTCCTGAATATTTGATAACAAGCAAACTGCATAAAAATTGGTTCCCAGGCACCTCGGTGCTGTGAGGCAAAGGGGAATGTTAAGTGAGGAAGAACAAAAAAGAAAACAACTCACTTCTCAAACGAGAGATGGCTCAGATGAGGAGCGCTGTCAAACATCTCTGTCTTCACAAAACCCAGTGAGCGGGAGTCTTGACAATTCAGCTCTCGGAGACCAGGCATGGACTTGAAGAAGTCAGTATCGAGGTTTCTTAATCGTGTCATCTTTGTCAGGTGAAGTGATCTGAGATTGGGCAAGTCTCTGGTCCACTCTGGTTGAACTGGAGCAGAAAAAAAGGGTTTATACCTGTTGCCCAAATAGACTATTCCTGTGGATTTCTGCTTAGAAAAAAGGTTTGGATTCATACATATAAAATACCTCTGCAGTCTTCTGCAGCTATCCTTTTTGGGAAAGGAATAGAACAAAAATCAATGCAGCAGTGTATAAACATGCATGCAATCACATTTTTGTAAGATTACCTGCAGGTCATGCTGTCGTAGGGCAGAGGAAAAGAAGGGAAGATAGAAGCAATATCAGCAATAAAGCTGATAAGAGATATGGAATAGCTTTCCTATTATGTGAGATTAAATGAACAAGGATTTCTCTGCCCAGAAAAGTGGTAGGTGGGGGGAGGTTAGAGAGGTCTACAAAGTCCTGACTGGTGTGAGAATGGCAAATAATTTATTTCTCCTAGCACAGGAAAAAGAGCCGAGAGGCATGAAACTGAAAGAATAGGTCTTATCCAACAGTGCTTTTCCATCCCATGACTGAATTGTGTAACTCATTATCACAAGAGGGATTAGGCAAATTCATGGAGGAAATTTGGTGGGGTGTCTCTTAAATGTGAGCTGAGGTGAAACCTCTTGTTTGAGGGGTCCCTGAGGTCCTGGCTCTGCCCCAGGCTGAAAGCAGCTGGGCAATGCATATAACATCTGTCCAGCTCAGCACCTCAGTTATAAACAGAGGCTGGCAGGGGAGGCAGAGGAAAGGAAAAAATGATGCTGTGAATCACTTAGGGCAGGGATTGTGCGGAAGTATTTGGCTTGTTGTGGTTGACACAAAAAGCCTCTCTCTGTGTGGTATAATACAGCAGTATAAAGCAGAGCTTAACTGTGGCAACAGACAAAGAAAGATTTCAGTAGTCAGTCTGGAAAGGGAAATTAATTTCCTCCTGCATGTCCCACAGCTGATCTCAGGGCTAACAGTGGAATTAGGATAGAGGTGGGGGACTACAGTGGGACAAATAGCCCTGTTTGGTGGTGTCTGTTCTCTGCCCTTCCTTCAGGAAGCTGGTCTTTGTGAGGGTTTCCACTCAGCAGTTGCATCACAGCTGGAGGGTGCATTGCACACTTGGACCAGCTGTTTGCAGCTGTCAGAACAGGGTGTTCCCCCTCCACCCCGGGGGGCTCAGCCAGGATGGAAGCCATCATCCCAGCAAGGCTTCTGCTCCCCCCCGGCCTGACCAAGCCCCATGTTTATAGTGGGAAATCCAGAAACTTACTTTTCTCAAGAAAGGTCCCGCTCAGATCAAGCATGGTGATGGTGTTTCCAGGCATGTTCATGGCCTCACTGGGAGATGTGCTGATGGCAAAAGCAGATTCCCTAATTCCTCTGCTGTCATCCTGCCCGAGCAGTGTGGCAGAGAGGTTCAGAAACTGTAGCTGAGGGTAACAGGAAAAAGCCAGTGGCTGGATTTCAATCAGTGGGTTTCCAGCCAGGGACAACCACCGTAAGTTAGGCAAGGCAGAGCTGTGGCATGATGGCACAGACAACAGTTTATTAAAGCTTAAGTCCAGGAAGAGGAGACTGCTGAGGGCTTCAGATCCCCATCTAACTGCTTGGAGATGGTTCTGCCTCAGCGAGAGGGTGCGCAGCCGTGGGAGGTTTGCTATCTCCGTGCCGTTCACCTCTTCTAAGAGGTTGTTGCTGAGATCCAAGGTCTCCAGGGCCTCCGGAAGGCAGACGGGGAAAGCTGTCAGGCTGCTGTTGGTCAGCTGCAGGGTGATCCAGGTCCTGTTCTTCCGATTCTCACAGGACATGCTGGTGAGATTAATGGTCTCCCAGGAGTCTTCCTGAGCCAGCTGGAAAAAGGTGGTGATGTCCCTGGATGCTGCAGGCTCTGCTCTGCTCACCGAGCCCAAGGCTGCGTTCCCCACCAGCAGAGAGAGGACGAGCAAGCGTGAAAACATCCTTTTCCTAAGTGGCTTGCAATTAACTTGCAAGATCTGTTTGGTTTTTGTTTCTGGGAGGGGAAAATAAAACATCAGCATTAAGAGCTAAATTAAATCCCTCCAGGCAGCTACAGCTATTTAAAAGTGAAACATTGGTAAGTCGTTTCCTACTGCATCCAGAGGAAGTGTAAATTAATGTCTTTTCTGTAATTCAGCCTAAGTAAACATGAGCCCTTGGGGACAGAAGTATCATGCTATCTTAGTCTAAGCATACCTACAGTTTTTCATGCAGAAAACAACCAAGTTGTATCATCATCATCGTGCGTCTGGTTCCCACGCCAGCGCCCTCAGTACCAGCCTGGTACACAGAACAGCAACAGTGCAGAAGGTGGGCTCCTCCGTTGCCCTGCTCAGCTGCCTCTGGGCAGGATGGGGGTGTGAGGGACTGCCACTGCTACTCCAGTATAAAAATACCAGTTGGTACTATACTGGACAAGCTGCCATGTTATGGGACTTGACTTTTATACCTGATTGTGTATTGCTCTCCACAGGGCTGCCCTGCTGCATAGTGACCAGTTTGGCCAGCCCACCAGGAAGAGTTATCTAATGGGATGGTACCCAAGCAACAGGGGTGGGTTGGGTGTGACTGGCAGGGGATTTTTATTTCTGTGAGGTTGTCTGTACAAAGCAAATGCATAGATCCAAAGGCAGGAGAGGGTTGTTGAATGTTGAAGGATATAAGAGACCTAACTGGGCTGAGCTGCAATGGGGTGGGTAGGTAAAAGTGCCTTTCCTATGTTATGAAGGGCTTTCCTTCCCTTAGCAGAAGTTGGAACAGCAGAAGCCCGGGGCTTGCGTGGGCTTTGCCAGGGCAGTTCTGCCCTGTTCTGAGCAACAGCCATGGTGGGGACCCCAAAGGTGCTTTGGGACTCGCCCTCCTCCTCTGCTCTCTGCCCTGACCTGCTGGCAGAGCCCCAGAGCCTGGCTGCCAGGCTGTGGCAGGGCTGGGACCCTGTTGCAGGTGGGTGCCGCAGGCGTGGCGTGCGCTCCAGCTGCTGGGGAAAGGACATGCTGAAAATGCAGCTCCTGAACCACATTTAGGTCAAAGTGGTCAGGAAACGGAGAGTGTGCTCCTGGATCAGGGCCCCAAAGGCCTGGGTACCAAGAAGCATGTTATTCAGTGTTATGGTTCCCTCTGTGCTCTCTCCTTGTCCTACCACAGCTTTGTCTTTTGCCATAAAAAAAAAAAAAGAAAAAAAGAAAAAAAGTCCTAAATGACTGGTCCAAGGCTGCACAGGAAATCTGTGTCAGAAGAGGGAATTAACCACAGCCCCAAACTAGTGCTTTTCTTACTGAGCTGTCGTTTGTGTTGCCAGGCATCATAATGATCATTCCTCATCCAAAAATATACTACGGGGGGGGGAGGGGGGGATGACGACACGGGGACACAGAAACTCCAAGTAGTATGAAATAGCTTGGATTTACTGCAAACCTTTATAGCTATTTACTGTTCCCTGAATGGTGCCAGGTCTTGGTCCAGACCGTCATCTGTTGCTGCCATCCCAGGTTTTAAGTAGGGACCAGCAAAATAGTAAAATTCAGTTGCCCATGTCCTTCTTGTCGTCTGGAACCGGGCAAGAGCTGAGGAGCCTCAGGGCTTTCTGGTCACTGGAGCTGCTGGATTCCCAGCACATGGCAGGGAGAGGATGGGAGAAATGGGACTGCTGGATCCTGGCCTTAGATTTAATCTTAGTCCCTGGCTTTAAACCGCATCCGCTTGTACATACCTGTCCAGAAGTCCTGATGCCTCGTGCCTTCGCTCTGTGTGGCTCCGATTGCTGGGCCTTGATTTTATACACTTCGGTGACTCAGCCGAGAGCGTGAAATGCTTCTTTTCTGTTCCCAGCTTTCCCTGCTCGCAGCTCTGCCGACAAACGCAGGCGAGGTTTGTTCCAGGCTTGCTCCCCCGCATTCAGCTTTCCCCTGCCTGGAGAGGGGGTGGCTCCAGGCAGCTTTCCCCGCTCCCTTGGCCCTAGCAGGAGGTGGGTGGGAGGGCTCTGATTTCCCAGCGCTCAAGCAGGGCTACTCCGTCTGTCTTTGTCTAAGCAGGGAGGGGGGTAAAGGGGAGAGATCAGTGTTTGTAGTTCCTACTCTCACGTCTTCCACTGATGGGATGGAAGGGAGAGAAATTACCGAGTTTCTTTGCTGACAGGTCATGATGATGTAAAGCTCTGTCTGCTGACATGGGTTTTGGTCGCTCTCTAGGCAACAGTAAAAGGCTTCAAGTGTTTTTATTTCTCTTTAAGAATCTTGCACTTGGGAGTAAGTCCTGGAAATATTCACACAGGACAAATGACTTTTCTAAGGAGGCCCTTGGGAAATGTCAAACGCAATGCTCTCACCTGCCACTCCTGTGGAGTGGAATTCTCCTGGTCGATGGATAGGGCCTGTGGCATCTCACGCTGCACATGACAGACTTGGGAGGCCTCTCCCAGTCCCACTGTGTGTGGGTTGTGTTCTCTGTTCTGCATCTGCCATACCGCGTGGCTTGGGAGAATTCCCATTCAGCTCCTACTCTCATCCTTCACTGGATAAGTTAAGTCTAACAATGTGAAACATCTCCCACCAAGGGACTTGCCCTGAGCTGGGTTTCTCAGCATTCCCACAATTCAAATAATAATTAGGCTGGTCAAGGGCTGAGAATAAAGCCAGGAACTGGAAAGGGATGAATTGAGAGAGATTGTTCCAAAGTAAAAGCAAAAGGGTGGTTGTTCCGTTGCTACTATAAGACAATTAATGATTAAAATTTCCAGGGAGAACAGTAGTCAGTGCTTTTCATTTGTCAGGACAACAAAACAGATCTGTGACACAAAGGCAACACAGACCCGTATGCTTTGGTGCTAAAGTGCAGATAAAGGTCTTGCTTTCCTAAAAACCTTGAGTCTGCATGTACGCAGGCCTTATCTGTTGACCCTGTCATTCATTATCTGTGGGGGGAGAGAGCCTTGAAAAACACCAGAACATCCACAGAACAAGATACCGTCTTTTTAGTAGGACTCTCGGGAGCCATTGCCGTTCCTTGGAGGCTGGGCAAGATGTACATGTTTTTCCCCTGTGGGATGACTCTAAGGCAAGACAAACAGCTTCCTGAACGAGGGGCTAATCCCACAGATTAACCCTGGTGGAGCAGTTTGGCAGGCCTGCACTTAGGGCAGCGTGCAGGCCAGGCACGTGGGCACTAACAGGTACCTTTGGAGATCTGCGCTCTCTCAGGTTCAAAGGGCACATTGGAGCAGGTTAAAAAAATCTGAAGAATTTGCTATAATAGGAGGAGAGCCTAGCCCTGGCTAGGCTCGTGGAAACCCTGCCTTCCCTTTGGCTTTGCAGACCTGCTGGCTGCAAACTCCTCTTTGAGAGAAGCCGGGGAGCAGGGAGGTGGCCTTGCTTTGCCTTGGGCTATTAAGTATCCATATTGTGGTTGCTGCCCTTAGCTCAGTATTTACAGACAGTGAATTTTTGTTGGTTGTTGTATTGTTTTTAATCTCTTTAAAAACTACTCCATGAAACCTGGAGAACCAAATGTGGCCTCACTTTTAATGTGTTCAACCGTGCTGACTTAATTTTGGAGAATGAGACAAGCAGCCTTTTAAGACTGGAAAAGCAGCCCAGCTGTTAAGTTAGCAAGTGGGCTGCTCATTGAAGTGAAGGTGGAAGGGAAATGGAGACTGTGCCCAGAGGTGCTTGATTTCTGAGTGATACGGGGAACCTCTTGCGAGAAGCAGAGCGCCCTTGGAAAATAAGCTCTGTTATTTTTATTTTCCACCTTTGTTTCTGCTTTTTGGATGCCTAGTTTTTGAGGCAGGCATTGTATTTTCCCAGCTCTTTGCCTAGCTGCAAACTTTAATCATCTGTAATATTCCTGCTATGGTACTACGTCTCAAACAGCTGCCCAGGTATTGGTGAAGATTTCCCAGGAACATACATCAACCCTCTCTCACCAGTTTCTATGAAATCATTTGGTAGAAGCAGGCAGGCATTTCCCCTTTGTGAATCACTTTGTCTTGTTCTCACGTCACTTTGTTTCTTGGGCTTATTCTTCTCCTTTTTTTCTACTTTTCTAAGAGTTTCAGTGGCAACCTGGGGGAATGTTCAGTAAAGGCAGGCATTTTTGTCAGCCTTTTCACATGGATGATGCACAAAGAGCTGAACCAGATGCCCCCTCTCCGGGGCTGATTCAGTACTGTACAAAACCCCTCTGCCTGCAGGGATGCTGGGGATGAGCACTGCATTCCTTAGTGACACCGAGATAAGCAGAAGCACAGGGAGAGCTGGAAAAGGTGAGGATGGTACCAGGCTGTGAAGTTTAAGAGATGAATGTTTCTCACTGGCTGTGATCCAAGTAATGGTTAAGAATGAAACGATCCTGAAAAAATCTGGAGAATGGCTTTTAAGGCCAACAAAAAAAAAAAAAGAATTTTGCAGGTCAGTTCACAGAGCAAGCACAAGCAAGACATTTTCCTACAGACAACAGGAAGAGAATGCAAGAATGGGTTTATTTAGTCTGAGGTTTCAGAAAACCATGGTGTGTATGTTGTCTGCTGCAATAACCCATGCTGAAGGCAGCAGTGAAATCCCCTACGGAATTTGTTGTAAGAACAGACAGCAGCCATCTGACATCTGTGGTGTTTTACCCTGACCTGACTTTGGTTTAATTAAGCACGATGTGGAGGATAGGGTTGCAGCTGAGCTGAGGTATTAGTTTCCTAAAGGTTTTTGTTTTCATCTAAACAACGTTTCTGTCCAGGGTTTTTGGTCTCTGCATTGCGAAATTTCAGGGCAGACACCCTTGTCCTGCTTTCATTCTCTCTGTAAAATGTCTCACGCATTTGGCACCGTGCAATTACTAACTCAGTTACCATAGACCACTGAGCCTATGGTCTTTAACCCTATGTATAAATCAGGTGGTACATACACGGGGAAGGCAAGTCCCATCAGATTATTGCATGAGGAGGAGGGTGTGGTACTCCGTAAGCATTAAGAGGGACCCTCAGTGATGTGAGGAGGGATAAAGATTACTCGATGCTATGGCCGGCCCTGAGCTGGGCTGGTGCAGGTACAAGGCAGAGCAGGCTGGTGCAGGCCTCCTCTCAGGAGCTGCCAACTGTGTCCAGCCTGGAATTACAGAGGTGCAGGAGTGCCCTGGGTCATGCCTTCCCACTCCCAGCTCTTCAGGGGCTGCTTGTAGGAAGCGGAGCTGCAGTCACTGCCCCCATGCAGTACTGAAGACAGCTGGATAAAACCAGATTCCTTTCCTAAGTGTTCCTTACTTGTCATGGAAAAGCCTTGCAGGGTGAGTGGAGCAGGAAGAAAGACAGGTGATGATTTAGAGAAACATGGAGACAGGACAGAAGCAAGGGATCATTCCCTTCAAGCTAAAATTACAAGGGTGGGGCTTACAGCCAGCCTGGATGAGCTGGCAGAGCTCTTTGCAGAGCAGCAGCAAGTCTTTTCTCGAAAGGCAGTGACACATGGGGAGGGGCAGGAAAAGAAACGGAAATATTTGATAATTTCTCTGAAATCCCAGCACAGACAACTGGGATGCAAGTAGGTGCGTTTGCTTAGCAGTAAAATGAGCCATATGCTCTGCTAGTGAGAACTACATTCAAAGTTCCCATATCTCTGCATTTGTGTGTTCAGATAGTTTAGAAACAGGTGGCAACCACAGGGCTTCCCTGTGACCATTGTGACAAGCTCTGCTCTGAGAGTGGCAAGCACCGGGCTGTGCTAAATGAGGGGCTTTAATGCAGGCACAGTCACGATCCTGACTGCAATCAGTAGCCAAAGCAGAGGCTGAGTCTGGAAAAGGGCTGCCTGTGGAAAAAGTGCTGGCACTGAGATGCGCATTCAGCTCTCCCACAGCACCCTTGGGCAGGTTTTAAATATTGCAAGTGTATTTGGACTTGGACTATCCATTATAGGTGGTTCTCATACTCTGAGGAAGAAATTTGGCCTGCATCAAGCAAGTAAGAAGTGGGTAAGTCAGTCCTCTACTGAAGGAAAAGTGGATGGTCCCTCAGCCTGTGTACAAAGGGCTGAGGAGAGGGAAGTACAGAGGGCTGGGAAGCAGGCTGTATCGGCTCTTTCCTTTGAAAAATGTAAAGCTATAGTGTGTTTAAACTGGGACAAATTGGAGCGATTCCACCGCAGCACTAGAGAAAAGCAGAGGACATGACAGAAAAATGAGGGCTATCCAGTCCCAGTTAGGATTTCTGCAACCTATCTTGGTGATACAACAACACCTGTCCATTCTATGTGAAACCAGTTTTGGTTTGTCCAGCAGTTTCACAAATCCTCCCAGCTCCATTCTCTCCTTGCTTTACTGATCACTGCGCATTGCAGGGCAGAACTAAATTTCTTTCAACTCGGGGGACATGTGTGGCTTTTTCCAGCAGACAGAGCTGGCTGCTACAGATATGGTTCCTCCAGCACAGCGTCACTGAATAATCTCCTTGTATTCTGCATTAAATACATAAGATACAGGCATGTCAGCTCTTTACTCAACTCATGAACCAGTTGAGTTTAGAGTTAGATGTCACAGTGAAACAGAGCAACGGGACAGAAAGTAGAAAGGCCCACACTCAGGGGCTTTGTTAAGAAGCAAATAATTTCAAATAGTACCTTAAGTATTTTTTTCAACCTGGAAATTAACAAAGTTCCTCAAAAGATCAACGTTTTGAATCCAATTTTGCCAAGATTAATGCTTTGGTTTAGGTGTCTGGTAGCTCCTCGAGCTTTAAGGGAACTACTTAAGTGGATGAAGGTGGGCACAGGTGCTACATTTTTGAACAATTGTGTAATGACTACTTGGGTTGTGATGGCTCAGTCTGCAGGACTTTGGAACACTGGTGGAATGTTTTCTGTTCCCAGCACAAGTGTTAGACAGCTAATGTAGCTTTAAAATACGTATTTATTCAGCTTTAGTTCTGTTAAACGCTGGCTTTTTTAACAATGGTCAGTTCAACAGTGGGAGTTCCACTGCTGTAACAGAGAAGAAAATTTGCTGTATGATACCCTGGAGTTACTTGTTCTGGATCCAATTAAAAACACTAGATTAAAAAATGCCCAGTGGCTAGATAGTGTTTATTTAAAAACTTCTAGCTGTACAACAGGAAAACAAAGACAATGTAATTTTCCTAGTGTTGATGATGGAGTTGCTGTAATGCATCCAGTGACCTTGGCTTCAATATTTAACAATAACTGTAAATAATGCAGTCATATCACAAGGTGGATTGACATGTACAAGATTTATTAGTCAACAATTGACAATCCTCTGGTCGTCTTAGCTGTGGGGAGAAGCAGGCAGAGGGAAGAGAGTTTACTTCACCTCATTCCTGACCTCCAGTTAATTTATGGAACAGATCTTCATCCAGTGTTTCGTTCTGGTCCTTGGAGCGGGTTGACAAGAAGATGTAGCCCCCAATATACTCATGGATGATTTTGCAGTCTGCGCTCAGGCACGTGAAAGCGATAGATACGTTCTGATCAAACTCAATTGCAACCTAAAAAAAATACATAGGGTAAAATCGGGAACAGAGATAAGCTGCATCTGGGAAAAAAGAGCAAATATCAGAGCACAGCTGGACCACAAGTACTGTGACAAAGCAGTACCTGTCTCTGCTAACCAAGAGCTATAAAGATGTTTGGGTCTGCAGGATGTCCAGAGTGTTTGGCTGCGTGTTTCTTAATTTTCTGCTGTGGCAGGGCCCTCTTGTGGTCAAAATCTTGTTGCTTGTTTAGGCAGGCTACAAAACCATGCTTTTAACTAGTTTTTCTAATGGTGTATAAAGTGAACACTGAGAAAATCAGGAATGGTGCTCCTGACTCTTTGTACACTTAACCATTAATGTTTAATACTCTCCATTGTTACATGCTGACCTTAAATCTGCTTTTGTGGTCCAGGTTTTGATTTCCAACTACTGTCAGTTCTAAAATCCAGCAAACAAGTTAGTTGCTAGCTGTGGATTTTGCCTTTTTTTGTGAGAGATATAAAGCAAACCCAACAGTTTTATCCAGCATTAGAGGCTCTGGCAGAGGGAGTACTGCAGGGGAGTACTAGGGGTTGTATCTGATCTCTCCTGGCTCCTACAGGTGGATGCGGAAAACTGTGTAAGCAGGAGCATTTTCCAGGCTCCTTGAATTTACCTCAGGTCATGCTAGTTCTACCCCAGAAATATACAAGGTACAAAGCTGGCTTCAAGCTTTCAAACCTAAGCTCTCCAGTAGACTGCTGGGCAACAGCCGGCCCCACTGAGCAGCCTTCATCAGGGTCAGGAGCGCCCTGGTGTAAATCACACAACGGAGCTTCTTTCTCAGGACCTTATACTGACACAGAGGAGCTTGCGCCCTGGTCTTGCAATCTCAGTCTGGGCTCTGAAAGACAAACTGGTTTCCTGTATCCTCAGCCTGTATTGGAGACTGAATCATCACAATTTAGAGAATGATGCGTGAGATAGACTATACAGAGTGTTAAAATGAGATTTTTACTGACAGAGAGGCAAACATAATGGATTTGAATTTACCTTTGAGTGTCTGTATTTCATCCCATCAAAATCAAGGGCAACTTATAAAGAATAAGCTTGGTACAAACCTTTTAAACTGGAGACCTTTTACTTTCTGAATTTTGACTACAGACTCCATTAAGAAAAAAATTTAGACAGATTATTCAATAACATGTCACAGCACATTCAAAATCTTTTCAGTCTGACGTTTAAAAAGATTTCCTAAAAGCATCCTCCAGTGTCTGAAATGTAATGACTGAATGCAGAGAGCTGTTCCAGTTTTACCTGGCGTATTTCCCAGTTCACATTCCACTGCTTCATGTTGGAGAACCTCCACGTTGTGATAGGATCTCCTGTGGCTATATCTATTCGTATCAGTCTGTTATAGGACACCCCAAGCACATCGTCCTTTTTGCTTCCTTTAAACCTGAAAAAAACCCCAAACCCAACAAAGCCTTTGAGACGATCTAGTTTGCAGTGATTTCTGTCTAGAGACATGCACCCTCCTCTGAGAGCACAAAAAATGTGGGAAAAGTCACAACAGCCTGTGACTGAGAAGAGCTTGGACCCTTCTTTAGAATGGTATTTGTTATAAAGCAAAAATGTAGGCTGGTGAACCATGGTATAAGATGGAAAATAATCAGGCAGGTAGATCCAGCTGAAATCTTTCCAAGTTGTTGTTTTCTGCTAAAAAATACTGTTCTGCCAAAATGCATGAATTTGATTATACTTTTACTGGAAAAGTGTCAACAATAATTGTCCTTGCTTCATTTCACTAATGTTGAAACATGTTTTTCTAGTTACAGTCACCTAAATTACATAAGCATATAATAGGAGTAGCTAGGGAAAGGTTACTCTGGTAAAGAAACTACCTTCCTCTACCCTCATGATGAAAGCTGAAAGAAATCTCACCTGTCTGCTGTTAATATTTTCAATATTTTTGATCCTGTTTCTGAACCTCTCTGCTTAGATGAAGATGGCTCACAGGGAAAGAATGTGACCTGGACCACCGTTTGTGCCTTACTTAATGCCCCCAACTAAGATACTGCCCAGAGGTTTGCAGAAATTCACTACGAGGTGTTTTGCTCATGCTACAAAATGCAGTTTAGGTGTTGGTTTGTTTACTTAACAGAATTAGTGCTGACAGATGCGGCAAAATATCTGTACCAATGTTAGTAAATTAAATAGTGACAGGGAACATTTCCAGGCACTGGACTCATGTTCTGTTCAATTACTACAAGAGTCCTAGGCAGAATCCTGGCGCTAACCAAGCAGCGCTGTCTCAGATGACCGCCAGGTACGGCTCAGGAGCTGGTACATCCAGGGACCAACATGATCTGGTAGTTCACATGAAGCTACTGGGTTTTGGGAAGTCAGAATGTTTCGTAGTACAGACGTGGGCTCCCAGCTGGTTCAATTTATACTGCAGGTGATTCCTAAGTAGCCCTGGAAGAGGTGTTAAGCACAAATTAAGGAAGGTACCTTCAAGTATGGTTGTGTCAGTACTTTTCAGTTTTTTGGTGGTTTGTCAAGAGAAAAGAATGCAGGCCAGAACCCTGCTATATTCAAGGTAAGATTCCAGGGGAACTGCTGTGAACACAACAGGACCTTTCCTGTGCTGACTGCTTTTCCAGATTAACCAAAAAAAGGGATCATTTGCTCTTTTCTTAATGAAATGCCAATGAAATTAGCATTTTATCATATTCCAATGAGCAAGAGTTGGAGTGAACAAATATATTGCAAACCTGAGAATGCCAACATGACATGCATTTTTGTTACATTTACTGAGTTTATGTCAAGAAGGGTTTAACCCTAGTGATGTTACTTCAGGGAAAATGCGACAGGTCTGTATGAAGGCAGACATAACAGAGTCTCGTGGCAGGAGTGGAGCTACTGAGTGCTACTGCTATAGAAAAAAACAGCAATATTGAAGTTACTAGAATTAAAAAAGCTTTGTGGGGGGAAAAAATAGAGAATGTTTCTAGAACAGGGAGTCAGTCAAAGCACTTCCTACAAATCACTGACCACGAACACGTTATGGCAGCTTGACATCACTGTAACAGTGTGATTACCTTACAATGTAGTAGGATAAGCCAAACTCGGGGAGAGACTGCCATGCTTGAATAAAACGCAGCTTGGCCTCCACTAGGGGCATCTGGGATACATTTTGGTGGGCTTCCAGAATACGAGCAGCCAACTGGGAAACACAGGGAGAGAGAAAGGTTTCAGTTGACTGGAGAACAAAAATACCCTTGCTTTCACTAAATCAAACAGCATTAGCTCTGATGCCATGTTCAGACACTTAGTTGTCACTGTTCCTGCAGATCTACTGCAGAGAGAGCACTTGGGGTCAGATCCTCTGCTACAAGGGCAGAGCAATGCAGGAAGGTCTTAGGGTCTGGGTTTGTGCTGTGCTGCGTCTAGCTCCAGCACACTGCGCTGGAGACTGGGTCCTAAGGATGGGTAGGCTAAACTCTTTCTCAGCAATAGCAGTGGACAAGGAATTAGGTGGAGAGGAAGGAGAGGCACCCAGGTGAGGACAGGAAGACACCATTATTAAAGATGTACTGCATCCAGCTCTGGAGCCCTCAAAACAAGAAGGACACGGAGCTGTTGGAACGGGTCCAGAGGAGGGCCACAAAAATGATACAAGGGCTGGAGCACCTCTCTTACAAGGACAGGCTGAGAGAGTTGGGGTTATTCAGCCTGGAGAAGAGAAGGCTGCGGTCGAGACCTTATTGTGGCTTTTCAGTACTTAAAGGGGGACAATAGGAAAGATAAGATAGCAAGGCCTGTTGTGACAGGACAAGGGGTAATGGCTTTAAACTAAAGGAGGGTAGATTTAGACTAGATTTAAGGAAGACATTTTTTTACAGTGGGGGTGGTGAAGCACTGGAACAGGTTGCCCAGAGAGGTTGTGGAGGCTCCATCCCTGAAGACATTCAAGGTCAGGTTGGACGGGGCTCTGAGCAGCAACATGATCTAGTTAAAGATGTCCCTGCTCATGGCAGGAGGGTTGTACTAGATGGCCTCTAAAGGTCCCTTCCAACACATACCACTCTATGATTCTATGAAGACAATAACTTCCTGTCCTTAAAACCTTCCTTTCTTACTCTGAAGAGACTTTCAGGGACAGCGTTGTCAGGAGAACATGAGTGACTTAGGAGGCTGTGTGGATGTAGGAGGTGTACTTGGAAGAAGTGTCAAGAGACCTGTCCTTGTGTTCATCTTGTAGCAAAGGGACAAACGAGGATTGCAAGATGATTCTACCGTATGGTTTCCAAATGCTGCGTCAATGCAGCCTCACTCCTAAGCAACCACTAGAACCACCCATCCCCAACCATCAAGCCATGCTCAGGATACCTGCTTGGACTTGTATTTTTTGGTATAACGTAGTGAGACGAAGCATTCAGGTTTCATATCTATGCTTTCTGGATCAGATACAGCGTGGGGAGACATGGTCCAGTTCTTCATCTTTAGAAATGAAAGGATCTTTTGGACCTCAGGATGATAAGAGCTATCGGCCATTGTTTTGCCTTTTGAGGCTAAAACACAAGCAGCCATCCACCGAGCATATTGATTCTCCTGCAACAAAGACAATGGTTTGGTATTTTTGGACAAACCATTTATGAAGATGGCTACTGCTCACACATCTTTCACTGTGCAACAAAATCACTCTGGAGTTATTCTGCTTAATTTGCATGGATGTGTAGTTACCACAGCACCGTTGTTCTTCCCTGACTGGGCTAGTTCCACCTACAGGACTGCCTTTGCAGGACAGTTAGGTTTTAAATTTTCAAAGAAATCCAGTACTTTGGAATAGGTTCTCTTGGAAATGTTATTGCATGACTATTTTCTACCTAATGAATATTTTTACACAATTTGGATTGATACATGTCAACAAAAATGAAATAAACTGAAATTGAAAACAAATGTAAAATCCTCATCACACAACCCTAATCTGAATGGGGGAGTTCTAATCAAGAAAAAAGAAGAGAACAAACCCCAAACCCCAGTCCTCTGAAAACACTGAAGCAAAATATTATGATTTCTGTTTACTTCTTTGGTAGGATGTTCTTTTTTTCTTTCCAGCAGCTCCACTTGGAAACTGACAATAACATAGAATTACTGTCCTTTTGTCTCCTCAACCATAAAGTACTTGTTAGACCAACACACCATTCTTAAATTTTACTGAACATGTAGATAATAAACTCTCTGTAGCATCCTTATTTTTCTATACAAATTCTAGAACAGAACAATGGGATTTCTACACAATCTGCCAATAAATCTGGAATACAAACTTTTCCTTGTCTTATTACTCACATTTTCACATCTTAAATATACTTCATTCATGCCATCAGCAACAGGAATTAGTAGTTTGATTCCAAACTTCTTCGCAGCAACATTTACATCTGGTAAAACTTCACATCCTAGATCATAGAGAATAAGAAAGAAATGAGTTTATTTAATTACTACATCACTAACTTTAAGTCCTGATCAATACTGAAGAACTATACCTAATTGGTTGTTTTTCTTTGAGATCAAGGGCCAAGATATTAGAGGATTAGGCCTGTTCAAGCCTTCTGTTCTAGTCCACTGCCTGGTTTGTCTTGCCAGGGTGATGCCAATGCTCTGAGCTCAAAGAGCATGATAGTCAATGTGAAACAGAAAAGATGTGAGTGGTGTTCTCAAAACCTCAGCCTGATCTTCAGAAATGCTCAACACTTCAGATATAGAGGAGCTCATGAGATGGGCATTTGGGGAAATTTTAGCCTAACTGTCTTGAAAGCCTGGACTATATTTTCAGAAGCAACTTAGCACTGGCAGTGGGATGTAGGTGACATCTACAACCGGGCTGGCCATGGCCAGTTCAGGGGTCCCAGAGAACTCTGGGGACCTGGTATTTCACGTTGATGGTGCTATTACAGGCCTTCTGGATTCAGCTGGAGTCGTGGATGCCTACAGTTCGCTTTTGTGTTACGGGACACCAAGGCGGTGGGGTACTTGGTGAGGTTCCAGTCACCCTGGCTAGTTTTACCACCCATTTATCTGACCCACTGAGGATATGCAGATTGGCATGCAGAGCCATTTGTTCACAGGGGTCAATCTTCTTTTTATTTCAAAGGTTTCTTCTAGGATGAATCCTGGGTATCACTGGTTCCCTGACGCTGAACAAATGATGTCCCTGCAGGAGTAGATGTAGATGGAGGCTATGTATGGTGCTGGTGCTTGCCATATGTACACCCAGGGTTTCTCCTCCAGAAGTACCTAAAGCTGGCTGTAGCTATGGAAATCCCCATGCATCAAACAAACAAGGCCCAGAGAAGGTCTTGGAGCTGTTGGTGCAACCTATGTCATTCTTGTCCGCTGCATCATCTGTAATCCTCTGCTGCCAGTGTGCATTTGCCAAAGACAGATGTGAGTACTGCCATTTAACACAGAGTAAAATGTTTGGAAATGAAAATGTCACACAGATCACATTCTCTATCTGACTCATCTTTAGTGAATTCAGCAGTACATGGCATTTTACAAGCCAGGTCCAGATAATCTTGGTTTGGACTAAGCTATTGAATCCTTTTTGTTTAGGCCTCTTCTGCAGATGCGGTCTGCCTGCTTAGGAGTGTTGGTAACCGAAAAATTTCCAAGACTAAATGCTACTGTGCTTGCCTTCCTGAGTCTTGCAGGGATTCCTTGATCTATTCACTTCACAAATGCAGTAGAAAAAGGAAAGAAAGGAAAAGAAAATTCCTGCCTTTTAGGTTTAGTTTCTCAATAGGTTCTCCCTGTGCGGATTCCTGGTTTTTAAAATAAGATACTGAAGTGTCTTTAAAGACAAACCAATATGGCTTGATAGCTTTGAGTGACAGCTTCCTTGGCCTGAAAGAAAAAAGGAAATCACATTTGTTTATATTGAAATGTACCAATTGCTAAGTCACTCACAAATATTACTCTGGATCTCAAATTGCTGAGGTCATGACATGACCTGTTGGGTTACTCATACTTGGGTCAACGAGGTGGGGTGACAAACGCCTGGGACCAACACTGCACTCAAGTTACCCCAGGTAAGGTTGTGTTTTTACCCCAGCTTCTAGCTGAACCCCATCTATGATTTCTCTCCATTTTTTCTTTTTCTTCTATGTGGTTTTTCTTGCTATTTTTTCCTTCCACTCTTAAATCAAAACCATTCCCTTCTAACAAAGACTAATTCTGTTTTTTACATGAACTCAGTAACGCTAACATAGCTCACTTGTTTGTTCTCACACACTAGAATTAGCTTCAGTTTTTCATAGCTCCTTATCTAGAAGATTTGCACCCATAAAAATAACTTGTATTCATTAAACTTTAAGGGAGTAGAGACCATCCTTTTGGCTTTATCTGAGTAGTATTTAGCACAAAAAAATACTATTCCTTCACTAAGCTTATAGTTCTATAAGCTTAGGTTATTAGGTTCTGTGTTAGGTTATTAGGTTATTAGGTTCTGTGGCGCTCCAAGAAAAGGTAATAGTTTAAACCATCTTCTTCCACTAGGGCAGTGTTATTCCAGCTCCTCACATGTGTATATAGATGGACGTAATCATAATTTTAATTATTTTACTTAATTTCAAGACTTTGCTAATGCAAACTGATTTCTTTCATAGATAAATTTAAAAATACCTACTTTGGAATTGAGAATTCACTGATAGATACTACTGGTCAAACATAATCATTGTGCTCACCCCACCTCTCTTCAGTAAGAGATAAAAATCATAATAAATTCTACTGAGAATACACTAACACAACCACAAGGGGTGGGAGGGGGGAATAAAGTCCCAGGTTAAGTGTATTCCAGGAGAGAAAACCAGAGATATTAGTACTATTTTAATAGAGATATACTTCACAAATAGCTACAAAGGTCAACAATGAAGTTAAAAAGAAGAAAAAAAAAAATTCCACTGTCTATTTAGTGCTTCCCTTTAAATCTAAGATGATGGTACAAAGAATATACAGCTATCTGGAAAACAGTGATTTATTATACCCACTCTTGCCTTCTACCAGAGCCTTTCTAGAAATCCTTATTTTGAATCCTTTCTAGAAAGAGATGATTTTAATGTTTAAATGAAAAAAATAACTTGGATCTTCAAAACTGCCAAATGTTTTGACTTTTAGTTTTCCAATACAGTGACGTTCTTCAAAAATAAGAGACTCTAAGTTTTTTAGACCAACAAAATTATTTTTCTATCAAAAGAAAATTGCTGAAAACTTTTTTAGTTGTTTTTGAAAAAAAAAAAGTAATTCTCCACTATACTGTCACCCACCTGAAAGCAGTATTTACTAGTGTGCTAATGTGGTGCATACTGTGAATAAATGTGAAATAGACGTTCACTATATGAACAGACCCAGCAGTATGATGTGCAGTGCTTTGCATTTACCTTTACAATTAAGCAAGTAATTACGGTAACAAAATGCTGTTGTTCCTTTGAAGAAATGTTTTACACCTTACCTAGTTTCTACAATGTCTTGGGCTTAGTAAGTGATTTATCATGGATATAGGAAATTTTTCATGATGAAAAATAACTGCCGAATACTTTTAAAAGCAAACTGCTCTACTGCCAGGGAAAAATAAACAATGCATTGTTAGAGGCAAGTAACCGATAGAACTTAAAAGGCTTAAATTCTCTTTTATCTAGTAACCCTAGCCACCCAAGCAATTTGAATGTCAAATAAAATGTCTTAATTGGGAATTAATAATTAACAATTCTTAACAACAGTTAACTGTTTTCAGTTTGCTGACTACAAATATGATTTGTCAACAGAATGAATGATAAATATTTGTGCAACAGAAATCTTTATCTTTCTAAAACATTAAGACTGTTTTGTGAAGCAAGGCATTACAGACTTGAGGTCACTGCAGTCATTTAAATAACCCATAAATCAAGGTATCAGTGGGATCACAGAATTGTACTTTCCTCAGTTTATTTATTTAGGTGAGGTATTACTGATCTGGTGTACCATACTGCTAGTCCAGCTTGAACCTCATTTTGATATTAGAAACAGACTCCACGTTTGGTTAGAAAGGGGTAATTTCTTTTGTTTTTTATTAAAAAATACCCCCAGGGTTGCTTTTAGAAATTCTTCTCAGGGGGAGCTGAAAATTTTTTTCTAGTTTTCATTGGCAAAACCCAGTAAAGAGTGATTGAAACCAAAATTGTAGACTCTCTTGTTTACAGATGATGGTTGATGAGCACGAGGAAATATAAAGAGCCTGGTCTTTTAACAAGTGTAAGTATAGCTACCCCAGCAGCCCAAAAGCTAGAAAGATTTGCTAAGCATCTTGCTCAGAAGCAGTAAGAGAAAGATTTGAAGAGGATGATATTAGGCTGCTTAGACCTATCTATCTGGTGTATTTGTTGATTTATAACCTTAGGATCTACCATTAGATTAGGATGAAAACTCAAGAAATCTCTTGTATTGTTAAGCTTCTTGTTTTGTGTGTTTTATTATTAGTTTTAATAACTCACCTAACTAGCCTGAGATTATCAGCAAGTTTCGGGATGTCTGTGATGTCCTCCTATCAGGAATAATTAGGAACAATTTTAGTACAACGCACTTTGTAATCGCCTGTCAACTCTGTTAAAAAAAGTCAGGAACCAGGTGGGCTCATCAGAGCCAATGCATTTGGCACAGCGAAAACAATTCTGGGATCCAAAAGGACATACCAAAACGTTACTTGCGTTTCCACCTTCCAGTGTCACTTCCAGGTTAGAAAGTGCAGCTTCTACTTCATCTACTTCTGACTCATGGGTGAAATCATGTGCCTCTGATGATAATGATAACTTGCTTACATGATACTAAAATAGAACATCAAAGTTCAAATAGTCAATATATCAATTAGCAACACACAATCACAGCATATCAAAATAGGCCACTTGGTCTTCTGGGCCTTGGACAACTGTGTAAAGTTCTGCAGCACAGAACTGTGAGGTGTTTCATAAGGAAACAGGTATGTCCACTATGATCTCTGGTGCAAGTACTGATAACAGTTTCCTATTTTAATTGCCAGCGTTTGTATTCCTTCACTGTATAGCCATCCTGTTCTGTGAGGCTGACTGAATGCTAACATTTCCATCTCTAGTCCTGCCAGCTATAAGTGCCATCCACACCAGGTGGCAACCACTTGGCAACAAGGTTCTGTGCTGTTCTGCAGTGGCAGGCTGTGAATGTTTTGGCAGCTCTGTTTACATTTCCAGGGAAATAATTTATTATTAATAAACATTTGTGCCTTATTTCCTACAGTCAGGGACTAAGTCACGCTAAGTCATGTTAAATTTCTATGTACTCCATAGCATCCCTACCTTCACATTGTGCTATAGCTTTTTTTTCAGTCCGCTCTGAACATATGTATTGATGTATTTGAGAAATTTTCAGGAATATGTGAAAGGGTGGTAGCTGGTATGGGAAACAACACTTCATAGTAATCCCCCTCAGAATAGCCTGGGATCAAAATTACATCCTTTAGATAATTTTAGTAAATGGTTCCATGATCGTATGCATGAGTTTGAATAATGGTGTGGTGCAACTGAATTTAGTTGGTTTATCTGATGGATGCTGCTTATTGTTTCTCACTCAGATAGCAGACCCCCAGTCCAAACAGAGTTATTGGCTTGGGCTCTACCCTGGTCTTGTCCCAGCTTGCGCCTGCCTCTTGAGGAAACAGGTTTTGCAACTTGGATCAAGTACATGCCTGTAGTGCAGCAAAGATCAGCATTTCTTCCTCTGTGCAGTCAATTTCTTCTAACAGGATGGCCCAACGGGCTTGTTCATATATTTGGTTTATTCGCACTGCATCGTACTGTAGCAAAAAAGAAAAACATTGGTTATCAATGACTGTCACGATACAGACTCCTGTTCAGCTGCAGCTGATCTACCATTGGGCTGAAGCCACAAAGGTTGTTTCCTTCCTCCCCCCACCTCTCCCCTGCTGTATGTTCTCCATCTTTCTGCTTTCTCTTGTACTAGCTTGTGTGAGTGTGTGTAGGGTCACGGTGGCTTGCTGATCCAGCAGAAAATTAATCAGGAGTCCCTGGCTGAAGCAGAAGAGGAGATTAAGACATCCCCTTTTGGGGTAGTAGGCCTTGGACTGGCTTAACAGAAATGTGAAAGCACACTATGAGCGTGAAAATAACATGACACAGCTGATACGAATGTGACATTCGACAGCTTGCTACTGCCAAAAGACAGAAACTCTTATTCCTCACTTCCCCTCTTCTGCTCTTGGCTTTTTTGGTGTTGGCTGTGTCTTTGCACTGGCTTGACATTTGACAGGTCCTGCTGTGAACTGCTTTAATTCACTATCCATTTTTTGGACAGTGATTGTTTCTTATTATCTACTTGGTTAATAAGCTGAAGTGACTCGCAGAAATATTCAAGCCCCAGAGCTGGTGAAAGGTAGGTGATGGGAGGGTAAACCCTGGAGTGTGACCCCTCCCAACAGTGGTGAGCTATTAAGTTGCCTGAACCTGTTTTAGGTTATTTCATCCTACAGCTCCATGGCTGGCTGGGGCAAAGAAGGGAAGTGTTTGGGCTGCTGACATTGAGACACGTACTTGAATTTTAGTGGGGATGTTTGTGAGATGCCTGAAATGGAAGAGTTCTACAGAATTTACAGAAAATAGCAACATGAAAGGCAAATCCTCTAAAATTCACATTTGAACTCTTGTTCATTTACACTGGTCAACAATCGCGCTTTAATTTTCCTAAATGTACTACACAAGCCTTAAAAACGCTGGCTTGACACAACCACTGTGACTTAGTCAAAATAAAGGCAATTGAGAGGCAACTTGAGAAAAATATTTAAGTGATTTTTGAAGACTAAATCTTGTTTCCAAATGAGACTTAAATGCTTTTCCTGAACTTTTCAAAGGTATTTAATCACCCGGTCACATTGAAACAAATTTAAGTGCCTGAGTGCTTCTGAGGGCTTCAGCCCTGAAAAGCTGAATATTCAGTGAAGAGCAGTGGAACATAGATGTCATTTTTAAGTCCATTTTCAAAAATAGGGCTTATACCTTTACATCATTTAGGATATCGTTGGGTTAGTTTTCCCCTTAATTTTTCTTGTTAAAAGAGAGGCAGAAAGTAAACCAGCCCCTCTGGAAATCTGGATACTGTTTCTGGTGCTCTTAAGATCTCACCTTTGTACTTAAGATCATATTTCAGGTAAGGAACAGTGATTTAGTGTCCAGAGGGGAAAAGTGCAGCCTTAGCTGGGGGGAAGAAGTAGAATATGATCTCTGAAGGGCCTGTAACAAATCCTAGCTAAAATTCAGTATCCTTGTGCTATAGCTCCTTGACATGAAAGCAGGCAAACAATGAATAGCAATAAAAACAAAGCTCTTACTTTTGGATTCAAATCAAAGAAAGTGTAATATTTAAAGCGTAAAAGTAGTTGATCGTCCTCCAGAATGCCTTGTTCCATAAGTGATCGAGATGAATCTAGCCAGCTGCAGAAGAAAACAACCCACAGATTCATCTGTACAGGAAAAACTATCACACCTGCAGAGCTCCAATGTACTTGTGAAACAACAGTGGGAACTAAACAGCTGTAATTCCTGCAAGTCTGCGGAAAATTCACATAACTTGAGAAGGTGGAACGTTCATGTGGAGTTCCAGGTTTCATTGTGTAAACACAGTACCTACAGTCTTCCTATTTTTTTCTCCAGCACTGTTCAAAATATCAGGAGTAGATGCCAGAAACTGAGCAGTAACTAGGTATGGGGTGACCTAAGCCAATAAGATTCTTTCTTCTTGATCTCCAGAAATGGGAGGTTCATTGCAGCCAGGCCAAAAGTCTGTCTGTAATATTTAGACCTCCCACTTTTCATTTCACTATTTGCTGGTTTATAATTCTAGCTACTTCTGTTCTCCAGTGAAATCCAATGAAAACATCAAAGTCACTGTTAAATGCTCTACAGATCTAAAAATGACAATCCATATTTTAATGCTAGAGAGACAATCCTCTCAAACACTCACACCACTAAACCCTCTAGTGTTCTGTATTCTCCTGTGGTGTACAATAAACAATGTTTGCTTGTGCATAAATCAGTAAGTCACCTATCTGTAATGCATTAGAGCTTTACTGCATTTATCCACATGTGTATTTCCACTCTCCATGTAAAGCCTTTAGAGTTTGCTATCCAAACTGTCCTTTAGCTGTGCCCACAGTCCTAAACTGGATTTGCCTTCATCTAACAACAGAATTCAGTCCAGAGCCAGCACAATTACAGCATTCATCACTTTAAAACAAAATTGCCTAACCAAGAATGTTGAGTAAGGAAAAAAGATTAAGAATAGTAAGTTTTTCTGAACCAAAACCTAGATCGAAGCATATGTTTAAGTATCGATATAGCCATATAGCAGGGGTTTGTTTTTAAATTCTGCTTTACACTTAAAAAAGCTGGATTAATGCTACCCTCGTTAAGCCAGCTAATACAGATCTCAAAGAGAGGCATCTTACCCTGCATTGAGTTTGGCTTTGTCAGCTAAAGTCCGAGGCTGGTACATCTCTGCTAGTGCTTCTGGAGAACAGTTGGCATGACTGAAGGCAAGGGTGCTGCAGTTCTGCTCGGTCAAGGGACTGTCACTGAACCAAGTCATTGTAGAAGAAGCTGGTGTCCCACTGATGGGATCATAAGTGGGTGTCATGGTTTTACTATACAAACCTGGACTTCCTGCAAGTTAAGAGAGTAATGTATTATTCCAGGGAAAACTGCGTTCAGACTTAGGTAGTCTACCACTTTCCATCATGAAAGACTAACCCTTTTCTTTCAAGACAGTCTTCTATCTCTGTTCTTTACAGCAGGCCTTGTCCTTTCGCAGGTGAAATGACCTCAGGGACAGAAGTACTCTTCCCTGTTCTGAGAGATATCTCCATTGTGCTGGAGATAAGAAACACATACTTCCAAGCCTTTATTCCTCCTTTTCCTTGGAGTTTGCCAAAATTGTTGAATATTTTAAGAGCAGTCTTGCATTTTCAAAGAGCAGCAGCACATCCTGTGTGCAGGGCCACAGTGATCACCTGTTTTCTGGTATAGCCTTTCGCATATTGAGATTCTGGAGATTTCAGTAACTTTTTGAAGCCACTAGTTTCAGGCCAACTGTCTGTCTCTGACCACCATTCTACATTAAACTGGTCTCCCTAGTTTTAATTGCGTAGCAAAGAACTTCTTCCTCTTTTTGACTCTCAGTCAGAAGAACAAAATCATATTGGTTTTTCATTACCTGGTAATCCAGAACTTGCTGGAGAATTGCACAGGTTTAAAATATCTTCTGTAACTGGTTCTTTGCTGTTCTTGTCTTTTTTCTTTTTCTTTTTGGGTGCATCTTCTGATGGCTTCAACAAAGAGAGTTCTTCTGACCGTCTAATATCTACAACGGCAATTTGGGAACTGAAGCAAGACGAAGCATTTGAAACTTAGCAGCTTACATCTAAAAAAGCCCATGATTCGTAATAGCATTTGGGGAAGCTCCATGTTGCAATCTGAATTTTATTTTTAGCAGGTTGAAAGCAGTAGCCTTGGAAAACCCAGTAATTCAATAACAAGGCCAAAGGCTTTGGGTGGTGAGAGTGAGTTTTGACAGAATTTAACCCTGCTTTTGTAACAAGCATAACTGCATTTTAGAACACCAGAGATAAACTCTTTCTCCCTAATGGCTCTGCGATCACCTTTCAGCATAACAACCTCAGTGAAATGTCTGACTTATGAACAAGCAAAACCAGAAATGGAACCTCTGTATTTGAAGTTCATGCCTTCTATTATTCACTTTAAGAATTTTATATTTCACATACATTATTCTGTCTTAGCTATACACCATTCCCTAATGCACTACTGATTCAGACATGTATTGGCAGTTGCAAACCTGACACTTTGTTTCTGAAAAATACTTTTATCCTGGGGTAACAAAAGACATTTTTGACAGTATTCACTCAGGAGAAAAGTTACAGGGTTCCTGTACTGACTCAGTCTGGAAGAAAAATGTGGGTAGAAATACTGAATTCGGCCAAATGTCAGTTGAAGAATTGTGGCACCGTTTAATCAGAGCTGTTAAATGTGATAAAGACATACTATCCCTTTCACAATCCAGTGCTAGAAGATGAAATTGAAAGCTACACTGTGGTCAATATTAGGTGGTAAATTCCTTCTGAAGATGCATGTGTTATTGGCCTAAACTTTGAAGATCTAAATTAAAAAAAAATCCCTAGAACTAAGGGATTCTGAAGACTGATTACAGGCTGGACTTATCCCTGTGGATCACAGACACACAGGTCTGGCATGCTCCAGAACCTCATCTCTGCTTGGAGGTGCTCCATTACTGGAAAGAGCAGAGGCACAGGGACTCAGTGCTGCAACATACTGATAAGCTTGTGTGGGGTAGTTGGGTATGGCCTGACCTGAAGAGGTTGGGACATATAAAAGTTCTGGTTGTTAAAAACATGCTCTTTCTGAAGTAAATACATAAAACCAATACAGCAGGTTGAGTATCATTAATGCTAGTGCAAGTAGGTGATAAATCAGTTGACAGCAGTAAAACTGCCTACGGTGGAAGCTGGTTTAGGAGATTGATAAGCTCAGGCTCTTAGTCAACGGCATGGAATAAGCAGGACTGAGCCCTCAAGGAGGACAAGGATCCCAACAAAACCATCAACAGGGCTTTGACTATTCAGTACTCCTGAAGTACATGGGATGCATTTCTGACACTGTTTGCATCAGTTATCACAAAGACTGAGAACCATTGACATTCACTGGATACTAAAACCCCAAAAAATCTGTCTTTTGATCTTGGGTCAACCCAACCAAATTTCTCCTGGAGCTAAACAGTTTTGTGAATAAGGACTTCACATCAAAACAAAGTCACCTAATAAGATGCTCCAACTTCACTGCCAGATGGGATTTAGCTTTACTTACTGAGAGTTTTGCAGATGTCACTGACAGCTTTGAATACCACAGAAGAGAAGCTGACTTTCAGTCTCACAGTCTTCATGTTTGGCAAGCGGAGCCGCAGGATTTTGTGCTGAGTAGTAAAGAGCAGCTTAGCATCTGCCTGTACCCCACATTTATCGAGTGTCCAGTGGGTTTTCAGAAGCCAACATTTTTTTTGTTCCCACCAAAGAGCATAGTCTGACCAATCTTGTTGTGTTTCTAGGAAAATACAAAATGGTTATTAATAAACTATGGAGCAAATATACTAAAAAAAATTCATTTGAAAAATGGTGCTCTGCAAACAGGAGAATTTATTTATGTTAAAATAGCAACTACAGTTCTGGAGACCTAGACCCGATTTGCTAAATACTTGTGGCAGTCACTGGGAACTTTGTTTTCCCTGAAGAGTTAACCTAGGTGCTGACTGTGGCACTGCCGTAACCTTGCAGACATCCACAGGGAAACGGCATCTCCTGAATCTGGTGCTATACATGGTCTAATGCTGCTTGGATTGTGCTGGGATACAGACTAATAACAAGGGCACCCACTTCACAACTTGATAGTGCAAGCTGAAAATCCTCCCACAAACCTTGTGCATGCCCAGATGGGCACAAGTTCTTCCACAGTCTCCTGGGAATCACCATTGAACAGCTCATCTCTAGAGTGTTAAGAACCAGCAATAAGTCCCTTGAAGTCTTGGTGACACACAGCTAAGGGCTGTTCTCAGCTCTTCTCTGTGGCTGCACAGTTGGACTAACAAGGATGCTCACCGGAGTTCAGCCTGCTTACAATTTTGCAGTAGCAACATTCTTTAAATACTGAACAAAAAGAATTACTGTTTTTGAAGTAAGCCCTGTGACAATCAGGGAAGAGTTAACAAGCTCTCTAGCAAAGAAGATGACCTTCTCTACCACACAGGATCAGAAACATGTAAAAGAGGTAGAAACTTCTAAGGGAGGTAGAATGGGCATGATGCAATATGGTACAGTTAGATATTAGTCTGTGCAGGAGGGCAGGCTGGTGTGACTGACCAGAGACTGACAAGGGTTGCCTGCAAAAACTTCTCAGAGAAGACAGGCCTGCCAAGAGATGACTGTCTTGTTTCACTAATAAAGACTTGCCTTTGTTTTGCTTAAGTAAAGAATGCTTATTTCATACTGTGAAAACATACAGATGAGGTAAGGCTTGCTGAATCATGAACAGATAGACGACTTTGTTCATGACTTATATAAAGAGTTTTGGAGGGGGAGAACAGTGGCTTTTGTCTGATAACTCTTGAGCAGAAAGCTATCCTGATCTGAAAGGTGTCAAAAACTTGACTAGATCAGCATGAGAAGCACATGCGTAAGGAAAGAGATAAAGTATTGCTGCTCTCGGTTCCATGGGGAATTCCAAGATTAAATGACTTCCAAGATGCCAGTGCAGGGTAGTAGCAGGTGAAGTTTCTGCATGATCTCAGTCAAGTTGTTTTGGTCTTCTGCGTCATGTCTCGTTCTTCCTCACCAGCTCTGCCAGGTAGAGGTGATTCCTCAGCATGTCTATACCACAGTAGAGCCCTGACCTATTTTGGAGTTTTGGTAAAAAATTGTGTCTCAACAGAGCTGCTGACATAAATCACTTAGTTACAGATTTGCTTTAAATATGATTTAATATAGAAAGCTTTTTGCACTAGTTGAGTACTAGTTATAAAAATGCTGTGAAAAATGAGCCTTCTGACCCAGTGAGAACTCCAGCTACCATTGGCTTGCTGACTGAATTGTGTGTGTGTAAGTGCGCAGAGAAGTTTGTAGAAATGTATCACAGGTATGCTACCTGCTTTAATGCTGGAAAAGGGATTCCCTGCTAAAATCACTATCTCCAAGCAGAGCTTTTTCATCACAAAGGGTTGTCATTTAAAGATGTCCTTCCATTGAATGGGAGCCTTTTTGCTCCTTTTGCATATCCTATGCAAAGGATATATTAATGTTTGAAAACAAAGCCATTCATTTGGCAGTAAGAACTCAGAAATTAAGTTGCCGGTTTTAAATTTCTTAACACTATATTTTGCTGAAGGGTTTTGGTATAGTTCAGTTTTCCTCTTCTTGTTTGCCTGAAGTCAAGCTACGTAAAAAAGACTAAATTTTCAAGGAGGGGTTTTGACTTTTTTTTTTTGTTGCCACAAATCTTATATTTCTAGAAATCTAGAAATGCAAAGCTCAGTGTTCCTACTTGGCAGGTCTAACCTAGCAAACAGGCTCCTTTCTGTGTGAAGTTGTCAACTGAAGACTTGTAAATTTAAGAATTCCAGGAAAAAGAACAATACTTGAAGAATGAGTTGCATATGAAACCCATGTGGCATTGATGTAATAATCAAATATCATACTATCTTGTCTGTATCTATCATTCTGCAGCCTCAGAGTCCAGATGATGATTTGGGGAGGCAGCTCCCTTTGATGGCTTTCAGTTAAAGAAACCTAATTTCTCCCATTGCTTGTAGTGCTGACTTGCTGCGATTGAACACAGGGTATTTTACCTTTCATCTCCTAACTTTTGACTCAGCCAGTCTCTGCTCTTCACAGCTTCTCCCTACTGGATAGGTGCAATGGATAACGTGCCTCAGATTCTGACCAGAATGCTATGATAGCAGAGGAAACAGGAACTTCTGAAACACCTTTGTAACAACTACTCATGTCTCTCTACTACAAATAGATAAATAGGCTATCAGCTACCTTTACTGCCCCTCAAACTAGCCACCTATAAAGCCTACCTGGAAAGGGAGTTGAACAGCTAGTCTAGTCCAACTATGTTTGTCTAGGTGGAAGATGAAAACAAAAGTTTTGTTTGCACTGTGATAGTATAGGGCTTTAGTCACAGACAGGGAAGGGTTCTGGAAACACAAAAACCCTGAGTCTGCAGCACCTATGTGCTCGGTGTGCCGTTACAAAGAAGTGAGGCAGTGCTGTTTCAAAATGCACAGGAGCCTCTTTTTGCAGAAGGAAAGCAACATGTATTATTTTAATAACACCACGTAAATTAAACGGGTCTTTACTCACCAATTTGTTCTACTAATTTCAGCATCACTCCTCCAATATGAAGGTCCCCCGTGACCCGTAGTAAAAATTCCTTTTGTGTCTTTTCACACTCATGATCTACTGTCACAAAGAGCTCCCAGGAATGAGACCCATATTCACTTGAGGAAATCATTTTGGAAAGGTCTAGGTAAGTTCTGCAAAAAACAAAACAAACAAGCAAGAGGGATATTCTTCTTCCACTCTCTGCAACAAATGTATCTCTCCACAGTCTCGCTTCGCAGGGACCTTGGCTGGAACTTCCGATGCGTTATCTTGTTACCTCTGAACTAGACTCTGCTCTTGTGATTACTCGTGTGACATACGCATGTGGGATTTTTTTGTTTTATTCTGCTTTTGGTGTCCCTCACAACTCAAGTGTCTGCAGCTGGGTAGAGATAGCCCAGTTTTACCTGGGTTTCCCCGCTATGCAATGCTAATCTACCAGTCTGGACACCATAAAGCCTGTGGGTGGGATCTGTTTTGGCAATCTGTCCAGTGAACAAAAGAATTTCATTGACTTGTACATGTAGAGCTGTAATTTTCACTGCAAATGAAAGTTGACACTTGCAGTTCTGCCAGCTTGGCCCCACAGGACCAAAACCAGAGAGTAGTTTTACCTTTGGGTAGATGCGAGGGGAGACAAATAACTTTAATGTCTCTCTGCCAGCAATATCTAGGCATATTAACTGCAGTTTCTGCTGATTGTCTGCTTGCACAGAGATGTAGGCATGTATCCTGTCTCAGCAGGGTGAATTGTCTGAGATCCCACCAGGCTCCTGCCAGGACAGGTAAACAGTAATCACACCAAGCCAAACTAGAGAAGATGCTCAAAGTAGAAGCTGTGGTTATCATCATAGTTCTGCTAATTACTGCAGAAAGATCTTGTAGGTATAAGGTGATGCTGCAGGAAGGATTTGGGATATTTAACCAGTGAGAGAAGATACCAGAGTAGCAGTGTGCCTTTAAACTGAACCCTAAGAAAGAAGCCTTTGCAGTTGAAGCTTAGGCAGTCAAGTGGATGACTTCCATTTATTGCAGACCTTCAGCAAAAACAGAGATTCTGTAAAAGGTGCCGTACACAGACTGCTTCTAACATAAAAAATAACTAAGATTTGTTTACAAAGAAGGCTAGAGGGGATGTAACAGTATTAACAGATTTCTCTAAATAGATTTTTTAAAAATAAGTATTTAATAAGTTAAATGCCTTAGCCTAAAAGTTAGGTGAAACCCAGAAAAATCAAGAACTGTTGTCACAGGTGAGGAGTGAGAGAAGGAATGACCTTTTATAGGACTGGCTGCAGGACAAGACCAGACTAGTTTAGGTTACACTGACGTAAAATTAAATAAAGCACGCCTGGAAACAGGATGAAAATTTAAGTTCATCTATTTACCAAATTTATAATAACAAAGCTTCAAAAGAGGGTTTTAGTGCCAAAGGATACTACTGCAGGGCAGAGTTCAATGTTCATTCTGAGGTTCCCTTCCAGAGGCGTGATGAGGCTTTTGCAACTCTACAGCCAGCCTATTACAGCTTAACCTTCCCCAGGCTTTCAGGTGTTATTCATGTATATTAACATCTTATGGTTTAAGAATTTCATCATGAAGACGTTTGGTATTTTGTTAAATGATGTATCATGCAGTATTTGTATTATGGAGTACAATGTAAATCAAAGTCATTAACTGTTTCAGCGAAGTTCTTCTAAAATCTGTTGTCAGAATACTAAAGTTGTAGACTTGGTTCCTTGAACTCCTTTGGGCCTAGGCCATGGATGGTGTCAAACCTATGGATATAAAATTTGATATCAAAAGGATAATAGCAATGTGGCGGTAATGACAAATTCTGCTAATTAGGAAAAGTGATTCCAAAGGTGAAGGCAATGAAAGTGTATCTGTTAAAGATTAGATTGATCCCCCTGCAAATGAATGACAATATAAACAAAACAATCTGTCCAGCTCAAAACCATCCTTTTAGGGGAAAGTCACCTTTCCAGGGAGTTTCACTAGAACAGTCCTGGGAGTCTGCCCTCAAATTCTAAAAATCACGATGACTTATAGACAGCCCTAACTCAGAAAACTGCAGCTTCACAATCATATGACTCCAAGAGACTAATTTAGGCTGAGGAACAAATGCTGTTGTTAATTATGTTCTTGGATGTGGCAGCCTACACCTTTTCACCAAACAGTTACTAAACAAACAAAAGTCCGTTCTTATCCGAGAGGTTTGTTTGTTTTGCTTTAGTAAATAATGACATTTGTGCTGGACACTGGAAAATACTATGGCTGTCCTGCCTCAGGGATAGAACTGGGTTTTTGAATTTGTGCTGCAGTGTGCCACATGGATGTACAGGCTTAGGTATGCGTTAGACCAGGGGGTACCTGGTGAAGGGGAAGGGCTGTGCCTCTCCTGAAGGCACAGTGTCCAAGACACAGCTCCTGAGATGGCCTCCCCAGCAGATGAGGCTTTTGGCACAAGGGCAGTACAAGGTGTAGAGAACAGTTATTTTTGCACTGTATTCATAGCAAAACAAAAAATCCTAGCTTTAGAAAAGTCAAAATGCCACTAGTCACTCCCCTAGGCATCAATAACAGCATTAAAAATAAATACATCTACAACTGGCCTAAGCATGAGAACTATGTGCTTTCGTTTCAGGAGCATGGGTACGAAACCTGGCAGGGGAACTCTTTTGCCTACACTACAATCTGCTGTAAGCCAGTATTGTTACTGAAAAGAAGCTGTCTCATCTGCCCTCTTGTGCCAGCAAAAACATCTGGGAGCTGATCTGGTTTTTTTTTTTTTCTCTTTTTAAATTTGGTTTAACTTCCCAGTCTAATTCTGCATACAAATACTTGTGCTGACATGGATGAAAACGAGCAGCCCAAGGGGTGGGTGAAACTTTTTCTTTCATTCACGCTGGCTTAGAAAAGCATGGCTTCAGTGCAGCTAATCCTGGCGCTCCATAATTCCCTAAAGCTGCTCTCTTCCCCACTTCCTCTTCAAACCAGAAAGTTTTAGTCCTATGATAAGAAAACACAACCACTAGTAAATCTATCACAGAAAGCAGCGCAAAGAAAGTCTAGTCTCAAAAAAGCTGCAAGCTAAGGAGCAAGGACAACTAACCGTTGTGTATTAAAACCCCAAACAAACACAAACCGCCAGGGCAGGCTGTGCACACTCCATGTCTTAAAACCTTCAGGTCAACATTGGATCTGCTCCAGGAACGCACCCCAATTCCTGAGCTCCACGAGGGTTGCAGCTGTACAGCGTGGCACAGGGAGATCAAAAAGGCCAGAAACATGTCTTCAGGCTACTGCTGACTCTAGTCAGTATTTCTACACAGCATTTTAGCCAACACTGCTATAAAAAAAGAGCAATGATTACTCTACAGATCGAGCTCTCTGCAAGTCTTACCCCTCGCAGCCCCGAACTTCAACCTTTGGGTAGAAATACTAATGCAGGAAAACATCCGCGTTAAGGTAAAGGCGGGAAAACCAGCGTACGACGTTTCGCCGAGCGCTTCTACGCCAGGTAGCGCTGCCCTGGCACCTTTCGGAAAGTACCTGCCGGGAGGCGAGGGGTGAATGGAGCACCGGTTTGTGCCCCCTCCCGGGGTTTGTGCAGCTCCCGGGGCTGAGCCGCCCTTTGAGGAAGCGCCAGGCCGGAGCGAGCCCGGGGACGCAGCCCCCCTCGGGCCGCGGGCCCCCTCCGGCCGCCGGCATCGGGTCACACCGCAGCCGTCACGAGCACTCCAAAAGAATTTAAAAATAAATAAAATATGTTTGCCCGCATTATTCCTCCCCCGGCCCTCCGGCGGCCCCTCCCCCCCACGCGCCCAGCGCTTCCCCGCCGGCGGCCAACAGCCCTTTCTCCGCCCTTACTCACTCGCGTTCTCCGACGGCAGCGCCGTCCCTCGCCTCCCTGCCCGGCTCCCGCTCCCTTCTCCTCCACCTGGCGTCTGGGAGACAGGGAGGAAGGGGAGGAGCGCCCGGCCCGGCCCTACCGCCGGTACCCCGGCGGGGGAAGACAAGACGGCCCGGCCCTTCCCTGCCCTTCCCTTTCCTTCCCTTTCCTTCCCTTTCATACGCCCCGCTCGGCGGGCACCGCCATGCCGGCAGGTGGGGAGGGAGAAGCCGAGGGGAGCGCTGTCCTCCCCTGCCCTCATTGGAGGCGGCCAGCCTTCCTGCCTGGCGCTGGATGTTGGGTGTGAAACCGGTAGAAGTGACAGTGAAACGCCCGCTGGTGCCACACTCGCGTGCTGTAGCAAGGAGGGCTTCTTGGGGGACTCCACCTGATTCATGTTTAACCGCAACGCCGTAACCCCGAGGCCACTGAGCCACGTTGAGTGTACAAGGGGTTGTTGCTTTTAGGCTGCAGTTGTTGAGAGATTTCAAACTAGTGGGAGAAAATAAGCGTAGTTCTGAGGGTGCAATGCCAAAAAATAGAAAGGCATAGTTACGATGTAGGGGTGTGTTACAATGTGCAGAATAAAAAGTGGGTTGAATTGACTGTAACTGGGCAAGTGTTTCTCCAAGAGGCAGAGTCACACAGAAAGCCTTTCTTGCCTTAAACGTTTGACTTGCTTGGTGGTATAGTGACTAGATAAAAAATGGTGGGGAAAAAAACCAACCCAAAAAAAACCAGGAAAGAGAAATAGAGAAAGTAAAGGAAAAAGTTCTTTCAGATTAAACTCATATTCTGAAAAAAAAGAGCCCCCAGAGGCTACAGAGGTATTAAAGATGCACTTGTGACACTCCATGGGCAACAAACAGTTACTTTCATTAGAACAAAGCAGGTGTGAAGTTGCTGAGACAGAGATAAAAATCACAGGATACCCGCTCCCCTTATCAATGTCCTAGACACAGTCACTGAGCTGCTCTGGCCACATTCATTTCTTCAGATTGTCTGTGCATGCACCACAGTTATGTATGTGTCAGGCACCCTTTGAGGTAGGAACTTGAGAGCTCATGCTTTTCAGGGCTCTCAGTCACCTGAGGGCACAGATAGGCCTTTAGTTGCCCCAACCAGCCTCACGTAGGAACAGTTCTAGGTGCTCTAGTTAAGCTCAGCCTAGGTCTTCAGTCCTTGCTTGAATAATGTGGGTGTCCTGGTTGGTGAGACCACTGAGGAGGTCACCTTCCAGTCCTGGCTTATCCTTCCATATGGAGCAGCTCTGCATCTGCTGCTCCTTGGCAGTTCCTTCACTCAATGACTTTTAGTTTTTTCATAGGGCAGTTTGGTGAGCCACCTGTTTGTCTTTGGTTTGCTTTTTAATACAGGTATTTGTGCAGATGAGCAAATAACTTTTAATGGGATAATATGAAATTCAGGTCTGGGTTGTTTTCAATAGTTAGAAAAGCAATTAGAAAAACTTTAAAGGTTGTTCTTGGGCCAGAATATTCTGGTGTGTGCTCTTCCTGGCTCTGTGAGCTTGTTTTGCCTTACCTATGGAGCTAGCACACAAAACTAAGGAGCTTTTCCCAGTGCTCCAGTCAGCCTAAGCAGAGACATGATGCAGAGGCCCAGGGAGGATTGTAAACAGCTGAGTCTATTGGTGCTCAGCTTGGAAACAAACCCTTGTGTTTTGTTTAAACAAATAAAGCATCGCTTTGGTGGGCAAAACTGCAGGCTCTTGATTAAATGGGGCAAAAAAAGATGCTCAGGAGATAATGGATGCAAGCAGATGTGGTTGCTAGGCCAGAAATATTAATGAACACTGACTCTCATCTCCAGGTTGGTCTAAGTCTTGACCTCTTCTAAGTGCAAGCATTATTCCCTCCCTCCCCCCCCCCGCCCCCCGCAGTTGCCTGTGAATAACTAACTTGAGGGAAGAGACTGTGGAGTTGGATGTCAGCCTTGTTCTGCTGTGCCAGGAGGGCTATGGTGCATGCTCCTTCTGAACTGCTGTGGGACTGCTGGAGAAAACTCTGTGTTACCCATCCACCAGATCCCTTTGAGAGGGAAATGCACTTGCTGTATGCTGGAGGAGCTGGATGAAGAGGAAAAGATCGGGGGAAAAAAGCCAGAAGACAAAGAAGTTTGGGTAAGTTCTCTTTGTATCTAGCATAAACTGTTACAAGGTGTAGGTGTCAGGAAATGGGTTGATTTTCAGTCAGCATTGACCATATCCACAGCATTAAAGGCAGTGATGGTTTACTTCTAAGAGTTGCAAAGTTAAGGTATGTTTTGGAGGCAGCATGCTCATTTTCAGCCATCTCACAAAGGCTGAGGAAATCAGATTTGGAGACCTGTAATTCTCTTGGCTGTTGAGATGGTGAGTGGGGAAAACTAATTGAGCAACAACTTTCTCTTCCAGAGATCCCATGGAAAAAGGACAGGAAAGCTCCATTTGCACCTTCTTAATCAGTTTATGTGCTAAAACCCTCCTCTAGTCAAGAATGAGACTTACCAGGTATAGGTAACACGTGACTTCATTTTTGGAGTTAGTCAGCTAAGATTCAACATGATCTGTTTAAAGTTTGATTGCTTTTCCTATAGGGTCTACTAAATGCTTATAGCTAAGAGTCTCTTAGTAGACAAGTGTGTATTTTGAGAGCACGGGAATGTAATGTGACAAAGACAGAATAATAAATACTTAATCTCTTATAAAAGATGTATTTCTTCTTCCAATACACTTTTTATAGCTCCTCTGTACTTTTACTAGGCCAGTGTTTTAAACTATCAACAAGTGGGCATGTAAGACTGGCCCTATTGTTTCTTCTGTTTATGCTCCTATTAACAAAGACAAGGTGTAGGGAAAGTGTCTTCTCTTTTCTTGGTAGGCCTCTCTAGATTTCTTATGATTTTACCTTAACTATGGGGAAAAAAAAAATGCTCAGTATGAAACTTCAAGTACTGTTGGGGTCGCTTCTGTTCACAGGTGCCTCTGTTTGCCCAGTTCCCATTCCTATCCAACCTGCCTTACTTAAATTCTCTTCACATCTTCCATGTAATAGGTGTGATACTTCCTCCTTCTCCATAAGCAGACTTTCCCACTTGGGGTGTGTCAGGCTGTGTCAAAAGCGGATACAGAACAGAACCGCGGGGGGGAGGGGGACAGTATCAACTTGCTGCAAGTGCTGTATTTCCCCCCAGTATCTTTAGAAGCTTACTCACTTCAGCATTTCCAAGTAACTGCTCATCAGAGTGCCCTGAGTTTGGAGGGCAGTAGGTGAGCTCTGAGCATAGCCTTTGAGGCAGAAGGAACATAAGGACGTTTGTAAAATATTTACAAATACCTCGTCCCTGCAAATACCTGACACCTTTGAGTTTACTAAAGCCTTGGAAGTAAGAAGTTACTGTTGCTGTTCTGAGTATCTTGGCTTAGATTCCAGGTGAAGACTCTGATAAAGCTGAGAAGATAATGACAGTGTGATGTTTCTATGTCCTATAGCTGGTCATCGGAGACTTGTTCTTCACATAATGGCATCAAAACCAAAAAGTTGAGATTTAAAGAGTGGTGCCCTCTCTCCCCATGGAGAATTTGTGTTATTTTCTAATGAGATTTCTGAAGCCTGCCTTTGAGACACACTAGGCAGGCAGATGATTTTTGTTGTGCTAAATAAAAATATTTTTCACTTGGTCTAGGCAAAGAAATAATGCATGTATCTCTTGTATCCCCCTCATTACTGGGGAAAAAAAAAGAAATATAATCAATGCAAACCCTGGAATGATACCGGACAATACTGATAAAGCTGTTGAGAGAAGCTGATCTTTACCACAGTGGATCTGCAGGCCTCCATGTTTAAAATCTACTCTGTAACAAATGGCCAAGTAATACTTTATCTTTCGGTATCCCTTGGCTATACTGCCAGCTGATGAACCCAGTAGTCATGGTCTAAATATCTGAAACTTTGGAAAAACTCAGCTCTGAAGCTTAGGTGGTACTCAGATTAAGAACAATAACTAAATCCCTAGTCTTCCTTGTGGATTTGGAGAGTTCAAGCTTCTATTGCATATCTGAACTGGGGTCTGAGGTTGATGTGACTGATTGCCCTCAGTGCAGAGCAGACAGCAATGATCCGTAATGATTCAAGCTTGCAAAGAGCGTATCTGCCCTCTGGGTGCAGTTGCTTCTGAAGAATTTTGAAAGTTGACCATGTGTCTCTGGCTGTCTCATGCTTGAAAAGCAACTCAGGATGAAACGCTGATGTGTCTAGTGCAAAGTCTGAGTCATTTAACAGTGTTATCAAAAACCCCTTTGATATGAGGAACAGAGGAGGGTGAATGGGAGGGGTCTTGCTAAGTAGAACAGGCAAAGAATGAGGACAGTAATGCCTGAAATGGACCATAACAATGGGTATTTTCCCCAGACAGCTGATTTAATGACTCAGACCACTGTCATACTGCTTTCAGCTGAAGCAATGATGTTCTGCCAATCTGAGGTCACAAGCAGAACTGCTTTTTCATGACCGATGATGAACTCATCCTACTGTTCAGCCTTTTACCTTCCTTCAGTTCAGTGATTGCAGCACAGAGCAAAAAAATGGTGGTTTGGACTGTCTTTCTGGCTTTTTGAAAAAATAATTAGTGGCTTGGTTGTCAAATGTGCTAGATGGTATAAGACTTTCAGAAATACTTTGTGCTCCTGTCAAGTCAGGGCTATAAGGAGGTGGCAACAAGTGAATGCTGGCCAATTTCAAAAATTCTGCCATTAAACATATATCTGTGTGGTTAATTAAAAGAAATACCTTTTCCTTCTCCACCCTTAGAGTCCAAACACCTGCCAAGGAGTTGTAAAAGTTATAAGTGAAAAGTTATTATGCCTGACTATGTACATAAAAGTTACAGGCTATAGGATACAGCATTATATAACATGTTGGCCAGTGGATTTAGTCTGCACTTGTGTTGTGTTTCTTGTAGGTCCCAAGTCACATTTTAATATGTCCATGACAGCTTTGTTGCAGATGTGAGAAGAAAAGGAGCAGTTCTCATTCTGCAAGTAGAAAATAGGAGGTCTGGAGTGGCCACAAGTCTGTGCAAAGTTATGTGCCTCTCAGAGGGTGGAACTAAGGCTAAAATCCTGATGTCTAGTCTTGAGCTTTATCTGGAAGGCCATGCACATCATAATTCTTGTACCTAAAACTAACACCTGAACATCTTTTGTTTGTAACAGCCTTTCAGAAATAGCATGAGTTGTTAGCAATAAAAAGTGGCTGTATCCTGCAGAACTGTGTGTGGGTTTACGTGTGCTGATCTGGAGTCTGCTGCTTACCAAACAAATGACTGAGCCTCTGTTTTCTGTCCTGCAAACTTTGATAATAGTGTTCTTTTATGTTTAAAAAATTTATTCTGAGATCTCAGGATGAGGAAAACTACACAGTATTATCCTGTGGTGTGCTGGACTGTGTCTGTTACTAAGGCACTGGATCGTGTCTGATGGGGATGTCTAGCAGTTGTACCCTTAGCTGTAGGAACAGGTGAAGAAAAAGTCCCAAAAGCAAACATAGATTTGGTGCTATTCCTTCCAAAACTGCAATGTGAAAGTCTGGGTTCAAAATAATTATTTGATTACATACTCTTATTATAACTGTTTTCTTTAGGATACTATTTCTCAGTTGGAGTGACATTCTGAGATATTATCTGAAGCTGGATTGGGGCTGTTTGGATGGAAGCTTTTAAGATGAATAGAATCACCTTTGTTTGACCTTTTCGGTTTAAAATTGTTCATATTAATACTACCCTAAGTCATTCTTCACCCATTTTTTGACACTTTAAATTTTATAGCTACACTTACAAGATCTAAATGAAACTGAATGTTATAAGCCTGAGCAGGTTGACTAAAACAAGCCTTTTGCCCCAAGGAGACTGGAGCTGCAACAGGAGGGACCTCTCAGGGTAAAAGTGTCCTTATTCCGTTTGCACAAGAAGAATGACTGGAGGTTGCAGAGTGGTTCAGTTGTAAATCAGGTGTTCCTGAGCCACAGGTGGTAGAGGCAGAGTTGTACAGGTGTTCCCCAGCTCTGGTCTGGGGGGTCTTGCAGGACCCCCAGCTCTGGGTCAGGCTGGTAGGAGCCAAGTGCTGCTGCTTCAGGGCAGGGTTTGAGCATACAGCCTGAGGCTCACAGGGGACTTGTGGTGGTGGGATCTGTGCTGGCTTCTAAGGAGCCCCTGCCCTGTGAGCAGCTTCTACCGTTTTCCTGGCCTTTGGGCCACAGCCCTGGAGAGAGCAGAGTTGTAACAACTCTGCCTCTGAGGGGGCCACATAAGTGTGCCCTGTTGGCTGGATTAGGTTTGTGGGCCTACATTAGAAGATCTCAAGTGAAGAGATCTTTCCTGGTCCATACAACTTGGTGTGGAATAGAAGGCTGCATCTGTCTATGAAGCAATGTGTAGTGCTTCTGTGACGGTGGGTTGTGCAACTCTCCTGAATGAATAATTCTTCATGAAAGCTATGCGAATGCTGTGTTGATAAACTTGGTTCTCCCATCCAAACATACAACTATTTATTTATTTTCAATGCTAGACCCAGCCTTTAAAAAAGGAAGCTTTAAGTAAGACTTCATTGGTGTCAGTGTTTTCCAAAGGGCTGAGCAGCACCTGGAGTTCCCCAAGAGGGTTGTGATTGACTGGTGAAAGCTGTAGCATAGTTAACCCTATGAAAAATCATGTTGCAGATTCATGTGCTTAAGGGTAGGTTTTTTTCTTTTTTATCCTGTCCCCCCTTTCCTCCCCCAGTCTCTGACTGGATTACCAACTCTTATGATTTTATTGTTACCTTCATGTTAATTCATGTTTCTCGGAGCTTCATCTTTGAGAGCAAGGCTAGACTTTGAGAACAGTGAAGGAATAATTGAAAATATGATTCAGGTGTGTTCCAAACTGAACAGCAAATATTGTATTGCTTATTTAAAAACTAAGGGGAAAAAAAATCTCGTCAGGGCATGGCTTTTTAAAAACTGGCAAACCTTTCAAGCCTTGAAGTACTGCTTTAAATATTTCTTTAAAAAGGAGTAATCTTTGAAGATGACTAAAATGGCAGTTGTCATAATAGTGGCGTTACTTGCATCTCTCTTGTTTTTTGGCCCAGACCCAATGTTGGGCTTCTTGCCTGTGCTTGCACTTGCGGTTGGACTAGTTATTATTTTATTCCCTGTGACAGAGGAAAGCCCTATTTTCTTTGTAAGATCAAGTGAGTGTTGGATACTTGAATTTCCACAGAATGAGAGCTGTAGTGTGATGCTTAACTGCATTCTTCAAACTTGGCTCTCATTTAGTGTTGCTTTGCATTTAGAGCTGAGCACTGATAAGAGAAACTCCTGAATGGCAAACTACTCTCTTGCTCTGATACGCATGTACACAAGTCTCATTTAATTGTTCATCCCAGCCTGAGTTCAGCTTTTTTTCTCTCTGCCTGTAACTGAATCACATCCTGTCTCTCACTCATGCAGACCTGCTGAGTACCTGAAGAAACAAAAATATTGCACAGTGTGGTAAATAGAAATATACCAAATCCAAATGTCTGAGCTCAGTGGCTGGAAGTAATTGGCTGTGTAGGCCTTCCCAGAAGCCCAGCTAATCCAGGCATAAAATGGCAATGACTTTTGTTGTACTGCTTGTAGGATACAGACTAACTGTGGGTTGGTCAGAGTTATACATTCACATCCTGAGGTTTTTACTCATCTCTTCATTGATGACAGGCAGCTGTAGTATCCATTGCTGTAACATCTCCAAAGGAACAATAATAACAACAGTAAGGAATAGCAGTAGAGGAAAAAAAAGTACGTGAAAGAAGCCTGAAAAGCTTTTCTCTCACTTGAGAAACTTTTGAAGCTGACAAAGATACCACCTGCCTAGCTGGGCTGTGACCAGTAGATGCCACTGCAGCCTTATTAATAGGGGTCACTGCAGCGTGGATATAACTGCAGCATAGGAGGGGGACATCTGGTGGCCTTCTTAGTCATGGTAGCTGATGACAGCATATGCCACACCACCTGATGCTAGGGGTGTATGAGATAGACATGGGGTAAACCCACCTTTTGTATGCATCCGCGTGATTAATTATTAGGGCAGATGACACACTTCCTGTTTAGGACTCTGTGGAAAGCTTGCTTTTCCTGTCTTTTATCATAAAGCTTGCCCTTGCCTGATGATAAAAGTGAGATCCATGGTGGTATCTCTGTCCCTGCATCGAAGAGTACAATTTATATTTCTTCCCAGGTTACCAGAGCTTTGGGCCCAGCAAGCACTGAAGGTTTCTATCCTGATAGGTGTGTTTGTCATCAGGTTTGGGATTTGATAGACACTGGCTGTTGCATGTTCATGAAACAGTGTGAGCCACCTGTATTTGGCTTTTTTTTGAAAGTATAAATATGGTGTTTGGGAGAAAAGATCTTTCCTTGAAATACTATTTAATAAAAATATAGGTTATGATAATAGCTTTACATACATAAGTTTAGTTTGGTTTGGTTTTTTTTTTTTGTTAAAGAAAAGCAAATAGTGGAAGCCACACAGCTTCTACTGTAGTTCTAATTTTTATGTGTATTTGAATCTATATTTTTAAACCCACCTGACTATAAAGTCTGTCTGGAGCATTATCTATTTAAAAAGTGCCTCTTAAGCCCAAGTATAGAACTTGCTGCTCATAGAAAACATATCCCCATAAGAGGTCTTAAATTGCGAGGAGGAGACTTGTGGTGAGGGTATCTGGGATTAGAACCAGTGCAGCTGTACCGTACAGATGGCAGGAGAACTTGAGGATGTGGTGGTGTCGGGTCTGCGTCATTCGTGCTTTCGTGTGGAATTTATTAAGGGCAAAAGGAGTTGGCTGTTGCACTGATCTCTGTTTGGGGTATTACAAGCTTGCAGATGCTATTCCAGCCAATTTACTTCAGATGGAAAATGACTCCTTCCTGTCGCGTCTTATCATGTCTACCAGGCAGGTGTGGGCAGGGGTTTTGTGGCTGCTCATGGAGAAACTCTGCTCTGAGCACCTGTAACGCATTTGGGTGGGCCTCAAGAAGCACACAATCAGTGGAGTCTCTTTTCCTAGCCTGAGTTCCTCTTAACATGAGCTCTTTTTCCTAAGGGTAAGATTATGTATTCTGGATCAGTTCTGCAAAGCACTTCAACAGATGCTTAATTTAAGGATATGAATAGTCCTGTTGAAGGTGTTCCTTTGGTGCTTTGGCCTGGTATGAACACTTCGCTGGGCCTTCATGGATGACTCCATGGGTGACTTTTACTGTGGCCGACACTGGAAAGGTGGGCTATTGTTTTGGCTGAAGAATGCTGCAGTTCATACAGTGCAGATCTCTCATGATTTGATACAGATACACTAATCTGAACAAATATACCCCATTTTGAAGCATTAAGCAAGCCCCCATTATCACATCTTGAAGGTCTCAAGTTGTGAGCTGCACCTTCCCAAAAATTAAATCCCACCCCAATATTTTGGCTTTATCAAATTAGCTCTGCCCAGTTTCATTATTGTATTTGTCTCCTGTCATTTTGAGCCCTTGTGATGTATGCAAGTCATATTGTCAGTCTTTACTGTGCAGCTGAAAGGAAGGGAGATATACCTTGATGAAGTGTGTAGTGAGATTCCTGAGTAATTGCATCAATAGAAGAAAAAAATAATCATAAAAAACCAAAATGTCTGAAGAATGGGATGAGAAGTTGTGGTAGTCTTCCAAGCATTTGATTAAAATCAATTAGGATCTTTTTTCCTCTAAAAGAAAGCACATGAACACATTTAATGAAGAGTGAAAGCAGTTTAAATGGAGCTTCTTTTTTTTTTTTTAATTGACGGATCTTGAAAAATCCTTTGTGTCTGTATGTGGGTTCTTCTGAACTGATTACGCTAATGTTGTTGTTTCTGTAATTTAATTATCTCTGCACTCAATGATAACAAGTTAATTAAAAGTCTCTTGTTAGCTGAAATGTATTAGTTTTTCCTATGTGGAACTTCATGGCTTTTGTTTGGTCTTCTTGTCGTAGGCTGTTTTTGTTAAGCACAGCTGTGCTTTCTATTGCATAACAACTTAATATAGCTGGCTTTATAGCTCTTCCTTTTTATAGGCTGGACAAAATTGCCTCCAGGGATTTGCAAATATAGGTCAGTAGTGTAAAAACACAAGTCCCACTCCTATATTAAAGCTTGTTCCTAAGTGGCCAATCAGTTTTGCTTCCAGTCCCTTGGGCAGGTTGTCTTGCAGGCGCTTTGATGTTAGAAGGCTAAAGGTGTGTGCAGAGAAATTGCTGGGCTTTCAAGCATGGTCCCAGTAGCCTGGGTTTAGAAATTGTATTTTGTTTATAATCAGAAAGGTTTTTATTTTAGAAAGCTCTTGGGAGATGAGCTTAACCCTGGGCTATGGTAATGTCAGAACTGAACAGGGCTGGGCATAGTTTGTATTTAGACTGGCGGCAGCCGATCCTTCGGAGCTGTATGACTCAGTAGCTGACACACTTCCTTCTGGGTATGAATGCCACAGCACATTGGTAGGAGGTACTGCACTGCTCCATGAGTCATTAAATCCAAAGCACTGAATTTTTCCTGGTCATTAAAGATCACTTGGCTCCCTTAGTAAAAGCGCGGCTTTGCTGGCTGTTCTGACTAATCCCTGACTCCATTAAGCTTCCTTCTCTTGCCATCCCCTCCCTGGCAGTCTGGTTTCATCATTTGCTCATTGCGTTCCTGCTGGAGTGCTGCAGATTCATCATGTTGGTATAGAATAGCTGGCCCTTTTTAGTACTGGGAGATGCATGTGTTTTTACAGCTCTGAAACTAGGAGGCTAAATAATCTGATAATGTGAACTGGAGAATTTCTTTTGACTGTCAGCATACACAGGCCAGGAATCTTGTGCCTTCTGTGAGTTTCTTCTCCCTTCCTAAGAAAAGTCCTTGGAGTGAAATCCAGCATTTCTTGTCCATTTCAGGAGCAAGGAGGAGTTTCCCTTTCCCTGCAGTAGGGCATGGAGGGGCTTTGAGCTTTGCAGATTCCCAAGGACCTGCTCAATCTTGTGATAGTGGTAGATATGTTTACATCTCCTGTGTCTCTCTTTCACAGAATGACCTCCTCTTTGTGTCCCAGTGAACTGCAGGTGGTATCCTGCCATGAGAAGGGCAAAATGTTTGCAGTATAGCTAGTGGGCTAGACACGTGCCAAGACTGCTGTGACTTGAGGATGTTTCAGCAGCTTTGTGCTAGAATGCTTTTTATGCACAACTGCTTGACTAGAGATGTTGGTGGTCAGCTTACACTATGGAGCAGCTAGCTCTGCTTTCTTACCTATACAGACCAATGGGACTTCCCTAGTTTTAGAAATTGCAGACTTTGAACTGATGAGGATGGAAGAGGAAAACGGAGGAATGAGAAATGGGCAGTCATGCTCCCAGGACTCTGGACAGCTTTCTAGATCTGTGTCTGCTCTAATTTACCATCTGTGAGGATTCATGTTGGCTTTTGGAGATGTTCTTTCCAGCAGGATTCATGTGTTAATCATGAAACCTTTAAACAAAATTTCTTACTCATTGTGTATTATAACCTACCCTCTCTGACCCATATTTGATCTGGAATTGTTTTAGGAATACCCAGGTACTGAGGAAATGTCTGTCCTTTAGGCAGAATTAGAGGCTCAATTTCTAGACCAATATTCCATAGTCTTTGCAAGTATCTTATCTGGATAATAGGTTTTTAAATTTACTTTTCCCAAGCGCCCTAGTTCTGTGCTTATTGACGTCTTAGCTTGTTGAGTTGATGGCCCATTTTGTCTGGTGTATCAGGTAGTCAAGTTTCCAGCCCAAGTTTCTTAGTCAAGTTTCCAGCCCAGAGATAAACAGGAACTTTTCTTTTAAATCTACTTTCCAACTTCAGTTTCAAAACCAAAAACTTAGCTACAAAGGAAGTGCCTACATGGAAAAAGTAGACTGTAGAACTTTAGCTATCTTAATCCTTCCCTAGAATTTCTCTGGAAATTGAAGTGACTGTCATTCAAGTGTTTGAAGTCTTCTAGCGTATTGTAATAATTCTTAAGATGTTTTGAGATGTTATTCAGTAGCCATCTGGTATATACATGTTTAATCAGAGTTTTTAAAGGCTCAGTTACCTTTCTAGGATGAGAGGTTAGCAGTTAATAAGTCTTCGACAGGAACAGGAGTCTTGTCTTAACCCACTTACTAATTCAATACCTGGAAAACTCCTCAAGGTCTCAGATTCAGCATTGCTTTTAAGTGGATACTTGCAATAATATTTGTAGCTTACACACTGCTACCATGCTGTGCTTGTTCTGATCTCCCTTTAAGGACCTGATCCAAAACCAATTTTGAAATAAGCGGAAAGTCTTCCATTGATGTTGTGCCTTAGAACAGATCCTAGAAGAAACTGCAGAGGAAGCGATAACATAGTGGTGGGTCATGTGTCTTGTGTCTGCAGTATTGGGGAGCTGATGTCATGTTTATTAGAAGCCAAGATCAGAGTTCACAGGCTCAGGAAATGTCTGCAGAGTTTAGGAATGGTTTGTAGCTTCTATCCCAATGACAGGTTTATTTGGCACTTTTTGATAAGTGGCCTGTTTGAAATTTCCTCTCCAAGTAAGCAATTTGTAATTCCCACTTGAAAGGGCTACTGTGGGGGATGGTGATGGGGCCATATTTGAAAACCATTTATGGTTACTAACATCCTGGCATCTGTCATCCAGGAGTCCTGCGCCTTTACGGTTTTGATCTGTCCAAAATGACTTCTTTATATAGAAACTGGAAAACTCTTTTTGTGTCCTGAGCACAGATAAAAATATTTATGGTCCCTTAAAATGTATAAATAGAATTGGTGACTAAGCTAAAGGATCATTAGAAATAGTTCTGCTTTTTTCCATGATTAAATCTGCCTGCATTATTTTGATCACCTGGTCTCATAGAACCTTACAGTGCAGTTTTCACCATTCCTTGCCAAAATACCGTCATTGTGACACTTAAAATCTGCCAGTTCTGAGCCATTGCACTGATTCACAATCCTCATATCCTGAGCCTGGTTTCTGCTTTATTAAGCAATAGTGTAGTAGTTTTGCAGGTGTTGGAGGTTTCTTCCACTGATGACTTCTACTGGCTGCTGAAGAAAGTTAGAAAAATTCTTGTCGTAGTGGTGGCATAGCTGCAGTACTCTAAGGATATCAAGGAAATGAAATTTACTGGGAGAGGTAACGGCTTTTCTTAGATCAGCTTGTATAGCTGGAAAAAGCAGACTCAGAACTGCAAGGGATCTGACAAAGTGAATCTGAGCTGAAAAGTTTGTTCGTTTTTTCTAAATGTGTTGGATAATTCTTGTTTACCTTCCTGAATTTCAACAGAATTGCCAAGCTCTGTGGATGGGAAAAGTGTCTCATTATGTGATTTTAGGATTATGTTTAGATCCTAGAACTAACTAGGACTATATCAATGCTTGGTTTTGATGATAATTGGGATTCGTAAGCCTTTTTTCATGTATGATTGTGTGACTGCCCCTTTGAGGCATAAAAAGGGTATGAGGAACACCGGTCAGCTGTCTGCTGAGAAAGAAGATGGAGAATCTCCCTTTGGCTGCTTTTTTTAAACCTCTGTTTCCAGAAGCGATCCGGTGCAGTAGACCTAAACTTGCGTTTCAGCCACAATAGTTTTTATTTTGAGAATTGGAGCAGGTGTTTAGGGAAGTGTTACCAAAGCATAGGCTCTTCAGAATCAGCACTTAGGGGCATGGAGGAACCCAACAAAGCAGCTGTCAACTCAACTGCATTTAGAGGATTAACAGGAGTAGGGTTGTTACTGGAGTTCCTGGGAGCACCCAGGTCAGGTAGGGTCCTGTATGCCCCTTTAGGAACCTGAGTACTCTGAAAATCTAGTCTTTAGTGTGTGTGTAACACTTGTAAAGAAATCCCAGACTCCTGTGTCATTTGTGTGCTCTTGAAAGTACCTCAGCTCCTTTTTGTGGTGAGGTCTAGTTGGACAAATAATGTCTTTGCTCTTCTGATGCTTTCAAATCTAAATAGATGGAAGAGACCTGATTTGCCTGAAGACACGGAGAGGACAAGCAGTAAGGTTGAGAGGAGAATCTGGATTCCATTCCCATGTTCACTGGAGCATGAAGTCACACAGGCTAATCTTTAATCATATTCAAATTTATTTCCTGTGATCAGAGGTTTATGCATTGAATATACCTTGACCTCTGTCCTCATCTGAGGTAAACCAGATAAGACTATCCAAATAGCACTTTATTGTAGTGTTGATTTTGTTCTATTCTTGGCTTCCTGTTCAGGCCATTGAATGATATATTCATGGTGATGTCTCCAGAATCATGGGGAAGGTACTGCAATTCAGCACTACGAGCTGAGTCTAGTTGCTGCCAGCAGAGGACATCGTTGCTCAATAAATTTCTCCAAGAGGCTGTCTTTTGGTATTTGCTGTGGATCTTTAGCCTGATGGCTTATAGAGTTTTGGGCAATTTGTTACACTTACAAAAGAGCCTATTTTTGTGGAAGAGTGAAAACTTCTGAGACTTTAGAAAACAAATTGCAACTGAACTATCTCCCAGGTCCTGGAAATGGAGTGCTTTTTGTCATGCCAATTTTCAGCCAGTAAAGCACTGCTTATACAAGCACTGTTGATTGTCACCAGTACTGCAGAGACTGTGTGTCCGATAGGCAATCAGCAGGAGGAATTGAAATCTAGGGAAACATTATGCATCTATTATTAGCGAAACTTTCACCTGCACATAAGGGATAAGCAGGTGTTATGCAGAAAGTTAAAATCAAGGAGGGACTTAAAACATGGCTTTGAGAAAAGTGAACGTGTACGTGCCATGTGTGAGTGTAACTCTCGATGGCAGCAGTGGGCTAATGCTGCCACAGAAAGTTTGGGGGGGTGGGGTGGGGAATCGTGTTTCTTCAGCCATTCCCTGATACCTGGCGTGGAGGTGGGAGCTGAGGAACAATTCAGAAAAACCAGCCTATTTATATAAAGGAAACTTTCTTGGGCCAGCAACAGAAATGGGAGTCCCTGCAGCCACAGAGCAGCCTTGAGTCATATGCACAACAGGGTAGGTGCTCTGAGGTGTTGATGAACCTGGAAATCAGTCCTTGTTTATGTGTAATTAGCCGTACCCTGAACTGAAAGCATGTGTCCAGCCAAGTGTCTTCTGTAGGAGGCGGGCCCCATAATTAGAGGACTCTTGAAGAGTATAAATATCTTGTTTGCCAAAACCAAACAATCCAACTGAAAAAAATCCCACCCTCTTCTGAGGGTTAAAATAGAGATTTAGATTTTTTTTGAGAATTCACCTTAATTTTGTCAAATTATTTGCTAAATAAAAGTAGTGTGAAAGCTAAATACTTGATGCATAAAAAATATTTGTTGTTCATGATAGTAGAACAATCCTTTAATTCACTATTAAGTTTTAAAGTTAAGATGGGAGGGAAGGTTTTAAGCTGACTGACTTCAGCTGAAATGTTTTTTGACTTCTGAGACTGTTGGGCCAACAGGGAGGATCCAACTCTTTGATAGTGAGCCAATGAACATATTCTTTGTCCTGCTTCTCCTTCAGCACTTCTAATGCCTACCATCGTCCATTACTTTGTTTCTAATGAGTACTTGAATGAAAAAGCCCTGATGCCACTGCAAACCCCAAACCCTGGCCTCCTGTCCCAAGCATGCAAACAGGGCAATACTGTTCCCTTCTCTTGTGCATTAGGAAAGTTATTCTGCCTCAACACTGTTAAAAAGGATTATGGCGCGACTGGGATGTGTGTGACAGGCCTTGCTCTATCAGCTTCAGTTGCACCATATTTATATTAGCTGAGGATGTGGCTTTGGGTTTTGATTTCAGTTGTTGGTTAAGTCAGGAAACCTAGGTTTCTCAGCTGTGATGCTTTTTTTTTTTTATTTGCATGGAATCTGCTTTTAAATAAGGAGTGTAACTGACTGAATGTTGCTGTTCTGATGGATTAGTTCTCTTTTGGGATTTTGTGGCCAGATGCCTCCTGAATGCTGGCAAAGCCAATTGTTTGCTTTTTTTCTAATTTTCTTTTTTTTTTTTTTTTGAAGATGTAGTAGTTGATCTCTGCAGAATGATGGGTGAATTCATCAGTGCAGACTGATCTTCCTCTTATCCTGCCAAGCACGGAGGCAGGCACACTGGGGCTGATTGTTGGTATAGACTGGCAGCACTGATATCGGGGATGCTGACAGTTTGCAGCAGTTTAGGGCTTGGCCTCAAAAGTATATCTAGGCCAAGTGTTGGAGAGAGGTCTTTAAGCAGAAAAATATGACAGCTAAAAAGAAAAAAGCTGTATCTCCTTTCACAGGGGAAAAGAAAATCACAGGCTTGTAAGGAAAGATGTGGTGAGCTTCATTCTTTGTAGCTTCCCTTTCCTACTACCCCCCCACCCTGAAGTTCAAGAGGTCTGCAAAACCTCAGGTTCCACAAAATATGAGCATCTCTAATTATAAGGTTAAAGTATTACTATTGCATATAGCAATAGGAAGTGTGAAGAGGAAGCACTACCTCCTTTGCTGAACACCCCCTTTTCAATAATAATAGCAAAATCAAAGTTTATGTTAGGAAATGTGAAAGTCCCATGAGTCTCAGTGTTCTCTGAAGTAATTTCTTCCACTGCTAGGTACAGTCCGCTTCCTATTTATTCAGAAACAGTGTAACATCTGTAGGAGAGAGAAAGACATGCTAGTATGTGTGGCCTCCTCAGCTGAACCTCAGGGCCTGGCAGTTGGGGAAAAAAGCGACGTGTTCCCTCACGCTGTTTTATCAAGTTTGCTTTTAACACTTGCACAAACCTGGCAATGCCCAAGGAAGAAAGAGGGCAGTCTATACTACTTAAACCAAAGAGCTGGCAGCTGTTGTGCTGGTTGTAGGCTGGGAGCCACTGGCTTTGGGACCTGTTCTACAGGTCTACAGGTAGCAGGGCTGATGTGGCACCCTCTCTCTTGGGCAGAGCCCCAGTTAAAATCAGTAGGTCTCAGCTGGTTAGGGATGAGTTTTGAGAAGTTGGAATGGATGTTATAGTTCAGTGATGGAGAAGGATTAAAACTCCTAAGATTGATTTACTTAATGAACTTTTATTATGTCCCAGAGACTCTGTCATGTCCATCCTTGCATGGTTAAGAATGGAAAATACAAGAAGTTTTTGAAATCCCAGTGTCCTTGAGCTTTCCTGGATGAGTGATTTAATGAGTGCTCAAAGGCACAGGCTGGCTCTTGCTTCCAGCACTGGTTGGAAGTGGCAAGTTACAGATGAGAGACATTTCTTTTTGCTGGCATTGGTGTGTTCTCCCTATTATCCCACTGGGAAGGGACAGGAGGCACGTTGGCACCTGATCGAGCTTAGGAGACTGGTTTATATATGACTGACGGGTACTTACACCCTCAACTAAGCAAATATCAACGGTGTCATATTTTGGATGTATATAAACAGCTGGGGTGGATATGTCAGAGGAGGCAGGAAAAGTATTTGTCCCGTCCATGTTTCTAAAGCTGAGCCTTTATCCCAAGGTAATAGCCCATAATTGGAACATTCATTTGCTTAATAATTTTATTTAGGTTTTTCTTGCAGGCTTGTCTAGTCTCTTTCTTTCTGTGTGAGGCTTACACATCTGGCCCCTCTGTCCTGGTCTCCCATCATACTACTGACAGCACGTACGTTTTAAGCATCTCAGCTTTCCTCTGAATTCCCCAGCTGCCTCTGCTTCCAACCATTCACATCTGGCATTTGTTAGTGACAATCTATGGCATCACACATCTCCGGCTGCCCACAAACACAGTCCTGTGCTATGGCTGCATCCCGTTGTGTGACTCGGCTTGTGGGACACATCCCTCTCATGATCAGAGGTGGTGGATCCTGATGCAAAAAGCACAAAGTCCCCCTTCTTGTGTCTTAAACTGATTTTTATTTGAGGTATGAGAAAAAACCAGCCAAAAGGAAGCTTAAAAATAACATTCTCAATGTTTTTGAGTTTTTTCTCATAAATTAACGTTAGTAAGTCAGAATTTTTGAAGCTGGGTCCTTAAAATGGCAGATAGAAAAACTTCAAGTGGGCCCTAACCTGAGTGCTTTGTTTTCAAAAGTGAAGGACAACTAGTAGCTCCCATCAGCTCAGTGAAGATTTTGGAGGGCCCAGCACTGTCGAGAACTGGGCTGGTTTTTGTCTCCAGTTTGTCAAACTCTTTTAAGCACACATCTTTAATCCTGTGAGTAATGCTCTGTGATGGTCAAACACAAGTTAAGAAGGTGTTGCATTTTGATATTATGCTTCAGTTTTTCAAATGACGGTCTATTTCTGCATCAGGTACAGGTTACTTTCCATATGCTTGTGTGACCTTTGTGCATCTGAGGATACAGTTTCAGAGTTACTTAATTGCTCGTGGAGACAAGTAACTTTCTTGCATGTTCATGTACCAGTGCTGTCAGTATGCAAAAGTGACACAGGCAAAGGTGACTTTGTGCAAATTCGGGGGTCTTCACTTGAAAATTGGCCCCTTGGTGTGAACTGCTTGGGAATTTGCTTTGCGAAGTGACTTGAAGTAGCTTCGTCTCTAGTATTGCTAAAGCTCAGTCTTCTGAGAACAGCCTCTTCTGATGTGATTGCCTCTTCCTTTTATTTATACATATTTACTCTTATTCTTTAATATAGAGCAACAGAATTATTTTGGTACTAGTGCATATGTGTAGTTAAAAATGGATGTCTGCATATAGTGTGGATGTGTGTGTATGTATGTGTCAGTTTTTAGAAGATTATTGGAAGCAGCTGTGGGTGGAAGAGAAACAAAGCCATGGGTTTGCGGGCCAAACAATTAACATAGGAGTGGAATACTGCAGTTACATCAGTCTTTCTTTAAAAAGCCAGAATTTCTCCCTTATTCCCAAACGTACATTATTAATTCTCTTGGCATGTAACATAGCAAAATGACTGCGTTTATGAACTTGACTACTTCTTTTAACAAGTTCCAATAACTGCTTCCTAAACCTTGTGTTTTTATATCAATTACATACAGTAAGCATTGAAATCAACCAAAGAGAAATGCTGAGGCCAAGAAGGGTTATTTATGTTAAATGAGGATTGCCAACTGCCAAAAGTAAAATGTGGATATAATTTTATAACACCATTTTATAATTAAAGTCATAAGTGAGGTTTCCTGCTATTGTTTAAAAATGTGTCACGATAAATTTAAATCAAGGATGAAGGCACAGAACGGGCTACTAAAGAACATATCAATACAACAAAGATGGTACGGCGAACATGTCTGTTGCAAAAGAAAAACATGTGCTAACAATTTCAGTGAAATAATTGTATTTATTGCATATAGATTCTGTTTTAGGAACTATAACCACTTAGAAACTGTTTTCATTCATGTCAGATTGAGGTTAATTTGTTGTTACTGTATGTCTATAGATAGATTTTACTGTCAGAGAAATTTAATATGTTGGTTTAATGATAAGGCAGTCTTCTAGCCAGACCAGATTTTTTTTTTTTTTGAAAGGCTAAGAAATCCAGAAAAAGTTAATAATTTTGGCTAATATTTATGCATCCACAGCATTTTGGAGTTAATATTATATCAATAAAGAAAATAAAAATTTGGCAAGTAAGTACCCACTGGCCAAATTGAGGAAAATATTTAAGCACATGCTCAACTTTAACAATTTCAGTGGGATATTGATTTTGAGTTAAGCATATGCCTAAGGACTTCTACAGGGATTCTTTTTTCAGCCGTGGCCTAAACTTGAAGTAACTTCAAATTGTCAAAGTGAACAGAAATAGTAATAGCTGTTTGTTTTAATTTACTTGTTGTCTGAATAAACAATTTTGCTACTGTACTGTCAGAGCCATTTACTTCAGAAGATTTTAGGGTTGACCCTTTGCAGCCTATTGGTAGTTGATAATGCTACCCTTTTTCCAGAAAGCAGTAGTTTTATTCACATGCATTCGTAAGAGTTAATCGCTAGAACATTCCTGACTTTGGTAAGTCATGTTCATGGAATAGGTAAGTAATTTCCAATGTATCGTTTCATACATCGCTTTGCTAATATAACCCATGTGTTTCATATCAGCACTGAAAGGACATTAATCAGTACGCACCACTTCTGCCAGACATATTCTGTGCAAAGTCCCTGGTTACATCTCAAATGTCAATATGTGGAAAAAGATGAATAATAAAATGCAATAGATATCATTTGTTACACATGCCATTTGTAAGTTCATTGTAAAATAGATCCCATAGAAAGAGCTGATGGTAATACAACATTAAAGGTACACAGTTAAGCTCTCAGAGGTAAGAAATGCCATGGCGAGCGTATGGTCATAATTCTGCTGCCTTGTACACATGCATTATTATCATACAGACTTTAACTATAGGATCACGGGTTATTTCTCCAGTGACACAATATTTTTTTCCAAACTGGAAAAAGCTTGGAAACTGCATAATGCAGGAGCCATTGATGTCCCTACGAAATCTACCTCATGCCTAGAAAATTTCAGCCAAAATGTATGCATTTTTAAGTTATTCATGATTTGTGAAATTAGGGATGCTGGAACGGAAGCCACAGAACAAGAGCTCAGAGCTAGCATAAGAGGTCACTGTAGCCACTGGTCTAATAAATGCTGAAAAATGTTCTCATTAATGACACTAATTCTAACTTAATTCATTAGTCATATGAGGCAGAATTCTTTAAAGACTGATTTCCACCCCCCACCCTGGCCCCTCTCCTGATCCCTGGGGGAAGTGGTGCAAGGAAGAGATTGTGAGACAAGGAGAAATGAAATGGGGTGTCAGGGACAAGGAGAGGCAAGAGGAGGTGCTGGGACAGGAGGGAGGTACTGAGGGCTGGAAGGTATACCTGTAATCAAGTAAACAGCCTAAACCACCCTGACATGTTCTAGAAATCTGTGACAGGTGATATCACAATCTCTCCAAGTAACTATTACTTAACTTTAAAAAATCATTTTGACCTCTCAAGCCCTTTACTCTTGTCCTGTCCATGGGGGAGAAAGAGAACTGACTTCCCCTGCCAAATTTGGTGTCCTGAAAGATGTCCCCTTCTTTTCCCTCTCCCTACTCTCTGAATCTTCTGATTTGCTAAAATTGGCTGTTACATCTGTTGATTTACTGTTTTCCAAAGGTGTCTAACAGGTCTCTGAACTTTTTTTTCTCCAGCTGACCAATATAACTTCAAATTCTGATTTTGTCCTCCAAAGTACTTGCACTCCTTCCTGGCTTGGTATCATCCAGTGTTGTTTTTGGTTTTGTGTTTTTTTTTTTTTTAAATAAAAAGAGTCTCTCTCAAAAGCACTCTAAAGACTTCTGAGTACTATTGCACAATGACAGCTATGTAGGATGAAGACCCTAGCGAATACATTCTCTCAGTCTCCCTGACTCACTTGAATGCAACTTTTCAACCACTTGTTTTGCCACTTTATAATCATTTCACAAAGACCATGGTTTTTTCCCTCTTTTCTTCGAGGAGCTGTGTTGTGAGGGCTATACTCAAAGCCTTGCTTGCTTCTGAATAACCTCTTTATGTACTTTAGGCCAGTTATCTTGTAAAGGGTGACATTTTCATTTGTTCTGTTGCATGTATACAAGGTATTTCTTACAGTCTTATTTGTGTGGTAGGGGTTGTAATCAGGTATATAGACTGGGCTAAATGTTCCCAAACTGTTCCCTGTCTCTTAAAAATCAGTAAAATTATGCTTTCTGGTCTCCTGGAGTTCCATACATGTCTTCAGTGAGTACTCTATGGATAAACAGGAATGGTTCAGGGTCCTTCCTTTAGCTGCATAAGTGCTCTGAAGTTATCATGTGTGGTGGATCTGGATACATTTAACTATTCCAAATATTTTTTAACATGTTTTTCTCCATAGTCCAGACTGTGCACTTACTCTGTTGCTATTAAGTTCAGCTTTAAGTATCTGATCTCAATTAACCTCCTTTAAAAACTGAAGCAGGAAAGGCTATGTTTAAGCCTTCTAGATGTTATCAATAATCAGGAAAAGCATCACAGATGCCCTCTCCTATTAAGCAGTTTACTGTCAATAGCCTGGGAAGGCAAACATGGAAATGTCTCAGACCATTTAGAGAAAAAGACTCTGCTACTGTGGGGGGGTTTATGCTGCCAGAATGCTCAAATATTTGTGGATTACTCAACGTGAGAGCAGATGACTGAGCAGAAATCACAGCCTCCTGCATTTAACAGCAGCAGGAAGCATTTTGTTGTGCTACTTCCCTGGGTGCGCTCTAATGACAAAAAAATTGCACATTTCTGTCTGGTGAAATTCAGTCAGAATCCTTGGTAGCTGGACAGAAATCAGGCTAGACATAGCTGCTTAACGTGGTTTGCATTACATACTCTCCTCAAGGCAATATCTGCAGCTAGTATGCACATGGAATATTTTGTTGTAATTAGCTCCAGTCTGTGTCACCAAGAGGTTTCTAATCTCTGTTCTGTATGTTAATATGTTAAAAAGAACATAAAGCTTCTCTTCTTCATGTATCTTTTTTATATGGATACAGAAGAATTTTGAGAAACAAGTAAAGAAAATACAGATTACAATGTTTAAACTGAAGTAAAAGGGAGTGTAAGATTGGTCCAGAGTTGGCTAGGGAAGAGGAACTGGAATTTGGTAGAGCTGCCACTTCTGTAATCAAAGGATAAATGCAGTTGCTGTTAGGAGCTGCATCAAATTTGTATTTGAACACAGGGCAGTCATAGAATCATAGAATTGTTAAGGTTGGAAAAGACCCTTAAGATCATTGAGTCCAACAGCTAACTTATCACTGCCAGTCCACCACTAAACCGTATCAGTTGTGACTGAGTAGCAGATCTTCAGCAGGTCTGCTGCTAAACAGACCTCTCCAAGCTCTGTTGTGGAAGAATCTGCATGTGAATTCTTCAGTTAGAAATAAAAATGATTGTTCTTTCATTGCTTGGAGATAAGTGCCATATGCTGACGCATTTTTTTTTCTGTATTTCAAAACAAACATAAAACTATTAATCACTCTTTTTATGCTTAGCATAGGCAAAAACTAAAACCTGGCTTCAACGTGGTCAAGCCTCCAACTTCACTCAAAATGCCTGTGTTGACCAGTGGCCAGTAGCATGTTTTGATAGCATTGCTGAGACTCACTCTGAATTTTATACCTTCTTGGTAATGTACAAGAACCAGGAATATGAATACTTCATGTTACAGCTAAACACCGGAAAGTCTTCAAAGCTTCTATCAGTACATGACTTCCATAAGGTAGGAAGTCTCAGTTGCTTGGAAAATGATGAGGTAGAGCACAGAGAAACTAACAGTGTAGGAACACTGTGACAATGCAAAACGCTGATCCTGGATTTCAGTGGCTGAATTGTTTTCTGTAGCTTTTAATCTTCTAAAAAAAAAAAAAAAAAGCTTAAAAGACACTTCAGGAACATGCCAGGGAATACATGGCAATTCGGAGTCCCTCTTTCCATACAGAAATCATATCCTGGCTCTAAGTACATCATTGATAGTATTGATGAATCAGCATTTTACGACAAAACCCTGTTTAAAAAGAAAAAAAAATAGTTCTTATTTGTTAACAGGAGATTAATATTGCTCTGAACAGTACTTGCTCTCTGATGGGCCCTTGGAGCTCTGGTTTACAAGATAGTGAATAACTTCTGGTCTCCCTGGGCCTGCCATATATTCTAATATGGTTGTCATAGCTTTCTTCAACAGCTTGTTCAACTCTCCCATGGGTCTTGTGCATCATGAGGTTGGTGGCAAAATTGTTAGGTGATGTGGAGGTAGAATTAAGAAAAGCATTCTCAAAAAGCTCCTATGAAACTTGCCTGGCTTCATGGTTCATTAGAAACTTTAAACTCCTACCATGCATGTTGAAAGATTTGCTTAAGTCAATGAAGAACTCGAGTGAACCTCATCAGGCAAAATTCATGGTTTCACTGAGAATCCAGAAGAATATTACCAGTTTCAAACAGCTTTTGCTCTGAGATTTCTTTGATTTGTTTGGAGCTGACACAGTAGAACTGTGGAACAACTTGAGACAAAATACTTAAATAATCTACAAAGCAAACCCACACAGTTTTGTTAGAGCTGTGTTGAAAACTAGACGGTTTTTTGAAAAGAGAGGGGAAATATGAAACTAAGGTCTGCAAATTTGCCTTACTGTGATTGCCATAGTAAGGAAGTTTAAACCCTGGAAACTTCACCAACTGCTAAGCTTCATCAGAGAACTCAGACTAGCCGTCATTACTGCAGCAACACGTAGAGCCTCCCAGTCGAAGCCTTCGTTGCTGAGCTGGACCCTATATGAGGAAATACACAATAGATTAGTCCTCATCTCAGAAGGCTGAACAGGCAGAGGAGAGCTTTTCAAGTCAGCTTGATGGAGCTTTGTTACCCAAACTTCATTGAAACTCATTCATAATTTTAAGCTGCTTTGAAAATCTTAGCTGCAGGAGTCTGTTAACATCCAATAGATAAACATGAGCAAGAGTGGTCTGAAAAAATGGGGGATCAAAATGTACTTTAGCTAGAAATGGACATCTTCAGGCATTTGCTTTAGACCCTACCTTCCCAGCTGTGCCTGCAATACTCTTAACACTGTATTTTCATTATATTTTAGTCACAGCCTTCTGAAGGTTTTCCATAGATGCTAACACTGGTACTTCTATATTATTTTGATTTTACTAACCTGCTTAATAAAGTAGGCTCAAAAGCCTGTTTCAGTGCCTGTGTGGTCCCACTGAGCAGGCTTGCCTAACCAGGTGTGCACAGTGACCCACACTTGAAGATTCCCAAGTTGCCTGTGCTGTTCTTTTCCTTGGGAGCAGACAGCGGTACATACTGAGGGCTTTCATCAAACCAGTGATAGCTGCCTATAGAGGAGTATTGGAATGTGAGGCAACTGAATTACAACACAACATACGGGAGTGGCATTTCCAAATGGGTTTACTGGTGGCTTTGGTTTTTTTTTTTCCCTCTTCTCCAGAATAAAATTACCTTTTCTGTGGAGAAAGCCCGTCTTTCATCTTGTTGCACCCCAAGAGACGCATTTGGTAAGCTGTTTTAATCTGGGAGTGATTCTTACCCACAAGATGGTGGCAGCTTGATTCAGTTTGTTTCCTTTTCTTCTCAGAATTGTCTGGTGTTGCCCCTTTCCTTGGGTGCCTGAAGATGAGAAGATCAGCTTGTGAAGGTTCCTGCTGTTGTCTGCCTTTGTAAGGGAAACCAGGAAAGGGGAAGCTACACCACTTAGGATCCCATTTAGAATCTGGATCACACAGGATTTAACTCTCATCTGGCCAGTTTCTCCCTTGAATTATTACCCACCACCCAAGGAAGTAAATCAAGGCATATTTTGGCTCAGCATATCTTACTCTATTCTGAGAGTGCTGTTTCCATCATTGCTAGGTGTTGCAGAAGCACAACTCCTAAACATAAAGTCCCTTCCGATATCACTAGAGCAAGGGGAACGTAGCCTTAAAATCTGTATTAAATGAACCTAATTTCCTCTGAGATGTTAACGTGCTGCACTGATTTCAAGTTAATCAAAACAGATGTTTTCTAAATGCATTGAACAGGATGTAGAAAATTTGGCTATTTAATGCAGATTCAAAGGCAAATTCCTTATAACCGCCACAGAAACCATGGATGTTTGCTAAGTACTGCAAATTGATGCTGTGCTTTTTAAGTGCCACTTGCCAACTTCTGCACACTGTTGCCTACATACTGCAGACTTATTTAAAGCTGAGTTACACAGAGGCACTAAAGATAGTTGGTCAAACCTTGTTCTTGGGGACATAATTAATATATCCTGCCAATTTCTTAAATAGATGCAGGATCAGATCTAGTTCCTGTGTAGAAGCAAGACACTTTTACTTATGTGTTCTATTCTGGAAGCTTTGTTATTAAATTAGGCATTTTGCACAAAAGACTGGTACAAATGGAATTAAACTGAGGAGTTCATGTCAGTATTTAATGTTTCTTTCATCTGCAGGTTCTTTTGAATCTGTATTTGATCAGACCCATTTCTAAACCTTAAATTCAGTACTACTCAGAAGCAAAAACCAGTTGTCATTCCTTCTGATTCAGAAACAGAGGTAAAAGCAAGTCTTTTTAGTCCATGATACCTGTTTGTATACGTGCCTGCCATTGAAGTGGGTGAATAAGTCCAGTTTATGCAATAACTTTTTAGTTGGGGATTATTCAGTCTGAATACCCCTCTTCTTAAAGTTTCTCCTATACGTACGAAGGGATCAGGTAGAGAACAGCCTTCAGTAGACAAAGAGTCATGGTACTTCATCATGTATTACATCTGGTCTGGAGTTTTTAATTTTTGTTGATCTTTATTGCAGTTTAGTGATTCTGACATGACCTAATTGAGTAGAGTTTTATCTCTATCAGCACTTTTAAAAAAGAACCAAGGAAAACTGAGGAGTACTGGGAATTCTGGTTTCAAGAATGGAGACTCCACAACCTCTGTGGGCAACCTGGTCAGTGTTTGACCACTCTCACAGTAAAAAAAGTATTTTTCCTATGGTCAGATGAAGTTTCCTGTGTTTCAGTTTTTGCCTGTTGCCTCTTGTCCTGTCAGTGGGCACCAGTGGGAAGAGTCTGGCTCCTTCTTCATTCCCTCCCATCAGATATTTATACCAGGTGATAAGATCTCCTTAAATGTTCTCTTTTCTAGGCTGAACAGTCCCAGTTCTCTCTGGCTCCTTTCACGTGAAAGATGCTCCAGTCCCTTAATCATCTTTGTGACACTTCATTGGACTTGCAGCAGTAAACCCATGTTTTTTGTGTACTGGGGAGCCCAGAGCTGGGCACATACTCCAGATGTGGCCTCACCAGTGCTGAGTGGAGGGGAAATGTTCTTGATCCTTTTGTGCTGTCTTCCTTCCATTACAGTTAAGGTCTTTTGTCCCAACTCTTCTCTTGTATGGCTTTTATGTTCTTCACTTGCTGTTCTAAGCTGCATTACTTTGGGGTGCTGTTAAAAGTTTGGCATTGCTGAAGCAGGGTTTTTTTTCTTTTTTCTTTTTTTTAACACAGGCCAAATTGTAGGAGTTTCTGGAAGGACAGACTACAAAAGGTGATATATTTTCCTACTGCTATATTCCACCAAAATGTCACTCTGAGTAGTGTGATAGTATTCAACATTTATTAAGATCCCTGCAGAATTTCTTTTAGCTAAGATAAATGGGGAAAACTTGTTGGCCATGGAATTAAATCCCTTTATTCTGTGTAGAAGGACTTTTGCATTTGGAGCAAGAGGGATTCAGGTCAATTTTTACAGGGTATAGATACAATATAACCAAACATAACTAGTGAGTTTCTATAAAGTAGCTATTAAAATCCCCTCCAATGGATTTAACCCTTCTTCAGTGAATAGTATACTGTGGCAGTTGAAGGCTTTTCAGACAACTCAGGGTTATGTTGTTTGTGTTGTTTGATGCTCCAGATGACTGATAACTCTTTAAAGTCATGACACTGAGACTGTGGTGAACTTGGTGTCTCTGAGCTTTGTCAATAGGTCTGTAATCTGGAACCTTGTACAAGACCCTGGGTCCTGCCTCCCCCCAGGTACGTAGGAGCTCCAGTCCTATGAATGCCAGTGGCAGTTTCTCCCCTAAATACTTTTGAAGCTGTGGACTGAAGTCTCCCAAGATCTGTATGTATGAACCAGTCTTAGTATAAACTCTGTCCTGTCCCAGTATAAATGAGAAGTGATGTTCCAGAGCATTATACTCTACATTGCACCTACTTGTCCATTTTTTATTCCTGCACTTGCATGTGCTTGAATTGTACAACAATTTAGGTTGGAAGGGATCTCTGGAGGTTGCCTAGTCCAACCTTTAACCTAATCTTTGTAGGGGAAGGAAAGTCACTCGCTTAAACTTCCAGTGAAAACCACTTGCAGTTGTTTAACTACGTATGCCTCTAGTCACCTGTGTTTAAATGTTTAATGTGCCCACTTGCTATATAAGTGCCTTAATGGCAAATTAAGGACTAAGTGAATGGATTCCAAACCAAACACAAAACAGACCAGACACCGTACAACCAAGCAACTACAATGCCTGTATAATCCAGACCACATTTATGAAAAAATTGATATGTTCTTTGGTGATTTTGGTAACACATTGTATTGAGTAGCAAATTCTATTTACGGTTCTTTGATACTGTGTTAGCTGAGGGAGAGAAGCAACCTTCCACTTGCATTTTTGCACATGTTGTTTCCTGGTCCATAATTCGAAAGGAGTATCTGTTTTCTTTGTGGAATCATACATGTTTTATGAATTTGTCATTAGGAAAATGGAAATGTATTCAAGGAACCATCATATATTTGACTGGGAAATTCAGAATAAACACAAAAGGACTTTGGACTTTACTTTGGGATTATTTTTTTTTGATTTTGTGTAAATGGCGCTGAGAAGCTGTGAACCTAGTGAAAGACTATACAGTAATGACTGACCAGCAGACTGGAGGCCAGGAAATTGTTCTCTGTCTTGTGTAGCAAGAAGGCTTATAATTACATGAAAAGGTTAAATTATGAAAAGAAATATAAATTAACCATACTTTCATGCAATGTACCTTTGGAATATCTTTTGGAGCATCTTTGGAACATACTACTGCTAATCTGTAGTGAAGTCGAGGACGTATTAAGAGTCCAAATCAGCTTTGGTATTCATGTGCATAACAAGAATACCCAGCATGATTATAACAAAAAGTAACAGTGCTTTTTGAAGGGCTGTCATGCTTTGGGCTGCAAAGCTCACAGGTGGGATTAGCTCTTACGTCCACCTTCTGGTGGAGAATCTGGTGTGGTTGGTTGTCAGATCTGGGTGACTTGTCTGAGCTTGGGTCTACTCTGGGCTGGCACTTTTTGTCTCTGAGGTTTTTTTGAAATCACAAGTTAAAATCCAGAGCAAAGCAGTAGGTGGCACTACAGACTCTCTGTTCTGTAGGTAACTTTCCACAGTAATTCTTCCTTGCCAGCTTGCCCTGAACAAGTGTATGTGTTTCCAAAAATAACAAGGTTGTTTCCAAGTTTACTTGAAATATATGCACGGCTGGTTAGTCATTCATAATCACTTCTTTGCAAACAGTGCGGATATTTCACATAAAAACAGCACGTCAGAAATGGGAGTTTTGCAGGAATTCCCAATATTGTGGAAAGGAGCCCCTGAAATGGTTCTTTCTGTCAGCAGGGGTGGTGGGTTTACCTACGTCAATGACTGAGCTGTAGCAGTTTCCCTGCTCCCCTCTCTAAGCCCTTTCTGGAGTTACAAACTGCAGGCACTGTTTGTCCAGGTGAAGAGGATGGGTAAAGCCTTTCTGGAAGACTGTTCTTGTTGTCTGGAGGGTCCTTGTGTCACCTGAAATTGTCTTGCTCCCTTCTGCACAGCCAAACCCTTGTATATGAGGAAAGCATGGATGGGAGGAGCGGCTGTTGTGAAGCGATATCCACTGACTCACTGGCTTTTGCTAATACTGTATGTGAAACCAGAATTGGGCCCCTAAGCTCGCACGTCACTACTGCCCTCGTAATCTGCATTTCTGTTTTATTTCACTAGAAGTGCAAGATTTGATTATAGAGCAGGTACCTAAGCCAGGACCAGTGTGATGGAGCTGTATGTTATTGAATGAGTGGAAAAACTTCCACAGGTTCTTCAAGGTGAATGATGTGGATAATAGGAAGCAGGATATCTTTCTTTAAACCAAGTGTAAGGGCTTGGTGCATACCTGGCTCTGTGGGACTGGCCTGAAGTGCCTCAGCTAGACGCAGTGAAAAGCTCACAGATCAGAGAAGAGGCTTTAATGTTATTTTGGAGTAATTATCCTCTTTCCTAGAGATGGGTGAGGATAGCCAGTTACATCTAAGGAAGCTATACAGCCTCAGATGCTAGGTGACCTGAGTACTATCCATGCTGCCTTTACTGGCGGAAGCCTGTGAGCAAGAGGTCAGTATCAGCATGGTTTTGCCTTTGTGGGGCTGAAGCAGGCAGAGGCTAAGTGACTGGACCCAAGTGATATGAAAGCTTGTGGCAGAGAACAAACTTGAACCAAGGTTGCTGCACATTCTTGTTTTGACTACACCAATGCCTTTGCTCAGGTTGTGCAGACTGGAATACTTCCCTTGCTGAAAACTGACGTCCAAATGTGTCATGGTTTGGATTTGCCGCTACTGAGAACCATCTGCTGGAGTCTTGCACGTGACAAGTTTATACTAGATCTTCCTATGACTTTGAACTTTGTCTTCTCTTCCTCTCTCCCTTCTCCACCAAGCTGGCCCATCTGCCTGTCACATCTTGACTCTTGCACCCTGATTCATGAAACACATAGTACAGCTGTTATTCAGGGAATTATATAAGCACCTGCTTTTGGCAGGTGATTAAAAGCAGCTGGTAATAAAGGAATCAGTGCATATGCTTAAAGCTTCAGCACCTGAAGGTACTGGTCAGGTATGCTTTCCATATGCTTGTGATAGCTGTTTACTTTCCATTCACAGGGTGCTGGCAAAACAGGGCTCTGAGCTACTTGATACCTGAAGTGAAGCCACAGTATAAATAACAAAGTTGATTATTTTAGCTGACTACACTGCTGCAAATGTGATTGCCATTTTTAATTTGATTTCCCTGCCAACCTTTGTTCTTAAAGACAGGGACTGTTTTTCTTTGCTATCCAAGAACCCATGGTGTGAAGGAAGAACAATAAATAAAGACGGGAGCAGCACAGGAAAGCTACAGCGTGAGACAGCGCAATGTTCATGATTTTTTTCCCCCCTGCTGAAAAAGCAAGCATTTGATTACGTTTCTGTCTGTTTAGACTCTGTATTGAGAGATCAGTCTAAAAAGCCTGAATCAGTTAGAAAACAAAGAAATGTTGTCAAAAGGTGGTATAATGAATTTCAGTTTGGAATAGACCCAATACAAATTGCTTGCTTTCAGCCTGGACCTAAAAAGGGTGCATCCCCTGCCTCTCAGGTGCTTATCTCAGGTCCCTGTGCTCACTTTATCATCAGTGGAGGACTGGGGGCTCTAGCTCTGGATCATCTTCAGAGGAACCTCCCCTCCTCTCTCTCTGGACTGCCATGAAGCCTAGGGAGATGAGCTTCAATAAGGTGCTAAACTGCAGTATTTTAAATGCTTCTACCTCCTTCCTTTCTGCTAAGAAAAGAGACTAGTTTGTTTAGCTTTTTTGAATGAATTGGGGGTTTTAAGATCTTATTTTTTGTTTTCTAAACTTGCCATGCAGACTAGAGGCTGCTTAGCTTGTGTGCTGTCATCCTGTTTCCTTTCAGCTCATAGGTTGTGCTGAAGATCCTAAGAAAATAGGAGGCAAGTAGGATTGTCTGGTCATGGACAAATGCTGGCTCCCCAGAAGAATATGTCCTACTACTATGTGAATGCTTCCTGGTGGAGAGTTGAGATTTAGGTGCAAAATCAGCCATGTACTTACTAAGCAAGAGACAAAAATCAGTCACCCCCTGGGTTTGCCTTGGAAGGGAACTTAAATTCCTGCAACTGGATTTTGCACATGTGGGTTAAAGTATCTCTCTAAAGGCCACTGCATCATGCAGTGTATATACCATCCCCTCTAGCGTGCTTTCCCTTTTAGGCTATAATGTAAATACAGCTGCTGTCACAGGTCAATACTGCCTGTCAGATCTTTGTTACTGTAAAACTACAGTTGTCCAACATAGGGGTAATGTTCTCTGTCTTTTTCATGCCCTTGTGTGCATGGTCTCTTTCTTTCTCCCTCTCAAAAAGAAAAAAGGAAAAAAAAAAAAGGATTTGGGTGGTCTTAAGCCTATATTCATATAATTCTAAAGACCAAGAGTCAGAATAGCTAGGAGGCCCTGGGAATCTTTTTAATCTACAGCTGTGCTGTCACAAAGGCATTGCCTTCCTTGCACTTACAACTTAAGGGACTTTAAATAGAGGTTTCAGGAACTTCTTGAAATTGTTTATTTCTTGACTTTTGTCGGGAAAATGCTTGTTTAGCAAAGACAACGGATGCTCTAAAACCACTGCACAGAGATGTGTTGGGCTGATGCTTGCAATGCCTAAATGTAGCAGATGATACAGCCTGGGAGTGTCTTTGATTCATTGAACTCAATTTTGAGAAAGTGTGGAAAAGAAGGTGCAGTGCGATAATGTTGGGTCAGTGAAGTTGTGGCAGGGCAGGCTCTGGACATATGTGGTAATTAGTTTATTTTCTCAATTATCAGCTTGGCTGAGGTTATAGTCTGAGGTCAGTTAAGCCAAGAAAAAAAAAAATCAATCCTTTCTAATGCTCTTCTTTTAAAAATACACCCTCCCTCCACCAAAGCTTTTGCACGTCTCTAAAGGCCAAGCTGAAACTGAAGACTTTGGGGTTTTTTAGGAAGTTTCTGTAAAAAGCAATCTATATTCCATGTATCAAAACTACCTAGTCAAGAGTTTGTTCAGCATGTGTACCAAAAAATCCCACATTGTAGGGGATTATCCCTAGAAAAAACATTGAAAGCCTAAGAAATTGGAGATAATGATGTCCTGAAAAAAACCCTCTTGACGTGCTAATGTAAAGAATTAAAAAATCTAAATAATCTTAACTCCACATAGGAGGTGACCCTTTATTGTGAATTTTTGAGACGTTGAGCAGCTTTAGTTCTAAAGTGAAGGTAGTAGAAACTGTGGATATGCAGTACTCCTGAAACTCAGGCTCAAAAAGTCTTGTTTGTTCCCATGTGGTCACTGTTTCTTCACAGGAGAGATTTTAGTACGGTAGCTAAGCAGGGAAAACCTGGGGTTATGACAAGGTTATCTTACAACCTCTTTGGATTAATCTCTGTTAAGGGGTTAGGAGAGTTAAAGCTTGCCAGCCTGTGGGGAAGGTATTTCATCACGCCCCAGGGTAATTCCCAAGCAGGTTTTGTAGTTTCTGACCCAGGACACAGATGCATCGCACAGCAGAATTTAAGGGGACATCAGTTTCTGTGAACAGGTAAGGTGCCTGGATTTTGAAGCAGGGGTGTAAATATCAGAATTCAGTTCATAATCAGGGTTTTGTAGTGCTTAACACTCAGTTTGTAGAGAAATGACTGTGACATGGTGTTCAAAAGTCTCCTTCATCCTCTGTGCTGGGCTCTTCTGAGGATCTGACTCAGTGCATACACAGAGGCAGAGCTCAGCATGGCAGCGAGTGGTTTCACAATCCCGTCTTTATTTGCTGTGCAATGAGCAAGGAATTTTCTTTTCATTACTACATCATTCATGACCTGATGTGGTGGCTCCAAGAATCACATAACCTTATCCTGCACTCACGTTAGCATGAATAGTTTAAATCAACATTTCTGTTGGGGGAAATTGTTGTTTGGGAAATGGGGAGCATCCAGTAGGCGTGTCTGTCAGTATGTTTTTCCTGCTGAGTCCCTCCACAGACTCAAATACCTGTCTAAATACAGCTCCCTAACACTAGCTATGCTGTTTCGTTGGGGTGGGCAGTGAGTTCAGATCACTACATCACGAGATAGAGTACCAACCTTATGTTGTGCTGTAGATTTCTTTAGCAGGAGAGCTCTAGTCTACATACGCAGTGGTACCACTTTCAGAAATGGTGACATTTAATTCAAATTAGGATGGTTCCTAAATTAGGAGGTTCCTAAATATACAAGAAGCTGGGCTTTAGTCTCTGTCTCCAACATATTGCTCCTTACTGCCTCATTGGCTGCTCTGTAGGACACCGGAATGTACAAGGAGCGAGGCTATGAGAGAAGTAATATTCATGGTGCAGTAGTCTGGAAGAGTGGTTTTATTTGTTTTTTGGTTCGGGTTTTTTTTTTCCACAGGAGAAACAGCATTTGCAAGTGTAGTCTTGTGGAGACATCAGTATACAGAAGTCATTCTATTTTGGGATATTGAGATGATAAAGATGCTTACATTGTCTAGTGAAGTGTTGTCAGTCTGTGACACTGGCAACTGCTGTTTGTGAGATGAGGATAATAAAGATAACTGTCTTTGGGTAAATCTGTCTTGGCATTTGACTGATAAAGCTATATCACTACACTTGCATCAGGCAGTAATATTGATAGCGGTAAAATTTTATTTCCAAATATCAACCTTTGTCTACTAGCAACGTGGTATAGAAAATGGATCATTTTGATCATTCTAAATGCAATTTGTTCAGTTCTTTTCAAGCATATAATCCTGATACAAAGCAAGGATTTTTGTTAGGGCATTTTTCAATTCAAATGGAACAAAAGCGCAGACCACTTGGAGGTTGAATTATCACTTGCAGCTGCACTGATAAAAGAGCAAACACTAAATGCCTCTACAGTTCTGAATGCTTTAGAAGCAATGAAGTTTCTCTAAAGCAGCTGCTTTCTTCACTGTTATCTGGTTTCTCATTGAAAGCAGTATCTCCCTCCTTCCTAGGGCATTCCTACATCTGTCTTATGCACGTAACACAGGCCAGTATCAACAATGGGGAGAAGATCAGTTTCGTAGTCTGGTATCTGTTTCCAGAGAGATGTCATGCTATTATCATTAGGCTATAGCTTCTGGCTCAAGTGTATTCAAAACAAATCAAGTTTTCAGTTGTGATTTGTTATATTGTCTAGGGTTATGGACTTTCATTCTCCTCATTCTGAATCGTAAATATAGAATATAACTGTACATAAGAAGTATACTTGTCTTCTGGAAGAAGAGACAAATTGCACGGGGAAATGAGGAACTTCCCTGCTTTCACCAATAGTTGGAACATGTATCCTATGATACATGTTCCAACCTCTGCTATGTTTCTGGGATCCACCTGGAGTATTGTTATGAAATCCATCAGTTTTTATTTAGTATTGACCGATATATATTTTTTTCCTGTGGCCACCAATACAGAGAAAATGGACTAAAAAAGCATGTGTGAACTCAACCTCCTGGATTCTCTATGCAAAGATCTTGATGTTCAGAGAGAGTCAGAAGAGAGAGGACTCCTCAGCAATCTCAGATGCAGCATTTTCCTAAAAGAAGCAGTAGGGTGTCTGCCTCTGTTCCACTCCCATTCATTTTCACCTCACTGCTGACAGTCACTATCTACAGCCTGGAGGTAAGCCAACACCAGTGCCACTTTGTGAGTCAAGTGTCAGGACATGGCATGGAGTGATAGTGCCTGAAATCTTCCTGAGCCCTTAGAGATAACAAAGCCAGGTGCTCCTGAGAGCCGAAGTTCAATTTCCATCACCTTCCGTCAGGCCTGGAATCTCAAAAGGCCAAGCAGTGAGGCAGTGTGTGTTGACAAGTCAGAGGAGGGGTTTGCTCTGAACATTGACTTTCTGAGGAGTGGGAGAAGGTTGGCTGTATACACACACTTGCTAGATACTATTCTTACATATGTAACTAGTTTGAAGTGTCCACTTCTGTGGTATCTGGGCACTGTAACCGATAGTTGTAACAGATAACAAGGACCTGGAGCCAGGGTCCCTGCTGACGTAAATCAGTGCAGAGTTGGGCAAAGGTAGGTTGACTGGCACCCTGGGCTGTGGCGTTTTGCTGTAGGGAACAAGTACAACACAGTGGAGGGGTTAATAAGCATTTAGACCTCTCATTAGCACCAGTCCACACTCACTCCCATATGGCCAAGACCCTTGTCAAAGCAGAGCTGTGTCCATTGTGTCTTCATGTATGTTATGTTTTATCAGCTATAGGCAAAACAAATAGTCACTCTTCTGGTTTATTTGCTGAAAAATCAGACTCAGTTCAACTGAAACTGTTTGCAGTCAACCTTGTCAAACTTGGCAAACAATTTTGGCCAAACTTTTCCACCCTGGAAAAAAATGTGTGAAGTGAAAGCTGTCATTTCGGCATTTTCTACATGAAATGTTTAGGCTTTGTTTCAAAATGGGCTTCCAAGATCAGGTTCAATTAAACCTAATAAATAGAATTTTAAAAGTATGGAAGCGTTGTCAAGTAGAAAAAACAACTTGCCAGTTTTGAACAAAATGAAACATTTCTTTTAGTCTGAGATGCATTTTCTCCCAAGTTTATCTTTTGATAAGAAAACAGACATTTTGATTTTAGGATGACCCTAAACAATTAGAATGGATAACCTGGGGAAAAAAAACCTAGATCATTCCCTCATCCAGGCTCTGGTAGATCATGTACATGCGCTGAAGCTAACAGATGAGGTTTTGTGGGGGCTTTGTGCTGAGGAAGCAATGTTATCTAGTCCTAACTATCTCAATGTCACCATCTTAGTGCTGTAAATCACTCTAGGGACTCCAACCAGTTGTAATGGCAGTGCTGGGACAGGGATGTGGTGGTGCATTTTCTTAATGTCCTGTTTGTTTATATTTTGCATGAGGGAGTGAGGGTGTCCACAGCATTTTTATAAGATAATGCCATGAAGCAGGATAAATGAGGGGAAGTAGAAGAAAGAAACATCTACAGCCCATCACCACAGCAGAAATTTGCCTCAGTGAAAATGAGACCCAAGAGACACATATAAAAATAACTAAGGATGTGTTTAGTTAAAATAAGACTAAATCTCAGCATTTTGGCTAAGTGAAGTGGAAGAATCAGATACTAACTGTACCTCTGCAGCCAGAAATATTTTGGACATGGACCTGTTAAATGATCAAATGCGTGTTATGTGTGGAACCTTGTTTAAAACTGAATGTTAATACCACTCAGAAGATTTACAGAAACTGTTTGATTCTTAATACCTCTTCTAAAGATATATCTCTACAATCCAAGTGTGTGTATTGCTCAATAATAAACAGTGTCGACAGGAAACTCATACAGAGTAAACATGATCCTTATGTTTTACTTCTGCTTTTTCGTAAGAGGTCAATTCCCTGCCATAGCTTTCTTCTCCAAATTCTTGTAATTCAGTTTAGATGTTTCTTCAACGATACGTGTCATCAAAGAGTAGCAAGAGCTTAATTTAGTAATATACTTTTTAGGGCTGTGAAATATTTAATTGGTAAATGAGTCTGTAGAAACACCTTATATGAACAGACTTCTTTATTTTTTTTTTTATTCCCCAAATGGCTTGCACTAGTTTAATTACACCGACACTAATAATTCTTGTACAAGCTGTTTTCTAATACATTAAGCATTATGTATCTAAGCTAGATGAAACAAAATTAAATGTTGTCAGTATATCTTGTTCACATTTCCCATTCAAAACATTTGTGATGAAAGACAGCCTTCTTACTAGATTAGAAACAATACCTTTTTTGCTTTTTAATTAAAAATAGAAATGTTAATCCTGTGGAATTTTGATATTTTAGTTCTACCTCTTTCTCCTTTATTGAAACTGAATGAAATTGAACAAGGACATTAAAAAGTTTCAGAAGACAAAGAAGTCTAGAAAACTTAAAAAAAAATTAAGAAAAAGCTGAAAGAGAGAAGTAAATCAGAGAAGTTATAGTCAGCAACAGTGATGTTAGACATGATTTGAAACACTAAGAAAGGTCAAAAGTAATAGCTTTCCATGTTTTTAAAATTATGAATTTTAAAAATTGTAAATATATTAACTTTTAATTTGTATAAGAAATGTTGTTTTGTACATCTTTTAAATATGAACTCATTCCATTATCCGTTATCTAGAATTTCTGTATACCATAGATTTCCATCATCTTTTAGGCAGGACTTGAAAGATTAGTTTTTAATTAGGGAGAGCATCTTACCCTTTCATGTCTTCTTATTTGTTAACAAAAATTTTATTCTTTTCCATTTTTAACTGCAGCATTATAAATTTTGTGGGTTCTGTGAGTTCTTGGAACCAAACAAGGCTCATTTTTACCCTGTGTCCTGCTGGAATTCCTTGAACCCTGATGAAAAATGATATAAGTTGTAGGAACCACTTTATAAGATCTGTAACTCAGAAACTTTCTGTGTTATGTTGCATTTTCTTGTATCTCTGAGCTTTGAGAAACAGAAGATTCCTGAATTTTTTTTTTAGAAGATAGATGAATGTGTATCAAAATAATTGTGTTTACAAACTTCCATCTTTTCAGCTTTACAGAGTTTAAGTTTGTGCAGACTGTCTCAGTTGGACACCAGTAGAGCCAGTTACAAGACTGTTTAAAGAAGAAAAACCCAAATCAAATAGAATCTCAGAACTTGGCTTATAAAAATCACTGTGTAAATTTACATCAGGAAGAGGGTCTTGCCCTGTTTATTATTCGGTGTTTAAATTATAGCACGCTTGTCTCTTAGCCTTAACAGCTATGCCTGCATTAAGGGGTGCACTACAGTAGGAGTGAGTTCTTCTGCTAGGGAGTAATTGTGGTGTTAGTGACACATGCCATGGTGTTTGGGTGCTGCTGAAGGTAAAGCCTGCAGGCAGCTATCTCCTTGGGGTCTTGTGACCTGAGTTTGAGAAAACACAAAAAAAACTTTCTGCAGGTATTAGTGTCTCATGCTTTGTAAGGGCCATTTGTGATTTTTTTTTTTTAAGCTAAAACAGCTGTATGAACTCCAAACTCTGACGTGAGTGAATGCAAGTGCTCTTCTCCAAAGTGACTGGGAGCTCGTGCTGCCTGTAGTATGGCCTCACCATATGAGTTTTTAAAGAGTCTACTGGATTGTACTTTGGGGAGTGTGATAGATATTTTTCCAGACATGAGCCAGCAAGTGGTGAATTCTTATGTGGATTCATTCATTAAACTGCTACAGTGTTGTAGTTAAAACCTTTTGTCTGTATTATTTTTGGTAGTGCTGCCTTTCTCCTATTTTTGATGAAGGATTGTGTATGAATTTTTTCCTGTCTCCTTATTTGCTCACTTGCCAATAAATGGAACACTAATTAATCACAGCTCTTAAATGTTAAACGTCAGAGTAAATTTTATACTAATCTGGTATGGGATAGCTGTAACCTGGGGCCTTGCAAGTCAGCTCCCAAGTGAAGGGAGATCACTGCTAAACAGACCAGCCAGATGGAGGGTGTATAGCTCTCGAGTCATGGGATCTGCTACATATTTATGTTTTAATCACCAACTGCTGTGTGGGCTTAGGGAGAGGGGGAGGCTACAGTTCCTTTAGTCCCTCTGAGTTAATGAAATAAGGATGTATGTTTAGAAATGCTTGCTTATTTGTATACTCACACGTACCTATTAAACCCATTTATGGAACTGAGATGGTCAGATAACACATAGGCAAAACCCTCTTTCAGCAATACTGACACAGCTCCAGCACTGCTCTTTCCAGTAACTGCCTCTAAAACTGAGTTTAGAGGGCTGTGATCAGAGAGGAAAGCTGGTTCTGCTGCTAGTTTAAACTGTTCAAACTAGGAGAAGCAAGAAGGAAGAGAAAACAGTTTGCCTGAAGTCATACGGCCAGGCTGTGGCCTGGTGTACACCTGCAACTGCTGTGTTCACTCTGCTTGACCTTTCTTTAATGCCAAGGCTAAGCTCAACTCTAACTTTTTTAGCTCTTTTCATTTAGAAGATGGGTTTGATGGCAACAGCTGGTTGTCAGCATTGATAACTGGTCATCTGGCATTTTATGAAGAATGACCAATTATTCCTGTGTGTCCAAAGAAGCAGGTAGCTCAGCCTATAAAACCTTGTACTGGGTGATTTCCTGAACCACTGAATCCCAGTAGAAAAAACTCCTCAGAAGATCAGTTCTGTCTTCTTTGTCATTGTCTCTCCATTGAGCAATCACAAAGTCTTATGTCCTGTCACATTTTTTTTCTGATCAGTATTTTTATTTTACAGCTCTGCATCTTTCCAATTTCTTTCCTGCCCTATGAGAAACTCTGGGGGTCATGCCTGTGCCTGATCCTGCCTTCCTAGAGATAATTTGAGGTAGCATTTCCAGGAGCTTGGTTCCTCTTGTTCCTTCTACTAACAGTACAGTGCTTTGTAGGGCCATCACGGAGTGCTTTTTCATCTTGGCACCCATTGGGCATTCTCCTACCTTTCTGCTGTTAGTCAAAGAGTGTGCAGCAGAGGTGGCCTTTCCTTTGAAGGAATAGAGAATTCCTTGTTCTGGCTTATGGATGCAAAATAAGGATATTGTGTTTAGCATGACATTAGCCTACCCCAACAGATTGCTTCCAGCAGGGCATTGTGGCATAGAGCATCACTGTGGCATCACGTGGAGGGAGAACCTGTGAGACTAGTCTTTAAGGGATTTGCAGAAGAAAAATGTGTTTAAATTTACTGTGCAGTCAATATTGCCTTTACCTTGTTTATTTTATGTTTCAGTGCATAACTGTAAAGTTTTTAAATTGCTTAAATAATTATTTGCTGGTCACCTTAAACGTACTTACTGTTCTTTTGCAGTTGAGAGGCTAAATATCATTACCTTTCACTGGGACGTATTCTTTTCCCCGACGTGAAATGCTAAAAACATTTCTACAAAAGGGGGCCTGGAAACACTTAAAGACATTTATTATTCAGATCTATTTTTAACCAACTAATACCCTCTTAAAAAAAAAAAAAGGCTCCTCTCAACTTCTCAAACTGTCCATTCTGAAAGGACTTTGTTCTTTACCTCGAGTGTTAAATTTATTCTTGGAAAAGTTGTGACAGCTTCTGGACAGCCAACCATGCAATTAGCTAATTCCTTGAGCTATCTAAGGTGGGTGCAGTTTCCAACATAGTCATCTTCTCAGATAATATGGTTTCTACTTGAGAGTTAACTGGTTCAAATTTACTGTATTTTGCAAGGGATTTGAGATCTGACATGTTTCTTCTGTTCTGGTCAGTGAGTTTATCCATATGAATGTCTTCTGACAGAGTAAAATAAATTGAAGGTGTCCTCACTGAGAATCTGTGGATTATTTTCAAAAGTGGTGAAGCTGAAACCCCCTCGTTCTTCTGTGTGAAACACAGAGCCTTGCGCTGGAGCTCCGAGTGCTGAGGTCAGTCCTAGCCTTATTAAAGTCAGTGGCAATGTTCCCATTGACTTCAGCAGAGCCAGAATTTCACCCTTTATTTTTATAATTCCTTAAGGGGATCTTTGGGGAGAGGAGGCAGGAAAGTATGGCTTTAATGCTAGCAAAAGGAGCCTGGATTCATGTGTAAGGCTTGGCAGATGATGGAATTCAAAATGGTGTCTGAGGGTAGGGCATGGAGTCAAGTTACTTGCTGATGGGGCTCTGTGCAGAAGGTTATCGGAGGGGAATGGCTTAAAGAAGACAGGACAATCAAGGAGGTGGTGGTGGCATATTCAGAACATCAGGTTTTTGATGTAGGTTATAGGAAGAAAATAAGGGGTTGTCAAACACAAAATAACAGAAAACCCGTAATGGTCTAAAAAAGGAACAGAAACTTGGAGTGGATGTAACACTGGATGTAGCTCTGTTCATAAAACGTGATTTTAAAAGTGCAAGGAAAATGTAAAAATAAGTAGGTACAGATGAAACTGCAGTACAGAGCTGTGGAAGAGAGCTTGTGACACGGTGCCGCCTGGAGGTGTGCAGATCATTCTGTGGATCCAGTCTACTTAATATTTAGAAATACCTGGGCTGAAATGCTCAAAATATGGAATTATATGCAAATCCTTGATCCACTGTGTGACTTCCTTTTCCTTGCCAGGTAGTGCAATGTGCCGATCTCAGTATGAAGTGTTTTTATTTTCTGAAATTCATGACTGGAGTATGCAAACATATAAATGGGATTAATGAATGCAGCTCATTACCGGCTCTTGATTGAGACCACACATGATGATAATCAATCACTCTGGAGTGCTAATGGCTTTGGGTGACTGACCCCTAACCTAGTCTTTGATGGCCATCTTGTCAGGGACACTGAGCAGAGAGCTCTGGACAGTGTCCACTGCTCTGTAAAGCAGTCCAAGAAACCCTGGCCAGATGCATGCGTTGACTAGAGAAATGATGTATGCTCTGCAGTACGAATTGCCTCTATGTTGAGCTTTTTCTTCCTGCAGCGATAGAAGACCAACTTGGGTTGTGCCAAGGAGATTTTGATGAGGAGGTCCTGTGAAGAAAGAGATAGGAATTGCATAAAGGAAGGGATGTTAGGGTAAAAGTCCAGCTGAATTTCAGCAACAGGGTCCCACAGAGGTGTTGGTGAATTACTTCAGATGCCAGTTCCCTGGTGTCACACTGAGGAAGGGTGGCAGATGAATCTAGTGAATGCTATAGCCCTGCCTCCCTGGGGTGCCAGTGTTTGTGTCCTGGGGCATCTCAGTGAGGCAAGAGTTGTGAGGCAGAGAGTGCTGAGAGGTGCCACAGATTTGTCAAGCTTTGCTGAAGAGTCAGCCTTTCTTCAGGCATGGTTGGGTCATGCTGTCTTTATCTTTGGGAGACTTCTAGGAGCACCACTTCCCAAGGATAATTAATTTTTGATTACATTGAGACTGCCAATAAAGAAACTTCCTGGAAAATATCTGTTCCCTTTAGATTTGGTAAATCTTAATGACTGGTTTCAATTTGCTGTAATAAAAATTAGCAGATGGAATATTTTTTCTTGTCCCAGACAGTAATCTAAGCAAGATAATTTAGACGGCACCTCATCTGAAGCAGAATAATGCTGGACTCTGAGAGACAGGAGAAAAAACTGTGAAGAAAGGTTTGCAATGGCAGCCTGTGGTGGACCTTCTCATCCAAGGAGGAGGGTGTACAGCAGCTGCTTAAGGGGACTCAGGCCTTGCTTTGCAGCTGAGGTTCTCTGTTTCCTGCTGCACATTAACCCTGACTTCTGTGCTGGTTAATTCTGCAGTAGCTGAGGGTGAGCCAGATTTCCCCTCCTTCCTCCACCCCAGATGCAAAATATAGAGCCTTTTGTTTGGACTAAAAATTACAAATTCAAGTGGTTCGTTTTTGAATAGTGAGATAAATTAAGAACTGGAATGGCTGAAGTGAGTCAGGTTCCTAGAGCATTTGTATTCATGGCTGAAGGTAGGTTTTTGGAGAGTCCTCTGAATGCAGGTCTGTTACATTGCAGAAGGTAGGGTGTTTGGAGGAGCAGCCAGTGTTTTGTGCAGTTGCCTGTTCTCTGTGGACATGTTGCTGTCATTTAGTTATATCGTTTACCTCTGATTATCTGCCCATTCACCTCTATTTGTTGCTTTGTCATAAATAATAAGAATCACAAGGAATCAGGGAGCAGACTGGATTGGAGAACCATAGCTGTAGGGAGACATGAACCTTATCCTGGGAGTTTTGAATGAGATGGTGTGATTGCAGCAAAGCCTGTTTCATACAAAACTCTAGGCTAAACATGAATTCACTTTTTGAAGTATGCTAACCCCAGAATGAAGTACAGCTGTGCTCATCTGATGTCATTTTCTAATGGTATCTGATTTGCGTTGGCATCAGTCTTTGGGGAGAGTTTTATGCTGGGTGGGGAGAATGATGCCCTGGACTTCGGCTCTTTGCAGAATGGAACTTTTACCAGTAAGAGACAGGTCAAAGCCCAGTGGCTGCTCTGGATTCTGAGAGCAATGGAGGCAATGACAGTGTCTGTTTTTGGAGAACTGACAGCAGCAGGCCCTGAATCTAGTTCCCACAGCAGATAATTTGTCTCTGCACTTAAAACATCAATGCTACTGGCACCATGTCACAAAAGTGTAGAAATTCAGAGCTGTATGCCCACAAACCCCACTTCTTTTCCCTAGTGCTGTTCTTCTAATGAACCTACCACCTTGTCTACCTTCCTTAGCTCTCTCCCATCTCTGGATGTTCCTCCAGAGCTGTCGGTACCATCAATTTACTCTAGATCCCAAATCCAGGTGCGCTGTGATTGTCAGGGGCTGGATGTGTTGTCTCACAGCTTAGAAAATGGGCTTATGCTGCTAGGAATGGTTATACTTAGGGTAGACTATGAACCACCAGTCTGGAAGGGTTAGGAGCTAGATTTTGATCATGTCCTTGCTCACGTTCAATAGTATGAAATAATTTTTTGGGGGGGCAGTTGTCCCTGTAATGTAGAGAGGCAAGAGCAGGACTGATGGAAAAGCTGCTGTGTCTTACTATTGGCAGTTGTCCCTTTGGTCTCCCCGGTAATATTTTGACATTTTGGATCAGTTTTAGCCCATTTAGAGATGTCTGAAAGGGGACACTGATGTTGTGTGTTCAAGGCAGTAAGTATTGTGATATCATGATTAGGGCAGAACAGGAACTAGTGTGTCTGCATATAATTATGAAGCAGTATGGAGCATGCAGTGCAGAAAAGGCTATTCCCAAAACAACTATATTACTTATATCTCATGGATTTCATGCCTTTGATATTGCTTTGGCTATCTCTTATTATGGGTTTCCTTCAGCAATAGGGTTGCATGTTCAGTTTTGACAAGCGGCCAGACGTTTTCAGTTCTCAGAAAGGTCATTGAAAGTTGGTCTGGCTATCTAACTAGAAATCTCATGACTCCAGGTCTTCTCAGGAGATTTCTTATTCTTCAGGTTTTCACTTGGCCAATTGGAAATGTTAACAGCTGCCTTTGTTTCACTAGTTCTGGACCTTGACCAGGCATAAGAACAGAGGTGTGTGTGCTGCAGAAAACTGTAATTGTAGTGTATGATCCATAGAGTGGACTTGATGGGGAAAAGGATTGTAGTTTGCCAATTTTATCTCATAATATTAGGTGCAACAGCAAAATATGTGTGGAAGTGAAGAAGGCTTCAGCGTCTATTAAAGAAATAGTAGGACAGGTTGCTTATAGTCCTCTAGTTAAAGAGAAAAGAATTAAAATATGTATGTAAAGCAAAGAAAAAACCTAAACCGCAGTCCCTCTTCAGAGTCTTATCCTAAAATAAAATCATTTGGCAAGAGACTTTAAAGCTAATTCAAAGTAGAATCAGAAGCTCATTGTGATGATGCAACAAGATCACTATTTCTACTGTGCATTGGTGGCTTTATCAATTAGGTATTGCAGACTAATCAATCAGTAATATATTGATTTGAAGAGCAGAAAGTCAAGACACAGGCTGAAAGTAAAGCTTTATGTGTGGATTTTTTTTTTTTAACTGCAAGCGGGACAAAAGAGGAAAAAGCTTTTAAACACCAGTGAAAATTTCAGCAATATCTTGTTTTAGACCTGGAATGAGTATCGAAGGTGGGGATTAGAGGGGGCTTCACTGCCCACACCTGTTAAAATAGCATCACAAAGTGAAGTGTGTAAGATTTTTGATTAGGTTCTTTTACTGCCTTGGATTTCTGTGAAGACTGTACATTTTTATAGTTGCAGATTTCATTGAAAAGGGTGTGATGGAATCAGGCAAAAATCTCTTTGTGACAGGTGAAACCTGAAAAATATTCCCAACTCGTGGCTTGGGTTAAAGTTTTCAGTGGAAACAAGGGTTTTCAGCAAAAATGGTAATAGTTTTACAAACATATATCACTTTTGCCAAATTGTTGTTCCATTAAAAACAGAATAAATCACCCAAATCAGGTAGATCTTGAAATCTAACAATTCAAGGGAGGGTTGTGTTTCAAAATTGCCTCTTTAAAACACTTCAAAATTGAAATAAAGTAATCCCTTCAGATCAAGTTAATGTTTAGTTTAGACCTAAACTGAGTAATTACAATTTCCTGCTTTGCTGGAAGTTTTGAAATACATTTGGATTGAATAGATCCAAACCCATGTTCTCCAGTTTTTAGAGACTGCCATAAAGTCAAAGTCAGTTATTTACATAGTTCAGCTCCTGAATATGAGCCTACTCTTATTCAAGACAACAGAAATCCTTTACCTCACATAAGGTGATGGTAGTCCTCTGTGCTTTTTCTGCTGCGATAGACAATATTTTGCATAAATGGGACATCTTTCCTGTTGCCAGCAGGCAACTGCCAGCAGGCAGAGCCATGAAGTGGAATGCCAGCTCCTCCAGTCTATGGGGAATGTCCTTGCTTTATTTCATTAGATTAATTAATCTTTATCTAGCTCCATGGTTCTGATGTGTTTTCTATACTCACAAATATTTCTTATTCAAGCAGATCGGTGTTCATGATGCCCAAATTAGTCATGTACATATGTTTGTACTCTCCCCGTGTTTCTGTTCCATAGTTGATACCAGCCAGTATTGACTTAAATTTACCATTAAGGTCAGCAATGTAAGGATTCGTTTGCATACACCTTTAGCCATCCTGCTGTCTTGCAGAGAGTACTGTTTGGTTGTTACTTAAGCAGTTATCACCCTCATGGGATAGCAAATTCATAAAACCCTTTTGCCTCAATTCCAGTATCTGCTGTGGTGCTTCGAGGGGTCTGCTGAGGCATTCTGGAGGCACTGAGATACTGTAGGGAGCAGTTGCAGATACTTGCAATTTCTACCTCACTTGTCTTGCCAGTGAATGTCATTAAGACTTTTTTATGAAACAAGTTTAATTAATTCACTTGAATTTAATGGCCACATTGCAATAGTCTGTCACCCATTTACAGCATTATTTTTTTAATGTACACAGCCCTTTTAAAAGATGAGAGCTGGCTTTGCTACATCAAGTTGTCATTACGTTTAACTAGGTCTTTAATTATAACCAGATGGATGAATTATTTTAATCACTGCTATATATCTTAACAGTAGTTTGTACATTGACACAAAGTTGAGAACATCAAACAGAAATTAAATGCTAGAGCAGGAAAGCTGCCAACCTCTAAGGGAAGCAGTTGATCAGAACCTGTCATCTTGAAAGGCTCAAAGAATGCAAAACAAACATTTGGGATTAGTATACTGGATATGGTTTATCAGCCCTGCTCTCTTCTCTGATAATTCATCTATATCATTTATTGTAATACTTTGCCATGCATATCTCAGACTCTGTAATTAGAGAGATTCAGGTATTCACTTCTTCCTGCCTTTGAAATAGTTTGCTTTGAGGCTCTTCAGAGAAGAAGATAGAGTTATTACAAGGCTATTTGATGCACAGTACAAAAGAATATTCTCACAGAACTGTCCCTTTGTGTATAACAATTGACTGGAGTTTGTATTGGCACCTACCATGATTTCCATTCTTCTGATCAGCCTGAAGGAAACCAAGGAAAAGGGCTTCCAGACCAAGATTGTGTTGATCTTGAGAATAAGAGACCACAGATAAAAGCTGGCTCTACACAAGCATTTTGCTGCCTACTAGCACTTTATTTAAAGACAGAAGGAAGGATCAGTTGGAGAGTGCTGGTAAAGCTTTTGCACACCATGCATCATGGAACACTTGCTTGTGCTGGGTCCTGCACTGAGAGTGCACTGCATCAGATAGGATGCTAGGGAAGCCTGAGCTTCCATATAAGGTCCACAGGAGAACATCCCTCATTCAGTTGGGAAGAGGCTTAGATACTTTTCATGCATTAGCCCCTCTTTTCTGCTTCTCAGTACAGTGTTGCAGTCTTCCAGTCTCTAAATCTGGGGTGTGAAGATGGAGAATGGTGCTAAGTTGGGCTCCTGTACATTTCTGTCACTGTAGCAGAGAGCAGCGATATGCTGTGGTCCATCGTGCCACGCACCAATGCCAGTTTGTGGTTCAGAAGCTGTCTGGCGCTGGATTTCTGCATCTCCCCCATCTTGCTGTAACGAAAGAATTAGGAAGGGGCTTCAGGAAGTCTCAGTACTGTCACCTCTTGAGTAGAGCCTCCAAAGGGAGAATAATTAAACCGACATCAAGTGATTTTGTTAGAAACAGCCAGGATGATTTTGTCTGTTTGATGTCTGATTATACAGCAATTACCTTCTAATTATGGTGTTGATTTGAATGATATTATTGTGCTCTTGATCAAATGCAAGTGCTGTGATAAAACCACCACATTTGTTTGTTTTCTTGCTAAGTAATAATGACGTATTAAGTAGGATATTATCTTTTAAGAATGTTCTGCATTTATCAGCTATGCTCCAGCTATGGCCTTCATTGTTTAAAACAGTGAGCAGGTACCTGTGAAAATCAGTGAAGTTCAGTGAAGTTATAAAATACCAGTTTCACTTTCTCTTGATTTTGAATTATCTTACTCTGCAAAATAATAGCAGTAAGTTATACTTTATGCAAAGCAATATTTTGTATGTAAAAAAGCCCTCAACCATAATATGCTTTTCACTCAGAAATCTTTTTCTCCAGCCAGAGCCAAAATGACCCTTGCTGTAGAAGTGCTATAGAATTATTTTTGAATCCAGATTTTTTTTGTTCCCCCCACATTTTTCCTCTAGAAATACAGGATGTTTAGAAAACGTTACTACTCAGGAGCTTCTTTACCTACCCTTTAACAGACTTCCTTTAGGACACTGGATGATTCTGTGAAAGTCAGTTCCAAAGGGCATTTCAGGGACTATAAATACCTTGCAGATCTTCTGGTCAGACTCTCTATGCCTAACTTCCCTGACAGGGTAAGATCATGGGGTGGTCAGCTAGTATAAGTTTTTGCAAGTGGGAATCATAATTATATCGAAGTTTTTTTTGTAATTATATCGAAGACAGGTAAAATGTGCTTTTTACTTCACTTCCTTCTTGTTTCCAAACTTTGCAATGGCCATGATGGCTGTAGAGGTGTTTAGAAGGTACCAAGAGTTACACTTTGTTATGCAAGTGACTGTGAAAAACACCAGCAGAGTTTACCTGGAGAGAACGGCAGCACCTACATGCAGAGGTAGCCAGGTCAACATGGGGTGAGAGGAGGGGTGGAACACCCAAGCAGAATGACCAGTTAGAACCTAACAAATGTCATGTTAGTTATCTAAAAATTAATCTCTCTAATGGATAGTTTAAAAAAAGCCCAGAGGCCAGCATGCAGGAACTTGCATCTTTGACGACTAACTCTTGAAAACTGAGAGCTGCTTGCCAACCTGAACACGTGCCTTTCCAAAGGATATTGGACATGCTTTCTCTCATTCAGTTCTCCTTTTCCTGTTCTTGTGGTTTGTCCATGCTTGAAAGCAGAATGGGCTTGGGCTTCCTTGCTTAATACTGAAACACTGAAGCAAATGTCAGCTAGCTAGTGGATATCTGAAAAGAAGAGGAGAGCTTAATATGCTTTTACCTGCTGCCTCCCAGAAACCAGCAGGACAGATGCACAGAAATTGGAATGTCCATTCAGGGTTACATTTCAGTATTTACTTTGACATTTATCTTCACAGAACTGAATTGTAACGCAGGTTGGAAGCAGCCTCTGTGCGTCACCGGGTCCACCCCTGTACTCAGAGTAGAGACACTTTCACAGTTAGATCTTTTTTGTTCTGAGTCAGAGTAAAGAGTCAAAGTTTATATTCCTTTAAATCTGATGTTTTATGTCTATAAAAGGGGGGGAATAAAAAGTTCAGGAAAAAACCTTTGATCTGGGAACGGTGAAATATTCTTGATCAAAGTAGAATATTGCTGACATTCTTAAATTGAGGCACTTCATTAGAATCTGTTTGACAATAGAATGCATCTGCTTGTGATACCACAGCCTCTTACTGGAGTTGTAGTTCCAGCTGCTGATGGTCTGTTTTTCCCAGTGTGCCATGCTTCCCAAGTTATACTTCTGATTATGTTCCTTCTTCTCCTCATGTCTTGCAATCACAGCTATGCTGTTTTTCTAAAATTAAATATGAGCTCTTGCCAGTCTCTAGAGCTACTTTAATCTTTGGTCTTTCATGGCTCCTCTAAAATCCCACAGGAGCTCCACAGTCTCCTTCCTGCATGCGTGTTGGCAATCCTGGGGAATCAAGGAGATGCCCTTTGCCTTGAAGAAAATGGTTATTGTTTTAGATAAACTTTTCTGTTCAAAGCCAGAGACTTTCATAAGCCATTCCTACATCTTCTGTTAGAGAATTGTGGTGGATGGAAAGAGTGTTGAGGAGTTAGCCCTTTGTCTTTCAGGAGCAGGTGGAGGTTTAAGTGCTCACTGTACCCACAAGGATCTCCAACAACAAGGAGTGCTCGGGTTAGACAGCTTTTTCCAGGGAGAAGTGTGGAAATGGACCAGGTGCAGATATTTTCCCTGTCAGATCTGGAAGCTAGTTTCATCTGTGATGTTATTGATGCAACTGTTAAATAAAAGCAGCTTTGAGATTCTCTGTTTTTCACAGGCATTTATACTTGCTGTGGTGAAGAAGTGCTTGCTGGAATCACCCAGAAGAAAAAAGGGAGAGTGCTGTCTTTTTTACGCTGCTTCATGTATGGTGGTCAGTGTATTGTAGTGCCCCAAAGGGCGGACTCTGTTAGCTCACTTATGGAGTAGCATGCTAATTTACACCACCAGGCCTCAGTGTGCCTGTTGAATGATGATAGCTTCCTTATGTCTTCTGTCCTGTTTTTCATTTAGCCATTCCTGGAACTGGCCAGATTTACACACTCACAAGGTACATTAGGGCAGCAGGACAAAGAAGCTCCTCCTGCGAGCTGGGCCAAAAAAGGAAAGTTAGATAAAACCTCCATTCATGGGTCGAAGGATGATGAAAGGCAGAGAGGAAAGATGAGACAAAGCTGACAGCTGTGGCACACGTCTCCTCTCTTAGCCAGGAAAGCTGACAAGTAGATTGCTCAGGACAGGCACTTACAGGTTACCCTGTCAGCTACTTGAATGCCTTGTCTTTTATCTGCCACCTTCATAGGAAAGAACAGAGAAAGCTTGTGCCCATCTGATGAGCTGGCTCATACTGGCTTTAGCAACACATGACCACAACATAGTCCAAAAGCTGCAGTTGGGTTACTGAAATCTTTCTCTTTTCTCGCATATGTGCATGAGTGAAGACACGTACCTGCCCAAGCAGCTGTATGCCCTTGAAAACTCCTATTCATAGAAGTAAAAGTCTCCCTCCTGTCAGATCTGGTCTTTTTTTTGTCTTGTAAAGCCCCACTCTATAGTCACTGCATAATACTGTGACTTTATTTGTACTAGGGTAACTCCTGCAATGTACAGAACTTGTTCAGGCTGTATGTGATTTCAGTTCTTTTGCCTTGCTTCTGTCTTTACTGAAGAGAAGGACAGTGAGGACTCTTGACTTCTTTCTCCTAACATTTGCGTTGAGTTTCATGTGGAAGACGGTATTTATTTGTGTGTAATCTCAGAATGAGGGAGTAAGACATGAAACTTCCTTTTGCCTACACCTGGTGCAGCAGCGTGGTGCATGGGGGAAGTGTGTGGTGGTCTCAGTGTATTCATCCTGGTGAAAACTGACAATGCAACTAAGCAGAACTTGCCCAAACAACCTGCAGTTCCAGCATTTCCTCACTTCAATTGTTTGATGTTGAATGTTGACTTAAGTTGGGGTGTATGTTGGAGGTGACACAGAAACCCTAAAATTTAGTTTCAAACTAATAATTGTCTTGTTTTGTAACTCAGCCATAATAAAATTTCCCCTGAAAGAACATTACTTCCTTTGCGCAATTTCAAGTTATTTCTGACCATGATCATGATAGAGTTATTTGACCTGGCAGCAAAATTACTTCATTCTCTATCTTTATTTACAGAAATGACTTAATGATCTCTCTGAAGAATTCAGCCTGAGATCAGTATAAAACTTGGAAATGATCAGCCTTAACAGTTGCAGCTGTTTTAGTTGTACCATGTTCTAAACAAGACTGGGCTAGGTAATATTACCTACTGTTACCTTTAATGTTAAAGGCTTACTCCATTTCCTACTGTCAGCAGTAACGATATCACTGCTTGTAACCAGAGCAAGTAGAGTTTAAGGCTCTGCTCAAGAAAAATCTTAAATAGTTGTTATTTTGAGCAGAGGCAGGATTCAGCGATGCATGAGCCTGAGGTGTTTTGCCTGAGTGCAGTTTAGGAAGGTAGATAATGACTGTGCCCATAGATATTAAGTATTATCCAAAACTTGACTGTAAGTTTCTATTTTTAGTAGTGGACTTTCAGGACACAACAGATATTAATAAAAATAAATGCTAAGTAGTGAGTTTTTCAGTAAATTTAGTTATTTCTTTAACACATCATCCTATCCTCCTTCTCCAGAACTGTGTAGTCAGTGTTTATAGAAGACAAAACATGCTGTGTGGTACAAGAGCTTAAAGATTAATTAGTAAACAATTATGATACACTTTGAAGAGGAGAAGGATTGAGTATGATTATGATAGAGATACATTTGTGGGCCATAGGCCATTCAGAGTATTGCCAGTAATTAAAGATATGTTCTCTACCGCTTCAGTAGCTCTTTTTTAATTAGCTTGTATAAATGTATATATCTGTGGTATCATCAAGCAATTTTCTTGAGCATACAGGTTTTGTTGTTACAGATTATTTGAGATGATTGCATACAATGTTTTTTGTGGTTGCTTATTAAATGAATTTAACTGCCTACATTCTCAATTGCAATAAATCAGTGTCATTCCAGGCCAGGGAGCTGTGCTGATTCACACCAGGGAAAGCTGCATTCGGTGGGGTTTTCTGGACTTTGTGATCTTTTATTGTCAGTCAGTGGAGCATGGTCAGGCCAAGAGACTCTGCTCCTCAGCACTTGAGAATGGAAAGAAGGCGGCACTTATTTTCCTTGGGCTCTTGGGAACTATTTGCTTTCCAGGTGTCAATCATACTGATGAGGAATAACATTCATTTACTCAATAAAACATTCCAAAAGCCAAATAGATGGTCTTTCATTTCAGGAAGTCTTGGTTTCAGCTCCATCCCATTTATTGATGTGCTTGGGGAACTCATTCACAGCCCAAGAAAAATTACTTGTATTTGGAGTGCTTTAATTCATCAGGAGAGCTGATAAATAGGCACAGCAAAGGTGTGGCTTGTGCTGCTTGAGGAAGACAGCATAGGGACACAACAAGGTAAAACAGGAAAAGCGAAGTTTTGTTGGAAAGTCAAGGTGCCTGCGGGCAGGACCACACATTTCAGAAGCCTGGCTTTACTGGTGTTGGTCTGTGGGGTAGATGTAACCTGCTTAAGGAAAGAAAAGCAAGATCCATTTATTAAACTATTTAGCAGGAAAAACATAGTGAATCTCTGCCAAGGGGCAAGAATTTAGATGACCTTGGCTGCAATAAGAATATATTGTTCTCATTCAACAGAGAACAGAAACATGGAGCTGTGCTCACTCCAATGTCAGAAAAAAAAAAATTGTTTGTGTTCAGAACATTGGAGAAATGTCCAGAAATAGTTCACCTTAGTGAAAATATTACTTCTGGAATATTACCAAGGTCAGCAAGACCCTGACTTATCAATCCTGTTAATGTTCACATAAATTCAAGCTGTCAAACACTAACTTGTCCAACCAAGATATTATAAAATACTTTCATCTATGCCTGCCTTCTCTGTATTTCTTTCCTTTTTTGCACACTTCCATCCTTCTTCCATTGTAATTTAGAGGTTCAACCTGTGGCAAAGCAAGAGTTTAAGGCTTTAGATTTTCTAGGCCTTAAACGAGGCAGAAAAGCTAGATTTTGCAACGTCTTAATACGTGATTCCTAAAATGTCCTCTGAGTGTAGCCACATCCATGAGAAGGATATCAATGTCTTAACAATGAGCTGTTGGATAACCCTCTGCTGTAGTTATTGTGCTACTGAGCAACAGTAATGGGTGAGGATTCAACATAAAGGATGTAGTTCTCTGTTAGTTTGGTTCTGCAAGAGCCTGGACAACTTGGCTCTGAATTAGCAAAGCAAACTAATGCTTGTTTAAAATGAGGCTTACAATGTGCATAACCTGTGTAGATAAAGGAAACTCTTCACAGGCTCAAAGAAATTGAATTTGGCCACAGCAACTGGTGAGAACGCAGTCAGGACAACTCCTGTTGCTGTTTCCCAGTGTACTTGCTTATATCTGTGTGAAGTACATCACCAGTCCACTAACGCTTCCCACGCCTAGCTATCTCCTTGGGCCTGACAGATGCCCCTTATGCCTCCAGGGGTAAGAATGGCAAAGGTGCTCCCTGTTCCTGTGAGTACTCTTGGGCAGTCTGGATTTTGCTCTACACTAAAGCACCCTCGAGACTGCTCTAAATTATGTCAGCATTGATGCTTGTTTAAGCACGAAGGCATCAGTTTAGGTCTGTGGACCTTGCCCCCTTGGTCTCAGTGCCAGCCCCACCACAGCAGGGAATCTTCAGCTGCCTGTTTGCAAAGAGATTGAACAGGCTCTTTGCTGCTGAAGAAGAACTGTCACAGTTAAAAGGTCCCCATAAAAGTATAGTACACAAATCCAATATGGTCTGTTCTGTTCTTAAAAGTTTGTGAACTGATTTGTCATTTATGGAAGAGAAAATAAATAACTCGCACGTTTCTTTCTTTGTTTCTCTCTCTCTGTTTCATACTGCTTTAAAAGAGTAACTAGGTATATCTGAAAGACTGATAAGAAATGAGAAGCCTGGGGGTACTGGTAACATTTCACAGGATGAAGTTAAGAGATAACTGACCTAATGTGACAAGTGTCTTTTTTCAAGTCTTTGCTAATAGCAGTAACCACTTAGACTCCTTAGGTGTGTGTCAAATGCCATGGGCAGTCAACTGAATCATGTCAAAAGGTGGCCTCTCATGACTAAATAGTCTCATATCAGTACAAAGCCCTGTAAATCCACCAGGTGGACTTTAATCATTTTGCTTTCAATGGATTTCAGTTAGCGAGAAGTGACTGAGAGGCTAATATTTCATCTGCTGTGGCTGTGGGTGTTTCATTACTGCTCAGTGATGCCACCTGCCCTTTTAGCTGTACAGCATGGTCTGGTTTTCTGTTGTTTGTCCTTTGAGGACCTGAGCCTATAACAAAGCTGGGGGAATTTTCTGTTGATTTTCCCCAGACTTTAGTCATTCTTGACCAACACTGATTTTTGAAGCACTGTGTAGCTGAAATTCTGTTTGGAAGAGTCTTGGGGTAAAGTCTTCAAGGGATTTACCATAGGGTGTAGCTGAGATCCTGTATTTGTGCTAATGTGTTGACCTTGCAGTGACAGAGCACTTAACGACTGGCACTAATGAATTTATGCTTGTACATCAGTAACTCTCTGGGCTATTAAGCACGAGAGTTAAACTCGAGGCAGACCAGCAGGCAGTTTGTGCCTTAGTATGATGATAAAGTATTCTATTGCCATTCTTTTATTTTCTGTGCTCAGATTCAATTAGACAATCCGAGACTAAGCTTCCATTTTTCTTGGTGCTTTACAAACACATACCAGGAGAGTCCAAAGAGATTCTAGTCTATTTGTGTTAACAAGAAGTACGCATGACAGGTGTTATTCTAGGAGCAGAAAGGAACTAGCATTAAAGAGAGTAAGTCACAAAATATGGCAAGAAAAATTGGTGTGAGTTCCTCTCTTTGAACACTGGTGTACGTCCTCTTATCCTGGAGGCTTTCTTAAACAGTGACACTCGCTCTGTGTCTTCATTCCTCCTAGAGCTCATACTTTATCCCTTGGCCTACAGGCTGCCCACAGCTGTGAGTATATGCTCTCCTCTTTATTCAGTTGTACTGCAGTAGAAGTCACTGCTCACAGCCTGTCCCAACTTCTCATTGCTGCCTTTCTGCTGGAGCTACTGACCCCACAGCAAAGGCAGGCAGCTGCTCATGTCAGTAATCCCCACTCTGTCTCAATCCACACTAGCCAGTTTAGTTTGTCTTTGCTAATCTGGTTCATTTTGAATGTAGTGGTTTAAGAAGTGTTTGTATGAGCAACGCCACTGAGAAGGTTGTAACCTTTAGGAGAGATGGTGGTGGACACTGAAGAGGAAGAGAAGATCACCATCTTCTGCTGTTTGCCAAATGCATGGGTCTTTTCACTCCAAAGGTCTTCCAAGTGCTCCCTCCTGTAGCTTGGGGCCACAAGCTGCCTAGCCAAAGTCAAGTGTTTCTGTAGTCACTGGAGCAGAAGAGAGCTTAAATGGTGGGATTTGAAAGCTGATAGTAGAATGGATTTGTTTTGTTTACAATGAATACCTTCCATGCTTGAGAAGCAGTTTGCAGGAAAGCATGAAGGTGCTCCTTTGGAGCAGTTGTAAGTGGGCATGGGGCTGTTCCTGCTGACCAATGGGAGTTGGAACCTGACTGTAAATCTGGATATATGGTAATCCAGGTAAGACTAGGCCAAGAGGAACCTGAAAATGAAGGTAAATAGTCTGATGCAGCATAAGAGGATGAACCAAAGAGTATGACCATTTCATTATTCTTTTCTGTTCTTAGTGCAAATATTAGGGATTTCAGACACTTGTTTGCTAAGTTTTGGTCAATGCAGGCTTTTTAAATGACTGAGTTTTAGTCTACTCTTTTTTTTTTTTTTTTTTTTTTGTTAAGGATCATCGTTAGAAAAACTTAACTACATGAAGAGGAAAAGAAACCCCTTGCTTTGACAAACTGGAAATCTCCAAAGACTTACAAGCCACCATGAAAGATTGACTTAATGGAGCAGTATATTTTTGACACAGAGAGGAACCCCCCCATCCTCTAATTAGACTGATATATAGATTTTCTAGAGACTAGCAAAATCTGAAATGCATTAAAAAAAAATCTAGTGTGACAAAACAGTTTTGGCAGCATAAATGAAACCTAAAGCAATGTAAAATGTAATTACTGCAGCTATCCCTGTGACCCGTCAGTATGTGCTGTAGTGCTCTGGCCTCAAGAGACCTGGGATAATTTTCCACCTATTTATATTTCTGCATGTTTGGCAAGAATATTTTTTAGTCTATTAATTTGTTTTTCTTTAGTACCCCTTTTCTGGTTCCTCTGTATTCCAAAACAGGTTTTGGTGAAAAGATTAAAAAAATAAATCAGTAAGGGGTTGGAAGGTTATGATGAGGGTACAGGAAGTTCAAAGACAAACCAGAATCGATCTCTTACTGCCTTTTCATGTGCTTTGGTGGTAGGGCTGTGCAATTACTTTTATTTGACTTGCAGAGGTCCAGGAGAAGTGCTGGGTTTTATTTACACTCCAGTGGAATAGAGGGGCCTTTGCTGGTATTATGAATTCATAGCGCTAGAGCCTGCATATCTGCATAGTGAGAGACAGTTCCTACTTTGAAGAAACTAAGTGACCATGAGACAGGAGAGGAGGAAAAAGACTTGGAAGTCTCAAGGTCACGCAGAAGGTGTAAAAGTTTTGGGCCAGTGCTTTAGTCTCCAACATGAGGTCTCCTGGCATCAGCCACGCAAGTATTGGGAATGCGACTCTACCTGCCAGTGCTTTCTTCTGAAAAGCCTCTTCAGAATTGAGTTATTTTTTTTGCCAAAGGTAGCACGGTGGATCTACTTAATATTATATTTCATGTGTCATATTTATACCCAAAGGAGCAGCACTGATTTGCTTCTCCCTATGCTGTCATGGTGAGGGAAAGGTAATTGAAGATCTGGTGTGATGGAAAGAGAGCTTGAATACAAAAATCTCTATTTGGGCTTTTCTTTTTTGATATTTTCTTTATCTCTCTGCAAGCTAACATGTAATTTTTGTGATGTGACCGGAGGTGGTCACATTACCTTAGGGATGATACAAGGATCACAAACTTGCTATGAGGTAACTGCCTTGCATCAGCGAGTGACCTGGTTTAGAGCTGGCAACCTTGGGGGATGAGTTTGTGATCCTTGAGTCACTTTGTCTTCCTAGCCCCTGTCACAGCAGAGAATGCTAACTCAATCAGTCAGCAGATAGCTCCAGATGCAAAAACATATATTTTAAAAATAACTCCAGGGCCAGTTATTTGGTGTTTTGGGGAGGAATCGTAGACGGAAATGTTATCTGGCTCTTGGACAGCGTCTATCTGAGGTATTTGCGTGGCTTCCATTACCACAGAATCTGGGCAACCTTGTAATCATCAGTATGCTTATCCTGAGGCTCCTGTGAGGAGGCAGAGTGCTTCTGGTGGTGTCAGTCAGAGTGAGCCGCTGTCCTGTTTGCCCAAAGTCATGCCGGAGATCTGTCACAGAGCCTGACAGCCCAACACTGGCTTGCAGTCAAGCACACAGAAGCATTCTCTGGTGAGGTAGCTGGCACAGCCCAGGGCTGTGCACAGGGTCTGCTGGTCCTCATGGCTGTGCTTGATATCAAGTCTTAAGAAAACCTCCAATTCCTCTAGTGGTATTAGGTGTAAACTAAAACACAGGTTCCCTAGACATTTTTTGACCTCCGGAAAGCTGGCAGCCCTCCAGTTTGCATGGGCCTTGCTTCCACTTCCATCCCCTTGCCATCATAACTTTTAATTAAAACTGCTATTCTGTGTGGCACATACAAGACTTGGTGCTGGAGATGTGTCCTGTGATTTTCTTTTTTAAAATTTTTTAAATGAGTTGCTTCTTGTGTCTCTAGCTCACTTACAACTTCTGACGGAAATTTTGCAGGAAAGAGAACTCTCTCAGTAAATGGCTAGCACAATGGCTTTCTGGTACTGATGTCAATACATTTATGATAATTTCTGTAAGTACTTCTACTGTAACATATGATTCTAACAACTACAGTAAAATAAATGCCATATCTGTTTTATGCAAAATAATGAATTTAGTTGAGACCCAAAGATAATCAGAGCTCACAGTAATTGGCAACACTAGCTGCATTTTGCATAGTTTTACATTTATGTATGTTAATACAGTCCGAATGGTTTTCTTGCTCTGGAATTTAATGCATTTTAGATTTGCTAATCTCTCTAAAGTCTATGCATCAGTTTAATCAAAGGATTAAGGCTTCTTTAGTAAATCAAAAATATACTGCTCAATTAAGTCAATCCTTCACATCAGCTTATAAGTCTTTGGAGATTTTTAACTTGTAAAAGGAGATTTTTCAAGTAGGATTTAGACTTTTTTAACAATGCAAGAAAACAGACAGAAATACAAAATAAATAGACATTGTGATTAAGTAATGCCCATGGAGAGAGGTAGGGTTTTTTTGCCAAAGAATGTAACTTTGGAGATGCTGATATTGTGGGTAAGGTACAATGAATTCACAGTGGCTTGTGAACTTTATTCTTGAATTTCTACTGCGTAGATTCAGGCTGGTGAGATCTGAGATGAAATTAACCTGAAACTTGATATATTCCTGCAGAAATTTTCATTATCTATCATAGTTTGTTATATCTGATACTTTTTGAATCATCAGTAACAGTGTTAAGGGGGGTGGGGGCGGGGACAACCCTCTCAAGTTTTGAAAAATACAGAAGTCTTCATGCTTCAGGGCACAAACTCAGTATCTGAGTAACAGAGACTGGGCAGAAATTTTCTGTGTTGGCAGCTGTGATTTCCACAGTCACCAGTAGTGGGTTTTATTCATGTGAGGATTCATGGGAGCTCATGACTGTCAATATATTTATTTCCCCAAAACCTTTCAGATGTAGGGCAAATATAATTTCCTAACTTTGCAGGTGGAGAACTAAGGCACAGATCACTATACATCTGTGGGTACTTCAAAGCTTTCAGGCAGAAGTGGCTTGCCCAAGGTCACATAGGAACATGGTAAAGTAGAGAGCTTTTCCGAGCCCCCATGTTGCACCCAGACTTCTGGACTACCCATCACACCTTCCTCTGAAACAGTGGTTATAGGCTGCTCCTAGCTGCAGGCTGAAGCTCTTACACAGAGTGACTGAAGTCAGTGGGGATCCTTTTCAGGGATGTCCATAGTCTATGTATCAGTGGCTGCCATGTTCCTCAAGGAACTGAAAAGACAAAGGTATTTTTTTCAAGCAGCATTGCCACAATTCACGATGTCGTTGGTATATATCAGTGTTGTTTTATTGTGGTTGTGCTGCAAAACAGATAATACCTATTAGAAACAGCAAAACTTTTGTAAACTGCCTAGAGCTAAATTATTTATTTTGCACGTGTCTGGGAAGGAGAACAAAGAGCTAAGCCCAATGCATAGCAGCCCATGTAAGAGTCATTTATTTGTGTTGTGTGCCAAAACAGTGCTGTGTTAGATGGGGATGAGGTGGCGATATGTAAGTCAGCACACACAAACATAGTGTTGCTAAGTTTGACTGTAATGCCGTAGGAAAATTAATTTGCTGTACAGCCCCTCTGTAAAATTATTATAGTAGTTGCAATAGCAAATGTAGTTGTTAAGGCTGACTTCTAATCCCCACTCTTGGCTAATAACTTTTTGCTAATAACTTTCTCAAATTCTTTTTGTGCTGAAATTTTCCGTGCTTGGGGTTAGCCCTAAGGTGAGTTTTTTGGAAAGTCTGAGAGGATTTTGAATTATGAGAGCATGAATAAAATACATTTTTCCTCCTCATGCTTTAATGAAACTTTTGCATTCTGAAAGTCTCTGAAGCTAGAAACCCCAGATTTGTTTTGTAGCCCTGAGTAAGGAAAGAAAGCAGCATAATTGATGTCTGCAGAATATCCTGGTTCATGGAACTGCAAGAGTTGTGGTGACTGTGTGTGGTCACAGCAACTTTAAAGATGAAGGATGACATTCTCAAAAGTATCTAATGATTTAGGCCCATTTCAAAAGCAACAGTGACATTTAGGAGATTAAATGTCATAGAATCTCCTAGGATCGAGGCACCTGCATGCCTGCTGCTCTTGAAAGTAAAAGCCTGTTTCAGTAGAGCTGGGCAAGAAGCGTTTCTCTTTTCAAGAAGCATGGGGTTATTTTCATCCCCATGTTGGACGAGGAACCTACTAATTCACCACAGTTACGCAGCTCCCATGATGTACCACGCAGCTAAGTCATATAGAAGACCATGGTGTAACGCTGGAAGTGTGCAGTGAAGGATTTCTCCTCTGTGCAAGGATGGAAGTCCTCAGCTACAATTCCTGTGAGGGTCTGTGTGCTTTAGTGGGTGTAGCGTTGAGTAGATTCAGGAACATTCAGAATATTCAGGAAATATTCTGTATTCCTGACAAAACATTGAGCCACTTTGGTCCAATCCCATGTCTGTGTTAAAGGTTTGAAACATTAGTCTTAAACATGATGAGTAAGTAAAACTTTTAAGCAAATCTTTACATGGGAAAGTGTTACAATCTGTATCTGACTTTAGTCTATGTATACCATTAAACACGGTTTGTTTTTAATTTCAGTGATATCTTAAAGGGCTTCAGCTGAACTCCACTTCAGCTTGTCTGTTAAAGCCCTTAGATGCCATCAATACCCGAAGCACAAAAAGTGCTGCTTCAGTGGCTCCTGTAGACTTTCCATGGCTATCAGTGAGATCTGAAATGAGTCTTCTGTGTTGCAGAAGTAAATCTGTGACTAAGTAGATTTACTGCCTGTGTCATCTACTGTCTTTCACTATCCTTTCTCATTTCTGCTTTTCCAGTAGAGGTCTATTGGTAAACCTTCTTAGAGGAGCTGAATTTCCACCAAGGCACTTGGCTACCAAACGCAAGATGACTTGGTCTGTTAATGATGCCAAGGTGAAGCTGCTTGAGTTAAAAATGTTTCATTTACTTGTGCCTCTATCAGATGATTACTAAAACACTGTACCATTACAATGAATGAAAGAAGTCATCGAGATTTTGCAGTTCTTGGAAATTCCCCTATGCTTTAAATAATCGCAAAATTGAGTGCTAGAATAATATGAAAGCTGAGGAGTCCAAAGTTCAGAGCAAGGAGAGTCCAAAATATGTTGTTTGTATCGCTAACTCAGCCATGGTACACAAACACAGAGTGAGACTAGAAGGCATTTTCCAGTTCAGTTTTCCTTGTTAAATGTAATGTGTTACTGTTTATTATTTAATCTATGCTTTACAATAGACAGGATGTATAATGTGGCTGGAAAGTTAATATTTGGAATTTTTTGTGCTTCTGGCCATTTTTTTTTTCTGACTTGGATTTAGTGACAGCTTTTACATTTTCATCTATATCATATGCAGAAGAATTGAATGGCTTGAATGCATGCTGGGGTGCTCGCCCTGGGACCAGCAGGAAGTAACTCTCCTCTGTAACCCTCTGCAACTGCTGCTCCCAACTGAATTAGGTGAATGAGCCTTTGACTGTGTTAGATTCTCTTGTTTTCTCCCTCATTTCCTGGGTGGTGAGAGTCAGCTTCGTTTTACTCACTGGAAGCAAGTTAAACCTGATGACACCGTTGATTCTGGCTCCCCTAGTCCAGAACGAATGTTAATGTGCACCTCTCTTAAACTTGTCTGGTGTCCACTGAACGGATGATGGAAAGTTTCCTGCCAGCTTTGGTGGGATTTGTTCAAACCCTTCCTTTGGATCACATTAGGGGCAGCTAGAAAAAGGATCAGAAAAATCAGTTTTGGGAAGTGATTCCCATGTTAATTGACTAACTCTGTGTGTACAGTGTAAAGAAAAATATATCTTACCTGAAATTTTGTGACAATAACAATTAAGTGATTAAAAAAACCCTCTTTCAAATAAAGAATGTGCAAATGTCAGCCACTGAGAGACTCAAAACACACAGTGAACATTTGGACTGATTTTTCTTTTTTTTTTTTTTTACCAATGCCTATATTGCTTCCTTCTCAGCAGATCTGTTCTTTGAAAATTTGAGTACATAACACTTTCCTTTCCTTGCATTTCTAGGCCCTTGAATGTCATGCATGTTTGGGCTTTGAAATCCTGGGGGATTTTATTTTTTCTAGGACAATTTCCTCCAAGACCTTTGCAATGAATCTGGTATGCATCATAGCTGCCATGTGCTAAGCAGCTAAATTGTATTACCAATTGGGAGAATAATTATCAGCCTCAGATTATGGCATTATTAACACCTTAATACTGATAACTTTTAGCAGTTCACAAGACCATCAAATGTTTTCTTTTTAATACTGTCACAGATTTTTCAGCAACCACTGGAGATAACATGACAGCCCAATAGAGTTTGATGTATGTGTCTGGAGAGGGGGAAGAAAAAAAAATTGAGATTCTCCAGTCAAATCAATGTCTTTAATAGCTTCCCTAGATTAAAATAATTCCTATGGGAAATCCACTATAACAACGGTTCTTATACAGATTTTCCAATTTTCCAGTCACTGCTTCTGTGCCACAACCATTCTTTGAAACTGTATATGTTAGTGAAAGGCCAAATTCTCGGAGACTTTCTCTTTTTTTTTTTAAAGAATGTGTTTTAACTCCATTAAGAAGGGTTTGAAGGACTCGCTTTCTTCCTTGGGCATTAGTGTGCCTGTTAGTCCTGTATCTTCTGCATGTTTGACAATGTGAATAAATGTAGAGGTCGGCTCTGACTCTCCTATTAAAGGTCATCCTAGTGTTTGCACTTAAGTACAGCATTTATAACATGGGTGATTTCATGCATCAGGCCTTTAGGGGATTGAGGAATTAGGCTGCATGACAGAAGGCCAGGCAGTAGCAATACTAAAACACAAACTAGTGTTGACTTAAAATCAAAATGAGAGAACAGATTTGCAGTCTTGAAATCAGGCACACTTATTCCTATTTAGGTGTACTGCAATACAAATCCAGCACTTAACAGGCTTTTTTCAAAAACAAGTCTAAGGGCCAGTTTCTTAAAATGGGGAGACTTCCTGAAGAGCCAAAATTAATTTGGCAGTTTCTTGCTGGAGGAAGAAATTGTAATTTTTGATAACGACAGGAATTTAAAGCTACTAGGGAAGCTCCAAACTACTAGGCGGTAAAAAAGTCCATGAGAGGGGGAGAGGAAAAGACTAGGCTATTTCTGTGGGTGTCCACTGAGATCCAAGGTTGTATGTTTGTAGCATTGTTGCACTTAACCTCTTTGTACCTTTGTTTCTTGTCATATGATCAGCCAGAAAGCTGTGAATGTGAAGGTCATACTATTTCTCACATCCCTGCTACAAAAATTCAGTTGGAACATGTTGCCATGGCCACAGGTCATAGATTGTCAAATTAAAAAGGAAGATTAGACTTTTCCTGCTCTCTCCCAGTTCCATGGGGCTTTTGGTTGTTAGATGGTCATTTAAGTAGCAGCTTCTCTTGCTCTGGGTTTAATTTGGTAGTTGCAGCAATCAGGTTGATTCGTTTGTGTTCAGGATCTGTGTTTCTGTATAGTAAGTAGCTCTGAAGCATTTTACAGTATTTCTGTAGTGTATGTACATTGGTATTGTAGCACTCTCCACTGGCTTGTCTACCTACTTTACCTCTCTGAAAGATTTAATCCTGAGGTATGCCAGGTGAAAAGCATCAGTTTATTCCCAATTTAGAGTGGTATCTCAGGCACCATGCAAACGTTAGTGTTATATTGAGGTTTAGCTAGCACAATGAAATTAAACACATTATTACAAATAATAATGATTTGAGACCCAAATTCATGCTCAGAAGCTGCATAGTATGAGACACTTTAGATATTTAGTAAAAAAAAAAAATAGTTCGACCTGAAGGAGCAGAGAGGTGGTGCTGAATGGTGCAGTACCATGAGGGCTGCCCAAACTTCTGGCCGTTTCATGTTATCTCTACCCAGGACTCAGAGATGTTATTCAAAAAGATAGAATTATAGCTTTGTAGGCTGTGATTAACGTCTGCTCCTTGGAAATGTGACTAATGGCTATCTTCTAATTATACTCTGTATTCTGCTACTTTTGCATCTGGTGCTGGTGTCGAGCATGGTGCTGCCAAGGCTAAACAGCAGCATATCTTCATGACTTTGCAGATCAACTTTCCAGGCAGTAGTATGGTCGTGTTTTCTACATCAAGCTCACTTGCTGGGCATAATCTCTCCTCCTTCTAATGAGCTTCATGCAAGGGCATGGGGCCTCTTTACAGTTTGTGCAGTGCTAGGAAACAGGTCTGCTGGCAGCCAGGAGCAGAGCCACCTGATGACATCTGCCCATTGCTGTCTGCTGCAGTGATGGAGATGAAAATGGGAGGGTCTTGCTTAGTCATGTGTCACTGTGCTCTTGTAGTCAAAAAGCTGCTCTTAGCTAGTGATCCGCTATCAGGAGTCTTGTTGCCGGTGGTGATGGATACGTGAAATCAAACCACCTTTGAGGGGTTAAGCTGTGGTTTGTTGTGATGCTTTGAAGGAGAAAGTCAAAGTTACCAAAATAGTTTTCAATCAGAGTGTGGGGCAGGGTCAGCTCTGGGTGTGGTGACCTTTCTGCTCTGAACACTACCCAGCTTAAAGTTCAACTGTATTGATATAATCTCAGGGGTGCTTACATGGTAGGCTATAAAAACAATGTTGCTCCAGCAAATTTTCACACTTCAATTTGTTTTAAGAGTTAGAAAAAAAATCAACATTTCTTAAATTCTTTTTCTCACAGACAGGTCTGCCTGAATGAAACAAGCCGTCCCACAACTTTATTTTAAGCTACTTTTCCTGTTTCCCACACATTGCAGTCAGAAACCTTTGCCCAGGGCAGGATGACCGTTGATTAATATGGAAGACCTGAGTCCTGCCTGTAGCGGTAGGGATGCTCCAGCAAATAGGATGTTTGTTCCACTTGCAGGCCAAGGAGAAGGGAATTTCTGGAATGATCTGGGTAAAAAATAATTGTTTATTTTGGCAGTCTTGCTTGGACAGTCCTTGCGCTCTTGTGTGGTGGTTCTATTTACACCAATAAAATGCAAGCAAACAGGCTGTCCTGGGCTATCAGGATGGCTTAAGTTTTGAACATATTTTTCCTGCATATCAAAAGTTTGGATCTTTGCCATGCAGTCATTTTACAGAACTGTGAGTGGAAAGTACTCCAGTTGTGGTCAGTCGGTTTTCTGAGTTCTCCAACTACCGCTTTTCCAGGAATGGTCAGTGCAGCCCCCTATCAAATGAAATAACTCTAAATTTGCCTTGCTTGATGTAATTCTTTACAAACAACTGCCCCTTCTGAACTGTTTTTAGTGCTTACAATGCTGTTACATTCGTTTAATCCTTGCCACCTTTCATCTGTATAATTATACAACAATGAGAAGGCTGTGTACTGCAATGGTACCAGCAGTTTTCATTGCCCTCACTGCTGTTCAGCAGAGATGCACAAGTTCATGCAGTTCCTCCAGCATCTCAGTCTCACTGCATGCCCATCTGGTTAATGCCTAGTGGTTTGCTGACTCATTCTGGATTTATGAATTCTGGAGCAAATTTCTTGAAGAATAACATCCCCAGGGTTGTGAATGGTCATTGAGAATACTACAGTGTTTTCTTCCCTGTAAGACACATTGCATCCAGGAGGATGACAGGGATTGAGCAAAATTAGCTTTGACTGAATCAGATGAAGCTGAAATAAAAGCAGGGGAAGAGCAGAGCATTCTGAAGAGATCCTTCATCCACTGTAAGACAGGTGATGAAAGCTGAAATCTGCAGCTTGCTTTCTCTTTTACCATTAGTTAGAGATCCAGACTGGTGAAAGAAAAAAGAAAGCCAATTTCTGTCAATACTGTAGGACCCAATAGTGCTGGTTGTACATACAGTGGTCCAGGTCTTGGAGAGTTTACTTACTTTATAAGCAAGGTTGCGTCCTGTGCCTATATCTCTCTTTCACCCTGTGCTCCTGCTATGGCTTCAGTGCCAGTATCTCAAGGGCATGCTTGGGAAAAAGTCTTTTGGTTGTCTTTCATGTTGTGCTTGTGCTCTGGGAGTATTTTCACAGGTTTTCAGGCTTGCTTTTTCTTGTTGCTGCTATGTTAATATTAAAGGCCTATTTCCAGCTTGTTTGGGATAAGGCAGTTTCTATAGGTTGCCGTAAGCAAGTCCTCCCTCTCTGCCCTTTCCCACCCTAGTCCTGTGTGCTCTTTCATGGCTCCTGGGGCAGTTCAAGGTTTCTGTTTTAATTTTTTGTATGGAGCTCATCAAAATTCCTGCCTGTGACCCTCTGTATGTTGAAGATAGTGTGTTACCATGGGCTGAAGAGGAAAGAAATGATGAAAAAAGAAAACAACCCACTAGCTAGCTTCCATGGGAAATGTAGGATAAACGTTACAGGTTTTTTTTGAGCTTTGTACTCTGTCAACAGGCACTCTTTGGTAGTGTCTATGGAGAGATTATAGTTCCAGGAATTGTCTCCAACCTTTGTTTATCATGAAAATAGCAAAAGATTTGTTCATGTTGCCTATAAACAGGCTTCTGGTGCTTCAGTCTGATGTTTGTTTGTTCTGTTTATAACGTGGTTAAAACAAAAATGAAAGTCTAAGATGTAAATCAGCTGATTAGTCTTGCTTGCTGTGTTTAGACCTGGGTAGCTGGCTAAGAGAGCACAGACCGATGCTTTGGACCTGTGCCTGGCTATTCCCAGCTCTTCTGTCCAGCCAGGGATGACCTTAGCTGCGCCTCCATTTCCATGTGTGTGAAAAGCTAGTCATGATTTTTTTTTTTAAAGAATTTTGACCCCTGCTGCTGAAAAGAGCCAGACACTCCTCTTCATGATTTACCCAGGTGCATGGGATAAAAGCAGGCTGCCTTGGAGGAACAGGCTCCCTTCTTTGGGGAGCTTGGTGTTGCTGGAGGTGCTTGACCATCTGAAGTGTTTACATCCTGCCCTTCTAAAGTAATATCTGTAGGCCATCACTTTGGTTTGAAAATTGATTTTATTAGGTGAAAATGAAAATGAACTGAAGAAATGAACTGCAAGCCATATTGCTGCACTTACAAAATGCGTTATCCAGCCTTATGTGCCCGGATGTAATGAATACACAGAGACCACCTACTTTGAACACTCCTCTGATTTTTCTAGTTTCTTTAAAGTCTAATAATATTGGCAATGCGGGATGAAAGCAATTGTGAAAAGTGAAAAAGTCCTTGTTTGCCTATCCTGTCATCTGGGGTCTGTTTCACTGAAGCTGAAAATGAAGGTAACTTGCCTTAATGCTGTAGGACAGCTTTTAGTCTAATTGAACCATGCATCGGCAAGAACCCAGTATTGAGCCTTCAGTCTCGGGTTAATCCCTTTTATTGGCTTGGGTGCAGGTTATCATCCCTTCTTATCAAACAAGGACCCCTTTCTTCTCGGTCAGGATCAGAACTAAAAGCCAGTTGAGAAAGAAATGACAAATTCAAAGCTTTAAGCCTCCCCCCCCACCCCAAAACCCACCCTCTGCTTCCATGAGGTGTTCTGCGACACACACTTCAGCTGCAAGGCTCAGGAGCATTTTTGTTGCTAGGAAGCTCCCTCCCTCTCCTTTCAGCTGTGATTTTTGTAGCAGCAGCTTCAAAGTGTGTGGACTTGGTTCAATTGTTTTGCCCAGCATTTGCCGATCAGCATGTCAGATTAAATTTATGGGCAGTTGACTAATGCTTAGTATTTGAACACCTGCTTCAACCTCCTCTTCTGGCATAGGTTTTTTGAGCAGAGATATGTTAAAATCACCGATAGCGAGTGTGTAGTGTGGGTCAGTAATATTTTTTTAAAGGAAAACAAAGATGGCTTTTGGGAAAAAATTATAAACAGGTCTTTTGTGTGAGGCAGCCGGTCAAACTCCAGGATCACAATTGTCCTTTCTGATCTTAAACTCTGGGAATCTGCTTAAACTAACCTAGCCAAAAATCCCCCATGTGTATTAGTGAACTCTCTTACCATGATTACATGTCAAATCACTGAGAAGTGAATAAAAAGACATACTCTGCATATTTTAAATACAGACAAAGATTTTAAAATTAATTAATATGAAATCTTCGACAAAGACTATCCTATACATACTTCCTATTTATACTGTACTGGTTTTTGAGAGTTACTTATTCTGACACTTCATATATAATTTAAAACTACTAAAAAATCCTACTTTTTTTTCTCCATATAGAATGCCTGCCTTGGTCTTTTGAAACAGCTTCTACAATCAGAGCAATATTTTAACAGGTTTTATGACAACAGACAGGAGGAGAGGAGGAGAAGAAATTAGGCTTATTAAAGGTCAGGACAGTCTAGTAGTGGATATAATAAAATAAGGGGTTTTTTTAAAGGCCTGAAACCTTAGTACTTCCACAGTAGGGTTTCTTGCACTTTCCTCTAAAACATCTGTTCTGTGACTCCCAGAAACAGGATACTGAACTAGACGAACCATGGGTCTGATCCAGTTTGGCATTTTAGTTCCCCCTTACACACTTCAAACTCCAGCAGTCAACAGCAATTTGAGGTGTGTGAGAAGTGTATGACCCAGCAAAATTTTGATGCCTCTGAAAGAATCTGATCCTTTGTCTGTTTCTGGGATATTCAGCCAAATTCTTCCTATCATCTGTTGTATTGCCTTCAAGATGCTTTCCCTGCAGGCGCCCTGGAAGAAAAGGTTGCAATGTCTTTAAAAACTTTCTTTCCCTCCATATTGTTCTTTGGTAAAAGCAAAGCATGGCTGGAATAATTTTTTCATACAAAACAGCACAATGCCTGCTGGCCTGGGTATCCAAAATATAGTTTTATTGTTGTGGAAAGGCCTTAATGAGGAAGAAAAAAACCTCTATTTAATAAAGTGCATCAAGTGCCCTTGGGAAAAATTAGCACACAATGACTTCTTGTGCCGCCAATTGAAACAGCAGATTGGTGTAGTGATAGGCTTTACAGGAAATATTAAAAAAGCACAGATGGCTCAAGTTTACATGTTTACAGTGGAGCTGAAACAGCAGCTAAAACCTTCCAGTGTAGTATAATTTACTAGAAGGTCATAGACCTAGTGGTTAAGAATGAACCTGAAGACTATTGTAAACACACTATTAGGGTTTGTAGAGGTTTAATCCTAGCATTTTTCATTCCTTTCTGCAATATTAGAAGCAATTGGCTGCAGCGTTAGTGAAAAGAGACACTTAAAGCATGGAAAAATGTGACATTCCATTGGCAAATGTGGAGCTGAGCTGTGCAGGGAGCTGGAAGAGGGTTATGCAATTGCTACTGTTACTATGTAATTAGAAGCTCTTTGGCACTTATCTAAGGTTCGGCTCACAATGTGATTAAAAAAAAGAGTACTGAAAAATATAAGTAGAAACAAGCTGCTTCAGCAATTACAAGAGTATCTGCTATTCCCTTAAGAGTTGTGGTTGACAACTCTGTGAGGAAGGCTGGCCAGGGAAAGAGATACTCAGGGGATAATGGGCTTAAGTCCTTGCTCTGCCGTGAGCTTCCTAGAGGGCCTAGGTTGAGCCATCTAGGATGTTTTCTTATTTAGGTAACTTGTGAAATGCTGCTTTTAATTTTTTTTTTCTTTTATAAAGTTTGTTCCATCTCTGGTGGGATCTAGTAGAAATTTGACCACAGCAGGTAACAGGGCACTCTGCAGTGATGCTTTGAACTCCCCTGGCATACTTTTCATCATCTGTGTAACTGCGATAAATGTCACTTCTTTTACTCTTCCTCCTCTTTGTTCAGACTGTCAGCTCTTCAGGATAGGAATTGTAACATCCAGAATTCAGACAGAAAATGGATTTTAAGAAGGCCTGTTGCAGGTTGTGGTGTAAGATAATAAGATGGGGGTTACCAAAAGGACAGGCGAGCCTTGTTAGAAGAGGACTAACTGCCTTGAGTGGCAGGTGTCCTTTAAGCACATGATTTACATGGTTTATTCCCTATGGAAAACACAACCTTGGCCAGTCAAGCATCTGCTTAACTTAATGACATTTTAATGTGGAACCATGTTCTGCCTCCCCTGCAGTTTGAACTATTTATTTACTTGAAACAATACCTAACCCACAGAAATAGGACAAACAGCTAATCTGGCCCAGACACTGAAAGTAAATCTGAAGTAATGAAAAGCTTTAAACAAAAATATAATAAAATCTAGCTCATGTATTTCCCTTCATGACCAATTTTCAAAGCACTATGCAGAGCAGTTCAGTCTTGTTATCCCCTTCTAACAGATGGACAGACTGAAGCATGAAGAAGTGAAGTAATTTGCTAGGAGAGTTATCAAGTTTGGACTCAGAAATAGGTATCTTGATTTCCCAGCCAAATGTTCTGTCCTTTGGACCAGAACCATTGGGTTGCGCTTAGTCGAGTCTTTGCATTTTCATGGTACAGTAGCTCAACTGGTGCAAGTCAATGCCACTGAATCAAACAAGACATCATTCCAGTTGCTGCCAGCCCAGGAGCAGCTGGGTTTGTTGGTTTTTTTTGGTTTTGGTTTTGGGTTGTTTTTTTTTAACTTGCACATGTAGATGCAAATGTGAATGGTGTTATTTTCATTTAACAGGCTCCTGTAATATCATTGGAATCACTTGACAGTTAAGTCATGTTAAATTAAAACTGGCTGCTGCTGCCGTGTCATCGCAATCAACAGTACAATAGGTAGATTGTTAACTGAATATTTACTTTGCAGACAATTATCTTCCTCATCAGAAAGTTGACTTCACCTGGGAATGTTACAGTACATGAGTTGAAGCTGGAGTCCTCAGCTAATCTGGTGCTGATCTAGATGGCAATATCTCCATGTGAATTTTACCAAATGAAACCTGCGTGACTCACCCTAGAAAAATCTCAACCAATAACATGAGCTCATTAAACACAAATCAATCACCATAGCAACTAAACCCACAACATGGCAAGGAGTACTTCATAAAAGAGGAAATTTGGGTGAAAGTGCCCACTGTACCCAGCTTTTCAAGCAGAGCTTGTTGGTGGTGTTGGTTAGAGGATAGAGCAGATGGTGAGGGTTGCTCCAGGACAGGGCCCACAGCAAGCATAGTAATTTTCTGAAAAAACCATGTTTTGTTCCCTACGCAACTTTTTCCAGCCCCTTGCAGAAGAACTGATTTCATGAGCCAGAAGCCTGGTAGCGAGCTTTGCAGTTTGACATCTGGTGGCATTTTATACCTCTCTACTTCTCCACTGGAGATTGTGCATACCTGGAATACTGTATCAAGGTCTGAAAATATTTGTGTCCATGTGCAAGAGAGAAAAGTGGAATATAATGTGTGGTTGCCCTCACCTGGGTCCAAAAGAGGGAGTCCAATTCCAGGGCCTGCAAGCTAAGGTCAAGAGCCAAACACCACTGATTATTGCAGCAAGGGCAGGAATCTGTGATGACACTGAGCACAAAAGGGAGACGTTCAGTTCGAGCTCAGTGCTGCTTTGGCCTCGTGCAGCCTTTCTGTGCCTGCCCTCAGCTTCTTCTGGGAATTCTGCCAACCAAAATTCCCCGCTCACTGTGAGAGTAGCTTTTTAAACATCTCAGCCTAATCTGGGGGTGTACTATGCCACCATTTCAATTAACGACCTTCTATGAATCCTAAATTCAGGAGACATTTCAAGTTGAGTATCTCACAGTTGAATAGGTTTTCCTGTCTGGATGCTCATTCTCCCAGCTGTGAGAATGACGGGGAATGCACTGGAGAATGTGGTGAGCTGAAGCTGAGTGCCTTCTGGGTCCTAGGGTCAGTATCATCAGTCCTGATTGCGTTTTTAGTTGATCTGCATGTGATTTATTTCATTTATATTTGTGGGTGTATGCAAGAGGAGAAACAGCTCCATAATCTGCTCTGATTCTCCGTCTCACTTCTGACCTGGGGGGAGAAAGGTTTAATACTAAATTAATCTTGTAGGTGTCCCACATGAGGCAGCATGCTGTACCAAGGTGTCATCGCGTATCTGAGAAACCCATTTCCCAGTTCATTCGAGCTCAGTTACTGATGGCTAATGTTCACAATATGTCTGAGGTCAGGGAGCTTCCGCACTGGTGAATGCAATCCTAATGACTGCAGGGGAAGGAATACGGAGAGAAGATTTCCATTCGAAAATCTGCAGCGAATGATAGATCTATTAATTGCAATGGGATCCAGACTGGATGATGCTGAGGGCACTAGTAAGCAGTTACGAATTAATATATGTGACAATATCCCAGTTTACTAGATCTTCATTTAAATGATATGTGCGCATGTAAATATTTTTATACAGGTGCACACTTATGTAAGCCCATAACCCTCTTTTGCCTGGTAGCAGTAGCTTTGGTTTATAGAAAGAAATGCAGAGTATCAGACCCTGTCTGTCTCTAGATACATATGTTTATATAGGCCAGAGTTCCACATGATGTAAATCAGTGATAGCCATTAAATTCAGTGATGAATATTAGCTAAGGGTGGACTGTTTCTATTTACAGCACAAGCCCTGCTGTGTTTTGTATTTTGATAATACCTAAAATAAATTGGGGAGGCGGGGATAGTTAAAGCTGCTCCACATTGAGACTTCCAAAACAGAAATACCAGCATTAAAAGTGCTTTAATTTCTGAGAAGAAAGTGTAACAGGGAACCACTGGGATTTAGAACTGACCTCAGCAAATTCAAATGAGAAGTAGAATATTATTAAAATATAAGGTTAGCTAGATGGAGGTTCAGCAAATTGTCAAGGGAAAGAGTGGATTCTCCTTGTGAAATGGTTTCTTCTTCAACAATGAATTAATTTCTTTTTTTTTTTTAATATACTCAAGCCAGACATAAGCTAGTTGAATCCATGTTGAAAAACAGGCCTCTGTTAAACAAAAAGTCAGGACTAAATGATCTAAATCATCTCTTCTGGCCCTTAATCTGGCCTATGAATCTTACTATGTGTTTATATAAGTCCTGGCACAATGTGTTCTTGAGCTCAGCTGTGACTTTGTGGTATAATAATTGTTAATAACAGAAATACACTGCAATAAATTTGGAAAGTGAAAGTTTGTCTCCATACATCAGAATGCAGAAAAATTTTTTCACGTTAGTTGTAGGTGTGAATTCAAAGTGAGGTAGGTAGCCTGCTTTAAACCATTGTTGAACAATCTATTTCAGAAAGAAAAAGCACTTTAATTCAATTCAGCTTAAGTTTGGAAGTGAAAGAAGAAAAATCTATTTGAGGTCACCAATTCAGAACCAGTCTATTCTCACAAGGATTTAACACAGTTTAATAAACCCCTTCTTATGTTCAACTTATACTTCAAATTAATTTCCTCAGGTTGTGCCCATGTAGACAAGTCTGTGGTCATGATACTCCTGCTTGTGCCTTTCGCCTTTCAGACTCTCCCCACTGAGGCTAATGTTTCCTCATCTCTTTTTGGTGATGATAGCTCTGTTCTTTATCTCTTAGATGGCTATTACGTTAAATGTAGAATACATTAAATTGGCTGCCTCTCAGTTTGGGTGAAATTTATTACTTCAGGGCTTAACATTTCATCTTGGCTTATGATTAGGAGGATGAATGCTGATAGAATGTTGTCTTCATTCTCCAGGAATGCTGAAGAGGTAAATACAGTGTCTTACTGAGGATGGTTTAGACCACAGGAGTTGTTGGTCTTACTATGTATATGTATATATTTTAGAGAAAGAAATCTAGTACTAGAAGCATACTTATTAAATAAGGGCCAGAAGCATGGCAAAGGGGCACTGACATGGGGTTGTTAAAAAGTCTAATCAGGCATGGCACTGTATGGTCTACGCCCTTTGAATCTAATGCAGATGTCGGCTCCAGCATGGTATTAGTGTATGCAGGCATAGGTTTAACAATTTAAGGTTTTTCTGCTGGTGTTTTAAGTTCAAATATTCTTTCTGTCCTAAACTTCCCATGTGACATGAGAGATGTTAATCCTGGTCAAATCCTTTTAAAATTCAGGAGAAATTGCCTGGCACACCTGTGAATATTGTAGGCTGTTTTGGACAGAATAGATGATCTCTCGCAGTGTGTCTGTGCAAAACATAACAGAATGAGGGTATAAAGAGAGGGACTCTGAGGTTATGTGTACACCTCTTACAGCTCTCAATACTCATGACTGCCATTGTCTCAGGAGAGTATCTGGCTGAAAATCCATGAGAATAAATGCATTGTGTCAGGAAAGGAGAGGGTTTTTGTTTTCCTTTTTATTCAGCTGAGCCAAACTCCATAGTGGCTTCAGAGTACTCATGTTGGGACAGAACTGTTCCAGTGAATGCAAATGGCTGATAGTGGTGAGCTGTGATACCTATGAAGTTCCAAGTGCTTTCTAAAGGAATTAAGTGTGTTCAGCTTTCACAAACAGATTCTTTTACTTGTGTTTCATGCAAAGATGTTGAAACATCACCTTGAATACTTGATGATCAGAAAATAACTGTTGTTCTGGCCTATGGTTTGTACTGCATTACATTACCTCACTAGATTATATTTCAGTACTTTCTTTAGAAGAAGGCATGTTAACTTGCCTCAAGAGACTGGAAAGTTCAAGAATAGAAGTCCACCAAGGCTGTTTAATGCGAATACACCATCTGTGGCTCAGGAAATTCACAAATCACAAACCCACAGATGCTGGGAGAATATTTTTGATAAATACTGCATATGTACCCTGGCTATTTTATTGTTCTCTAGGTACCTGCTAGTGGTCAGAGACAGAATCAGGGGTTAGATGGACATTTGCTGGGACTTGTTACGCTATTCTCATGCTGAAATCTGCTTCAACCTCCACATTGACTTTGAGTGGACACTGATGGTACACCATTTTCCCATAAATGCTTGTATATAGATGGTGACGATAGTGTTATGGTCATTATTCTTACTTTTATGATCTGCCCCTGCAGTCCCCTCTGAGGTCCGTACCAGGTGCTGTACAAGTCTCTGCAACAACAGGCTTTGAGCCAAAGGGTGGGGTTTTCATCTTCATTTGGAGATTTGAGAGAAGTGCTTGCTCCTCTAAATCCCTAAGACACTCATAAATCTCTCTTTCCCAATAGACAAGGCAGATGTACAGTGGGAAAGGAAAACAAATGAAAACAAGAGTGAAGGGATTTACCCACTGTCACAAGGCAGTTCTTGGTGCAGCCAAGCATGGGATTCAGTTTATTTTAACCTTAGCATGCTGTTCTGTGCAGTGGGCAATTTCTCTGCTCCCCCACCATCCTTTCATGCAAATGCTGTTGTAAAACAAAAACATTTGAACACTTTGATTCAAATACTTCCTCTCTCCAAGCACCAGGTGATGAATCAGAACAGTAAGCTGTCATTTCCATCTCTAAATCCTGCATGTTCTGGCAGTTCCAATATGAAAGACAATAGCTTAGGACAAGTAGTTGCAGTGATTTCCTTTCTTGACCACTTTTCATCACTTTGGTGATCAGAGATGCTCTCTCTAACCCTGGCTCAGCCTCTGAATATTCCCTGCTCGTTATAATAGCGTTTGTTGCCTGCTGAAGCTGCTTTGAAGGCATGATTGAGTTAAATCACCTATAAATCCTACTTGACACAATATCTGTTTCAAGGTAGTGAAATATACACTTAACAAAATCGTTCTCAATCATTAGCTGGTGCTGGGAGAGAGGAAGTATTTCAATCAAAGCTTACAAGCATTTTGTCTTACATTAGCTTTTTGACAAGACCCCAAGGGGCCAACTTTTGTCTTGTTAGTGTCAGATACATCACACAGTACTCAGAAGTCAGGATGAAAAATTCACTTGTAAGATTTATCAGAAATCATAGATGCAATGGAGTAGATGGAATTGGAGACATTTAGTACAGGTGAGTAGTGTCCAGATGTATAGCTCCAGGGGGAGGAAAATCTTAGTCCGTATACACTGACCATATATAGCAGAAGTAGGCAGATTGTAGTTTTATCAGTAATTTGCAAGAGTTACCAGCTCTCAGTCATTGTGTTCTGATAGAAAGTGTATTTATTGGAAGCATGTTACATGTATTTTTACTATTACTTTATAAGTAGTTTAAGTCTGATAGTCTGCTTTGACCTTCTAAATAGCAATAGGGAATAATTTTTTCCCAGGTGATTCTGCCAGGAAGACAGTAACTCCTCTTGAAAACTGAGCATATTTTGAAAAGAACTATAATTTGTAAAGATATTATCAGAGGGTTTTCAAAAAAAAAAAAATCACTGTTTCTCAGTGTAGGGTTTTTCAGGTCGGGACCTTTATTTTTGTGTATTGTACAGTGCTGAGCCCTCTGGTGGTGTTAGCAAACAAAAAACACAGTGCAGAGCCTTTGTAAGAGTCAGCCAAATTAATCTCTGGTGTAATGGCCTTGAGGCTATTCAGGATGCATCGGGAATGAGTTGTCCCTCTTAGAGGTGAAAAACTAGCCTTCTCTTGTGCCTGGAAGCACCTGGGTGTGCTACTTCTGTATAACTCAGACAATAGCTTGGGCATAGGAAAGCCATGGTAAGGGAAAGAAAACAGACCCATTGTTTCCCTTTTCCTAATAATGTTCCTTGTTCAGTATATATAAAAAAAAACCAAACCCAAAACTTTGAAGAGCTTTACAGTCGTCACACATCTGTCATGTAGTTGATCTGATGTTGCTTCTTAGCCCTGACTATTCAATCTATTCTCATTGCTTCACTCTGTATTAGAGTGTGATCAAACAAAACAAATTAACTACCCTTCTTTTTGGTAAGATACAGCTAAGTAATCCTTATCTGGTCCTGTCTGGGGACAGTTTCCTACAACTATTCCTTTCTTATGGTGCATGACCAATTTAAGCATGACTGTTACAGATCAGTATGTACAAGTATCAATATGTTAGCGTGCAATGAAGCCTGTGCATGCTGCTGCTCATAGGCTTGTTTGTGATGGAGATAACTGAAGGTTGAAAGCAGGGGAAACAATAGGCAGGGGAATGCTGATGACTGAGAAGAGATGATAAAAAATTACATTCATGTTTCTTGCATGTTGAGTTTGCAGATTTGGAAGTTTCAGTCCTCATCATGTTGCACATCTTTGTCAAAGGAGGGCAGAAGATTTATTGTAAAAGGCCTGCCTTGTGTAATCACCTTCAGGAAACTAGAGACACTAATCTATGCTACCTACGGTAGTGCAGTACAACACAGTGGGGTCTGGTCCCTGAACAGATTCTGCAGTGCCTATAGTTTCTCCATTTATTTACTAACAACTGTCAGTAAAACCTTTCTCTTCTCAGTGCCACATTTTAATGTAGTTACTAAGAATTTGGATTATGTGCTGGGCAAGCTGTTGATGTAAGACACCTCTGTGCACCTGTCCACTTAGAAGGCTGATCTTATATCAGTCTTTACTTCAGGAAGTGGCTGTTACTAATAATTTATTGAGTGCTGACAGCTTGTTCTTCTCTGTCCAAAATACCTCCTCCCTACGAAGACTGCATACTGAGTAAAGCAGACAGTGCCCTATAAATCATGATCAAATACAGCCATGCTGCAGTGATTCAATATGTGATTCATTTAAGATTGGAGGGGAGGAGGAGAGATAGGAAAAGATGGGATAAAAGCACTTTCCTGAAGAATGCTAAGTGTAGATCACAGATTATTTTCAATTAGATTTGCTGGCGTGCAGCTTTTGCATGCAGGCAGGAACTGGTCGTCATGTGAACTGTCTGCTTTATTCACGGGAGCAATGCTTAGATGTCCTTCTCAGGAGCTACTTAAAAAGCAGTTCCGTTTACCTGTAAAGAAAAAAAATTATAGATGTAGCTCAGCTTTTCAGCCCTAAGGTTATGTCTATTTTCACCAAGTTCTTGCTAAGCATTTGTTCTTGAATCAAAAGATACTTTCAATTGATGAAAGCAATTAAACAATTTGAAGATGGTTGTCTGCGTTAGGTCTGTCTTTAAGGATTTTGGTGTCTCTCAGAAATTCTACACTGAAGGTTTCTGATGTGTGTCAAAGAACTCAATTTAAACTCAGATTCTGGGGCAGGGTGTGTGTGTATGTAATGACACAGGAAAGGAAGTCTGTCTTTCAGTTTTGCTGTCTGAAGAGGTGTTCAGAAGACTCCACAGCTTTTGTCAGACTTGCTTTCTTGTGTGAATGACTTAAAAGTTCAAAGAGACTGTTTACACAGACCTAGGTGTAGGAGGACTGGTCTCCCTCAGGGGTATCAACCATCAACGTTTGTTGATGATGACTGAGTTATTCTCCTGGGTAGTACAGAAGGAGTCAGTGGGACCACTGTGAAAGTAACTGCATAGCAGAGGAAATGCAAGGCTCACAGTTTGACCCCAAGTTGTGTCCTGGTAATATTTTAACCCCTAAGTGTCCAGTTCTGAACAGATGTGGAAACAAGGTACAACGTTATCAAAGTCAAGGGGCTGTTCTGCTGTGGCAAGCTGTTTTCCTAGACAGAATGGTGCAGATTCCTTTGCACACTGTACTGGTGTAGGCTCTGGAGGTAAAGTATTTTAAAAGCATCTGCATGATTTGGGAGTCTATAGCTTCTGACCAACATACGATAGTTGGTTAAAATTAGGCAGCTGAAGTTATTACTGCCCACAGGTGTCTGCCCTGCTCCTCTGATGGACATCGTTGCCCTGAGACAGTGATGTCTGACCTTCTTGGGAATCGCCACCATTTACAGCCAGGCACATTCAAGTTTACCTGCAGCCTGCTTTCTTGGCTTATTTTTATGTTCCAGCCTGACTGTTAACAGTTGTGCTATGTTTGCTGCTCTGCCAGCTTTTGTCTGAGCCCCACACATCCCCTTGCTTGTCTGCAGGACATAGGTGATTGTCACATAAGCTATGTCTCCACTGCAGTTGCAGGCGTGCTGATCATGCAGATGGATGGGAAAGGAACGGCAGCCTGTGTAGCTCCCACCTCGGCCTGTGCACCCTCTTCCTTCTCTGCAGTCACCAGGGGGCGAAGGAGTGGATTGCTGCATCTCCAGGGGTATGGCCGAGATACGGCTCTAGACCCAGGATCTTAAGTCTAGAAACTCCCCTCTGCTTTTTGGCCATGCAGGTGCTGTGCAGGTGATCTGCTCAGCATGTCTGGCTGGACAAATGGAGCTTGTCCACAAGCTCTGCCAGGGACGTTCTGTACAGGTGCCAAGAGGGAATCTGCAACTGTGCTTCAGTTTGGATCATGCGGAGCTTTTGAAGTGAATCTTTCTACTACCACACTTCAGTTAACATCACAGAGCTGTCCTGGACTGCTTTTGGATGGGGCTAAACCAGAACATATGCACATAACATACTCTAAATGGAGACAGGCATTCAGTTCATAGGTTAGGTTTAGGAGAAAGGTAGATCTCAATGCCGTTTTTTTGGTTTTGGTTTTGTTTTTTGGTTTTTTTTTTTTCCCCTAGATCCTCTTGCTCCACCATATCTGCTGATGTAAATGTAACCTTAGGCTAGTCTTAAGGATGGCTTTCCGGCTGCACTGTGTCTTAATGACTAGGGGTCTTTTTAAAATATAGTCTGCTTTCAGGTGTACTCCAAACCAACGTCAGCTGTCATAAACCGTGAGAAATCTTCACAAAATTAGAAAGCAAGAAGGAAAAAACCAAGAACTTCCAAATTCTGCTTGCTAAATCAGGATACAGACCTGAATGACTCATAAACACTGGATTCACCCCTCCCCTCTCTTGCACCACACATAGTATTTCACACCAGCACATACGTGGTGGTTCTTACACTACCAAACCACAGTGGTAGCACCTGCCCCTGGGCTTGCAGTGATATAAACACGTATGTTCCTGCAGGGTAAAGTGAATCTCAGTTGGTATCAGGGAGATGGCCTGGGGAGATTTTTTCCCCGGGGAGACACAGGAGGCACTGTCTCACACAGGACAGCACATCAAACCCTTGCTTTGATCCCAGGTCTCTGCACCATTTTGGGCTGGTAGGTTCATCTCTCCCCAAAAGGGCAGCAAGACTTTAAGGAGGGCACCCACACTGTGAGCCTGCAAACCTTGCAGAGAGCTAGGGTAATTTAGCAAGTCTTTCACAAATAGGTGCATGTCCAGCTAATACTTCTCAGAGTCATCTCTGGAGTCTGGGTAGCTCAGGTTATTCTGTCTTTATATCAGGGATTTTATCAAACCTCAGTGCAGCAACATGGGGAGAATGTGCAAAACAAGCTGGCCTTCTGTATGACTGTGGGTGAACAGTAATCCCTAACACAAAGATGTCCAAAGACTTTCAGCAAGGGAGAGGGCTCCTTTAAATTCAAGGCACCAAGAACAACTCTGAAACGGGTAGTTTTCATCCATGAGTCACTGGCACATGTCAGCTTGGGTTCCTCTCCCATTTCAAAAAACTTCCTGGTAATGAATTCTAGCAACCCGCCGTATATTGCAGCAAACCTCTTGCATTGTTAACCTACACATGCAACATGTATCAGCATATCCCAAACTGTAAGTAGGAGTTTTGTGAATTCCCAGCACTCAATATACTTGTCAATACGCATTTATTTCACTAGGCTTAGAACTTATGATCTAATTAGGATTTATTAGAAGGTAAATGATCTTCTTAACAGAAAATACAGTTTAAACTGATGAGGGTTTTGTAAAAACACACATGTGCACACACATTTTTGTATAAGATTCTCATTCAAGTTCTTGTCCTCATCTGTATAAGGCAATAATACTATCTTTTCTAGTGAATCAGAGAAAGGAAGGGATTATGTTTCTTTTTATTAATCAAAATACATTTTCAAACAAAATTATTTGAGCATTACTGGTTTTAAGCATCAAGATAATGGCTGTTAGAAAACCAGGCATTCTTCCTGCAGCCAACAGTCTCAAGATGTGCTTCATTGACCATTTCTTTGTCTTTTGAAGAACTGTCCAAGTAGCAAAGCTGATGGACCAGCCCCTCCGTAGCTCCAAGAGCATGAGCTAGGCTGTGTTTTGGAGTGCTCCTGATATTAGTAGTACCTAAATGATCTAAAAAATCATGAAGTATCACTGGACACCTTTGTGCAGTGAGGTCCTTGTGTGGACAAGAGGTGGAGTGAGTTTGGAAACATGCCGTGCTCTGCATAACCGTTCCTTACTCATAATGTGGGTATACCCTTCAGCACTCTCTGTGAACCAGAGAGCAGGCAAGCCACCAGCAATTCCAGTCGGACCATTCCCATTGCTTTAACCAGCCCTTCCTATGTATGTTTTGCATGTGGGGACAGGAGGATAGATGGTTTGGGATAGGAGAAGGGGTGGAGCAGTGAAAAAGGCTCCTAAAATGTTTCTTCTCAAGAGGAATGCTTCACCTAGGCAAGGAGGGGGAAGGAGGGAGCTAGTTATATCTCTGATAATAAATTAAACAATGTGCAGGAATGTTCCTGGGCCGGGAGTGTGACTGCCCGCCCCGGTAAACGGTTAGAACAGTCCCTGGCAAGGTTTTGGCATGCGCCAACCAGTGCTGCCCCAGGTAGTTTTCGAGTATGGTTTGGCAGCAAGCATATTCCTGGGACCGTCCTCAGTCGGCTGTTTGCATGCAGCCTCCCTGCTTTGAAGGTTAAGGGTGTTTACTGGCGGAGACTCAGGCTGTTCTGTGCCAGCTGGCCTCCATGCCCAGGAATGTTCCCAGGCACACTTAATTTACTTGTATAGATATAACCTAATGTTAACAGTTATCATCTGTCCCTGAATCTCACATCACTGGGTTAAACTATTATGGTGCTGTTCATATGCAAGCTTTTTTCTGCAGTGTCTTCTGCTGCACAGGGCGTTAAGGCTGGTGTTATGTGCATTTGAAATCAGGTCAGGGTGTCTTCACTGAGAACCTTGACACCACCAGCAGCTTCGTCCCAGATATGTTCCTACTGTAAGGGCTCCAAGCAATGATGCTTTTGGAACTACAGCAATGAACCCCCCCTTTATGGTCGTCACAGTTCATCAGCAGTTTAGGTTGCTGTGCTGCATTTTCTCATTTATTTCTCATTAAGTTTACTTTGAAATTGTTGCTTTCTAAAGGAGGAATCCCAACCCAAATGAAATGAGTGGAAAATTCTCACTGATTCTATAGGGATAGGATTTTGCTGCAATTTCCTATATCCATCAGCTCTTTGTATTACTGGTTATTTTATTTCAGGTACGTTTCTTGTGTTCTTTCTAGTAATTTTCTTCCAATATCTCTCAGCCTTCTGAATCCTACTGTATAATTTCTTTTCCTTCTTTGCCGTTTACAGTTCTTTTCCTCTCTGCATCTCCAATGCGTTTCATTATGTAAAAAGTCTTCAGTGTATTCATGATATACGTACTGAAACAGTATTTACAAAAGTTTAGGGCAGCACAGATCACAAAAAACAACAGGTCTAGTGGAAAAACATAAATTTAGCATGACTGTGTCTCCTTTTGGATTGACACGAGTGAGACATGTCATGGTGCGTAGATGTCTATGATTTCTTCATTAATGATCTGGAGGAAAATAGAATATTAGTTAGAATTAAAACTAAAATTGGGATTGGCATATACTTTCTATTAAAAGACTAAAGAGATTAGTACATGTTTCAATGATACAACAACAAATTTATAGTAAGCTGTTAGTCATAGCTGCGATAGTCACCAGATTTGTGATGTGGGAGGGATGGTGATACTTTGCATGTTCTTTGTTAGGTGTCCTCAGTTATGCTTTGCTGGTGACCTCTCTAAGCCAAGGCAAACCAGGCATTTTGGTTTGTTATAATTGTAGGATTTCATTGTTTATTGATGACACCTGCAGATAATATTGGGGTAGCCACTTTCTACAAATGTGGAGGGAGTGAGTTGGGCTGGGGAATGCTAAAGGTTATTAGCTTTATTCTTTAAGAATAAAATCCCCAAAACCTTTTATAGACCTCCATCTGAGATTAATCTAAAAGCTGAAGTAAGTGAACTATTTTATATTAAAAAATAAACAGATACATGACATGGTGGCAGCCCCCTTGGACACAGAGCTACCACCTTCTCCTCCTGTAGTCCAAACCTGTCAGAACAGGAATATCTATTTCCATATCCTCACTTTTAATTTATTTTGCATAGTTGGAAAATAATCACAAAGTCTTTTATTCACAGAAGAACTGCTCAGCATGATACAGGTGACTAACATGCAAATAACAGATCTGGAGTGATTTTGCAGTAAATTAAGGAGCAAGTAGCCCTCCTGAGTCTTTAAGACTATTATTTATATTGATGAGAGGCTGTGGTTTTGAAGGTGAGGTTGCTTCCTGATTTCTCACTGGTAGCTGAACATCTGAAATGCTTACGGTATTAAAATCTCCGACTGCTCCATCTGAGTAAGCACAGTTTCACTTGGATCCAAAATGGCAGTAGTTCAGAACAGATGCATTACCCTTGCTTTAAATTCATATGTTATGTGTCCCACCATGACATATAGCCATATATATCCATTTTGATCCAGTCTTCTGATCTGATTTGGTGGATACAACTCCTGTGTGAAGACAGAAGCAGTTATAAAGCATGCTGCAATGCACATCTCCCATATCTTCTTAAGAGATGCATTTCATTCTCCTCTGGACCACCAGCTCCACAGCCAAATTAGCCACCTCTTTGAGAAGAAAAGGCCAATGGCCTGAAGGAAAGTTTAACAGTTTAATGAAACAGTAAGAAAACAAATACTAAGTTCTTAATGAAAGAAATGAAAATGAAAAACACACAGTAGTCAGTACTTTATGATCCATGAATTCCTTTCTCTTGCCCTGCAGAAAGCACGTGTTCTGTGGTAGTTGGGCTGATCCTCTTGGCAAATCTTTTGTTCAATGTAATGGTGCAGGATCAGGGATTTGGGAAGGCAATTGGGAACAGAAATAGTAGATAAGACCTGCTAAGACATAAATCCACCCTTCTGCTATCATGGGCTCTGCACCAGAAAATCACTTCCATAAACTTTTCAAACCTCCATCACTGATCGTCAGATTTCTTTGTCCTCACAGCTCCCCTTGGCATGCTTTTCTAGTGACCCACTTTCTTCTCATTTTTTCCACAAATTAATTCATGGCTGTAGATGCCGCTTTGTTCTTGAGCCAAAGTTGTTCTTTAGCTTGCATTGATCTCCCTTTTCGCTGTGCATCCCTTTGATATACATGGCGACACCAGCTACACTCCCTCTGCCTTGCATTGTCAGCCATAACAGCCAGACTCTTCTGGTCGTCTGCCATGGGGTGGTGCTTCAACTGTTCTGGCAACTTTGCCCTGTCCCTGTCCCAGAATTTCTACTTAGTATGAAGAGGGGAAAACAACATAAGGTGACACCAATGTTAGTGTCACTTTGGAAACCACGCCCAACAAACTCTGGTGGTGACAGCAAGTGTGAAATGAACTATGATGTCTCACAAATACCAAACCAAGCCCATTGACTACATACTTCTTTAGATGAATTTTTGTGTTGGGCACTAAAATTTCTGGGGAAACCCTGCCACACAGACATTGCGAAGTATGTTGCTGCTGCACGCGATGGTTTCTGTAACACAATGTGTGGCTCTCCCAGCTAGCAAGAAGGCCACGCCACTGACACAGGGCTCAGGATCTGATATGGGTGGAAACTGAGTGGATGGCTCATTTCTGTGCTTATTGGTTTCTGTCTTTCAGTGGGTTCAGTTTTTCATCACTAAGGTCACTGTTCTCTGTTTTCAAGATAATTATGGTTCCTTTACCTATCGAATTTGTAGTCTTCAAGGCAGAATCTGCCAGTTTCTGTGGGCAGATTCATCACTTAACACGATCATGACAACCAAAGACATTTAGAGAGAAAGAACTGTAACGTGGGTAATTGTCATTACAGGAGCGCTTTAAAAATAGTAATTTTCAAATGATTTTATGGTTTTGCTACGTAAGTCACACAGTACTGAGGTAGGCTCAGCTCAAAGTATTTTGACCTCAGTACATTTGAGCTAAGCCTTTATTGATGGAAATTTTCATGGAACACATTTTCTCATGGAAATCTAATTTTCTACATTTAAAGCTGTGTTTCTTGCAGATGAAGTGAGTGTGCTTGTTCATTGTGAAGATAACAATACAGCCAATGAATTGCATATGCCTGGGTAAACTCTAAACACACAAGCCTAACGTGGGATATAAATCTAAATGTCTTGCACATGCTATGCAAATTCAAGAGTCTTCAATAGGGCCCTGTTTCACCAAGGAGCTGATTCCAGAAAAGTTTGAAAAAGCAGTGGAATAACTTTAACATTATTAACCCACATAAAGACTCCTGAATATAGTACAAAATCACTCATGTTGATATTGGCTTCCCCCCGGAAAGAAAAAGAGATCAAAGTTTTTTTTTCCCCTGAAAATATTAGTCTTGAGTTTGTTTTCAGATCTTTAATGTAAAATTGCATTTACTTTCTATGTTTTCAAGACTGAGGCATTATTGTTCTCCAGTTCAGTAGGCTTTTTATAATCAGTTTATGTATTCACATTTATTTAGCTCCTTCTTCTGAATGGCAAGGAGATGATTTTCCCTACAGAAATGGAGGGTCTTTCCAAAGATGGACATATCTTAAAGAATTGCACCTTTATGATTATTCATAGATTTGTTTATATGGTTAGAGCCCCGTAAAGTATTCAGAAGCAATTTAATTGGTAGGCTAACACTGGCTTGAAATAAATTGCTGAATCCTGATGCTTTGTTCATTTTCTGTTCTAGCATATTGTATTTTTTAGTGAGTTGTAGTACTGGGTTACTCAAATAAGATGGGGATGCTCATTTCCACAAGAGCAGGATTAAAGCTGGGCTTTTTTTGAAGAATATTACATATTGTCTTTCAATTTAACACTTTGAAAATGGTGCCTGCATATTCCTGTCAAAACAGAATTATACTGCATCTTAATGGGATATATTTGTTTAATATCTGCAGACAAAAACGTAAAGTAGCTTTCTGTAATACATCTTGATTTTCTGCTTTAGATCTTTGTTTAGCAGGGACCACACTGACTCTGGGATTTTGTACAGCCTTGAGAGATGTATTGGGGCTGACTAATATTCTACCGGTCAGTGTACTGTTACACTCCCTAGACAGGCCCTTACATGAGGCAAAGTGATGTGAAAAAACCCTCTTCCGTTTCAATTTTTTTAGCTACACTTCCTTCCTCCTCCACATACCAGGGGTGAGAATACCTTTATCATAAACTGCTGATACTGCAAAGATGAGTAAATACATTTGGAGCCACCCAGATCCTGGGTGACACCAGCAATTCTGTTTGCTCTCCTGAGAAGAAATGCTGTAAGTTATCCTGGTTCCCCAGAGTTTTGAGAGGCAGCTGGAAAACCACTGGATGGTCCATATTTCACATGTCTTGAGCAGCTCTGTCCAACCTTCAGCTGCTTTTTCCTGCCTAGAAGGAACAAAATAGCTAACATGGAGGCGATGTGAGAGCCAGGATGGCTTCCTTCTTTACTTCAAAATTAAGACCCTCTCCTGCAGTCATGGCATTAGAGGAGAGGTCTTGCCTGAGTGAGGAATGCGGCACAAAATGAGTTCCTTACACCAGGATGTTAATTGCTGTTGAGAATATTTATGAATGGGCTTCTTTAATGAAGTGATTTGTTGGTCCTAAGTAACTGCTTTATCTCATCAAGTCCACAGCACAGGAAATCTAATGTGAAGGTTTGGTCCCAGCAAAGTATGCTTGGCTTGAAGAAAAGAATCACACTTTGGAAAAAAGGAATAATGGAATGTTAAATTAGTAATGGCTTTTGCAGCTTGTTTGGAGTTTGATCTTCCTATGCTGTAAAAATTATTTCAGTATTTAATTTCTGGGGCTTAATTTGTGCCTTTGCTTGGATTATTTTTTAAAGAATTTCTTCTTCTTGGAAGAGCTTGTTTCCTGCAACAGAAGAAAAATATTACAATAGATGGTTTGCATTTGGCAGCCAGAAGCCCCAGCTGCTGATAGGAGGATATTCTGAGCAAGTGTGTAAATAATGTTAAGACTGACAGGCTCCCTTGAATCTCCATGAAAACATAGCTTACCTCTCCCAGGCCTCCAGTCCAGGAGAGCAATTATGTTTCTATTACCTTGACTTTTATAGGTCTGTTCACATATTCAGGAGACTGATAGATAGATAGATAAATGCTCATTTGCTTGGCCGGATTGGAGTCACACAGTTATGTCTGTGTTGCTGTGGGGTGCAGCTCATGTAAATGTGCTCAGTCTATCTTTACATGAAGTCTTTTGGGTATTGCTATTAATGCAGACGCAGGAACCTGGAGCTCAGCGTGTGGTACCAGGATCTGGCTAACCTGCACTGAGCCCTGTGCTGCATTAGCCACACATCCCAGCATCCAGCCAGCTAGGTAAGGATAGGTTGATAAAACCTATAGTCGTAGCTTCCAGGTATGCTCAACGAGCTTGAAGTGAACAAGGATACTGGTTTGATGCTCACTTTTGTACCCTGTTGTGGGGGTAACAGACCTTACTGGGCCTGTAGAGGAAGAGTTACACCTGCTGAGATGGTGCTGTTAAGTGTCTCCATGCATTTGTCTCCTGTCTCAGATGTCTCTGAATTTCTCCACATGTGAGCTCATTAGGTTACATACCTAAACTTACGAAAAGGAAGCTGATGTGCGGAGAAATGAAATGATTTGCACAGGGTCAGGAATGGTAGAGCTGAAGACTGAATCCAAGTGTCTTGAAACCATGCCAGTGCCTCAACCACAAGGCCACCATTCCTTCGTAGCATATTTTCCTTTGACTCTAGCAGCTTTTGCAGCTGGCTGGCTTTGTAGAGCAGATCCAAAGCTCACTGAAGTCAGTGGGAGTCCACTTACCAATTTCCAGCAGGCTTTGGATCCATCCCATTAGGTGGATGGATTTTTTCCTATACACTAGAAAGAATAGTTCTGTCTTTTAATGCTCCCTTTACCTGTCCATGCTGTGTATTAGGAAAGCTATACAGTTTGAGATGAGGGTTGTTTGTTTTACTTTGTAAGGATCCCTGGCAGCTGTTGGGAAACACTGATAGAAACCACGGTTATTGCTCCCATCTCCTCACTGGAAATTTCTGCTCCCTCAGAGCACAGCTACATAAACAGCTGATTTGGCATTTAGCAGAAGGGAAGGAACGGAAATGCCTGGCAGGGTGGTGGGAATGAGTTATTGGAGGTGGTGGGGGAAGGGCCAGAGCCTTGGAGCAGAGCTGCTGCCGGTGGAAGAAGCTGTGCTGGATGCTGAATCCACTGTTTGTGTGGCTGCAGCCTCTTTGAAGAGATGGGAACTGTCAGATGGGGTGGGAAGGAATCTCTTCAACTGCTAATAAAATGTTATAATTAGTGTGATCATTGATCACCCAGTTAGTATTTAACAGTTGTATGAGGAGATTTCCTTTAGCTCCCCAGGGTCAGTACTATCCACTTCCATCTCCCCAGACTGCAAAAATGATGGGTGGGAATTCACTGCTTTTTTTACATTCCCACGTGAGCTAATACCCATTTTTCTTAGCAGACTTTTCTCCGCTCACAGAGAATTCAATCCTGTTCTTTATGAAATCAATGGCTAAGTTACTAGTGGCTTTTGTGGCGTGGTTTCTTTAGCTTTTCTCTGTGAGGGAGGGAGAAGGCTGGGCAGAGCTGAAAACAGAGCTGATGTGCACTGAAACCTACCAAAACTTTAGTTGTATTTCTGTTGACTGTATTTGGCTTTCGATCTTACCCAAAGACCATTGAAAATGTCATTTAAATGAGTCACTTAAATACTGCAGTATAGTAATTATCTTTATTTAAAATTATATAAATGGGCTGGTCCTCCACTTGTTTGCTGATAGTGCTAAGGACCCCGGAGTCTGGATTCATCCCAGTTTGCATTGGATTCTTAGTTAATTGTTTAAGTTGGAGCCTCTGTGGGCCTGGGAGCTCCCTGTAATCAGTGAAGAAAAAACAGTTACTTGCAGAAAGGCATTCAGAAATTTAGATGGGATGCAAGTACCTATAGTCTTCACACTCCTGTAGTTGTTTCTACTGACTGTAGGGGGAGTTCAGCGTAGGTTAAACTCCTAATTTAAGAAGTTTAGTGAAGTGCCTGAAGTTAGGTGAGATGGATTTGTGGGCTGGTGACTAGTGATTTCTCGTGGACCTCACTAAACTTTCATGGAGCTGCTTAACTACAGATATGTTGTTTAATAAGGAAAAGAGAGACCTGTGGGAAAACAAAGAATATCAATAATCACACGTACTTACATCTGGCAATAAAGTTTTTGGAAAAAAAATCAGTGCAGCAGCTTGTTGCCTTTGAAACTTAATGCTATTAAAATGTTCAACATGAAGTTTCTATTTTTAAAATAGCAGTTGAAAGAAATGCACAAGATTAATAAGAAGCTAAATTGAAACCATGTTGGTTCATAGGTAATACGGACAAACACTGTGTTAATGGGGAAGCATTCTTGGGGAGAGCTGTGTGTGCGCTCCAGTTTGGGCCACTGCTTGCTTGCTTTTTTTTTTTTTTTTCTTTCTTAGAAAGCAGAAGGGGGTAGAAATACCAGCCTGTTAAATCTTTTATTTCCTTTTTTAGACTGTTATTCAGTTGAGTTTATTAAGCTTTTTGAAACAGCAGCCTATGACAAGTTAAGACACCATCTACCACCCCAGTACATAGGGAGTCGCTAATATAAACCATTCTCCAGAGAAGTGGACAACAGGTCTGCCTGGGGAAAGCCTTAAAGACAAACAAGGAGATGTAAGAAGTGATGAAAAGGAGATTTGAGTAATGAGCTATTTACCTGGAAGGGAGAAGCCATCTGACACAGGTGTTCAAGAGAGGTGTAGATATCTGTCTCTATTTGTTGCTGTTGGAGGAGATGCAGCTTAGCATAGACAACTCTCACCTAGCTAGAAAGCAAGAGAGCGGAATTGCGCCTCCAAGGAAGTGTTCACAAAAGCAGTCGCAGACAGAAATTTGGTCCAAGATGACTGCAGTCTCATGCTAATAACCCTAACTGTCAGCTTGGAGGACTGGATGGACTCTAATTCTTGATATTAGATGAAAAAAAAGGGAGTTTGAGCAGGGAGGTAGGGTGCTGGTAGGTTGGACCCTGGAGAAGAGCTTTGGTTTCATTGGCACTGTGACCATTTACACAACATCAAGATCTGGCCCACTGCCTGCAGTGGAGTTAGGATGCTCCATGCCAGCAGCAGAGCTGTTCCGTATGGCTTTTATTTTCTCCCAGATGATGGTTTTGGGTTTTTTGTGTTTTTTGTTGTTTTTTTTTTTTTTTTTTTAAAAAGTCTAAAGGGAACTGGCTGTGTGGTAATAATAGAAGAATGAGCACTGTAGGACCTTGTTAGCAGCCTGGAGGAGAATATGCAGATAGTTCAGTTATGAATTGTTAGCAGAAGCAGTGAATGTTACCAGCAGGCACTGCATGGAGCTGCGTATGGAATAACCTGCCATGAATAAACTGCACAGAACATCTAATGTGTATTTACATAAGGGAGATATCTGTAAAATATTAAAGTAATAAATGTAATTACGTACACTTCTATGTGCATTATTACCTTACACTAATACTCAAATGTGGGCTCTGTATTTCATTATGAGTTTGAATCAAAATGTATCTTTACAGGGATGAACTAAATGTGGTATAAGGCCTGATCAACAGCATGCTGAAGATAGCAGGGTGCTTTCCATTAGATGTGGCTTATATTAGTGAAATGCCCAAGATACTGTGTTCAGAAAATCAGAGGTGGTTCCTGCCTTGCACTGTTGCCATTGATACCGTGGCGTTAGGAATGGGCAGGGAGGAGCAGACTTGCCCATGCAGTGTGAGTGACAGATGTGAGAAAAGAACTAAGAACTTGTTGGAACAGAAGGGTGCGATAAAGCCAGGGCAATTTTTGCTGCACCGTAGACCGAGGTGCTCTCAGCCAACTGCAGGGATGGCCTCAGCCTCCTTCCATGCCAACATGACCTCTAGATGTGCTTCACAAGACCAGGTTTCTGCTTCTCTGAGGATGTTTGATTTTCAGGGGATATTGTGAGAAGTTTCACTTTGGAGGTGTCAAAACATTTTGATTCTGAAATTTGAAAAGATGACATTTGATAATACTGATTTTATATTATCATACAGTGTAGTGTATCAGTGTAATACTGAATAGGGTATAACAGTATGCACACGTGATATATATTAACATTTGTTTTCATCCAATATAGGTATAAATTGAAACAATGAAATACAGTGATAAGGTGAGAATAAAACCTATGAGTCAAGATTAACTCAGAAAGGTAAAACATGTAGCTGAAACTGAAACAATTTGGTTTCCAAAAAGTGGTATTTATTATGTAAAACTACTACATCAAAATGCTCCTAGCTTTTGACCGAGTTTCGTTATTATAAGTGAAACCAGCAATGCCCAACAATTTCCATTGTGGCAGCCTCTAATGTTGTTAAACTTTTACCATACGTGCTGAAATCCTACATGCTGAGGTCTGCTTGGGGCTGAATTTCTTTGGAAATGATCAGCAGAAATGCTTCAGCAGTTTCTGAGACTGAGCACAGGGAAGAATACATTATTTTGCTTACATTCAAATACGTTACAGCTGTTTCAGAGAAGAGCCTTAAAACTGACTGGAAATCAGGACACTGGGATGGACTTTCTGTGTTGGCCCTGGTTTGGCCAACCTGTGACCTTGTGTAGTTTTCTGTGTTAGAGCTCAGCAGCTGAGCTCTGTTGGCTCAAGGAGGGTTTGGTGGAACCAGGGACTCGTATCGGGTTTTTTTTATCACTTTTACTGTTCAAATATGTAGGCAAGGTTTGAGAGGAAGAGTAGCTTCAGGTACCCTGTGTTCTTGGTTTATCTCATTAGTCAATTATTCCTTTTTACTAAGGAAAAACCAGCTGATCTGCAGAAAAGTGAGTTTGTTATGTGGGACATCTGCCATTCTTTCTGTTCTGTCTTCAATCTCAAGTCCAAGTTTTAATGCAGGCTCACAGGCTTGGTGAGATGATGCTCTCTGTATTGCCAAAGAGGAGCCAGCAGTGCCAGATATCTAATCAGGTGGTGACACAAAGGACTGGCAGAGATGTTTGTGAACATCGAAAGAGTAGTTCTCCTGGCTCTCCCAGCCGAATGGCTGGCCAGAAGTAAGGTTTCAATTATAAGCAGAGCTAAAGTATGTTTGCGTTAATGACAGATCCGTCAGCTGAAGCGCAGATACTCTAATGAGAATATGTGTGAAGGGATTGTGTGCGTATTGCTCATTGACTTGACATAGCTGCTTGAGTTTGGATAATTAAGGTGGATGATCAGTATTGGCTGAGAAGTGGCATCAATTTGAACCCAAATTTCTGCTAGCAGTTTAAGACTGCAGTGTTTCCTGGGCTGCTAGGTTTCGGGAGTACCTTCGGACAGGGGTCTGTATAGCAGAGGTGAGGGATGTGAAGCAGATTATCAGTGATAACACAGAACGGGGCAGCTTTCAGTCACCGCTGGGAGCCCTGGTTTCTCTGAAAATTGTCAGGACCGCTTTGTGGCTAATTTCTTATTATTTTTGAGTGGCAGTACTGCTGCTTCCTGTCTGGCTGTGGGTGCCCAGCATCGGCTGCGCTGTGAGGAGAGACGGGGGCTGCCCCTGCCTGGCACAGCTGGTTCTGGCTGGTTCCAGCCAGTTCTGGCAGCTCCACCCGAGGGCTCAGCTCTCTACAGTGTCTACGCAGAATTAAAAGAATTAATAACATTTGAAGTACTTTTAATTAATTCCTTCAATTTGGGGGAAATTTTTGAAATCTCCTGTTTCAGAAAGGTAATAATATTTTGTTGGTGTTATTTTTGTTCTTCATTTTCACCTTAATCGAACTAGTCTGTATCCATAGGAAAATACTTTATGTGAGTTCATTTTTCTGAAGCCAAATTTCTTCATACCAACCTACTTTGTGGGAATCCTGGTGCCATCCAAGCGTGAACTCCTTTCCATAATTCTGCCTCCTGAAGGAAAAATGAGCTTAGCTTTCTTTTATTTTTAGTCTGGTTCTGAGTTTGAACACATCAGGGCTAGCTTTCTCCTTTTGGCTTGTGTATTTTCCCCAGAGGGCCTGTCACTTCTGCACAGGCTCTACATGGGGAGTGGAATGTAACCTGGTTGTCCAGGGCAGGCTGCTAATTACAGCTTTAATTTTATTGTGTTTAGGAGGAGTCAGATATCCAACCTTTTCTTACTCGTAACTATGGATCTGAAGAAAGGCATGATAGCAGATAAGGTGTGCCGACAGACAGGACGGCCCCGATGGCAAATTGCCCATCAGGTGAGTAAAACCTGCTATTGACGAGCTGTATGAAAGGATGACTTACTATAACGATGTATGTAGATAGATGTAGCTGTGTATCTACATACACAAATACTCATTACACACACACATGTATGTATTTGTTTCTATGTGTTGTTAACAGAATTGGCTCCAAAAAGTGTTTATAAAAGAGGAGAAAAGGTGTGTTTTATATTATTCTTGTGTGTACACTTGCTTATGTAATCCATGCTTTGTTTCCTCTGGGGACTTCTTGAAGAAGTTACTAATGTATAAGTAGTGCAACTTAAAAGAAACCAACAGGAATCTAAATAGTTTCTTACAATGCCTACAGTTTTGCAAAAAGAAAAGAAAAATTGCACTTTGAGGCAACAGAAACGATCTATTATTTTACAATAAATAAGGTATTATTATATGGTATGAAAATAAAAGCAAGGGTCTGCTCTTAGCTGTAAATATTGCAAAAAATTATTTCAATTTTGAAAAAGGTAGGCTGTGGTTTTGTTAGCTGCAAATTGTTGCAGCTCCATGGCTTTCGAAGGGAGACAGCTGATTTATATCAGCTGAAGATCTTTGCATTGTTGATGTTTTATTCAGAGTTCTTGGATCACCGTACATTAGAAATCACTGCGGTAGATTTACCATAAATATTCAGGTCCTGTGGTGCATTATTCCTTGAGTAATCCCACTGATTTCAGAGGCTTAAAAGTACTCAAGAGGACGGATTCCCCTGGAAAGAGGAAAACCTGATCAGTTTTGAAATACGGTTGCTGGGAGTATTACCACAGCCTGTGCTCCAGTGTGGTTATGAACTTAATTGCTATAGCGTCAGCTCTGTTCCTTGTTCCATGCACTGTTGTTTGCCAATCCTGTTGGGCCCAATACAGCACCTCTTGAAATTGATAGGAGCCTTTCCACTGACTTCATCAGGTATTGGGTGTTTAGGGATCTTGAACTAGATCAAATAGCAGCTATTAATGTAGCTTGGCCTTCTTCCAGATTTAGTTATTGCCTGTGGTGCTTATACAATCTGTTTGGTGTATAATTTTCCCTCATTTCATAAAAGAGAGAGAATGACTCAGAGCTATGCTATGCCACTTGGTATTTTTGGTTGTATATTGTCACTTACCTTTGTGTTCAAAGAAGATAAATCCAACAGACATCTAGTTACTGTCCCTTTCTATATGTACGCGTTGGTGTATACAAAGGCTGCTGTTACATTTGTATGATTGTATGACTGTGATGTTGAAATATATGAAAGGTATGAAAATGATTATGAAAGTTCAAAGTCATGTTCATGCTCTCTTAAAGCACTCATTTTTCAAAATCGGGACAGATGTTTGGTGCTGTTGGAAGAAAAAACACAAAACTTGGGACAATGGAAAGGGCCATTTTTGGTGCTGAGAATGTTTCAGAAATGGAGCTGGTTGAAATATTTTCAATTTTAAGGTGCTGTAAGCCCTTTTTATTTGAATTTTGGACAACAGGAAACAATAATAAAGAAAATAACTGCAGAAAATATTTCAGTTAAGTAGTTTGCACATTCTCCACTCTGTTAAGCAGTGAAGAGCAAGGCCGTAGTCAATAATGAGTCTACCAGTGTCACAGGCACGTGGATTTGGTAATGTAGATGGTGCTTCTGTTTCCTGCACTACTGATTGAAGAAGGCTACCAAAGTTTGGTAGCTCTCATCACACTAGGAGTTTTCTCCCAGCTCCGTTTCCACCAGCAGTTTGTCTTGGTTTCTGCTTTTTTCCATGTGGTTATTTGAATTAAACAGGTGTTTCACAGAAAGATTGAGTCCTTACAGCTCTAATCTTTCTCTCTCACAAATGGATCTTTTGTACTGTCTGGTGGATTAATAGGGGGTTAGGTGCTTAAAAAAAATAGTGAGCACAAACAGTGGGAAGGAAGGGGGAAGGAGTAAAGCTGCATGTGGTTGATGAGTGGGATGATGTCATTTATTTTAGCAGAGGTGATACAGTAGTCAAGAGATGCTATGAGAGGAAGGGCTCCCATTAAGGAAATAGGGTAGTACACCACTGAGGGCTAGTATACTGCCAGGCGTGAAGCAAACCACTGCATATCTGTTAGTGGCCAATGAAAAAAGTTCATTGGTTTTGCAGCCATAGAGCTCAGGTGCTGTGAAGGAGAATAGGGGCTTGTTGTTAAGGCAAGGATCAGCACTCCCTTTTGTTCATTCCCCTGCCCCCCTCCTCCTTTGGCACTGCAATAATAATATCTTGTCACTCTTAAGACATGCTGGCATGGGTCACGTTCACTGACAGATGGTTAGTCAATGAATATACTCAAATGGTTTGTTTCTGTTGATGTATGTCTTTGTAGACTCCTCTAATGGGAATGTAAATAAATGAACTCTTCACCAGTGATTTCTTTCACTGTAGTCCAGTTTAACCCCTGGCAGGGAGGCACTCCAAACCTTTACTGTCTTGCATTACTACAGCTTTTGCCTTTTTCTAGAGTTTCATGTGTTCCATTTGCTGTCTGAGGGCACAGGCGACTTCTTATATGTGGAGGATGCAAGAAATTTTTTAAAATTGGTAATAAGTAAAACAAGGTTGAGAAATTAAGATGGGCAGTCAAGAAAGGTAAGGGCCTAACGTCCACTGAGACTGTTGAAAAGATTTCTTGTGATTTCCCTGGGAACTGTAGAGGTGATGACAGGCTCTTGAGATTCATTTTTTTTTCAGCTGTGTGCAAGACCTGGTTGTATGGGGTTGTGAATCGTAGAACTGGAACATTTTTCTGTGGTTAGTTCTCACCAGTATGTAAATTCTACAGTGGTACTTGTCTTTAAGACACTGGAACTCAAAAACATCATCAGAAAATACCCAGAATAAATTTATTTACCTTTAATGATTAACCAAAAATTATTTTTACAGACAAGATAGGCCCTCATGTATTTATTCTGAGCAGATTTTTTTCATCATAAGTGTACAGGAAGAAGAGTTTTGAAAGAAGATTAACAGTTTTCACAGTTCCCTTCTAGGCTTTGAAGTGCTTGTACTTGGACAGCTTACTTACACCCCTGGAAATGCCATCTTCCATAACTGTGCATTTAAAGAACCATTTAACAACCACTGCCAAACCCCATTTCTTCAAGTCTCCACTTAAAGAGGCTTCTTTTCCAGAGAAATTCTACACTATCAGTAAAGAGCTTCTGGTACAGGTGGAAATGGAAGGTAATAGGCCTAATGCTGTCAGTGTGATTTCAATTGTCATTTGGAAAAATTGCAAAACTGTTTGCATTTCCCCCCCCCCCCCCATTTCCATAATCAGACAAATCAGTCGTGGAGCAGGATATGCTTGCACAGCAGAGATCAAGAATGGTGGAATATCACATGGCTACAGAAATGCTCACGAAGTGCAGAGTACTATCTGATATGATCCATGTAACCTTGTAAGAAATTCTTGTGTTGGGACAACACACTGTCATACCTGCAGCAAAGGCGATTAAAAACAGCCTTCACCCTCTTCAGCCTCTTGTATGTAGGGGAAGCAGATGCCAGATTTTGCCAGGAGACCAACTATTGACAGAGATCATCCCTTCCTGAAATGCTTTTGCTAAATCTCATCTGTTCTGGAGTTTTTAATGCAAATGTACTCACTGAAGGAGAAAATCCTCTTTTTAAAATATGCTGTTTATTTTTAAGCCTGTGCGCTTTCTGACCCTGCTAATAAAGTGCTATTTAAAAGCTGTATGCTAGAATGGGGAACTTTGTCCCTCCACCCCCTTCTCCTATATATATATTGTAGTGGAAACATAGGAACTTTGAATGCTTGGCTGTGAGGACACTGGAACAGAGCATCCAGTATCTCCATATCATTCCTTCGTTATTTATGGTTGCAGCTTAGTAACATGCAGCACCAGATGCGAGTAAGAAGGAGGGGTGCAAAGAGAACTTCAAATGACAGTGATGAATAGTTGAAAGTTAACAGAGGGGCTTTTAAAACTCCTTTAAAGAAAGCCTAATGCTCTGCTTCCCTTAGCAGCAGGCTACTGATGATGGAAAAGTCACAGACATACCTGCAGAGATTTGGGAAGCTCTTGTTTCAGTGGGTCTTTATGGCAGCTAAAAAAAAAAATAATTCCTGTGCTCCTGCCAATTTGGTTAGTGTGTCCAGCTTGCTTTTCTTCTTTGTTTTTTGCTCTGTAAGGACACTGTGTGATGTCCTTACAGTGCCTAACAGTGCCGACTTCCAAACTGTGTTTTTTCTTAGTTAGCTACCCCCACCAAGAGCAGGCCCCTCTTGTGTCTGGTACTTTACCATACAGTATCAGGGTGGGTATATTGTAAGTGATGTCATACAGAGGCAAGAATTTTGCTGGGAAAATAGGTATTTGTCATCAAGACTTGCTGCCAATGAGACTGAATCAAAATTTCATGTGGTCATAATCTTCCTGTTCAATGCACCATCAAGGTATGAAACATAGAGGACTCGAGCAGTGCTATCATGAGGACTGCTGTCTCCCGGCCACATTTGATTTCTGACAGTAGCATAAAATACCAGGCCCTGAAAGCCCTGAATCTTCTTTGCCTTATTAAAACCAAATGGTGACATTTTATTTGACAGGAGCTACCCGTACTTCCCTTATGGCACCTTTGAAATCCAACATTAGTATAAATTACAAATGAAGCACATTCTATCTTCCTCCTGCATCACCCTGTTTTATAACAAGCTTTCTAAAATATTCTAGATTCAGACTAAAAAAAGTTGTTTTTTCCAACCATTAGATTCCTTGAATCAATTTTTTTTTTCTTTTTTTGGCAACAGCAAAAAAATTTTGACAGATGCAAAGGAATTTTTTAAGGAATTGTTTAATCTTTAAGTGAGCCTGTTGTCTGAGTACAGCTAAAATTGTTTAAAGTGGAATCAAACAGTAGTCTCTGCATGCTCTGAGCTCTGCAGGAGTGTGCCTCTGAGAAGGATGCAATGCGCTGCAAGTGAATGGCAGAGTGCTGCTCCTCCCTGTGCCCACTGACACTCAGCTGCTGCTTCCTGCTATCCCCATGGGCGTTTTCCCTCCTGCTACTTCCACTTCCCAACATGGCAGGTGTGTGCGCTTCAGGGACCGAGTAGATGCACTGTGGGTGGCTGAACCCTGGAAGTGAGGGTGAGTTTGTGTGGAAGCAGGGTCAGTAAGAGCCTGTAGGTATTATGGCACATGGGGAGCAGGCATGTAAAACATGCTGTGTATACCTGGCCTGAGCATCAGTGCTGTCTTAACTGATGATTTCCTTGGTTTATGCTGATTGCATGGATAGGAAATGCACTCGAAGAGCTTTGGCTCTTCAGTTAACAGTTTTTGACTGGGTGAACTAATTAGCATAGCAGGCCACACCTCTTCACACAGACAGTTAGGAAATGGCAAAGCAAATAAGCCCAGTGCTGCCAAAATCAGAGCGATAGCTGATGAAGCCCTTATGGGGAGAACAGCCAAATAGCGTGAATGGAATGTCAGTAAGTACAGAAGTTAAAAATACACATCTCAAACCTTGAGGACACTCTGGGGACCAAGAAGCTATATTGATACTAGACTTCAAAAGATCCCAGTAAACAGCAGGATTTTCTCAATGCACAGAAGTACATACTTGTGATGTCAGAGAGATGTTATTTCTGCACTGCAAATCTCAAGGCAGATGCCTAAAAAAATAGTCCAGATAAGTTGCTTCGTATTTAATTTACATTTATGATTGCTTTTATTTTATTTTCATTTATCTTAGAAACTTAGTTTTAGATTCATACTGTGAATCCCAAATTTCCATATTTCTGGAGATAACATTACTCTAACGCTTTTTTAGGGGAGAGTGTGTGGCTTGTGTGGTACTGGGCAGCATTTCAGAGCACTAGAGTTCAGCTTGTATCTATGCTGGATGACCTTGGACAAGTAAAGTAGGAATAATAAAATTTATTTGCTTTTTGACTTACTTGGAGATCCACAGATGAAAAATACCAGAGAAGAGAGAGGTGTTAGTCTAAAGCCAGACTTTTCCTGCATGCTTCTCATTCTAAGGATTAGGAAGACCAACGTGTCCCTTCTCCCAGTGCAGTTCTCAAACCCTGGATAGACAGTGGCTTTGTCTCTTTATTGTAGACAAAAGATGACTGTAGATGGTATATACATACAGTGCCTGGATGGAAACTGCTGGAAGTAGCTATAATTTTGGTATCTCCATGTGTGTTACTTATCCTGGGCTCGTGTTACAGGGAGGAAGGAGGACTTTAGAGGATGATTCAAGTGGCCCATTTTAGATGCCTGCTTTAGGGCAAGATTAATTTTGTCTTGAAGTGCCTGTTCTCTCCAGTGCTCACAAAGAGAGTTTACTGTGACTACCTAGATCTTGCCATGGAGTCTTAATAAAAGCTCCTAGTGTGTGTTTTATACTGCTGTTTCAGAAAACAGCTGCCCTGGCTGGCAGTATGCAGCTGCAGCGGACTTCCTACTGGTTAGATGTGGTGAAAAATTAGGAGTCACTTTCGCAGCTATACTTCAACTCACTTTGATTTGCCTAAAAGAAAATGGAGAGATAGCAGAGAAATAGGAGATGGAGGAATAGGAGAAAAGTTTTTATATTAGTGCCCTATTTAGTCTAATGGAGAAGCTCAAATAGAAGCAAAGGCATGACAAACAACAGGCTGCCCAGGGAGGTTGTGGAGTCTCCTTCACTGGAGACATTCAAAACCCACCTGGATGTGTTCCTGTGCCACCTGCTCTAGGTGTGCCTGCTCAAGCAGGGGAGTTGGACAAGCTGATCTCCAGAGGTCCCTTCCAACCCTTACCATTCTGTGATTCTGTGAAATACAGACTATAAAAGAAAATAAAATGTACCAATTTTTTAATAGTAGAGAGAATCTGTGGAATAATTTTCTGTGATGTAAAATCTTTGAATCAGAGTTGTTGGCTGGATTAATTGATGACTGTATTCTATGTATAGATTGGATTGGTGAATTGGAACAGTACTCACAAGTATGAAAAACCAAGCGCTGCTCCAGAGGAAACTGAAGAGCTTGTTGTTCTAATGACAAAGTGTATTTATGATAAATGCCAACCTCCTAATGGGAAGCCGAATTATGTGCGTTTTTACAAGTTTCTAAGAGCGGCTGTGGGAAGAAGGACCTCACTCACAGCAGTACAATTTATGCATAGTTTCACATGAATTAAAATAGCAGCATCAGAATATTAGTCTTTGTGTAGAAGCTTGATTAACTCTGAGAACATGAAACTCCTATGTTTTACACAGGCTGTTTTGGCCACACTAGTTTTCTCAACAGAAATACAGACAACATAAGAAAAGATGTAAAAATAGAATAAGGTTTTAAGAAATTACATTAAAGCCACGCCTAGATTCACCAAACAAAGTCAGGGACCACTGTGCATACTGCTGTGCAAATGTGTAGTGACAGACATCCCCTGCTGTGCAAAAATTTAAACACCACTTTGGGAGAAGCATTTTACTCTTGTGGATGTGTGGATGGCTCTGGCTATGGGAGCTGTTTCAGTGTGAAAGGGAACAGCCATGTCTAAGGGAGGAGAAGAGCACTTCTGTTCATTTAATCACTTTCTATTTTAGAGAACACTGTAGTCCTTAGAGCACAAAGAAAAATGCCTTCAATAACCTGGTTTGTATTTTTAATGGATCTGAACTATTTGTATGAGAAGGAAGCTCAGACAGAAATACTGCTGAGCTTTTCCGCATGTGTCCCACCTTGCAAATTCTCTTAGTTAATCTTCTCAGCTCTGAGCTTCAGTAGCATATGAGGGCTCTGTAGTGCTCTGTAGCACGAAGCGAGCTTCAGCAGGGAGGCTGCTTTTAGAGCTGGATTTGAGCTCTATTATTGAGAACTCATCGGAGGGCAGTGCACTACAAAGTGGGACACTTGAAAGCTAGGTGCTGGGGAAAGGGAAAGTGCTGCATGAGCAAGAAGTGAGATTATAAATTAGAATTCAGCTCAGCACGTTCGGAGCCACATAAATAGATTAGGGGTTTGTAAAAGAACACCCTCAAGGATTCAGAATTACAGCCAAAGAGGAGGGAAAACATAATGCTTTAGTACCCTGTGATTTATGCACCAAATAAGTTTGGATTAGTCACTACTGTGAAGTGGGTTTGGAAGGATTAATAACCCTTACCCAGCAATTATTGTATGATGATCAGCTATAAACTTCTTTGAGTGAAACAGGAAGTAGGCAAGTCCTTTCTCTCTGGAGATGGGCAATTCTCATGCCATTTTTCAAGGGCAGCCCAAGCTGAATTCTGGTTTTTTGTCTCAGGGTGAAGCTACGGCTTGCTCATGGCAACTTGGCTGTTTCCAGTTTGCTCAGAAGGTACATGCTGCCAGATGGGCCTGTCAGGGGATGGGACAACTGTGTGAAACCATGAACTCCCATTTGCCTGGCTTACACAATTAGCAGCATACAGTTCATTTCTTGGAATGGTCACATTTGCCCAGAGAGGGAATTTAAAAAGCGTGAAAATGCTGTAGGTTGCAAACTCTTCATTGTTACTTTTCATCTTCTGACTATTTCATTCCTGAATGACTTTTAAGCTCACTTTTCCTACTTGTTGTGGTTGTTTGAAGTGGAAAACTTTCCATTAAGGACTAAAAATCCTGTTCTAGTTGATGCTTTGCCCATTTGTATTTGTGCCAAAAACAGTATGACTTTTGATTTCTTCTGAGCATATGTCAGCTGGTGACCCACCACACCTTCTCTTGTGTGGCCTATATAAACCGACGCTGACTGAAGCTTCAAAGAGTGACTTTCCTCCCTGTAGGACTCTACCTCACACTTATTTCCAATAAACTGCCATCCTCTCAATTTTCCACAAGCAACAGTGTAATTGAGCGGTAACCTCAGTGCATGAAAATCTGTGTGGCAGATGAAAAAAACATCATTAAACTAGAGGCAGCTGGCGTGCAGTCATGAAGCATAAAGAGCTCAGCTCCCATAGAATCTCTTTTATGAAAATTCAGAATTTAAGAGAAAAAACTGCTCAGCTGTTTGATGGAGATGGAATTCTTATCAAACCAGGAAAGAGGGAGTGAGAGCTGTTTGACTAAACAAATTGTTGTTCAGCCAAAGAGTAAGGAAGGGAAGAATCAGCCTTCCCTGTGAAGATGTCTGGCTTGATCAGTCAACTGTGAACCCCCTGGAGTATTTCCATCCAGTCGGATTTGTTTAGGCTGTTGAGGGAGAGGTACCAGAAGATGCACTGTCCAAAAGACACAGGGAGTCCCCTGGACGGCAGAACAGACTGCTGCTATGTTGTAAGGAGGTATCTTCTGTTTATTGCTGTCTTTATTATTCTAAATCAATGTTTAGCATCTTTTTGTTAAATTTGCCTGAACTTACCCAGCTGATATTTACAGCAGTTTGCTGCTGCAAACTGATTGCACACAACGTAGTTGAGCTGCATAAGGCATCCTGGTAGACTGAAGCACAAGACTGCGATGGACCAACAATCAGCACTTGCTCTAAAGTCCATCCTTAGAAATGTTCAAGGCTTCCCTTCACTGAGAGTGCACCAAGGAGGTTGTCATGGTTGCTGAGAAGCCGGATATGGGGAGCGGAAATGACACCTGCTCTTTTCAGCTTAGCTGAACCATCCTAGAGAGCTAAAGTAGCTCTTAAGGCAACACTCACATGTGTGCATCACCACTGTTGCTGTCCACAGAACCAGTTCCAGGTGGCTTTTCCCCTTTTCCAATGGGGAGGCATTGCCTGTGTGCTTCTAAGAGGACCTTGGGAGAAACTAGAATATCCACATGAAAATCAAGTGATAATTGCCTTGGTTTAGGCTTACATTTTCCAAGTCTATATGGAAGTACTTGAAAAGCTGCTCAGTAGATCTTTTCAAGATGAGGCTCCTAGCAGTACTTCTGTGAATAATGATGGTGAAAACAGAACCATAAAAGGCATTAAAATACTCTTCCTAAGTACACTTACCCCTGTGCACATCTATGGAATGTGATTTTGAAATGCCTCAAATTCACACTCACACAGAATCTGTCACCATTCCCTGTGACCTTGATCAGGAGCATTTCTTTTAATGCCTGTTATGCTTCCAGATAAGCAGACTACCACCCATTGACCCAGGCAGGTCATTATTCTCTTCCTCTTTATCAGGAATCCTTCAGCCAATTAATCACGCACCGCTCTTCAATCTGGAGGCTCAATTATGCCTGGACAAGTGTTGCTCAGCTGTTCCTCCTGCTACAGATGTGACATATCCTGAGATTAGCTCTGATTCACAGAAGGTCACTGATTCAGTATCAGGTGCTAAGAAAAGCTGGGCTGTCTGGGGGGGAAGTGACACCATCTTAGAAGCATTTTATCATGAAGTAAGTGTAGATGTCTAAAAAATCCTGCTTGCCACCACCGCATCACAGCAAGTCCTTTTCACTCACTGTTGCCTCTCATCCTGAGAAAATTTACCAGTTTTTTTCTAGATGGAGATGTCAGCAGACTAATAAACTGTTCGTAGTGCACTGATGACAGACAGTAGCTAGTTGTCCTTTGGGATAGTAGATAGCTTAACTTTGAATCCCTGTGATAACCCTGTGTTTCTCCTATTTTGTGAGAACCTATTTTATGCACATCAAATAGTTAAAGGTTTTCTTTTAATTTTCCTATTGTTACTAGTTGCTCAGAATACTCCATCATGGACATGTGGCACATGTGAAATAGTTTGATGGTATTTTTGATTATTCTAAAAACTCTGCCTTAGGGTTTTTTGTTTTTTTTTGTTTTTTTGTTTCAGGGGCTGTGGCCTGACACACTTGCTTGTTTTTAGAGTGCCTGGGTCAGAGTACGTTTTGTGGCCCCCAGAAGTCCTATGGGGCACCCACTCAAGCTACGAGCAAGCTGTACCTAATCTTGGCAGTGTGATTCTGCATTTGTGAGGTTGTTCTTTGTAACCATTTTCTTTTCGGGTACACAGAAACACAAGCAAACATTTAGTAGAGATGCTTGCAATTCTATAAAATTATACTATCCTTTTAGAAAAAATGGCCTTCCAATTTCTATAAGCAGACCTTGTTAAAAAAAATTCTGAGTTTTGGATCTTTCAATATGGTTCTTACTGTTTTTGTTTTAAAATAACTTTTTTGAACAAGATAAGCAGATGCTGAATATGTAATTGTTTACTATAGAAAATTGTTTACTCTACAGAATAACTATTCTTTATCACTTTCAGACTTCAAACAAATTTCCTTAGAAACGCCTACAGAATGAAAGCAGTGTTTGCCTTGCAGCTGTGGATGGTGCCGCAGAGAGTCAGTGAGCAGATAGTATCAAGTTCTGCACCATACCCCTGGCTGGGAGCTCTTTACACACTGGTGTGAATACAGAGATATACAGTGAAGTTAAATAGGGTTTGGAGTTGTGGACGAACAACTTGATTTAACTAGGGCCGAAGCAGCTGTAAGCAGACAGCAGGGCGGTATGTTAGCTCACAGGGCTGAGCCTGCCAGTTTGAGAGCTGGGAAGTTTCTGTCTTAAAACACCCACCTATTCTGCGCTTCATTTTCTGCAGACAGAGCTACTGCTATTACTTCTCACATTGGCAGGTAAATTTCCAGTCTTAACTAGAGCTGCTTGTGGGTTAGATATTGTACAGAAGCATATGCAAGATAGCCTTTTAAATTTTTTTTTTATTTTGTAACAAGTTATTGCTCACCAGACAAGGGAAAAATGAAATATGTTGTCCAAGTTTAACACAGCTAAGAAATAGCAGGACAAGAAGAAAAACCCAGACTACGCTGCCTGCAATGACACCATTCAATGGGTATTGGTGAATACATGCGAACAGTTGCAATAGCATTGTGGCTAGCGTTCTCACATACAGACTAACATTTCTGTTCTACATTGTCTTTCACAGGTTTACGTAAGGTTTAGAAAAGATTAAAGTGGGCTCACTTTCATGGGCTTTGTTACTCAGATTCTCACATACAATTTCTTACTGACTGGTAGGTTCAGGTTGTGGATGAATGCCAACATGCTAAGACACTGAAAAATTGCTCTTGCTTTAGAGAGTGTATTACAGTCTGAGTATGTGGCTACATGAGTCTGATTTCATATATTTGTTGCTGAAAAAGTGATATTTGCATCTTGTTATAAAACTGTATTTGCATTTTCAAGATATAGAAAAAAGACTGTGGAAAGATGTGAGTGCAGAAGGGGTATTTTACTTGAAACTTGTTACATTTTTTTTTTCTTAAAATTACTAGATAATATTTGGGCTTGGCTGCTTGTTCAACAAATACTCCAGTTGTATTTATTTTTTAGGACACAGTTATTTGAATTGCAATACTTCTATTGTTTTGGTTGTCAGGAAGGTTGTTGGGAAGGAAGCCAAACTGAATTCTTTAAGAAAAGAAATAGTTGCCTAACTGAGACGTTTTATCTTAAAAGCCACCTTATTAAAAAGATGTTCAAGAGGGAAACTGGTCACAAATGTTGTAGCTGTTCTTCATGAAAATATTTTATGCTGTTTAGCAAAGGAAGAAAGCGCTACAGTCTGTGATGGTAATAAATACAGAGCTTCCTGATGGCATTGCCTGAAGGCCTGTGGCTGAAGGGTGGCACTGTGTGATGGACTAGAGTCAGACGAACTGGACTGTGACTGCGACTTCCAGGTATCCCGTTGTGTTGTGCTGCATGCACTTGCCTTGTGCCGTGGACTTTCAGTGCAGGATGTGTTTCCCAGCAAAGGCTGCAAGTGGTGTCTGATGTTGTGTTTTACTGCTTAGTCCGTGAGCTAGATGTCACCTTCTGCCACCCATGCCTTCTCAACACAACAGCCATGCTTAGTGACTTGCTCGCCTTGTAGTGTGTTTAGCGTTAAAGCCTCACACGGAGAGGAGAATATAGACTGCTTTTGTTTCTGCAGCTCATTGCTTTCCAACCTTCCTCTCAGCCTTTTAAAAATAATTAAATGGGAACCTTAAACTCAAACGCATCTCCAAAAAACCAAATAGAGTTGGTCTCATCCTAAAGATGAAAAACAGGATTAGAACTTGGGGGAACTGAAGTTATTTTGGTGTTTTATAAATAATCTTCCAATTTCCTATCACTTGCCACTTCAGCTCTTGTGGGCTTAGTGCTGGACTCTGCTACTCTTCCTGCCAGACTTTCTGCTTTCTGTGCTGATCAGCCACAGGAGTGGAAAAGAAGCTGGAAGGATGAAAGGAGCTATAGACTCATAAAAACAGGCATAGGAATTTGCTAGGGATGCATGTAGGAGTGGCCTGTGCAATTCAGTTGAGGGCAGCTGATTTGCTATGTAGTCACAATAGGAACCAGGCAGAGCAAAGAATAGAGCAAATAGGACAGCTGGCTTCTTGGTATGAAGGTGAAGGATGTGAAGTTTTTCTATCAAATCAAATATTTTTGTTCTTGCTGCTGTCCACTGACAGTTAGCGATTAGATCATTTGATAAAGATGAGAGAGACTGGCTGAGGACTTAATGAGCAGTGTGTGTTTGTTACAGTGTCTAGTACTGCAGGAGTTAGCAGATATTAATGCAAGAGCTCTCTTCTTGGCTTCTTCACAGAAAGGACACCTATCCATAAGCAGCAGAAATTCTTAGAAACCTTCAATAATAAAAAGTTAAGCCAAGCTTTTACTGCTCTTCATTTTTCTACTAGGGTATTCAAATTATTTGAAAGGGACCTCTGCTATCACTGAAAAGCACAAGAAATTGTGCTTTTGAGGTTGTAGTGAGGTGGGTGTTGGTCTCTCCTCCCAGGTCACTAGCGATAGAACAAGAGGAAATGGCTTCAAGCTGCATCAGGCAGGTTAGGATTGGATATTAGGAAAAATTTATTTACAGAAGGGGTGGTCAGGCTTTGGAACAGGCTGCCCAGAGAGGTGGGGAAGTCCCCATCCCTAGAGGTATTTAAAAGATGTGTAGACGTGGCACTTCAGAGCTTGGTTTAGGAGACATGGTAGTGTTGGGTTGATGGTTGGACTTGATGATCCTAGAGATCTTTTCCAACCTTAATGATTCTATGATTTTATTCTATGATTCAAATTTTCATATGTGTAGTCTGATCTGGATTGAAATTTGCCATATTCCTTCCAACATTGCGCTATTGATAAAATCAAAAAGCTCTTTCTCAGCTTTGGCCCCAAACCCTTCAACCTCTTTGGCTAGGAATTAAAATATTTGGCATATAATCTGAAAGGGATTATGTAGTGCTGTTTCTCCAGTGTTGGACCTCCAGTGCTGTATCTCAGCTGCTCTGATGGGGTCTTGGCAAAATGAAGAAACACTGAATGAAATGTATTTCCTCTATGGCCAGATTGTATCAGCTCTGTCTAAAAGCATGTCCTTTTATTTTTATTGTATTACCATGTGTTCTAAAAAGATCACTTCCTGCTTGGAAAAATTTAAACCTTTTTCTTTTTTTCAACTTATTTCACTAGTTTTAAAATACAGCTTTACTCAGTTTTGAGCACTGTGGTTCATCACTAAAACTACATACTAAAACAACACCAGCCACCTTTTACAGGTAGGGATATGGAGGCACAGAAGTAACAAGTAGTCCAGGATCACCCTGGAGTTCAGCAGTAGACTCAGAATTAAAACCCATGTTTCTCTGCTTAGTCCAAGAAGCATCACTTTTTTGGGGGACACTTAAAATTCAGTTGAATTATAAGATATATTGTTAGTGATTGTGTGGATAAGCAGATTATTAATTTTGGTATTGGCCAGGCCAAATATTTGTGTTCAGACTCTCATTGTCTAACAGGTGTGATCCAATGTGATTTAGCATAGGGACTTTACTAAGCTAGGAATAGAAAGACAAACATTGGGATATCTGGAAGTAAGCATAAACTGCACTAAGGTGAAAATATTTCAGCCAAACATAAAAACAAAACTCAGAGCCTGACCTTATAATGAGTTATGGTGGTAAAACACTACTGTGAGGTGAGATAGGACCCTACACAGGAAGTGCTATGGCCAGTTATTGACTACAAATGTGTCTGTCAGTTTAAGGAGTATTGAATCCTGAAAGTGGTCCTGTAAATATCTATACTGCCTTCTTCCATGAAATCTCATTCCTAGGTCCTGCTTTTCTTTCCTTTTTTCCCCCCTAAGAAATATGGACTGTGGTGGTGACTGATTGTACTTTACCTTTCTCAGTTTCCTTGGTTCCGGCTGGATGTGGTCAAGATTTCACGAGATTTTAGATTAAGGTCCTGTGAGCAAATGCCAGCATGCATGTAAGACTGCTGTATGCTTTTCTCCTTCTCTAATTTATTACCTTGCAGCACCTGAATACAGAGGAAATTAGAGATTCAGATTTGTACTTCTCAAAGAAAAAAAAAAGAGAGAAAGAAAAAAGAAGAAAGGGGGAAGGATCCCACCAAAATTGCTTTGTGATTCACTGTGGGGTCGTGACCCTATCCTGCTGAGACTGCTGTTCCAAAGTAGTAACTCGGTAGCTAGAGTTTTTTAAAGTGGTTGTTGATTGGCTTAGCTGTAAGAAAAATCACATTTCCCTGAAACTCTTAGGGATACTTTAAATGGGTGGATTATCCAGCTGCCTGATTAGAAGTTTGGGTTATGTAAACACTGAGTGTTTAGATTTAGGCTTTTCAGTTGAAGTCCAGGCAGCTGTTTGCACTTAACTCCATCAAGAAGCCCAGTTAATCAAAGAGCAGGAAGGATTTTTTACCTCCTTAAACCTGTGTCATTATTTCTGCTGTCCAGCCTCTTTGGAGTTAGGCCTGTTGCAATGTAGAACAAGGTATGTTGGATGTTCTGCTGAGGAAACAGGAAAAAAATGGATGGGGTTTTGGTTAGCGAGATATTGTGACTTCTGGATTTTTCCCCCTTCACTGTGATGTAATCGTTTCTCCGGTCAAAACTGCATCAAGCCTCTAATTGCAACCAGTTCATGCCTGTAAAGCTGTGGATCATAGCAGTGATCTGTATTGTTATCCAGTCTTGTTTAACAGCTTCTCTGCGTATTTGTGTATTTGAGGGATCAGCTTGCTGTCATAACTTCAGTGGATGAACATTCTCTCAAATTAAGTCCTTTTCTGTTGGGCAGACCTCTGGCAGAGATATACCAAGGACCAGGGGCGTGAGGCATCTCTCCATGCTTAGATCTTTATGTTCATGTTCTGTAGTTGACGTAGGAGAAAAAATGAGACGACTTTTTATGGCCTTGGTCTTGGCACTTTTACACTGCAAGGATCCTACACCCTGCTCCTTCTTGTGGTGTTTTTTGGTGGGTGGTTGTTGTTGTTGTTTTAACATCTCCAATGAGTCCTGTTGGGGCACTAATATGCCCTGAGTTGTTTGTATGTTGTGACATATGGTATATACTACTTTTGCTCATGGTGTCCTCAGATGCATGGTCAGGGAGAGAAACATTGATAGAGGAGTAGTTGGGAGAAGGAGAGGATACTCTGGGGATCAGGGAGCTGTCAGTCAGGCCCTGAGGGAGCAGAGGGCACTGTGGAGAGTCCCTAGAGTCTGTGGGGCACAATTTGCTGCAGCTCAGAAGGCTGTTGAAGCCAAGGAAGAAGAGACAGAGATGGGGACTTACAGTTATAATTCTTGTATCACAGGTTTTATGTCCTTTCCTGTCATCTTCTACTTGCCTTGAGTTTTCACTATGAAAATATTTAGTTGCTGCTGAAGTCAAACTTGACTTTCTGAGTCTTACTGGGGGAGCTTCTGAGAAGGTTGAGGTAGATCTACCTCAAAGCTCTGGCTCGCTCATGTCGCTTTCCTACAGATGTCCAACCATCAGGACCTATGGACCCTGTTTACACCAGATTTATTTTAGGGAATTCTTGACAGGGTGAATAGATAGCACAGCAGAGTATCTAGCTTAACACTTCAGGATCCAAGCAAATGAAAGAGTCTTTGTGTAGCAAAGCAACAGAGTCTTTCTTCTCCAGAAAAAATAAAAAAGGAAAGAAAGACTTATAAAAAATTGGTTTTATTTTTGTGTTCTGTTTTAACCCCTACCAATTTGGAAATTTGAGAAGAAGAAAAAGACCAAAACCAAAACAAATTTGTGAAACAGCTTCTATTAGTGGTTGTCTCTTTACATTCCACTTCTGGTTTTTGTAATTATAATTTTGCTTTTTGATTACAAGTCACCAGTATTAATTGTTGATTTCTATTTCTGAAATTTTTCTTTGTTTTCTAAATCTAGAGATATCCAGAGGCAAACATGAGCACTTTAATGTGCATCTCTGAGAGCATGCGTACTTGTGATTAGCTAAAAATAACTTATGCTTACTTGATATCAGTATGATATGGTTCCTTGTATGTGTGTTTACAACTGTACTGTGTGCTACCTAAACAATATATAGTACAGTACAAATTTTTAAAGTAAACAAAGTTTAGCTTTGACAAGCAAAATGTGTTAAAATATTTTTTTAAAAATAATCTCCAAATCTTTGAAACTGCCAGCATCACCAGTGAACTCTCATGATGCTGTTGACACACAAGTGGTACTACTTGTGTCGAGTTGTCCTGAAGCCATCAAGGGCCCAGCTGCGATCTTTTATGGCCAGAGAGAAAACACCCAGAGAACTGTGGTTTAATAGGGTAGACATTTCCCTATCAGTTTACTAGATAATAAATCCAAGACCCATAATTCCAGCCTGAATTACTAATCAGCATCATACTATAATTACAGAAAATATTTTCGAGAATGCTACTGCTAAATATTGATTTGGTTTTAATCTATAAAACAAACCTTAAGTTATATTTTGTAATGTACATGGCTTTCCCTGTAATTAGATCTAATACTTATGATGTTGTTAACTGAGAAAATGTGTGTCAAATTATCTTGAGGAAACCCTAATTGACATGGGGATCATTCTGTCTTGTGCATTGTATGGCACCTGGAGACAAATCTATTCCTTCAAGAATTAGAATAAAACCCACACAAATAATAAGCATCTGGAGATACAATAGTCAGCAAAGGGCTCTGGTGAAAAATAGGCATGTCTCTGCTGCCATTTAATAATGCCATCTAATACTGAGATATTGATCGATATTTGCAGACAATTTAAACTGATCAGATGGTCCTGACAGGAAGGTCAGACAGTTGAATGATTCTTTTATGTCTTCCTTCCTTTCGTTCCCATTGCTCTGAAGATACACTCTACATGTGCCAATCCCTAAGGTGGTGGTTGGCTGTCAGGCTGTGGGCGTATGGACTGAAATGATACTGAGTTTTTCTTATTATTGTTCATATTGTTTGTTTTCAGAGAACCTGACATCTGGGTGGAGAACAATATTGTTGCAACCTTTCATATTTTCACATGTATTTATACCTGTGCTTTTCTACTTGCCTCTCTTGTTCTGCCAGCCTTGCCTATGAAAAGGAGCAGGCAGTGTCTGAGATAACACCTCCCAGGCAATCCTGTGCTATTTACCATTACCAATGAGGAGGGCTCTGGTATCCTTTCTTTAAGGAATAAGATAATACTTGGGGCTTGTTTTTCTTTACAGCATGCCACACTAGAATAACATTATAAGGTACTGCCTGGTCTCCTGGGAAGTGCTTCCACCTCCTACCAGTGACTAACCCGCCAGGCCACTTTATGTCACTATTGCTCCATGTTCAAATGTGGCTGAAGCAACATTTATTGAGCAGCAGGGCAGGATGCACTTCACAGTTTGTTATAGCCTTCAGAAATTCAACCTTCCAGAAATGGGATCTCAGAACTGGCCTTGGATGTCTGCTTTTGGTGGGAATGTCCCTGTCAGTTGTGCACCAGCCAGGTGACTCTGGTTTCCAAATGCAGGAGATGCCTGGTCACTTAGGTTCCCTGGGTAATTATTTCCTTTTAGATTGTGCTCCTTTGTGACTTCAGCTGGAAGTAGATGGGCTGAGGCATGGTCTCATCAACATTTTCTCTTTTCCCTCCAACTTTTGGGACAGCTGGCTTAGCAGCTACCCATTTGGGAATGGTAGCAAGCCAGTCCTCCCTCTCTGCAGGAAGGCTGTGGCCAATAAGTAAATGTCATGCTTGCCAAGATAAGGGTAATAAAATCTCATGCTTGAGGGCATAAGGCAATTATTGCAGAAGTCAAGCTGGAATTCCTCCCCAAACATGCTACAGCATTACACAGTTACCTCAGCCAACAGTTCTCATGAGTTTTCCAGAGTGTAGCTTCTCTTTACAAGGAAGGTCCCCTCAGACAGTCTCTTCCCCGCTTCTGAATGCTGAGTCTTCCTTGTAGCTGTTCTAGTGCTTACTTGTGCAAAAAAGTAAAGTTGGAAAAGTTGGTGGGATAGGTGGAACCTCACCTTGGTGCCAGTTGTGCTGTTGCTGCTTGCTGGTATCTATTTACCATTGACGTACGTGCTGGGTTTTTTTACCTTCCCTTTGGAGACATGTCTGCATTGAAGTAGTTTCTGCAAATCTCCTACTGTTGTGATGCAGCTGCAAGGGTGGAAGTGTGAGTTTAAACCAGCTGTGGGTGTCTTCACTTCCATATGTTCTAGACTCTGCTTTATATCCAGGCTCGGGGGAAAAGACATGTGTGCCAGAGAGAAAGTCTAGAGGTTTAAATCATCAGCTGATACAAATAGGCATCATTCCATTGACTGCAGTGGAATGACACTGGCCTCTGACAGCTCAGGAGCCTCCATGGTGGGGAGGGAAACCGGAGAGAAGCAACTGTGAGCGTATTAATTAATTTGATTTAGCTTGTGAAGTAATGGGAAAATTTTCATGAGTAGCTGGAGTCCAGAAGTGGACTTGAGTGTCCACAGCCTCAGGTTAGGAGTGTGGGGTCCCTGTGCGTGGCCCAGGGGAGGCACGTGCCAGCATGCAGTGCGCTTTGAGCTGGGCAGTAGGAAGTGCGTAAGCCTGGCCCTCTGCAAAATGTCCACCTCCATGGGAATTCAGAGGCAGGAGCCTTCCCCTGGAAATAGACATTTTAGGGGCCTTTTGATAACAATATTGGATGTGAGACGGTGCTTCCTTTTTAGATGGTGCGTTAGTGGTTGGTACTCACTATTTTGCTAGTCCTGTGGTATCAGGGCAGTATCTTCTCATTCACACAGTGTATGTGGGAACCAGTATATAAGAGATTTCTGCAGACACTGCAGGTGTCTGTGATGTGAAGACACATCTGATGCAGCCTTGTCCCCAGAGGTGGACCTTGCAGGCAATTTTGTCTCAGACCTGTGCCCTGGTTACTGCATACTGCATGCTGGCATGTGCCCCAGGCTGGCCCTATTAAGACACAAGACACTCTGAGGTCTGGTGAACGCTGTGTTTGCACAGTGAATCAGATTCAGCACATCATTACTTAGCAGCGACAGTAAAAGAGAATCTATAATTATGATTCAGTGGGAAAATATACAGTGGTCAATAACCCACATAACTCTTACTTCTATTTATGTGGTGTAGCAACGTAGCATCAGTATCCTGAGCTCTAATACGAAATATCTACATATATTGGATTTTCCCAGGACTCTTTGTTTAATAATCATAAGAGCACAGCTAATGTGAACTTTGGATTTTCCCCTTCTGAAGGGAAAGGTGCTGCCATGCCCCATCGACATGAGAGATTGGAGTGGGAATGGCAATTGCTAAAGTCCAGTGGAGGTTCTCAACCCAGAAAAGTTGATCCTTCACTCTTAAATTTTATTGTATTTTAGTAGCCGATTCACCTGTTACATCCATTGGCCTTGCTCAGTTTTTGGAATAAGTGCCTGTGTCAATGGTAAAAATGGTTAGAATAATTAGGATTATACAAAGATATTGCTTTCCCTCTGAATACTTTGGATGTCTTCTAGCTGAACGAGAATCTCCTGCTGTGTTATGCCCTTGGAGAGAGGGTGGGGAGAGCTATGAGCACCAGGGAGAGCCTGACCCAGGGAGGAGAGCGGGGACACAAAGCAACTAAAGCAGAACTTCTCTTCAGCCTATGTTTTCAATAAGAAAGATTTGAGATTTTGGCCAGAATAGTCCCATCAAAACTGAAAGCCAGTTCAAGAGCCAACTGTTTTTTTCAAAGCTCTTCCTGCAAAAAATTAGTTGTGTCATCTTTGCATCTGAGTGATGTTTAGAGATAGCTGGAAAGATTACTTTCAAGTGTGATTTTTGCTTCTTTTACTTTATAAATGTTTAATCCTTATATCCTCTGGCTTTGAAACATAGGCAGGGGTCATGCTTTTTATATATATATATTTATAAATATATATTTACACATATATGTCAGGAGCTTTTAATAAAGTAATCGAAAGGAAAAAAAAAACTTGAATCTTTGACGGACTTCCTGTATCAGAAATGCTAACCATCCATGTCAATGAAAGTAAACCAAACCCAAAAGATTTTAAGTTAACTTTTCCTCTTAGTTACATTATCTGCATTTCAATACTTCTACGGTCACTAGAGCTAACTTTTATGTTGGGGAAAAAAATCACACAAAATCTAAAAACAACTCAAAGCAAATTTGGAACAAGTAAGAGCATTCTTACCATAATTTGCAGATAATCTCTCAGATTTTAAACAAACCAAAAGCTTTCTAATGAATCCAGTTCTTCCTAATCTGCAGCCAAAAAAGTTTGCCAACTTTTTTTCCCCCCTTTTACAGTGTTTTTTTGTTCCCTGTGATGTTAAATCTTACTGGTAGGTCACATCCCAGCCTTGTTTCAAATTGAGAGTTTTTACCTCTTGGATGACATAAGGCACAACTTCCAGTGCCTGTGAATCTGGAAGGAGTTTAGAGTGACCAAAATTGTGTATACCTACATGACGTTTTGCCTTCACAAACTGTTAAAGCACAAAAGGCAGTGAGAGACAGTGACCCAGTGTAGGAAGTTTTATTTGCCATTCAGAGTGTCCATCATTGCAGAAAATACACTCATTTCCCGGTTACTTTATTAAGGGTTAGTAAAGTAACCTCTGGTTTTTTGTTTGTTCTTTTTGTTTGTTTGTTTGTTCTTTTTTGTTTGTTTGTTTGCTGTGTTGCTGAGTCCACCTCTAACTATTCCAAAATCAAACTCCACCAACAGAGCAGACTAGGAAACCTTCAGAGGAGCTGCAGAGTGCCTGGTACTCCCGCTTATAAATAGCAGCATCTGTGCAGCGCTAACTAGGAGCTGTAATGGAAGGGACCACATTGTGAAAGTAGTTTTTCCAGACTAGTGTGGCCCTGCATTTTCTTACAGGCATTATGTGTTTCAGTTAAATAGCATTTTTCTTATATTTCAAACCTAAAAATAAAGAAGGATGGAGGTACTACAAGATACAGAATTCCTGAAGGCTCTCAGACTAAGGTGACCAGATATTTTCATTATCCAGTTGATCAACCTGCCTAGTCCTTCCAGTCCATTCTCTTTAGCTGTAGAAAAAAGAAACATAGCTCTTTTTTAAGAAGTTATTTTTCAGTAAATTCACCAACACCAATAAAACCAAGGAAGCTGGTTCTTTGAGTCACTGATTCAGTGTTAAGTGTCCATCCCATTTTGCCAAGGTATACAGTGCCATATATTTACCCTAGGGGAACCTACTAATAGTAAATAATTCCATACCATCATTTTTCCCATGGCAAAACTAAGGAGATAACCAGCTGTTAACAGAGGAGGTGTGTAGAGGGAAGTAGCCCAAGCTGCTCAGAATATAAAGATATACGTGTTAGTATGGGGGAAATAGTCAGCTCTTTGCACTGCTTGCTACCTTGCATTTTCAGTGCCAGAGCCTGGCCCTAACTGCTTCCAATTCTGGCAGCCAATTTCTGACCTTTCACTCTCTATAATCACAGTTCGTTTTTGCAAGAAACTTGGTCTCCTTTCTTGTCCAAAAAATTTAAGCAAATACTGTTGTTATTATGATTACCTCTGCAGTATTGGCTTCTAGGAACCAAGAAAAGTCTCACATCACCACTGTGTACAATTACATCATCTCAACATCACCACTGCCAACTCTTACAATTTGCTGGAGAGTCATTATTTTTGCTTTAAAGAGACAGAGTGACCTCATGATCTTCTAAAGAAACCCGACAGCTGACTGCTTGCCATACTGACATAATAAAATGGGTCATATGGGACTTTGATTGATTAATACTTCAACACAGAAGCACCTGTGCTCATTGCAAGAGATTAGGTCCTCTCCACTAGGCCAGATCCTAAACCTGAGCTCCTCTTTTGTGTCCTTTTAAAAGTGGTAGGCTGAGAATGGGAAAGAGTAGCTGTTGTTCACAGCTAATCTGGAATGTGTTGAGATTTAAGAAAAAAAAATCTGGTATCAGTTCAAGCCTCATTTTAAAGCCGAAACAAATCTAAGTGTAACTGAAAACACAAGCGTGCACAGAAATTATGAACTGGATTCTTATTTACGCTGCACACCCTTTGCACCTCTCCAGCAATGTGAAAGGTCTTGGAGCATGGCTCAGTTATTTTTATACTCCAATGAAGGACCTGTTTATTGAGTTGGTGCTTAGAAATATTTATATGAGTGCAGAATTTGCCTTTTAGAGCAGTCAGAAGTCAGCACTGTGACTCTTGGGCACTGTGCTTTAACTTATTTGGGGTATCCAGTTGGACAGTTGAGGGGAAAAATAGGGGCTGGACAGTGGGTGGGTAGAGGTTCAATAATGAAATGTGAAGTACCTCATCTGTAGGTCATTTGCGTGAATCAAGTAGACTTTGGTTATTGGTTGGAAGTGATGTGGCCTTTGAAGTCTAGGTAAAAGCAAATGGTCTCTGGGCTGTCTCATTGGCCAGATGATCTCATCCCTACTGGCAGCATTTGACAGACCCACCCTTGTTTGAGACTGTAGCTCTCACTGAGCAACCTAATGATGCTTCAAGATAATGAAGTATCCTCGTGTCCTTATGGGAGAAGACCTGCAGGTCAAGGTTCTTGGCATCCTGGGTGGGACAGTGCATGGAAAAGCTTCCATTGCTGCTGCCTTTTCTGTGCCCATTCCAAGGACAAGCAGACGCGATCAGGCTCCTCAGTGACTGAATGCTGCCTATTGAAAGCTCTAAATTGGCTTAACCTTTACTAAAGGAATGGTAGAAAATGGAGAGGCAAAATGAGAAAGTGAAGGAGTCGTCTGGCAGAAACATAGTCATCATGAAGCTAGCAGGAAAATAAGGGCTTGATTATGTAGCTCCAAGAGGGCCCTGCCAAATTGCAGTGCAACGGGAAGAACCTGAGCTGGTGGCAGTCATTTCTGAGGTTGTTGACATCCTGTATAAGGGAGGTGCTTTCTGCGCTGTGCTAAGCACGGTGAGTTTTTTCTTCTGGCAGTGCCAGTCTTGCTCTGCAACTGGGGACTGTGATTCTGCCGTGTTGTAGGTTCCCTCAGTCAGCTGCCTCCAACTGACTAGGGCCCAAGCAGTTCTTCAGTGTGCAGATTATAATAGAAGAACACAGGGATGTATCTGCCATACATTTCTTATTTCATGTTTTACCAGTTGTCATGGTCTTTCTTAGCACGTGAACTCCAGGAGTTAGAGGAGAGTTTAACTTTCCAATTTTAAATGATTGTAGAGGAAACCTGGAAAACACGAGACTTTTTAAAGCTCACTCAGAAGGACATAAAAAGACACAGAGTCAACACCTTAAGAAGTCCTGAGCGCTATTTGAGGATCATGGAAGAGCAAAAAAGACGGAGATGTTCAGATTATTGCCAACACAGAGAACTCAACACTGTTATGCACCACACAACACAGCAGAGCCTTGTTCAAGTGTATTTTCAGGGAGCTTCTGCTGCACCAATATTTGAGTCCATGCTGTACAGAGGAGGTCAAATGAAAGAACAAGTTCAGCCTTCTGGACAAGCCAAGAATGTTTCCAATTTCTCCCCCTCCCCAAAAAAGCCAAACCACTAGGAAATCACAGCTTAAAAAATGTTTGACTAAAGCAACATTTTTATGAATCAACATTAACAATAAACCTCAAGAATTGGACCTAAAAATTACTTATGTCCTTAAATTACTTATGAACAATGAGCTCTTTCAAGAAAAATAACTGCTACTTGCTTATCACAAGAATTAATGCTATGGTTTTTGTAAGTGAGTTTCCGTAGCTTATCAAATCCTTTCGTTCCTCTTAGTTGGAAAGGGACTGAAAAATGTCAATCAGTTAATTCTCTTCAATTTCATGATTTTAAATCAGGTGATATTCCACATTTTACCTTGCTAGAAGTGGCTAAAGGCCACTATTCATTTTTGTTCTCCCTTGTAATATCTTTAGCCCAAAGAAACTCACTCTCTTTTTTCACTCACTTTACCGCTGCTTTACCTAAGGAATCATATTAACACCGATATAAGTACACATGTTCATTTGCAACTAATTTTGCTCTGCAAGATCCCAGCATGGCTATGGCATGATTGTGTTTGCCACTGAAGTACTGCCACCTGTGGGTGGATCCGAGTTGTGATTTTTAATGGCAGAGTAGGGGGAAAGGGAAGAGTTTCTATTGCTGGTTTGATTCTTAGTGATACAAATGTCTGTCTTGTACTGTTTCAAAGCTCTTTCATGCTTGTTTAGGAATGTCACATTAGTTATATGCATGATGGTGGCATTCTAACCCTTTGACCTTCAGGTTGATGTTACATTAGTGTTAATAAGCTTAGATCAAGCTATAGGTAATAAAAAAGTAGTATGGCAGACAATACAGGTGAAAGTTGCAACGAGTATCCTTGACTTCTGGCATGCCTTGAAGGGCAGAGCTTGAGGACCTTTTCATATTGAAATAGTATGTTACAGGTCTTCTCAGTAGTGTCTTGCAGAGGACAGAGCTTGAATCTGGGAACTTGTAGCAAGAGTGCTAGCTAATTTCTGCAACTGTGGCAACATAAGAAGATATGTGGCTCCTGAAGACTTAATCCAAACTCAGTGGCAATCAACAGGACTTTTAATCTTTCCTTCAGTGAGCTTTGGAAGTCCTCCAAAGCACTGATTCCCAAAGAACGCTAAATTTCATAAGTTAAAACCAGCCACAGAGCTTAATCAATTACATAAACCATTTGATCCCACAAGAAATCTGGGAGTGCAGTGCAGGACACAGATCTGCCCTGCTTGGCACTCATGGAACTGAGGACATATCCCATTGCATGGTCCATGTTCTCTGCTGAATGAAATGTGCTTGGATTTCAAAGGCTCTTCCTGTCAGGATTCAGTGAGGAGGATGAGCAAGGGATGAGTATGAAATAGGCAGACCTTTGATAGATGGGTGACATCAGTGGTTATAACTCGAGGAACCACAGTAGTCATGCTGAGTCTTGCTTTTTAAGGTATATAGGTTTATTTGTGCAGTCACAGTTTCTTGGTGACTGGTGCAATGGTTGATTGGAGGAATATGAAAATCTGGTACAACATTGCCCATCAAGTGATGATGAATCACGTAATTTGGAAGGCTGGCTGTCTTTAAAACCCGTCAGATCCTTGCAAGTGTCAATAATTTAAAAAAACATCACATTGTGAAGATTAGGTGAGCTGCACAATTTGCAGTTCAGATAATCATTTAAGCACAATTTTATTGGTTTCATGAACTGCAAGCATATACCCAAGTCAGGTTTTTTCCAGAAAGGTAGTTGTTCCTTGTACTGGGGCTAACAGCTGTAACTCATAGCAACTGCATCCTATATTGTTCATTATTGTTTATTATTTCTGGGACCCTGAGAAAAACAGGAATGTAATCAGAGTTAATATGTATAGTTCCAAACAATAATTTGTTCTTTGTGCTTCCATTCATGCGAAAAAATCTTATTTTCCCTTAATACTGTTGAAGTATGTGGCTAATACAATGTCATTTTTAAAGCTGAAAGCAGATATCTACAACAAGTATTTAAAAAGAAAAATTGGACTTCCTAATTTGTAGAAAAGGGAAACCCATTAAAAGGGTACAGAGGATAATGCTCAGATTATTTTTTCAAACAATAGACAACTTGCATAATCCATTATGAACAGTATACATTTCACAGTCCATCTGGCAGACAATAAACATTTTGACTCTATTGAGCTTGAAATGCTGGGTGTTGTACTGCCAAAAAGAAAAGCTCTGCGCATATGGCACTGGGTGAAAAAGCAGTCATGGCACATCTCTCAAAAATATCCATTATGTTTGTTAGTGTTATGCTTTCTACAAAATAACACATGCTTAGTATCTACTGAGCAGACCTACATGAGTACTCGGCATCAAGTGCCTGCCTCTGAAGTGGCATGGATCTTGTCATGTTGAACTGCCACAAAGGCTGCATTTGGTGCGTGTAGGCAGGCACTTTATATGGCTGCGCATCACCTTAATGAATTTGCTCTTGCTGGAGTTGTGTGAGCTCTCCTAAAGAGATTTTACTTGGAAGAGCCAGTCAGTCTGGGTAAATGCAGAAGCTGGAGTGCCAGCAGTAACATCAACTTGACCTTGTATCAAGGTGGTTTGAATTTGCGTTTCTGTGGTGAAGAAGGAAATTCAGAAGATGACTCCTTAAGTTGTGGAAAGTTTTAGTGTCCTTAAAAACACATGTGTAGCATTGCTACCAGATTTCAGTTTAACCACTGGAAGTGTTGGATATCAAATTACCAAACACTGCTATCTTCCAAGGCACTAGGAGTCCTAGTCCAAGTAAGTAAAAGCCTTTCGTCCTGTTGTCTTTATCACTGATCACTTGATTTTTTGGCCAAACTTCTCATTAGTCTTCACTGTTACCCTGTGTATGCTTACATGCATTAAACTTTTTTTTTCTTTGCAAGAGAAAAGATTAGTCTTTGCTCTTTGACATGGTACCGTGTAATCTCCCAGGAAGTCAGTGGAAAAAAGCCTTGGATACGTGTCTGTGAGTGTCCTTCCAGATCGCACTTAAATGAAAGGTCTTTGCAGATTTATTATCCTTCATCAGGTTGCCATCTCCAAAGAGAAATCCCCTGCCACAGGGCAACTGGGAATAACGCCTGGTCAGCAAGATCAATACTAGCCTTGGCTTGAACTGCCTGTGACAACTCCATGCCCACCTTTTCCTGCATGGGAATGCCTCCTGGGTGCTCCATAGCTAAGGGCTGTAACCTCCTGGAAGTTCAGCACTAGTTCATATCAATTGAGGATGTGACATAAGGTAAGTAACTGTCCACACCTCCAGCTGGCTTCCCAGAACACCTGTGTCATGTTAGAGGCAGGCTTTGCTGCTAATTTCAATGCTAGAAATGGAAGGTGTGACCCTTTTCAGGGTCTGTGACAGGATGGGGTGTGCCATGTAGTCCATATGGATACATTTGAGTATCAAGCTACATTTCAGATATTTCTAGCCTCCTATTACTTATGCCATCAGGTGTCAGGTTCCAGCTCTAGTGTGAGAAAAGAGGAGGTATCTGCAAACATGTTATGTCCATATGTTGAAGAGTTAGAAAACCTGTGGCTTAGCTGAAGAGTTCATGAAAGTAGCAGGCAAACTGAATGTTGTCATGTTGATGGGATTTTTTTCCATGTCTTGACTCATTCAACTCCTGTAGGTGTGTGACAACCAACAGAACAGACAGTGCCAAAAAGAAACACATTTCTACATGCAGCTGCCTTTATGTTATGATTAGCATTGCCTTTTGTGGTATCATTGCAGTAAGATCAGATTACTTGGTTTTACCAATTCCATACTTGTACTCATAGTGAAAAAAGTAAATTTGAAGTGGACTAAAACCCCCTGTTCTTTCCTCCCTCCTGATTTTATTCTCTTTAAATATTTATGAGCGCTGCAGCCACACAGTAGCTAAGCTTTCATGATTTCAGCACTGTAGGATTCCTCTGAGGCAAAGAATTACCACTCCGTTTTGTAGCTGGAGAACTAAGGCAGAGCAAAGTTGTCCATGACCTGATCAGTATTACACAGGTACCCTGAGACAGAATCAAAACCCACCTTTGCATCCTCTGAGTTGTGTTTAACTCATTGACTCAGACCTCCTGAGTTGCCCTTCCTTTTCTGGGCAGCACTAGAAGGGCTTCCTGTAGCAAAGAAAAAGCTAATGAATCTAGGTAACTAGCTAATGAATCTCAGTAAACGTATGTGGGTATGTATTTGCTTGAGGTGAGAGAAGAGTTTTCCAAGAGGCTGAAACTGGCATGCTGATGAAAACAAGCAGAGATTATTTTATAACTAGGAAACTATTTAAATCTTCGCTTTAGTGGAGGAGTTTCAAAGGATTTTTGTGAAAGAGTAGGAAGCATGATTTCCTGCTTCTGTAATTTTATTCTTTATAGTTGATTAGAAGTTGAAGAGAGATCTGAGAAGGTTGTTGGAGCTTCCTTTTTGTGGAGATCCACAGCTGATTGCTTGTAGAATATCCATTTCCAGCTGCTTTCTCAGTAATGTTTCTGTGGGAAAGCTGATATGCTTTTGTCAGATTTAACTTTCTAAAAAAATCAAGTGTCACTTTGCAAGCTCTGAAATGTTCAAACTCTCCTTTATCATGGCACCTTTGATCTACAGCCTGTACCTTCACTGCACAGTCAGGTTGGGCTTTTAGTAGGTTGTTGTACTTTATCCTCTCTCTGTCCCATGCAAAACCCTGCAGTGAGCTTAGCACTTCTATCAACAGGGACAGACCTTACTGAGAACGAGAGTTAGAATTTGGGCTTTGGTTTTATTTGGAGTAGTCACACTTAAGGTGGAAGGTGAGTCATTCCAGCCTACCTTATCCTTCAGTGCCTTTTTACAGCTCACAACCTGCATCTAAAAGGGGAGACCAGTTCCCTTTGACTCCCTGGGTGAGAGCTACGCGGTGCTGTAGAGAGCCAGGGGATGCACTCCCTGAAGGCTTGGCAGCTGTTGGGGTATGTAAGATCATTAGGGTACACTTGCTTTGTAGTGTGGCTGCTCACACCTAAGCTTAACTCAGGTCGTGGTCAACAGAGGTAGTGATGATATGTTCTAAGCTACCATCCTCACCAGAAGCTTAAGCATGTGCTCCTGGAAATACGGAGCTATCTCATACTTGAGAATTAAATCTATCTCATTTCAACAGGTCAATAGGTGGGAAAAACCTTCTATAGGTATTTAAATGAAAAATCGAGGAATTTTTACAGTTCAAGACTGGCAGGTAGATGATGTCTTTGACTGCAAGCATGCACATTAAAAGCCATAAGCAGCTACCAGAGTCCCATATTAAACACAGAGCAGCTGACAGTGTCCCTCAGATGCCATTGTATCCAAAGGACATTAGTTCTGCCTCTAGACCGTGAAAAACTGCTTCGCTTTTCCTCAGGATTTGAGTTGTTTTGTACAAATATACGCAAAATGCTATTTTCTCTAGTTTGTGGATAAATCCATTTCTCTTCATGTCAAGAGACAGAAATTGAGAATGGCAAATACTGCCTCCCAGGAAGGACCTCATAGGCAAATGTCTTCCCATTTCATTTAGAGTGAGTTTCACATACTGAAAAGCAGCTGAGTGCACAGCTCCTGTTAACTCAGAAAAGGTAGCAGACTTTAAAGCAGAATTAGGGGAAGTGGCATTAAAAGACACATCATGTAGTCTTGTCACTGGAGAAAAACAAATGGTCTTTCTAAATCGTTCTTCTAATTCAAATCCACTAAAGGAATGGTGTGGCTCTATCTGACATTTTTCTTTGAATCTAGTCCACATGAATGAGGGCAGCTTTATTGTTCAAGAGTGTCCTGGCTTGGCAAATCACATATGCAAAAGCAGTCCTTCTGCTTTGCATCTTCTAAAGGGCTGTAACATCAGGTTGTCTAGTCCCAACTAGAAAGGGGAGTGCTACAGGAGCTGCTGTCCTTGCTCTGCCGGTAGCAACTAATCTTACTTTGGGTTTTCTCCTGCAATCTTCCCCAAGTACCATCATGGTTTGCAATGATTTCCACAAAAGGAGAAATCCTAGCATCTAGAGCGGTGGCTTTCGACCTGCCACCCACATATCCTGGGGAAGAGGCTATTTGAAGCTGACAAAGCTTACAAAACTCCCTCGCGAGAAAACCTTCATTCTCAGCTTGCTACTGCCAGATGTTTCATGAGTCACTGTGTCTTGCTGCATCTGCCATTCTTTGTGCATGTAGACTGTAAGCTCTTCAGGGCAGGGACTGTCTTTCGCTGCATGCTTGTACAGTGCTCTGGTCTTGCCTGGTACCCCTAGGGCCTACCACAGTATAGATCAGTTTAGCTGTAACTGATGGGAATGATTCTTGATGAGGATGCACAAACAGCTAGAAGAATCCAGCTGGCTCCTTTATATACATGTGCGTTCTCCAGTGCTAACAGCAGTAGAAATTAAGCAATTGAAACTGCAGATGCTTATAAAGACTTTGATTACCCACAGGAAGCACATCTTTTGAATAAATCAGTGTGGTAATTTCTTTTCAGACTAAAAGGGATATTGAAGTCAGGAACAAACTTGCAGTTGTTGGGAATATTCTGTGAATGGGTAAGTGGTGTTGTTTTTGGCAGTAGTTAATTATAGACATCTTAGGATGGTGACTGCAGGATCGCTGATAATACTCAGGCAGCATTCCTGCTTATTACTAGCAGGGATTTGGATCGCTGCTTTCTTCTCAGAAGGTGATTATTCTAAACAACAGAAGATTTTGTAATATGTCACTCCAGCATGCTTATTTTTATAACATCTTAGGAATTAGTATGTTTGATCGTTCTACTTGAAATGGTAGCAAGTTGTTCCACAACATGTGTTTTAAAGGTTGAGTGTGGTGTAATTGCTACCTTTTTTAAAGAAAGTCTTTGAGATTTAGCTCTGGCTGGTAGAAAAATGGGAAAGTACTAAGGCAGCAGATAACTTAAAATGGCCATAGACTTTAGTTGGAAATAGTGCAGTTGGCAGGTACATGTTGTACCTTACAGATGTTTTCAGCCCTGCCTGAGTTTTCCTGGCATTAGTTTCAAACTCCAACCATATCATTATGGTGGGGGATCTGATATACAAAAACAGCTTTTAAAAAAGCACCTTACTTCTGTTTTCTAGAGTGTGACTTAGAGATGCACGTGTTTCAGTCTCATTGGCAAGACGTAGAGTCCCATGCAAAGTAGATCAGACATTTTTTTGAGAGATGTTTTTCGAAAAGAATGAGACATTTACCTGAATTGAAAATCTTTTGCAGTAATCCATCAGTTTTGATGTATTGTTTTGTGTAATCTTTTATATTTTTTTAAAGAAAACTCAGTTAAGTCATCTATAAACATCACAATTGATTTGGCAAGGACTGGAGAGGAGATGGGAGAGCATTTATGTCTTATTTTTCATTTGGTTTTGGGACTGGCTTAAGGGTTGAGTGTACTGAAGTGTGTTGCTTGAAGTATATCAAGAAAATTTATGTAGGGCAGAGGGAGCTATTTTTCATCTAGTTCTTCTGGTCAGGCACTTTTCAAAAGTCCTTACTCACCTGGTAGAGTGAGGATTGAACTCAGATTGCGGCCCTAGTTGCATACTGAAGATGCAATCCCCTTATGGATGATTACAACACACGACTGAAATCATGAGTCACCTCTGTGCCATTCCTGCTTGTAATGCAGGATGGTACATACACCTTTCTATTTTTGTTTCTGGTTTTGTTTTGGAGAGAGGAATCTGTCCAAATGGAGAGGTTTGTGTCTGCAGAACAGTGCTGATAACTTGGTACCCAGAATAACTTGATGACCTTTTGCTTCCCTTTTGGCGTGTGTGCACTTGCAGAAAATTTAGTTCTAAATAAAATGCATCTCACTGCTAAATATTTGAGTTATTTAGTAAACATTTTTCCACAGGTGCCTAAAGGCAAGCCTGAACAGTACAGTACAAAACAGTGCTTTCTTTGTTTCTTATTAAAACATATTAAGCCTAGCTCTATTCTGGACTTAACCACCTTTCTGTTTTACTCGATTCAGAAACTCTTCAGAAGGAAACATGCTATATTATGCAATGTTCTGGTTCTCTGCTTGGAGTGGCTGTACAGGTAGTGTTCCTCATTTGGAGGGATCAGGAACTGCAAGGATGTTTCATGCTATAGCCGCATGGCATGTCAGAGGAGAGCAGGCATCTTATTTCATGGGTCAGCAAGGGAATCTGGACAAGCCTGTGCTTTGCTATTGACTTTACTGGTGCCTGGAGTTCAGAATCCCTCTGTGTGTCCCCCAAAAATGAGACATGCAAATTTACTGGTCCAGCCTGATAATTAATCTTGTGGACCTTTCCCAGCTCAATCATTAAAGTGTTTTTTCTGCTCAAAAAACAACTTTTTCCATTGTCATGCCTGGGAAAACTAAAATTTGTAAGTGATCAATGTGAAAGGTTTTAAGATACACTTGAATTTCCTACCCCACCTACAGCACCTTCATATTCCACTGGCTATAATTTATTTCTTCTCCCCAATCCTGCAGAGGTTATCACCTTGCCATGTTAATTTTATGCTGCTAACATCCCCCACATATACCACTTACTGTTTCTTAAATAGATGGTCTGACTGGTACATGTTAAATTAAACTCCAGCCAGTTTTTTTAAAATTTGCATTTAGTTTTGAATTCTGCTGCTTATGTTCTTGATCTGGAAGAAAGGCCCATGAACTGTCCTGAAAGCTTGTCTGCTTCTTCAGATAACGCTAGTTGGTCTAATAGGGTAAATTCCTTCAACCTACAAACTGCATCTTGCTGGCTTGGATGAGAGACAAGCTAGTAGACTTTTTAGTTGTTGTACATGCAGAACATAGATGTCCTGAATCTTGGTTTAGTGTGATTCTTCTTGCATAATACCTGTGGCTTTGTGAAGGAGGAAGGTGTGGGAGGAATGGCCACAAAAGTGAAAAAACTTGATCTTTTAGGAGAAGTAAGAAAGCAGTTGTCTAGCTGGAGATTTTTATTTGTGGACATATGGATATGTGCTGGAAATTTCACCTACTCTTAGCTCTTATTTGAATTGTGCAGGGATAAGAGGATTATGCCACGGAGATGGACCTGGGTCCAAGTGCTGCTGGCCAAATGTGTACCTATTATAGTGGACTTTTATCAAATTTCTGCTTATCACATGACTGTTACTGACTTATGTATAGCATAAACGTTGAGTAAAGCAAATAATTGTAACTACCATGAAGAAAAAAAGAAAAGGATGAATAAGAAGAAATGTAAGGTGAAAGACCAGAATATTTCTGTTTGGAAAAGCTGCCACAGTACCTGGCTTTAAACTTTGTTCTTTATGCTTCTTTAAACCTGGCTTCTATTTGGACTGATCCTCTGCGGTCTCCTCCCTTAAAGATGATAGATATATGACATTTGAAATGTAATTTGTTTAAGGAGTTTGGCTTAGATGAACATCATAGAACAAAATCCAGCTCCCATGGAACATTGCAAAGGCATGCAGAAATGGCTTTGTGCATGGTTGGAATACTTTAATATTTTGAACAATCAGTTTCTTCAGGGGAAGAAAGGATCCTTTTCATGCAGAATGGGCACTTTTCAGAAGAATTGTGTTACCAAAAAAACCCATTCTCCATCAAAACATCTGTGATTCATTTCCAGACCACTATTCATAATGATAGCTAATTTGATTCATATTTTCCTCTTTCTCTCTTCACAAGTGTATGTGAAAAGATGGTGATTTTCACATACGGCTTTACATTTCAGTCATGCTTGTCGAACAGTCTTTGCTTATAGATCATTTACTGCCAGTTTGTTGAAAAGATTCAAGATCCAAAATTCAGCTGGTGTTGGGCTCCTGTGACGTGGTATAGAGACTGGGATTTTCAAAAATAACTAGTTGATCTACCTTTACTGCTACTGAAGACAGAATATCTGGGAATGAAGATGAGGCTACCTTGGAGACAGAGGTACATTTTCTGCCAGCAAATATTAAAAGACTGAAGCTGTTCAAGGAGAAGTAGCAAATAGCAGGGCCTGGTTTTCAAAAGAACTCAACACCAAGGTCACTTCTGAAAAGCAGTGATGAATTCTGCACTTCCCAAAGAGAATACAGAGTGATGAAGAATGGTTGGGTGTGCTTGGCATACTTGAAAATCTGGGCATTTCATTGGTGTTTCAGCCAGGGAACTGAGTGAGAATGTATCCTTGAGTGTGGATGGTGAGTTGTTTCAAAATCAGTCTTTTGGTGCTTTTTGCTAACCATACTTGCAAGACTAGGATTTTCAAAAAGCATCTCTGGGACTCAGAGGCACAAATTCAATTGAAAATTGATAGGCTGTGTTCCTAATTCACTGAGGAATATTTTATGTAAATGCAGTTTGGAGATGTAAGTACCTGTAAACATCTGGCTCTAAGATACCTCTGAAATTTGTTCCCTAAATGACTTTGGAGATAGCAAGTGCCACTGACTTTTGGTGAGGGAGATGTAGACACTTATAGAACAGTATAGAGCTGCTAGAGTTCTTAAGTTATCTTGGGCATGCCCAGACCAACATATACATGGTGAGAGGGGAGGACAGGACTTTCCTATTTACAGAATCACAGAATCATAGGGGTTGTAAGGGACCTCTGGAGATCATCTTGTCCAACCTATTGCCAAAGCGAAGTAGGTGTCTACCTCTGGATTTGACTCTTCCTTCACCTTGCCATTAATCCTCTCTTAGAGTTAAGTCTTAAGTCCTATCTCATATAAAAAACAAACAAACAAACCACAAGAAAACCAGAAGAGATCTGATGCATTTTCCTCTCCCAAAGCATTCTTTAAATCTTAAGGCTGGCCTCTGAAAACCAGCTTCCCATCTCTGGGGAAACATTGATCTCTAGGCTATGGAATCATTCTGGGTTTCTCTCGGCCTCACTGAATCTTTCAGTATTTTACACAGATCAGAGGATCTTCAGCAGGAGGGGCATGGCAAGACCCTTCAGTATGCCTTGCAGCCAGGGAAGACGCTCTTTGCTAAAGCCCACATTTAAATCTTGCTCAAGGTTTGGCTGATGATGGAGTTTGGTTGCGGTGTTCAAGCGACAGCTAACCGGTATCAGTAAGCCCCATCATGTGGGGTAACACTAAGCACAGGATATGATGAGGCTTATGTGTGTTCATTGTGTTACAACCAGATCCAGTGGGTGATTTCTGATTCAGCCTGGGATTTAGGCAGGAGGGGGGCACTGAGCTGTTTGCTGCTGCCAAGACATAGCCTGTGCCTACCTACAGAGAGAGATCTTGGGGACTTTCCCGATGAAAATGAGGTGGTGGCAAAGTCAGGATCTGGGAATGCCAGTCTGACTGGTAGAATTAGGACTGGCTTCAGAAGGGAGTTTTTGCTCTTAACTTCCTCTTGAAAATGGCACTTTGACTCCTAAGTCAGTAAAGAGCTTTTAAAAACATGAGCTTTAGCCCTTTTGAAAATCCCAGCCTTGATCCCTACCACCAGTAATTTGCGTGGGTATGATGTGAATGAAATTAGCCCAGTATGTTTTCTGGCATTACTTGCTGGTAGACCTTGCTGTGTCTGAGTTCTTTTTTTCTGGTCTCCAAACCATCTGGGGCAAATAGGGTTTAATCCTATGAGACCTTTGGAGTTGGATATTTTTCTTTTTTTTTCTTTCTCTCTCTCTCTTTTTTTTTTTTTTTTTTGCTATCAGACCTGAGGCATTTGGCTTACAGCCCAGGGTGAAGAAAGGGAAATAAGGAGGAGGAAAAGTCTGACTGAAGTGGGAAAACCAGAGAGAGTGATGAGCACAGAGAGGGAAAGGACAGAAAGTTGGCTGTGGTGGAGGTGGAGGAGTAGTGGCAGTGTACGGACAGAGGATGTGATGACACAGACTGAATGTCATATTCCATCCTGCGACTTGGTGGTGGAGAAGGGAAAGCCAGAGTGCAGCCAGCCACAGGATCTGGTGAGGTCTGACATATCACTGCAAAGAAATAATTGGAAATGCGCTACCATCTCTACGTGCATTGCTGTAAGGATGAGCAGGGCCAACTAAAAAGGAGGTAAAAATTAATGAGGGAAACACAGGAAGAAAAGGCTAATGTAGAAAAAAGTGAAAGGATATGCTGCCAGGCCGAACAAGGAAAGAGATAAAATAACAGAGAGAGAGGAAAGAGTCACAGCAGCAGAAAGTTCAAGTGGAATATGATTTCCTTAATCCTCCAACCTCTCTGATATAGAGGAAAAAAACCCAGCATTTGCAGACAGAACTGATGAAATCACTGATTGTGTGGCTGAGCCCTTTCGTTGCAAAGGGATTTGAGATATCCATTTTTTTAACTTAGAATTTGGTCTTTTGTTAGGGGAAGAGGTAGGCTTTCAGGGCCGATTGTGGTCTAGAAAGGGAATAGATTGTGGCGTAATTAGGGATGAGAAGAAAAGGTAAAGGCTTTCCTATAGCCTGTATGACCTGAATGTTGTGGGGTTAGGGTTGACGGATATTTCCATAGCAAAAAATGCAGGTGTGTTCTTAATTTGGATTTGCTTACCTGAGCTAGATAATTCCGATTAAATCAGATAAACCAAAGCAATTTGAGAGCCCTCACTGTTATTTTAACCTGAATTGACCAGCCCCAGTTAAAAGTGCATATTTGTAGACTCGCCCTGTGCTAGGCAGCCATACCTAGCTTGAGGAAGCATCTCTGTACAGTCACCATTGGAGGGTTAGGCTTTGGCTGTGCTGCAAGCCCTGAGCTCTCATGCATAGCTGTGCTGACCCAGGAGCAGACTGAGCTGGAGAGATTGCTCATGTTGCCCAGGATCAGACAGGGAGTCTGGCAGAGACAGGGACTGAGCATGGAGGCCTCTTGAACCGCAGCCCAGTGCATGGGATTGGATAAGCAGAACACTTAATATTGGGTTTCTGTTGAGAATACGCACAACTGTGGACACTAAATTTCTTTCCCAGGAGCATTCACCATTACTGATTTAAAATGTACTGTTTCCACAAATATTCTTGCCAGAAAACTAACTTGTTAAAATATTTGTTGAAAGCAAATATGGAAAGGGGGTTGGCACACAGCTGAAGTAAATTTATGTTAAAGATTCAAATGAATATTAAATCTCTTTTGCAATAGTATGTTCCTGTCTCTAATTATGACTCTGGTTGAGTAGATGACTCTAGAGTCACTCCTGGAAAGTGTACATACAGCAATCAGTGTGATAACAGCCTTGCAGATCGAAGTGGGTGGATGACTTGAGCAGTATGGTAATGACATATGGAGCCTTCCCTATCTTGGAGGCACATTCCTATCTAGCTCGGATCAATAGTGGGGTGAGCGTTATTGCTTGTGGAGAAGTTCTGTAACACAGACATCCGGAGGCTGTGGTATGTCAGGAGGTGCTGGCCGCAGCCCTGCCAGGTCTAGGAGCAGGCTAAGGTGGGAAGCCAGGCCTGAGCAATTAGGTTCTGTGGGCAACAACCTCCTGTTGAGATACTGGCATGGATGGGAACTGGGGCGAGAAGGAGGTGACCACCCATTCAAACAAACTCTAGGTTTCTCTTGGTGGCTTTCATTTAAGGCTAGGTACTCTTTTCACTACCTGAAGCAACACAAAATTTTGGACTAAAATAAAGAAAGATTTTGAGATGTGATACCCAGGACATCAGCCTCCATAATCTAAGGGTCTGTAGGCTGTGGAGAAGCCGGACTGGTAGGGGCTGGCCTGCCTGCACCTATTGCAGTAGAGCTGTGTTGGGTCCCAGTAGCCGGGCTCTGGGTGCTGTGTCCACAGGCTTCTGCCCACCCTCATAGCCAGCTGCATGGTGCATGTGGCAATTTGTCAGGAAAACAGCTCCCACCATCTTTCTTTGGTTTTTTTTTCTTTCCTTTTTTTACCCCCCTTGCCTCTTGCTTCTTTGATACTCCTATAAATGGCCTTTTATTTAATGATAGGTGGCTTTAGTTTTATCTTCCTCGTGCTATTAATTTTTCTTCAGCCATTTCCACTTTACCCTCCTTGCTTCCCTGCTGTCCCCATCCTTTCCTTTCCTTCCTCCACATTTTATGCCAGTAGATGGTGGTATTCAGCAAGTTCTTTGAGTGCCAATGTAGCTCCCTTTGTAACCAGCTGGCAGTCCAGCTCAGCAGTACAAAGAGCTGTTAATATGTGTGGGTGTTTGTCTGTGGCTGGGTGACTGTCACAGTGGTCACCTGCATGAACGAGCACAAGTCCTGCTAAGTTACTCTTTATTTTCCATCTTGTTCAGCCTGTGAAAGAGCTGTCAGATTGACAAGGAGTTGTAAACATCACCAGGAGAATCAATTATTTGTTGTGATGTATGGGATTTGGGAGAAATTCACGTACACATTTCTGTGGGGTTACTCACAAGCTGGCAGAGGTTGATGTTGGTTTTGCAGCCTGCTGTCTGACAAAAAATAAGGGCTGGAAATGAGGGAACGTATTTCTGAACATGATTGTCACTAGTGAAGTAGTAGGTCTCGGGTCTGGATGCTCAATGCAGGATAATTGGATTATAAAAACTCAGATCCCTTTAAACTATCTTGTGTCAGGCACCAAAGAACTGAAATTCATGGTACTTCAGCAAGGGAATCCTCGGTGAGCCTCACTCCTGCTTAAGGGCAGGTTTTGCAGCAAGAGGTTGGCTGTGGGTTTTCCTTTTATCATGGATAGAATAACGGGACTACACATGCTTTGCACCATGTGTGATGTGATCAGTGAAGAGCCTTAATCCAATATGACAGCATGGCTGCTCTGTAGGTAAAGGTGTGGAAAGTGTTCTCTTCCACACCTTCATTTTGTGTGCTTTATTAGTTCATGTGATGTCCGTATTCCTCTTTGGAAATTATTTTTATACCAGGACCCTGGTGCTTATTTGAGTCAATGGGGAGGCTGTATAGAAGTTACAGAAATTGGATAGAAATTACATTAAGGATTAAAGCAAAGATCTTCAAATTTGGTGGTGGGAGTGTGCAGAATTCCTTCTGAAAGAGGATGGGCAGCAGTACAAGCAGCTCACGTACTTTCTAGGTGCTGTCAGTTCTTGTTCTGTTCTGTGACACTTCCTGGCCAGCACTGGCCAAAGTTTTTTGTAAAAAAGAAATGCTTTGAGTGTGAAACTCTTCTTGCCTTGCTTTTAACATCTTCCTGTAGTTCTTGCATGTTCTGCCTGTGGCTTGGCAGCTCTTTCCATCCCAAGCCCCTTTTGGGCATACTTGAGTAGGAATAGCATTTATTCCTTCTCTGAGTTGGAATTTGTACTCCCTTTCTATGAAGAGCTCGACTCCAGCAGCAGATCTGAAATAAATTTGCTTTTTAATATTGAGATTATCATTAGTCAGTTAAGAGTGGCCAAAAAATAAGAACTAAAATGTTGAGGTGTGATGCTTTGATAAGCTTCTGGCTGGAAAGTTACTGATTCAACTGCATGAAAAAACATGGAGAAATTTAAAGTGGTGTGCTATTTTGGGTGTCTATTTTAAGAGATTTTGCAGGTCTTTGATATTCAAGAGTTGCTCAGTACTTTCTTTCTCTAACAAGTTGTTTTAAACATTTTTACCTGAGAAAGAAATACTTTGATTATCTGAAGTAAGAGTCACTTGACCTTAGAAGCCTTAAACATAATGCTTAGAAAGACCTTGTGTCTTGCTGCAAGAATTGCTGTGTTTTCAATGCCCAAACCTGTAATTGAAAATATGCTTATCTCTTTTTAGTAATGTACTTCAGCAAGGTATCTTGTCCCAGGAAGTGTCTGTCTCTCTTTTTCAGTTGCAGCACACTATTGTTTCTTGCTCTAGCAAGGAGTGTTTCATAGCCAATGTGTCTCCTTCCCATTCTTTCTTCCCTTTGTCATTCCCTGGGGGTTTACCAGCCCAGTTGATAAACGTTCATCAGCATACTGTAGATTACCTCATCCTAAGATAAGAACTCAATACACAATTACAATTCTATTTCTAAATAACAGTGGGCCAGGATGCAATGCCTTTACTCTTCCTAAATAGCACCCACAGATCACTAGTGGAGTGGCTTGAAATCAAAATGCCTTTCTGGGCCGGTAAGAACATTCAAACTGAGCTGCAGAATCAAGTCCAATGGATTTTAATTCGGTATTACTTTTTCAGTACTTCCCTTCTTTAATTTTCATATAGTTTTCATGGATTTATTCCAAGGATTGCTGTCCCACATCTGAAGTTCTTTGAATATCTGTAAAAAGCATGTTCTCCAAGATCTCAAGATGAATGGTATCTGTGTCTCCTAAGTGTTAGCAATGTTACTAGTGCTGCTTTGTCTCCACATGTATTAGCAATGGGACTGCTTTAGAGATGTCTTTTCTGTGCGGAAAACAATTCAAAAACCCCTTCCTGCGCTGTCTTTCATGTATGTTTTACCCAAATTTTTTTGTGAGAGGCTTGCAACAATAAACAAAAGCAAGAACCAACATAAAGGGGAATTTCAACAACTGAAATAATGTTTTGTTTTTTTGTCAAAAATAACTTTGTGATCCACAAGCAAAGTGTTTACTTTCGAATTTTCACTGAAGTTGAGTTTTCAATGAAAACTCCAAAATTTTGTCAGCAGTGTTGAATTGTGTTAGTTGAAGAAGCCAACATCCTTCAACAGAAAAATCTTGCCCAGTTCTAATCAGCAATGCTGGAAAAACTATTGGATCCTGCAGAAGTCCCCTTCAATCAATGAAAAGACAATCAGCTCTGGACTTGCTTCTGTTTATGTAACTGTGGCCAACGTTGCTCTTGCTCTATCAGATGATCCTGCTGAGAACAAACCTTCCTCAATGTGGGGTCGAAATTGCCAGTGGTGCATTATAGCACTGATGGAGCAGACCCAGTGTTTGTAAATAGTAATGTCTACTGACATGAGGTTAATTTCCAGAAAAACATCTCAGGACAACTGAGAAACATTTCACAAATCCTGCATCTAGTTCTCCTTTGGAGGAGAGAGCTGTAGCATGAGTAGGACCCATTTCTAACCTATCTGCCCACTGAAATCTGCTCTCCACCCTACTGCAAGCAGCACACCCCATTGTGGAAGCATGTGTGCTGCATACTGGTCCTCTCCCTTGTTCCCTGCACTGGGTTCTGAGGGATTGCTTCTTAGCAAGGACTTGTCCATGTGAATAATATGTCACAGACAGGTTTCTAATGAGCTGTTAATTTTAGGATTCCTGGCCAATTGCCAGGTAGACAGATGATTGACTTTATAGTAAGTACAGCTCACTTCAGCCTCTAGAACAGTCAACTAGCATTGCTAACCCAAAGCATTAATAAGCCATAAGTCAAGCCTCTCAAATCATACCACTGGTTAAAAATGATGAGATTTTGTAAATAATGCCTTCTGGGGTTTTATTTGACTGGTGATTATTCGGGTTCATGTTTCTGTGTTTCATTTTCTGCAGCTGTGGGAATTAGACTTTTACTATTTGTTTTTCCTAATAGCAGCTCTGATCATCACCCCCTAGATTGTCATACCCATGTCTGCATTCATAGGGTCTTCATAAAGATTTTAAAAGTAACATTGGCAGAGAGGTTTCTGCCTTCTGGCCTCTCAAGTTTTACTCACAAATTTGAGCATAACTTGCCCTGGAAACTTTGAAGACAAGCATCTGGGGTAATTTGGAAGATACTTGGTTTAGACATTTCCAGGTTACGGGGCTGGCAATTCCTTCTCATTTTAACTTGGTTCACATGGCATGAGATAGAGATTACAATCTAGGAAATCATGTAATCTTGCGAAGATTATATGGTCCAGTGTGAGTATCATCCATCTTAAGTATGCCAATGAAGCCTGCCATGCTTTCTTAAAATGTGTGTCAGATACCAGCACATCATGCTTCCAGTGAAGGCAGTGATGAGAACATGAATACCCATGGGGCACATCCAGCATCTTTGTGAGATAATTTGCTGCATATCTACAAATACATACTCTAGTTGAGCAACTCTGGGCAACCTGTTAAGAAAATATTGGTTGTTTTACAATATTCTCAGAGCCTATTTCTGTAAAACTTTTACATCATTTCTTAGACCAAATTCGACAGAAATTTTGCCTGAGTAAGGAATGTGGAAGGGATCTCTTGAGGGGCTTGGAAGTTTTCTTGTGGGTGAGCCCATCTGTGTGTGAGTGCACCCTGCAGTGAATACTTTATGAATCATGCACATCTTTCAGTTCAAGGGGATGACCATTTCCAAAATGATGTCTGAGTAGGCCTGCTCTTGTGTAATATTCCAAGCTCATTGAATTTGGGTTTTGGTGAGCACTGGGTGAGGAATAGCAAGTGGTGACACCTGTAGGAGAACATTCTGTGATATAACAAGCACTACAATGTCCCTTCTAAAAGGGATTCTTTGCTTTCCTCACAGGTCTTCTCTTTTCCCAGCTTTTATCCACCTTAATATTCAGGAAGGTGTTCTGCCTGAAAGGCAGTTTTTATAGTAGGGAGGTACTAATGCAGGGCAGAATGGAAGGCCACATTGTTATTTTCTCTTTTTGTTGCTGACTGTTTAAATAAAAGGGATTTCCTTTTCAGAAAGTATCATTATTTGATAGTTGTGAGAAGCTGAATGGTGTTGGGATGAGGCTCCTCTTCAGTCCTTGCTCTCCCCATTGTGCACCTCTGCACAAGATGAGGAGGCTACATAAAAGAAATGAAGCTCCAAGCTCTCTTTCCAGTTTGAAGAAAGCAAGGGAGAAAGTACTTAATTCCTGCTGCCTGTGACTTATTGGTAAAATGCCAGTTTTTGAAGAGTCTCAGACTTGCTCTGGGAACCTCTCTGGTAACCAAAGATGTGCAGGTGGTTTCTCTTGTATTCCAGGACTCTCCGGGTGTGTGCAAAGTATGAAACAGGCACTGATGCTGAAGAGATATTCATGCCAGCTCCTGTCCTTTCATCTGAAGTTGGTAAGGAACCTCCTTTGAAAAAATTTTTTTTTACTAGAAGAAAGTCTCTCTCAAGGATCAGTGCCACCACAGGGAAAGGAAATGGCTTGTAACACAAGACATCTCACATCTCCATCTCTTTCATCCCCTACCAGAAGCTCTACTGTACCTGAAGTATCCTCGAATGCAGCATGTACTATCTTGTATTAGGTTTCCCTAGATACTGTAACATGCAAGAGGAGCTTCAAGGCCTTTAGACTGAAGTCAAGATGATGGTTAGGTGGTGGATTTCATACCCCAAACCCACAGCACTTGTGTGTAGAAGTCTCTGTTTTGCTAGGAGGACTGAGAACAGCAGCAGATGGACTTTGTATGGTCAAAGCTTTCTACAGGGAAATAAAGTAGGAATGCTTTTTCTCAAGACAACCTTCTGTGAAAACACTGAAATTCACTCGAAGACCATTGCTTTTCTGAAGACAAAACATCAGACTGTTCCCTCAGTCTTTCTTATTTAGGTTTTCTTTTTTTCCTTTTGTCAAAAAAAAAAAAAAATCAGCAGGACATTACTGCATTTAAGACCACAGGAAATGCCTTTGTTTCTTTAAAACTTTTGGTAGAAAATATTTCTCACTTTCCTTCTAGTTGTGATCAGAATCTCATCTGCACTTCTCAGGTGTTAATCTATATCTAATCTGAACACAAGGAGGTACTTGAAGCTGTCATGTTGGCAGATGTATTTGAAAAGCATTCCCTGGAACAAACGCAGTGCAAGTCAGTGTTGGGGGAAGGGAGAGTAAAACTAATTTTAAGTTGTTTGGGAGAAGCACTGTCATTATGTTCTGTATGCATTAAATGCAAACACAGAACAGGTTCAGGTCTGTGGCTGGTGCTCTTAGGTGTGACAGCGGTACAAATGAAATAATAATATCAAGTAATCTCAGCTGGTCATTAAGCCTGCAGTAAATGCCTGTTTCATTTGCCAGGTAGGAGCACTCAGGGACCTCAGCTAAAATTGGCACCTTATTGTGCTAAGCACACACAGACACCTAATTAAAGACAGTCCCTTTCAATGAAGTGTTTTTTGGTATAGATGGGCAGGAAGATAAAGGATGGGAGTAAGAAAACATAATTATCCCCATTTCACAGATGGGGAGCTGAGGAACTCTGGTCACACAGGGATGCTCCTGTGGGTTTTCTGTGCTATCCTGGAGACGTACTGTGGGTTAGCAGGGTCTTAGACCTGTGCTTCAGCCACAAGACCATTCTTCCTCTGCAGAAGGATGCATCGAGTTTCTTGTTGCTTAAATAGAAACCTCAATTTACATTTTCCTTGTTCCTCTTTTAAAAAAAGCTCCCTGACCATTTTGGTTTCTCTCATCCTCTCAGACTGTTAGTCATCATTTAAAATACGCACAATGATTAAAATGAGTCTGATCATGTTCAAGAACAATATTTCAGGGAGGCTACTTGGTATGACTTGCATGAAGACATGAAATGCCAGAAGGACCAGTGCAATCAACAGCAAACGTCTGTGCCAAAAAGAGTGGGTGGGGTCATGTGCCGTATACAAGGGATTCATAAATGTTTACTATAATTTGCTCCCTGGTTATATTTGACCTCTGTGGGTTGGCACATGGACTGATTTATTGCATCCATGCTATCTTAATTACTAAGGACACAGCTGAGAGCTTTTTTAAATTAAAAGTGGCTTATTTTCCTCAATTACTTAACTGCAGAGGCTCAAGCACATAGGCAGTTGTATTTTTCTATCAAGAGAATATATGATTCATAAAGCCAGTTACACTTGTTTGTGGTTCTCCCAGATGCTGGACTTTCGGGTATGTGCAGATGCAGGCACTCGACACTGGCTCATACGGATATGTTTACCAAGACTTTGCAAACTTTTCTTTCCCCCACTGCTGGTTCTGCTTACAAAACTTTGCTCTTCCGGGTCTCAGCTGGAACTGGAAGGCAAAATGAGGAAAGTCTCTGAAAGGTTACTCTGGGTGTTTTTCTAGCCCAGCTGGATGCAGGTATTATTGGAGACCTCATGAGAAGGATTATTCCAACAAAATTTTCACCCTGGCTTCATGGACTAAGGGATACAAACAAGTTTTAAATAAGTATCCAACCTTACGCTTGCTTAGCCAAACTCAGACACTGAAGCTTTTGATACAGCCCTGCTAACGCGTACATTGTTGGACAATTTTGAATGTGCGACACCAAGCAGTTATGTGGCAGGTCAGCAGGAATTCACAAGTGCTTGGACTTAATTTTTTCATAGTTCTCATTTTGAAAATGTGTCTGAATAATCAGGTCCAGACATTAGGGAAGCTGGTGTTCTGTCAGCTGTAGCCCTGTCTTGACTTTTGCAAATTTAGGCAAAGATCATGAGAAGCAGTTTGCAATTTGAAGTTTTCTGTCTGGGACTTGAGACTTCCTCAAAGGGTCTAGCTTTCAGAGACCCTTTCAGTGTAGCCCCTAAAAACTGAAGAGTTCAAGTTGCTCTTACCATTTTCTTACTTGTTATTGCACTTCTGTGTACCGGTAAGGTGCATAACTATATCTATGGATCTGAATTTGCGGATGCTCTAGCTGTGCTACAGCATAGTTGCAGACTTAGGTACTTACAGGCTTTATTCGTATTTGACATTAGTTATGCTCACACATAACTCAGCTGCAGCTGGTGGCACTTTTCTTCACATCAGATAGCAGTGCAATGATTTTCAGCATCTGGTTCCAGGGCCCCAGGCATCCTCCGCAGGACCTGGGACAAGTAAAACGCTCAATAAAGCAAACCTGTCAGAAGACATAAAGTCACTCTAAAGATGTTCACATCTCTTCTGTAAGTGGAAAGAAGTTGCAAAATCTGAACTAGTATAAGAAAGGCAGTAATTAAATTTCTGTATATCTCCATGATAGCTCATCTCATGCTCATTCCAGGATTTAAAATCCATAATGCAAATAGAAACTTCATAGAAAAGTGTGTTTCTCTCCCATTAACAGATCACTTGTTGAGAAAGCAGCTAAAATAAATTCAAGCTATCCCAGTCCTAAGTCTGTCTTCTCTTCCAGAGCGTGGGGAGGAAAGGGGGAGACTGAGATATCACAGTGTTTGTGAGCTGCTAACAAAACTACGGCTGCCCTGGAATGGAACAGGCAGGCTGCAGGCAGGGAGGACCATGTTAGTACAGCCTTCCAGCACCCTTGCTTCTCACACAGTTGGTGCATACTTCTGACAATACAGCATAGAGAGAGGAACCGTCCCCTGGTCACCCACTGTGCACCTACGTTGCAACTGGGAGGTGTCATTGCAGTGCAGATAATCAAATAACAACTAGCTTTAATCTTCACAGGGTTTAGGGCAGGCTGGACAAGCCTGCCCAGGATGTGGCATGCATATCCGAGAGCTGGTGCCTGAACACTGTGTCTCCACTGCTTAAGGTATCCAAGGAGCTAGACTGAAGCCAGTCAATGTGTGGCTGTCATGTCTTTGACTGCAACGTGGTCAAAGTCACAGCTGCAAATTAAGGTGTTGGGAATTAACTTGAGCAATAGGTATTCACCATCCAGAATTACTATGAAGATGCTTCCAGTTCTGTACAAACCTCAGGTCACATTTCTCTCAGTGCTGCACAGACAGGCAGCAAAACCCACACTAGTTCCTGAGGGACTTGCAGTCCGAATGCACAGGACATCTCTGTACAGGCAGAGGTGGGTCTGGCAGTGGAATGGATTTTTAATGGGCATGCCAGAAGGCCAAAATGATCTGGAAACTTAGACCAAATTGCCAATCCAGACCCATAAGAATAACAACAAATCATTTTCCCTAGATCATTCACTGATACCTAGGATCTGTTTATAGACCTATGTTACAAAAGGGTATTAAATACAGAAGACCTGATCATGGAGAAGAAAAAAAGCAGAGGAAGGGAAAAAAAATCTGAAACTTGGGACAACAAAGGAAATAAAACTGAAGTGATAAGATGTAAATATGGATGATGGGTACACAGATATGCCTGGAATAGGGAACTGTGTCTGTGATTGTACAGTAGCAAAGGAAAAAGAGAAGCATAAGGAACATGAAGCTTTCAAACAGGCCCCTGTAACAAGTCAGAACTAACCCTTGGAGTGAGATTGGAGGGAAATCAGCATTGTAGAAACCTAGAGAGCCAGTTAGTAAAGTTGTGTAATTAAACCTCGAGTCTAATGGCAGCAGAGTCCTGCATGAAATAATGGATCTACTGAAATCAGTGGCAAAAATCCCGGTGATGTCAGTGGAGCAGCTCCTGGCATTTACCCACAGCAGTCTCTACTGGTTTTGCTCATGAGCTGTGGGGACTGTATGTGCTACTGCAGCCTGCATGAAAAGCAAATAGGTAAATTCATGTGTGCACTGAAAGCACGTTTTTCTTCAGAAACATGATATTTTGATTAGGTGTGTTTCATTTGAAAAGTGCTTCCTTTCTTTGGGAAGCGCCACTGTCACATCAAAAAATGAAACTCGTGAAAAGCAGTAGGTTTCCAGCTGAAGTAGATGATCATCCTGGAAAATGTCATTTGTTTCAAAAACCTGACCCGTAGAGACAAAGGGGAGCACAATTTCTTTTTTGATGGGGCACCAAAGACACAATCTCAAATCACAATATTAAGGGATTTGCTGGAATGCTTCAGTGAAGTTTTACCTCCATGTCAAATTTTTCAGCACAAAACCACGTTCTGTTTTGTGAGCAATGCAGAAGCCGAACTTGGAGGCCTGCTTGGACAAAACCCTGTTTGTCCAGCTGCTGCACAGGAAAAATCAGCTTCTACCCAGTATAAGCCAGCATCTTGCTGCCTCTCAGAAGGTGTATTGTCACCTTTCCAAGGGTAACAGCACCTTAGGCTGAGTCCCTGGATGCGGGAATTGAACCCGGGACCGACTGTTGTAGTCAGTAGAGGGGGACAGAGAGCCACACTAGGAGACAACCCCGTGCTGGGCTTTACGGCTTTGTTAGCAGATGTGTAAGAAATGGCATTTTGTTCTGTGTTTTTCCAGTGACTGATGCACGGGAGTGTTGGTCTGTGAGCAGAGACCCTGTATGTTCTGGTAGTATAGGTGGAGAATATTAGTTCAACAAAGGAGCGTTTTTAGATGAATCTAAGTTAAAATAAAGGCTAGTTTTGCAACTCAAATTCAAAGCCACGACAGGCAAGACTTTTCATTTTATCTGCTGCTAAATGTAAGATGCTTAGGGCCTATCTCTGAAGGGAAAATATGTGCTCGTTTAATTGCATCTTTTCTGGCAAAGGGAGAGTGCATTATTATTATTTATTATTATTGTTAGACGTATTAGAAGGAGCTATATGCCATAATATCCTTCATTGCAACCACATTGATTAGCGCTAACTGAGAATGTAGTACAATATTAACACGAGGCACACGGGACTCGTTTGGCCTGTCCTGTTTGTTACTTAATTACACATGTATAAAGTACGAGGCACAGCACCTGTAGAGATTCCCAGCACCTCCTGTTAAGCTGAGGCAGGAGCTGCAGTGTATGAGAGCAGTAACCAAATCCTGCAAGCATGTTTACGTTTTGAACTTACCAAATCTTCCCAAGTGGAATGCAGGGTCCGGTTTCAGCCAAGGAACTGTTAGCAGTGAGTGAGAGTTAATGGATCAATCTGCTGTCTCTTGTCAGTGCTTTTACTGTTGACTTCTGGAATGTGTTTGATGAAAAGAAAGCAACTTCTTGAGACAGAAGATACAGATGTAGCATGTTAAGGTTGGGACCTACATGAACAATAAAGCAATGTTATCAGTGTTTTGCTTCCCCAGTGCTGCTTGCCAAAACTGGCAACAGAACAGCAGCAAAGCATTTCTTTTTTTAACTACCATAACTGCGCATTAACCATTTGCTCTGATTCTTTTTGGAGATGCAGTCAGATGTTGTACTGGTGTTATAAGTGAAAGATGCCAGATATTTAAATGGGAGAATGTTGCACAGTCCCCTGCTGCCTTTCTGTGGCCAGGGGAAGCTGCTTTCTGAAGAGCTGAATTAAAATGGAATTTGCAGGATTGTTCAGCTGAACCAAGCCTTTTGGCTCCCTGTGCTTTATGTGCTGCCCACCAGCAGAACGCCCAGGCATTATGTGGATCCTATGGGATGCACTCATTCTCCCCGCAACCTGACAAGGCAGGCTGTTACCCAAATTGCAGTGTAATTTTGAGGCATGTGGGTTGTACCCACCCAGCAGAATGCAGCGCTGTGTGGAGATACCCAGGCTAGCTCTGAGCATGCTGTAGCTGGGAATGCTGTGGTGAGAGCTATCCACAATCAGATTATATTCCACTCTTGGCTGAATAGTAGACCAATACCAGAATATTGCTCTTCTACTGAAGCCAGGTTAAGAGTTTGCTCTGATGTGCCCACTCGGTACTATGAATACCCTTGTGCTGTGTAGACATAACCACAGAAGCTAAAACCCAGATCCATCGAGGTATTTAGGCTTTTAACTCTCACTGAAATGAACAGGAGTTAAAAGCCTAAATACCTTTGGGGATTTGGGCCTAAGTGGCTTACAGAAAGCCTGTGGCACAGCAGAGACTCAGATATTTTGACTCGGAGGCTAGTGCCTCCGATATGAAATCATTCTTCCTCTCTACATCTGGTAGCAGTTTGCATTCACATTTCCCAGCTCAGGCCATCAAAAATATGCCCATGCTTAGGACAGGAGGTGAAGAATAATTTAGGTAATTGAAACTACAGCAGGAATGTGGTTCTGTCAGAGGGCTGTTGCTGACCTGGAATTTAACCAGACAAGTAGGGCTTGGGGAAACTGTGTGCCAGCTCTCGCCTTTCAGGTGCACTGAAGGCAGTTAGTTTCTCTGGTAGAAGAGGGGATAAATAGCTCAGCTTATGTGTCTGTTGAAAAGGAAGCCATATTGCTGAGAATGAAAGCAGGAGACTTGCCAAACACTTGCCTTGTTATCCACATGACTGTTTATCAGTTATAACTAGAGCTGAGCCAATAATTCTTAATGGGTAATTCATATGATGAATATCTCCCCCTTACACTATGTTTGAATGGTGTATGAACCAGCCATTACTTTAAAATATTTATTTACTAGTCACAATTATTTGTTTAATACTGTGAATAATTCATGGTTTGTGGAATGTTTTCAGGCAGCTCTCTGAAAGTAGCCAATACCCAGGCTATTTTCATTGGGCAGAGAAGTAAATGTTGCCTTTTTCTGATTACACCAGTGTTAACTGAGGATAACTTGAAGTCAAAAGGCTGGATCCTTCACTGATGTAATTTGGCATAGCTCCATTTTTTTCAATTGATTTCAAATGACCAGTCTTAATTCACACCAACTTACTAGATGGTCATGAAAAGAAGAATTGTGTGGAGGAAGAATGACTTCCACACCATATTGTCCCAGGACTGGCTAAATGTACTGCATTTTACAGTCACATCTTTTCATTAAAATTGTCATATGTATAAATTCAAAATTTACCTTTAAAAATATAATTCAATATTAATATCTCAGTTGCTTATTCCTAGTTCAGTTTTTATTTGCAGGGCAGGGGGGAAATTGTTTTGAGGACAAATATGTGGCTTGTGTTGAGGTTAACCTGAAAAACTTCCTTGTTCAGTGTGCAGGACTTTTCAGTTCCAGTATTACTTTTACCATTACAAAATCTTCCCTTATATAAGTCTCACTGACGTCAGTGGAGCTTTGCCACTTGTATTTGCCTTATCAGATTTCCAATCCTTAAAGCTATTTTAGAAGACATTTTAAACTACGTTCTCTGCAGTACCCAGCTAACAATGGGAAAAGTAGAGCAGGGGATTGTGTTGGATTGTGTCTCTGTGATTCTTGCACCAGTTGTCCATGGTCTCAAAGTGTTGTACGTCAGAAAGAATTTGCTGGAATACCTCAAGCTTTGTCCGTACCCTGTATCCATCCCTCTCTGTCCCAGTTCCCTTCATTACAATAGAAAATTATATGTAGTGATACCACCAAGAGAACCAAGGAGTGGTTAAAGACTTGGTCCCCAAAAGCAGATTTCTAGGTCATTTCCATTTCCAGAGCAACACATCAGGCTCGCACTCAACATTGCTGCAAATTTCCCAGCTGAATCTCTACATATCTGTGTTCCTCTCTAATATTTCTTGTCTAGCAGTACAGCAAAACTTCAAATGCTGCCACTCAGATGGTCACCATAATGGGGCTGTGGTCTTGGCCACAGGATCCTGTGTTCATTGCAAAATGCTTGTTAAGAGCACTTCACAGGGAGAAGTCTCCTGCTTTTCTTTCTTCTCTTTCATTCTTGCTTTTTGGTGCTTCTGCTCCACTGACGATAAGGCTCCTAGAAATACAAAAGCATAAAGAAAAAAAAATCACCTTTCAGAGAAAGCTGTTGCTTTTTTTTGCCTAAGTAGCACAACCAATTCGAATGTTAATGAATCTACTCAGACTCAATGTCCAGGTGCATGTCATTGCTCACTACATGTAATTTACTAATGAGTGGAGCCATACAAACAAACTGAGGAACCAGCATGCCCTCTGGCTGCCTATAAAAATGAGGAAAGATGATGAAGTGGTATGAATCAGGGCCTTTCTGTAGCAGCAAAGCATGAAAAAACTGGAACATGACAGCTTTTGCTGTTAGGTACCAAATACTATCTCAACAGTTCTGTAACCAACCATGGGAGTGAATCGGTTTCAGAAACCTTACTAGATTAGCCCAGTTGGCTGATTAATATTTTTCATGTCTCAGGTTTCATGTTTTTGAATGTCAATGAAAGTTTCTGTTGTGAAATTTGTATATGTTTGGTTTTAGACTGTGCAAAGGTAAGCATGATTCTCAGAAAGGCACAGCTACTGACCTTTCTTTAATTACAAGCAAATGCAGGGGGTTGATGGATATTGCCATACTGTTGGTCTCTTCTGTTGAGTGAACATTACTGAATGGCCTTCTGAAAAACAGTGGTGTCTTTGTACTGCAGGCTACAGTTCACTAGGAACATACCTGATTACACCAAGCTCTTTTTAAGCAGAGCCCCGCACAATGTCAATGAAAATGTTTTATAGTAAGTGTAGGGAAGAGCAGATGCGTAGAAGAAAGGTCAAAGAAGAAGAGAATCAAGTGACCTGCTAAAACAGAGCATCTTTGGGGATTTTTAGCAGAAAACCTCTTTGTCTTCCAAGCACTGTGATGGTGCAACCTTCAATCAGAAAGAACTGCTGTGACCTGAAAGATACGATACCTTTTTGTATAAAGTCCTTCCAGCCAGTTCAAAGGCAGTAGTTCTTCTTCATCCATGTACTGTCATTACAACTGTTTCCTGGACTGTGATTCAGGGCTCAGTCCTGCAAACACTTGGTTTCCCATTTATATTTGTATTTGTATGACTCTCACTTCCTGAAGCACAGTCCTCAGAGACGAAGGCTTGTAAAATTGTCCCTATTGACAGAGGGAGTGACAGAGATGAACAGCACACACACACCGCACAGGGGAGCTGGTTACCCATGTGTTGGTACAGCCACACAGTGCTGTCCGGGGACACTTGTGTCCATCCTGTGCAGACCTACATTAGGGTCATGTTACGCTAGGCTATTTCAACACGACAAAATAGCCTGGGCTTAGTGTCACGCTGACTTGGTTATACTGCTGCAGCTTTCGCTCTGTAGCTATCTCAGAAGATGTTTGCTCACATGTTTCAAAAGCACTGGGTGGTCAGCAGCACATGTGTATCCCTGGACACTTGTCCATGACCAGCACAGAAATGCCTCTAAGGGGAAAACTTGCATTAGCATTTTATTTGAGATCAACAGTGTGCTTCTGAAATGAGTCTCCCGGTGATCCCCACATAACTGCACATTTCTGTCACAGAGCAGTCGTGGAGGACATGAACTGGATTCCTCTGGGATGGCACTAAGTGGTGGATGTGCTTCAGGACTGCACTTGGCATGGGACAGCTCATGCTTGTTGCTACTGCCATTAGACTGCAGCTAGTCTGAAGTAAAGCATGTACAGTGTGAAAATGCAGCATGTGGATGACAGGTCCTTGGCACCAATTGTTTCTCTCCATGGACCCATTCCTCTTGTTCTGTGCTACTTGCTATTGTAGATGTGGTCTGAGATGCCGCGAGTGCCATCTCAGTGCATTGACCCTTCTTCCTGCTGCTCCAGGCTGTGCCATTCAGGCCATTTTCAACATGTATGTAAGACTTTGGGAGATCAGGTTTACTTCAATAAGACTCTCCGTATGTGTACAGTGATGTCTGTATGTAAATACCTTGCTAAATAGGGACTGGTGGGTCAGATCAGGCATCACAAAACCTAGACCTCTTGTACAGTTGCAAAGCTATGAGGTGTTTAGGGGGCAAAGGGTGAATTTCTGTCTTTCTCCCCTTGTTGAATGGTATCTGATCACATCTCATATAGTCCCCCTCCCCTTACTTGCACTCATGTAATTACCAAACATTGCTCTTTCATGCTGCCTCTGGAGACTGACACTGTTGAAGCATGTAGTTTAACTCTCCTATTGACCCTCTGGGGGAAAGATAGGAAGAAACACTGAAATTAAACGTAGGTGGGGTAGCAATGATAATTATGTTGGATCATAACTTCCACTGATCTAATTAATGCCACCTAAGTTGTGGCTTGTGCAACCGCCTTGATTTATTGGCTATATCCACTGTTTGCAGAATGACGTTTTTGCAGAAGGCCCGTGGCTCTGATACATGGAGCGATAGAAGTTGTATTTCATGAAAATCCTGCGGTATAGTTACAGTACGTGTAACAGTTTGAAAGGTGCCTCTTCTGTGGTGCCCTTTAGAGGCACTGTAAATTGATCATCCAGATAGGATTAATGATGTAGGATGTATGGCCCAATTAGTTTGTTTCCAGCCCAAATCCCTTCATGCTGCTCTTAAAATTACGTTTTCCTATTGAATCTAGTATAACAAGTTCTAGGTGTTCCCAGCATTAAGCGACAGTAAAAGATGACTCTCACCTAAGTTCCAGTTTATGTATTTGTTTTATTACTCAGGATATGCCTGGATTTTACAGCTGAGTATGTTAGGAATTTAGTTACAAGTTGAGACCGCTTTATAACGCGTGGCTATAAAGATCAAAGGTTGCAAAACCAACACTGGAGAGCCAGGTCCTGCTCTTCCAAGGCTCATCAATCATGACTTAGTTCTGGCCCATCTCACGTAATTTTCCACCATGTGCTGTCATTTGGACAAATGTTTACCCATAGCAGTAGACCAGAGACTCCCTCAACTCTTACGCTAAGTATTGCCATCGGTTCCTGACAGCACTTCTCTTTTTCTGTTTATCTGATATCTCTTTTTCCTCCTCAGTCTTTTTCTTTATCTCACAGTTGATAATTTGAGGTATGTGGCTTCTAGTGCACACTGGGAGTTCTCCTTTCTTCCAGGTGGACAAAAATCAAGATCAATATAAGATCAAGATAAAGATCTTCCTTGGTTCCCCCTAGGTATCTGCTGAAGACGTTACATTTGTACTTGCTGAGGTTCTGCAACCCTCTGCCAGCCCGTGAAGCAGAAATAAGACTGGAGAAACCAAAATAAAGGCTTTATCCAGCGAGTCTGACCATACGCTCCTATCAGATAGGTCACTGAAGGAAGAGTAGAGGTGAACCAGACTCTTTTTGCACCACTGCTATGATTGTGCTCTATGGCACTGGGCAAGTCTCTTTAGTTTCGGTTTCCCGTCTCTGTTTCTCTATTAATTGTGAGCCCCTCAAGTAAGGGGCAGTCTTTTGCATAATGGGGCACCCACGAGCCACAGTCTTAGGAGGCTTCTTGATGCCACTGTAGTAGAAAAAATTAGCTTTGTGCAAGTCATCGTCCTAACTTTGCCTGGGAAAACTGGAACGCCTATTATGAGTTTTCTTATGAAAGATTCTTTGGTGGGAGATACAAGAACAACTGTTAGGCACTGGGATCACTGGTGGTTCTGGTTTTTTAGGTCTTCCTAAATGAATTTTCCCCTAAGATATTCTGTCAAAAACTAAAACAAAAAAATAATTTTAAAAAATCAATTTTGTCTCAAATAACATGTATTGTGCAATATGAAATGAAATATGACATTTATTTGTTTTTGAAACTTTTAAATTTATTTATTTCAAAAAATAAAGTGAATTTAAAAGTAAAGCAACTTTTTGAAACTTTTAAATTAAGACTTTTCTCCAGCAATATCTAAATTAAATATTTAAATAAAACTGAGTGTCTGTACATTAGATTTAGCATCAAAATGTAACAGCTGTTAACTTTAGGTTTTAGTTTTGCCTACTTTGGTGACAGAGTTTGAGAAAGTCAGCAGCATAAAATGTGTTTTAGTATTTTTGAGACCTGAAACTTTTCCCTACTTCTGTTCCTGAATGAACTTCTTATGGAACTCCAAGGAGTAGATTGAGTTTATAGTCGGTTGTCATTTAAGTTACAGGGTTAAAAATGAGAATTAATCTGAACAGCTGTTCAAATATCTCATTTGTTTCCTTTCTGAAATGTCTGTTTTTGTAGATCCAGCTTTGGTTTTCTCACTCCATGCTGCCCATTGCTTGTAAGGATTGCTAGGAAGAATAATGATTCATGTAATTTGCTTGTTATTGTGTCTGTCACTGTCATGGTTGGAGGGTTAGATGTATATTTGACAATGAAAATCCAGATTTTCAGAAATGATTGGTAAGTCTAGGTACTTTGTCTTTTCACTCTCTTGTTTTTGGATATGTGAAAGAAACTCAAAGCATTGAGCCTTAATTTTTTAAGGTGCCTGAGAAAAGAGTTGCAGGCACAACTGTTTCCTGTTCTACTTTGTGCCTTTGAGGGTGCAAGAAAGTTACATCAAAAGGGAAAACAGCAAAAAATGAAACAGGGAAGCATGGTTGCATTATCACTCTGAAGAAGCATTTTTATGCAAATGCATGTAACAGTTAAAATAAAGCTTATGTTATGTTGCCTTTGACTTTTGTAACTGTTGGGGTGTGACAGGATTTAAACTTTTCATGGCATGCCAAAAATATTTCTTAACATAAAGTTACTTTGACTAGCTAATGTAATTATGTCCATTACTCACAGGGATTCCACTTAGTCCTGTACTTTGTCTTATTAATGTATTTACTGCTAGCGGGAGCTGGGGCCAGTGTTGATACCAACATTCAGATGTTTCTTTCTGCTGCTGTTCACCCCTGAAGAGTCTGCTGGAGGTTTCGCGGAGGAGGAGGCATAGGCATCTGGCTCGCTTGAGGGCTGGGAATGACAGGAGCTCCCAGGGTGGGGTAGAGCTGGATGTAGAGGTAGGGTTTGAGCTGGTGGCTGCTGCAGAGCTGAGGCAGAGGTTGGGCGAGTGGTGCTGGGTGAAACCCCTACGGACCTATGAGCTGTGTCCCCAGCTGGAAGCAGCCCTGTGGATAAACTGGATTGACACTGGCTGGGGCTGCTGGGCTGGCTTGAGTGGGGACCAGGTTTGTGCTGGTCCCCAGGCATAAGGTTATGGTGGAGTCTGGAATTGGTTCTGGGATAAGCTTATGTTTGGCAGCAGTGGGCTCCTCTGCCTGGATTTCCACTGCAGGATGGCTGGGATTTGGGTTAGAATTTGGCTGTTTGGCTGATTTCATTGAGGATTAGGTTGTATAGCATTGGGTCGGATTTTTAAAGACAGCTAAACATCCTTTAACTTGCAAGACGGCAAAGTTATTTCTCCCCGTTGGTCCCCATAACTTCTGAGGGAGCTATTTTCTGTCCTCTCAAGGCAGAGCCCAGATGTCCAAGATACACATCCCCTGTGAGCACAGGACCATGTGGGTGCACCTCTACCTGCCCTCCTGGGCAGGGGTATGGGCAGAAGTGGAGACCTAGAGCCTCAAGTTGATTTAATCTGTACCTGCCTCTGTAACTATGCCTGGCTTCCTCTGACCCAAATTACCTAACTCAGCTGGTATTTCCTTCCTCATATTCCTTCCCTTACATCTACGCATCTCACCTGCTATAGTTTAACTGGCTGCAGTGGGGGAGTTGGGGAAACTGTGTGCTAACACTGCGCCCACCTCTGCCCTTCTCCCCGCCTGGCTTAGAGAGACACTGTGTAAATGGAATTTTTAACATCAAAAGTTTCAATTACAGCAGGAAATGTCAGGCCTACAGAGTGCGACTGTTCCAGGTTTCCCATAAGGAATACTCCCACCCTTGCTATTTACCCATATGGAAAAAACAACCTCTGATGGTATTTTTTTAAGTTCTCAGGTAAACGGAGCTGAATGGTATCATCACATACACGGCAGGCTTTCTACAGGAGATGAAAAAGTGTAAATCATAGCACAGGGTCCAGAGCCTTTACAGTGCCTTTTTCATGAAAGAAAATCCTGGGATACAGGCTAAGTGGGACGGGGGCTGTTTGAGAGGTAGCTTAACATCTAGCAAGTTAGCAGTGTTGGGGAGAGAGGAACAGGATGGAAATGTTGATCTCAGAGGAGGTGATCATATGGAAAGCAGCATATAGAGTGGCACGTGTGCATAATGGTGGAGAAGGTAGGTTACAGGAGAGCCTTACTGGGCTGCTTTCTAGGAGATGTGAATTATCAGTACAGTCACCAGCAGAGCTGTGCACTTTCAGGAAGAGCCTGGCTCTGTCTTCTTGATACTGTCTCTGAGGTAGCTGAGACAGGAATAAGGTCTCCCCTTCATCTTCTCTTCCAGAGGCTGGAAGAATCTAATTCTTTCAGCGTCTCCTTGGTCATCATGAGCTCCAGCTCCTGATCATCTTGGTTGTTCTCTTCATGATTCATCCAGAAGACATATCCCCCACGTGTCTTGCAGATCACTAGGCAGTATCAAGCTCAGCTTGTATTGGAAGACTTTTACCATGGCCTCAGAGATCTCCAGTGGTGTTGGGTTGTGCTTCATAGTACAGAGCCACTGCTGAGATGGATGATACAGCCACTTAATTCACTACCACTCCTGCAGGGACTCCAGCACTTGCCTCAGGCAGGAACAGGTTATGCTTTTAATGACAATGTTCAACCTGTGGGATTGTCTTGGACATACTGGTTCCTGAAATCGCAACTGGGGCTTCCAAAAAAGCCTGGAGAACCTCAGTGGTCAAATTAAATCAGTAAATGTGGTAAGGAATTTGGCACTTAAGTCACCTGGCTCTTCAGGATAATTCAGTGTATCCCAAAATCAGGCTCAGTCAGCATATTGTCCAGCAGAAGAGTTGTTGCTGTTGAGTTTTCAGAAGCATTTAAGCTCTCCAACCTGCTCAGCAAACTGCTTCCTAATGGGAAGCGTCTGTCTTCATGTGTGCTGTGTGTATAGATGGGCACTTATTTATGGGAGGGAAGTTTTGCATTAGGTCAGTTGGTAATGTCATGTGAAACCTCATTGTGTTTCTCTGCGGAACGGCACAAGATCATAGCACAATACAATATGTTTTGTGGACGTGGTGGTATAGTGCTTCTGGTTAGGGCAAGTGGGAAAACAAGAATTTAATTTAATAGAAAACGGTAAGGTTTCAAAATGTGTTTTTATTCCATAGGAAGATGAAAGCAAGGCCTCTTGAAATGTTTTGTGAAATGAAAATGAAAGGGAAGGAGAACTTTTTAAAAATAGCTAGTAGCTTGCTGGGTAAAGAACTCGTGGGCAGAGGGAGCTGTGCGTTGAACTTGCTGCCCTCTATCAAACAGAGCAGGAATTTTTACCTACATCCCATGTGTGGGCCTGGGTGGTAGTGAAGAGAGCTCTGTCCTCAGCAGAACTCAGGGACCTTTGGGATGGGTTGTATTCACAGTGTTACTTGGGGAGATGTAAAGGGAACAGAGCTATGTGTCAGCAAGCAGATCCAGCTGTGGGTTCATCCGTGGGCACTACCCTCAGCAGCTCAGCTCAGCTCTGGCTCACATGGCACTGGGAGGACCCTCTAATGAACAGAGGAGTGGGCTGAAGGACATGAGATAGGGTGGGAGAAGGCATCCTCTGAAATCTTAATCGCCAAATACAAGTTTAATAGGTGTCAATCAAGCATCTATTTTTTCTTTTTTTTTTTTTTATTTACAAGCTTACTATCTATAGAAAAAAAAAAGTGGCACTATTCCCCATGATGTAAATCTGTACAGATTTAAGTTGATGGGAGAAATTTGCAACTTGTGTAAACAGGCATAGCTCTATGAAGTCAGTGGAGTCACGCTGAATTATATCAGCTAAGGATATAACCCATAACTTTTAGTGGTATCATTCTTCCATATAGGAAAAGGCAAGGAAATGGGGGTATGTGAGGGAGAAAATGAAGAAAAAAAACCACAGCACAGGATTTACAAAATCTTGTCCATCACTTTTCTCAGCCTCTGCATGGAAAACATCTGCATGTTACACAACGCTTTGATGTCTACCATACAAAATCTGGGCTCTCCTATCCATTGAATGGTATATTCACAGGGCATTGCTTCTCTGATGTCAGCTGCTCTCGCTGGGAACAGGCAAGCCGAATATTGCTCTGAGCAGCTGAACATACACCACCCGCTGATTCCAGTGAATTCAGTCTGCTTGTCTGCAAATATAAAATACTGAAAGGGGTCACAATTATTGTTCCTTTGGAGATATTAAAGTTTAGAAGCTGCCTCTAATGACTGATGTATATAATTGTAGAGTGTGATCTTTCCATGAAAAGTTGATGGCTACTACAAGATAAATCTTGTGTGGGTAAAATAAATAACGTCTTTCTCTTAGGAGCTAATGCATGATGTTTAGTTAACCAGTGGTGCCAAGTCCAATGGGAATATACCTGTAATTATACCAGGGAACCATATAGTTTTCTAAAGTTCAGAAATCTGCTGGGTGAGACACTGACCGGTAATGCAGGAGAACAGCAGAGATGTTTGCAAAGGTCCCTGTTGGGGCTTTATGTCTACATGTAAGAACTTGGCTAACCAGTTCTGCTTCAAGCCTTTGTGCTAGAGCAGCACCGTCTGTACACATGTGGCGGTCTTTGTGTTCTTGTTGCTTCTTGGAAGTGTAGGAGCATCAGCGGGTTCCCTCTTCCTGGGTCAGTCGTAAAAGGCAGGTTAGGACAGGGCAAATAGGTGAACAAGGAGCAAAGGATGCACACAAGGCCAATTGTGTGTGTAAAAAAATTGTGCTTTTAATTTGTTGTAGCAGCTTAGCATCTGACCATTCACCTGGGATGAGATTCCTCTGGCTGTATATGGACATGTACAGCTGATCTAGAGCTAAATGGTCTTTGCAGCTGTCAGGGAGCGATACTGATCTCATCTTAAGGGAGGCATCTGCTGTAGGCAAGGTGATTTACTCCCCAGAAAGTGCCTGCTCACTCCATTAACTCTGGTGGATGTGGCTGCACAGATGTAGATACCAACATTGTTGGGAGTTAGGTGAGAAAAAACCCCATCCTTTGCTACAAGGCAAGTGGTAATGAGGTTGGCTCCTAGGGAAAAACAGCAGGTCAATGAGTGAAGGGTCAGTCAGACAAATCTGCCTGAAGCCCTGCTGACTCCTCTCTAGCCTAGCCCAGTAAGTAACAGAATTGTGCATTTGGAGAACTGAAGTACTCAGTTACCTTTCTCCAACTGCCAAGCTAGTGCTGGGTGTCACATTGTTTCTAGGCTGTTTGGAGACAGCTGGGTTGGAAAAGGCAAAGATAGCTGCTTGGTATGGCTGAAAGTGGTCAGCAGTTGACAATTTGTGAAAAAACCTTGTTTGCTGATCCCTTGCCAAACCCCATGTCTCCAGTGGAGTCAAATTTAGCAATGACATCAGTGGTGATGTACATTAAGTGTCATTAAAGCAACAGAGCTAGTGCTATGGATGGACTTGTCCCAGAGGGAAAATGTTCCCTTTTGATCTGCTCTGCAGATCCTTTGCCCTCGATGTGTGGATCTGTACACTTCGCTTCTTCCACACACTGACATCAGTGGAAACTCCACGTTTAGACAGATGCAAAATATGTGGTACTTAGATGCATCGCAGTGATAAGGGCTCTGAACTGCTAATCGTGGAGGAAAATTCCCTGTCCTGCTCCTACCCCACTGTTTAATTTTGTGTTACCTAGCAGGAGAGGATGATTCTATGCTGTATCCTCTTCTGAGATCACTGAGTTTTTTGTATGGTGAGACTTGGCATACCAATATGAGTCATTTAAAGGGTTCAATTAGTAATTTATGAAACTAATTAGCAAGATATTAAAGGCCTAGTTCAATGACGTGCTTCTGAAGTGATCTGATTAAGGACTTGTAATGCAAACTATTGTATCAGATAGGCTAATAATAAAGCAAACTGGTTCATTCAAAGGAAAATAGTCGTTCTGAGGTTACCATCCTCTGCCATGAACACGGCGCTGTAGCAAGGCTAGCACTGTTCGATGTCAGTGAGCAAAGGCAAAGGGTTTTTAGGGGAATGGCAATAGCTTGTAGGTTGCAATTAGGGATGTATGAGGCCGGGTCACTGTTTTTATGTAACTGAAATTCCACAGAACTCTTAAGGCTGCAGCTGGACAGCACTTGGGTCAGAGGATCCCAGCACAAGTCGCTGTGGCTGGGCTAGCTTTAAATTCCAGATTTTGGGTGCCAGCAGCACTTATATCATCAGACAAATGAATGCCCATATTGTCCAGCAGATAAGCCCACTGCTCTTTGCAAACCCTCCAGCTCACACTGAGAGCCCCCCTCAGCCTGAGTTTGGAGAGGCGGAAGGGAGATACAGGAGGGGAGGAGAGGAAAGAAGCGCAGTTGAGGCCCCAGTACATTTGGCCAAAGCTTTCCTTCCTCCAGGTTGCCTGACTTAGACATGGGTGCAGTCTAGTGTGCACGTCAGCCCAAGACAGTCCTCCAAAAATGTCCTGAACTCAGCTCTTCCTCGGTGCAATATTGAGACTTTGAGCCCAAGCAGCAGCTGGGCTAGCAGCCAGAAATGTGGACAGAAAGCAGGTAAGTCACAGGGCTGGGCACACTTGAACTGTTCTGAATCCCACTCATTACACAGTGATGTAGAAATAGCCTTGGATTATATTTTAAAACTGTTTAGTCCTGACCCACATCCCAGTGAAGTCAATGAGATGTTTGCCAGTGACTGTAATGGGCTCTGGAACAGGACTGCAATGTTACTAGTGCCTTCAAATACTTCCTTCACCTGTAGGATGAAAGTCCTTCTCCTGAGTCAATGGGCCTCCTTACTCCTTCCTCCCCTCTCAGTTTCCATGGGCCCCTAGCATGGGAAACTCAGCCTTATTCATCTTTGTATTTCCATGTCTCTGAATCAGGCAGGTTCTGGGTATGTTCCACATAGGAGCCTGTTATCTTTTCAAATGGCAAAAGAGAGGGGATTTTTCCATAGTCACATAGTTTTTCCACAGAAATGTATTCATGAGAGTTAAACTTGCCCAAACTATGTTAATGTATGTGGTTGGCTTCTGTGCCAATTTTCATTGTGAATAAGACGCAAAATAAAAGGGCTCTTGTGTCTCCCTTTCCTCCTCCCTGAATCCCTCCAATAATTTTTGAGTTCATAAGCCCATTTTGTATGCGAATCAGATCAGGAGAGGAAAGGCAGGGGGATTATTTTTTCTTTTAAACTGTGCCTTTGCTTTAAACTACTGATGGAGACATGAAAGTTATGACTGAACCAAGAAGAGGTTAATACAATGGGGCTGAATCTTACAGTTGGTGTAAACTGGGATAACTCCATTTGTCCTGAGTGAACTTTGCTGATTTACACCAAAGGAGGTGTAATGAGCCATAGCTCGTTAGGGACTTTGTTCATTGCTGTGTTGTTAATCTAAGGCATTTTCATCTGACAAGAGAAACAGTGTCTCTTTTTAATGCACATGGTAGGACTTCAGCTTGACAGTCTCCTTCCAGAGCATGGTAATCCACGGTGCACACAAAATATCATGAGTTTAGGCAGCTCTGTTAGCCAGGTGGCTATGAAACATTCATAATACAAGCTGTAGCTATTATGAGCCATTTCTCTTTGGTGCATGTCCTGACAAGCTGCTGTTATTAAGTTTCAGTGTATTTCTGTTAATGTTACCTACCTATTTTCATTCCTGTATGCTGTCACACAGAGCTGGTTGGCGTGGTCTTGGGAACTGGGCTTCAAGGCTCCTCCCTGTGAAAGTTGCCAGCTCATTTATTTGTTTCTTTCCAGTGGTTCAAGCTGGTGCGTTATTCAGAAACTTCTGAAAGAGTGGGGTTGGGTAAACCTCTGATTCAGTTTGTTTAAAAGCAGCCTTGAAGTCCTCCTCCACATCTTGCCCTTCTGTGGCTCTGAAATTGGCTTGACGAGGCTAATTTGGAGCCTGTTTCTGAGAAATCATCAGTGCTTCTGTTGGAAATGTCCCTTAACTTGCAGGTCCCTCTCCTTTCTTACAGAATGGTGATACTTCTAGTTTGGGCCCTGACTCTGCTTGGTCTTTGTTTCTCAGTCTTAGAGGGCACAAGTGCAGGAGGAGAGAGGGGCAAACACAATGTGAGTTGTGAGGTATGAAGGTCAGGTGGCAAGATGATCACTTGTATTTTATCCTTATCCCAGTGTTACCCTGCAGGGTCAGTGGTCACCAGTCCAAATTATGTTATCCCGATGGCTGCTCAGTTTTGCAAAGCCTGTTAGCTTTGCAAATGGTGGCAAGGACTTGGGAGTCTTAAGGGAGCTCCAAGTACTTGCTGCTTTTCATCCTGCTAGTGTTGTCTCCATGTTTAGCAACAGAGAGCTGTGGTGCGGGAGCCACTCTAGGCTGTTGGCTGATGGTATAATCCTTCTGGGATGGACTGCATTAGATGAGGTGGTTGGACTGACAGCTGTAAGCTCTCCTCAGCCCACCTTTGCCATGAGAAAAGCTGCCGATGCTGCTGCAGCTACACAGGAGTGTGCACACAGCCAACAGCAGACTGTGAGCTGTTGTCTCTACGGATGGAGCACACTTCTACATGCCTGGGCTGAAAGGGCAGTGACAGCAATGTGCTGAGTGGTTACATGCAACTGGAAATACTTGGTATCTAAGTGTCATTCCTGACAAGACATTTAGTTTTTGGAGGTAATGTATATTATGTAAGATTAACAGATGGACTAAGGAAGCTCTTTGTAGAACATGCTTTCAGCAAACCAGTTCAGTTGGTTTGTCTGTTTACAGCACTTCTCATATGAGCCGCCTGCATACTGAGAGCTGTTTCTTTTTTATATGACAGTAGTCATGTCAGCATCCAAAAAAGTGTAATCTTGAGATTGGCTTTAGAAATCCTGAGATTTTAGTACGTAGCGCTGGGCAAAAGTTGCATTCTGGTTTTTTCGTCAGAGGCGCTCAGGTCCTTGCATTCATAGAGGATAAAAACTGACTTTAAATCAGAGATGAGGTTCTTAGGTATGAAAATTATTTTAGTGGGAAGTCACTATATGTAGTACTACTCACTATAAAATTGTAGGAGTTGGCCATCCTGGAGAAATCGGGTGACACCTGAAATTGTTCACAATACAAGGACAGCCTCTTGTTCATGCTCAGCTGAATATGTAGCAGGCACACCTAAATTACACTTTGCAAATGATTTGTTACAGTGGTGGGTACAAGACCCTTATGGGATGGATGCCACAAAAATAAGAGGGCACCCACAAGCTCTTTGGCTGGAGTAGCCTCCTGCAGTGTCCCCAGAATCGCTGTGACTTGACCACGTGAGCCAAGGTGCAGTCCCCGAAGGGCAAGATCTCCTCCTGACAGATCTTGGCGGCTCTTATTTCAGCTGCTATGTTTTAGAGAGGAAGAGAAAGGAGTAAATGTAAGGTAGTTGTTTTTTAATAGATAGCCTGAGATATTTCCATCACAGTTGCAATCTGCTTAGGTGGGCCCATGTTCTCCTTCCCAGCCTGTGAAGAGAAACAAAATGTGTGGCAGGCAACAACTAGGTTACTTCAGAAACTCCCTGCTGTCCTTCCAAGGAAGTGCTTTTTCCCGCAATGTGAGACTACCCAGTCCTGCAGACTTTCTTCCCTTGGCTTTGGCTCTAATCTCCAGTGTTCCCATCCTTTCCTGGGAGTGGACCTTCTTTCACATCTCGGATGTTTATATGGAGGTCAGCTGGGTATTCGTCCAAAGGAACCAGTGCCTTGGGCTCCAATGCAGACCCTGAGCTGCACCCAGGAGAATGGCCTGGGAACCTGCTCACCCACCCACCTTCGGGTATTCAGGAACTGTGGCAAGTCTTTGGGTAGTACGTTTGCAGTACATTTTCCAGCTGCAAAGGGAGAGGGGTTTTCTTTGCAGTTGTATGTAAATCATTGTGGAAATGGAGAGTAATAACGTTCTTGTTTCAAGAATTGTCACGAATGCTTGGTTTTGAGGCCAACCATTCAGCTCTTGTTATCTCTAGGAATCAAGATGTTTATCTGTCTAAATGATTGCAGTGTGTCTCAGGTATTTGAAGGTGGTTCTTCCTTTTTGTGGGAGAAAGAAAAAAAAAAAAGAATCAATCTTTGTTTCCCAAACTATCAAAAGCTTACTAGCCTCAGGCAGAACTTTTTATCTGCAAGCAATAAAGCAGATATGCCCAGATCCTAAGCCACTATAAATCAGTTTAGTGCTCTTGGCCCATTATTTTTTCTCATGCACTTTCTCTCGAGTGGGATTTAGGCTATGTTTAAGCATCTCCTTGTCTTCATATGCCCAGTTTGAAACTTAGCAGAACAACCATTAGCCCTGGCTCTTGGAGAGCTTGTACCAGATGCCACCCTGGTCTCCAGCACCTACAGAGTCAATGGAGTGAGGTTGTGAGCCTTTTGTCAAGCAGTCAAGTGAGACAAATGCTTTGAAGGGTCAGTAGAGACATGTGAGCTCAAAAGGTGAAGGAGAGGATGGTGAAGCTGAGTTCAGGTGGCCCTGGCTATAAGCAGCACGCATATGTGTGCCTCTCAGTTCATTGCAAGGCTGATGCAGTCGTGTCTGATGTTTAGGCAGAACTTCACCCAAGGCAGTGGGTGCCCTGTGGGGCTGCTGAAGGTTTAGGCTTCCCAGCTTCCCGCTTCCTGGCTGAATTGACTGGTGCTCTGGCAAAGTGGAGTACGTCTCCAGAAAATGTGGTTGGCACATGAAATCGGCAATGTTTTCCCCCCAAAAGAAATCCTACAACTTCCCCTTGCAGTTGGTTAAATTGACTAAGGGACACAGAGTGAAAATTACAAGTCTTAGAGACACCTTTGCCAAGATTCACATCAAGAAGAGGATAAAAGCAGTAAAGAAGGCTGGCTCCCACTGTTTTGGTGTTAGTGGCAGAGCAGGGCCCTCTTCCCCTCCTGAGGGGACAGCTATGCTAGCTAGGAGCAGTGGTGGCACCAGGTGAAGAGGTGAGGATGGGGGCCTGAGGGCCATGGGTGCTGCGGGTGCTGGCAGCCCTGCCTGAACTCCCCGGTGCCCAGGAGGAAGCCTGCCTGAGTCAGCCCAAATCCCTCTGGCAGCTTCCAGCCCCATGGAGTCCCCCTGTGTCTCCCCCAAGCAGGACCCTGCCTTAAAGCCAAGGCAAACCCTCATGTATCCACAGGTGATTTCTTTGGGAATGGGGGTGTCAAATCAAAGCAGGTTGGCCCTTCTGGCCAAGAAGGTCAGGTTACTGCAGTTCTCCCCCCCCTCCCCCCCTTTTTTATTTTCAGGGCGTGGTATATTTTGTAAGTTTTATGTTTATCAAGAAGTTGATTGTGTAAATAAAATTGTGGCCTTGTGTGCCAAATAGCTGGGTTATGATTTCCTGGAGGAGAGCCAAGGCGGTGTGTGGGAGCATGCCAGTGTTAATATGTTCACTTTGCTAAGAAATATGGCATGTGTGAAGCAGCGAGGGAGGATGCTCTTTGAGCAGTGGCGCTGCGCTGGTTAACCCTTCCCTGGCACCATCGTCTCCATGCCTCTGCCGGGCTTCCCCCAGCAGTAGTTCACAAACAATACATGCATTCACTGGCAGAAGGGGCTGAGGCTCTCATAGGCTTATCTGGAGCTTGGCCAAATCAACACAGGACTTCACAAGGCTCAGGATCCCACCCCGACTCCCCTACTGTGGCGGCAGCCCGCTATTTCCTTCATTGAAGGCTGGGTTGCACAAACCTCAAAGGGGCCTCCAAGAAAGGCCAGGTCAGGCACGTGCCTGGGGATGCCAGGGCAGGGGAAAGGGCCTTGGGCTAAATGAGAATAAACTCCCCGACTGTAATGACTTTATTCCCTATTTACTACTAAGTGCTATCCAAAGTTTACTCTGTTTCTATCCTGCAGAGGCAGCCACTGTTTTTCTCCAGTGACTGATCAAATAGCAGCTGAATTGCTGAATAGTTTGCGAGTATTTTCTGCATGGGATGGTGCTGCAGAGGGGAAGCCTCACGTCACTGAAAGCAACAGGAGGATTACTACTGGGCTTTGACAGCACCAGAATTATGCTCTGGTTGCTTGTTTTGTTACTTTTTCCCTACAAATCATGCAGTCCCTGTCTGAGAGCAGCTCATATCTCCTTCCACTCATCCATAGGTCATTACGTTCTGGAAGTATTTAAAACAAATGAATGCAGAAAATGTTACCTCTCGTTTTCCACCAAAACCAAAATGAGTCGGCTACTTCTGCAGACAAATCAAAAGTCTTGAGGATGCATGAAAGGACTTCATTTTGCCAAACAGCAGGGAGTAGAGTTAGCTGTGTTACAGTGGGGAGGGGGTGGGGAGCCTCTGTGTTCAGGGAATTCTTGCAACTCAGACAAAAATAGTGACTTCCATTATTTACCTACCTAAGCCAGAAACCTGCTTGCATTTCAGGCATTTATTGTAATTCCTCACATAGCTGGGGATGATAAGCCCTGCTAACTAGTCATTGCATGCTAACTGAAAATGATAGTTAATGTACACTGTCTACCCAAACAAGTTTCTTCTTTTACCCTTTCAAACTTGCCCCCAAAAAACTTGGGTTTTTTTCAGATAATATTGCTGCCGATCAGCCTCACCTCAACCCTCCGTCTTCATAAAATTCAGTTTAGTGGAACTCTTTGATCGCAGTCTAATCTATATGGGAGACTTCTCAGAGCAGTTCACACGTCTAAGATACAATGACAGTTATGGCTCAAATTTCAAAGGAATCAAAGGGAGCCATTTGGCCGACTTCCACTAAATGTCACTGAAATTTGGATGCATAACTCCTATGTGTTCCTTGAGTAGGCTGGAGACTGTGGTTTGAGCCTATTAATGATCCTCAGCCATAGCCCGTTGCAGTCAGTGGAATTCTTTTCTTTGTACGCTATTTGGTATTCTCTGGGCCCAAATACTGAGGGGGCAAAAGGGGCTCTCAGGGGAGCACATGGGAGAGGAATTGTCCACCTAAGGGTTAGAGTTTAGGCAAGGGGATCTTACCTTTTCTGTCCATGCTCGTGCATGTGTTCATGTCTTCCTGCAGCCATCCCATCTCACCGCAGCCCTCATGGCTTTGCTGTGTGCAGGAGTGTGCTTGACTGTCCCAGGCGCCCCGTCCCACGCGGGCTGTCCTCTCGGCAGCACGTAGCATGTGTTGCCTGGGCTGGTGTGCCTGTGGGCTTTGTATGGCACACCGAGCTCTAGACCTGAGGTCACCGCTGAGAAGCCTGATGGAAACATTTACTAATCTCAATTTGTAGGGGAAGAGAGAAAAAGAGTTTGCAGTTGGGCTCCTGCCCAAAGCTGTTTGCACCGGGATGGTGCATCACGTGTCTCCCAGCAGACTATTGTTATGGGGATTTGGCAACCCAAAGGTACAAGGTACATATTGATGTTTGGTACCAACATTATATAAACGCTACTTGCGCAAGCCTAGCAGCTGATTTTACAAGACGTGGGGAAAGACACATATTTTTCCAAGGGCAGAATTTATCCCTAACTGCAATATCTTCCCAGCCATGATACAATAACAATACTTAGCAGGCATGTAGTTCTTATCATCATCAAAGTAATGTACCAGCAGCAACTAATTAATCCTCACAACACCCCTGTGAGGCAAGTATTACTATCCCCCTTTCACAGATGGGGATGATGTGACTTCTGAAGGTCAAGTGACTTGTCCAGAGCTAAATAGTCTGCAATGGAGCTCATTAGTTCCTGGCTCACAGCCACTGCTCAATGTACTTGCCCAGCCTATCACTGTATTTTATTATGCAAATCCCCATTGAAATTAGAAGCCCAAAGCAACCCACAGATCTAAACATGGTGCCTTAGATCTAAATGCTGGATCCATTTTGTTTGAAATTGGTTCTGGAGGCCTTCCAGTAATTTCACTGGATTTTGGATGGCGGTGGAAAAAACCAGAGTGACTGTCATGCCTGGTAGTATCCAAGAAAAATGGAGGTTGTGAGGATATGTGTTGGTGGCTGTCCAGCTTTACCATTATTTGCACAGGCTCTTCTGAGGCCACCAAATAGTGCCAAGCTAGACAGGATGTCACTGAGATAGGTAAAATGACAAAGAAAAGTTCAGCCTCAATTCCCTGCAGGTGTATTGCAAGCAGTGAATGGACATTGGTCTGCCTAGTCCCTGGAATACTCTTTGGCCACAAGGTTAAAGCTGGCTGAAGAGGCAACCCAGGAAAGGTAGCTAGCTGCAGTGAACTGGGGTCTAATTCAGGCATAAATTTTTTTTCAGTATTGGCAAGCTTTGCTCAAAAGCTGACGTTGTCCATGCAAACTGGCACTATTTTGATGATTCAGAAAATAAGCCAAGCCCTGTTTGGCTTGCACAACTGTAGTTCTTCTGGAAGCCACCAGGGATTTTGCATGTGCAAGGAAAGGAAAAGATATATTCACCATGTAACACTGGATCAGGACTGGTTCTTGGCTCCATATTTCCTGGACTGACAAGTGCACTGCTAGATTTCATGACCGTGTCATCATGCCACTGAAAATTATTTACCCTAAGTCACCCTCCATGAACTGGGTCACAACTTTTTCTTTCATGAGGCTTGGCAGACATCTCAAGTTTTACTAGAAGCTGAAGAGAGGATGCCTATGTGCAACGCCAAAACCAACTTAGATGCAAGGGGAACTGGGCCCTGTGCCACTGATCAGTGCATGGCATGTTGGGCTCTGAAGGCGATGGGATGGGACTTCACTGGTTTGCAGCTCCAGCGGTTGCTGCTGGTTGCCTTTTGCACTCTGAACAGGTGTAAATGACTACCCAGAGGCAAAGCACAGCAGAATCAGGGCCAGATCTTCAGCTAGTGTCAATCAGTGCCTCGGCTTCAATGGGGCTACATGAATTTGCCTTAGGAAAGGGTGTAATGTGGGAAACAGAGATAAGGGAACTCATGTTCTAGCACCCTATATCCTATATAATTGCTTAAATGAGAACACAGCCCAAAACGGGTTTGCCAGATGCTGCGGTGGTGCAGAATCAATCCTGTGTTTTAGGAGTGGGTTTATACACCCAAACGGAGGAAGCCTATGGCTAGGAAGGGCTCACCTGCTTGCTTCAGCAGCACAGCTTGGATACCAGCTGTCGGGAAGGATGTGGTTGTATAGACCTCAGCACACAGCCCATATAGGGGGCCTTACATTCTGGTGGCTGGGCTGTGCTCAGGCCGCGCCTCCATATCTCCTCTGTTCCTATGACCCACAGTAGGTGGAGTGAAGCCAGCGCAGGTCTGTGAGCTGGAGCAACAATCATACCTTTGTTTTGCTGGGTAGATGAATACACAGATAACAGCAATGTAATGGATGACAGCCCCTTCCCCCCACAAACATCAGTCCTATCACTCACCTCCTCCCCCAGCAAAATGAGGCCTGGGGGACAGAGAAAGAGCGCAAAGACTAAAACTAACCCATTGCTTTGGAACTCCTCAGCGAAAGGGGCTGATAAGAGAAGGCTGAGATCAGGAATCAGATTTCAGGGGTAACAAATGAATAACCAGAAAACGGAAGGATGCCGAAAGGGTTATCAGAAGAGAGTGAGATGGTGAGCACGTCCCAACAGCTTTTCTTTTGGAAAAAAAAAAAAAAAAAAAAAAAAAAGGGAAAGGTGTGTTTCTCTTGTGGCAGCTACAGACACAAAGAGCTGTTCAGACTGCTTTGCACCCACCAATACCGAGGAAAGATGAAAGAGTGTCCCAGAGCTCTGGTGGAGGTTTGCAAGCTGTTAGTCAAGTACTGTTTCCAGGCTGGCAGATTCCCGGGAGCTGTAAGCCCCACTGTTTCATGCTCTTGCTGAGAAGTGATCAGCACTGGAAAGACTTGGGGAGTAGACAGGGCTCATGCAGCAAGCTCTGGCTCAGGCTGGGCAATGTGGTTTCAATTTAGGAGCTCTCCTCTCAAAAGCCTCCATAAAAGCAGCCTGAATATATAAGCCCATGTTCTTACAGTGCAGAAGCATTGAGAAGAGTGTCCCTGCCTCTAGAGAGGAGTAAAGTTCAGCACCAGAGGCTTCACAAAAGCACTGCAAAGGTAAAGTTCACACCTCTGCAGATCTCACAAAAAAGCTGTTGGAGTCACTGTGTGATCAAAATAGTTTATTTCATTTCCCCTGCTGAGACATGGGCCTGTGATGTATTCTTTGCACAGGACAGGTTATCAAGAGCCAGTAGTACAGTGGGAGAGAAGCATCAGGGAGCTTTTCCTGCTTTGGGGATAGTGAGGAAGGGGGAACCCACTTGCTACCTTTCATCCTAGTGGAGATTGCAGGGGGTTGTTTAACTTGGATGAGGAAGGCAGGCAGCTATGGTAAGGTTGCAAGGTTACTCCAGCAAGTGCACAGTTAGCAGCTTTCTGTCCGTTATCTGGGTAATCTGGATGAATCTGAAAGAGGCTAAAAACAGGCAAGAAGGATCCTGGGGCCTTGTCCCTCCCACCTGGTATGGGGTGACCTGGGCTGGTTTTGATTCTGTCTTTAAAAATAAAGGTAAGCCTGAGGAAAGGGAGGAGGAGAGATCTGCCTTTGAGAATTTGTTTTCCCATTCCCAGTGGGTGAGCCTGTCTACTTACTCACTTGGGCACGTAGTCGTTAATACAATTTTCGTGGTAATAATAGTTTGGGGGCTCTGAAAAGCCATCAGGTGGGAGCCAGATAAACCAGTTGTGAAGGTAAACATTGACAACTCCTTGGAAGGCCCCAGCCATCTCCAGTGGCGGCCTCGGCTGTGGGGCTGGAGACCCATCTCTGTCTGACCTTGTCAGGGCCAGAGATCTCCCTTGAGGCAGCACCAGAGCAACGTTGTCATCATCAACCACAACATGTGTCCTTTAGCCACCCACCTGAGTGGTGAATAGGCTATGATTACAGTGTTTCCCTTCTTTTAAGTTTCTGGATTTGGAGTCTGCATCAGCTCCCTGGTTTTGCACCTTTAGCATTGCTGGTTTTGAGCATCTCTGGGCAGACCCCATGGCTAGCTGGTGCCATTGCAAGGACAGGATGGTTTTAAAAGCTGTACTGGGTACCATGGGGCTTGGGGAAGAGTTGGAATATTAGGCAATTTTCCTGGCAGCTACTCTAAGAACTGTTTTTAGTCTCGCTAACATGAAAAATTGCCTTGATACAATTTTTTTTGTTAGGATATAATTCTGTATTAATTTTTTTTACCACTGATTATAGTGGGACAAGACCTCATGTGAATGCGGTTATTTTGGTGACAAAGTGACTTATACCATATGACTTTTCTTTACGGTGAGAACTATAGTGCTTTCTCTATTCTAATATACTCAGAGATGCACTACCTTTGTATATAGATTAGATGTTAATGGCACAGACTTCATTGCAGCATGATGAAGGTGAGCAGGAAGGTAATTATAGTCTTGCTTTTATTGTTCTTATATAATGCTACTGAGGATATTTTCCACCCCAGCTGTGGCTCCCAGCGTACCCAGTGTTACCTTCCATTGCAATGTGTATTTTGGATCCCACAGATTCAGGGATATATGGCAAGATATAACAGCATGGCTCATTTTTTCCTGTGCTGTGACTATGGAGGTGCAGAGACAGACCTGTGCTTGCGGATTTTGTCTGTGCATGAAGCCAGGGATATTGTCCAGTTTTCTTTTCATAGTCAGTTTTCTAGAACCAAAGAAGGGCCTGACTCCAAAAGCTGGATTCTTAAAACATAGATATACAACATAAAACAAGACATACAGCTTTTCTTAGGCTATGTGTTATTCCTCCCCAGTAGTTCTTGACAGGTTCTGCAGAATGACTTCATAAAACCTTTCCCTGAGGTGAGAGTATTCTTGCAACCAGGAGAAGCAGAAATCTCTACAAGAGCTCGGTAGGTCCTACAAGGCATTTCACACCTTGTCGGGTACTAACAGAAACATTTAAGGGATATGAAAAAAGCCTATTCTTTAGGGTTTCATCCCATGTCCAGCAAAGATACCATCAGGGGTCTTACACCTGAACAATCCTTGTGATTGCACATGTAGAACTACTGTGATTCGTCAGGGAGATAACAAGAGATAGTACCACATATACCATGAAGTAACTTGTAGGGCTATCAAACTTCTCGTCTCACCACCTCTGTGGTGCTGGGTCACAAATTCTTTTGTTAATGTGCATGTAGAAGAACTAGCATGTTGAAACCTGTTAGCACTACAATAACATTACTATTAGTATTACTCCTATTAACACCGCTACTGCTACTAATATGTTAATGAATCATATCATTAATAGATTAAGAATTAATTATGTACTGTGGTAATGTATGTTACACACTGATTTCAAGTGAAGGTCATTTGCAAATGTCGTGCATGGCTTACTGCAGGGATGTGTTTCCCTGCTTAGGAACTCCAGTGCTAGAGAAACATTTGGCATTGCTCCTGTTTTCCTAGAAGTTTTCCACAGAATTGCAGTTTGTTTAATGGCGCTACTTATTTTGCTCTTGTTTTCATTAATGAAATAAGAAAGGACCTAATTCTGTATTTTTTGAGGCCTGAAATTTCCCATTAGTTTTGAAAGGAACAAGGAAGAAAAGAAAAAGTACAGGTCAGTCCTCAGATGTGCTCTTTGAGGTAGTAGGTAAGAGGCAATGAAGCACGTGCCTCTTCCTGACTCCTGAAATTTCAGAGAAAATTCCCAGAGAAGCTCCTTTAGCACAGTAATATCCATAGTCTACCTACTGTGGCCTGGACAAAGCTTCAGCAGCATGCATTGCACAGAGTAATATTCCTCAGTGTTAACAGAAAGATATTTGATTTATATTTGCGGGTTTGAAATTTGATGCTGTGATTTAATTTTTGGAGGAACTGTGTTCCCTTCCAGGGGAAATTCTTGTTTAAGAAAGAAAGAAAGAAAGAAAGGAGGGGGGTAGGGGAAGAAAAAAGTAAAAACCGAGAATGATAGAGGTTACGATAGTATTACGTTACTGATTGGGTAAACTGACAAAACAGCCTACTGTGACTCGGAGACTTTAATTTTGTACATTTTGGCAACTTCTTAAAGCAGAAAATGAGAACGGTACTGTCAACAGGGCTTTTGATATTTCTCCGTGTTTATACTAGAGATGAAAGTGCATTCTGAATTAGGGTGGAAGGCAGCAGTCCAGATTCTGACTTTGGCGACAAGAGGTGATAAACACTGCAGATCTACCCCCCTGTAACAGTGGGTAGGAAATGGTTCTCCGGCAGCACAAGATGTGAGATTTCAAGTTTTTTCCATTCCCTTTGAAAGACACAGGTTCCATAAAGGGTTTGTTTTTTCCTTATTACCGCAATAAACCAAAAGATAGCCAAGCTGCTTGCTTGGCATATGGGAGACCCAGCGTCATGTTCCTGCTCTTTCCGATTCAGTGTTCTGGCCTCTGGGCTGCAGAATTGGTAGCGCTGAGACCAGCAAATATTTTATGACTTACATACAATATGAAATGACTCCTACAGGAAAGCAACATCCAAGAGAAGACTCTTACCTGGGGGTTAAGATATTCCTCTTGGATTTAGAAGATCCAAGTTGAACTCCCTGATCTGTATCAGGTCTTCAAGTGTATGTCTTCTGTGTTTCAGCTGAAAGCTGAAACTATTGGCTGCTCTGGGCAGGTTTGTTTATGTGTGTTTTGAACAGAAGTTTTCTCCTGGACCAGAGAAACCTTTTCCCAGTGGAAGTTTTGCTGAAGCTGATATGTATAAACAACAAAAAAAATATGTTGTGAGGGGACACAACAAACTATCAGAACCAATTCTGTGAACAAATATGGGTTAAGACATATGTTTGCTAGCAATTCAAATCAGTCTCTGTGTCATTGTGTCCTTTTGCTAAGATTTAATGGAAAGAGCTACAAATTGTGGTTAGGATTAGCCAGCAAGAAAGGTGCCTGTCAGGCAAGTTCTGCCACGCTTACTTACGTGCAGTATTTCATTTCACAGGTTATCTCAGCTATATTGCTGGACCATCCCTGTGTAAGGCCACTCTGCCCTGTTCCCCTCCACCTCCAGCGGTGCTATTAAGGGAAGGAGTGAGTTGTGAATTCCTGCAGTCTTTGGTAAGGTACAACTTCCTTCCTTGCTCAAGACTAATGAGAAATGCTTCACCTCTTCTCCAAACCTTCTTCCCTGTTTATTTATAGAGGCCAGTATCCAGACAGTATGGGTAATGCTTGAAACCAGACTTGGACCTGGGATGTAGGCTGGTCCAGCTCAGCTGCACAGTAGGGTTTTTGTTGGGTGGAGGCATCTTAGTGTCCTGCTTGGGATATAATATCTTGCCTCTAAATAAATGGTCTGCCCTGCAGGGTAAGGTGATTCTCAACATGAGTGAGGCTGGTGGAACTGGACTTATAAAAATATCTGAGCAGTGGAAGAAAATAACTGCTGTTTTCCAAGAAGATGCATTTTTCTATTTTAACTTTTTAAGGCTGTGATAAAATAAATGTTGCCTATGATGTAAAGCTGAAGGGTTGACCAGAACTTCCTTTGTGGTCAAGCTCTTTTTTTATTGATTAAGTCCTCTAAATTTGTCAGGCTCACAAGTGCAGCGGTAACTTAAGTTATAAAAGAATGTTTGTGTCTTTAAGGAAAAATACAGCAACCCCTCCTCCCCTGTGCCCTTCTCAACCTTGCAAGGGAACCTACTCTTGGCCAGTGGAAAATGTTGATTAAATATTCAGAAAAAATAGTGATTAAAACCCCCAGACTCCTAAATCCAAAGAGTCTTTAATGGGAAACTGCTGGATATGGAATAGTTGCATAATATTGGATGAAAATGCACATTAGCATTTTTTTTGGTAGAAGCTCAAACACTTTAAGAGATATGTCTTAAAAAAAATAACTTTTCTGTTGATAAAAAGATACATTTTTTCAAGCATTTCTGTGCAAGCTGTTCTGCCATTGAGTTGGTTGAGCAAAGCCATAGCCACATGGCTGTGCTGCTGAAAGGCACGAGTGAATTCCCATACTAATATTTTTCTTCCTGAGCCAGAAATCGTTTCAGTTCTGCATTGTGGTCATTCTTCACACCAGGAGAGACATCAGGGTTTGGGCTGGGATGATCTGAGTGGTTAAGTCCAGTCTTGTCACACCATACTGCAGCTGCTGCTGTCAGCCCCTCAGGGTCTGGCATCAAGCTCTTTCTGCACTTTCGAGGCACATCTTTGATTAGCTGGTTTTACTGGGGCAAAATTCCTCCTCTTATTACTCCCCACTGGCCTACGCTGCTTCGCTGCTGACTCACATTTGTTCTACAAACAATGTGCAAGTGTTGTGTGTGGAGGTACAAAATACAAAATGACCAGGTGAGATGACCAGGTTATGGTAAGTCAGTGACCCGGAATAGCAAAGCTCAGCTGAATTCTGTGTAGTGAGGTCACAAAGTGCTCAGTCTTCAAATAATACAAAATTACTCATCTTCCTTCAAAATCCGTGCTTACTTATAGAGCTAGCTTTTGAATGTAGAAATACATGGCATCTATGGAGTAAATTCCAGGAGAGAGAAAAACAAGCAATGTGGACATGGAATAGCTTTGCAAATCCCTGTGAACCCTGAACTGTTTCTCTTACTCCCTGGGCATGTTGACTGCTTCTCTAGTGCATTCAGTACTCGGTGGTTCTCAGGGTTTTCTGTGTTAGGGGTCCAATCCCCCTCCCATCTGACTGGGTCTTGCTTCTGGTTGAAGATTTAGAGAAGAGCTGGGTATTGGCAATCTGCAACACTGGAAAGAGAAAAGGTGAAGCCGTGTTTTGATATCAGTTGAGTTTATTTACACCATCTAGGATGTGGACTTCTCTGATTTGTTTTCCCTCAAGGAAAAGAGATACAGAGAAGTTAAAGGAGTTCCAGTGTATGATTGCACAGTCAGTCAGCAGCAGAATCAGCCACGTAGGTTGCCTGTGGGGGTATTTCTTCATCTTGGCTCAGTTTAGCTGTTGTTCAGGTCGGTTTTTCCAGTGATCTCTATTATGGGAGCTGAGGTTGGCCATTCCTCATCCACATCCCAGTTGGCAAGGGGCCCTCATGATGGCCAGGAGGACAGCTCTGGAGTAAACCAGATGCACACAAGCTAGTTTTCGGTGGCACTAGGGTAGGCAGTTAACAGAAGGGGAAGAGATTTCTTTCCACAGACCTTTGTTTAAAGGGTATTTTGGGGTACAAATTAACGTCTCCTTGGGTCTATTGCCAGCAGGTGGGAACCTTTTTAAATTGTCCTTTTTCTGAGAAGGGCTGAATCGTCCACCCTAAAGCATCCCTTAATGCAATTGAAACCAGCAGTACTGCTTCTCCGACACTGGGGCCTCCGATACTGGGAGGGGAAGCGGTGGCTCTTCTTTGAAGTCCCACCTACGTGAACATCAGTGGCAGGACTTCAAAGGGAAGCTGCTGTTTCCTGTTGGAGCTCAGCCGTGGTGCTCAGCACTACTAACAAAGCAGTTGGACTGGTTGTAAAGGCACTGATCCAGCAGAGAACTTAAGCACATGCTTAAGTCCCTCAGGACTTAACCGCATGGTCTGCTGGGTTGGGACTCAGCCTGTCTGGGGACTGGGCTGACAGTCAGGGTTACATCTGCCAGGTCAAATTTTCAAGGGGAAGAGCCAGGTTAAAAAGCCTTTCACAAATGGCTTGATGGGTTCACCTTTCATAACCCAATGACTTGGGGCACCTTTGCAGCAGCAGGAGGTGGAAATACCACAGGCAATACTACTGAATTTAGCAAACAACCTGGAGACAGACAACAGGCTGCAGTAACTATCAGCAAATGCACATAAATCATGAATTCAGAGCTAGCCTAAATCAGCATTGTTGAGTTCACCTCAGAGGAGCTGGCCAGGTGAGGATCTGGCCCAATAAATAGAATTGTAAAGATGGGAGGCTATTTGCAAACAGGTGAGAAATGCTAAAGGCACAATCACTCAGCCCCACCTTTTGCTGAGTAATATTTTATTTTAGTGTTAGTTCCTCTGCTGTCTGTGGAGCTACTTGCAGACTAACGGATGACAGAATGGGGATGTAATCTTCTAGCAAGCATTATTCAGGTAATTCATATAATTTGCACCAGCTTGTTCTCACAGTTTTTGTCCTCAGGCTACAGAGAGACCTTGTGGTCGTGATCTGCAGCTGATGCACAGGTACCACACTGTTAGCCCTGTCCTCAGCATCACATTGTCCCCTCTTCGGTAGCAGTGCAGCATGAGAGCTTCTCCCTTATCACAACCTACATGAAGCCCCATGGTTGCCTCATGTGTAGCAATTAAAAGATGTCTGGGAGATGTCCCATGCTGGTAGCATGGGTGTTTGCAGTTGGAAAGGCTGCTCTTCTTTGTGGAACAGATGTATTGGATTGAACGTGGTACATTTGTAGGCTGTGGGAATAATCAGGTCACGGAGCCTGAGAAACCCCAGTAGCTTCCAAGTCCTGCTCGCTGAGGTCCTCCTGTACTAGGGGTAGTGCAGCCTGCCAAACCTGGTAGCAGACTGCAGTTTTCCTCCCCCATCCCAAGAAAGAGAACGGAGAACAGTGTATTCCCCAGAGTTTGTCATCTAAGACAAACCACAAACATCTTCATTTGGATTATGAAAATACATATGAAATTGTTATGACACTGGTTTCGGCTGTCACCAGCAGATATCTGCCCAGCCATTTAGGTTCCCAGAAGAAAATTCTGACATATCTTCATTGTGCGGATGAGCACTGCGTAGTTAGTGCTGACCAAAGCAGTAAGACTTACGCAATTCTGTGCTGACCTGCTTTGTTACATGCCTACAGCCCTGTGGCACTGCCCAAAGGAACTAAGGCCCCCACACCTCCACTTCTTGTTTCAGGTGTAGGATGCTAGTACAGTACTACTGTTACTGTTAGCGCTACATGATATGTCCTTGGCATACTCTTTGTGGGCTCTGGTTGGTGTCTCCACTCTGATTTTGTGTGAAGGTCTCATTTGGAAGTACCCACACACAAAGAATAGACGTGCTTCTCTTTGGATGGGTAGGTTGCATGGGGCAGTCATTGACAAACAGCAGCATGACTCATTGCTCACACCTGAATGCTCTGCAAGGGGTTTTTGTTCCTGAAATTGAGTGTGGTCACTCCACCTGAGAGTGAAGCTGGTCATCTCAGAGACTTGAAAAAGTTCAAACTCAGCTTTTCTGTACCTTGAAAATTCACAAGAAGCAGCTGATGTGATTCCTTGGGAAGGAAGCCTTGTGTTGTGACTGAGGCATGGGACCAGTGTGCAAGAAAACTGTTCAGTTCTTGGTGCTGACACAGGTGTCTCGGGTGGCCTTGAGCAGTTTATTCAGTCTCTTTTTTTCTTTGGTCTCCCACCTGTAAATTAGGATAATAACTGCTTACCCATCTGGCTATTAGCCAGCAAGTTCTTCAGGTAAGGAGTATATCTCATTGTGTAATGTATACATACTAGGTTTGCTCTTGAGAAGGATTCTTCTGTAAAATGAAGAAATAATATTAATAACCAATTGAGACAGGATGGATCTGGGGGAGGATTTCTTCCAAAGGCTGTCTGGATTCAAAGAAGGTGCATTTTGTTAATCATCTTCATTTGTGTGGTTTCTACCCATGGGTTAGTACTGAAAGGTTTTTATCTGATTCAGGGTGTACATGCAAATATTTCTATTTGAATAATACTGGAGAATAAATTTAGAAATGTTTAAAGAGGGTATGAATACCTCAATCTGCTAGGTGGAAAAATTACTACTTCTTGTGGGTAACCCAACCTGTTTAAGTTGCTAAAAACATACCTGACTTAAAAAAAAGAGAAGAAGGAATAGCTGAAAAGAGAGCTTTTTGAAAAAGCAACTCTCTTCAGATTTCTAGTTTAATATTTCAGTATGCAACAGTATTTTCATAACTGCAGCTTTTTTGGGAAGAGGTGGGGAAATTAGAATATATTAAAGAATTCTGGAAACCACTTTCTATTTGTAAAACATGTTGTGTGTGTATCATAACACCTACAGTACTTGTAGCTCTGCCAGATTGTGCAACGACTGCCAGAATTTTCCTCGCTAAATGACATTATACTACTTTGTGGGTATTGAAAACAAATATTTTGAGGGGAGGGAGCATTCTCATCCACAAAACGTTCATCGTGCTTGCAATATTCAGTCATAGAGTTTTATTTGAAGGCTGCTGCATTTTTCAGCTGCTTACCATAAGTCCAAGGGGAGGTTTGGTGAATATTGGTGTGCTCTCCAGCTGTTCATTGGTATGTATTTTTTGTGATAAAGCAGCTCCTGGGGGCTCAAAGGGAGATGAGGTCCTTGGGATTCTGGGCACTGTACAAACATGTAGTAGAGGACAGCAGTGGAAATTGAAAAATATGGTGATTATCCTCAGAAGTGCAACCCCAGAGTAGTTTTTCTTGCACAAGGTGGTGTTGGGAGGGATGTGAGATTGCACAGCTGGGTGGATGGGGCAAGGTAGACAGCGCTAGCGTGAAGTATGGTTGAGTGAAGCCATGGGGCACTGCAGCGAGGACTGCTGGTATAGTGTTTGGTGTCTGGTGCTGGAAATGAAGGAGATAGGAGAGTTGCATTCCTGGCTGGGCAGCCACCATTGCTGCTGAATAGGTTATGCAAAGGCTACAGCTTTGCTATGAGATGCAGATACACTGCAGATATCGCTAACCAGCTGAGATTACCAATTAACCCAGAGTATCCCACATGCTTGTGGGTTTTGAGGGTGACACAGAGGCATTCCCTTGCCAGTGTGAGATGAGCCATGATAGGTCCCACTGTATAAAAGCCTCCAGAAGAGGAGCGAGGAAGGAGAAAACAGAATTAGAGGCTGCTGAGGTCTCCTTGGTTCAGCCACTGGAACAGCCTCCACTGGGATTTTGCTGCTGCTTATGAAGTAAAGCTGCCTATAGACTTACACCCAGGGTTATGTCCCAGCCGCAGCCTGGCACAGAGCTCTTCCTGTGCCAAAGCTAGAGAGGAGCACGGAGCATTGCTCAGAGCCCCCCAGTGCCCTAATGTCATCAGCACATTGCGAACTGCATTTGTCAAGCACAGAAGTGGAGGCATTTGCTCACATTTTATATTATGTTTCAGTGGCACTCCTGGTTTTGTTTGAAAAAGCCACTCAAATATAAGGTAATTAGTAGTTAGTTATTAATATCTACCTGCTTTTTAATCATAATAGACAGTTGTGATCAGTTTTTACGGGTATAAAGAACTAGTGTCCTCCTAAAAACTGTAATGTGCTTTAATCCACAGCTGAGCAGTTGTCTGTGACTGGAGAGACCTGCTGGTTTTTAGAATTTGTTATTAGAGATGGGTGATTGAAATAGGAAATGGAAAGATGTTGTGGAGCCAGTTAGGAAAAAATCTTCAGGAATGGACTTCTCTGGGCTTTTTACTGTCCTCCTAGAAATGACATTATCGGGGATGGATGGGGTCACTCCAGAGGCTTCAGGGCACATTAAAGGGTAATAAGAAGGGCATGGGTTGAGAAAAAGGTTCCTGCTGGGTTAAAGAGAGACACATGATAGCTCATCTGGGAGCAGAGAGTCAGGTTTAATAATGTCCTTGCTAAACGCAGTTAATAATTGAGGTCAGGGCCCTGGGTGAGGGTAATAAGGGGATAGTCTCCCATGTGTGGAGTGATGGGGTAAGGACAAGCTGTTCAAAGTACACAAGTGATGCTGATAGCAGGCGCACGGCAGAGCTGGGCCGGGTCATTTGGGACCACGATGGCAGCAGGTAGTTCACAAAGCACTGCTCTTTGTGTGTGTGTGTTTGGTTTTCTTTTTCTTTTAGAATGCTTGATAATTGCATCACTTGCAGAATGGGGGGGCAGCAAAGAAGCAAGTGTGCTGGCTTAGCACAGTCAAAATGCTAACGGATCAGGTAGTAGAGATCTGGTTAAGACAACAGGCTTATCTTGCTCCATCTTGCTGATGTGGTAATGTATAGCTGGAATTAGGAACTAAAGGGCTATAAATGTTTCCATCTGAAGGATTGGTTTTAGGTATCTGGAGGTCATTATGCATGCTGTACATCAGAGTCCCTCCCAAAACCCAGTGCAGTCATCCTCAGAGCTCTCTGCTGAAGGCAGGATTACCTTTTCTGTGTTGTACAGATGAGAAATCTGTACAACATTCAAATACCCGAGAGACTTGGCTAATGTTGTACAGGGAATCTCTGTCAAAACAGAGTTAGGTTTTCACTCTAAGCACTGGTGCTGGCCAGTTCCTGTATGGCACTTGTGGTCACCTGATCTGCATTGCCACTGACACTGGCGTATTCTCACAAAAATGCTGGAGGAAGAGTTCATACCTACTGCAAGAGAGAAAATATATGATGATCATGTTCAAGACACCAATTTTGGAGTTACAAATGAAACTGAACTGTTATGAGTAGAATAAATGTTACTTTCTCATTACATCTAGTTGTCATCAGTCTAACATCCAAACCACCTCTGTATCAAGGAGATGGTGAAGAATAGACTTTATCTGAAAAACACAAACTTATTTAATGTGTTGCTCACTTTGCACGGCCTGTACTTCATGGCCCTAATCCTGCCACAAGGTGCGGGTGGAAGAAAGGCCACTGGTTTGGTGGGGTCATGGGCTGTGTGCTGCAAGTATGGTGCCTTCTCTGCAACAGGATTTGAGCTACAACTTTCTGGGAGGAGGCACGCGTCATTCCAGGCACAGGAGGGGAAAGTGAGTGCAACCCATCACAGTTTCTTCAACCTCATGGCAAAGTTGGAGGGAGGATGGGAAAAAAAAAGGCTCTCTGATTACAACTCACGTATGTGCTTTGGCAGAAAGAACACAGTGGAACTGTGGGCCAGAATTTTGCCATTAAGTGGTAAATCCTTGAAAACTGTAATTCTGCAGACTTTAGGCAAGGGAAAAGTGTGTTTCTCAGGTTTGTAGTGAGAGCTGGGAGGAACGGGAACATGTTGTTGGGGCAGGGAAGAGACGCATCATGGTGTTGTGTAGATCTGGGGTCAGCTCCAGAAACTTGCATGGTTTCTGTTGCAGTATGCCCCCCCGTGCCCTTGATCAGCCAGCACCTTTATTGCCCTTCCCATTACACAGGCAGGGGGAAAATACCTCTGCCTAGTTAAAAGGTTTGGGAAAAGGATGCCCTCTTCCTAGTCAATACATTGCCTAGCATGGCATCAATACGTTGCCTAGCACAGGCAGGGTCCTGTGACCTGCAGGGACTTCTGTGCCAGCAATTAATAATAAATCACAAATATCATACAAGTTCTCTGACAGACCCTTCCTTCCTTCCACAGGCTTGTACTCAAGGTATGGGGTAAGAAAAACAAAACCGGAAAGAAACAGCTTACTAAACAGCCAGATTGCATTAGTTTGGCAGTCTTTGCTTGAAAAAGGTCTGGTAGCACATGAAAAATTAATCAGTGTGTGAAGGACTGGAACGTTAGCACAAGATCTAGTAGACTGATGAAGGGCTGAAAATACTGCATGAATAAGTCATTCATAGCTTATCATCCCAGTAATCATTTCCTCAGTGATAACCACTTTTTAGAAAGCATTAAACTGAATATGGCATGGACTTAAAATTTAAGATAAACCCGTGTCACATTTTGGCTCTCTGTGAGGTTGAGTGGCAGAGGGGGGATGGCAGGAAATGATCCATTTCTGTGAGCTCTTTGTGCAGGGATGTGTGCTGGGCAAGTCCCCAGGGTCAGCAGTGCCCAAAGGGGCATCTTTTAAGGGATGCAGCTATATACAATCCCTCTCACATCTAAATGCTGCAGTTGTCTTATGTCAGTAAAATACTTGACATAGCTTGTGGCTAGCTGGACCTTCCATGTCCCTGCTCCCAAGCATGGGTCCCATTGCAAAAAATAGTATGTGGTCTGCAGAAAAATATTATACTGTGAGGCATCAGTTAATCTTAATTGCTGTGTTTCCTCACTTTTTAGGCTTGGCTTTGTTGCCACTGTAATGTTCTTTTAATGTTGTTATTGTTTCTTACATACATTCAGTGTTTTACAAATGATGGATGGCCAGGTCTCTCTGATGTTGGGTTGCAACAGCTCAGTTACGTGTACTGCTAAAATCTTAGCTGAAGGAGATGACGTCTCTGTACACCTGAGATGGATTTGGGGCTTCTGATCCTCTGGCTGAGTGTTGTCTGTCCTCACAGGTATTACCAGCCCAGATTATGCTGTTGTACCCCTGCTACAGCTTCTCTGCGTTACTCCACTGTTCCCCGAGGAGAATTCAGCCCTGCTAGTGGTGGCGGGTGCTCCCAAAATCACAGAGTCCCAATTGTCCTCCCTGTGCGATTAATTTGCCACATGTTTAAAAATGAATGTAGCTATGTGAAGAAGAGGAAAAGTTCAGGCAGAGGAATAATTTATAATTCCCAATAATATTGCTTCTAGCTACTGCTCTATAGTGCCAGTTCCTGCCCAATGTGGTTTAAGCCGCTAACAGCTATAAAAGTTTGTTGACCTGAGAGGCTTAGTATCAACCATAGGTACAGTCAAAGTCAATATGGAGGGTGAAAATCCACTGCTAATAGAAAAATAGAAGTCAATATTTAGGATGTGAGTCAGGAACTTAAAATAGGAAAGTGAAACAGATGAAGGCTGTAGCTGCAAGGGTGCTGGAGGTGAAATGTTTAGATCCAAGGACCACTGCTGATTACTATCTTCTCCTCTAACAAGGTTGCTCATTCTGCTTCAGAAATTCATTTCCAGTGGCCAGGCCACCTCCCTGACCTATATTCCTCAGACTGCCATTACGTCAGAGCCTGCCTATTTGGGGTTATAAGTGAAATCCTGTGTCTTCTAGGTGAAATCCAGAGGTAATTATATGTGGGGCAAATATGGGCTGGGGCACAGAGAGGCCAGGAGAAGAGTTTGGCTTAGCTCTGTTTATACTGGAAAATCCCCTTTCTAAGGCTGTACTGTTAAGTCTTGGAGTAGAGGGTAGGGGGCACAGGGGAACTCCCCCCGTACAAGGCAGTAGCTTCTGGGAACAGGGATTTCACAGTGTGGCTTTTCCAGCTAAGCATCAGGTGGAAAAGTAACTAGCCGTAAGTGGGGGTTTTCGTACTGAAGAGGGGCATGAGGAACTGAGAGCTCTTACCCACAAATGAAAATTATGTGGCCTTCTTTACACGATGAGGGATGGGGAGCAATGCCCAAGCACGCTGCTGTTGAATTTATGTGCCCTTCAGTGAGGTGGTATTTTAATTTATACATCCTTTCCTCAGTTTGGCTGCAGCGGACCAGATCTCTACCAGATACGAATCTGTCCAGCTACATTAAAGTCAGTAAAACCTCTTTCCTCCAGCTAAGGACTGCATCCGCATCTTCTGGCATTTAAAGAAATTGCCATCTGCCAGGTTCTTCCATTGCATTCTCTTTCCATTGAGAGACGTGGTAGCTAAGAAGGTTTCTCAGGAGTCATACTGACATTATCATATCCTCCTCCGACATGTGATGACATTCCTTTGTTTTGGCTTTGATGTCATAACATTGTTTTCACAGACTTGCCCTGATCTTGTTGTGACAAGGTCAAGTCCCAACTTCAATTCAATTCAAGAGGAAAGCATTAATACCAGGGTGAAAACCCCTGGTATTAATTAAGCTCTGAGCAGCAACTTCAGGCATATGCTGCTGTCTTTATTTCTTGCATGTAAAGTGCTTCAGCCAACACAATTGGTTCATGGTGTAATTCTAGCTTTGATTTTAAGAAAGAATGTATAAATGATTGCTGGACAGGAAGGAATCAGAGTCAGAATCTGAACTGTGATCAAAAGTAACACCAGAAGTATCAGGGAGATAAGTCTGACAAACTGGGTTGCACTACAGCACAGTTGACTGAGAAAATCTGTTGTGGAAACTATATTTTTGTAAAAAGTAAGGTTTGGTTCAGCTGAACTACGTAAGGTCTCTATACAGATTTGAGCTTTTGTTTTTTCATTCCAAATGCCCCAAACCTCAAATATTTAAGCTGAAACGGTTTGATTGTAATATGGTTCCCATTTCATGCTACCCCATCTGACTATTGTGAACCACAGCAGGTTTTAATTTAATGTAATGGCAGACGTTTATTATTTGCTAGTGTTGTTGTAATATCAATAGTGTTTGTTATATTTTCTGACCAAGTGCTCAGGCAATATGGCATGTCAGTACATCCTAAAATATATACATTGGGTTATGCAATGCCTGCTAGCTGTTTGACTTAGTATTTCAGGTGTAGAAACCGAGGCACATTGCGAGGAATGATTTGCCCATGGTCCTAAATGCAACCTGTTGTAGACTCAGTATGTAACTGGATCTAAGTCTGATGGGATGTTTCCCTGAATTAGAAGTGCAGTCATCTCACGCTCCCCTATGCTGAAGCCTCACTTTTGCTAAGGAAGAAATAAACTGATCTCTGTCTCACCTTGGGGACTGATGTTAAAATGGATATGGCACCCTTCAGCCAAGCTTTTTCAGCTGGAGAGTTCTCAGAGAAAAGGTATCCGTAGAGATATATTATCTATACATAACAGTATACATAGAGGGTTCTCTTAAGGTCTGGCAGAAATACAGGGTTTCTTATTCCAAGAAACCAAAATAAACTACATTTTCTTTTATTTTTTTAACTTCAGGTAAAGCAGCAGCTCTTGGATCTGGCAGCTGCTCAGTGTCCATTCTGTAGCAATTCTGCTGAGGCTGTACTTGGATGCCTTGACGGTCTTGACAGTGGTTATACTTTGAGCAACTTGACAGCCTTTCGCCATGTTGCTGCTGGTATTTGAGTGGCTGTGCTACGGACTGGGTGATGGGAACTCGCTGCTGATCCCAGCGCACCATGGAGCTGCAAGGAGCTTCTGCTATTTCCCTGCACAAGGCAGAGGATGCCCATTTCAGGGTCACACTGTCTGCTGCTTACAGGTATGCCAACAATATAGGCAGGGCTCTTTCTAAATCCTTGCTTTGCAGTTGGTAGGGCAAAAGTGAATCAAATGCAGGATATTTCAAATGAAACTTTTTGAGGCTCCTTCAGACACCATCGTGTCTCATGTAAGTTTGTTTCCATAGAGAGCTTTTCAACTGGGAGCAGTTTTCTTCATCATACCTTTGGGGTAGTCCTGTGATTTCAGAATAGCCAAGCCATGAGTCAGTTATAAACAAAACTGCAAACAAGGTTTTGTTTGCAGACCATTGTATAAAGCTTTGGGTATGTGTCAAAGGCTTTGAAGATTTTGTTTTAAATATAGTTGGGTATTGTAAAATGTTCTTGTTACAACATATAGATTTCCTATCATCTAGACACAAATTCATCAGTACAGATTTTAGAGGGACAGAATGTCCTAAACTGGCCTAAAATTGTTTTACTCTGCATAAACATGTCATGATTTTTAAAGAACTTAGGCTCTTTCATGGACAGAAACTTGGAACTTCTCCCCTCAGACAGTACAAAGCTTTCCGTTGTAAGGTCTTATGCATCAGGAAATACTGGATCTTAAACTTATCAATCTAGCAAGACTGAATATTGCATATTCTGTTGCTCAGAAGATTGTAGTTTTGTGGAGGTGCTACCTATTGAGGAACAAAGCTTGAATCACTGTCATCTGGGCTTATGTCTAAAGATGTCTCCAAGGAGGTCCCAGAGAGGAATACTGACATGTATTTCTTTACTTTGTTTGCCAAAAAGAGGATGAAGAATACATTGGCAAGTGGGCATGAAGAACTTTGCAAGACTGGTCTAAAAATGAGTTGCAAGACAAAACAGCAACTCCTTTATTGAACCCATGACAGCTTGGAGTAGAAGAAGACAACATTCTTCCCCACTGTTCCAATACAAAGAAACATGCCTGGATGAGCTAAAATACCAGCTATGTTTCCCAGATCTTCCTACAAAACTGATCCTGGAAAAGGGAAGAGAAAAAGTTAGAAAGTGAAATAAAACATCTCTTCCTAGGAAGCTATTTGACATACACGAAAATAATTTAAGTGAGAGGAAAAGAGCCCTCATGCCATTGCATGTCCCTGGGTAAGGCTGGAAAAGACAAACCACAGGCTCCTAGGCTATTCTGCTGCAGGTTCATTTGACCCTTTTGCCCAAGCTGTATTTCATTAGTATATCTCAAGTAGGATGGGCTGCCAAATGATTCAAGCTGGATAAGATTTGCTGCAATGGAAAACTTGTATGCCTCTATGCCTCTCTAGTTGAAAAACCATTTGCAAAACTAGATTAACAAATCATTTAGGTAACAAATAGGAGGAACTGGAGCTCCATGCCCACTCAGAAGGGTACGACATCATAGGAGTAACTGAAACATGGTGGGACACCTCAAATGACTGGGGCATTGCAATGGATGGTTACAAGCTCTTTCGTAAAGACAGGCAAGGTAGAAGAGGTGGAGGAGTTGCACTCTACATCAAGGAACACCTTGAATGTATCGACGTCAACTATGGTGATTGCGACTGCTCTATCAAATGCCTCTGGGTTAAAGTCAAAGGGGTCATATCCAAGCAGGACCTCACAATGGGCATCTGCTATCGACCTCCTAACCATGGTGACAAAGCCGACAGAGCGATATTTGGGGCACTAAAGCAAGCTTCTGGCCAACAGAACCTGGTCCTGATGGGTGACTTCAACTACCCAGACATCTCCTGGAAGAACAATACATCAGCTTACATGTCATCTACCAAGTTCCTGGAATGTATAGAGGACTGTTTCCTGATACAAATGATAGAAGTGCCAACCAGGAAGGAGGTGCTGCTGGGCTTGCTATTCACAAACTGAGAAAGCCTGCTTTGTAATATCTCCGTTAGTGATAGCCTTGGCTGCAGTGACCACAATATTGTGGTCATATTGAGGTCAGGATCCTGCTGAGTGTGCTGAAGGTCACCTCTAAGACAAGGGTTCTGGATTTTAGAAGAAGAAACTTCAGTGCACTCAGGGCTCAATTGGGAGGGATTCGATGGGAGGCTTCCATGGAATACAAAGGAGCTAGTGAGAGCTGGGAATTCTTCAAGAACTCTCTATTGGAAGCACAAAGCCAATTTATCCCCTACAAAGGAAAAGGAAGTAAGCGGAGCAAGAGGCCCCCATGGCTCAACCATGACCTCCTGGGTCTACTCAAATCCAAAAGGGTAGCACACCGGAAATGGAGAAGTGGAGGATTATCCACCGAGAACTACAAGGTCATAGCCAGAGAGTGCAGAGACGCAGTCAGAAAAGCAAAAGCTCAATTCGAATTGAAACTGGCAGTAGACATAAAAAATAACAAGAAAGGGTTCTTCAGACATGTCAACCACAAGCAGAAGAAGAAGGAAAACATAGGCTCATTGTTAAACAGAAAAGGAGAATCAATCACCAATGATGCAGAAAAGGCAGAGGTCCTCAACACCTTCTTCACCTCTGTCTTTACCAGCACTGTAGGGTCCCAGGCTTTGGGAACAAAATTGCCAATTGAACCAAACACCGACCCACCATCGGTGAAGGAAGAGTTAGTATATGAACTACTTCAGGAGCTTGACCCCCACAAATCAATGGGCCCTGAGGCCATCCATCTGAGGGTGTTGAGAGATCTTGCTGACATCATAGCAAGGCCGCTCTCCATAATCTTTGAGAAGTCATGGAGAACGGGGGATGTCCCAGAGGACTGGAGGAAGGCAAATGTTACCCCTATCTACAAGAAGGGCTCGAGGGAGGATCCAGGTAACTATAGGCCCATCAGCCTTACTTCAATCCCTGGAAAAGTTATGGAATGGATCCTCCTGGGGGCCATCACAAGTCAATCGAAGCACGTAATTGGGAAAAGCCAACATGGCTTCACTAAAGGCAGATTGTGCTTGACAAACCTGGTGGCCTTCTATGACAAAGTGACTTGCCTGGTTGACATGGGGCGGGCGGTGGACATTGTTTACCTGGACTTCTCCAAGGCCTTTGATACGGTCCCCCATAGTCTCCTCCTGGAGAAATTGATGTGTTATGGCCTAGACAAGTGGTCTGTGCAGTGGGTGGGGAACTGGCTGACAGGCTGCACCCAAAGGGTGGTGGTAAATAGCTCTTTCTCAAACCGGCAACCTGTCACTAGTGGAGTCCCCCAGGGATCGATATTGGGCCCAATGTTATTCAACATCTTCATAAGTGATCTGGATAACGGCATCAAGTGTAGCCTGATGAAGTTTGCTGATGACACCAAGTTGAGTGGGGAAGTAGACACTCCAGAAGGGAGAGCTGCTCTGCAGGGAGATTTGGGTAGGCTGGAGGAGTGGGCCAGCAAGAACCTTATGAAGTTCAACAAGGAAAAGTGTAAGATCACGCCCCTGGGAAAACATAGTCCGGGAGTGCAGCACAGGCTGGGATCCACCTGGCTGGAGAGCATCTCTGTGGAAAGGGACCTGGGGGTCCCGGTGGACGTAAAGCTCAACATGAGTGAACAGTGTGCTGCTGTGGCCAAGAAGGCCAACAGGATGCTGGGTTGCATCAAAAAGGGCATCGCCAGCAGAGAGAAGGAAGTCATTATTCTGCTCTACTCGGCGCTTGTCAGGCCACACCTGGAGTACTGCGTACAGTTCTGGTCCCCGCTGTACAAAAAGGATGTGGACAGGCTGGAAGGGGTCTGGAGAAGGGCCACCAAGATGATCAGAGGACTGGGAAGCCTGCCATATGAGGATAGGCTGAGAGAACTAGGTTTTTTCAGCCTTGAGAGAAGGAGGCTCAGAGGGGATCTCATCACCGTGTACCAGTACTTAAGGGGTAGTTACAAAGAAGATGGAGACTCCCTTTTTACACGGAGTCACATGGAGAGGACAAGGGGGAATGGACATAAGTGCTCTTGGGGAGATTCTGATTGGATATCAGAGGGAAATTTTTCACAGTGAGGACAGTCAACCATTGGAATAATCTCCCCAGGGAAGTGGTTGACTCGGCCACGTTGGACGCCTTCAAGAGTCGTCTGGACAGGGTGCTGGGCCATCTTGTTTAGACTCTGCTCTTCCTAGAAAGGTTGGACTAGATGATCCCTGAGGTCCCTTCCAACCTGTGAATCTGTGATTCTGTGATCATTGTTGCAAACTGGACTGTTACCTAAGAGCAGAAAATGCAAGGGGATTTGAAACTGCATTTTCATTTGTCACGCTTCTAAATAATTTATTGTACATCTCGCAATATATTGAAATTAAAACCTGAAGTATGACATAGAGTAAATAATTCAGAATGGCCCTTTCATCAGGTGTGAGCCAGGTTATTGATACTTCATTTTAGTTAGATAGACATCAATGTTAGCTCCTGCAGGGGATCTCTCAGTTGACTAATTTTGCTTGTGTTGGTACCAGTGAAATCCTCCTTTAGGCAGTCTGCAAACTCCTTACGCTTAGTACTCATTCAGTTCTCCTAATAAAATGACTGTAAGAAAGACTTTCTGAAGCCTGAGAAGCAAGGGCAAATGACCTCATGTAAGGATGTAGCCTTGCATATACTTTAGAAGCAGCCATGCTACCTTAAGGATAAGGCTGCAGGAATTGATCAAAACCTGATCATCTCCACTGCATATCAAAGATGCCCGAGAACCATGTGTACAGTACACAGCAGCAGCATAAACCAGTGCAGGAGTGTTATGTTATTTGCAGATTGATGGCACGTGCTTTCACATTGGCAAAAACAAATACAGGCATTACTGCAAAACTGTTTTTGTTATTTGAGATTGAAATCTTAACAACCAATTAGTATCTCATTAGGGTTCTATTTACATAGCTAATGAAGATAATTTATGAGGAAATAAAATATTTGAGACTACCCAGCAGTCAATTGACTTCAATGTTGGTGAAGCAGACAACCAACTGCATTTAGAGCTTCCTTTTTACAGGGATAATAGGGAAAACAAAAGGACATTAACCCACAAACAGAAAACAGCCTTCCTGGACCATGGTGGGAAGGGGTGACTTAAACCTCTCTGTGCCTCAGTTCCTGCTAACCAAGGGTAATGAGCTTTTCATTCCCCCCACACTCTCTACATAGGGTACTGACGACTTCTGAGCAGAAAATGTGTGTGGTTTTCTTTTTATTTTTTTTTCTTTTTTAGTCTCTAAGAAAAGAAGGGGGGGGGTCATCAGACCTGTTTGAAATTTGTGGGTCAGTCTGGTTCAGCCCATCTCAGAGGAGGTTTATATGTTATTGTAGGTAATCCAGAGTTTACTGCAGGACAGGGTGAATTTGGCACTCCCATGTTTTGGGAAAGACTCACTGAACAAAGTTATTAGTTTCTGTAGTGAAAGATGGTATTTAGAGAGTGGGCCAGCACACCAGACCCCTTGGTGCTGCCCGTAGGCTTAGAATTACAGGGTTTACGAATGCCTGGAGGGCACTAGCTAGGTCCTTGGGAGCTGGGAAGAGGTCAATTATTTTGAATTTCGAGGGGTTTTAGCAGCTGTGGTCTTGTGGGACTGCAGCTCATGTTTGCAAGTAGCAGAACAGCAAGGAAATGGAGCCCCAGTCTCCCATGGCAGAGGAGAATCTAACAACGGCAGCTGTGAACTGTTGTTTTTGGTTTCCAGTCCCAGATCAGGAATTAATCTGGTAGGGACCTAAGCCTTGCAGCTAGTTCTGTGTGTGTTCACCAGAAGGCTCTACAGAACAAGCCATGACCCAGACTAGACTGATGTCTAGCACTGTGTTTCTGGCAGAGGAGAGAAACTTGTGTGACGCCGCACCCAAGTTCATTCTCACAGCCTCAGGAAGCAACTTTCTGAGGAAGACAGGGCTGTAGTTGGAGGTGTCCAGAGCAGTGCTTTGGGTGGCTGTGCTCACCTGTCTTGGCACTCAGGTGTTCACCTACTTTCTTGGGAGAACTGCTCTGAGGGGAAGGAAAATCTTTTAAAAGCAAGAGAAAGGAGGCACTTGTTTCTCATCAAAACCAAATATTGACATTTCCTGCCTGTTAAAACTTTTGTTCTTGAACCATTGTTAAGGAAAAATATTTACAAGCTTAGAATGAAATCTGGATCCAGAGCACCTGTGGGAATCATGGGAGACTGTCTTTAAGGAAAAGATACTGGGGTTTTGTCATGTTTAATCAGGGACTAATCCCAGAAATGCCAAGATATTGTACCAACTGTTTTTAGGATTGCCTAGGTCTTCAGCTGCTTTGCGTCAGTACAGTTTCAGCTGAGCTATACAAGTTCACTAGACTTAGACTTCATATTCCTCTCCAAGACTTGAGACAGAAACACTAAAAAGTTGCAAACCAAAGTTGAGCTAAAGCAAAAACTGTCCTCTCTTATATTGACACACATTCAGACCCAAAAGAAGCTATATGAAGCTATATAAAAATGTGAATCTGTATTTATGAATTGATTGTAATTATTAGCAAATTGCACTCTAGAGATTAAACCATTTGTAGAGGCAGTAGAGAACTTTCGTAGACCTTTGGGTGGACACAGGAAATTGAGTATCTAAGGATGACATGTGGATAATAAAAAGAGGAAATAAATGTATTAAAATCAGAAACAATCCATCTTCTTTCCCTCACTAATAACAACTCCTTGATCACTCATGGTCTTCCTGGGAAACACCTTGCTGAAGGTAAACATTTGTAGTGAGAGACAGATAATATAGTGGGTGATGACACCACACTCTATGAATGCCTCTGTGAGGAATATGTATGTGGCTGATGCTCACAGAGTGTGGAAATATTATCTTATCCCATCCTTTTCTTTTTGCATCCATACGTCCATGGGTGGAAGATGTTCTTCACAGCATGGAAGGTGGGTTCCCCGCCCCCACCATCACTGGTTAAAAAATAGTTTCAAGCTACGCTTCAACACACAGCACAGCATGAAAAGTGTGTGTAGGCCTGGGATTTAACTGTGAGTTGGGATCCTAAATCTCAGTGTTAAGGGGCACCTGAGTACTTTCTGCTCTGAATTGGGTCTCCATGGCTCCAAGGAAGCGCCTTTGTCAGAATATGAAACATTTTTCTCTCTGGTTGACTAATTCAGCTGCTGTAGGGATCCAGCTGGTGCTGTGCTGAAATTGTTTTCATTTACTATACGCTGCAACTTTTCCTTGGAAAGCTGCTGCTGCAGGAGAAGACACTTTCCCCTCATCTGCAGGAGGGTTTCAGTGAGATTATTAAACTTGTGCTTTGCTGGCTTTTCCCCCCTTTGCACTTACTTTAATGATGCTGCAGAAGCTCTTCATTCTCGTGCTGTTGCTGATCCAGTTGGTGCAGATAACATGGGCAGCATTCCCAGGGAGACTGGGTCGCCCAGGAAGAGAAATCAGCTTGGGAACATCACTCCTCTTTTTTCATACATCCATGTTCCTCCTCCCCCTGTCCTCGTATGTGCGTGTATGTGTCTCTCTCTCACACTAAAAAAAAAAAGGGGGGGTGGAAGGCAACAAAGCTTTGAAGGCTTAAATCTCAGATGTGAGCTTACTTGAGCTTTTATTGCCCTTTTTTTTAATCCAGAAAAGCTTATGTTCATTCAAAATGGTAATTACTTAAATCTAATTGGAACCATTTTATGTAGCTCCAGACTTATTGCTTGATCTCAATAATAAATGAACTTACAAAATATTTTTGTTAGTAAAGGAATTGTAGTTGGGCAGGCCAGATCATCAATCATGATTTCCTTCTGTAGGTCTAATATGAACCTCATTTGATTTTGAACAAAACAACGTGAACTGAAAAATTAGCTACTGTACCTTCAGCTATGGCAGGGAAGGGAATGTGGCTCCTACACATTTTTAAATCCTGGTTTACAAGTTAAAGATTTTCACTGAGATTTAATTATTAAATTAATTTACATCTCATTTAAATATAAAGGGGAGGAATGATTTGTAATGTAGAAGTTCCAACCAAGATCAGGACCCCACTAAGTGCGAAGTGCTGTGTAAGAGAGGGATTACTTTTCAGACAAACCAGCTCTTTGAACCTGTTTACTGCAGGAGCACTAGGTTTGGCATAAGAGATGGAGCAGGGCTAGGTGGCTAGGGCTGGGAAGGAGGTATCTGAAGGGAGGGATGGTGGCAGCCTGCGCTTTGATGAGCTGAGTTGTTTGGGACTGTGTTCTTGGCAGCCGGGCTTACTTCAGAAAGTTTTTGTGCTGAATAGAGGGCAGATGGAGAGAGGAGGGAAGGGTCCTTCATCTCCAGGATAGATCAGCCACTGGAAATGCAAGCCTCAAACCCAAACAAGGTGTTATCGAGCTGCAGCATATATAGGAGAAGTGACTTTGCCTTGGTTGCACAGAAGCCCTGGGCACAGGGAGTGCTTAAGTGGAGATCACTGGTATCTTTTGCCCAGTTTATGGCTTGATAGTGAAGGAATAAAACTTGAATGAGGTTTGCCTGAATAATTGTCTGTAGTGGACAGATGATTGCTTTTGGGGAGGGATTTGGGGCAATGTGTTTGTCTTGTGAACTGGATAAAAACATATGTACTCCCATCACTGAGCTGTTTAAAAAAAAAACCCTGAGATAAAACCCTGCCTGAAGAGGTTGTGGTCACGCATCCTCATCTGGCACCAGTGCTTTCTGCCAAGCCAGCTTCTCACCCCTTCTCCTCTTCCCCCTCCCCGGAGGTGCCTCTCCCCTTTTACCTGCCAGCAGAACAGCACATAAAATTGCTCCCTAACCTGGTGTTAGCTTAAATGCATGGAGAAGTTTTATCCTAACTTGGAGTATATGGGGAGACCTGAATTAGGGAGTGGTTGTGCATGTGGAAGAGGCGCTAACTCTCAGCAAGGATGTAGGAAGAAAAGTCAATCCCTTTCCCTGCTCCCTGCAACCAGAACAGGGTTTATGGCTGTAGCGTGACACCCTAATAAAGAGGATGAGAGTCACAAGTTGGGTGCCAGTTTGGACCACCTTGTGGTCCAAACGCAATGCAAAACTCCGTTGGGGTGTGTGCCACTGCAGAGCTCCACAGATCCTGGCAAGCCTGTGCACAATTTGCAGCAAGGATCCTTTGGCCCCTCTGTGGGAATGGCTGAGCACAGGGCTTGGCCCTGCAGGCGTCCTTGGGAGTCCTCTTGCCTCACCCTGGGATCCCACCCTGTTTCAGTCTGGGCCTGCCCCAGAGCTGCTCTCTGGATCATTGCAACTCTGCTTTCAAGTGGTTTCCCCTCTAGGGTGCTTTAAACGCTCTCTTATCAACAACTTCTATATAGATAAAAGGTGCGTTCAACAAGTGTATGAAATCACTGTCAGCTGACTGAAGTGATGACAGTGTTAATCTAGGTCCTGCATCCTCCTCGTGGTACCTGGGCAGGCAGAGGTAGGCATGGCCTTCAGCTACACCTGCACTGGTAAATAACGCAGTGCCTGGGAACATTTTGGGCCCAGTTAAAAGCCAGTGACTGGTTGCACTGTCAGGATACCCCTGGTATGCTTTTGGGCCAGGCCAAGAAGCTCTCTCCCAAATAGTTTCCAGACGTAGTTTTTTCTAGCATTCCTGGGGCCATCCCCAAGCAGCACTTTGTGTTCAGCCACCCTGGTGTGGAAGCTAGCAGTGAAGCAGGCTTTTCCATGCCAGCTCTGTGCCCAGGAATGTTCTCAGGTGCACTTAATTTACTAGTAGAGATGTAGCCTTAGAGGAAGAGATATAAACAGGGTTGTGGGTCTAGCTTGCTCCCATGGAATTTTGCCCTGGGCTTTGGAAGAAGAGAATTTTGCTTCTCTGGAAATGCAGTGGGCCCAGGAGGAACATGGAGTGATGTGTTGTGGGAAGGAAAGATGGGAAGGGAAGAGGAGGGAGTGGGGAATATGATCCATTTTTCATCTTTGAGCTTGGGCAGTGATACGGCAGGTTGCTGTGGTATTGTTGGACCTGGTTTTCTCGTTAATGCCCTAAGGTGGGTGTAAATGGCTCTTTCAACACAGATGAAGGAACACTTGCAGTTTTGATAAACCGGGGAGAAACTAGGGACACTCTGCCCCCTGAACTCCAGTTTCTGGCCTGAAAGCCTTGCCTTGTGTTGGCTTTGCAAGCCCAGCATGGTGTCTGAAGCCTTCCAAGCTGCAGGTGCCAACTTCCAAATGCCCGTGCTATGCGCCACTGGCCTAGTAAGGGTGAGATAGAGATTCACTTCCCCACAGTTAACTTGGGGTTTCATTTTCCTCCTTAAGGCAGGATCCAACGCTGAGGTTTCTTCTGCTTTTAGGTTGTGAAATATTACAGTAAGAGAAAAGCTCTAAAGCCCCCTCATTTGGGTGGGTTATAGCCTTTCCTGGTTTTATTACATTGGTTATATCGAAGTAGTGGTATTACAAACCCTTTTGTCAGTAGCAGGGCTAATGAAGGGATTGCCAGGAGCAGTTATACCCCTCTTGAGGGACACTGAAAAATACTATTTCTCTGAACACAATGGGGATATTCCTTCTGCTGAGCTGCTGCTCTGCTTAAAAGTGTTTAATTTAAATGATCACCATGTGGCAGTTCAGAAGCTGCCTTTCCACATGGGGTTTTGGGAAAACCATAGAGCAGATCAAAAGCCAAAGAAATGGACTTCAGACCCTAAAGCTAACTGCTGCAATATTGAGCTGATATCCAATATGTTGGGACTGACAACGCACCAGAATATCGGCAGCTTCTGTTTGAGTTACTTAGGTAGCTTGTATACATCCTTTGCCTGCAGAATGGATAAATTGGGCAGCTTAGTGCACCAGGGCAACTTCCCCTGAGCTGTAAGGCTAAACACGTCAATGAAGACCTCAGTTCCTGCCTTTTGCTATTCCTTTGGAATTCGTAGCAAAAGCAACCAGTTCTTGTTAGATATAGACACACATATAGCTCGTTGCAGCAATACAGCTGAGATGTGCAGTCATTAGAATTCATATGCACACAGTGGGCCAGTACAGGGCCCGTGTGCTACTTTGCCCAGATTTAGTGGCCTAACTTACGTGATACATGGGAGCTACCCTAGCTCTTCTATACAGCGGGGTTTTTCAATCTGACAACCTACAAGGCTTGTTACAGGAGAAATTTTTCAAATAGAAGCTGGCATCATGATCTGGTGTAGAGGAATTTTGTACTTCTAATGGAATTAGAATTCATTATTTCTAATGAAATTAGAATTCATTATTTTGAATGAAAGCAAACATGTAAAGTATGTCTACAGCTGCCTGAACACACATGGTAATGTGGTGCAAATGGCATTCAGTCAGGCTTAGCTGTGAAATCACTTTGGCTTAAGAGAAGTAAACCTTTATTTTATTGTATGTATATGTTTTCATTTGGAGAGTGTGTAGAAATGCTTTTTCACAGTTTTAGCCCTGGTAAATTCAGCTTGTTTTATCAGAATGTGTCCAATATTATGAATGAATGGAAGGAAAGAAGGAAAAAATAATATTTACATATTATTACAGTGGTGTATTTTTTCAATTTATCAAAATTCCTTAATATTAATGTCTGACACTTTAGAAGTTGCTTAGGGAAAAAATAGATACAAAACAGTCTACTTTTTATTAAATTTATTTTGTAAGGAAACTATTTTCCCACCAGCTGCAGAAATGAATGTCACAATTGATTGTGCAACTTGGAATTTCAGTTTTCCACTGGTATGGAGAGCATGGCCCTGATTTTTCAAGGGTTTACTCATAAACTTAATTTTTAGGTCCTCAGGGTTCTTCCTACGCTGTGTGAGCATCTGAACAAGGACTTACAGAATCTGTTCAGCCTGTTTAAAATTATCTGAGGTAGCAATTTTGGGCTTGCGGCGATCTTGATTCCCTGATTCATGCGCTGGCTGCCTTTTCTGGCAAACAAAGAGGGGCAGGAGAAATTTTGGGGCAGTTCCTTTTTCTTTTTCAAAAGGCAGTGGCTGTCAGGGCTGTATGCAGAGGCTTGGGATGTGCACAGGGGAGCAGAGAGCAAGTGAGAAGGTCAAAGGTGCAAAATAAATGGAGTTTATTCTGTGGTTCCCAGCTTGTTTGTTTGTTTAGGATTTTGATTTATTTGAAAGGAGTTTATTCCACGGCTGATTAAAGGAATGTATTCAATGTTTAGTATACTCACGTTAAGTGGATGTGAATGTTTACTGAGTCTATACCCATGAATACTGTATAGAAAACAGAAAACATAAGAAAGAGCAAACCTCCTACACTAATACAATGCCAAGGCTGCATAAGTCCAGTTAGAGGATGCAGAATTGATGGGAATAATGGAATTAATCATTGGGCAATGCTGCACATCATGAATGTTTTATGGTACTGCTTTTTCAGCCTGACCCTGAACTGGCTGAAGGACATACTTAGTTTTACAAGCACGTAAACTAAGGGTAGATAGATAGGTCATTGCAAATTTCAGAAAAAAAGTAGGAAGGTAGTTAAAAGGTATGAAGGAATGCAAAGGTTGGCCCTGGCTTCCCCAAAGTGCTTAGCAGATTGGCTGTTCAGCACCCATCCTGCAGTGGGGCCTGAAGAAGAGAAAAGGGGAAGAGGTGATGGCACAGCAGGTGAGGTAATTCACTGTGTGCCTCTGTTAAGGTGACTGATCCAGCTCAGGAACAAATCTATGTTGATACCCTCACCAGTATCTTTATTGTCCTGACCGAGGTTGTAAAAAACCCTCTCTCTTCTGTGCAGTTTGACTTTTACAAGATCAGAGATTTTTCCGTAGTTGAATGAGATTATTATATTCCTGCTAGGATTTATGGGTTGCAGTAAGAACCGTGGACAAGGCACTGCAGGAATTCATCAGGAAGCTATTGGGTAATAGATCTGGTATTGGGCTTTTCAAAAATGTCTACATGAGCTAAGTACTTAACATCTTACTGAAGTTTTGGGATTTTATCCCCAAAACTGTATCTAACCTGATTCTGTGTCATTGAAAATCTTCGTGTGACTTATGTAGATCTTTGGGCCCCTGTATACCTCAGTAGAAGAACAGCTGTTCACCACGGCTCTCTGCCCCCTTTCCACTTCTGTAAAATGGAGGTAGCAGTTCTTCCTCCTCTTGGAGAGGAAGGGGAAGGCTGAATACAGGAAGAGCACTATGACTTTGGGGCTACAGATGTTCCGGGGATAAATGATACCTTGAAGCAGTTCAGCATGTGCCGCTAATAATTAGTTTCTGAAACTTCAAGCGTGCTCTCTGGAACACTCCAGAGGGAGCGCTGCAGTGCTGGAGCAGGCAAGAGCTGGGAGCAGGCAAGACCCCTCCCAGTCAGTAAATTTTGTAGCAGACAAGCAACAAGCTACCATGTAAAAGTTACAGGGTGGTGGTTGAACAGAGACCTGTGCCCATCAGAGATTCTCTGGAAACTGGGCAGATCTGGGAACAAGGGACGTAATTGAAAGCAACTTGCAAATAGCTTTACTTCCACTATGAAGCAGGTGCAGCAGCTGATCACTTGTGCTGAGTACATGCCATGGAGCAGGCACAAAGCTTTACTATTACTTTCTGTAGTTCTGTCTAGTTTTAAGAGGATATTTAAAAATTGGAATGATAATGACCTGAGAAAACATGACTTTACACCAGAAAATAAAATTGCAAGCATTCATTATCAAAGGCGTACTGGCAAAGAAGTGTTAGAGAACAAGAATGCCTGGTGATGCAATATTTTTCATCCTGCAACTGAGCACAGAAAACCTTTTCATATGCCCTAAATCTGCAGCTACAATAAAGCCTTCATACAGACAATCTGCTTAAACAGAACGCCACGCTTGCCTTTAATTGCAAAACATTATCCCATTTCACTGCTGAAATATGCACTTCTTAAGGCAATATGCGTAACTTTATATTATCCTCCATTTTACTTGACGTCAATATCTCTGCAGTGATGAAATTATAAGCTCCTGAAGTGGACCATCTATGACGCAGCCATTTCTCTTTTATGTGGGGGAACACCCTCACCTCATTGTCTTCCTAACAAGACTTATATAATTAAAAAATCCCTCTTTGCTCCGAATCTTCTGACCGGAATAGTCGGCATCCCTGCCTCTTCATCACTTAAACATGTGAGCCTGTACCACAGAAACCAGTATGAATTTTGCCACTGTCTTTAAGGCAAGACTGAGCCCTGGGATTCCAGATATTTGAGATTACTATTGGCATTAACCTAGTATTTAGCCTGAAACAATAGCAGTGCCTAACTCTTAGTGCTTTTACTTGAAGGTCTTGCAGGGACTTACAAGTGGGGGTCAGCACGATCATCCCCATTTCCAAGGTGGGAAAACTGGAGCACAAAGGGAAGAAAAACAACACTTCTAGTGCTGGGAAGAGAATTGAGTCTCCTGAATCTTAGTTCACTGCCTCTTGCACCTCCCTAGCCTGACAGTCTGTGACTGTTCATACTGCATGTAATGAAATGTACGTAAATGGTGGTGGCACCTGGGAATCTGTTCAGTGATGGCCCAGTTGTTCTCCAGGCTCTACAGAAGCATTATGGCATTTTTTTACCTCTTAAAGATAAAAGCCACAGGTCAAATACTGGATTTTGAAATTTGGAAGTTTGTAGCATCAAGGGGGAAACAATAAAAAAAGTTATCATGTTAGCCTCCCTCTTTCCTCTTTTCCCAGCAGTTGTGTTACACATTGTAGGACTTTGTCTTAAAATGTAAAAGTTGCACAGCCAGGTGAACTGATTATTTGCAGAGGTAACATTGTGATAAGCAACTGTGACCGTTCACTAGCAATGGTGACATACTGGAAATATAGAAAATACTGGGTCTGCATTGTATTTCCTGATAAATTCCGATTTCCCTGCCACTATGACAGAAGGAAAGCTGAGATTTGATGAATGAAATTGAGACTCACTGTGAAACAGAGGAAGAGCTTTGAAGAGCTGCCAGATTTCAGCAAAGGTGAATAAGAAAGAAATAGACATTTCTGAATAAACTGCCTTTCCCCTCTTCAGAAACAAATCACCATCTTGTAAATTATCTTCTCAGGTGAGAATCCATCCTTCATGGAACAGGAGACAGGCTGCGCAGCAGAGACAATAGATGTTAGAAGACAAACCACCAAAAGACAAATAAGTCTTCAGAAACAGTATTAAGTAATATTTTAAAGAATGGCCACACATCATATTCACACAGATGTCAACAGGAAGCACAGTTCAGGAACAGAAAAGCTTTCAGATAATCTCCACCTGCTATGAAGCCAAAACCTCAACATCACTAACACATCTTAACTCATTTTCGTAAGTTGCCCCTCCAGCATTTGATGCTGTACGATGTATATGTTTCACACTTTAGCACAGATTTTTGTCAAGAGGGTTATTCACTAAAATGCGCAACATCTATAAAAAGCTCACTACTCAATATTTAATGTATCTCATACCTGTCTTATCCAGGGGACAGTAGTCTATAGTGGGAATTTTCAAAAATGCTCAGCATTGGTCTAACTGGTCTGCTGAAATGAGTAGCGAAACTGTTTACTATTGACATGCATAGAGCGATGAGAGTGTTTCTGCAGACCTGCCTCTCTAACTGGACCAGAAATTAGGTCATTTTGTTACAGATTACAAGTTACAGTCAGAGACCCTGGTGAGCATTCCTCGTATAGGTCTTCCAGCTGAAGTCTTCTGCCCCTAGCCATCAACAATAGCTGCAATTTAACCAGGCTGGAAAAAAAGACGCTATGTGGTGGCAGTATATAAATGTGATTTGGGGTAGTATTTGTAAGAAGAAAATGCTGGGGGGAAAAAAGACTTACTTCTTTCCCCCTGTAGCCTTTGAAAAGGACTCTCACTGAGTTGTAAAACCACTCCTTTTTTTGATACTTTTCTATAATTTTCTTAAGAAAACCTAAAAATACCTGAAGTTGATATCTATCAGCTGTGTTTGGGTCCTGGAAAGAAACACCTGGATCTGAAACCTTAGCAGCAGGTGCCACTAGTTGACTATTTTCTGGCTCAACACCTCTCAAAAAACCCCTACTAAACAAAAAAAACCCCTCACAAAACAACAAAACAAAAAAAAACCCAAGGAAAAAAAAGTGCACATGGGAAAGAAGAAAGAAATTAATCAGTCAACTCTACAAAGTTCAGGAGCAGGGAAATAAAGTTTCACAATGGAGATGAACAAATATGCACAGTCAGGTTTCCTAAAACCCTGCATCTGTAGCAGATCATTTCAGCGTAAATGGCGGTTTCTGTCTCTGGCAGGGGTTTAGCTGAAGAGCAGGCTTGATCTGAAAAATAACTCTGTAAAATGAAGTGACATTGTGGGAGCCCACCACAATGGGGCTAGATCTTTAGCTGATGTACCACTCAACTCCTCAATTGCATGGAGCTTATGGGGAATTGCAGCACCAGGAACTGCAGCCACTTGGGCTGCAGTTTCTTTATCGCAGGTGCACTGCTGCACCTGAAGGGTGGGAAGGGGACAAGGGCGTTACACCTGCTGCAAAGGCTCATTTGGGGAGCTGGAAGTCTGGGTGGGCATGTCCAGGTGTGTTTGGGCTCCGCAGACCAAGTGCTGTATTCATTATAACTAAATACACCTGTCTCTAATGCTCTCCATCATGATAAAGATGCTCCTCAGCTTGTGACCTCAGGTGCATTGATGCTACAGATGCAGTGGGAGCAGGCCTGAATGCAGTATGCAAAGGCAGTGGGCTCTGCAGAGGGGTGTTTAGTTGATTGTTGTGCTGATGAGGCACAACCCATAAACAGACCTTCATGGATGATGCTTTGAGGGCCTATTTTCCCATATTCACCAGGGCACTGGCTGAAAGGGAGCTAGACCCACCTTGGTGAGAAATCTCTGCGTGGGGCAGGCAGCATGGGGAAGGTGCTGGGGCGTGGCTGAGGTTCTGGTGTGGGTGCCAGCGCATTCAGGGAACATGTTCTAAGTGCTTCAGTGTTGTCTTTTGGGACCTCATGGAAAGAAGACAGGAAGGCAGAGTCACTGCCTCAGCAGCTCCTGTTCTAAACAGATTGAGAAATCACAAACTAGAAGGGGAAATGTGTTTTATGGCCACGAGAATGGAAGACTGTGAAAGCCTATTTATATTTAAAAATCAGAGAGGGGGCAAACCTACAAGACCCTCTTGGTATCAGGTCAGAGTATATGTGGGCCTTCAGAACAAGGCCATGAAGATGTTTCTCCCTTGAAAGGCTCATCATCCTAATACAGAAAGCTCCTAGAGATAACATGGAGCTGGGCATAGAGTACAGCCTATGCTCCAGGCACAGTGAATAAGTGTTGAGGCAAGAAATGACTTTTTCCTGGCATGACCCACTACAGATTGAACTGGAATGGCAATTAGAAGTTGAAGTGCTCATTTAATGTCAGTGATGTGTAAACTACGTTGCCATTGTTATTTTAGTGCTGATTTACATAATTGGCATACCCTGAAGTCACACTGCACACACTTGCAGTTCATGCTAAAGACTTGCAGGAAGTAATAAAATTAAACATTATCTGTGCTGGAATGCAAGGGAAAAGTAACTAAACTTTTGCAGGATTTCACCTTGCTCTGTGCCACCTCTCCCTCCAGATGCGTGGCAGTGAGTGAAAAATCAGGTTAACAAGTGTTGGGAGCTGTTGGTATGAAGGAGCCTTACCAGCTCTTTAATTACACTGGTGTAGTTCTAAAGTGGTTTGTTACACTGGTATGTAACTCCCCGTGTGAGCAGTGACAATTTGCCAGTATAGCTGAAGTTGCTCTAATGTGATAGGAAAACCAAGAGAAGAAGGTCCACCGGAGAAATCCTTCCGGTCCAAATGTGCTGAATCCCTGCCTCAAATCGGCGTTTTTCCTACGTTGAAAAGCCCTAAGATGGAGGGAAAAGGCCGCTCCCAAAGGAGGAGCTGGTAATGGAGCTGTCTCAGTTGTTATTGCTTTAAATCCTCCTCCGCAGTAATTCAAGGTGTCAAAGGCTGTCTGTGTCTTTTGCAAATGAAGCCCCCGAGAGGTATTTGGAAGAGGAGGTGCAGCACAGGGCACTCACCCTGCCAGGAAGCAGCCTGGGCTAGCACCGGGACCCCTGCTAATGATGGTGTGCCAATGCCTTCGGCTTTGATGAGGACCCTAAATTGCTAGGTATGACATACCTATGCAGGAAGGGCCAGGCCCTACCGCAGAGCCCAAGCAGGCAAACAAGAGATGGGGCAAAGGATGCATCCCTACCCACGAATTCCTAAATTCTATGGGGACCAAGAGATTTGCTGATATCAGCGAAGAGAGTGAGGGATGTAGGGAGGATTGGGAGCCCATTCCTACTGAGCACAGCCCTGCCTCCTTCAGCCCATCCTCCTCTGGGCCCGTGGGCAATGCTGGGCACGTGGTGGGCAGTCGAGGCTGCAAACCCAGGGGTTGCCGGCATGGTCATGGCTGGGCGCCCACCCCACAGGCCCCGGTCTTGGTCCCGCAGGGAGCGCCACTCGGCCCCGGGGCAGGTGCCGGGAGGAGGCGAGGGACCTGGAGGACTGGACGAAGGTGGTTTGCGATGGGGTTGCCGTTTCGGGGCCGGAGATCCGCCGCATTTCCACCACTGGAGGGCAGCCACATCTTCAAAAAATAATTAAAAAAAAAAAAATCAACAAACGCAAATCCAAACCCTCTGCCGGCCGTGCGAAGTCCGGGGACTGAGCCCGCAGTCGGATGAACCGCAGCAGCCCTCCGGGAGGAAATTCCTCCCGAGACTGGACGCTTGGCTTTCGGGAAGGAGAGTGAGGAAACCCTCCGGGTTTCTAGCCCCACGCCCGGGACGCGGGATGCCCCGGCGGCAGCGGGCTCCCGCGCGTTGCTGCTGGTGGGGGTAGAAAGATAAAGAAGTATATATATATATTTTATTTTTAAAAAAAAACCCGCCTTCAAAGCGCCGGGATTCTCCCGATACCTTACGTGACCTTCACACCTTACCGCCCCGGTGGCAGTCCCGGCAGTCCGGGGCACGGCGCTAATCCGATTTGCGGCGGCGGAGCCCGGGAGCGATCGGGGGCCGCACAATGGATCATTGTTCGGCCTGGCCCCGCGTTCCGACACGGGCGACTGTGCCCGATCCGGCGGCGGGGCACGGTCGCCCGTGTCGGAACGCGGGGCCGGGCCGGCGGGCGCTTCCCCGCACCGGCTGCCGCGGCTTAACGGGCCGGGCCGCCGTCCCTCCATCCCGGCGCGGCGGCACCGCGACCCGGGCGGGCGGGCGAAGGAGGGAGGGAAGGAGGGAGGGAAGGACCGAAGGAGGGAGGCGGCGTCTCCTTTAAAAGCCGTGCGGGGCCGCAGCCCGCTCCCACAGGGCGGCTGTGATTGGCGCGGGCCAGCGAGCCTCCGGGGTCGTGACATCGCCGAGCAACAAAAAGACCCGGCGGCGGCGGCGACCGGTCACCCCCGGCCATGGTGCGGTGCGGTGCGGGAGGCGGGCAGGCCGGTGGGGCGCCCGGCGCAGTCCCCTAGCGCTGCCGGTCCCCCAGCGCGGCCGCTCCACGCGGGCCGGCAGCAAGCTACTCCCCACCCTTTTTCTGGGATTTTTTTTTTTTTGGTGTTTTTTCCCCTCCTCCCTCCTTTCTTCTTTCTTTTTAAGGGAGCGGAGAAAAAAAGTCAAGCTTCATCTTAATGTTGCTGCGGGAGTCTCAGTAAATGTCCATCTGTCTGGTACGGGTGATGCAAAGGACATTTTTAAAAGGAGCCTTTTAACTCCATAGACACATAGGGACCCATTCACGGGCAGGCACACGCACACACACGCGAGGAGGAGGAGGAGGAAGAAGAAGCAACAACTTTTCGATCGCTGCTTTTAAAAGGGAGAAGCCCTTCCCTGGCCGGGACTTGCCTTCTCCTCCAGCTGCTAAAAGTATGTTTCTGAGGCGGACTGTACTTCAGGGAACTTCTATTTTCTGCTCGGCAGCTGTAGAGGAGCAGCAGCGAAGTTTGGAGTAACACCAAGTGATGCGGGAAAAACACCCCGAGAGCAGAAAACCCTCCTGCAGACACAACCCCTGCTGCTGCACACAGGTATAACTCCGGCGGTCGCAGATCCGCTGAAAGCCTTCCCCGCAGGATGACTCCGTGGGCCACGGCGGAGGTGCTAGCGCTCTGGAAGAGAGCGGGGGGACGGGACACTAATCATAACAATTATAATAATAATAATCCAGCGCAGAGTTTCACGGGGAGAAGAATATCCTGTGGGTTTGGCTAAGGACGTAGCAGGATTTGTACTTTCCTCCTGCCCCTTCTTGTACTCCGCCGAGGGAAAATAGCTTCTCTCCCTTGGGGGAAGCGGCCGAGCCCCGGCGCGGGGGAAGCGGAGCCCGCCCCGAGCCCCAGCTGGGCTCGGCTCAGCTGGGCTTGGCTCGGCTTAGCGCAGCGTGCAGGGCGGGCGTGGGGGGTGGAAGAAGCACGGGGGTCGGGACAGGGTGGGACGGTAGCTTTGCACGTCGGCTGGGCAGCCGCCCCTTCCCTCCCCGGGCAGTTGTCCCCGCCGAGCAGTCCCGGTCGCGGTCCCGACAGGAGGCCCGGGGCGGGCGCACACCTGCGCCCCGGCGAGGGCAGCGGCCCGGTCCCGGCCGTGTCCCCACCGCCCTGACAACGGCCGCCCCCCCTTCTCCCCTTCACCTCCCCGCTCCTTTGTTGCGGATCGCCCCGCTCCGCTCCCCCGCCCCGTCCCGTCCCGCCTCGCTCCCTTTGATCTCCTGCCACGGGGATTTTCCTGCCTCGCTCCGCCGCCCGCCGAGCACCTGAAGCGGCCCGACGGGGGCCCCGCAGGGGGCTTCTCCGCGCCCGCCCCGCCGGCCACGGCCTGCGCTTCGCCTCGCTCCGCCGCGGGGGCCAGGCCGGGCTCCGGGGTGGGACCCACCTGCGGGCCGTCCCCGTGTATGTCGTCGTGTCCCCCGTCCCGTCCCCCCCCCCGCTCCCCCGGCGCGGTGTCCCCGCTGACTGCCTCCCATCGCCTCCTCCTCCTCCGCGCAGGTTGATCATGGTTGCCGCCACCCGCTCCCTCCTGGCGCTGCTGCTCTGCCAGGTGCTGCTGGGCGGCGCGGCCGGCCTCATGCCGGAGGTGGGACGGCGGCGCTTCAGCGAGCCGGGCCGCGCCGCCCCGGCCGCGCAGCGCCCCGAGGATCTCCTCAGCGAGTTCGAGCTGCGCCTGCTCCACATGTTTGGGCTGAAGCGGCGTCCCAGCCCCAGCAAGGACGTCGTCATCCCTCCCTACATGCTGGACCTCTACCGCCTGCACGCTGGCCAGCAGCTGGGGCAGCCGCAGGCCCTCGGCTACCCTCTGGAGCGGGCCGCCAGCCGCGCCAACACCGTCCGCAGCTTCCACCACGAAGGTAGGGGAGGGGGCCGGGGGTGGGTGGGGGGCCGGGAACGGGCTCCGTGCACGGCGGCCCCGCGGAGGGGAAAGGGGAGGGCCGGAGGAGGAGCGTCGGGGCGGATTCCTCCCCGGGAGCGCCTGGCCTCGGCAGCCGGTACCGCGGGGTTCGTTCAATTCAACGGGGCGGCGGTGTGCTTGCTTCCAGCCCGCTGTGCTTCCAGCGCTCCGGCTGCAGGCTCAGGCTTTCTGCTCCGGCACGCTTGCTCTGCCAACCTCTCTTTGCCCCCTCCCCTCTCCCTGCGACGGGAGGCTCCTGTTTTATTTACTTTTTTTTTTTTTTTTTCCCGCTAAACCAGAGCGGCCCCGCATTAAGCGTTCCCACAGATAGGTTTTCTTCTGCGAGGCTAAAGAGCAGGGAAGTGACCATAATGTACGGCTGAGCCAGGGCCGCTGCAGAGGTTTCTAATCCTTATCTAATCCCCGTGAGAGATCGATGAAACGATCAATCGTGGGCTCTCCCCGCCGTCAAGGAGCAGTTTAGCCTGGACCCACACTACGCCTCCTCAGCCGTCAGCGCCTAGGCTGGTAAAAGCCCTGCGGCCGGGTTTCGGCTCTCACCTGCAGGTAACCCAGCCAAATGCAGAGCGGGGTGCGCAGTAGCCCCTCCACCCCTCCTCTCCTGTGGCCCACCGAGGCAGTGGACCCTCTGGGACAGGCCCTTGCTGAGCAACTGGGTGCATTTCCCAGCTTACAGAGCCGAAACAGTCACTGCGGAGTTAGCTATGGCACGGGTAGGCCCATGGAGACAGTGGCACTCATATCGCTCGTGTGCTCTTTGGGAAACGTTTCCCTGAGTTGTAATCGTTCCTGACTGCTAGTCTCTGGTGCTGGTGTGCAGTGGCCTCACTGTAAAAGTAATGAAAATGCAGTTTATCCATGCTTTTAATGTGAAACTGTGTTGATGAAAGAATTCATTAGTATTTAATGTTTTGGATGGGTAAAGGAGGTGACCTCGGAGAAAGGGAGGTGCCATTTAGTGGAAAGCCTTATCGTGAGACAGGAGATGAATGATGAAATGTAACCTCTCATCGACTGTATTTCCCTGTGTGGAAAGCAAACACCTAGCAGTGAGTGGGGAAAAGCCAGTGCATGGGTCATTCACGTTAAACTGACGCATGGTAGGCAAGGACCTGAGCAAAAGAGGAGCTGAAGGGGCAAAGTTTATAATTTTTAGACAAATGTAAAAATCTGCAGTATCGGGTAGTCACACTGTTACAGCAAAGACTGTTTATGACATAAAAGCTCTTCTCTAATTTTCACAAAGTTTGGAAGAAAATCTGTGTGTCTGGTTTTTTTTTTTTCCCTGAGTTTTCACCCTGTGGTAGTGGCTTCATGAAAGCAGAAGTTTCTCTTGTGCCCACTCAAAACATCTGCATATTTACAAATATTGGCCTGGTCCTGAAATACCCTGAAGCTGAGCCTGACCTTATGCAAAATGTTGTATGGGAATCAATAGGGAATCGTTACATGACTAAGAACTGCTAACAGCAGTTATGGCTTCCCCTCAGAAACTGAATGTTTCTCCAGGATGCTTAGTACAAAAGTTTAAAACCCATGATTTAAGAGAGATTTGTTTTGGCAAATAGTTTTAAATTCGTTGATGTCTGTAGCAATGATGTACTACTTAGCAACCCTAGATAAATTTTACTCCCTCTGAAGCTCCATTCAATTATTTGTTGACTGAAAGGTAAGAATGACATGAGCTTTATTTAGTGACTTTTTAAATTTTGTTTTTGTGCTTGTGTCATTTTGAAAACCTGTTGTTCAGAAATTACTTTGTTTCATTATTCCTTTACCATCCACCCCTTTTTAGCGGTTGAACCTTCTTGCCATTCTTTATGGCCCTTTTGGTTAAATATTAGGCGTGCTTCGTAAAGTGCCCTTACAGATGTTGAGTTTACCATCCTTAATTAAGATATGAAATCTGTACGTTAAGATTTGTAAGTCACCTAAATTGTGGAGTGACATTTTTCAGAATGGAGTTCAAGGGACTGTTGTTAGAGCCATATTCTTGAAAAAAGCAGAAATGCAATTGTTACCCTAAGTCCTCAATCAGTTTTAATGATTCTCATCAGACCCCTGCTAACTATAGTGCTTGAGTTTTCTTGCTAATGTCCTGGAATTCCAAAATAATTCTGCGTGTTTCTTGCCACTTATTATAACCACCTGGAATGCAAAGGGGCAGCAGTATTCAATCAAAATGCATAACAATAAATGAAGCATTCTTCACTTCGTGCTATACATGCTTGCATAAAGAAACAGCAAGATGAGGGAGATGGTATTTTCTGCCTGAAAGTCTTTCAGACCTTTTATGTCACGTGTGTTAACTGTCATTTGAAAGTTGCCAGCAGCAGACTATCTGAGGAGTTTGGTTGCTTGTCTCAGTTGCTGATTTCTTTCTTTCTTTCTTTCTTTCTTTCTTTCTTTCTTTCTTTCTTTTTTTATTTTCCCTGTTTAATCAAAATAGAAGTTTTGGAAGAACTGCCAGAAACAAGTGGGAAAACAGCACGGCGTTTCTTCTTTAATTTAACTTCCATTCCTAATGAGGAGTCTATCACCTCAGCTGAACTCCAGATTTTTCGGAAACAGGTGCACGGAGGTTTTGAGGACAGCAGCAGCTACCATCACCGTATTAATATTTATGAAATTATAAAGCCAGCCACATCCACCTCTAAGGACCCTGTCACAAGACTTTTGGACACCAGGTTGGTGCATCATAATGCAAGTAAATGGGAAAGTTTTGATGTAACGCCAGCTGTTTTGAGGTGGATTGCACATGGACAACCTAATCATGGGTTTGTGGTAGAGGTGGTTCACTTGGACAAAGAGAACAGTGCCTCCAAGAGGCATGTTAGGATTAGCAGGTCTTTACATCAGGATGAAGATAGCTGGTCTCAGCTCAGGCCATTATTAGTAACGTTTGGGCATGATGGCAAGGGACACCCGCTTCATAAAAGAGAAAAGCGTCAAGCGAAACACAAACAGCGTAAACGCCACAAATACAGTTGCAAAAGGCATCCGTTATATGTGGACTTCAATGATGTGGGGTGGAATGACTGGATTGTTGCCCCACCGGGGTATAGTGCCTTTTACTGCCATGGGGAATGTCCTTTTCCACTGGCAGATCATCTAAACTCAACAAACCATGCCATTGTTCAGACTTTGGTCAATTCAGTGAATTCCAAAATCCCCAAGGCTTGCTGTGTGCCGACAGAACTGAGTGCTATTTCCATGCTCTACCTTGATGAGAATGAAAAAGTTGTATTAAAGAACTATCAAGATATGGTTGTGGAGGGTTGTGGGTGCCGCTAACACAGCAAATATATAAGAAAAATAGAAAAAAAAAAAAAGAAAAAAAAAAAGAAAAGCTGACACTTTAATATTTCCCAATGAAGACTTTATTTATGTAATGAAATGGAAAGAAAAAAAAACACAACTATTTTGAAAATATATTTATGTCTACGAAAAAGTTGGGAAAACAAATATTTTAATCAGAGAAATATTCCTTTAAAGATTTTAAATGTATTTTAGTTGTACATTTTATATGGGTTTAACCCCAGCACATGAAGTATAATGGTCAGATTCTTATTTTGTATTTATTTACTATTATAACCACTTTTTAGAAGAATAGCTAATTTGTATTTATATGTAATCAAAAAGAAAAAAATATAGGGTTTGTACATAATTTTCCAAAATTGTAGCTGTTTCAATTGTGTGTATTTAAGTTGAAAAGAATACATGGAAGGTTACTATGGCAAAGTGCATAGCACATTTGCTTTCTGCTGTGCTACTGTTAAGGTCACAAGTTCAAGTCCAGAAAAAAGTGGATAATCCACTCTGCTGACTTTCAAGATTATTATATTGTACAATTCTCAGGAATGCTGCAGGGTGGGCTGTCCAATCCATGAGAACTGGCATCCTCTTTAGGTGGAACATTTGGATAAGAACCAGACGTTGCTGATCTAGTATAAATACTGCTATTCCCAACTAATTTGCAGTGTGAATATAAGAAGGGCCAATAGAGATCCTGCGGGAGGTGGGGGTGGGGGAAGACTGAATCCTTTCTAGACCTACAGAAAACTGAATGTTTGATGTTTCCTTTAAAAGTCCTTCCTTTAAAAGTCCTGGCCAAATATAAAATAATAAAAACTAAAATGTCATCCTTTTTTTTTTTTTGTGGTTATGTATGCTAAAGAGGAATAATTATCTTATTTGTACCGGCCCTTGTCTTTAACAGTTGGAGAAGTATTGCATGCTTCCTCACCTCAGATGAGAGCTCACTTCTGTGGAGAGTTATAGTGAAATTAATCTTCAATTTTTGCCCTACATACAGCAAGCTGTTGTCATATGCAGGATCCTATCTAACCTCAGCTGATGGCTTTGTGGTTTTGCAGATTAGCTTGTCTTCCTTTCCAGGGTTTTATGTTTGAAAGCTCCCCCCCCCCCACCCTTAAATGTTTATTTCAGATAACAAATCACAGAGCTCTCGTATTTCTTTCTGAAAAGTCCAGTCTGTAAGAAAAAATGGTTCACTTGCGCAGTCATCGCTAGGGTAACTTGTGCTTACATCTCCTTACTTTTAAAATCCTTTGTGTAAGGTTGCATTTGGCAAACGTAGCATTAAAGCTAATACTTAGTTGTGCCTGTTGTGCGTTAAAAGACTGGTATGGCAGCCAGGTTATTAGCTGTACATGTGGGACGAGCATGCAAAGGCTGGGTTGCTTGTTGTGTGAAATTTGTGCTCAAATAGTAGAGCAGGAAAGTAGCTTAAGTTGGCTTCTTGGTGATCGCCTGCAGCCGGGAACAGAATGAAATTGTGTTAGACTGCTTAGTGGTAAGTTCCTGCCTATTTCAGGAGCTCTCCAGTGTCTTTAGTGGATATATAATGGCTCTGCGCTGATACCTCCAGACATGTCAGAACCCCCTCACACTCCGTGGTAGATCCATTTCTGGATTTGGTAAGCTGAGGCAGCACTTCTAAAGCTGTGTGTAGAATTGGCCCATTAGAGACCTCTCTAAGTCAACCCTGGGAATCTCTGATTTGGGCCTCCTGTTAGCCTAACTTGTTATTAACACAAAATTCCTCTCTCTCAGAGCCCTCCCTAAACTCCTCTTTTTTTTTTTTTTTTTTTTTTTACCAGAATCATTAGGGTTACAGCGAAGGTACTTAATGGGTTTGTTGCTCAGAAAGGCTGACTTGATGATGTCTCATAGGTCATCTTATGGAACAGTTCTCTACTGTTAATCATCACAAAAAGCAATGGGTACAGGGGTTAGGAGAGAAAAAACTAATTTCCTGTTGGCTGCTTCAGTTTTGTGAGCTTAAAAATATCGTAGGCTGGGTGTAAGTTTCTGTGGCGAGATTAAAAACTTATGGATTTCTTTGTACCAGAAGTATTTTTAATAGCTAGTAGAGAGCAGTCCACCGTTCTGCAGTTTGGTTCTGCTTATCTTTGAGAGGTAGCTGATGTTATTGGTCATGCTGATACTACATAGTATCCTAGGAGTTCACGGGGTGGTTTGCTTTTTCAAAAGACCAGGGCTGTTTCATTGGCTAATGTTTTTAGCGAGGAGCATTATACGTGCAGAAGTTTAGTTTGCCTTTTGCTTGTTGCCATCTTTAATGGTGATGAGTGAGTTTATGGCTTGTGCTTTGGGGAAGGTTGTCAGTTGCAGGATATGCCACAGTGAAGGTTCTTAAAGAGTTCATTGGTTGTTTGCGATGCATGGTAGTGCTAGTTCAAGTACGCTAGTGCTGCTGTGATTTATAACCTGAGCTTGCAAAAGCTGGACATAAAGTGCTGAAAAATTGAAGATTGCACCATTTATGTGAGCAGGAAAGGTATGATCCCAAACCTGCTGAAATCAGTAAAGACCCCATGGCACTTCTAACCAGATCCTAAACTCCAGTGTTGCAAGGCTTAAGTTTCACAGCATCTAGTCCCTCACATGTAACTGCAGAATTGGTTTTTCTAATGTATCTTCAAATCCTTAACCCTTAACCTCTCTCTCTTTAGACTGGAGATGTGAGAGTGCCGCACTGAATAGTTTGTTTAGGATTAAAAAAAATAAACACACCAGACTTTAATACATGAGTAGGAGAAAAGTCTCCTAGAGATCAGTTAGGTTCCTGAACTCTGCTAAATAGGGTTGATGATCAGACAGTCATTCTAAAAGATTTGGGCTTTCTGACATCATCCAAGTCTGATAATGACCACTAAATAATTCTAAATACTAAAGATATGCTGTTACCACAGTAGTCCGGTACTTATTTTAGTTCTTTAGTTCTTCTTAATGTTATAGTGGTCTACAAGAAGAAATGTGGCTTTTTTTTTTTTTTTCCCTCTTAAGAGGAGAAAAAGCAGAAGATCTGGAAGGCAAAACTGCCTGTGGTACCCTATAGCCTGTTTCCCCTAAACATATTGCTTCTAGGCACTTTTATAATCTATAAAGGCAGAGATTGTGATAGATAATGTCACCCTTTGTGCATTTCAGATAAGCATCTCTCTAAACACAAATGTGATCAGCATCTCTCCTTGTCCTTTTGAGACTCAGTAACAGCTTTGTCGAGTGGCTTGATAATTTTTGCGCAAAATTCAGTTGGACTTCTGTGGTCAACAACATGTAAAAATGACGTGGGAAGATCTTCAGTTGAGGTAAGCTCTCCCGAGAGCATTGGCCATTTTCACTGAGCAGGATCTGCTCCGCTGTGTTCACCTGGGCTCATCATGATCAGGCACTGAGGCCTTTCCTGCTCATATGATAATGGGGTTTGGGTGTCCACAGGCTATCACCTGCTTTGCCCCGTGCTAGGCAGTCAGAGGTCTTACTTGTGCAGTCAGTACTGATGAGGCTTGGAGAGGAACATGATTTATTGTACTCTCAGCTTTGAAGAAGGAGCTCATCTGGACTGCATTTATATTAGACACACTTTGCTACACTATTGGAAGAGGGTAATTATTGAACTATTTTATTGTACAGCTCTTTCTAAATTGTTGATTTTTGGGGGGTTTTTATGGATTTCAGGAGGCAGCTAATTGCCATATGGCAGCTTGATGTTAATGTTTTATGAAGATCAGGGTAACAAAAGTTTATGAAAAGCTTTTGTATAGTAACTGCAGAGTTTCAAGAACTGTTTTATACTTCCTGACAGTGCAGGTCTGGCTTAATGGTTTGTTTTTATTGCTTAAGAGTGTAAACCTTTCTTTAGCCGATGTGTGGAAATTATATCCTCATCCCGCATTACGCATTTCTCATTGCTCATTACTCATTCCCTGCTTTCATTTCTGCCATCTGTAATCAGAGCTTTACTGTTTCAACTGCATGCAAAATACTCCTATCCTTTGCACAGTGAGATACTTTTCCTTAGCACTCTCCCACCCTTTAAAAAAAAGGGGGGGGGTAAAAAGGGGGAAAAAATGAGGAAAAGTCTACTCAGTCTATATTGTTTTTCTCTGTTTTGGGTGGAGTCTGTCTTAGATTCTGGTTGCTACATGGTTTCTGTAGTAACAAGCAGAGAAAAATCCAAGACTGAAAAGGCACTTTTAAAGGTGCCATATCTTGCCTGAAGTATTATTTATCTAATTATGGATATGGAATGTCTCTCTTCTCCTTTATATTAAGGCTACCCATTTTGGTAGGGCAGACTGCTGCTATGAGAACTTGATAACTTGATTTGTTGTGTTCTTACAACACGAGAACATGAGAACCACGAATCGTGTTCCCAGTTGATTTAAGCTGCTCAAAATAATGATGAAAAGCCAAAGGCATTAAAATGTATTTTTAAGGACATTATAAATGGTTGTTACAGGCACAAACCACTTTGTTTTTTAGTTACATAGGAAAGAAAAAAGAAGCCAGGTTCAGAAGGACACTTGGATTTTACATATTATTTCTGTAAGGAAATTGTTGGATAAAGCTGACAGTCTTCTATTTTGCTAGACTACTATGTACAAGGAGAAAATCCCAGCTCCTTCAGAATATATCCTTACTCTGCTGCACCCCAAACTTTTTGTTTATTTCTCCTAAGAGATTTTGCAGGTGCATGAGAAAGTAACCATTTGTGCGTCTCTGCTACATTTGTGCCTTGCTTGGGCATAAAAAGAATTCAAAAAGTTATTGTAAGATTACTTCTTTCCTGTCTCTCCAGTACTAATCCTTCATTACCTGTATTCCTGACAGCCTGTCTGCAACAAGCAGTAATGGTTTCCTAAGGTGGAGTTTCCTCTCTTTGGAATCTAGTCACCTGTCAGTGCCCTCCGGGATTTAGCAACCTTCCATCCACAAGCCTTGTGTAATGGTCACTTAGAAAAGCAGGTACACCGGTTTTGTCCTGGCTCTGTGTCCTTTAGAGAGGCAGATTTGTCCCTGCCTTCAGCAAGAATCTTAGTTTGGAAAGGGTCTGAAGGCTTGCACCTGATGCGTGCAGCAGGAGACACCTCATAACACCAGGGATGGTGTTTATAACTTGCCAGAAGTCTGAGGGCCAAAGCTTATTTGCATCTGTATTTACATAGTGCTGTGGAGGCACTCAGCTGTAATACGTGTCCGGGCTTGTGCTGCCCTCGATAGACGAACAGAGGCTGAGAGTTACAGAATCACAGAATGGCAGGGGTTGGAAGGGACTTCTGGAGATCTTTGTGTCCAAGCCCTCTGTTTGAGCAGGCACACCTAGAGCAGGGGGCACAGGAATGCGTCCAAGCGGGTTCTGAATGTCTCCAGTGAAGGAGACTCCACAGCCTCCCTGGGCAGCCTGTTCCACTGCTCTGTCACCCTCACAGGAAAGAAGTTTTTTCTCATGTTTAGCTGGAACTTCCTGTGTTTCAATTGGTGCCCATTGCCCCTTGTCCTGTCATTGGGCACTGTTGAAAAGAGCCTAGTCCCACCGTCCTGACACCCATCCTTTAGGTGTTTATAGGTATTTATGAAATCCCCCCTCAGTCTTCTCTTCTCCAGGCTAAACAAACCCAAGTCTCTCAGCCTTTCCTTATAAGGGAGATGCTCCAGTCCCCTGATCATCTTGGTAGCTCTCGGCTGGACTTGCTCGAGCAGTTCCCTGTCCTTAAACTGGGGGGCCCAAAACTGGACACAGTACTCCAAATGTGATCTCACTAGGGCAGAATAGAGGGGGAGGATAACCTCTCTCAACCTGCTGGCCGCACTCTTTTTTTAATGAATCCCAGGATACTGCTTGACTTCTCCAGAGTTAGGAAACTTGCAGTGGGTTAGCTTGGTTCTCAGCTCATAAGGCAGGGTAGTGATGAGATGGATTTTTGCACTTCAGAGTTCATTCTTGTAGGGGCTTCTGCAAAATGTGCTTGGCTGCCCATAAAGAAATTAGACTGGAGCCACTGGCTTAGGCCTACAGTTGGGTGCATTGGCTTAACTCCAGGAAAGAAGCAGACCTGTGGCTTTTTAGTTTGAAAAAAGGCAGGGATTTCTGTGCAAAGAATTTGTAGGTGAGGGAAGTGGGGAAGGACCCTTCAGGTTCGTGAAGCTGAAAGTGTTAAAAGTTTCTAGAGCGACTTCAGGTAGAGAGATCAGAGCAGCTAATTGATAACATTCTGAAAGTTCAGGTTCCCACAACAGCTGGACTGTGGCAAATTTACTATTTAATGAGGCTGATAATCCCATTAGAGATTACATTAAGAAGGTTTTTCTGGGAGATCACCAAGAAAATTATGAATATTGTACTTTAGCTTGGGTTGTAATGCCAAGGCAATGGACAGCTGACATGTACTTCTTGCACTGCAGGATACTGTTTCATTCAGTGTGCCTCATTAAAACAGAGCATTCAACTCCAGCGGTGTTTCACTACAAACAGAAGCAAATGTATCATTATTATTATTATTACTACTATTATTATTACTATCATCGTCATCATCCTGGAAACAACATGCAGATTAAAAGATGGAAGTATCAACCAGATCTGCAAATCAGCACAGCCCTACTGACTTCTTTCTCAGACGATCCGGTCCTTTTATTAAAGCAAAGCCTCAGAAGGCAGGGTGACCACGTATGAAAAATAATGTATTTAAGGTAACTATTGACATAACTCCAGTAGCTTGGAACTTGCACAAAACCATTTTTATGGCATCCTGCACACCCTAGTGATGGGAAAGTGTTGTATGGAATAATGACTCTGTAACCACAGACTTCAAAAGTATAGAATGTCTGCAGCATGATGGAAATAGCTGTTTCCACATCAATAATATACACACAGGCATACTGAAGCTTAATTGCAAGGCCAGTGGTGATGAGAGGGGGGAGGGATATCTGACTACGGCTGCACCAAACACATGGGCTGAGCAGAGTGCCTCTGCTTTGCAGCCAGAAATAATGATTCATTTCGTTGTAATCTTGACTTTTGCATTTTTCTCATGACTTATTGATAACTTTGTATGGGACTTCATAGACCAAAGGAATTATTGACTCCTTAGGAATTAGGATGAGAGACAGGGTATGTCTTATTTCTTATAAACATCACTCTGGTTGTTGTTTTAAATTATTCTATTTTAAGGACAGTTCTAACACATATTTTTATGCTTGCATTTTCTCTCTTCCTTTGAAAGAAAAAATCTTTTACTTAAAAGCAGTCTCTTTATTTAAGGGCCCAGCTTTTTTGTCCATTTTCATGAAGAATCCTGATCTCCTAGTTGGCATCAGAATGTTAGGGTGAAGGAAGTTTCAATGTTGCAAAGTGTTGCTGTTGAACCAGGTTGTAATGCACGTGGAGGCTGTCTTCCCAGCCCTTGTGGTTGTAAATACAAGGTGGGCCCAGTAGCTTTAAGTGAAAAGTAAGCAGTTATGTTCTGCAAAATACTCTTTTAATCTAGGTGTTCAAGGCCTACATGACTGGAATGGCAAGTACATTGTCATTTTACTGCTTTCAGTGTACCGATCTTGCAGGGTTACTTTAAAGTTTCCCCTGCTGGAATGTCGTGGAGACATGGAGCCTGAGATTCTTAAAAAGCAAATTTCCTCACAGTCTCTGGGGGAAGCCTCAGAATGCCACCTCGAGACTCAAAGATCAGAAGGAAATGGAATTCAAGTTCCCCTTTTCTTAATCACTGGTATTTTTAAAGGCCATCAACATTTTTGGTTTCTTAGGATTAGCAGTAACCCATGTTCTAGATGATGTTATCTAGATGAGGGGAGGATCAAAGACTAATTGATTCATATTTCCTGGTATGGTGATTTTTAAAAATTTTTTTTAGTTTTTATTTTTTTTTAGAAATAGTTAATTGTAACTACTTCTTGACACGTTGGGCAAAGAAGTCTCCCATGTTTGCAGATGAAAAGATTTTTGTCTTTGAAAATATAACGCAAATGTACCCTAGAGGGCAGAGTCATTTAGAGAGAGATCCTGCACACCTGCTAACTTACTGATTCATGCCCACTGCAGAGTTTCTTGGTGAGAAGGACCAAGCCCCGGGAAAATGGTGTTGGGAGTGTGGGTGGAGCCTTCTGGTTTTTGTCAGCAGCAAAAGTTGAGAAAGTAAGTGGCCTGTGACCCTGTTGTGTGCAGGTTCTGACACAAAAAAACCAACAACAAACAAAAAAACCCCACCCCAACCAAACAAAAACCATTTAAAAAAAATCAGTAGCTTGTGAACAACTCATATAACCCAGCAGGACATTCTGTCGCTGGTAGCTATTGCAGCTCCTACCTGCTGGAGGGTCTTAGCCTTTTTTTGAGGGTTAGATTTAATTTTCAAATAGAAGCAGGTTAACTTATGTTTCATATTAAAGAACTTAAACCAGGTGCTGCCCTTTCTAAGAGCCTTCTTGAGACCTGAGCCATGAAGTAGGTTACTGCCAACTTTTCCATCTAACTGGTGAGGAAAATTTGTTGTTAGGCCTTTCTCTGTGAGCCTGAGCATCTGGGAAGGTCTTTCCAGCTCCTCTTGTATGCGAGTACTTCCTTCAGGGCTTCAGGCTCCATTCCTCTCTTCTTTGTGCTATTAATCTGAGGTGGGGAAAAAAAAGGGTCAAATACCGGGACACTTTGAAGAGTGTGCCTTTACCAAGCTTTGGTTTTTCTCTCTTCCTGGAACTGTCATTACATGATCCTGGTTTTCTGAGTCAATTGTTAGCCCAAGGCCAAATCCTTAACCTTGGGCTAGATAACAAAAGCACAGCTGAGGTGATCTTGACTCCTTTAAAAAGGCTGTCTACTCTTTGATGCACTCAGAATGAGACGCATAATTCATTTTAGTCCCAAAGGTTGTTCTTAGCATGGGAAATTAGCAACCTTCGTGATAAAAAGTGAGCATGTTAAGTGTGTGTGAGCGCGTGTTTTATGTTGATCTCTGTCTTCCATTGCATTCCATGTTCTGGAGGGCGTTGGTGTGTCTAGGGAGAACGTGAGCCTGAATCCTACCTGGGAAGTTTTACTTTATGTGACTGCATTGGTTCATACCAAGGCCCGAAGACTTTGTGCTGCTGACAATAGGGATCAGAATTTGGAAAGCCCAGCTTTCTGACTTGCAGCTCTAAATGAGAGGAGTGTGTAATTGGAGTGTATGCTCAGGAGAAATTAAGCTGAGATCAGGTTTATTAATGGATATCAACACCGTCTTGTACAGTCCTCTTCTATGCAAAGTCCACAGAGGCATGAGAAAGGCCAATGAGTGTCATACAGTGCTGATGTCTGACAGTGTCATATGCAGAAGCTCTTCTGGCTCTGTGGTGTGGAGGCCTCTCCTACACGTCCTTTCTGAGCTTTTTCTGTGGGAGAGGACTCTTCCACCATATGCTCTGTTGCTGAAGTCTCAGTGCTACTCTGAATGACCTTGAGGGGTTTTTTTGTACTGTAGTCTAGCAAGCCTGATGGCAAGAAACATAGCATCACTGGTGGCTGTCATGTCAAGTGGGCTTAGTCACAAAAGGTAGCGGAATTCACAGCTAAGCTGATAGCAACGAGACGGGCTTTGGTGACTAAACCTCTTAAAAGGAAATGCTGCTAGTCGAATACTGCATCAGAAAAAAGGGGCAATGTAGCAGCAGGGCCACCAGACTAAGGATAGTAGAGACAGGAAGCTTTATTCTGCCACGGAGCTGGATACACCATTGGAAAAGTCTCTCGCTGTCATTGTGTGCTAATTCTCAAATAGCTCTTCCCTGCCTCATAAATGTTTTTAATTATAAGTACCTTAGAGAATTTGGAGATGCCCAAATGCACTGCTGTTTATCCTGTAGCGTAGAGATAGCTACATTATATGGCATAATAACAGATTTCGTCCGTTGGTAACCAGTTTGCATGTGGACCAGGTCTGGCCAGTATTAAATTGGAAAGCAAAGATGGCTTTGTGATTAAGGTGCTGGAGTGGGATGCTAGAAATCTGGGTTCAAGTTGTGGGTCAGCCATAAACTCCCTGTGTGACCTTGAGCAATATAATTATTCTGAGACTTCAAAGGTATCTAAACAATTTGGACACCCATTTTCCAGCCATTTTAATTAACTGGGATGCTTTGAAATGCTCAGCTTTAATCTCTCTGTGCCTAGGATTCTCATTTGTAAAATCAGGATAATAATATTTCCTTGCGCATGAAGAGGATGTGTGCATTAATGATTGGGAAGTGTGCAGCTACTCAAAATGCAGCAGATATGGAGCTTGCAAGGAGTTTAGGGAGTGGGGAGTATGCTAAGTTTTGCAGGCGTGGGGCTCAAATACATATATGGGTGCTGCGTGCAGGACAAACTTAGCCTATTTCAGTGAGATTTGTTTACATGTGGGCATAAACTGGGGGATAGTTACTTACCATGATATATTGCTGTCATATTGGTTCATGGGAGATAAATACCACTGGGAGTAAACTGCGACCAAAATATTTACTGAGAGGAACAGCTCATTTATTCAATATTTCATTTAGCTCCATAACAACATCTTGCTGTTTCTCTAGTGTCTTGCCATTCTTTAATAGTGAATATTAAACTTTTATGAGAGAAAATGACTAGTTATTAACATTTCCATTTCTGTAGCTTTACTTTATAACAAGCCATACTCCCCCTTTAACATCACCTACGGTTATGTCCCTTTGCCCGGTGTTACATGATTGTGTAATGAAAAGCCTGTAATGCACACAGGCAGAGGGAAGGGTTAAAAGAGCCGAGGGAGTCTTTAATTCCTTCATTTTCTGACTTTTGTGGGTTTAATACACAATCTTAACATTCCATTAGTAAGTGATTGCTTTTTTTTTTCCTTTTTAACTTAAGAGATTAAAGGTTCCTTCAGATTTTACATTTTTTCACTACTCTCTTTAGTCATGTCAGTTTTGTGTGCTGGGCAGGCAGGAAATGAAAAGCTATCCTCAGTAACCGTTGATGCTACTTCCAGAGCCGAATGATGGATGTCTAGGAGATGCCTGTCCGTATGGGGCTGCTTTTCCCAAAAGAATGTCAATCAGAGTAGAGAGTGGCCTTGGAGTAGTGCTTTGCAAGTTGCATGCTGTATAGTGTTATATACTGCCAGAACATCTGATCCTGCTTGTAACAACAGTTATTGATATATCAGTGGTAAATATATGTTGAAATGAGGTTTCACTATTTAGATATGAAGAGAAGGCGACTGCTGATTTAAACAGCTTCCACTGAATGCATTGCGTCTGTGACTTCAGTATGGATCAAATCAGAGTCCTTTTCATTGCTCCGTGCACTGGCTTATTATAATGGCTGCTTTGTAGAGAAGAAAATATGACACACTCACTTCTTGTTACAATTAGTAGCATTATGCTAGGGTGGCAATGGAGTAACTTGTTATCTATCATAAGGAAGTCTCAAATCTGGCTGTCAGGATATGCTTTTCTCCTGAAATGTACTTTTCGAAGCAACCATGAACCAAGTGCTGCTTTAATGTGCTGACATGTATGCTTGCAGGATAGGTGACCAAATATTTCTCAGTTGTATTCTACAATCTGTATTATGAACATCCTGAATATTGAAGGGCAAATTTTCCCTCAAATCTTCAGTGGAAGAAGATAGTGAAAACTCTGGTTGTAGTTTTCACTGAAAACCAGCGATTAGTGTTATAAAATGGATTTGGGGAAGTAGCTGTTATTACCCAAGATCTTCCTATTACTTTGATTTAGTTTTTTTCTGAAAGAACAGGTAAGAAATGCTGACAAATTATTGCTTCATACTGTGTACAAGCAAATATCATACTATTTTATGATTAGGCTAAGTAAACATTTTTTCAGGTAGTTTCACCTTGGAGAAGGTGGTCATTTGTCTGTTTGGTAAATGCATAGTTTAAAAATAAAAGCAAACAAAACAGGAAAGAATCATGTCTAGATACCAAAAGTTAAAATGACCTTGTATAAAGAAAATGGGCTTGGGTTTCTCAGGAGAAAATAATGCATTGAATTAACTGAAAAAGATAAAGCTAAGAACAAAATATGTTAATGGGTTTTTTGTTTGTTTTTTACCAGTGGCCCAATTCTGCAAAAACTTATGTTCTTATTAGCTATTTTGTATTCTAGGCCCATGAAAAACTTTTGGGCAAAACTTAATTACTATATTGTTACAAACTTTGATGCCTGCCCAACTTTATCCAAGTTCATGAACCTTTTGAACAGCGGTCCCCCTCATGCCCCTGGGGTTTTGGAGAGGGATTTATGGTTTCAAGTACAAAACAGTGTGAAACTTGGCACTTTCACATGGCCTGAACCCTGATGACTCCAGGAGCACTAAGCAAAATGAGATCCTATGAGCTCAACCAGCTCGGAGGCAAAGTAAAGGTTTATTGAAACTTGCATTAACTTGAACTAAATTCCATTAAAAAAAAATCTGTCCCATCATTGCCTTATCATTAACATGGGGGAATCCATCCTGCATGGCTGTTGTGAAGATAAATTCAGTAAAATGCATGAGGTGCTCAAATAAGAATGGTGGCAAGGGTAGTGTCGGTGGGGTTAAGGACTTCTGATATGTAGGAAGGAGGTCAATGATCAGGAGATATGAATGTATTAATTGTCAGTGTATGGACAGGAGAAGTTCCTCTGAGTTCCTACTTGCCGAAGAGCCAGGGCAGGCCAGTCTTTAGGTCTGTTTGACAGGGTAAATGATTCACAGTCAAAACAGGCACTCATTTACATCACCAGGCTTTTTCAGAGCCTGTGCAAACTACGAGCTGTAGTTCATACTGAAGGCCAGGTTTGCCTTTTGCTTACTCTGCTTTCAGTGGGGTTGAAGGATTATGAGTGGGAATTTGACTGAAGGTCTAAAAAACTACTTGCCTCCTGATTTATAAACCAGCAAAGGTGCTACATGCAGCCAGTATCCATTAGAAAGAGAGTGTCAAGTTCCTAATGTTATTCAGTTGCAGTTCTGCAGATCCTGTCTTTTTTTAATAAGAATTGAAGTCCCTGGCAGTCACTGGAATTGACTGGTGCTGGGGATTGGGCCCACAAGGTACAGAAATATTTCTTCCTTTACTCATTTCCTGGCCTTGCCCTCTGGACTGTCTGGCTTCGGAGCTTTTGTCATTCAGGTAGGTCATGTTATGCCTCTTCTTACCAGGTCCTGAAACGAGCCAGTGTTGCTCACTTGCAGGCCCAAATTGGCTGTAAGTGAATACTTCAGGCATTAATTTTGTTGTAAAGAGTTGCATTGCCTCTGCTTCTACATTGTGTAAAATACTCCAGGGATCCTCCACAAGTGACGCCACAGCTGGTTTTGTTAAAATGGACCCCTTTGAAAGTGGCTTGTAATTGTTGCATTTACATGGTATGGATTCCAACTGTGATCCTACAGTGTACCTGCGATGATAGTACCTCGGCTTATAAAGTCACAATAGGAATATTCTTCTGTTAACATGTGCAAAAGTCTGGTTGTCAAGAAGTGGGTTCACTTTTCTGACACTAGGTTAAACCCTTTTAGGAGAACCATAACCCTCCCCACATCTACTGGAAGGGCAGTGTGATGGAGTATAAGCAATTCAGGACAATTACGGAGTGCGTGAGGGACAACGTTTTGATGCTGGTGCTGGATGAGCTGAGTGATGGAAGTGCTGTGCTGGACCTGCTGCTTACAAATAAGAAAACTGTTTTGGAGTGACTTGGCTGCAGTATCATGAGATGGTTGTTTAAGAACCTGAGGGAAGTGGGAAAGGCAAATAATAATCACTCAAAACTTCAAGCATGTGGACTTCAGCTTGTTCAATGAACTGGTAGGCAGAATATCCTGGGAGTCTGCCCTGGAGGGCAGAGAGACCCATGAAAGTTGCTTGATCTTCAAGGACAGCCTCCTCAAAGCACAAGAACAGTCCATCCTGATGTTCAGGATGCTGAGCAGGTATAGCAGGAGGCCAGCTTGGCTGAACAGGGAACTGATTTCAAATGCAAAAAGAAAGATTATGGAGATGGAAGCAGGGACAAGCAACCAAAGAGGAATAAAAAAATGTTGCCTGGGCATGTAGGAACAGAGTTAGCGAAGTCAAAGCTCAGCTAGTGTTGGAACTGATGAGGTTTGTGGAGTATAAGCAGATCATTTCTATGTGTATGTCAGCAACACAAGGGAGACCAAGGAAGATGTGAGCCTTCTGCTGAATGTGGCAGGTGATGTAAAGGCTTAGGAAAAGGCTGAAGTATTCAATGTCTTGTCTTGGTCTTTATTGGTGAGATCTGCTTTCGGGCCTCTATGCATAGTGGCAGAGTCTAAGGGAAGAGGTGGTACCTGAATTAATTAAAGATCACGTAGGTAAATGTGGCACATACAAGCCCATGGGGCTGGACAGGATGCATCAGAGGGTGCTGAGGGACTGATACTGTTTAATGTTTTCATCAGCAACCTGATCAAAGAGTCAGAGTGCAGGTGACATCAAGCCAGGAGAAGTGGTTGATATGCTGGAGAGCAAGTCTGCTGGCCAAAGGAACCATCTGAGAGATGAGCCGGAAGAATGGGCCAACAGAAATCTCCTGAAGTTCAACAGAGATGGATGCAAGGTTGTGCTCCTGGGACAGAAACGCCTCATGCCCAGCTATGGGCAGCATCTCTGTACCCGGGGAGCTGTCGGACCTGTACCTGACAGACAGACACCACATCCAACATATGTCAGTGACGTGAATCCTGCAGGAATGAAAGCCAGCTGTGTGCTGGGCCACCTGGGGGGGACTGACCATTCCCCTCTACTTGCACTTCTTAGGATGACACTGGGGTACTGTGCTTGGTTTGGGACTCTTTGGTAGAAATGCTGACAAACTGGAGACACCTGAGAGCAGCTGTGGTGGTTAGGTGGCTAGACTGTGTGACACATGAGGAGAGGTGGGGAACCTTAATTTATTTAGCTAGGGGGAATATGATTCCATGCTTCCATGACCCCAAGGGAGACTATAGAGCAGATGAAGCCAGATTCTTCTCAGTGGTGTAGAGTGGAAGGACAGGAGGCAGCTGCCACAGATTATATCAAGGGGAAATCTGACTGAATATAACTAAACAATACTTCACAGCAATAGTGGTTTAGCACTTGAGCCCTGAGAAGTTGTAAAATTTCCTTTTTTGGAGATTTCCTGAATTTGACTAGTTAAGGCCCTGAGAAACCTGATCTAACCTAAAGTTGGACCCCCTCTATATGAGCTTGGAGGTTGGATGAGATGACCTCCAGAGGCCCCTTCCAACCTCAATATTTCTGATTTTGTGACATAGAGAAAAAACATTGAGCAAGAGCAATAGATGGAACATCAAAGTAGTGAGTTCTTGTTTCTCTGCATACCATGTTATTTCTAGTTTGTGCTCCATTTAACAAGCAGAGAAAAAGGTAAAGCATGCTACTTCCCCTCACCCCCCCACCCCCCACCCCCAAATCATCAAAGATTTGTAGGCAGGAGGTCTGCTGCAGTATGCAGATTAGGACATCATATTTGTTGAAACATTGTGTCCAATATCAATGAACTAAGATAAGAAACAACTGATCATTTGTTTCTGACAGGCATGTTTTTTCTCATAAATATCAGTTTTGAATGAATCCTAACAGTAGGTTTAAAAAGATCTTCATGTAGACAAGAGACTATGATGCTAGCTTTGATATGAACTTTTATAACAAAAATTATTCAGTACCGGATAGTAAATTATTTCAGTAGAAAAATTTACTTTGAAGTATTTTGTATGTTTTCTCACAAAAATCATTGCAGCATGGATGAGAAGATGATATAAGGACATCTTTGTCCAATTAGAATAAAAAATTTAAAAAGACAGCAAACTATTTGCAGCCACTGACACCTGTTAAAATCCAGGTCCATGCTAGAGTACCCAGCTTCTGCTGAAGTATGTACGGAGTGTATTTTTATGTTTTAAGTATGACTTCCCATCCTGGTATTTGCAGGTGCATTGTACTAAAGTGAACACAATCATTTTGTTAATTGCAGTTCAAGCTCATTAGGGAACTATAAAGGCAGAAGAATGAATGTAACCGTGCATTAAATGGTAAATGATTTTGGGGTGGGAAGCAGTCAGGTGTGTTGCCCTAGGCTATGATTTTCCCCAAATTAACATACATAGCAAAGAAACAAAGAATGAGGCGGGTGGGAAGAAAGAAAGGCCACAGGTCACCAAAGCAAACCTCCCAAACTTCAGTGACACTGAAGGGAAATGTTAGTTACTGAAATGTTGAGAATCTAGCTGGTACTGGCTCACACCAGGCAGTTTTTGTATTGGTTTTGGTTCATTCAGACCAGATATAGTGAAGTCCAAACCAACTCAGCGTTGCTCATGTAGTTAGCATGTAACTGAGCAGAGTTTTGGAAGGTTTCTCTGCAGCCTGCAAGACCTCTCAGGTGCACAACGTTAATGACTTTTATTACAAAAATGGACTTGAGGTGGTGTATGCTTGAGCAAATAGCCAAACATTTCCCCTCAGAGTTTTGATGGAAGACTTGTAAACTTGAAAATGTGTTATCACAAAGGTTGGTTGCTTCCATCTCCCTACCAGACTCTCAAGCCAGCAGGGATCCATGGGTTTCCAGATGGTTGTACAAGCATATTTTGCTGCCTCAGAATAATATTATTCCAGTGAAATGAAAACCTTGGCCAAGACTTCAGATCTGAGTAGCAATACGGAGTGTCTCAATGTTTGGATGTCTAGATGGACATGGCTCAAAGTGTAATTTTTTCTGATTGCCATGATTTGGATCTCCTAGAAAATCAGGCTCCTTCATGTTGCCTCTTGTTTTCCATTTTATCTTTGCTTGAAGTGGAAATACTTGTTTTGAGAAAGGAGGAAGGTGCTAGGAGAACTCAATGGAGAACTGAATGAAAATTTTCCCCTGGAATTTTTTCAACTGATACTGTATTTTATGTAGAACTCCGTGGTTTTTCTTTTCTGTTTGTCAGTTCCTGTCCGTTTCCTGAAAACACTTCCATGTGCTGCTGCTCTAGTGAATTGTTTAACCAGTCACCAAAGTTAAAAGTTTCATGAATTTCAGAATATGTCTTTAATATCTTAGTAGCAATTGAGGTGCAAATGACCTGAGGTTTTTAAAGCTTTTGGAAATATAGCTGGTTTCTGACTAGTCCTAAAAAAATTCCTTTGATAGAAAAGAGAGAGATGAATACTATTATTTATCAATGTTTATATATGGTGAAACTATATACTCCCCTTAGCCATTGTTAATTATATTTGGTTCAACTTCTTTGACCTGTAGTTGTATCCCAAAGAGAAAATAGACACCTGTGGACAGTGTTCTCTCAGAGCTTAAACATAACTATGAAAAGCAATTAGTCTGAATTAACAGAGGTGTGTATATTAGTCATGAATTCTATAATTATTCAGGAAAATAATACCACTTTTGTGGGACTCTCAAGCCCCCAAAGTGATATAATAGGAAGATTAATATTTTTCCTCCTCTCTTGCATGTCTGGTGGTGCGTAGGGTCAGGGAAGAGCTTCTGGGATGGACATGGTTGAATCTTTTCCAGCAAATCCTCTGTTCTTTGAAGTATCAGCTTTGGCAGCTGCTGCCAACTTTACTGTCCAACATGAGACCAGTAAAACCAGATTTTGCTGGTAGGCCCAGTCTCCAAGATGGCTTCCTTCTGTAGAACCAAATATGGGCAGCTAATTTGCTTTTGGGTGTACATTGTATTTAACAAGATGGGTATTTGTTCCTCACAACTTAAACACAAAGGTGTGTACTCTTGTCTACTGTGTCTATTCCCAATTAATCCACTTGCAGTTCATTTTAGCACATTTTGTTATTTGTCTATTACATATAGTAGGTCTGCAACGAATATGTGCAGCTTTGTATGTCTAAAATGAAAGTTGTCCGCTTGAGGTAGACAGGTGATGAGCTGTTCAGCCATAGCCAGGTGAAGGAACAGGAAGAAGAAAAACCTCTTGCCTGACAGCTGATCAAAAGTATTAATACTGAAAAACCAAAACAAACACACACCCACGGCCAGACTGGTATAAAAGTCATCTTTATTGATGGCACGTGGGCAAATATATTGGAAAGAAATACTTTTTAAAATATTATAGGAAGGAATTTCAGCCTTCGTGGGGTTTGCTCTTCTTATGATGGGTGGATATGAAATATAAAACTTCCCAGAAGTTTGCTGTAAATGAGGACAAACCCGTCTCTTCACTTAACAACGTAGAAATTTCAGTGGCAGTGCTGCTGTGTGTGTGTGTTTATGCACGTATGCGTGTATGGCATGTGGTTGATGTGGGGCTGGCACCACTAGATTTTTGGAAAAAGGAAAAAAGTTTTGCTTGCCTTGAAACAGTAAGATATCTGCCAATTTGAGCAGCTCTAGCACCACTGTGCTGTTGAGATTTGGCAGGAGAGTGACTTTCACTTCGTTTTCCTGCCAAACTTGGCCACTTAATGAACATTTCAAACCTCTCAGCTTACACGTGCTCGGCCGATGTTTGAGGGAAAAATCCCATCCTTGCAGAGCCGGCTTGGGCTTCTCCCTGCTGTGCAGGGGCTGCTCTCCCACAGCCCCCACCTATGCTGGGTCTGTCCCTTGGGGAGGTGGGGGGGGGCACGGGCAGGAGAGGAATTGCTCTGTAATCACAGCTGTATTTTCAGGATGGGAGTAATCTCAGGAAAGCCTGCATGTCTGGTTGAGTATCTCCCTCTGTACTCATGGGACGGGGGGTAGATATTTGCAAAGAACTCCTCTGTCCCCTTGATGCATAGATACATATGGAATAGAGCAGAAAAGAGAGCAGGAGACTTCTGTATTTTGGGGAGGTGGTAGAAAAGTTTGTGTTCAGCATATTTCCTTCCAGAAACTTGAAATGGAGCTGGTAATTCCTGCATTTTGCCCTTCTCAGCAAGTGTCCGCAAAGTCCCCAGACAAACAAAGCATGTGCTCAGCTCCCTGTCTGCACAGCAAAAGGCAGTGTGCTCTCCTTCACGCAGGTACTTTGTTAGCTTTAACTACTGGAGGTCTCTTCAGTAATTCCAAGGGTCCCAGCCTTGCTGGAATTTGCTCCCAGTTATGCAGTGGATTTTTGTAGCTTCATTTTGACACACACACCCCCTGAAGTCAAGGACATCACATGTGTGTGTGCAAACTGTATTTAAAAATGCTTTGGATATACCAAAATTATCTTGCAACTTTAATTCTCTTTCCAGCCCTGCTCCCATCTTCTGTGTTATGATACAGTCTTTAATTAGACCACTACAATTACAGACCTGCTTGGGGAATGAATCAGGGTTGTGTGGTAAAAGACACGATTGTCCAAAGGTCTCTACCCCATTTCTGGCAGAAGTGGAAAGATGAATGGTGAATGAGACGGAGGTTTGTGGAAAGAGGAAAAAATATTAAAGACTGTTAAGAAGTACACTAGAGAATTAGCACTTTCAGTGCTTCTGCCAGAGTGATTCCAGGCAAGTTACTTAAACCAAACTCTTCATGGGTGGTCACTAATTAAGTGTTCCTCATATTCTGGGTATCTGACTTGAGACCAGGGATCTGACATGAAATCCTGAGCAGCCACAGTTGCAACAGAAGCTCAGGAGAGCTGCAGCATAGAAAATATCATCGTAGCGCTCTGGAAAATGAAAAGCCATTGCCATGCCCAATTGCAGTGTCCCCACAGCCATGGATCCTTCAGCTCCTCTCTTCCTTCCTTGCTTCCCAGCCTGTGAAATTGGGGAAAGGTTGTCCCTTCACTTTGTTAGGAAACATCAAAGTTAAATTCAAGTTTGTGATGTGCCTAAGTAGTAACGTCAAGAGTGCTGTAGCAAAAAAGATGAGGACATCGCTAATTCTGCCGCTGCAGCTGGGTTTGAGTCATGTGCAGCAAAGCAGGCCTGGGAGCATGCAGTGCGGACCAAGGCTCAAACTGATTGCTGAATTGCTTTGCAGGGTCAGACCAGCCCCTTCCTCACCCTGCTCGAGGCTGGGGCAGTCACCCTGCGGTGAAAATAGGAGTGTGGTCATATCGCTACAGGATGTGTCATCATGCGCATGCATGAGGGGAGGTAAAATTGCTCCATTTACTGTAATTCTGTCTTTTCCTCACTTTAGAGTACTCGGCTTTGCAAGAACATTAAGTTTTCTTTATCTGTTTTGTGATTAACAAACATCCCTATGCACCCCTCAGCAAAGGAATGCTTTCCTAATAGTCCTTTAAGGCAGAACGCGCTGCATTAGTGGCTTGTTATTAGGAAGAAAACTTGGAGGCACAAATGTTGATCTTTAACTGCACAGCAGTTTATGGCTGGATAAAAGGTTTCTGAAAATAGGTTTGATTTAAATAAAACAACTATCTCCACTTTAATTTTTCATGTGTGAACACTTCAGAGAGCGATTTTGTAAACTTCATTACGACGCATGCCATTGCGTGCCAAATTATAACTTTCAGGATCTTTGAAATTAGGCATCTGTTATCTCTTGCCTGGGGTTTACTTAAGGAAAACAAGAATTCAAAACATGAATGTGCACAATCTTTACAAAAATACTGATGTTTACAGTTTGACCTTTACTTTCTAGTGTTTACCTAAGAGCTAAGTATTTGGAATTATGCTTTGGCTTATAAATGTTTATCATCTAATAGGAATGATATCAGAGTTCTTACAAAAATAAGAGTTCCCTGGAATAATTTGACAAAAAAAAAAAGAACAACAGCGAGGGGAGGGGGGGGGGGAAAAGGCTGAAAGAAAGGATTCGGACTTTCTGGCATTGCTGTGGTTTTGATTGAGAACAGTCACCCCAGGGCAGGTGTCCCTGCCATGCCAGAAGCCTCTCCTTCATCGGGTGTCCCGGACTGCTCCTGTCCCCAGCTAAAACCCAGGGCCGTCAGGGAGGCCCTGAAGACCAACCCTCAAAGCTGGTAGCAGTATCCTAGCTGGGGAGGACATGGGGCAAGATGTGAAGTTTAGCTGAGGAGTGGCAAAGGTGGAAGCAGGTACAGCCTCAAGGAGATGCAGTGGTTGCAGCATGGGGATCTGTGCAGGAGATGAGTGCAAGGCATGAGGCACAGCCTGTGGAGGGGCAGAAGTAGCATGAGTGAAGGTGCAAGCTCATCCCATATTATATGCCTTTTGAAAGTTGACACAATAGCAGAGGGGCTCTCCTGCAGCAATATAGGAAAACCTACACTGTTACTTTTTGTTGCTCTGTTTTCCTACAAAATTATGTAGAAGACTATGGGCTCCCTCTCCTCCTGAGATTGAAACAGGTGGAATTTCTGATCAATGTTTCTGAGCAGCTGAAAGAGGGACAATGAGATGGTGGTATGTTGGGGGAATGGGAATGGGGCCAGATATGGCGTATGAAGGGCTGAAGACAGCTCTAATGTAGCTCTAAGCTTACACTTTGTCTCCCTTACCATACAGCATCCTGCTTTTCCAATTTCCTGAGCACATGAAGTTTCTATCATTCTTTGTAGGAGATACTGGGGTCTTCCCTTTTCTGTAAAAGTGGTGCTTTTCAAGATACCTTTTTCACACAGCTGCAGGAAGTCAGTAGGAATTCAGTTTAAGAAAGGTGGCTCAAAGTGCCATTACTGTGTTCTTTTTCTCTGCTGATATAAACATGCTGAGGTGGTGTTTGGATTCCTCTGCTGTTGGTGAGGACAACTTTGGGTCAGTCTTTGGCCGGTTTCTTTTATCAATTCTGTTTATTGATGGGCTTGTCGCTTGCCTGCCTGCTTGATTTCTTTCCCTTCTTATACTGTTTTTTCACAGAAATTAAAAGCAAGCAATTCCACCCTCTCTCTCCCCAAGAGTGGCACCCAAGTATTTCCAGATACGATACAGCTATAAAGCTCAATGCGGTTGTTGGCTCTGTCAATAGCCTGGTGAATATGGACTTACTTCAAGCCACACCCATGATCTGGCATATTCCTGTTAAGAAACAGAAGTTTATAGGAACAGACTTTACTGCTGCTGCAGCATTTTTTATTACCCTAATGCACCATTAGTGTGCAACAGTGCCACCATGTAGAAGGAAGGCCTAAAGTCAATGCAAATGAGGCCAGTTCTGGTTTCTGCTATCTTGGCCTCAGATTTTCATGTCCTGTGTAAGTGGGTGGGCTTTTGAAATGCTCTTGAAGCAGTTGTGGATCTTGGGGTGTCTAGCTTGGTGGGGTTTTTTGGTTTGGTTTGGGGGCTGGTTTTTTTTCCAGCTGCACACATCAGGCCCTGTTGGTTTTTAACTTTAGTTTTGCTCCAGATGCAAACTCCGTGATCTTAATCAGCTGTTTTCCAATTAGCATGCTGTGGAGAGGAAGAGGATTATATTTATAAAAGGTGGCTATTTTTCTTGAAGTAGAGAGCAAAGTAAACCTTGGTTTACTTTGAGACCATCAGGCACAACTCAGCTCCTGAGGCTAAATATACCTGTGTTCTTCCTCCCCAGCTTTCCTGTGCCAGTGGATAGCATTTGGTGGGTCAGGACAGGGCTGTAAGTGATGAGATGAACACAAGGGTATTTCTTCTACTGCATTGGCTTGCAAGGGCCCTTGAAATGTATAGTGTTTAAACCTCATTCTCTGCTGAATTTCTGAGTTTGGACAGCTTAGTTTTTGATGCTTCTGCACTGCAGCTTGTCATCAACAGTGCAAGCTGGAGGTAAAACACTACTGTTCTGACTGGATTTTTGTACTGGAGTTTTTTCACTGGCACATTTGGCTACAAAGGCTGCGAGTGAATGGCGAGTCATGCCCAGGCATACCAAGGAGCTCCATTCAGGTGGTATCCCCATACTTAATCACTTTGTTCCAATCAGGGAGAAACATAGTTGAAACAAATGCCACTTCTGAGTGAGGAAGGTGGCTGAGCTGAGCTATGGAGAGCTCTGGATCAGTGGGAGCACCCGCAGTGGAAAGCACATGGATGTCAAACCAGTGAGATGTCAAGGGACAAAGAGCCATTGTGAGAACTGAGGTAAGAGGGGAGGCTTTGCCTGGCTCTTGCCCTTGATCTGAGGCTGGACATTTCTCGTGACCTACTCCATCCCTTCTTCCAGTTTCTCTGTGCAGTTTGATTTGCCCAGCTGGAGCAAATGGAAGATGTCAGACTCCTACTTCCCTGAGATCATGGCCCTTGTCACTGCCCAGAGGAGCAGCATTGGCCACAGGACTGCTGATCCCATTGGCCTTGGAGGTCTCCACACACCCTTGGTGATGCTGGGGCAGCTCTCAATCATGGTCCCAGGGATGAACTTGACTAAGCAAATTTTGCTGCTGATGGGGTCACTGGGGATTTATTTAATGTAATTATCGTGAAGTTCCTGCAGGCCTGGCTGGGTGAGGAGTGTATATGAATTTCCAAAACCTTGGAGAGATCTTTGCATGCACTATTCCATTTTTTCGCCCTAATTTATGGCAAGAAAACAAAATGTGAAGCAGATCAACAGGTTTTCTGCCAATGCTTCCAGCATTAGCTGTGATTCATCCTTGAAGAGATGTTCAGAGATTCAATAAAACCTCTTCAGGATCTTGGTTTGAAAGGTGTGCAGGAACAGGGAGCGAGAGGTTCTTTACAATGTGACGCCTTCCCTTTCTCTTCAGGAACAGGGTTGATAAATTCTGTTTCCTGCCTGCCTTTGAAGCTAGGTTTTTTTATGTATATTAAATAGTGCTCAGCCATATATTCTGACGTGGATGGGCTTGCAGGATGGATGGTAAGGAAGACAGGTCCACCTCTGTTCTGTCCCCCCTGCATAACCTTACACTACAGAGTAAGAGCAAAGTGCATATAAAATGAAACTTTTTGACCTCAGATGACATTTTTTTACCCTTGTTCTCACAGCACATATGATAAACAGCCACTGTAATTCAGAGGAAAACATCTTAGAAATAGCATTTTAAGCAAGTCTTAATGTAATTCTTCCAACCTCTTTTGGGAAACTGAACTGTGTGTAGATGTAAAGTCAAATTATTTTTGACCCAATAGATATAGAATAGGTAGAAATGCAACCATAATTCCTTAGGTTACACATATGTCAGAGTTTATGATAGAGGCAAAGCTGCCCATAAGCTTGTATAGAGTGGAGAGCAACAAAAAAATCTTCAGAGGTATCAAGTTAGATTCTAATCTCAGTTACAAGAGATGCAACTCCAGTGGTTTTGGTAAAGCTATTCCTAATGGATATGGGTCACTTAGGGCAGAATTAAACCCACCCAGTTTTACAAGTATTTAATCCCGGTTCATATGTAATAATAGATGAAGGCAATGCCAGTTTGGTCCAAGTGCTTGAGGCAGCCTATGGACGTGCCAGCTGGAATCATCTGGCCACAGGAAAAGCAGAGATTCTCAGCTTTAAGACAGGCCTGCAGACTGTTAGACTGGACTCACGTGTTTATTCTAGGAATTATTTTCTCTAGCTTTTCTTTTCCCCTCAGTTTGGAGCAATTCCTCTCCCAGATTAGTGGCCAGAATATGGATTCAGGCTTTGCTAAGAGAAATGCTTGAGAGGATCTGTCTTGCTCTGTCCCTGGTCTTTTGGGGTATTTCAGCTATTTTTCCTCTGCTTTCAACATTGTGGTTTCTAAATGCCTCTCCTTTCCATGGCTACTGCAGACAAATTCCTTTTTCTCTCCTTTGAACTGTCTGACTAATAGACTGAGCAAAGTGAAAGTGAAGCCACTGTTAGACTACTAGTCTTTCAGTCAAAGTCACGTATCATCTGTTAGGAAAGCTGTCCAAGTCAAATGAGTATTTATGTGGAGTGGTTGAATTTAGTAGCTTAATGTCTGAATAGTAGCATTATTTTTTCCCGTGCAAACATTCCAGTACTTCTTTCCAGTTTACCCACCTTTCCAAACAGGCCATTGTCCAGTGTTATCTCTGCAACTGCTGTCAGATAACACTGGACAATGTGCTAGTACGGTACAGACATTGGTTGGTTAATTATCAACTCCTCTATCAATATAGTTTTAACAAGGGAACTTGTCTTAATGGGATGACTCGTTAGGAAGTTAGCTTGTTTCCTCCTTCTGCAAATGCTATTACTGGTTTTATGTTGATGACAGCATGTTTTGGTCCAGATTTTGAGCTTAATGTACATCCACACTGACTTCACTGCAGTTCGCCTGTGCTTATAGGTGCCTGATGACCTGGATGGCAGCCTTTCACCATGCAGTAGTTAAAAAAGAAAACAAACAACCCACCCCCCAAAACACCCCCAAAATACACAAAAAAAACCAAACCGCACTCAAAAAAAAAAAAGCTATTCCATTAAAACATTGGATTTACATGCCATTGGAAGGTCCAATACAGAGCAAATATTTCCTTTTAAGTTTGTAAGCTGCCTGCTCAGAAAAGCAAATGTCTGAAGGGCAGAGTCTCCAAGATCAAGGCTGTGCAGCTAGCACCAAGCTGTATGATGAAGATACCAATGGCCAAACCACCAGTGACTGCAACAACACATGCTTTTTCTGAAACTTGTGTTTTCTGTGCTTTTGACATACCTGCATTGTGTTGGCATCACTGTGCTGAAGGATGATTAGGCCTCTTAAAAGAGGGACCTGCATTTACTCTGAGGGAAGAGAGATTATTTTTCCAACACTGTTGCCTTTCCCAAACTTTCTTGCCTGAGGGGAATTGTGTTAGATTAGTGGGGCAAAATGAGAACTCCTGGGGTTGGAGGTTTGCTGGTGAACGAGCTCTCTTCTTCATGGCTGCATACACTTTTCTAGTATGTTACCTGTTTATCCAGATGAATGAGACTCCTTGAAGTAGCTCTAGGGCAAAGGAGGTTGCGTTAGCTTTGAACTACTATAGCTTTCTCACCCTCAAACAATATAGTCCATCTCTTTTGAAGCTAGCAAGGGGTTTTAATACTAGCAAAAATCCAGAAGGAAATCCCAAACCCAGTGTTTTGGTAGTTCGTTTCAGCAGCCATGATAGCCAATGTTCAGCCTGCCTGGTGAAAGAGAAGCCTGTGAAAATACCATTGGAGGCTGGGGGGATTTTAAAGGCTCCAGGTTTGTATGCAGCACTGACTGGAGACAGAAAGCAGCAATATATCAGGTCAGAACATGCCGTTATTTGCGGTGAGACTCCACAGTCCCGTTTCACTGGCACAACAATGAGTCTCCTGCCCTGTAAAGACGATCCTTGTGTTTTCTGTCATTCTGAGAGCTTTCCTTACATTTTGGCTGGAAGGCAACATATGTGGTACCTATTTCCATTTACTGATAGGGGAAGAAGCTTCACTGAACACTCTATCCCAAAGCTTCTACTGAACAGTTTTCAAATGGAGCTCTATCCAACAGAATTATAAGCAATTTTAGTTGTCGCTGCTAACATGGACACAATCATATTTAAACCCAAGAGTTTGTTGTTAAGAGTTTTACCCTGCTGGTGTTGCGAGACTTTTTCTGAAGCAGATGCCTAATTCCAAGCAGAATTTACATTGCTTTGATAATCTGGCCCCTACATCCACCACACCCCTCTTTACATTTCCAGTTTGCTATTGAACTCCATAGTTTCATAACAGTAGTCTAAGAGCATGAACCTCATAACTCCACTTGCAGGTGAATGCCGCTCTCTTCGTTGTGCTGTACCGGGCACTGCCATGCTAGACCATCTCCACGGTGTCACTGTCAGCAGACGGATGCTGTTTTACCTTGTAGAGAGACTGCACTATCAGTGTGTTTTCTGGTGCTGAGGATTAAAAAAGCTGCTTGCTCTGGGAGCAGATGGCCACCTCTCCACCCATCCTCTCAGGTATGGGGAGGCAGCCAAAAACTAGCTTAAAAGAGCAAAGCCTAACCTGTTCAAAGGAGAACAGAAAGGAACATTTTTCAAACAGCTTAATGAAACACTTGTTAAGGACTGCCAGGGACAGATTTCCATTCTACACAGGATATTCATTAGAAAAGTAAACACCCTCCAGCACCATTTGTAGGAACAAAGCAGCTTGCATTTTATAACGAGGTGTTAATTTAATGAAGGAGGGGACTGGCAGAGATGCAGGAGGCAACTAACCAAATGACAGACACCTTTCCCTGGGAGGACAGGGCAGCTATGCTGTCCTGCTTTGCTATATGGTGGAGGAAGACGGGCGCTGTGCACTGCACAGCAGGCAGGGATGGTCCTGGGCTGAGGAGCTGGGGGGATGTGGAGTATGTTGGCCAACATGCGATCATTGAACTGAGGCTCTCCAGAGCCAAGTGTCTCACCTGAAGAAGCAGGTTCCCTCAGGGCTGTGGTTTCAGGGTCACTTTTTGGGCACAAAGATCTCTGGGATGTGTAGTTTCAATGCAGCTCATCTGTACAGCTTTGGGATTTGGGGATCTTACAGCTTCAACCTTCACTGACCCTGGGCAGCAATCCAAAAAGCCATGCAAGTGCGGGTTCCCCATGTTCCTGCTCTGTGTCCTGCTCCAGGGCCTAAAGTCCTGGGACTTTGAGTCTGCTGTCAAGGTCCCTGATGCTTATTGTGACCCCAGGGCAGGGTGAAGTAGCAGGTACTCAAGTTTTGGAAGAGGCAGCTATTTATTTATTTCACAAGGAAACAAATCATGTAGCATGGTTTCACATTTTTTCCCCTTAGAACGAAACAAAAAGTCCTGAGTAATTTCCTTTCTGTGGGAAATTATATTTCTGAAGCTAGTCCCCCCCCCAAACACTCACGAAATGTCACAGCTTCTTGCAAAATAGAAGCGTGGCAGTTCAGCCATCTCCAATCTGGTTAGGATGTCAATGGGTTTGTGACTTGCTGGCCAGAAAGAGCTAGTCCAAGGCTAAGGTACATTCACTGGTGGATCATTCCAAATTGATGCACAGCTCTGGGGTCACTCACAGGAAAGGGGGATGGAGAGTCCCAGCCTGCTTTTTTGGAGGGGTGCGAAACATCAGGAACATTTTGCTCTGCCACTGCTGGGGGACAAAGGTAATCTGTGTGCTCCCAAGATTAGCCAGATGTCACAGAGGAAGAGCTGGGAGGTGAGGGCGAGTTTTTCTGCATCTCCTGCCAGGACTTTAGCCTCAAGCCTATCCCTCATTTTCATACATGTGTGTTTCTCACCAGGAAATTTCTGCCAGAGCATTCAGCCTGCACAGTTGCTCTCCATGGGGCCAGGGCCAAAGCTAACCTGCCCTCCCAGCTCCAGCAGAATGGGAGCGACTGAGGTGCTTGGCCAGGGAGGAGGTTTAGGAGTCAGAGGGAAAGCACATGACATGAGGCCAGGTCTTATTTAATGATGCTATCCTGTTTTTGATCAGATCATACAGTAGACTGGAAAGGAGAGCAAAAATAAGGCCACAGAAGAAATTCCGGCCATGAACCTATATAATCAGTCTGAACGTTGGCACAAATGAGGTCATTTCTCGTGTTTATATTTTTACATGTATTGTATGCTCCCCGTTTCTCCCCCTCGTGTCACTGTGATGTGAAGGGAATTTCCTGTGCATGCACGGTATTGTTGTCGCATAGCTTTTGTGAACACAAACCACTTCAAGTGACAAGGAGAAATTATATGCTATTCTGGCAGTAAAAATACAAAGGAAAACTCCCACTCCCTCAAATCATTTTACTTCTGGTGGCTTGCTGAATATTTTATTAGAAGATTAGAAGAAGAGGCTGCATTTAGCAGCTGCTGACAGGTTTCAGCACTCTCAGAATGCAGAGGTCAGCTCTTAAGCGCTGTAAATCAGCCAGACTTCACTGCAGCCTGGCCATGCTATGGCAGCTGAGGAGGAGGCTTGTGGAGAAGACCATTTGGAGCCCTCCTCTCCTAGTATATCGTAGATTATCTATCAGATCTACAAGCAAAAATCATATTGGAATGGTGAGTTTTTTCCTCACAGGCTCTTACCTTTAGGTGTATGCCACTCATGATAGTTGGACAAGTTGAAAATATGTGTCCCCTTTGGCTTCTGGTTCCCATGAAAATGAAATCTATGTATTTCTTTGGCTAGAGAATAAAAATTCTGGTTTGCACTGGGAGTGAAGGGTGACGGGGCACAAGGTGTGCAACCAGCATTCAGGTGTAGTCAGCCACAGGGTCCTTGTCAGTGGGCCAAATTAGGAGTGAGGCAAAATGGCTGCAATATTCTAGCAGAGTCCAATTAAAAGCAGATGTGCAAAGGAGAATTGCCCGCTGCTCACCTCCTCAGACTCAGCTGTGAAGCTGTTGCTTAAGGGCAGCAGAGCTTTCCTGCCAAGGGCAGGCCAATAAAGCCATCCTGGAGCTATGTCTCCCAAGCCTGAGGCCAAAGGGCATGCTGTGCTTTTAACACCAGAGCTGTGAAAATGTGCTGTTTAGGCTTGAGGAGAGTGAGCTATAACTGAGAGCAGCCCCAAGGCTGCTGCAATGGGCACATCTCCCCTCTCCCTCCATCCTCTGGCACCACATCCCCTTCCCCAGATGGTGTCAGTTTGGCAACACAGAGCTGGTGGCCAGGCTCCAGCCAGAAGCACAACTTTCCTTCCTATATGTACTGCCGATGTCCCACCTTAGCCTCTGAATTCAGGCAGGGCAGCTGTCACCAGTGATGTGACAGGCATGGGGACTGCACTGTGTTCCAGCAGCCAGACCTGAGAGCAAAACGGTGGTGCCCCAGACACTGTGATAATGTGCCTCTTCTAAAATTACACTTGGAAGAGGCTTCAGAGTGAAAAAAGAACAACAACAGAGAAAGAAAAAAAAAAAAACCTGAACAAAAAGCCAACCCTCATGTAAACCCCAGGGCTGGAGGAATAAAAGCACCAGAAAACATTTATATTGGGCTCTCCTGATATCAACACAGATGAAATGGATCCCCATGCTTCCCTCCAAACCGCAGGCTCTAAAGTGGATTCCAAATCCCATCCCCACTTTAATTTAAGGGCCTCCCAATTAGACCGTTGGATGCCTTTCAAAGCTTTGTATAAATTGGAGATTATGCATCTAGCAGCAGAGGCTTGTCTCCTTACTGGAGCAGCTACCAGCTGTAGCTTGCTGCCCAAGGAGCCCAGGCCTCTGGCAGGGAAATCTGGGGGCTGAACGCAGTGGCCCATGGAGGGCAGCTCCGGCCCCGCTGCCCTGGGGCTGGTGTCTGCTCCAGCCGTTCGGCATTAGAAAACCCTTGGAGCTGCCGGGGGGCTCAAAGTGGCAGGGCTATGGGAGTGAGCGATTTCTCCAGCACACTGACTGAAATGGAAAAATCTCAGGAGGGGAAAAAATAGTCCTTTCAAGTCGATTTGAAAAGTTTTTGCTGTTCTTCCTCTTTCTTCCTCCCCTGCACTGGCAATCAAAAAAATAACCCAAAAAACCTCATCACAGAACATGGCACAAATTCAATAGTTTTGGTCAAACTATTTTTCACAGTTAAAGATTTTTGTTGTTGTTGCCCAGACCAAGGATTCTCCTGTATTTTCCTAAGAAATATCACAATCCTAGGTGGTGGAAGCTTATTGTGGGAGAAGGAAGAACCAGAAGCTTTTCATTCCTGTGTGAACCTCAAGTGTTTTCTACCGTCCCTCTTGCACCCTTCCCTCCTGTCTGCCATTCCTCCAGGGTCTGCACCCACACCTCAGAGGCTAATGAGCCATTAGTGTTTTCTCCAGGACTGAGCTCTCCCATGTGTGAAGGCAGATGCAGGGAGATGTCCCGGTGGGATCTGGGGTAAGAGAGCTATGGGCACAGCCACCTCCCTGCAAGTACTGGAGCAGAGACCAATGAATGACTTATTTAACAAAGGGTCTTCAAGGATGGCTGGAAAATGCCATCTTAAAGTGGCTGGTGGTGTTGGGTAGCTGTTATGCTCTTATGTTTCTCCCGTTGCTCACCAGCTCCATCATCTCCCATCTGCCCTCCCTATGCATTACAGCTGCTGGACTGTCAGGTCCTGTCTCGATCTGCTTGGAGATAAAGAGCTGCCACTTGTAGTACTTTGGCTTTCCAAAGAAATGTACCAAATCAGGTTAAGATAGATAATTTTATTAAGCTTCATAGATGGAAATGCAATCATTGCCCTAACTTTAAATATTTGCAACCAGGCTTCCGAGCCCAAACTCAGTCAGAGTGGACCAGCTCATTGCACTGGCATTAACTGGCTTCAGTGAGTGAATTAATTTAATAATTAATGATTAAGTGACCAAGTTTACCAAGGGGCTGGAAAGTCATTTTCTCAGGCATTCCTACATGAGTTTGGGTCTGGAATGCCCAAGGAGCTGGAGGGAATCTGCCCTGGGTGGCAGAATCCTCACTTTTTGGACCAGTTGATGGGTGCCAAACACAGGACTTGATTACAGCAAATTTTTCTTTTTTTTTTTTTTCCAGCTCTTTAAAGTAATTTTTTATGGTCAAATGCCCTATTTGTCATAGTTCAAATTAGGACAGCCTTTTTTATTATTGGTGCAGGAGTGGAGCACTTACAGGATGGCTAATTTGCTGCTACAGCTAATGCCAACTGCGCCTTGAGTGAAGGATGGAAGACAAGACTAAGCTTTAAGTTCTTTTTTTCTTATGCACAGGAATATCCTATTTTTATCAGTCTTCCCTTGAAACATGAGAATTTTTCTTCAAAAAAAAACCAACAGGCAGGAATAATTACCCATAAAACCCAAAGGATAAATCTGTGTCTCTTTTAATGTAAAAACCACGACGTCACCATTAAGCTGTCAAATTATCCTCTGTTTAATTTCTATATAAATTTTAAAACTTTCTGCAGACAGCCAATAAACCTCAAGGTGATAGGACCTGTTTCTGCTTCCATTGAAGTTGGTGGCAAACCTCCATTTATTTCGGTGGGTAGGATCAAACCCCCAGCACATAAATAATCAGGCACTGAAGGTGCTCTGTGATTCTTCCATCCATATCTTTCCCTTCCTCTTAGAAAACTTCTGAGGTTGGGCCAGACACTGATTTTATGCACAGGCTGGGAGCATTTTCCTTCCTCCCTTCCCTTTCCCTTCCCTTTCCCTTCCCTTTCCCTTCCCTTTCCCTTTCCCTTTCCCTTTCCCTTTCCCTTTCCCTTTCCCTTTCCCTTCCCCTCTCCCCTCCCTCCCTCCCTCCCTCCCTCCCTCCCTCCCTCCCTCCCTCCCTCCCTCCCTCCCTCCCTCCCTCCCTTCCTCCCTTCCTTCCTCCCTCCCTCCCTCCCTTCCTTCCTTCCTTCCTTCCTTCCTTCCTTCCTTCCTTCCTTCCTTCCTTCCTTCCTTCCTTCCTTCCTTCCTTCCTTCCTTCCTTCCTTCCTTCCTTCCTTCCTTCCTTCCTTCCTTCCTTCCTTCCTTCCTTCCTTCCTTCCTTCCTTCCTTCCTTCCTTCCTTCCTTCCTTCCTTCCTTCCTTCCTTCCTTCCTTCCTTCCTTCCTTCCTTCCTTCCTTCCTTCCTTCCTTCCTTCCTTCCTTCCTTCCTTCCTTCCTTCCTTCCTTCCTTCCTTCCTTCCTTCCTTCCTTCCTTCCTTCCTTCCTTCCTTCCTTCCTTCCTTCCTTCCTTCCTTCCTTCCTTCCTTCCTTCCTTCCTTCCTTCCTTCCTTCCTTCCTTCCTTCCTTCCTTCCTTCCTTCCTTCCTTCCTTCCTTCCTTCCTTCCTTCCTTCCTTCCTTCCTTCCTTCCTTCCTTCCTTCCTTCCTCCCTCCCTCCCTCCCTCCCTCCCTCCCTCCCTCCCTCCCTCCCTCCCCTCCCCTCCCCTCCCCTCCCCTCCCCTCCCCTCCCCTCCCCTCCCCTCCCCTCCCCTCCCCTTCCCTTCCCTTCCCTTCCCTTCCCTCCCTCCCTTCTCTCCCTTCCCTTCCTCCCTTCCTTCCTTCCCTCCCTTCCCTTCCTCCTTTCTTTCTTTTATTTCCTTTCTTTCCTTGCCCCCACCCCCACCCCCATGTGGGTTTTGATCTCTCCCTTTGAAATAGAAGCAAATTCCCTGCAGGGTGCTCTGTGATCACTTGTTGGGTGTAGTCGCATGCTTTCACTTCTTGCTGTAGGTGAAATGGCTCATGTGCAATGATATTAACTCTCTGCTAGGCAGCCCAACGCAGCAGGAGCAGTACACTGCATTCCTTCTGTTTTCCCAGATTCTTAGCAGAATAGGCAGCTTCCCCCAACCCCATAAAACCTTGGTAAAGCACAAGTGTGTGCAGCGCTATGAGAATACAAGATCTATGAGAGGCAATGTTTTAGGGAGAGCCAGATCTTGGACAGGCCCATCTGTATAGTTAGCCTGGGTTAGTTGATCTAAATAAAAGATATTACCTCGTCCTGCAAATTTGTGCTCAATCTAATGGATTGTTGTCAATTATGATTTACTTGCCATAGAAGAAAATGTCATTTCCCCTTGGTTTCACTGGAATGAAGCAGTTGGAGAGGGTAGTTGAAGAGAGAAATTACAGTGGTGGGGTAAGCGTTGGGGAAAAAAAACAACCCAGACTGTTTTAACGGGGGAACTATGGTTAGGTCCAGCCCAGAGAAGTATGTAAGAATGTGCTTGTGATTTGCTTCCAACAAAATTTTTAAGCCTATACTTAACTATAAGCACGTGCTGAAATACTCATCTGGAGGTAAGCCCTGGCTGGCAAGACTGAAAGAAACAGAGATCACATAATCAACTTCCAAAGCAAGAGCCTAATCCTACACAGTCAGCTATTTTGGGGGAGTTTCCAGGAAGGCAAAGAGGTTGCAGGAGGTGGATCTGCATGTCTGATCTTACAAATTTCCTGGCAGGTGCAAAAGCGACTGCTCTGAACAATACCAGAGGTGTTTGCAGGATTGGCCTGAAGGCTTTGTCTGCAGCAGAAGATGAGGTTAACAGGCTATTTTAAACAAACAAATAGCCCCACCTCCCTCCAAAAAGTTCATGAAGATGGCCCCTGTGGTGGTAGTATGATTTTAAAAAGATTTAAGCAGGTTTGCATTGAAACTGTTCCTATACCTTTAGTAAAAAATTAGACTTTGCTCCATTTTCTCAATCAGTTTTGCAAATTCATATCCCAAAGTCACATCTGTATTAGGGAGTCACTCTTGGCATCTCTTCTTACACCCCCATGGATTTTCATATTGTTTGAAATGAAATACCAAGTGACACTAAGCAATTCTTTAAATGATGTTTACTTATTTAGTGGGACTTTTAACTGGAAATTTTCCAAATAATTACGCTTATAGAATTTGTGTGTGTGTGCATGCATGTGTGTGTATGTGTGTGCAATGGGGTAAACCGTGCTTTTTACTTGTGAAAAAAAGCGTGTGCACACAGATGCACAAAATAATGGGGAAGAAAGGAAAAGGAAAAGCATTTGCTTATGGACATGAAATGCAATTCTGAAAACTAGTTTTATTTTAAGCCCTTGGTGAACGTTACAACATTAATTAATGTAAAGCCATTTCTTACCATCTGTGAAATACAGGACTGTGTTTATAGCAGAGAGAGAAACAAACACAGAAGGAGAGAAAACAAGATCGGTCTGGGTCTGCCGCTGTGTACTGCTGAGGTGGCCAAGGTCTGCTTGGGGCCACAGATAGGTATTTAACAAGAAGGCTGGAAAAGGAGGCTTTGGGTACTTCACACTTTGTCAAAACTAGGTTTAAGGTCCTGATTTCATTATGAAGGCTTTTGGCAAAGGCAGAGTTGATGAAGCCACTGGATTTCTTCTATCTAGTGGAGATGTGAGGGAGGTGATTGAAGTGTTTCCAGGTGTTTCTGGCTTCAGAGAAAACTCGGGAGAGTTTTCAGCTTGCTGGTGGTTTGTATGCTAGACCCGGGGTTCGCCAGCACTCGCTGCCCTCCCAGGCTGCTTGGGCAGCACGTGAGTTTGTTCTGCAGCAGGCACAAACCCCGTCAGTGCTGATATAGCCTGACCCACCCCCAAAGACAGGTGGATCACTCTAACCACCCAAGGCTTTGCTGCCAAAGCGCGTGACAGCTCTAGGAATGACCTCTGCATTCAGTTTCAACCTCTGATTTAGCTATAATTGCACTGAAGAATAAGCCACTCGTTTCTAATCCCCAGCAGTGTGTTTGTGAGCCAGGCTGTGTATGTCTCAATATTAAATAATAAGGTGGGATAACATGGGTGATCATCATATGGCATTAATATATTTGTAAGGCACTGGGTACTAAGTGGGTCCTATGCAGTGTTTCAGCAAAGACCTCGCCTTTGGATTTTCATGGAGATGATGATCTACAGAAAAGGTAACATGCTTTAAACAATGGAAGTTATCTACAAGTATGTTCAGGAAGGCCTGGGGCTTTCAGATGCAAATACAGAAATATATTTAACATCTTGCCTTCTATTCTTTTGTCATAATACAAAGTGGAGAGACAATGTTTAGTAAATGTTTACATCTTACAAAGGGGAGTTTTGCAAATTACATTGTAGCTCTTTGGGAGGAACCAGGAAAGAGGGCAGGATGTTAACAACATAAAAAAGAATAGCAATAAAACCCACCCCTAATATTAATTGTCTAAGAGGAAATTCATATATCTCTCATCAGGACATTTCAGACTCTGCTTTGCATTGCTGGAAGCCTGAGAACACTAATCGTTTTCTGGCATGGAGAAGCAAGTTCTTGCATACTTGAAACATAACTCATTTACAGTAGTTTTGATGGATGCTTATAAGCAACATGGAGAACCTCCCAAGTCCCCTTGGCTTGCTGAGTATCAGAGCTAAGAGCAGGCCCAAGCTGCAGAGTTCAGATATAGATTTGGCTCGGCCCCTTGACGTGGGAACTAGAGAGGATTGTTCTGATTAAACACCTCCATTCATTTTTGGTCCTAAGGTTGGCTGTGTTATGCAATGAAAATCTATCAACAGGTTTCCTTGTGAATAGTGCACCTGAAAGGATTCTTGAAGAATCATTCGCACCAGCACCGTGTCATGGAGCCATCAAAATAGCTCTTCAGCAAGGTGGCAACAGGTCACCCTTCCTGAGGATCTGAGCCCTGGGCATTGTGAAGGTTGATCTAGTGCTGGCAGGTTAAATGAAGACGGGTGCCTAAGCACTTCAGGGCAGTCTTGGGAGGGAGGTGTAGCCCAGAGAGCTGCAGCCTGGTCCTTTTCCTCCTTGAGACAGCAGCTGAGAGCCACCATGCGCTGGGGTCAGGTGCAGACTCAAAAGCCAGGCAATGACATTGTGGAACATGGGTGACAGGGGAGAGCATGGGCTAACCTGTAAGAATTAGCCACCAAACTCTGTGTGTGTATTTGTGCATATGTGTGTGTATGGAGCAAGGTGGAAAACAGGTTTGTGGCTGCAGTGAAATCCTTCATCGCTGGCCAATGCCAGACATCATTTAAAAGCCTCAGTTGTTGATGTTATTTACTTAGACATGAGGCTTTGTCCCGTGATTCAGTTTCTCCCACAGACTGCTATTCAAAGATGAGTTTGAAGATGAAGATTAGCAACATGACACTAACTCTTGTGGACAGTACTTTCTTCTCCCCAGACCCCATCCCATTTCTCCTGGTGCCCAGAGAACAAAACCCTGAGCAAAGTCATCTCCGTGGGCAGTTTCTCTTACTGATGGAAGTTGTTACGTTTCTGCTAAATGATTTTCATTTCATGCTGAGTAAAATCCTACAGATTTGCAATGAATTACCTTTTGGTTACATCATCTTGTTGGGAGGAAGAGGAATGGGGTTATGAACTGTGTGGCTGCCAAAGAGTCCTGCATGTAACTCATGGTGTGGCTATGTATACGGAGGATGCAAAGATTTCTACAGGAAGACTGGAAATCCGCTTGTGGAGGTATAGAGGAGAGGATGCCAAATGCTTCAGAGGCAGATTTTTTCTTTCCCACAGGCTACCTAAGTGCCTATGCACCGTCCTCCTTCCAGGTGAACCAGAGATGTGGTCTTCATTTTCCTCTGTAGTGTAGCTCTCATGCTGTTTTCATAGCATACTTACTCCTGTTCTGCATGTACCACCCCTATGAAACCCTGCAGAAGCGTGTTCCAGTAGTTAGATAATACCTAAAATCTTTTGCCCCAGATTTTTTTCCCCCGTCTCTCTTTCTATTCCTTCCTTTCCTTTTCCTCCCCTTCCTTTCCTTTCATCTGTCTTCCTCTGAGCACCTGTTCTCCCTCCCCATGCACGGCTGCCCGACTGTCATTCATTGTGCTGCACATCTCTCCTGGTGGCTGGCAGGAGAACTGCAGGAGTCTCTTCCTGCTCCACCCTTGCAGGAGGTTTTAGAGCCCTGCCAGGGAGCTGCAGACTTACTGCTTGCTGACTTGTAAGGGCAGGTGAAATGCTCTAAACTCCACCTAGTAGCAAGGAAGGTGGAGGACCTCCTTGGCTGAGAGGCTTTGCAGAAGACAGGTCTGGAGGGAAGGAAACCTTGGAGCAGTCAGGGCTGTGCAGGAAGCTTGGGCTGAAAGCTGTGGACACTGCCAGTGGGTTTTCCCGCTTGTTTAAAATGATTGGTGCTTTGGTACTTAAACAAATCAGACCAAATGGCTATAGTATTTAAAAAAAACAAGATAGGACCATACAAAGGTTGTCACCAGCCTTTGTCTCATTTTCATGTTCATTATGTTGTTAACCTTAGCAGAAATTTTCATCTCACGTCAGCCCAGGACAAAACCCAGATGCAGGCACGGAGCCTGGCTTCCACAGTCAGTCCTGTAATGCCAGTGAAAGATTGGGCCAGGGGAGAAATGCCTGTCTAGCAGCTGCTGCCCATGAAGCAGCACTGCAACTTTTTAGCGATACCAGGGTATCGGTGAGTTATGCTGGCCCTGTCAGCCCACGCGGTGTCCTTGTTACTTCTCAGCCTTAGGAGACAAGCTGCAGGGTTTACTAAAGGACCTTTTTTGCTAAGTGTGAAGGAACAGGAAAATGGCAAAACTAGCTGGGCAGTTTTCTGAGGTACTGATAACCGATCTCCACAAAGGCGTTTTCATATTCTATTAAAGAGAGTGACTATCATTTCTCCTCCTCTGCATCCCTCCCACCCCAGATCTTTTTTCTTGCTGGCAAAAGAGTATAAAGTATTGAATAAAGCCCAAAACCATAACAGAAGAGGAAAGAGTTGAAAACTTACTAGACTTACTTTATTCTCATTTGAATAACAGCAAAGGACTTTATTTTTACTGTTTGTTTGTTTGTTTCAAATGAGGTTGCAAAAAACTTCTCCTGGTATAAAGGATAGTAAAAAATGTAACTAATGATAGAAACAAAATAAAATTCTAATAATCCAAGGTGAATATTGGCTAAGATGCTCATAATCATATAAAAAAATTAATGAGATCCTCTAGGATCTTTCATGAACACAGCCGAGCTCAGAGAGCCTTTTGCAGCACAGCCAGAGCCTCCTGTAGCAATGCTATGCCCTTACAAACTGGGAATGACCTACAGAATCTTGCATCAAGTCACCAAAAATATTTTCTGACTTTTTTAGTCCAGGAGATTTTTTTTTTCTTCAAGGATCGTCCTCCCAGGTACTGGTCTTAGAGAGACTCGCTCACATCAGGCTATGATAATGTGGCAGCTGGGATAAGTAGTAGACAGAGGACACTTAGGACATCTGAATTCCAATGTGATTGGCACCAGGGATTTTGTTGTTTTTTTTGGGTTTTTTTTATTGCATCAGGACAAAATTTTAAAAATCTTCTAAATTGGCTTAAAGGCCTAAAGTAGCATTTTTAAAAGCAATTGAATGTTTAGGCTTTGGCCTCCCTCTGATTTTCTGTGGGAGAATATCAAGTCAAATATTCAGAAGCATCACAGTTCTTTAGCCAAACTTCTTGTGGGCACTTGGTAGGTTTCCCTTCCCTGTTTCTAATTTGGTTTATACCCCAAAGCCAACTGGTTTTTGCTATTCATTCTGTGGGTGGGAAAGCTTGTGAGAAGGTATTAACAGCTATACATCCCAGTCAAGCGATTTTCTTCTCTGAACTTTCCTAGGTGCAAGGAGGAAATTCTCCAAATCAACAACATGTTTTCAGGCTTTTGTTGTTGTTTTTTGTCAGGCAGATCTAAATCAGGAAACCTGAGTACCTGGAGAAGGTTCAAATGCAGACCGAGCTTCAGGTCTCAGCTTGGACTGAACATATATTAATAATAAATACAAATCTTTCATCAGTGCAGCTATTCTACATGTTATTAATACGTGAAATATTGTTTGTTACGTAGGGACTGGTGTTCTGGTTGCTCTGCTCAGTGGCACATGTACAGGATAAGTGATTCCTGCCAGTTTAGGGTAGCCTTCACCTCTCGTTTGTTCTCTGGTTCCCAGCTGAAGTTGCCAGCATGGATGCTGCAGTCACCAGCCTTGGTCATGTGTCTGTTTGTCAGGGGTAGGGTGCGGCCTCCGAACCCCTCCATTGTGGTGGTGGACATTGAGCATCAAATGAGACTTGCAGCTATTAGCAACAGACGCGTTAGCCACAAAATGAGATAGTTATGGGCAAGCTGGAGGGTCGCTGGGGAAAAGTCTACAAACCATATGCTAGTGAGGGAGCCAAGGGCTCCTGACCTCCTCCAAGTCATCCCACTTTCATGTCCATAATTACTGGCTGCTTATAGGCACTCACTGTGATCCCACCTCTTCCCACTTTACTCAAGAGGAAGAGCTACACTTCAAAGCGCTTCTCTCTCCTTCATTGCTGTTGACTTTGTTTTGGGAAAGGTTTATGCTTCTTCTTTAGCTATTAAAGAGGAGCTATTGATCTGAGCTTGTCCCTGGTGCAAGCAGGGCTCTGTTCATACTCCTTCACTCGCCAGCTCACCAAGAGTGACCAGTCACCTCCTAAGAAATGGGTATCTCCTTTCCAGAGACAAAGGACAGCTGAGTCTCCATCTGACCTTGGTGGGCAGGCTGACTGTCAAGAAGGGATGTAAAAAATATGAGGATAACCTCTTGGGGTGAAGAGGCATTGAGGAATCTTCTGTGTCAAGGCTTACCCAAGCTTGCTTTGCTTAAGCCGGCTTGTTTGCTGTCACCCTCTGAAGCCCCCAGTGATGATTACTGAGAGGTTAATGGGGTTGCCAAGGGTTTGGATCAGTGTAGTAATTCCTGTAGCAGTTCTCCAATCTGGGGGAATGTGTGCTCCAAACACAACAGGGACCACATAAAATAGCTTGTTGTTTTTAATCAAATTGTATTTTGTGCTAATACCACAGTTTCATCCTTCAAGAAGAGATTGGTGACCAAAACTTTAACTACATTTCCAAATTAAATTTGTTAAAATGCTGCCTCCAACAGGTGGGCTGAGCCCATGGCCAATGTTCAGTTTAAAGTTCAATTCAGTGATGATGGTTTATGGCTGATAATGAATTTAGCAAGCTACTGGTTAGGCTTTGATGCTAATCATTTTAAGTATCATAGGTTCTGATTCACAAGGCAGTAATCACAGGTCATTATTACTGACATTTTTAGGTTAAGTTAAAAATCAGCTTTTAGGCTTAGAGCAGCATGCTCTGAAATGGAACACCTGTGTGATGCCTTAACAGACAATTGAGGGAAATTAGCCCCCTTAATTAAATGAGCTACAACTGTGCATTGTTTGATGTTACGCTGACCAAAAAAAAATGGTATTTGCACCTTTAGACAGCAATTTTCTATAGCTGAAATGGGACACCAGTTGGAAAAAATGAGCCCAGGTTTTGCAAAACAGTAGTGACTTTCCTTTGAGATATTGTGGTCAGTGCCCCACACACTGCTCCAGGAATAAGTTGAATCAAAAGTGATTTTGTTGGCTGGACTCTTAAATGGGCTAAAACGGGATTGGCAGAGCTGCATCCATGTGCTGGCTTTGTGTTTTAGATAAACACACACACAAACCCAGTTTTCTGACACAGTTTCGATGACAGGAGACAGAAAGCAGATTTTTCACCTGTCTCCCGACTTCTGCAGGCAGGCTTCAGCCTGTGCCTCTGCCATGTCCAGCCGCACCACCGGTGTTCACAGAGGGATGAAGCAGTTTTAACTGGATTAGCTTTCACTGTTGAGAGAGCTACGATAGCTGTGACTGTTCCCTTCACCTGTGGTGCTTGGGGTCCTCCATCTCCTCTTCCAGCTCAGAGCAGGTTATGGCTGTGCTGGTCCCTCTCAAGCACTCCTGAGACCTTGAGACAGCACAGAAACGCACTTGTCAAGAGGCATTTCCCTCTGGCCTCATGTTACATTGGTGCTTTGCAGTCTGCAGTTCCTTTCCAGGTGCAATGAAAGGTATTAGTTTTAACAGACAGAGTTTTGAATAGGATGGTTATTTCCATAGAGACTATTCCACTTCCTTTAGCTTAGGTTATCTGAGGTATAGGAACAAGTACCTTGCTTAATTGGGAAGAGTCGGGTATTTGCATTTCAATGGGACCTTCTAGGTATAGAATCCAGTGAAAAGCATCTGCAGGCATGTTTGTGTGGGATTTTGATCCCTTTGCATCTCACAAAGAATTGACAGATATTTAATTCTAAGAGGGAAGGAAGTATGATAATTTATTCATCTCTAAATGTAAAGTTTCCTTACAAGGCAGTAGGGAAAGCTTAAATAATTTGCCCAACAGCATAGCCCGAAATAGGACAGAGATACCAACCTCTAATCCTTACCTGCGGCCATAAGATCATCTTTCTTCTCTTGATCATAGTGAAAACACAGAAGCTGCTTGCACTGTTGTGCAGGAAGGTGGGATGGGGCACTGCAGTGCGGGGACAGATTAGGATTATGAGGGGCAGCACCTGGCATGCAGGGGCCAGGGAAAAGCAAATGAAATGGTCACCAAACCTGTCTGCCTGCCACAGCCCAAAGGCAACGCACTCTTCCCCGCCAACACCTGCACGCAGGGTGTTCAAAACAGAGAGTGGACTCTTGCTGGTGTGACAGGGCAGGAGTGTTCTGAGGCTCTTGCCTTTCAGACTGGGTTTTTTGGGTAGCCTGTGGTACCTTCTGGCAGGTCGCTCTTGAGACCTCTGGTAACGCAGGTGTGGAATGGTGAGGAACTGCCTCCAGCGTCTTCCCAGTATCAGGTCCACCCAGGAGCTGAACAGCCATGGTTTTCCTGGTTTTGTTCTTGGTGGGCTTGGAGGTCTTCCCTTCTGGTTTTTCAGATGCTCTAGAGCCTCCGGCCAGAAAAAACAAGCCTGGTTCCTGCAGCACATGTTTTGGTACATGTCCATTTAAAGATATATCTATTTTTCTCTTCCACCTGTCCAAAATGGGGCTGGGATTGGCTTTCTTTTTTGAATGAGCCTTAAAAAAAAAAAAGAAAATGGAATCCCCCCCTTCTAAAAATTGTGTCCAGCTGAGGTTGTTTTGCCTCATCAATATGTACCTAAATTTACAAAACTAGTCTGGATTGTTCTGATAAATCTCTTGAAGACAACCAGGACAAGAAAGGGGACTATTCAACTGAAATTGTAACAAGGAAATATGCAAGAACACCTAGAATATGAAACACCAGAACTGCAAAACTGAGCTAAAGATTCAGTGTTTGGATTTTTGTGTCTGGAAATACCGGCAGATCCCAGTTTATTAAGTTCTGAAAAGAAAAATAATAAGTGGATCCAGGCTTTCAGTTGTAAGTCTCAGAGCACTTCACAAATGTGCTATGCATGCAATAATTCCCCCTCCCCCCCTTAAGAGAGAGAGATATGGGGAACTACAGCACTGAAAAGTGTGCCGGTATGACACAGCCACAAATGCATCTTTTTGAATCTCGCTCCATTGCTTTTGCTGCTGGGCTACACAGAAGTGATTAGTTGGTTGCCAGTGGTGTATCTGGGTATAAACAGAATTCACTCCATCACCTGGGAATTGTGGGTGGTGGGAAGTTCTGGCTGATGGGGCTGTGGATTAAGTGTGTCGATGCTGGAGGATAGGGTGTTCCTGCACAGAGAGAGCCCTCGACTTAGGAATTTGCTCCTCACAAAGGTATGCCAAAGCCCTGAGGCTTCCTGCATTTAGGGTGTGATGTAAGATACAGCTCTTTGTTGAGAGCTTTTCTCCTGACATCCTTGCAAGCCAGGCAGATGTGTGGATATCTTCTAGTAGTTACTCCTGGAAGGAAACATTATTGGATATCCTAAGGGGTAAACAATGCTCAGAGCTGAATTAAGAAGCTTTGTCTCTGTTTACCCTAGTTCTGTATGCGCTGCTCACTGTTTTATTAGCAGTGGCCAGTTTTCAGTATTGACTCCCAGACCTGCAGAGGTGTCCTCTTTGAAATCCAGAAGAATGAGGAATTTGCCAAGACCTCAGGTTTCACTCCAGACCCAAAGCTCAGATCACAGTCAATGAAGGAGCTACCAAGGGGACATGGGAATGGATAGCTTGGAAGTGAAGGCAACAAGCAATGGGGCTGATGCTGGGCTCCATGCACAGCCTTACTCCAAAGGCCAACTCTTGGCCAGGAGGTATTGCCCCATCAGCACCTTGTAGCCAGGAGAGCTGGAAGCTGATCAAGCTGGTGGCCTCCCCTGACTACTGCAAGCAGCCATGACCTGCAAGGACAAGGTGAGCATACCCTGCATGGTCCTTGTGCTGCCACTCACCTTTGCGGGTGTCCATTGTTGTTGCTCTTCTCCTCCAAAAGCTCTGTAGGTTCTGTACAGGCATCTTCTGCTTTTGTAAGGTGTTAATCAAGCTTGAAGGTAACTGTTTCTTCTGTAGGTTCTTTGGTAAGCGACAGAGCTCCTGGTCTGTGATGAGGGAGATACAAAAGCCGCTGGCTAATGTTGTGCATAACTTCATGTCTCCCTTGGCTTGTTTGCTTTGTTTAGTTTGCAGTGCAGGACAACTGCTTCTTATTAATCTGTGCATTGCATTTTCCATCCTGCAATTTTCATCCAGGTTTGGGAGCTCTAGCGGCTGCTATTCTATACATAATAATAAGGATCTTCATGTCTTTAGTCCTAGACTTCTTAAGCGTCTTTCTTTCTCTTGTCTTTAGAGAATTTAATCACTCAAGATTAAATTTTACCTAGAAGGAGTTTGTTTATTGACAGGTTGTTTGGAGGGATAAAGTCTTTAGTCCAAGGTGAAACTGAGGGAGGAGAGGAAAAGAAGGGATAGAGAGACCTATACACACAAGCAGATGGATGCCCCCTTTCTTATCCCTATATTTCTGTATATGAGTAGGCACCAGCCTGGTGTCTGACATGCCTGTTTATGTGGGAATTCAGGGTCCAAGCAATGACCCTGCTGACTGAGATCAGTGACTTGGCCTTGGGTATCCACCTCTCCCAGGCAAATGTCCTGTTTTGAGGGAAAAAGGGATCCTTGCTCTCTCCAAAATTCACAGGACACCTAATGTTCCTGTTTTGAGGGAAAAAGGGATCCTTGCTCTCTCCAAAATTCACAGGACACCTAATGTTCCATGCTCAGAAATCCTCCTAGCTGGAGTTCTTATTTTCTAGCTAATGCTATTTATATCAACATTTCCCCTCAGCTTTAACTGGGATAGGATCAAAGCTCTGGGAGCAGAGATCTGTCATTACACAGGCTATGAATTCTGTATTCCTACCTCAGATTTTGATTCAATTTGGGGCTTGTGTGGAATTCATCTAAAGCCAAGTGGTTTTGGATGTCAAAACCATAAAACAATTTTCCTGTTTCATGTGACGCGGGTGTATAATAATATATTTGGCCTTGCCTCTAGGTTACCTAACCATGGGCTGTGATTCACCTCAGAGGTTTAGCTGCCCTTTTACTGGACCTGTGCTCAGTTTCAGTTTTTGTAATGAACGCAAAGCCTATCCAATGTTTCGGTCTGTCAGGTTCCACCAAAAGCACTTCCAGTAGCTATGCTAGTTAATATTACAATCTATTTACTGCCAATACAACACTAATGATCTGTACTTCAAGGGCACCTTTGATGTGATGATCTCAAAGCAAATCAGTTAAGGGTTATCCCACACCCATACTATGGATGGAAACACTGAATGTATGGAGAAAGGAATCCTAAAATCACTGGCAAACTGGGTGTGAAAACTGGAATTTCTGTCCCTCTGAGAAAGTCAGATATATCAATGTTTGTTTTCTTCCCCATCCGGAAGACCAAAATTTTGCTATAGTGGATGTGTTTATGGAACACAGTATATAAAAGAAAAAAATATTCCCGGAAAATGTCACAGCATTTAGTTGTGTATCAGTTAGACTCAAAATCAGGCCAAATGACATTATACCGCTCGTGCTGTGTGCTGTGCATATACCTCCTGGTCCCCTGCACTGCCAGGCTCTGGGCTGTGCCGTAATGGATGGTGCCTGCTTCTGAGGTGCAGTAGCCTGGTGATGGAGGTGCAAAGTATCCAAACTGTTATTGGTGTTATGGAATCTTTGGAAAATGCTCTTTAATGCTATAGTGGGGTAAAGTCAAATGCTTAGTTTTAAAATTCCTGTATAGAAAAGAGACCTCAAACAAACCTTTCCTGAAATTTGTCCCTGAAAAAAGTCAACTCCACTTGCATATTGCAAGCAGCAGTCTCCATGCGTACTGTTACAAATCTGACATAAATCAGGTGTTTGCAGGACTCAACTGGAATCAGGTTAAGGAAAGAGCTATGTATTACTTTATTTCAGAAGAGTCTCATTGTTTATTAGGCCAAGTACAGCTGCTGCACACAGGTCCCTCTCCAGGAAGCTGTGACTCCTGACACTAGCAGGCAGCGGTGGAAGTCCAACCTGGAGGCAGTGCCCTGTCCCAGGCCCTGTGCTGGTGGGATCTGGCCTGTAGGTCATTAAAAGAAGGCAGGTTACAGTCAGCTTTGGTTCTTGACTCTTCCCATTGCAGTTGTATTTGGCTGAGGAGGCACATAAACCGTTTCTTATTAGATTGAGTAGTCTTGTCCTCTTCTGCATCCCTCAATGTTTGCATGCACAGGGATAGGCAGTTTGCCAAACAAGAAGGCTGAGAGCCAGTGTTATCACTGGGTACATTGCCTTTGATAAGGTCAGCACCAGATTTTTGGTGCAGTACTTGTAAACTCTGCAGGATTAAGCAAGGAAAAGCTTTCCCTCCCATGTTATGCTTTGCCCTGAGCACTGGTGGTAGTGGGCCTTACATCCCAAAGCATATTTGGAAGCATTTAAACATGCAGCTGCGACAGTAGAAGGGGGAAATGACTTCTCCTCAAATGCTTGAGGCAAGGATTACTTTTTTGCAAATTGCCATAGGATGTGATGGTTCTTAAAGCTCAGGCCTCCTTAAACACATGCATATCTTTCTAAGGGATTAATTTCCCTCCACATTGACAGTTAGCCTTTATTGACAGTTAGCTTTTATTGCAGTGCAAGTCATGGACTGGAAAATCTAGGCAGTTTAATGGAAGCAGTCCCTAAAGCGAACAGATTCTCTAATTTGTCCTGTTGGGCAAACATCTGCATGTGAACAGAGGCTTCTGCTTTAATCTTACCCTCTCGGTCTTGCATTTCCGGGTTATCCTTTTATGTAAGTCATAGTTTTCATCCATACAAAGAGAAGCTTTAAACTCCCTCAAGTAAGGTATTTTTCCAGTACTTTAGCACTAATTAATCATTAAAGTGCCGAGATCAAAGGGTGGGGAACTACAACATTGGTATGTACTTATGATCACGTTGTGGCCAGTTCCTCTCATAAATCCTGGTATTCTGTGAGTTTCAAATCAAATCTCCCATGGAGAATGATTTGGCAACAAGGTGGTGGGCTGCTTTTCTTTGCATCTTTCAAAAGTAAAGGGAGCTTTAACTCCACGAGGAATGCAGTGTCAGCCCCAGAACAAAAAGCCCAGCTATTAAATAAAAAGCCCATCTATTACTTTGAACATGTTGGCACCCAAAGATGCAAGTGATTTAGGCATGGGCATAAAAACCCAACCTCATGGAGTGAGAGATGGCAGTCCCTGTCCTGAAGATCTGGTAGTTCAATCAGACAAGTAGTGAAATGGCTGGAGCCTAGAGCTTATTTCAAGGGTAACTTAAGGCAGTTAAGGGTGTAAACCTCACTGTAAGCCAATAAGACTTACCATTTAAGTGCTTAAGTTACTTCTGAAAGTGAAGCTTTTAAAATAATGCTGCTGCTTTTGAAAAAATGTAGCCTGAGGACATGACTTCAGTGAAGCATTCACCTCAGTATTATATGGCTGTGGCTGTTGTCTTCTCACCTGAAAGGCCAGCGCTTGCATTTAATGATGCTTTCAACTGAAGGCAGCAGTGGGCTTGGCAGAGGTGTGGGCTGGTGTCTGGGCTTTGCCTTTACTCACACTGATAACCTGCACCCTTCCCCATAGCAATTGCTGGGGTCCTGACAGCCTTCCTGTGGTCAATCCTGTGCTGTAGCCATAAAGCTCATTTTCCCTTTTCAGTGTGGTTAACTGGTATAAAACCTGCAGCGCCTGAATATTTGGCATCTGACAAAAGAGCTGTTGTGCTTATATGGCTTATTAAAAAATGAGAAAGAAAAGCATATGGAGGGCAAACAGGTCCTGCCGCTGGTGACCACTTGTGGATGGGAACACGAGAGTCTGGCTGCTCTGGAGGAAAGGGACAGGGGCTTTTGTTTTGTTTTTGTGGGGCTTGGACTTCTGTGGCTCTCTCCTGCGTCTGGACCAGGTGAGATGTGCACTGGGGAGGAGCAAGCCTGAGGTGAGGCTGGGATTGAAGGAGAGGCAGGGCCAGGCAAGCACAAGCCAGTGACACAAGTAACGAAGCATTGGTAAAAGTAGTGGCTAATAATGGTTGTCCTAGAAACAGATGGAATGGAGCAATAGTGTTTCCGAAATGTCTTTTTTTCCATAATATGGGATGTTTGAAAAGGCTATTATTCCTCCTTTAAAAAAAAGAAAATTATTTCTTTTTTTTTAATTTTCCTTCATTCTTTCTCTTGTGGGATGCCTGGGACTTGACAGCGTGGGCTCTTGTCTAGCATTTGTTCTGACCTAGATTTTGATCTCTGCTTTTTTCCCTTACCTTCTGTTTAGCTGGCTACTATCTTGTAAAGACATGCATATGATCTAGAAAACATTTGTGTTTCCCTCTAGTTTTAATGTCTGTTTTTAGAGATTCTGAAGACTATAACAAAGAGATTTAAATTACAATGACTGTAAATGTTTTGGGTGGTCTAAATAATTTTAATCAGCAAGGGAACTTGCTAAACGATTTAGTAAAGAGAAGTGAGATACTAAAAAAAAACCACACACCACAAAAATCCACAAGACAGTGAAAAATGCCATAGATTAACCAGCGCTTGTCTCCTCTTAGTGGGCAGCAGCGATTTGCAATACTTTCTCTGACATCACTGGAAAGCTGGTGCACCTGAATTAAACCCTTGAAATCAAGTGATTACTATTGCAGTTCAGCCTCAAGCCTTGAGCATGGTTTGGGATCTTTTGTGCTGGGAGATGTGCACATGTATGTAAAAGACAATCCCTATCCTGAAGTGTTTATAGTGGAACAATACACAAAGCAGACAGAAGAAAAGGAGGATGAAGTGGTTTATGCTCCTTGTTTTCCAGTTGGTGATTAGAAGCAACAGGGAGATTTTGGTTGACATCAGTTTTGAGTCTGGCCTCCTTCTTATTGATCTCTTTTAGCTGTCCTATTCCTGATAATCCCTGCTTTCCTGTTTTCAGTGCTCAGCCACTTGGTCGGTGGAGTAGATATGTTACTGCAAATACAAAGATAGGGAGAACCAAACCATGCAGTTTGCACAAGCAAAACAATTGAGCCTGAACCTTGGACTGAATGACAATTTAATGTTTTAAAATCATCAGTTGATTTAGTTAAATGAGTTGAAAGAGTACAATGTGATGTTTAGTTGCATTTATTTTCCTCTTGCCTCCTATTTGACAAGGCTCAGTCTCCCATGTCCCAACTGATACTTGGAGACTTGCAGGAGCATGTGGATGTTTGGCATGGAGTACAGATGCTGCACAGGATCCCTGCATCTGCAACAGTCCTGCTCAGTTCACAAATTAATGTTTTCAGGGAAAAAGAAGCTGAAGGTAGAAGACATTTCTCGTACATATCCCACAGTACTGGTTAGGAGATGTGATGCTCACCCTGAAATATCAAACTGAGGATTGATCTGATGCTGTTGAATTTGGAACCAGCTGTTGCTAAGTTGTGTGTGGGCCATCTTCATAAAGGTGCTTTTTCTTCTGTGCTGAATTTACAGACTTTTCCCACCAACCCCTAATGTGGCTCAGAACCCAGGGAACAGTGCTGACTGAACACAGTGGATACTCTGGCTTGTGCTGGTGTGGTTTTCATGTGCCTATCAGAAATCCTAACCCAGAAGAATAAACTTACCATGCCATCTTGTTGTGCAACAGCAGTTTCTGACTGTGATCCATGTGCTGTTTTAAAATGCTTTTTACATGCAAGGTTATTATTCTTATGCCTAGATGTATGCAGGGCTTTATTTTTGTAACCCAGTAGCGGCAGCAGATCAGAAAGTAAAGACAAAAAGAAGGAAAAGAAACCTACCATGCTGAGAACACTGGTAACAGTAGGTGAGGCAGCCCTGCCAGGACATTGGAAGAGCAAAGGTTGGTGGGATCCTGTGCTACATAAAATGTGAAGGTTCTTGATAATCTGTGCAGTTTATTGATAGGTTAAAAAAAAAAAATCCATAAGAAGAGTCCTTATCTGGTGGGGAGCTGGAAACACCATTTTTCATAGGGGAAGGCAGACCAAGCTGTTCCCTGCTGAAGGTTATCACTGCTTGGTTGTCATGTCAGTATGCTGCAAAGGAGCATGAACTTTCCCAGGAGGAGGTAAAGGACCGGGGAGAGCTGAGCTTCTCCAAAGCATGTAGCTCTGGCCTGCTGTCTTACCTGGCCCTTCTGCAGCTAGGCGAGTCTATTCAGGCATGTGCTGGTGAAGATTTCTAACTGTGTGTGCCACCCAAGGCATGGCTGGAGTGGCACCAGCCAAGCCTTTGCCAAAACCAAGACTCAAAGTATGCACTGAGAAGCAGTGAAGTGCAACACCATCATTCAGGCCCTCAGCAGCAAGCACTTCTGTTTGGTTGGTTTTTTCCCTTTTCCTCCCCTCCAAAGACCCAAGCCAGTGACCAACAAGCCACATGTGCGTGCATGCACATGTGCACACACCACGCACTGCAATTCCTCCTTGTTAACATAAGAGAAGGACAAGGTGAGCGTGCAGCCCCATCACCTCATCTCCTTTAGGTGTGCTGCACCACCCAGTGTAATTCGTATGCTAATCCTGTTTGATGATCCAGAAAGAATGTTTAAAAAATGTTTCATCCCTCAGTAATTTTGTTAACCTCTCTTGGCAACAAAAAAAGGGAGGTAATGACGTGGTATTTTCAAAGAACATAAAACCTAGACAGCCCTTCTTTCGTTTGAGAAGGGTTTGTAGGCGTATGGAGGACTTCTCCACATGGCTCTGCACTTCATCTGTGACTTGAAAAAAAAACAACCTCGTGGGATACTAATTCAGTCCTTGGTTTCTTTCTCGTATCAAATGCTGCCAACTGTGCCTTAAATTTGGGCCAGATGCATGATGGTTTTATGATGTGATACTGTTAGGAAGTCTGGGTTGAATATAACAGAGGCTCTGCTAATGGGGTTGCTCCTTTAGGGCAATGGTACAACGCTGGCTTGGGACGCTTCAGCTATTTACTCTGTGCCTTTGTGGGCATTTGTCTTCAGCAGAAATTAATGGCTGGGTGTACCAGGGTGGATAAGATTACTGGGGCTGATTGGGTCTGTTAGTGTGGTGAGAGGAGCAAAACACTTTCTGATGCATTGGGGTTTGGGGGAGAGCCTTCCATGTCATCCCTAGTGGAGCAAAAATGTCAGGTTTTGTTCAGGTTCATGCCTGAATTATTTGTGTGCTGCTGCAGGCACTGCATTCATACATTGCCAGGGCAGGACCTCTCCTTGTCCAAATGGATGAAACAGGCAAAGAGGGATTGCACTCATCTTGGAGTCAAGGGGTTTCATTAACCACCACAGCAAAGACGTGGCACAGCTGGGCTTGGAAGTAGCACAGCTCACAGGTCCAGTTTAGTGCACAGGACTATCTTGCAATTGAAACCTAATCACAAGACTGTCCTGTTCCTTTCTGATCACGTCATGTCCAAAAACTTTGTGGAGGATCAGCTAAATCTCCTGTGTTTTCATTTACTAAGCTCAGTCAAATGATACAAAAACCAGAACGCTTTTTCTGCCAATCCGAATTTGCAGTGATTAAACTGTCCTGTTGAAGGAGGTTAATTTTCATGGACAGATACCAATAATTATCAGTTAATATGCTTAGTAATCTTAAGGAAATATCTGGTAGTCTTTACAGCTACTTAGCTCGCAGAAATTGGCATAATTCATTTGAATTTGGGCTCTGTAATTCAGTGTTGTCTCCTCTTTTTGTTCTCTTTACCAATAATCTGATCGCTGTCTTCACATTGTGGTGAATTTTCTCTTCTTTACCTTACATTTATTTCCCAGTGAGTGCCCAAACTGCTTTGTTGTCACCTGTTCTTAAACCTGCCTGCTGTTGCAAAGATGGAGGAGAATAATTCATATAGCTTATTAAAAACATGGTCCAGGCATGATGGCAGGACCCCTGTGCATGTGTATATATGTATAATTAAAAAAAAAAACAACACAAACTTCTAATGCAGTGAGTGCATTACACAGTGAGTTCCTCACACTGTAGAACTTCCCATGGAGATGAAACATTTTTACTGAGCGGAAGTCCAGGGACTATGAGTGAAGCTAACTCAATACTAGCCTGTTGAACTATGTGTGCTTGCCCAGGGCTCCTTCACCTCCTGATAAACCCACAGCAATTGTTAATGCAGGGCTTTATAGGGGGGAACAGCCGAGGGGTGTGGGGTAGTTGTTCTAAATGCAAATTATTGGGCTTTGTACCGGACTAAATGGCTGAATTCTATGGCTAGTGTGATGCAGGATGGCAAATTATGATGCTAACAGTTTGATGTACTGAGGACAAACCATTCCAGTGGAACACAGAGCTGGCCCATTTTTTCTGTGCTTTTGATAAATACAAAATAACTTGAAAAGTTCTCTACACAAGAAAGAAGTACAGCAGTTACTAAAAATTAAGGGAAATACAATCAAATATTTCAAATACTAGCATAAAACCAGTAACTTGTGCCTCAGGACTGAATTCAATCTCCAAGTGTGATGCAAGAACTCTTTATAAGACAATTGGATTTCTGCCTAAGATTGTCCCAGTGAAAAAAATACTTCTACGGCAGGAACGTTTTAAAATATTACAAGTATTACAATTTATCCCCTATTTTTTATTTGTCTTGAGGCTTTATTAGCTGAGAAACCATGGAGCTGATGGACTCAAATTTATGCACACACACAGAGGTGATATGTTGAGGTGTCAGCCATCGTTGTGGTGTTATTCACATCTCATGTCTTCCTTAGCCATTCCATTTGCTTTGTCCTCAAATCCCTGTTCAAGGAGGCCGTCAATGGCAGGAGTGGAGGTAGCTCCTCTCTGTGAGTCTGACCCAACCCTTTCATTTCTCTTTCAGCCCAGTTGTATGAAGCTTATCACACAAATGGGGGCCTTTTCCCTCCAGGATGGTGTTGCTGGTGTTGCTCTGCTTTGCTGGCTCCAACTCTCAGCTGCTTCTTGGTGGGTGGCTGTACTAAGCCCCACACCAGTGTGACAAGATGGGGGGGATAGGAATGCTCTCCATTTTATAGACAAGGCACTGCACTCCTCTAGGCACAGACCTATGTGTCCCAAGAAACAGGCAAGAAAAATCATCTCACCCATGGTAGCAATCCAAATGCCTACCTGCCTCCCTGTGTTGTGCAAGGAGCATAAATGTGCCTTTTTCTGTTCCCAGATGTGCCCCTGGCTTGCTGGTCCAGCTGAAGGGTCTGGTGGCTGAATTGAGCCATTTTTCCCGTTTCCTGACTCCTCCTGCTGCCATGGTGTCAGTGGGACCAGAGCTGCCACACACTCCCATCTCCACCGTGCCTTTGCTACTGAAGGTGCAGGTTGAGGGCACAGCTGGAATAGGGATACTTCCTCACTAGAGGATTAAAGCCTCAGTACCCTGATTCTGTACCAGTAATAAAACCTAGTCCAAGGCAAGTCATAGTATACTAGGAAAAATGTGTTCTCTCTGGGTATCTGTGCCTATGCTGGAAGAACAGTACCAGAAGCTATGGCAGCCAAAGCCATTAACTTTTGTTTTGTCTTTTTAACCTGCTTAGTCAATGAATGCTGTGACAAACTTGGCGAAGTTGTGCCACGGTGCAGGGCTGTGCTGTGCAAAGCTGGTGCAGTACCACCTGAATACCTGCCACAGCAGCTGTCAGTGCTGCAGGGGCCCTGGCAGCAGTAGAGCTGCTGTCAAGAGGTGTCAGATTTATTTGAGGTTCAGATGAGAGTGGGTTTCGTGGGCTGGGCTGTGGCACGCGCTGTAACCCTACCACCAGGGTCGTGCCCGAAGCCCAGCTCTTGCAAACATTTATGCTGTAGCAGAAGTGAGATACTACATGGCTGCTTTCCAAAATGTGGTATAGGAAGACATGGAGAGGGGTATTGTAATTTCCCTGACCATTGCAGGTGCAAAGACTTTGGTAACAATATTTGCTCTGGAGCCAAATTGCTCTCAGACTCCCTCCTATGTTTATTCAGTTGAAGAGAATTACCCAGCTTTTCTGCTGCACAACAATCACAGGGTAAGAATTCCCAGACAGAGTATTTTTCTTTCTTTTATTTTATTCCCTTTTGAAACATGTGTCTAGACAAGTGACAGGCAAACCTCAGATTGATTGTTTGCATATTTGAAAGGTACCTGAATGTTTCCTCCCTCAGTCCATCCTCCTGAATGCACTCAACCTGCCTCAGTTACTGGTAAATGAGCTGAGAGCCTCAAGAGAGCAACTTGTCTTGTGAGCTTTTCATCTGCTCCTGGTTTTAAGGAGTTCAGAGACCTCTCAAACCATAGAGCTTTTGCAAATCCTTTGCTCTTTGGATTTCTGATTCTGTCTCAAACCAAGAAGCACAAAACTGTAAATAAATAAATAAATAAATATACACATGCTCCCCCCAACCCTCCAAACCGTAACATAACAGAAAAGTGTTCTTCATTCAAAATAAAAATGCAAAGAAACTTATAAGTAGTTTGAGAAAATAAGAGATATTTCAGTCCATTTTTAAGCTCATTTAGACCAGGAGCTTACAGCCAGTAGCATGCTGCCCTGATGTCTATGGCACGTAACACTGCAGAGGTTATGTAGTCCTGTGAAATGGGTTTAACTGAACGAATGCAGTTAGTCAAATCCATTTGATTTCAGTGGGATTGTGCATGCATGAATAAGTCTGTTGCAATGGTGATGGTAACCTTTCAGTACTTGGACTAATAAATATTTTCCTGCTCTAAAATAATTACAGAGTCAGGGATATTTACTGGAAACGATTAAAAAATAATTAAGGGTAAGTGAAGGCAATCAAGAGCCTCTTACATTATCTGTCAATCCATTTTATTACCTATTTGTCCAACCAGTGTTGCAGATGGTCCTACCCTCTATGCAATGAATTACCAAGTGTTTATGGTAAAGCTTGTCCCATTTATACTACATCATCATTTTTAAAAAGTTTTTGGATTTGGGTTTTACTTTAATATGTTATCTCAAGAACATGTCCCACCTCAGTTGGGTCACTTCTCTCAGATTCTGGGCAGCTTCAGTTGCCCTTGTTCTGACATGGAGGTAGGACAGGGGTAGGAGCAATCTGATTCAAAATGCGTGGCTTTGGTGTGGCTCCAGTCTCTCTACCACCCCCCGGGCTTGGTGCTGACACAGAATAAATACCTGAGCTGAGCCAAAGCACCTAAATTAGTGTGGGAGTGGAGGTTCACTGCAGTGAATTAGGTAGGAATAGTATAAAGCACTGGTTTCTGCTATCCAGCAGTTCATTTTTGTTCTTATTTTTCAGTTAGCAATCTATAATACAATTATTATAAAATTGACTCTTCTTTCCAGAGTCAATAACATACCCTGTGCCAGGTGGTGTTACAATTCAAAATAAGGCAGACCTGGGTGAGAGTTAGATTGGGTTAGAAAGCAAACTCCAAAACTCCAACTCCACTGCAGCTGGTTCCTTACTGCTAAACGCTGAGTAAGGGGAAACCCAATATTGCAGCTCCACAGTTACAATGGAAGATTATAATTTCCATTCCATTCAAATTTTAACATGAAAAAAAGTATTTCTTTGGCTTGATAAATCCCATGCGTCCTTCCCACCTGTTTCCATTTTAATGCAAAAATAGAAACACTCTAGTTCGTATCTTGTTTCCAAGTTGGCAGGCAAAGTCCCTAGGTTGGTTGGTAGTGCTGTAACTTATCAGAATATGCTGTAGCTCAGTCTCTCTTTTGCTACTTTTTTCTTTCCCCCCTAATGTATTGAATACCAAGAGCTGGTTCTTCTGTTAGCGTCAACTGGCAAAGTCCCGGCTCTTCTGGAGAGCCCAGACCCGTAGCTAATGCAAATCACCACAAAGCTGGGTAACGTTACTAAGAAAACATTCTGTAACAAATCATGGACTCAGAGTTGCTCAGGGAGGAAGAAGAGTTTGGTGAACTTCAGTCACAGGGTGACTTTGACACACAGCTACCTTGTAGCCATGGAAAGGGAAGCACAATCCAAGGTGACAGATGAGACAGTGACAGCGCACCAAGCACATGAGAGCTTGGCCTGAGCATGGTGCATTACTTTGCTCACCAAGAAACAAGGAAGATGAGCTGAAGCAGGAGAAATAGTAGAAAAGTGCTGGTGAGATGGCAAGGACAGGTGGGCCTGTCTTGGGAGAGGAGACTGGGAGGGAAGAGTTGAGAAAAGCAATAGCTGAGATTTCTACCTATAACTATGTCATAGCTAAAAATTAAAGAAGGTTAAGAACTTCTTAGGCAATGGGGTGCAGTGGTACGAGAATGATAATATAACCTGCCATGGATGGACTTAGGCTGAAATTAGAGAAAGAAAATGAGAATTAGAGAAAGATTTCCTAACTACTGGTGGTAGCAAGCACAAACACTCCAATGCTGTGAATCTTTTCTTGCTTAAGCTGCAAGGCCCAAAAGGAATCACACCTGTGGGCTCTCAGCAGTTGTCTCTTGGTCTGGAAAAGGACACCAGAAAAACTGTTTATCAGGGAAAAAAGATAGGGATTATATAAAAAGTATGTTTCTGCCGAAGAAATGTGTGCTTAAACCAAAATAATGCAGGTAACAATGAAGAAATTAAATGCTTTTTGGGAAATCAGAGGGGAGATGTTGCTGTGTGGTTTTGTCTGTATCACATTCAAACATCCAGATTAGCAGAGAGGGCTGCTCAGAAGGGTATTCTTTCGAGATTTCAACCTGCCTGTGTGTGATGCGGGGAGTGGGTGGGAACCGAAAGTCACTCTGAGAGAAGGGTAGAAATGTGCTCCTGTGTGTGGGGAGGTGCCCCCACAACTTCTCAGCCTCATAACCGCCCTGTACCCAGAAGCAGTCAGATTTATCATGCAAGGCTGACAGCAGCTAAATAACAGCGCAACACACCACCACCACCACCCCGCCAAATAACTGTCCTTATTTGAGCGTTACCACCCAAGGGGAGCCACTGTGCTGCCCCAGCTTGAGGAGCTGCTTCACATACAGCTTGTCAACATGGAGGAAGTTTTATTTTTAAAACTGTGGGTGATGTCAAGAATACAAGACTATAGTGAATAATCCTAAAGAAGGAGTGAGCACTTAAACAAAAAGCCACTGTAGACTTTACAGACAAATGCATGAATTGGCCTGTTGTAAAATGGACAGCATTTTACTCAAGGATGCAATGGCCACTTCCAGTCTTTCGAATTTCCACCAAGTTTTAGAGGCTAAGTGCTAAAGAAGATAGAGATGTTAATCAGTGGTGGGATTTCATCTGCCTTAAGAGTTTGAATAGGATTGTAAGTATTAGCCCATCTTCAATATACCTGGATTGGCTTCAATCCTCAGATCACTGTCCTGCAGCTGATGAAAGACATACAGAGCAGCAGAACACATCTGCTGGGAAAATTTAGCTGGCCAGTCTGAAAGTCCTTTGCACATCCATCGCCTCCCAGCCAGTTAGCACGGTAGACCTCCCTCTCTTTCAACTGTGCACAAAAATAATGGCTCCAAGCATGGCAGTATGTTGGTGTTACATAGAGTGAATGGGCTGTGCAATTGCTGTTGCAGTATAGGAACACTGCTTGCTTTTATGCTTTAGAGTCAATGAGAAGGAAAAAAAGAGTAAAAAAAAAATAGTCCTGCCTTAGCTCTTTGGCAGAAGAGCAATAATTTCAATGCCCCCCCGCCAACACACACACGCACGCCTTGCTGTGTTACAGGCACTGGTGTTGCTTGGAATGAAATGCCACAGCTGTGAACTTTGCTTTGTGTTAGACAGGAATGAAATGTTCTCTCTCTCACTTCTGTTTGCAGCACAGGCAACAAGATTTCGGATTACATTACCTGAGTGATCAACATCCAAATTATTTGTCCAGACATAGTGTAGCAGGGCAAAAAAAACCCACCCAAGAAATTTGTGGTGTAACTTCAAATACGTATATGAGTATTTCCAAGCTTGCAACTCTCCTGTGTAGGTGTCTAGTGATTCCCACTGATTATCTAACCATATGTTTTATTTTTCTCATTTTTTTAAAAAAAAAAATGATTCAACACATTCTTTGTGGCATTTTAGATTGGCTAAAATAACATATGGCCTTATCCTGCTCTGATTGAATTTAGTGCCACCAGTCCCACTGACCTAACTGGTTCAGGATTAGGCCCCCATTGAAGAAAAGTCCACACTATGTGTAGAAGTAGCCAGGACTGTAAATACAGTCTCTCTAGCTTGGGGACATGTTGCACTTGTTTGGTACAGAAATAATATTTTTCCACAACCTGGACACGTGCAGATGGTCCAGTCCTGCATAGTACAGGCAAAGCTCCCGCTGAATTAAGAAGCAAATAAAACAGTTTGAAACTTTGTAGTTGCAATTAAGGTCAGTATGGCATGATCAGTGCAGTTCTGAAATATGTAGTTGTTGCAGTTTTTGTTTGGAAAAAAGTTGTGGTCCAAACATGCATCTCAACCCTGAAGATTCACAGCAAGAACTGAACAATTCCTGCAGTAAGGGTTGGCTCCCCTTCCAGCTACGCTCTCCGTAAGTGCCAGGCTCTCATGTTTATGACAAGTTTCTGCAGTGGATTACCTGTATGTCCAGCAAACAAGTTTTCCAGGTGCAAAGTGGTGCACAGAACAACGCCCAGAGGGGTAACACTCAGAAACTCCTGATAACTTCATGTAGCAGGTCCTGCACCACAACAGAGCCAAGGGAGACCTGAGTCACAGGCCACAGGGATGCCTCACAAATGCACAGCTTTCCAGGATGAGGCACAGGTTAAGTCTCAGGTTAAGTTTATCACAAGTTTGGCCCTTCCTGCTAAACCACTCTGACAGCTGACTGACGGGAGAGTGAGAATGATCCAGGACAACAGAGAAGTGGCAATATTTTGTGAAACAAGGAAATGGCTTGCTAATGCTAACTGCCTTGCTGGGTTTCACACTGCCATGAGTGTTAATCCTCCAAGAGAACTGGCTCTATACTCAGGTATGGTAAAGAGAAAAATCTCTTCAGCTGGTGTGTACAAGCAGGGCAATTTCAGATGAACTGGCTCTTCAGTGTAGCTGAGAATTCCCCAAGAGGAGGGCAGCTGAGAGCAGCAACAGGTATTGTTCAGACACATGAAACCAAGCCCACCATTCAGGATGCTGTGGTCTCTTTCAATAGGGCATTAAGGACAGATTCTGTGGTTTTGGCTGATAAACTATAGAAATTCAGTGCAAAAGGTGTGCGACGCACCTGTAAATGTGAGTCTATATTTGGGAAATAAAGCCATTGTTGAAATTGAGTCTTTCTTACCAACTTGAGGTCCCTCCAGTTGATGGTCTGCATGGTTTACAGACAAACCCTGATCATCATGGACAGATGATCTGACAGTTATTAAAAATAATAGGCCAACAAATGACATATCCCTGGCTGGGGAATTAAATACTTGACACACCAGATGGGCCTTCTTATCACTGATTTCTCCAGCTTACCCACTCAATACTGATAACATGCTCAGAGGAGTCAGGAGAGTCATGCCAATAAAACAAATGCCTAAAAACTGTCTGGAACAAGGCTTCATGATAAAAGATGAGAAAAGAAAGTTCCTTCCTGAAGTTATAAGAAATTAAAAGCTGTCTTTTGGGGAGATGGGTAGAAAGCTCTGTTCACAATTGTGGGAGGTTAGTGGTGAGTCCCCTCAAGGCTTTGGCTAGAATGTCTGCCACACATCTTTGTGCAAGAGAGAGGTTTTTGTGCATTACTTAGAACTGAGGTCGTTGAAATACTAATTTGATAGTGTTCAGGCATATTCATAGTCCAGTAAAAAGGATGAATAGTGAGATGAGAAATTTTGCAGATGATGCAAATTATTCAGCGTTGTAAAACTAAATCTGGCCACAAAGCACTGCTGAAAGAGTTCATGATCCTGAGTGGCTGGGCAATAAAATGACTGATGTAGTGCAGTGTCGACAAAAGCCGAGCACATGCAGCAAACTCACCCTAACTATACTTCAACACAGATGAGCCCTAAATGTAACAATTAGCAAAGAGAGCTTGGAGGCCTCTGCAAATATTACTTAAAGTTCATCAGAAGAGGCAACTATCATGTTAAGAACTGTTTGGCAAAGAGGCAGAAACAAATCAGAAAAACATCATTATAGCACTCCTTGATGAAACTACATCTCCATGGTAGTGTGTTTTCTGGCTATCTAACACCAGAAGAGTTGAGCTGAACTAGAAAGCACAGGAAGGAAAGCTATCAGGATGAGGAGAGATGGCCAACAGCCTCTGTAAAGGTGGAAAATAAGCAGGGTGGAAAGGGATGACAGCAGCAGGAGGTACAGTAAGGGCCTGGCAGGTCATGACTGACATAGAAAAAGGCAAATAGAAGCCGGTCGTTCACTGCTTCTTGTAAGAATTAGAGGGCACCCAATGACGCTGTTGCACAAGAAGTTTTAAACCAACACAAGGAAGTACTTTTTCATACAAAGCATAATTAAATTGTGGAACTCGTTGCCACAGGATGTTGCGGAGGCCAAAAGTTATAAATGGCTTGAGAAATGGATCAAAAACATTTGAGGAGGATAGATCCATGGGTGGCTGTTAAAACACACTGGTCTGGAGGCAGCCTCTGATTTGGGAAGTCCATAAACCACGGATTGCCTGAAGCGAGGAGGGTACAGCAGGGGAGGGACTGCGCTGAACCTCCTCCTTGAATTTCCTCCTCCTGCATTTTCTCCTGCCTATGCTGGGAGACAGGATACTGGGAGAGGGGATACTGGCCCATGTGGCCTTTTGGTGTGACACTGGTCAGGTCCCAGCTCTGCTGGGTCTGTTTGGGGCATTTCGCTCTTACTCCTCTTTAATGAAGAAAAAAGAAAAAAAAGAAAACAAAACCAAAACACAACTGAAAACAGAAAAGGGGGAAGAAACAACCCCAGCCCTCCACATACTGTTAGTAGGCAGCCTGGTAGTTCTTTTATTTCCTTTAGAGTGGACTTTGTGTTGCAAGTGGCAGGAAGCCATGAACCACAAAAATAAAATAATTCTAACCCTAGTGCTAAGTAAGGAAAACAAAGATGGCTCAGCAATTAGCAGCATTATATATGTTGGTACTAAGTAACAACAGATGTCAGGACTTGAGCCCTTTGCATTCCTCGCAATCCTTTGGAAACCAAAGCCTTTTGACGTTGCTATACATTATTGCTGTTATTTTGGGTCTGAGAGACCAGCAAGGGCTCTTTGAATGTTGAAATATGTAGGTTGCTAGGACCGGCTGGGTCTTACCTGTGTCTGCCTCACCATCCTGCATACTTCTGCTGACTTAACAGGCTAGTGTGTGCTGTAAAAGCCTGCTCTGTAAAGACATGCGCTGGCCATGAGTCATTAGCAAGCATGCGAAGCTAATTGGCAAAATACTCATAAAAGATTTTGAAGGTGGGTTAATTACAATTCATTACACTGTAAACTGTCCCCAGGCTATTGTTAAAAAATGCAGGAGTTTCAAGGTCCAGTATTTTATGATTCATTTTGCCATGCAGTGAAAAACAGACTCTATATCAAACTACATTCATTATAGTTAAGACCACAAAATCTTTATTGGTTTTCCCTCCTTGTTATATGAATTCATATGGACTGCACATTTCTAACAATTGGCAAGAAGGCATGAAATAAAATTTATGATATTTTCTTACCTTCTATGCAGTGCAGCCTTAAAAGCTGCTTGTTCTAGTTGCTTTACCTCCTCCCACCTTAATTCATTTGAGCTGATAGGATGCGAAATTGAAAATAAACAGAGAAATGAATGGGAACAACTTTGCCATGCTTAAGATTTGGTTGTCTGATAAACCTGGATGCTGCGTGTGCACACAGGAACATCAGCTCTGAAAGGATACTGGTAATGAAACAGTAATAAAGAAGAACTTCCCCTTGTACTAATATAGATATATTCTTTTTTAAGTCAGTGTAGACATATTTTTACCAATTATTTGTATTTTCAGATGGAGGCTCTTGTAGCTAAGCCCAGGAAACACCTTCAGAGATCTGTTTAGACAAATCTTGCAGGCTCATGCATCAGTTTACTCACATAAGTGATACTACCCACATGCTTTGCTAGACATGGACCTTTGTCTACTCATAGCCAAATTCTCCAGCTTACAAAAGAAGATAACAGAGCCTTTGACTGTCTTTGCTTATGCTGGGGATGTCAAATACTTATATTTTCTTGTGAAAGGTCTGTGGGAGGGAGGCATTACTATCAAGTAGCTTGGTATAATTCTCAATAATGCTGTGTTGAGAAAAGTTAATAGAGGACCCAGCTGTGACCTCTGTGGGAGCAAAGCCAAGCGCTGCTCATTAGTGCTACCTTTGTACCCTTCTCCGGGGGTGCTCCTTATCTCCTTGTGCTGGCTGGCACTTGGGCGCTCCTTGGAGGCTTAAATGGTGCTATTCAGCTGTGCTTTTTCTCTACCCCAATATGCTGAGCTCTGGTCACTTTTGCAAAGCCAATGGACTTTCTCCTGTGTTGGCCCAGCCTAAAGCTGACTGCACCAAGTCCCATGCTGTGCATTCATATACATCACTAGGGGTATCGTTGTTGGTGGGATTTCCAGCTCAGCCGAACTAATTTTGGGTTTAAATAGGCTCTAAGCATACTGCTATTACTTTTATTAATGCATGGCATTGAGCTGCAGTGGTCTGCTTGGAGTCTGTGCTCAACTCCGAATCCAGCCCTGTGTGGCTTTGGGGTGCTGCTGTCCCGGGTGGATCAAAACCAGATTTAATTATAAGGAGTAAATGATGGAAGTAGCCAGGGACCACTGCTTTCCCCCCACTAAAAATGTTGGTGATGTGGATGGATTTTGTTCTTTCAGTTAATATTTTACTTTTTAATTTTTTTGAGGTGATGGGGACAGGGGTAATACTGAAGAAACCTCTCACTCAGGCAATAATTGAATTGCTGGTCTCGTTTTTTTGGTACCAAAACCTTTAAATCTTTCAATGAAACTGGATGTTTTTGGAGGCAAAACTTTTCATTCAATTGAAGAATATCTTCTCCATCACAAAAAAGCATTAACAGAAAAAACCCAACCCCAAACGTTTCCAGCTTGAAATCAGTCATGTAGGAGTATCAGTTTGTTCTGTTAAAACTCACCAATGGATTTATTGTGGCATGCATTGTTTTTGTTTGCATTAACATGGTCCAAAGTGATAAATATCTTGGGTTGGCTATTTTGTCTGAGGTTTTCTAGGGAAACTGGATCTTCTTACATGATAGTGTCAGAACTGCCATATTTATTGGGACCAAGAATCTGTCTAGCTTGGTTTCCAACAGGGGCATGCAGAGAAGAGCAAAAACTAACCTGAGCTTTTATGGGACTTGCCCTGGGTAGTTTGCCAGCCTCCACATCTCCTCTGTCACACTGGGGACTGACCCCTTCCTACTGATGTGACTGGAGGCTGTGACAACAGGAATGAAGATTGAAGGGGTCACCTGCACCATATGATATACAGTGTACTGTAAATCCTACCCTACCACTGTATGGGATGTGCCTCTTGCTTCCCCTCCTGAAATGCTCTCCCAATTGCACTGGCAGGGACCCGTGGCTGTTGCGCCAACAGCTGAGCAAAGCCCAGAAGGAGTTTATAGCTCAGCAGCCAGAGCTCAACTGGGTTTTCACAGCAGGTGGGTATTTGAGGTGAAGAACTTGGAAATCAGAGTTCAATGACAGTGATCTTTATTGATACTCTGACTGATCTCTGTGCTTGGGACCTAACAACTATATCCAAAAACATTTGCAAATTCTTCTTTTGTCTTATTTTGCATTGTTTCAATTTGGTAAGAATTATAGCTGTTCCTGTTGCCATCTCACCTGGAATCAGTACATGAAGAAACTTCAACTTCACTGCATGATATTTAGCAATGTCAGTGCTGTTATTGGACAGACATACCAGCAAGTGAAATGGAAGCAAAGGAGGAAAAAAATGAGTGACCAAAATTTTTCAAACTTTCAGAGATATATGTTTCTAGTGGTGAAGAGATTTTGCAAGTGGCAGGTATCAGTATTAAGTACTGAATTCTTCATTTTCCCTTTGGTCTCATTATAAACCGGGATATTTGTTTTTAAAATAGACATTTTTCATCACTTCTTTTTAGGGCCGTGCCTCTGTAAGGCACACAGTTGCTGAATTTGGACAGGACTTTTTAGCCATAATATATGAAGCTCCAAAACTTCAGCAGCTCCATTAAGAATATTGTGCAGAAATTGGGATTTTTGCCATTGGCTTGATTGGCTCCAGGATTACACCCTTGCTGCTCCTTGGAAGTCATCTTTGATTTGGAAATAATCTTGAAAAATGCTGTGATACATTGCTTTCCAATGAGATTCCTGCTACTTAATTGTTTTGTTGAGGTTGTAAATAACAAAAGAGCCTTACCCATCAAGTGCTCCTCGAGTCCTGGCTGAACTCAGAATAGTCAGGAATGGGCAACAGCAAAATGTTAATCAAATTCCTTCGAATCTCAAAAGAAATGTTGAGTAGGGCTTCTCCAAGACTGCAGAAAACTCTTAACAGGAAACTGTCAACATTTCTATTTAGCATATTGTGTCAACATTTGACATCTGTGAATCAACTGGTGAAATAGTTGGAAAAATGAGCAAAATACAATTTTATGGATGTTGGGAATATATATCTATGTGTGTATCTACACATAAAATAGATGCATCTTTCTATCTAAAATATACATACTACCTATATACAAAGTTTTCCACTTGCCAACTATGTGTGTTTGTATATGTGATATTTATATATGACAACAGGAAAATTCCCAGACAGGTCCAGTTTTGAGCCCGTCACTTTGAAGGCAGATTTGTTTGTTTGTTTGTTTGCTTAACAAAACCCATTTTGACCAATGGCCTCTCTGAAAGCCATTCTGGATGGGCTTTGGGATGGCACATCACTGTTGGTGCTTTCAGAGTTGCTACCATCACTAAGTCCTCTGGACTTCTCACTGAGCTGCTGTAATTCACTGGTGTACTGCCCTTCACTCCAGCAGCTGCTGAGTTCTGTGCAAGCGTTTAGGGAGAGAGCTTGGCCCCATGGCCATCCATGGCAAAAGTCCCACTGACTTCAATGAACCTGGATGTCACCCCTAGTCCTTGGAAGATTTTTACAGATGTCCAAATAACACACTGTGTATATCCCGTAATCAAAGCCTCCCCTATTGAGTTTATTTACTTTTACTCTGTGCATGATATTAAACTCAAGCTCTTTAAATTCCTGCTCTTATTTCAGACCCAGTGGAAGCCCCCCCACTTCTGTTTCCATTGAAATTGATCAAGGTTGGTGGAAGTACCTCGCTGAAGGTCCCTCATGTAGGTTGCTTCCTACAGCAAATTCGAAGGGATAAGACATCTCACAATTGGCTTTTTTGACCTTATGAAAAAAAACAGAAGTCTGGCTCAAAAGCTGTTGACTTTTCCTCTAGCAGAGGCTGAGCTGCTAAGAGATCTGTAGCACTCCCCCTCAGTGAGCCAAACCCTACAACTCAAAGCAGGAAAAAGTGTCATAAATCATTGCAAACAAGAGACACCTCTATCTAGCTGGGTGCTGATGGCCCAGCCGTCACTTTTGGAGCCCTGAGCTCACCAGTGAAGATGACATTATCGCTGCCATGAAGGCAACCTGGAGCCCTACAATGACTTCAGGTCCCCTGTGTGACCTTGGACAAGGTGCATACACTCCTTGCTCTAGAAGATGGAGCTAGTAACACTTGATTTGCTCATCATGTTTATTTAAATTATGCACACCTCCAGGCAGAGGCAATCTCTTATAACATGTCTATACAATGTCTAATAGAAGGCCCTTGTCTCAGCTCAACCTCTAGGTACTACATGAAGGCAAATAGTAGTACTTGGCAGACTTCAGATTTCAAACTAGAAATCTAATACCAAATAGTTCTCATTCTCTCCTGCTTTTGGCACTTGGCCCTATTCAAGATGATTTTGTTTTGTTTTGGTTTTTTTAAGAAGGTACAAGACCAAATCCAGAGGGCCCTCTCTCTCTGATTCCCATCAAAGTTTACATTACAGTCACTGGCAGTTTCTCTCAGAAGTATCATCCCAGGGTTTTTCCCTTAGATTTTTAAACAGCTGCATGGCAGAAAGCAAGAAAGCATGAACTCTATCTGGTCCTGGAGCTGCAGCTGTAATCAGAAGCTTTATGATGAAGTTCAGCTGGAAGAGCAAAGGAGAGGAGGAAAAAAAAACACAAAACAAAACAAGAGAATGCCATCAAAGTCTTTCAAAGACAGAAATTCATTTTACCTTTGTCAATGACTGTGGTTTTCAAGGATAAAGATCAAAGCGATGACCGTGGGCAGAGCTATGACAAATGCCGAGATCAGTCTGTTAAACCCTAGCATTAGTGCTACAGTTAGACTGGTGTCTAGACTAGCAGTGGGTACTCATGCCAGGTTTGGCAAACAGGGCAACAGAGTGCTTGCATCAGAGCTGTAGCAAGAAGAGTGAGGCATCCAAATTGCAGAGGGGAGGGACAATCAGACTCCAGCAGAGTGGAACTGGAAAAAGGAAGTTTAGGAAAAAAAGAAAAAAACCCAACCAACCAAAAAAAAACCCCACAAAACAAAAAAACCCTCAAACCCACAAAAAACCAACACCAGATTATTGCCTAAGCTCACGGAATACAGCTGAGAAGACACATCCCCCCTCCCAGTTTTTGCATTGTGATTAATGTACACAGAAAGCTTAGATAACTGAGGGAAAGTAATGCCAAATTCTTATCAATACAGATGAGCTGGCTTCATATTCCTCCAGCCCTTTCATGTGGAAATGAGACTGCATTTGATGAGGCCAAGCCCATGTTTGAAATAGCTCAGCTGGGATGTGCGCGTGGTAAGGGTTCAGGTGCCTGTGCAGAGAATCTCTACAGCTGGATGGAAAACAGGACACCTTACCTGAGGGCAGAGTGCCTTCAGCTTCCTCCCTTTTTCTTTTCCTCATAGGGAGGACAGAAAGCCCTTGCTCCGTGGTATAAATACATGCTGAAGTCTGAGCTGATCGATTGCAAGGAGGCAAGGTGGTTTTGGCTGGTGAGGGGCCCTGCTCTGCAGGGTCTCCACATTCCTCCAGAGACCTCTTGCATGGACCCTTAGAAATAACACCCTGTCATGGCCCAAAGGAAGAAGGTACACACACAGTTACAGCAGCTCCTCTTAGTACACCTGGGGCCATCCCTGCTCTCACACTGCTGCCCTGGGGCATGTGCTCACTCCAGGGCTGCAGGCTTGGATGGAGGAGAGAGGAGTGATGGCATCATCTTGTGCCTGTGTAGCACTCTGTGCCTGGCCTGAGAATGCCACACAGAATGGGTCCAGGGATAAACTCTAGCGAAATTTCGAGCTGTTGGACAGCCACTATCACTGAAGTATCTCAAAACTCCTCAGATACTTTAAACCAACCATTTCGTGTCATAGTTATATTGGCTTCCGCCAGTCATGATGAGTTCAAAAGAAGCTGCAAACTAACGTGGGCAAACATGATCTCCAGTGGGTGAAGGTAGATCGGAGGAAATATTTACAGAAACCCAGCTGTTTTCAGCTGTGCTTCACGTAGGGGCTTGCATTGCCCATTTTCAGGAATACAGCGTAGTACTTGCTAGAAACAATTAGCTAAGACCTAGACTGGTCATATGCTATTCTCAGCTCAGCTACTGACTCACCTGCATGGCCTCGGGCGAGGTGCTTGCAAATTTGTGCCTTAGTTTACCCATTGGTAATAGCAGAGATAGTAACAGTCTCACGGAATGGTGTGAGAATTAGTTAATTAATATTTGGAAAACAGTTTGTGCCTTGACGTCTTTGTGCCTTTGTTTACCCGTCAGTAATATCAGAGATAATAACTGTCTCATGGAGAGGTACAAGGATTATTTAATTATTTGAAAAGCAGTTTGAGATCCTTGGATGAAAGATGCTATGTGAGTAAAACATATCATTAAAAACATCTCCTGGTCTTCTGTGAAGTTAAAATAAAGCTGGAGCTTCTTAGTCATTCAAATAATTAAACCATAAATACTGTTTATTTTAATCTTCCCTTTAAAAAATAATCTAATCTAGGTAGTGATACCAGCCAAAGAATGAAAAATGTTTCAAATTCAGGAGACCTATCAATTTGAAGAGCTTGATTCTTAATTGCTTTTTGATTTCTATCAATTGAAAGTGAGAGCAATTGTATTTACAAATGCCTGCAAAAGCACGGAGCACCCACAGTTCCTCTGCAGGGTTTCAGCCTGCATATTCACATGGATACAGCAGCTGTACACTGCGCTGCACAGGGTTTCTCACACTAGCCAGGTAGATGATCCTATTTGACTTGTTAACCAACAGGGAGGTGTAGACTGGCCTATCTTAAAGGCATGTCAAAGCCAGCTTCCCCCCGCAAAACGTGGGTGCACTGAAGCAGCATTGCAAGAGCAACTTCTCCTCCCAGTAATGGTGCCAAAGGGACACTTTGACCAAGCAAAGGTGCCGGTCATCAGCCATTGATCCATTCAGCCTTTTGCATCCTGGGCAGCATGTCTCGCCTAAAACTCAGCACTGACTGTGTGCCACTAGACAGTGCTGCCCTGCCTGCTTTGCCCAGGTCCAAGAGGAGAGAAATCCCAGAGCATCACTGGCTGACACGGGAAAGGAACAGTAGGATAATCAGTGGAGTCTATATTTAAAATCATCTTTTATTTAAAGAGGTACATGCCAAATGTGGAAAGCCCTTGCAGTTGCTTCCCTGGGGACTTACTGGATATTGGGGTGTAAAATATATGCAATTAGTCCTTGCTTTGTCTCTTTCTTTCTCTCTAGTTTTTGTGCATGCTTTCGTTTAACAAACCACATAGGTGAAGAAGAGGTTTGCAGAATTAAAGTCACCATTTTTAATTGAACTGGGCCTCTTTTAAGGTGTAACCACTGCTGAGAACCTGCTAGCATAATGATCTGCTGTAGTGGGCACCCAAACCACCACCCCACGTGAGCCTTCCAGGGGCTCAAAGGGACTTGTCTCAACCTTTTCATGGCCTCCCTCTCCTCTCTGCCTGTAGAATGTTTTGCAGCAATTGCCAATTAACCTGTGTGGGAATGTGGGGAGGAAGAATGAATGTAATTGCCTTCCTGAGCTCCAGTGCTTTCATTAGTTAAATGTCCTCCTGTCTTTTCTATGCTAGTCCAGCTCCTACTGAATTTTCCTCAGAGCAAAAGAGGCCTTTAGGGCCATTTGAAAGTAACCATCAGATAAAAGCAATTGTCATCCTCCTTATGCGGCAGGCAAGGAAGCAGACACAGGTAGACTGGTCACACAGGAAGGAGAGGAGGGACCTGGTGACTCAGAGCTTTTGACTCCCAGCTGTCAGCTTTAGACGCCATTCCAGCCAAGTATAAAAGCACATGGTTATCTCTGAACTCATGAATAATCCCACTGATTTAAGCCATAAACTTCAGCATCAGGGCCTTAGCCACCTGACTCTGCTCACCAAGAGTGGATAAACAGGAGTACAGGTCTGGATAAGCTTGAGATGTTCCTCTTGATGTAGAGGAATAGCAACAAATGGTAGTTTCCCTGGTGCAGGTTTCTGTCTAAGAGAGCTACCAATGGGGATGAAAAGGTGGCTCGGCCCCCAAGATGAGTGGTGCCTTGGGGGTGACTTGGGGATGGAGCTCTCTCCATGCTGGGCATGAGCAGACTCGTCCACCTCCCTCACAATTTCCCTGATGGATGCATGCGAGGGGCTGATTAGCTGACCACAGTGACATTGACCTTGGTGGTGATTCCACAGAGCGCAATGCCCAGATGTGATTCCAGTCCCCAGGCTTTCCTGGAGGGGAACCAGGTTTCCCTGGAGGGGAAAGGGGCATTTGTGTATGTGATGATACCAGCTGTCCTCTCCTGACTGGGATGTAGTGAGTTCTTTATCCCTTTGCTCACACAGAATCAAGAAATGACCTGGCTGTGAAGGAGTGTCACCCACAAGTAGAGGCATCCCTCAAAACTCTGTAACCCAGTTCAGGATACAGTGTACTCCCCTACAGCTGCTTTTGACCTTGCATTTCTAGCAAAGGGCTAAGAGATCAAGGGAAACAACATCCTGTTGTTGATGGGAGAGTGAGTGAAGCAACCTAAATTATACATGGCGTTGCCTACCAGATGGTCGGAGTGTCTCTCCCTTCTATTATGCAAAGTAATAGTTTCACAAAGTAGAGGGGACCGGAGATACCAGAGCATTTGGGAAACATGTCCCATAGCTGACTGAAAGGCATGTTTTACTTCTAGCTGGTAACATGGGATTTCAGCTGGATGCCTGTCGTTCAACCCTTCCCCAGAGGTGAGAGGTGTCAGCTCTGCCTCTGAGAGGGAGCAGAAAGACCGGGAACCAAACCAGAATTGGAGCAGTAATTTATAACATCAGGGTTTAGGTTCTGTAATCTGGGCCAGGAGGTAGTGGTTTAAATAAAATGTTCAATAAACCTGGGAGATGCCCATTTTGCTTCTCACTTAGGAGAAGCTTTCAGTTTGGTCCTTTGTAGCTGTGGCCACTGACTTGTGATCTCTCAGATGGAGTAACAGTGGGGGTGTGTAAGCTAAATAAACCAATCCCCATTGCCTAATATGTCCCAATATTCGTCCTGGTCTGCATCCATCTGCTGCCTCATGTCATTATGGCATGTTGACATGAAAACTGAAGGTGTGAATGGAAAGCTGCTTCTGCTGGCTTTAACTTATTACAGTTCAGATATCGGTGCAATGCTCCCCTGGGAGCAGGAAGCTCAGCGTGTGCTGAAGCAGCACTGGGCCATATTTCTGAGGCTAAGCCTTCCCAGGGAGCTTCTGCTGCCCCACACCGACTGGCTGCAAGCCCTCTCAATCTCAAGTTTGTTTGCAGCACAGACATACCCATCCTGAGGGGGGGGATGAAAATATTTTCTCCACTTCATGACTGCACAATTATTTTGCACAATAGTCCTAGTCCATGAGCAGAGCTCCTCAGCACAGCATTAACACCTATTAAGAACACATACAGAAGTGAATATTTCTCTTATTGCCTTGCTAGATTGGCCCCCTTCTTGCCTGTTGTGCGAACCCACTGACAGGTGGGATGCACAGACTTAATTTCACTAATAATGTCATCAATCCATACAAAAAATAACCAAGCCACTCATCGCTTTGGTTTGTGCATTACATGATCATCTGAAGGCTTTAAAAAGGACATCACACAGGTCTCATACCCACATATAATTTCTCTCAGATGCAGCTTTCACTGGAATAGTGCAAGATATAAAAATATGTCAGGCTCCCCTTTTGTATTCTTGATAACTGAAATTCAGCACATTAAATCTCAGATTAGAAATGGTGGCCCTTGTTCTCACTCAGAGCTGTGGGTTAGCAGCTTTTGGGCTGATTTCTGAAGCAGTTCACTCTGTGATAAGTTCTTTAAGAATCAGCGGACAGTACTGGACCAAATTCAGCCACCTTTCACTTGGCTGCAGACTTCCCTAGCACAGATACTGGAGTTTATAATCCACATTTAATTTTCCCCTTTTTCATTTTTCCCTAAGGAACGCAAGGGGTAACAAAACCAGGGAAGGATGGAAGGGATGGAGGAGCCCTGCTTGTGCCTGGCACGCTGCTTGCGGACTTAGCAGTCTGACTCCTGCTCCAAGCCCTTCCTTGAGACTACTGCCTGACCTCAGGTAAATTGCATCACAGCTTCCCCATCACTCAAATATAGTTAAATACACAATTTTTTTCTTAGCATTTACAAACCAACAGGTGGAAAGTGTTGCTTTGGATCTAAGCACTTGTCATATTGCTTTTTAAGGCATATACTCCAAAAATTAAGGCATGAGAAAACCAAAGGTTTCATAACAAAGCATGGAAAAACCCCAACAAATATTGGCTCAAATCCTCCCTTTCAGGCCACACCCAAAAAGCAAGTGAGACTGTAATGGACAAATCCTCCTCTGGCAGCAGGCCGGTCACTCAGAGCACCATTCACTGAGTCCCAACCTATTTCCCACCATGCAAAATCACTGTGGGAAAAGGCTGACAAGGTTCAGACAGTTCATAGCACTGTACCTTTGCTCACGACAGTAATGCCAGGCAATTGCTAGCTAGCATCTTGGTGCCTGGCAAAAGCAGATGGCAGACAGCTGTCTGAAGGTGGGACCTGGGAAAATAGGGATAACATCAGGAAAAAACCCAGAACACCTAACATACCTGCTACTCCCATCTCATCCCACTCTGGGGCGATGCCTACTTGCTGTGGACTGAGCCAGTCCCTGGTCTTGTGGTCCTTCAGCACTCTGTGGAGCTACTGGGTGCTTTCAGACTTGAGGGTATTGGCATGTCTCATCCTATCTATCTGCTGCGTGCGAGAACTTTACAGCCAACACTGTGAACCAGTGGCTTAGCTATTTCCACCCTGTTTTGGCTGTTTTGGCCTACTTGTGTATGTGAACTAACATGCAACCACCCCAGTGGGTCAGGATGGAGCAACAGCACCTACTTGGGAGTATTCACTGGCTCCTTTGAAAAATCTCCCTGGATTTTTATTGGATCTTAGATTACCACAAAGTATCTGCCTGGATCTGGGCTTTGATTTTCCTCTCCATAGCTTTATCCCAGGCTGGCTGGGGTAGCGCCTTTCCCTCAGAGACCACAACTGACAGCTCTCTTCTCAGGGAGAGGGAGGAATGGGGCAGTGGTTGTGTTTTGAGGTTGGGGAGAGGGAAAGGCTGTTTGAGGCCACTCTCTGCATGGGAGAGCTGCAGGGCTGGTGAGGATGATCAGGGATCATCTTATTTCTCCTGGCTTGGGTTGCTAACTCCATCTGGGGGACCACTACTCCTGGCTCTTCCATTGCCCCCCTCCCCAGGTCCCCCATTCCTAGCTTTCCCAACTGAGCTGTGCCACCCTAGCTCTACCCCAGCCTCCCCACCACTCCCCAGGCAAGTCCTGGCCCTTCAGCTGCGGTGTGGCAAAATTCATTTTTGCCTATGAGGCTGAGAAACATTGGCTCTTCATAAAAATACCACCTCGCCTAGAGGGAACGAGGGGAAGCAAGACCACGTCGAGGCCTTTTATTTCCTGCAAAGGCATGTTTGCAAGACACTGGTGGAGAGTGCTATGCAGATGAACGACTCTGTGAAAGGCAGGGCCAGCTCCCCAGCGAGGTAGGGGGGAATGGGGGTAGATCAAATAGTTATCCAGGTTTCCATCAGCTGCAGGGCTGGCCAGGTGACAGTTAGGTAGGCTTGCCATTTAGCATGGATGGCTCACCTCTTTGTCAACTGTAATAAACATGGGCACTTGATGCCAAGAGTGCTGGGCTGAGCTTCACCAACAGATATGTTTTTTCCCTGCCTGCCCCATTGGTGTGAGTGGCCTCATCTCTGCAAAATAAGTGCATGAAAAGAAGCTGAAATTTCCAAGTGGGAATCCGGTTTGTATTCACACTGAGAGCTGGCCAAAGAAGGAGAAAACATCAGTCTCAAAAGGGTTTTCAAGATTTGGGCATTTGGCTTCACCTTTCACTATGTTCGAACACGATCTGTCAATTCCCATTAAGAAAAACAAGAGGGAGAATAGCCTAGCCTGTAAAAGTCAGTTCTGCCATAGCTAGAAAATTCATGAAGCACATAAGAGAAAAAAGATTAGTCTGAACCCACAACTTGAACACAAGTCTACACCCCATAACCGATCATTGTGGGGTTCCTTTCTCTCTTGTGCTAAGAAATTCTGGCCAGAATATTAGAAAGTGAAATGCAAAAAAAGCTCTTGAAAGTAAAAATAATCCTCCTGCCAAAAGTAAAGCTAAATTGTGGATCTTCCACGTTCCTCAGCTGTGTATGTTTTGTGTTGGATAAAATTCATGGTGGGGTGTAAAGATTTTAGCTATCTGAGCTTTGGATGGTTTCATTATTAGTAGGCCACAAATGAATTAGGTGCATGATGCAAAAATGACTGCCAATAAAATATTTACACCAACTCTTCATTCTGTGTGAAACATCTTTTATTATATATGTATATACGTATATACTATAAATAATAGAAATGATGCTCATATTTTATACTAGGGATGTAAACACTGGTCCCAACAGCAGTGGCAAGTGAACCACTCACATTTTCTGATTTCATAATTTGCCTAGAGGATGGATACATAATTACACTATAATTAAGTATAATAAACAGAAAATTATTTGAGAAGGAAAAATTATCACAGCCTCAACCACATCAGCCAGAAGCTCTCTTCTAATTAAGTTATTTTATTAAACAAAATGTTTTTAAGGTGGGTCCCCTTTGAAAATGTACATTACAGCCCATGTAATGTAATTTACTTTATAAGTAAAACATGGCTTGTGTATGGACAGATTATATCTGATAGGACTCATGAAATACAGAGCCACTGGGTCCAGGCCAGCCCACTGCCGAGTCCCTCACACCCCTGGTCTGAGGAGCAGACCCTGAGTGCTGCTCTGGGAAATTGCAGCAGCATATAGAGCAGCCTTTTATTTGCACTCACTGATGGTCTCTTTTTATGTTACTTGTTTTTTTTCTGATTTAAAGGGAGATATGTGAGCAGGTAATTCTGATGTTGTCACCCTGTAATGATACAGTAGAGGCAAAGGACAGGATAAGAGGTAGCTCAAACTACCCCAAATAGCTTATGCTTTTTGGAGTTGAGGGGGGGTCTTAAAATGCTATTCCCTCCCAAATGCTTTCACCATCACTAATTCTTCTCAGTGTTGGCAAGATGTGAAGATGGAGTTGTTTTTTGTTACTGTGGCTGAAGAAATCCAAAACACTGGTTCACAAACTACAGGACTCAGGAAGACCACATAATCTGGTACCTCACATGGCAAAGGCCATTGGACACCGTCCAGTTCATTCCTCTTAGAACTACAGCTTATTTTTTTAAAACACCTGCCCCCAGCTGCTTGGGGACTACGGGAGCTATTATAGAAGCCTTTGGAGCATTATTGTAAAGTTAGCTACTGCTCCTGTTCCCCCTCTCCACAAAAAGTAGAAAATTGGTCAGCTTGAAGTTTCATCCATAAGATTTCTGCAAAAATCTACCTTATTTCCACATTTCTCTTCCTCTTGTGAGTACTTAGAGATTGTGATCAAGCCATCCCTTAGCCTCTCTTCTGTAAGCTCGTTAGCTCGTGCTTCCTGATACAAATCTCAGCTGGTTTCCTAGTTCTTCAAGGCTCGTATAGCCTTGCAATGGTCTTTGGGGAGATCTCTGTATATTGGTGACCTGTTTTCTTAACTATTTACTCTTTTGTTCAATTCCCAAGTCACTTGTAAGGTTTATCTGCAATGATTTAGGCTTTCTTTTGGGTCATTGTAAAAAGCAGCATAACCTCTGTAACACATCCCTTTGGTACCTGCTAGGGATGAGATCTACAGATGGACTTAAAACCAGTGTAGGAGAAAACATCCCTGGCCAAGCAAAATCCAGGGAAAGAAGAAACTCTGTGCTATAATATCAGTTGTCCAGAGCAGTGCAAGGTCATTGAATTCAAAATGTTGAACATTATGCTGTGAGAACATCTCCAAATGCCCAGTGGAGATGTATTTCTCTGGCTCTGTCTACTGCATGCACAGCTTATTGGGTAATGGAAACAGCAATGTGGTAGTCAAGAGGAATCTTCTCTTGCTTAGAGTTTTCCGCTCTTAAATGTTTGCAGATCTTCGAACCACAAAATGTTGTAGTAGGTTATTGATGAGAGTATTGATGTGTGTGGTTACTGCCTGCAGGGTGCCCCAGGAAGGGCACTTAGGTCATCATGGGGCTGTATACTCCTAAACACTACTTCAGTTTCTCTCGTAATCCCATGCATTTTCAGTTGTATAGTGACCTGATTTCAACTAGGAGCTTCCATGAGAAATCACGTGGCAATCACAGACATTGTAAACTCAAGCCAAAGAGTCATTTTCAAATGCTTGGCAAACCCTAGACCACAGAAACTCAATGTGTCGTAAGATTCCACTTGGTCCCATCATCATGGGTGGGAAAAAGGAGGAGGATTATCCTAGACCTCAAAGTGTTTTATGAAGGGAGGCAAATGCTGCTATTCCCATTTATTGGATAGGGCAACAGCAAGTTGAGACTTGCACAAAGTCACCCAATTAATCAGCCAGAAAACTGCCACTGAAACCCATATTCTGGTCTAAACATGTTCTCAGACTGCCCTCATCACTGTAATATCTGAGTACCCTCCAGTAGTACATCAGGAGAATTTGGGCATGTCTACACCGGTTGATGCAAAGAGCTGCTTGTCAATCCAGCCCCCTTCTCAGCCAACTGGACAAAAGCCATCTCTAGAAGGAAGCTGTGAAGCCACGTTAACACTGTCCTCAGTCCAGGTGTATGAACCTCTCCACAAGTCAGGGTGAAAGCTCAACCTACCACCACTCTAACTTAGCTCTGTGGCTTCCAGGGTGTGGCCTGCTCATGGGGCATGGACAAAGCAGATGTGAGACTGTCTGTGAGAGTAGATAGACCTTACTCTAAATCCATTTCATCATCTGTAGTGCCCCTCAGAGTATTTCCTCATGCTTCAGTGCTCAGTAAGCAATGGAGACAGGGCACAAATGTGTTGGTTATCTGGTTGCAGCCTTATGGCTCCTTTGAGGAAAGATCTGGAAGATGATGATTTGAACAGGGATATTTGGATACACTGCCATAAAGAAAGAAGATCTCCACAATGTATTAGTAAGTCAGGAAAAAGGAAACAGAAGGAAAGCATCTCTTTAAACTCAAGATCTACTTGTCATAAGTGAGAGTGCTAAAAAAATTGGTAACTTAGTGACCTGAAGGAAGAGTAGCTGTTATTACAGGGCATTGTACTGGCAAAGCTCCTATACATTAGAACAATAATTCTCTCCAGACTTCTCTTTCCTTCCAAGTCATGAGGAAACATCAGTGCATTTAGCCTCAACTCCCTGGCAGGTGGCATCACTTCCTTGTGAGAGGCAGGGAGCTGACAGTGATGGGAAGGCTGGCCTTTGTAGCAGCTACACAAGCCTTGTGTGACCCAGTAAGTCTGATGTAGAGCTGGAGAAATGAGTCCTGCTCCAAGGAAGCTAAAAATCCCAAGGTTCCCTGAGAGCTTGTCCTGGACTACTCACGCTCCCAGGTTTAGAAATCCTTTGAGGGTTGCTAAATTCATACGAACCACTCCTAGCTCTGGCAGTCCCTGTGCCTCAAATGGTTAGAGGCTGGGAAAGCACAGTGCAGATGAGTCCAGCTCTGCTCACCCCGATTTTGCTTTCCTTCCTGGGTGCCTACTTCCACCATCTGCCAGCAATGGGCCATCAGGCAAGGTGGGCTTTGATTCAGAGCAGCACAGCTGCTGTGATGCTTTTGCCTGTTTCTGGATCTGAATCCCTGCTGGCAGGGATCCAGCAGCTTCACTAGATCATCACCCTTTTGCCTGGGGAAACCAGGGCAGTGTGTAGGCGGCAGTGTTTCTTTGCAGCTTTGCATTTCTTGGACTTTTGCACAAAGCCCTGAATGGTGAACGTATGCTTCATGCATATGCAGAAAGGGCACAGGCGCCGCTTGAAAAAAATGGACCTGGTTAACTTGGCTACGATTGTTCAGGAAGTTTGTGGCAGAGCTGCAAATAAAATCCAGACATTTTGTCTTTTGGGCCTGTGTCTTCACAACAGCACTGTTCTTCGTCTGGGCATCTGGGTTTGTTGTCTTATCAGGACGCGCTGCTCAGCATGTCTGCTTAAAGGGGAAGAGTGCTGGGAAAGCCACGCTTTAATTCTTTAGAGAAAATGACACCACCTACATAGGAAAACCCCATAGCTTTTTGCAATTATTGCCATGCATGTATATCTTTCCCTCCCTTTGTGATCTTTACCACTTCCTCACCATATGTAAAAGGCCTGATTCTGATGAAAATAGTCATGGTTCCAGAAGTGCCACTCAGACAATGTTGATTTACCTCCACAAAGGATGTGGCCCAATGCTTTTGGCCAGATTTTTCTGCAAGCAGCCAGACACATCTCTCTCTCTCCCCCACCCAGAAAGCTGGGGGAAGTCGTGCAACAACAACCTTGCTGAACTTCACCTGGCCCACCCAGGGAATAGCTATTTCTGGACGAACACGGAAAACCCAAGCCTTGTCCCTTTAATCTAACATCTCATGCATGTTGCTAAGCCTAATGTTTAATTTGAAAAAAAAAAAAAAAAACAACCTGAAAATAGCATTAAAGGAAGCAGAGGATTTGAACAGCACTATATTTTTAAGATTGTCTTTCTGGAAAACACTATATTTAAAAACTGACCCTTTTACCATGAGGTTTCTGAAACTATAGAGCCATCCTAAGCTTCCTGTGAGATAAGACTTGTAATTTGGAACTAAGTAGTGGAGTAAAAACACAATTGGCTTTGTATTAAGAGGCAATGTGTAATCATCTGGCAGTGTCTTATTGCCCCCACTCCGGAGTGGTTTGGGGCTTTTTGTACTGGATATTAAATTAAGAGCAACACAATGATGAAGGTAGCTCATCCTCCATACCTGACAGAAGGATGGTGTCTCAGGGCACACATCTCCTTGGGGCTTTGGGGAAAAAAACCCTACTTTTGAGCATTTATGGACCCCCGCCTCCCGCACTTGCAGGACTGTTGATTTAAGCTGTGAGGCTACAACTTGGAAGGCAGCTGATGAGCTGTGGTGGGCAGAGGTGGACATTGCAACCTCCTCTTAACTGAAGTGATACAAACTCAAGACTATTTTAACAAGAAGATCTCATTCCTTCATATTCACTTGACGTATTTCTGTTAAAGGGGTGGCAAAAGCAGAGAGAGAAACCCAGGAGTTTCTGTGGTGGTTTTATGCCAAGCATAAATACCTGTGTAGGAGTCTTTCAGACCTCTCTGCACTCCCAGAGCAAGGACTAGATCTGGCCTGGGTTTTTTAATTTTCTTCCAATTTGTTGGCGTGAAATCTGACAGCCAGGCAGATGTGTCTGCCTTGATCTTTGGTGTGGATCTCCTGTTGCACTCTCCTTTGTTTTTCCAAGCCTCAATAGAGGAAAGTGAAATTGCTGTCCAGAAACATTAATCACATCATCTCAGATCTGTAAATTCTCAAGAGTTTTCCTCCTGGAGCACTGGAAGGCTTTGACCCATTTTCAAAAGTGGGTATAAAGCATATATACATAAGGAAAGCACACATACTTGTAGCATCTGCAAAAACATATGGTAGTCTCTCATCCCACTAACCAGTTTCCTGGATTGAGTACATATAAGTGCAGGCTTTGTGAGATCTAGCAGTTTTTGAATGCTGGGTTTCTGACTCTCATCCCTTAACCACAGTCCTTCCTTGACTTTGTGAGAGACACCATTTCCCTCCTAATTTGGCAAGTTACTGCACAGGGCCTTTCTGGATACTTATTCATGTACTGCCATTTTTGCAGGTGAAACTACTCTCAGGCTCCCCTGACAATCTCTTCACCCATCTTTCCATTGCACACAGAGGTGCTGTGTTATATCTGCTTAATCCTGAATGGCAAAAAGCAACCATTTCCAGGCTCAGTAATAACACTTCAGATATCTTGGGATTTAGCCGGGCTGCTAATCAACAGAGCTCGTTGCAAAATTTCCCATCTAAATCTTTTGTTTGATGAAAGACTGTTTTGCCAAAGGATCTGTTTTCCTTAAATATGCTTTTCTGAAGCAGAACATCTAAAACTTTTGGCTGTTGTTTCTGACAACGATATAATTTTTCCTCTTATCAACATTTTCTGTGCAAACGTACCCACCTATCAGCATGTTTTCCGTTTTAGCAACCAAACTTGAGTCCAACATGCCTTCTGCTACCGCTGCCAAAGCAACAAACCCTGAAGAATGGCTTTAAGCAAAGTCATGTAGATAAGTAGAGACCCTCCTGCATCTTTCTGTGCCCGTGCCTATGCCACTCCTGTTGCATATCAGTTTAAACTCTTGGAAACTCCCAGTAACGGAGATCCCAAAGCCATCAGTTCCAGCATCTCCCTCTCCTTATGGATAGAGCTTTCCTAAACGCTCACCTCCTCTGTTTTGCTGCAAATAAAGCCAATTAGATCTTGTCCTTCCCCACACAAATAGACCCAGTGATCACCATACCCTTTTACCATACCCCTTTCAGCTACTGTCATCACACATGAAGTCTCTCATAGCTGTCCTCAGTCTTTTCCAGACTAAACGAAGCCAATTAAAAAAAAAATTCCTTACAGGTCATGTTTTCTGAAACCTCTTATCAGTCCTGTTGCTCTCCTCCAGACTTCCACCTGTGTTTACATCTTTATTTGAAGTATAGAGTGCCGATCTGTGGTCTTGGCCTCTCCAGCACCAGAATGCCCTCCACATAAAGGGTGTTCTTAATACTTCTTCTAATAACAAGTATCTTTCTGGCCACAGCATCGCATGGTAGACTTATATTTGAGCTTGTCCTCTACCAGCTCCCCTAGCATATTGCCAGTACCATAAGCTGGTTCCTTATGTGTATTCTAATTATGCACTTCCTCTTTCATGCAAGAGTATTTCTAAAGTTTATTCAGAACATTTAAAATAAGTTTCCCTCATCTCTCGAAGTTAGAATCCCAGTATATTTAGTTGTTTTAACCTACTGTAAGAGTCCTGTGTGCTCCACCGTCCACACTGTTAACAGAGATTTAAATGAACCATGACTAGCACAGACTTTTGTTGATGGTCCTCTCACTTTGACAGTGACTCACTCATGCCTAATCTTCAAGGATGTAATTCCAATCAATGGTTGAAACACAGCAATTATTTCTGTCAGATAAATATCATTTCTGATACTAACAGCTTTCCAAAGGAGACCTGAAGCCAAGAGTGATACTAGTGAAAAATAGGCAAATACCTACTCATCACCTGTCCTGAGAAACAGGCTTGAGTACCAAGCCCTAAAACTACACTCTCTCTTTTTTTTTCATAAGAGGACAGCAGCTAAGCCGAATTATTCATAGCTCTGTAGGCAGGATGGGCACATCAGTATGCCCCTAAAGCCAAGATGAGCTAATCAACTTCACATTGTTAGAAGAGTCCCCACCTACGCTTTCACACAAAGGGCAGATTAGCTCACAGGTATGCAAAACTCTGGGAGGATGCCATCTTTCATCGCTACCAGAAGACGTTTAATACATGTTAAGTTGCCAGCAATTAAGTGTTTGTGTGTGTGTGTGTGTGTAGACACACGCACAGCCACTTGCTCGGGTCCCAGGACCTGCACGCTGTACTGCACTAATCCACTGTGCCAGAGCAGAGCACTGCATTGGGCACCGCTACGCTGCTGTGTGCTCAGCTGCATCGTGGGGCCCTGTGCTGCTGGGTGACAGGACCACAGTAGCTACTGCCTTTGCAGCTCAAAGGAAGCAAATTTTAACATGCTTGTTCTGCTTCCAGTGGCAGCAGCTGTGACAGAAAGAGTCACAGGCTAAGGGTGTCTGCATGGGGAGCAAGTGGGTGAGTCTGCAGCGCATGATGCACTTCCACCACTCCTGTAATGTCCTGGAGCAAGAAAGCACTCTGCCATCGAAGTCACTGATAGAAATACTGAATCTGAGTGTCTGAAGGGACTAAAATGTGGGCTTCCCATGTGCCAGTGCACTCCGTATAGGAAGATCAAATAAGGAGCAGGACCGTAAGTGCACATAGCAGCGTATTACCGCTGAGGCTGGTTCGTGTGATTGCTATTCCAAACCAGGAGTGATGATGTGAAATATTGGCTTGATGTTTGGAAGTGATTAGCACCTCCTCCCCATCACTGTCCCATGGGATGCACATGGGCACAGGACTTCTCTCAATAAATGCTGGTTTTACACTGTTTCCAATGTCACCTCTATGAAAAGTGCTGCATGGCCCAAAAGGAAAATAAGTAGTGTGGGAGGAACTGGGAAGAAAAGTCCTTTGAAGCAACACCTTCACCTCTTCCTCCAGTGGTGAAACCATGCTGTTCTGAGGAATATATGTGCCAAGCCTGCACACAGCTCATTGTGAACCAGCAACAATGTATTTGTCCCCTTTCACTGTCCATCAGCAGTTCTCAAGGTGCAACAAGCTAGAATGATGGCCTTATGTCACAGATTTATGTCAGAAGGAAACAAAGGACAATTTGAGGAAGAAACCCTCCCTACTATGAGAAAAAGAAAAAGTCAGTAATGCATTTGCTATCTTCCAATGCTGTACCTTATCTCATGTGCATAGGAAGTAATGTCTTCTCGCTGCTTTTTTCTGCACTCTTCCATGTTCCTTGCTGAAGATTTGCAGGATGTCAGGAATGCCCTGTGGTCCCCGTTAGCTTAAGAGTTATCTGGAAAAGAGGTGACCAAGAAAGTCATGCATTGAAATGTGCTTTTGACAAATACATAACAGTATGTGTTACCTAATGTGTTTTCTGACTATAATGTGTAAGCAGTAGAAGACACAGGAGCACATCACAAAAATGTATGCTTGCAAATAGAAGAGCTTTCTTTTATCTTGCTTATACAGGGAAATATCAGCCATTGAGTATAGAGGATTTTTCCATCTGGGGCACCTGTCTTCTAATGAGTGGAGATGCTGATGGTGTGCCGCCTGCAGTTCCTCTTCCCAGGGTTGTGTGCGATGCGGGCTGGTTCATGTTTGGCAAATCAAGCCCCTAAGGAACTAAGTGTAAATTCATGTCCTATGGCTTACGAGGAGAAATTATCCCAAAATAACTTTTGTCTACTGCTGACAAAAAGTAACTGGCTAAATCCCAAATTATTACATCCCTGTGGAGCTTTGCTGGCTTCAGAGGAGGGGTCCTGTTTATATCAGTTAGGCTCCAGCACAGCCCCTTCACCCAGTGGGAGCTGCCAGCCCCAGCCCAACCATGACTGCTTCTTCAGACAGACCACGACCTCTCCATCACTGGCTGCTGTTCACAGCATGGCACATCAAGTGGAGCAAAGAAGGAGTTTGTGGAAGCAGGCAGCTCCCTCTGCTTCCTCTGGCCAGTGCTTGTACTTAATGCAAAGTGGTTTAGCTTATAGAAGCCTTTACACTAAATGACTTTATCCTAATTACTGCACTACCTCAGTTATCGCCCGCACAAACATTCCCTTCAGATCAGCATACCGGCTGGGCCAGAAATCACACAATTGATGTTTTGGTTTCCACTGCCTTATCTAAATCCAGTTACTGCTCAAAATGAGACTAAGTCAACAGACTTAATTGAATTAAAAGGCTGTGAGACAACCTAGAGATTTGTGGCTGTGTATGTCTGTGCACAAGTTAATCACTAAACAAATACTTTGCAACAAACAGAGCTGGGCTGAGCAGGATAGGTTTTTCTGTGGCCTGGAAGCTCCCGACATGCTGGGGTTGCACGAGGCATTGTTGGGGTTGCACGAGGCATTGTTGGGGCTGGCAGGAGGATTTAAACAGCATCGCAAACAATGTACCACCATGGAGAAAAGCTAGGGATGGATAATGGAGCAGGCCATGAACAAACACTTCTGCTTGCTGCCTAGATCAGGAGATAGCAAAGACCCTGTAGTAGTGGCCAAAAATAATCGCTCCCCTGTAATTGTTGCTAACTGGATATGCAAAATAGCCCTCCTGGCACCCAACAGCTTGGAGCAGGGAGTTTCTTGATGTCCTTAGCTCATTTCTGGGGAGGCAGCTGCCAAAGTCTGGATGTCCCTAGCTCTTACAGGCATCACAGGTTTTTTCCCAGGCTGTACAGCCGTAGCATTCCTCCTGGCTCTGCAGTTCAAGAGAGAAAGGTATAAATGAAATATGTGGGAATGGCCACACCGGGTCAGGCCACTGCTCCACCTCACCCCTCTTCTTGTCTTCAATGCAGACCTTGAGTAGACTCTTAGAAAAGGCCATTAAAACCTGTGTAGGGTCATAGCCAGGGTCTAGTCCCCACTGTGACAGTGCTGTGCAAAGCTTCTCCGGAGCTGCAGGAGTTGAAGGACAAAGCCTTACTCTGCAGTTGCAACTTGCCCTGGCAAAAATCTGTGCCTCTCCTTTTTCTACCACCTGCTTGGTTCAGAGGCCCTGTGTTGGTGCCTGGTGCAGCTGCTGTTTATGTAGGCTGCAGTGGAAATGCTTGGATTCATGCCAATGGTTCATTTTAGCCGGTGCAAGAGGGGAGACTGAAGCTGCAAACCTCCTAAAACAGTCATTAAATATCTTCTAATCCAAGATGACTGACATACTTTTCTGGCTGGCAGGACTCTATCAGGTGATGAAGAACCTGATCATGTTCTTCAGTAGGCAATGACAGCCTTTCGGACATCTGAAAGCGGCTTTCCCATGAGCAGTGTAAAGAAAGAGCCTTGCCATTTTAGCTAGGGGGGTTGAACACAATTTTGTCTGGAAAAGCTCATCCCATGCTACAGAGAGACACCGTGCCTTGCACAGGCCACCCACTTGTCACCACAGTCTAGCTTGGGGCCAGGGCCTCTGGCTGTTAAAATGCGACTGCAGCAGTGTCCTCTAAACAAAGGGGATACTGAACTCAGCTAGATCCTTCCACCCTAAGGGAGACCACAGATGCCACTGTTGTATTTGCAACCCATTTGACAGTTCCTGCCCTTTGGTGCACTGTACAAGCAGACAAGAGAACTTTTCTACCAAAGCCAGGAAAGATGAGGAAGGTGATTAGCTTTGTGATCAGGTGCTGTGTGGCCAGAGTGCTATGCAATGTCAAAAGAAACTTCTGCCGAATGCCCAGGTTGCAGGACACAACAATAACACACAGTGCTATAGTTCATTCCTTTAACAAATGCTGAATATGCAAAGGTTCCTTTCCCAGCTTCTGTCTCTGTCTTGGAAGCTGGAGAAGAGCTGTGCGTATAATTATTTTCAGATGCCATCCACTTTATTGATTATCTGAGTGGGATGCGCAAATAATGGCAGCTAATTCCAGGAGCAGAGATCGAATGAAGCTTGCTCCCTCTTGGGAAAAGCTGAAATAAAACCACCATATGAATGGGTCATTGAAAACAGGCTGGAATATATTCCCTATAGTCATTCCAAAAGTTCAAGGGCAGGGGAAAAGAAAAAAAATAAAAAAAGGAGCTGTCTCTGTGTTCACTAAACTTCTAATATCTGAAAGGGCTTAAGAAAACACACATGCACTTTTTTTCATACAATCATGGAAAAACACACTAAGCTTTTGACTCAATGGTTTTGTTTTTCCAGCGAGTCCCTTCCAGGTTCCACGCGCCATCTTATAGTCACGTCTGCTGGGTGAGCTTCGAGCTAACAAACTTTAGAAGAGCTCTGTGATTTTGCCACATCGAGTTTCAAGTATCAGCTTGCTGGAAGTGCAGTGGAGAGGGAGGAGGGAGGGAAGTGGTGCGAGCTTTGCCAACACACCTGCACAAGCTTTGGGCTCTCCTGGACACTCTGTGTGCTAATGATGTATAACCTGTAGAGCCTGGCAACACACTTGCTGAAGACTATAACAGACAGACTATGCATGCCTCTGATTTCTAATTTCTTAAAACAAGTAATAAACCCCTCATCCCCCAACCCTGTGCTGTAGGTAAATGCTTAGGATGGAAACTGAGATGTGTTCGCCTGGGCAGAGCTTCTACCAGGGCAAGGGACAGATGACAATTTAATTATGGTATTTTAGGTCTATGCAATTCCTCTTCTAAAGCAAAAGGGAGGAAAAAAGCTAAAAGAAAGACAGAGTTTATTTCAGCTCCAATGTTCTGCTAATTTTTCTTTTGACTATTAGAGATGCAGCTGGATACTATTTCTAATCCACTTTCAGATTTGCTTGAATTAAAATCCCAGATCACTGCTATGTTTCAAGTAGAAGTGTGCATAGTAGCCAAGGTTTATATTGCAATTTCTGGAGTTATGGAATGATGAGCTCCAACAGAGGAAAGTGTGTTGTATGCCTGAGTCCTGGGAGAAAAAAAAAAAAGGTTGGCATCAGCGTTATTTGGAATTAGAGCCCACTTGTAGAATAAACAGTCTTGAAGTTAACACACTGGGCTACATTTTAATTTGGTTCCACCCACTAGAACTGGTGGGTATGGAAGAGCAAAGCTGCCATGGTATGGACATTGGAATGGGAAGTGCTATTTAATTACAAAGCCTAAATATTTTTGAACTTTCATCTGAAATTTAAAAGTTCCTCCATTAGTTTAGGGCTTATTTTAATAAGAAATTAACTTTCTGACTAAAATAGCACAGTAAGACCGCCCTTGTTTCAAAATACCTGTACTTTCTCTATTACTACCTGAATCCTAGTCTAAAAACTGACATTTCTCCTCTGGTATCCTGTTTATATCTAAATCTAATAGCATAGTCTTGTTAGACTTTGCCATCTGGAAAACACCATAACTCACATGAAGTTATGAATCCCTATATTCTCTGGGCTTTCATATCTGCCATGACAATTCCCAGCCACTGCCAGGTGAAGCCAGCCAGCCAGTATTTACGGAAAATGAACAGACTAATCATTTCCAATAGCAGGACATGATTATTATATAATTGCAGCAGTTTACACTGACATCCAAGTGGACGGATAAGAGCCAAAAATTGGAATAACGGCTCCACCCATCTACCACCCAAATGTAAACAAGCTGGCATGGTTAAAAAGAGGACTAGAAGACAGGGCTCAGGCGTTCTCCTTCAGCTGTGTTACGGTACAATTGCCAAGTTGCCACACAACCTTCCTGCCAGGCAATTTATCCTGCTGTAAAGTGACCCTTACTTCACACAGAAAGTTCAGCGGCTTCTTTCAGTATCAACTTCTTCTCAGGGCTAGAAGTGCATTATTATCAGTAAGAGTGAGAAATTGTATTTTGGAGATTGGGTGTTGTAGGGTCACGACTTTAAAAGTGTTAAGTACCTAAAATCCAGCTCAGCCTGTGCTATGATTGGCACTGTTGTAGCCTGTACATGTTACTGCCACCATGGATAAGGGAATACCTGAACAGGGGAATGAAGCTTATATGAATACACCTGGAGGTGAATGAGACTGATAGCTTTTACAAAAGATACAAAAGACTGGGGAGTGGCTGCTTTGCTGATGGACGATTGAAAATCCAGAGATGGATTGCAAGGAGCTTGATGTGGTGTCGAGGGAAACTAGGGTAGGTCTTCGGTTAAAATAAATCAGTATAATTGTCCTGATACTGAGCAAAATCTGCTAGTTTACACTAGCTTTGTGAACTATTAGACCCTTTCAGAGCAATTTCTCACAGGAGAAAGACAAAGTTTTTCTTTCAGCAATACTAGAGTCAATCCCACTCCACTGTGAGGATTTCCCTCTTTAACAGGAAAAGAGAGGACAAAGCTATCTACATTTAGGTAGGCGTGGTCCTGAGAACAACCTTGAAATTACCCTTATAACTTACTTCTTTGCCTCTCTACAAGTTGGCCTAAATTCGACTAAATTAAACTGTTCCCCAAATTACATTTCCATCAAAGGCATGACCCTGAATGAAACGGCATCTGTTGTTTGTTGCTGCATCTTTGTGTGCAGTGGTCCATCCATTCCTCCTGATAGCATCACCAGGAGAAAACAGTTCCTGCTTGGCTTCAAGTTCTCGCTCCTAAACCTGAGACCAGCTTGGCCTGAGTATGGCCTGTGACTGCATCTCTGGATATCACAAACCTCCTCAAACAGGCTGGCTAAAAGGATGAAGCTTTTATGGAGACTGGGGCAGTTTATACTAGTGGAGGATCTGGCCTGCAAACGCACCTGTGGTGTGAGCACAAATAAAGGCTCATGCTCCAAAGCATGGTGAGCTCCTAGTCTCTTAAGCTGTATGAAATCCCATTTCCTTTCTACTTGTGCTAAATGTAAAAGCAGAAACAAAGACACACACCTAAATAAACAGAAAAGCACAGACAGCAGAAGGGGAGGGAGACCCTAGTGCAGGTTGTACGCCAGCTAGTACAGAGAGATGTTTTCTATTTGTGGTCCTTCATGTGAGACCTTGCGTATCACACGGATGAGAATGTGAGTGGGAGAATTGTTGGACAACATTAGTTTTACAAATGTCTCACAATTGCAGAAACACCTGCTTTACATTATTTTTCTTGCTGGTCCACAACAAAATTCCTCCCTGGTCAACAGTTTTCAGCAGGCCTCGTTTCCTCCTTCTCTATGGATGGCTCATGTCACTGGTTTCTAAATCCTGGGCTGATGTGAGATCACACCCGAACGTCCTTGAGTAGGAGGGGGAATACAGAAAGCAGAAGGGCACTTCTGCACAGAATCAGGCCAAAAGGTTGGCTAGAGGACAAAAGCGACATGAGACTTCTTACCATTGGGTGGGAGCAAGGGGATAGGAGGGTTACCCAGGCCAAATGGATGGATCTGTAAGACCCATCTGTTTTCACCATGAAAACCTTAGAGCCCACACCTATGCAACACACACCACTGCAGTTACCACAAGTTATTACTCTTGGTCTCCACCGCTTCCTGTGAAGCTGTAATGGGTCTGAGACAGTATCCAATGAAACCAAAGGGAGCCTTTCCATTAACTCAATGGGCTCTGGATCAGGCCCAACATCTGTTTGGCCCTCTCTGTATGCAGCATAGCCAATTTATTCTTTATCCATTTCTGGGCCTCTCTCTCCAATAAGAGTCCATATTTTTCCTACTTATGGTTGTCATTAGCCACACTAAGCAACACCCCCAGAAAGAGACCAACCCCACCCCTTTGGCAGCCAAGCCCTGGTGTGGCTTTGCTATAAGCGCTGCCCCAACCCCTTATCATTCCAGCGAGGTTACAGTCTTTCTTCCTTCTTCATATTTCCAGGCCATCCCTCTGAGCTGCCAAGCTCTTCCTACTCTTCTCTTCCTACCAAGCATAGAGCTGGTTGTACTGCTGTATTGTAAACTTGATCAAGAAACAATGCAAAAAAAAACCAAACAGAAAAGTCCAAGAGCCTGTACAACACCCAAAGAGCACTGTCAGAGCCGGAAGTGGATCTCTGAACAGACATTTCTTACCTTAGTTGATGACAACCCAGGCAATGACTTCCCTGGCAATCCAAAGCATGAGGGACAATGGCCAACAGGCAGCTCTGTAGTCTTATATTGGGGTCCAGAGCAAGAGTAAGAGACCTGGCAATAATTCTCCAAACTGCCTGTATAAGACCATCCCCACATCTCCTCAGGCGTGAACGTATACATTGTGCCAGTCACAGTTCTTCAGTTTCCAACCAGCCTCGCTAAATTTGTGATTCCTATTGCAGAGACTTTGACAGGTCTTTTCTAGCTTCCATGCCGACAGCAATAGCATTTGCCCGTGAGTTACCATCCATTCACTGAGTAATATGCAATATTAATTTCTTTGTGATTTCACTGAGCCCTTGGATCCCAGGGTCTTTTTTTTACATGTCACACGTGGATATCCATGCAATGAAATACACGTCATTGACAAGCAGAGCAATAACCTTTGTTGAGAAGCTGAGGAGCTTCTTACAGCAGAAAAAAACAGGTCTCCACTGTTAAATCTATACATTCTTCCAGACATAGAGCTGCAAAGTCATTTTAGGTACTGCCATTGTGTGAGAATCCCATGCAAAAATACACCCTCACCATGCCCTGAAATCACATGTGTTTGAAAACACGAGCATGATGCCCGAGGCCAGATGTGTGGACTGGCAGGCTGCTGGCACTGTGCATAGGCACATCTGCATGTCAGGTAGTTACTCATCCATGCATGCTTCCCTGATAAAATCTGGATTGCCTAAAGCTTGTATTTTCACTCGTTCCCTTATCAAGGTATTTACCACCTCCTGCCTGTGCCTCGCAGACTGAGGGTGTTAAACGCTCCCTTACTCTCTCTGTGGTACAGTGAGTTCAAGCATGTAGGAGCTGCTATACAGGATGGGATTTCTAATCCCACTGGAGCACGCAGTGGGTGGCTGCTGGCCTGGGCTTGATAGGATCTCACCCCATTTGTACCTGGGATGTTGCTCTTTTGATCCTGATGCTGGCTTTCTGCAGCTGGTGGGATCCTTCCTGTGTTTTGGGGCATTTGTTGTAGTGTTTTCTGCTAGTCCCTGATTGCATTTTGAAAGCTGTTTTCTCCTGTGGAGGGTTCTACCCTGGTGTAGCTGTTGTACAGCTATATGAGGAGAAAGATAGTTTGGGAAGAAGTTATTTCAGGAATGGCAGAAGTGTATATTGTGCCTCTCTCTCTCTAGATATATATATATATACACAACGTCTTCTTCTCTCTCTCCAAAATAGAAGGCATCTCTCTGTCTCTCTAAATAACAATATTGAGATAAGCACACAATCACAAATGCAAGCTGCCCTTGGAAACATTGAGCAGTCCCTTTCCAAGAGCACCCTACACCTCTTTCCCACCCAGTGCTGATACCAATCATCTATTTCAGCCAATGGCTCTCATACCCTCCTCTTCCCATCACTGTGAACCCTGCAGAGGGTGTCCTCAATGCTGCTGCTGTTCCCTCCAAGCCAGATAAAAGGGGAAAAAGGGGGACAGGTTCTGAAATGCAGTATCTTTAAAATTATTAATTTCCTTCAGAAAAAAATATTATTTGATTCCCCATTGAGGAAACCTAAGCAACACATCTGTTTTAGTTTGATTTCACAAACATGGTAAATATTTCATCAGTTTAAGAATAACATTTGTGGAGATTTATTAGCTGAGTTCACACTGAGTTGGGGAAGGACATAGTTTATTTTGGGATGCTGATTCTCCAAACAACGTTGCCCTGAACAACAACTGTGAGCATTACACTATAGAAATATAGCTTGGTGTCTATCAGACTTAAAAGGAAGCCTTTTGGTTAAACTCAAACAGAATGAAATGAAATGTGATTTGATTTCAGAAATGGCACCAAGTTCTTTTAGTTCAAAAAACCAACAATATAGAATTTTTCAGGCTTCATATAACAAGTTTTTCTTCTGACATTTCTGCTCCATTTTTTTAATTGCCATTTGGGATGTAAGGGGAAAAAAGTCAGAACTATCACATAGGGTAGATTTCAAAATGACTTGAAATTTCTGTCTTGACACAGGCTGGCTGAAGACAGAGTGATCTCCCCAGCTGCCTTTCCTAGAGCAACTGCCCAGCTGTTACCAGCTTGAGCAAACTTGTTTGAATCCCACCACTGCACCCCCCCATACATGCAGTTCTCTTGGGATGCTGGACAACACTTAATGGGGCCCAGGAAAAACACCTTTATTTTAGAATATTTAAGCCCTGTGTGGTCTTTCTGCTGAAAGGTGTTAGCCTTGGATCTAAGATTGTTGTCATACTTGACAGTGTCCATCCTGGTGAGAGTACTCTGAACCCCACCAGCTGGCCAAAACAAGCCCTGTCCACTGGCAGGGGTGAAGGAGAACCAGGCAGGGTTCATAGGGCTGTTTTTTCCCATGAGTTTGGTTTTTGTACAAGCCAGCACTGAAATCAGAGTTGTCTGCATATCTGAGGTAGCGTTAATTAGGTGCCAATTGCAATGAAGACATGACAACATGGGCTTCAACAGGAGCTGGCTGTCTATCCTGTGTCCAAGCCAGACCTGCTTTGCATCCTCCCTCCTGTTGGTATAAAGACTAGCTAGGCTAAAACCAGCTTGTGACATGACTGCTCTTTCTGTGGTTTCTCCTCAGACTCTCTTAGGAGCTGCATTTTTTTGGAGGAGTTGTGCACCTGCTGCAATCCCTGCCTGCATGCCTGGTGCTCAGATCATGGGGAGGTACAGCTCTAAGAGGCTGCAAGCAAGAAGCACAGGAAAGCAGATGCTTTGCAAAATGCTGATCTGAAGTTTTGTCCTGTCCTGCAACCTCCAAAGACAGGGCATGAGAATAAAATGTAGGGAACCATGTAGTGTGAGACAATAACTCAGAAATTACTCCTGTAGTGAAGAAACCACATAATATATTCAAGATGTCAGAGGTTAGCCGTGGTGCATGTGAATCATTCTGCAAATACCTCACCTTTAACTTTACCATCGTAATTAGATTACAAAGTTTTTATTACGGTTTTAAATTCTGCCTTTATAGGTTGCTGCCCAGCTGTGCACTTAAATCTGGTTTTATCACACTTTCTGAGCTCATCACGTTTAATTCTGCCCCTACAATGCTGGATTAACTTTAAGGGTCACTGAAGTCAGAAGTCACTCACCCTTGCCCTACTAATGGATTCACACCATCCCTGCACGGCCCTGAAGAATGATGTGTACAGTAAACTATATTTATTGGCGTGGTGGAGGGGAAGAGGCCTTGGGGTGGTTTATTTACTCCACCACTGTGTTTAGCTATCAGGATATTTGTACAGATTACTGCATTGATGAGATGTTGTTTACCTCCATGTAATAGCCTACCACAATGAAATCTTCTCAGCAGCACTGGTCTGAGAGCTAAAAAAGGAAAACATTTAGGCCTATCTATGAGAAGTGGATATCTGATTAACGAGGTACCTGTATCATCTGAGCAACTGATCAATTGTCTCCATTCAGAAATCCAGAAATCACACCCTGCTGTCGCACTCACTCCTACCAGAAAGCCCAGACCTCGTATTTTATGGATCCTGTCTCTGATATTTCAGGCAGTCCCAGAAGACTGAAAAAACATTATTTTTTTCTAAGGGTGACTTCTTCGATGTTTCCTATCATCAAGAAAGCAGGGCAGGGCACAAATTAAACTCTTCATCTAAACAACAGTCATCCCCAGGTTTTACCTCAGTCTGTTTTTCTTCTTTGACCAGCAAAGATTAGATGGGTTGATGTTCAAAACCACCCAAATGAGATGACTCATTTTCCTGAGAAATTAATCATGTAAATAGGGAAATAAAGGGGAAACCATATTCTTTCTATTAAAAAAAAAAAAAAAGGATAAATGAGGCACTGAACATCCAAGTGATTTACATGAAGTCACAGGGGGAGCCTGAAAGGGATCTGGGAAATAAAACTAGCTTCAGTTGAAAGGTCATTTCTCTCTCTCTTGCAGGGTAATACTTTGAACAGAATTAGAACAGACCTGAGCCAGAGGTGGACATCAGGGACTTTACTGAAAAATGGAGAGCAAAATTCACCTCTGAGTAATGCCATAACAATTTTTGACCTTTGACATTCAATGACTAGACACAACATTTTTGGAACGAAGGTTAATAATCTTCGGCAATATACAACCTTCTTTCAAGGAATGTGTGGTGATTAGGGCAAAGAATTTCACATGGTCACAAAATAGGTATCTCAGAGTCCTGGGCTTATAAAATACTCTATTTCCTCCATTAATTGTGTCCACGTGGAGCTGTAACTAAGTAGCTGAAACAAATAAAACCAAAGTAATATTGTTTCCTTTTAAAATATTTCACTTAATTTGTGGAAGAGGTTTGGGCTCATTAAAAATAGACCATCTCCCATGAGGGCTTTTTCCTTTTCTTCTCCAAGTCTCTCAACCAATCCTTAGTAATGTGTATAGCAGCACACTCCTCCTCAGCACAGCCCTAGCTGGAGCCATGCTCTTGTTTGATTCATCAGCTCCTGTTGTGCTCGGCAACGAGGGCAGGCAGCTTGTTTGGCAAGCAAAGCGAGGCCTCGGTGTCTTCTGATGTGTTATTGCTCTGAGATGACCAGTGTCGCTGACTAAAATTTCCTCCTTCCATTTCCAGCTCTTTAGGAAACTCCACCTCTTCCTCCTGCATAAAGATTTGGCTATCACAATCTATGCTTTTTTAGTGGAAATGACAATATGTTCACTGATACTGAAGGTACAAGCAATGCCTAGACCTCAGCTAGAGCCTACGGAGTTGAAGATATTGTGCAGGCACTTGGCTTCTTCTGGTGGATCTTAGTCTGTTCCCTAATCTTCCAAAGTAAGCTATGAATCAGTTACAGGAGACATCAGAAACCTCTGTGTTATCAACAGAGCATGACAATTCCTTTCTCCAAGCTAATGTCAATCATAAAACGGGACAAAGCATACAAGACAGAGGTAAAGAGCAACCTGGAGCAAGGGTGTATGGCTGCAAGAACAACCTCCAGAGAGATCAAACGATTCCACAGATTCCTTTCCTGTTTAACATAATTTTTTCACCTTCATCAGGACATCTTTTTCCTCTTGAGTCCACCCTTCGAAAAGAAAGGCATCCACAACAACTACTTTCTCAAAAAAAAAAAAAAAGGGAGATCTGGTGATTCCACAGTCCCTTGTGAGCTCTCCCATTGCTGGCGTGCTCTTATCTGGGAAGTGCTCATGGTGCAGTGCAATTGGGGCAATGCTGAGACCCAAGGGTGGATGGTGAAAGGATCTGACCAAAGGGGCCCAAATATGCAAGTGCTTACATAAGTTACAGGAAGCTTAGGGCAGAAGTTGAGACCACGATCTCTGCACTAGCAGTTTCACAATGTAGTAATGGCCTGTTGGCCCCCAATGTCCTTCCCCTCGCCTCCACTACTGATGTGGCCCCAAATACTCATCAGGTATCTGGGATAGATGTCATGGTAATTATGCTTCATCCCTGTTTCATGAAGACATTTCCATAAAATGGGATCCTATGATCCCGCTCCAAGTTTCTCCTTCTCTCTTGTGGGCTCAGTCACATTGTAGAAGAATTTATGCCAATGTTACCAGGCAACAACCAAACTGCCCATGAGGGCATCCCAGACAGAAGATGTAGAGGAGTTCAGAGGCTCCCCCAGCACTGGGTCACTCCAGTTCTTCTCACTGGTTTTGTTCTTCTTCTGGTGGTGAAGTCACATCTGGAAAACTACTGGTGTCCTGCTGTTCACTAGGGTCACCACTGGGAACTGGCATACAGTCTTGTAAACTGTGATTAGATCTACAAAGTAAACTCTTGTTATGACCTCTCTCAAGGTCTTTAAAAACACGTATCCCCAACTTCTGTGATTTTATTAAAATTCTTTCATTTTGGTAATAACATCATCATCCACATTTTCCTCTCTCCCTCCTCCTTTTTCTGATCATAATCATGTTAGGCACAATAAAAATATCCTTCCATAATTCTCTCTTCTCCCCACACTCTCCAACTCTGGGCATGAACACTCTCCTCCTACCAGAAAACCAATAAAAATGCAAACAGCTTCTCTGCTCTGGATGAGCTGAACCTGGAGTGTAGGGCTTTTCTGGACCATATTAAAGGGTAACTATCATCAGTATTACTGATATTAGTTGTTATTATTATTGCTTATGCTAGGGTCCCCCTTGGAGATGATTGATAGCCAAGGTCAAGGCTTGATGACTGTTCAGATGCTGTGCAGAGATAGCGAGAAGGCTGTCCTCAACAGCCTGAAACATATCTGACCAATGCAGACACAAAACGGAGTGCAGAGCATTGGGTGAGGCACACTGGCAGTGTGCGAACCAGAACCTAGCTCAGTTAATCCTGTGTCACTGCCAATCCTCTGCTGCCTCTCTGCATAATTTGAATTATTCCTTTTGCAGCCTCTGCTGGTCATCAGAATGGCTGTACCAAATGCCTTCTCTTAATCTGAGGGGCAAATCCCAGAATTGCCATCGCTCAGCTCCAGGAAACACAATCCTAGCAACTGACTGGGATGGCAGTGAGGTTTTGCCAAAAATCTTGTCTCCACTGTAAGAGCCATGGGAGGACTTGAGTGGGATGAAGATTTCTGCCCTGAGTACATTTATTCCAGAGTATAATATTCTGCTCCAGGCAGGCTGGCACTAGTCCTGGGTGACTTCAAAAGAGCTAATTCGGGATCACCTCTTAGCCCGTAAGAGCTGAGAGGGAGAGCTGGGCCTGCCAACTCTGCAAGGACCAACAACAACAGGACTGGCTCAACAACAGAACTCAGAGGGTCATGATCAATGGAGCAAGTCTGGATGGAGGCCTGTCACTAGTGGTGTTCCCCAGGGGTCTGTGCTGGGTCCAGTCCTGTTCAACATATTCATCAGTGACCTGGATGATGGGATAGAGTATAACCTCAGCAAGTTCACTGATGATACCAAGCTGGGAGGAGTGGCTGATACACCAGAAGGCTGTGCTGCCATCCAGTGAGACCTGGACAGGCTGGAGAGCTGGGCTGAGGGGAACCAGATGAAATTCAACAAGAGCAAGTGCAAGGTCCTGCACCTGGGGAGGAACAACCCCATGCACCAGTACAGGCCAGGGGATGAACTACTGGAAAGCAGCTCTGTTGAGAAGGACCTGGGAGTGCTGGTGGACAACAAGCTGACCCTGAGCCAGCAATGTGCCCTTGTGGCCTTCATGGCCAATGGTATCCTGGAGTGCATTCAAAGGAGTGTGGCCAGCAGGTCGAGGGAGGTTATCCTCCCCCTCTACTCCTCCCTGGTGAGACCACATTTGGAGTACTGTGTCCAGTTTTGGGCTCCCCAGTTTAAGAAGGACGTGGAACTCCTTGAGCAAGTCCAGCAGAGAGCTATGAAGGTGATCGGGGACTGGAGCAACTCCCATATGAGGAAAGGCTGAGAGACGTGGGTTTGTTTAGCCTGGAGAAGAGAAGGCTGAGGGGGGATTTCATAAATACCTATAAATATCTAAAGGGTGGGTGTCAGGATGATGGGACTAGGCTCTTTTCATTAGTGCCCAATGACAGGACAAGGGGCAATGGGCTCAAGTTGGAACATAGGAAGTTTCACCTAAACATGAGAAAAAAATTCTTTCCTGTGAGGGTGACAGAGCAGTGGAACCGGCTGCCCAGGGAGGTTGTGGAGTCCCTTCCCTGGAGACATTCAAAACCTACCTGGATGCGTTCCTGTGCCCCCTGCTCTAGGTGTGCCTGCTCAAGCAGGGGGGTTGGACAAGATGATCTCTGGCGGTCCCTTCCAACCCCTGCCATTCTGTGACTCTGTGATTGTGTGACGAGTTTAGGGACTGCAGCACCTGGAAAAAAGGCATCTGACCACATCAGGATAACTTGGCATGTCTAAGCCATTCTGGCATCCTCTGAGAGACAACATTCAAAACCTGAATACCTGACAGAGGACTATGTATTGCCATACTAGATTTGTAAAAACTGGTAAAGAATATTATTAAATATTAAAAATGTTATGATTGTAACAGAATAGCCCACTCAGACGTATCATGGGAACAAAAGAGGTAAAGTTATCCAGCAGCAGTTTGCTCCACAATAGGAACTGTGCATGCAGATCACATATGCTTATACAGACATTTTCTGGGTTGTGAGTATCTATGTGTCATAAGTGGAGAACAGACATAAAAACACACTTGGTTTTAAGGACTGAATCGCTTGGCTTTGATAAGAATTTTATCTAGATAAAAACTGAATTGATTGACAGCTCATATTTCTTGGGTTTAATGAGCTCATAACTGCACTTTAATTAGCTTAATTACCAAAGCGTAATATTACAGGTATGTAATGTAGACTGGTAATATAGTTATACAATATATTATATATGCTATACATAATAAAATGCAACAGGTAATATAACGCAGTTTTTCTTGAGAATTATTACTAGGATTATCAGTAGCAAATATTCAGCGACATGAATAGAAATTTCCTTTAAGTATGTCTTCAGGGTTTGGCCTTCCTTGTTTAAGCTTTTAAGGACAATGTACATATGAGGAAAATGTGAAGGCTGTAAAATATGAAATTATTTGTAGGCTAGGGCAGGATTTGGCTTCAGTAAGCTCAGGGTCTAAGTCCCTCCAAGATGTTTGGGCACCTAACTCCCCTTTAAAATTTCCATGTTCCCTTCAGAAATACAAATTTTCCTCTAGCTTTTTCCAAGGCTGGCTCAAAACTCACAGCATTTTCTCTATTTATTGTCTGCATTCTGGAAATTACTATTAACAGTCATCCAGTGTTTTCCTAATATAATTGTGTAGATCTCTCCAGTGACACAATTAGCATCTGGGAGAAACACGGTAGTGTGCAACTGTGTCTTTAATTAGCCTTCCATTTTGAGAAGAGATGCTATGTGCCAAGGCAGTTATTACACCTAACAAGGACAATGTATTTACAATGGGTGTTTATACAGGCTAATTCCTTATAAAAATACCTTGACAGAAAGTGCTCCGCCTGCCTTCATGTACCCTATCGCAATTGCTAATTAATATTATTGTGCTGAAAATGATCCTATCAATTAAAGTCTCTTCTGTCATAACCACTGCTCCCTGCATAGCTATGCCTAATTAACCTGCTGCTGACTCACATGCCAGGAAGGATGGTCATCAGCTAGACTTTGTCTTGCCGATCTGATTTCCACTGTACCACCTGGTTTTACCCAGAGCCTCCCATTCAGTGAAGCATGTGCCTCCCCTGAAGCACGCTCCCCTGTCAGTTTGCCTCTCCACTCAGCAATTCTTACAGCCAACTACCGCTGCCGATTCAGGGTTTAAAGTTATGTTCAGGTTCATGGTAAAGTTCTTATTGATTTAATTGGTTAATAAGGCTGGCCATAAGCATTTGAAACCCAGTGCCATTCTGAGTCACTTTGTCAGTCACACCAGATAAAACACATTTGCGAGTGCACTCTGTGCTTTTGGACAAAATTATTCTGCAGGACACTGCATACAATGGTTGCAGCTGTTCTCAATTTTCTGTATATTTGTCAAGCTAAAATGATGTTTGTATTGCTTGCATAAATAAGACCTCATCCTTCAAACTGAAACAGTGTGGAACTGCTGTGCAGATCTGGTCTCTGGGAATTGTGATGGGACTGGGAAGGACAGCGGTGAAAGCCCACCATCAGTCCCAGAGGAGTCAGGTTCAAAGAATGACTTTGCGTTGTGAAGACACCTTGGGCTTGATTTTGGGCTTGTATCTAGGTATGTGAGGATACAAACAGAAGTCTAATGGGATTGTCAAAAGAACATTACTCACCCCTCAGGAGACCATCTCTTTTGCCAAAAAGCTCCTGCATGGCTCAGCTCAAATTGCAAAACCTCCATGTTCTTCTGTTGCTCATCTGTTACAAGAGAGATAATTACAGAGGTGCTAAGAGGATAAACGTAGTAAAATCTGGGAGGTGCTCAGAAAAAGAGTGTATAAGATAGATGGGACATGACTAGTTACTCTTGTCTCAAGGCATGCCTGAGCTCCGTAGTGAGACAGACACGGCTTCTGTACTACTGAAAAATCAGCTGTGATGTCTCAATGGCAAAGGGGGTTGGGTGAGGGCTCTGAGGACACGGGGTTGTCCTCTCTAGGTTTGCTTCAGATCAGCTGCTGGGACATGAGGACTCTGAGGCTTTCTTGGGCATTTTCAGTGATCAAGAGATCATCAGGATAACCCTGGAGGACAACTTTGTAAATCAGATTTTTGGTGTCACTCTGTGCAACTACAAACATCAGAGAGTTACATGGAGGGAAAAAACCCACCCCAATCTCCTCTTTTCCAGTTCTACAAGAAAGACTAGCTTAAAATATGAAGGAGCATCCCAGCTTGCTGGGCTGTCCTCAGTGATAAAGCTGTTTGCCACATGTTGCTCAGTGGCACTACAGTGATTATGTCAAACTAGCACAGCAGGGGAACCCATTCTTCCAACCCATCTAGCTGGGGCTATGCAGAAGGAATCAGGATCTTAAGAGGAAGGATGTCAAGTGATGAGCCACTGCCTTGGGACCAGCTCTGCAGTGTATGTTACAGATTAAATTCTAGGCAAATGTAACAAAATCTTCTGGCAAAAAAACCCATGCACACGTGCATTCTGGCAGATAAGGCATTCAGGCTGCTTTTTCTGGAACTAACCAAAAACAGTAAAAATAAACAGAAAAAGGGAAAAAAATAAAGCTTAAAAATTGAACACATCTCTCCCAGTGTACAAAATGAATCAGTGAATCAAACCGGCTAAAGGAAGAGATGTGGAAAAAAATCAAGACTTTTTTACCCCCATGAAATCATGGGACTCCTGTAAAGAGAGGGAGAGGAAATATTTATTCTAAGAGAAGTGCAATGGTGCCAGTGTGACCACAGGTGGTCAGCGTGTTGTGTCTGTGCATCTTCAGCACTAACCAGGGTTAAGGCATTGCAGAAAACATTCTACTTAAACCTGTTCCCAAAGCACCCCGGGATCCCCTGGCCATGAGGAGCACCTTTCCCCCTGGAGGTCTCCCCTCTGTGCAATCCGTTCTTCCTCCTGTGTTTGGAGGAGGGCTGGAAGGCAGCTAGGATTGACCAGAGTGCCTGTACATCACAGGCAAATACCTTTTATGGAAAGATTTGTTCTTGTCAGGAACTGCCATGGGAGATGAAGGTATGCAGCTCCTCACTGGACCAGCACATGCTATTGCCAGTAGTAATAATAATAACAACAACAACAACAACAATAATAATAGGCAGGGGAAGAAATAATACTGCAACTTCCTTTCAACTTTGAGGTCTGTGTATGTTGGGAGAGCAAGCATTCCACAAGACACTTGATTCTACTTTCTTTGAAGAAGCAGTAAATAGAAATGGTTGGTAATACTTCAGAAGAACCATATATGTCTGTGGTTATATAGGTTAAGTATAAGGAACACACATATACTTCTTCAGAATATGCTGTTCTACCAAAAGGGAATCACTTATCAAAAGCAAATCCCTTTCTGACTGCACTTTGCTTTAAAATGAAAACATCCAGAGGAAAAAACCAAAAATGCCAAGAACACTGCAATTGTGCCATTTCAAAATCTAGATCATGAAGCATTTGGCTTTTTCACCTTCAGGTTTTCATGTAGATTATTATGCAAGACTGCAAAAAGCAGGAATGGAGACAACAGACTGGGGGTCACGTTTTGGGAGGGAAGGTGGAAGAGAATTTTTTTTTTTCCTGGGGTAATTCTTGAACTCTTAAGTAAAATTTCAAAATTCCTTCCTGTCAGGGCATTCCATTTGAAGTATTGCTTATATGTGTCTCTATATTACCACCATCACTGTAGAAGCCACACATCACATCTCCTGGTGTACTAATCCTCACAGAGCCTGTGGCCCACAGTTGTGGAAACTGAGTCAAGGAGCAAGTAGGTGATTTTTATAGTTTAACAGAGAGCATCGCTGACAGCACTAGGTGACGAGCTGTATATTGTGATTCTGTGATCTGCAGCTCTGCAGAAAATCCCCTTTTCTACTCTGCTTTCAGTCAGGCTGGGAGGTTTTTCTTGCTGCCATTCGAGGAGTTGGCTGTTAGTTCGAGCTTCCGCACACTCATTAAGGAAGCAGCAAGGGGGAAAGCAGAGCACCGATCTCAGCAGGAACATGTGTCTTAGGTTGGCCCATCTGCAAAATAATTCTCCTGCATGTCATCTAGGCCAAAAGCTGAGTCTGGGATCTGCTACATGGCTAAGTTCCTTCCCCGTGGCAGCCAGAGCAAGCGTGGTGACAGTTACAGGGAAGAAAATTGAAATGTTTTGGGGAGTTATGGCATGGAGAGTGACATCTGAGGCAATGGGCTCATTAAGTGAAGGATTTGGTGTAATACATATTGCAACAAAGTCATATCCTCAGAAAACTAGGACTTGCCAGAAAAATGGATGAAATCAGCCAAGCTTATGATTTGGTTTGATTGCTTCCAAACTCATCTTAATCTAAGTTCTTTTCAAGGTCATCACAACTGGGCTTGCATGAATCTTGGGGCCTAATCCTCATCTGGTGCAAATTGGAGTGAATCAATTTAATTCAAGGGACTCTTGCCAGTTTGCATCTCATTGTGGTTATTTTTAAGGGTAGGTCATTTAGAAATATATAAGTACTTATTTCCAGCTATACTTTTTGAATAAAGCAAATAAATCTGAAACCTACCAGGATACATAGGTGCTTCCCCCCCCCCCCCCCCTCCAAGCCATGGGACAAATACTGCCTATGTTGAATCACACTGCAATGCAGGAAACCCAAGGATATAAACAGCATCGAGGTCTCCATGGAGGAGTATTCCCCAGTCCATCTTTTGCCAAGAAAGAACATCCAGAAGGGTGCTAGGCTGGTCACTATGCTTAAGGGCAATGTCAGTCAAATGTTCTACCAGGTGAGAAACTGGAGGAAAATGAAGGACACATTGCTCACCTGCAGTCTCCAGAACCTCCAACATCCCAGCCCTGTTGCTTCTCCTTCAGCATCCTTGAGCTCTCGCTTCTCCCAGACTGACCCCAGTGACTGAGGAGGTGCAGCTCCCTTAAAATAAATGGGGCCTTTTCAGATTATACCAGATGTGGATTTGGCCATGGGACTCCAACAAGCCCAAGTCTGACAGCCCCATAATGAATGGATGAAAGATGTATCTGGAAGCAACAAAGCCTGGAACAAACCCTGGACCCCATGTCAACTTTCAAAATGTTCTGGAAGCCTCAGCTTCCAGAACCCCAAATAGCCCCTCTACAGACTGAATTTTGCAGCTTCAGGGTGGAAGACCAACCATGATTTGCCTCATTGCTAGGATGGTCTGGCTCTGCATAGTCCACCCATACAAGAGGGAGTACCAACTTTGTGAATTACTTTTGATTCCTCATCTCTAGTGTTAATCCCTCTTCCCATGTCCTAATTTCTAGCCGCAATGAATTTCTTTGCCCTCACTCCCACAGACCTGTATCCATGGGAACATTCCCCATCCATGTGAACAGTCACAAGGTAATGAATGAATGTATTTCCCCCAGGAAGAAGAAACCACTCCTAAGTTTAAGAAGAAAGATGTTTACCTGGATTGAACATAGCTTGGTAGGTCAGAAGCAGGAGCAGCAGCTCACTGAAAGAGAAAGATGGACACCCGCTAGTAATGGTTTGGAGGGAAATGAGGTTAAGACCCAGTGACCTGCAGCTCTTTCACTGCCTTTTGGACTGTAGCCTCTAACGACCTCGGTGCGGTGGTCTCCAAACAAGACTGAGTCCTCTGGGTATTATCCAAGTACAAAGAGAACGAACAGTATTGCCTAACGAAGTACTCACTAGGAAAATTACTTCTTTTGCTCTATACTTTGGGGTTTTTTATTCTTTTAAACATCTTTTGCACTTGAATAATCGTCTCCCTTAGCAAAAATGGTGCACATAATATATGGCAGAGGGAAAAGAGTATTTAAAAGCTATAATTACTGCTGTTTAATAATTAGTAGTTCTATTTGAAGATGTTTTGAATAAGATTTATGGTATGTTTCCTAATTTTTAATTTATAATTATGGGGGACAAGCGTAGCCTTGAGTATTTCTTCTCTAAAATATTTAAAATAATATATAGTATACCTTTGGTCTGTAGAGAGGGATACAAAACCAGGAAAAAACATGTACGAAGAAAAGAATAAAGTTTTTTTTGTGTGTAAGCAAGGTTTAAATGGAATAATTAAATTTACCGTAATCAATAAAATGTGTGAGTCAAGTTTATTGAAGTGGCTATTTCCCATTGCATAATTTCCCTAGGGAACTTTCATTTTTAATTCAAAAATAAAAAATAATAATAATAAAAAAAAGAAACCCCTGAGCACTTACTGTAAATATGCCAGCATATGTGTGAGGTTAAGAAAAGCACGAGCCTACACCCAGGAATCAAAGAGGGGCTTACCACTGCTTTGACACTAATTGTAAAAGCTGAACATTTTCTAGAACCATAATCAAATCTTAACTGCCATGGGGGACTCATTCAGCAGCTCACAGTAATTCTAATAAGATGCAGAGCCTTTCACCTTTAGGTCACCAGTTCAAACCCACTTTGGGTTGGTTAGTAAACAGAAGGCAAAACCTGAGTCCAGTGGAGTGCCAAGCATCTAGAGTAGATGCCAGAGCAGCTGTTGGGCAGAAGTGGGAAAAGGTTTCCCCTTCTGTCCCATGTCATCCATGCTTCTCCTGGGATTGACGTGGCCATCTCCTCCGGGGACTCACCTCATCTCCCTCGGCCTCACATCCTCCCTTCCGGAAAGAGGATGAGAAACAGTTCTTGCTGCCCTTCCTCCACTTCAGCTGGAAGCTCCCCAGATGCCCCACAGCACCTGCCACCAGAGACCCTGATCTTGCCATGGGATTTTTCAACACTTCTCTAACACCCCTCCTAAGAAAATGTAAATAGCGATGTCATTTCTGTTCCACTTCCATGTATACAATTCCTCTTAATTAATTAATTTACTTGAGCAGTGCATGGAAAACAGACTGATCAAACATGTAATTGAAAATAAAAAGCCCCCACCCCACTGCCCTGGGCTGCACAACAAACAGCTCTGCCAGCAACAGCAGCATTTGAAAACTGAAGCTGAGTCCTTGCCTCAGCGCTTTCTCCTGGCTTCAGGTAGAACTTTGTGCACCACCCTGAGCTGCTTGTATGTGAAATCACAACTCCAGACAAGGCTGCCAGCACTGCCAACAGCCCCAAAGCATCTTAAATTTTGTTCCAAGCATGCCACGCATCCCCTGCTCCACCAATGCCTGGATGGAACGCAAGGAAGCCATGAACATTGGTGTTTCAAAGCTGTCTGAACATCAAAAGATGACTATGTGATCCAACCAACCTAAAGACAGGTTACCATCCACATGGACAGTCTCCTCTCTCTCTCAAACATATGTCCCCCTCCCCATATGCTTGGGGATCACTCAGAGGCTGCTTTATGGTATATAGTTATAGTATGAAACCCCACCTCTGGCTATGACGCTATGTATGTGCCTATGAATGTGAGTGAATATAATAGTATGAGGCCTTCATTGTGTTTCATATTAATACAGCTGAGAAGCTGAGAAGCTCTAAGGAACAGTTCATTCATTGTCCTCTACACATCTGGGTTAATATTTCTTCCTTGGATTAGTCTGTACCAGCGTGTTCCCTCTCTGCTCACCACAAGCTAACAGTGCCAGTTTCCCTCTGTGACGGCTCCAGCGACAGCTGTTTACTTAGAAACTCATGGATTTGATATATAGGTGCTAGCCACAAATTAATGGAATACTTTCCAGATGCAATGTCTTTAAATATTCAAACAATAAGTTAAAAGCATTAAGCTGTTTTGGCCATTTTTTGTCTTAACTCTGAATGTCTCTCAGAGGTGATGTAAACAAGATTTCTTGGGGCAATGACCAGAATACTTAAGATGTTTCAAAGGCGAGTGGCAGCATGAGGTGCTGGATGGTAGATGGTTGATGGTGCTGTCACCTGAAGCTGAGACCTGAAGTAGCCAAGAAAGGAGACCAGAATAAAGAAGAAAAAAAGAAGTACTAAGGCTAACTATTAGCAGGTTGCCTTCCCAGCCTGCTCTGGTCAGGGGCTGTATGCACTGGCCCGGACCCCTGAGCTCAGGTGGGCTGCTCCAAAAAGCAGCTCCCAAAAACAACTCCAGAGGCTCATCTGAAGCATTTCAAAGCAGACAAGGATCACTAAAATGCCTCAAACCTCTCACTGATAGGTATTATCTAGAAATCCTTCTCAAGCAGAGGAGTTATCTAGCTCAGAAATGGAGACCCAGATCTGCCCCAGGTGTTCCTTTCTCCCAAGCCAGACCTTCAGCAGTGGCATTGCTCCTGTGATCTCAGTTTGCATCATATTCACCCTAACGCTGAGGACTAGGACAAAAATAGCATTTGAGGATGAAGATCAGCATACAAAAGTGGGCAAAATTACTTTGGGGCTGGTGTAATTGACTATTATCACTTTAAGCAAAGTTGACAACAGGTCAAATTGAAAACTTCAGTGAAGTAGAATGGCTACACCAAGACTGTGTGGTAATGATTTATACCACCTCAGAGCCTGGGCCAAGAAGTGTAGGTTATTTCTTGGCCAACTTACATAATTCTTTTCTTCGGCATTTTTTTCTTTGCATTTTCTCATTTTCTTCCACAGAAATTTAACATGACCTGGACAGTTAAGCTACCAGGATATGGATTTTCTTTCCGGTAGTTAAAGGGAGGAACTTCCTTACACACTTTTATCTACTTAGAAATACCAACAAACACGTGCTGTGTGGCCTTACATTGGATAAGGGTAAGAGAGATCTCCAAGTAACCCTGTCTGAATTTGAAACCAGTTCAAGCCTGAAACATTGCCTGTTTGAAGGTTTCTCCTTTATTCTCTCCCACGTTGTTGTTAATTAGTGAATTAATAGTTATTAAAGTTATCATCACCTTCACAGAATGGAAAAATTAAAGTTCATTATCTAATGGGAGGAAAATAAGCATCATTTTATAAGGGTTCTAAAGCAACAACAGTAGTAACAAACCACCCCAAACTCTAGTCCACAGGCAGAATGGACATCTGCTAGAAAAATACGATGATTCCCCCACCCACCACCCTCAAATTTTGGGATTTGTGGAATATGGGCCTTGCCTAAAGTTGCTTGGCAGAAATCCCCATGTTCTTATTTAATGAAATCATGTGGTAGTAAATCAAACACAGAAACAGGAATAAGTAAATCCACCACATCCTTTGAAAAAAGTATGGCTTGACTCTGTCAACCCAAGTTGCCTGGGCAATGAATTATCTGTATTTGTCAACTAAAAAGTGATCATCCAGCAGACACCCACCTTTTCCAAATTTCTGAATTTTCAGTCTCATAGCTGAGCTGAGAGCCAGCACAAAATGGGCAGGTCACTCACATAAAGAGCTCCTAAAACCAGCACTAAGCTCCCCTGTCTTTGCAAAGCCTGTTCAAATGGCCCAAAATGCAAAATTTGGGCCCCCTTACAAAGCACCCATCTCTGAATATTCCATGAAACGTGGCAAATTAGTATCAAACAGTGCAAGGGAAAACAGGCAGAAGAGTGGGAACAACAACACTGACATTACAATAAGAAAACCTAGAGGTTGTCTTGATCTAGCACCTACTGAAGTCAACAGTAACCTTTACACAGATCTACTCTACATGGTTTTCTCTATGCCGTTGGTTCACCCCCATGGTTCAGAGCCCTGGAGAGGTGTGGGGTAGACGTTGTCTTCTGGGAAGTTTGTTATAACATGGTCACAGCTATCAGAAAAAAAAGAGCTTTCTCACAGGGAAAGCTCATGAGCCTTTTTCTTTTGAAATTTCCTACAGAAACTATGTCTGTTGAATTCACAATATCTGCAGACAATGACAATTCTCTTAAAGTATGTTTCAATTTTCTGTCTTGTCTTCCCTCTTTTTTCCTAAAAAAGATGTATTTGATTTTTTGTCCTCAAAAACTCTAAAGAAAAAGTTCAGTGAAATTTTTTTGGAAGGAAGCTTGTATTTCCGCTGAACAGTCACAACAACAACAAAAAAAACCCACCCCAAAACATTTCTTGTCAACATTTGCCATAGGAGTAATAAAACATGGATTTCATTCACTGATACGTCCAAGAAAGCAGTCAGAAGAGAGATCATTAGGGGCTTTACAAACAAGATTTACAAAGAGAGTGATCTTTCATTTAATGAAGCTGTTGAGAAGTGCATTGTATCAGATCCTGCCATTGTGCCCATTTTGATCACAATCAACCCACTAAGACTGCTGTCCTACCTATACAGTTGCTGCTTGAAATTAATTTGGTCACTCAATTATATGTCGAGCCCCTTCATTCTCCAGTTTTTATAAGCAACTTTAATTTAATGATAAAACATACAAAATTTGGTATCCTATCTCATCCCCTGACATTTCGAACTTCTAATTTAAGGTTTTTATTTTTATAACTGAATACTTAGAAGTACTAAAGTCATGGTTTTAAGCTTGTTGGTCTGTCTTGGATCCATTTTTGTTTCAGCATTGTGATTCATAGCTGTGAAATCAATGTGAAACAAACTTCTCAGAAATCTTGGGATTTCTAAGAATCCCCATCTGAATGCCATTTAAGAAGATCTGACTTTGTAATTAACCATTTCTGAGGGAGTTAAAAAAATATAAATATCTCAAATGTGGCATTTTTACAACCTTAATAAAACCAAATGCAACATTTACTAGGTGCACATTTTAACACACAAAAAAAAAAGGTTGTTAGAGCAAAACAGCAATCACTGTAATTTTAAGCAAAACCAACAGTAATTGTAGAGCAGCAAGGTGCACGCTATTGGCATAAGAAAAATTCTCTTTTTGTACTTGAATAGGATAGCTTGACAAAAACATGGGATCACCACATGGAAAGAGGCTGCAGTGCTTAGCAGGAACCAAAAGCAACTTTTTCACTAGATAGCAAAGCTTATGCAAAAAGCATCTCCATCTACCATGATCTGAGCACTCATAAAAGGCCCTGAGTTTACTTAAACTGCTGTGGACTTAGGTAAAACTGATGCACAGACACATCCATTGTGTGTTTGCTTGAGCTAAAAACACTGCTGTAGGGATCATTCCCAGCTACTCTGAGCGCCACTGCTGGAGGGAGGCAGCAGTGGCTGCTGTGCCCTACCCACAGGGAAGAGAGCAGTGTGCTCCTGGTGATGCATTTGCTTTCTTTATGGCCCAGTTTCCAGAGGTGAAGAATGATATGATTGACAGCTGGGTGATATTATTTGAACAATTTTTCGTTTGGGCTGAAATTTTTCCTCTGTTAATGTCATAGTCCAGCTAAAAAAAAAAAGGGACATGAATTCTGGATTTAACAAATATTTTCCTTCTTACACTAAAGAATGTGTTTTGTTTATTTAAGTTTTGAATGACATTAGTTTCCAAATGCCTTTTCTTTCACTAAAAGAGGCAAATTCCGAGGTGGCACATTTGGGGCTGAACAAGTGATACTTGTTAATTATAATTTTTTTCCCCCTTTCTTTCATTTACTAATAACTTGGGGAAAATAATTTGCTCCAACATTGATGTCCTACTCTTGCTGTTCCGAGTGCCCTGCAGGCAAACTGCTGTGAGTTACTGTGCCTGGGCAGACACCATACTCTAGAATTAGGACCCAGGCTTCACAGGCTCCATATATCCCTTTCCAGAGTAAAGGAGAGATGAACTTGGACTAAGCCTTCCAAGATGACTTAACTTCTCCTCTTCTCACAGCAGAAATTGTGCAGCCATCAGATAGGCCGCAAGCAAATGCCATGTACCTTTACCCATGTCGAGCTTCAGAGCGCTGCACACAAAGAGCATTACATTTTATGGCTCCTGCAGAATACTAGGGGATACTAATTTTACAGGTGCATTCTAGCAAACTGCAGTCCCTAATATCAGAATGCCATTAAAAATAATGCACTCCTTATGCCCAGGCAGTTAATTTAATATTAAATCAATAAAACATTTACTAGGGCTGGTCAGGGGCCTGGTTGCTGACAGCAGACTCAGCTCACAGCAACAAATGTCTCCTCACCCTTTGCAGACAGCTGCTGCTTTATTGTAGAAGACGTCTTTGGTCCTGACAAATAGCCTCCCTAAGCCCTAATGAGTGCAGAAATTCAAAACATTTGTGGAACATTTATTAGCAAGAAAATACACCAGCCTTTTGGGAGATTTGGATCGACAGCAACAATCGTCCATGGGCCAAGTTCAGCCCAGCTTGTGCAAGGAATGCAAAATGACTCTCTTGGCCACAGAGAAAGAGATTGCAGCTCTTTCCAGTTGGTTTCATCTCTGAGATATGGAGGCTGGGGTGGGACCTCTTCCCTATGCTGAGTTTTCAATGGTGGAGTCATTTTAGACTCCACCAGGTTCCCAACAAAATCCCAAGATGGCAGAGGTCACTGGGATGGGATCCATCACACCCCATCTGCTGCTGCACACAAACAAATCACCTGGCACAGCCACCTTCCCCCTGCACAGACACTTCCAAATTAACTTGAGCACAAAATACAGGATTTTGCCAGAATTCCTGATGGGCGATGTGCTATAGTGACATGAAGGGGTAAGATTAGGGAACTGTTTTGTTGTGTGGTTTTTTTTTTGTTGTTGTTTCCTTTTTTCTTTTTTCTTCCCATAAAAGAGTAGAATAGAGGTCAACTTTTCATCAAGAATCTGAGAATCAAAGTAGAACTTCTATAGCAACCGCAAACGACATCCTCACATCAAAAACAAAAGAAGAAGAGAAAATGGAAAAAAAAAAAACAAAAAGAAAAAAATTGACCAAGCTCACAAAGAGTAACAATCTAGCACTACTCTATGAAGAGCTGGCATTTCTGAGTGAAACAGATTCCACACAGTACCATTTGGACAGAAGGTAAGTCCAAACATCTTAAAAAAATAAACCCTGCAGAAATTGTTTCCCAGCATTGTTCTCAGAAGGCCGGTCCTGCCCCGAGCCAACAGAGCTCCAAGGACCCATGGCCGAGGACCTTCATCTCAGGAAAACAGATCTGGGACGCTGACTTCCATGAGGATGGCAGCATGTTTCAGGCATAGTCCACCCAGAAACACTCCCAGCAGACTTGCCTCCTCCAGGAGCAAGGACACAGGTACAGAGATGGCTGGTGAAGGAGTCTGGTCCTCACAGGAGGTGTCTGCTTGGAGGACAAGGTGCCTCCTGTGCCTTCCCTAAACCCTGAGCACCTGGAACAAGTTGGGGCCTGGCCCAGCTCTGACTTGTCCTGACACTGCTGACTTTATTTGTGTGATGAGCCTCTATGCTGCACTTACAGGAACGCTTTAGCTGTAACCCACAAAGCCCAGCCCGGTCAGAATTAATATTGAACTCAATCCCTAGTAGCTTCCCTTAGACATCAGCATTCCAGCACATGTAATATGATGAAAACAAATTTCATGCCATGAAAGCAGAAATATGGGTGAGGTCTGGGAGCATAGTTAGGATGTGGTTTTCATAAGCACTCAGCGCTGGCTTAACTCTGCTCCTATTACAGTTAAGGGTAAGAAAGCCCCATTGACTTCAATGGGAGCGGAATTAGGCCAGCACTGAGTGGTTTTGAAAATCCCACCCTTAGCTTTTATATAACACAGAAAATAAGAATCACATGTAAACCTTCAGAGGGTAATTGGCTCATTAAAATGCGTATCATTATTTATTTTAGCCACCATTTTTAATTTGAAGATTTGTGGCACTGACAGATGCGGACTGACAATAGCTGGGGAACACCCTCCAGCTGGGGAGGGCTGAACCTCTCTGGGGAATGGAGCACGACACCAGGGAAGTCACAGGGCCAGCTGAAAGCAACGTGTTGACACTGTTCTCAGTTAAAAGCAGTGTCTTTAAAAACAAACAAAAAAAATCAAACGTGTTTGTAGAAATGTCTTTTTTTTGGGGAAAGAACTTTCCCTTGGAAGGACCAAAGTGTCCTACCTCCATCTAAAAGCCCACTTTAATGTTCTTTTGTTCTTCCTGATTTGTGACAAAAATATCTCTGTGGCTGGAAGACAAACAAATATCTTCATTTCCCCTCTGCCTTTGGAATGAACTCTACCGAAGTTGTACAGGAAAATGTAGACTCAAGGTTTTCGCCGGTGATGGGAAGGTGCTGGTGTCCTGGCTGCCCATCATGGTCTGTCCTGCTGGGATCACAGGTACAAGATGGGACATGGTGTGACGCAGGGCTGGAGGGGCAGGATTCACTGCATCAACCTGGAATGCATTATTCACCTGCACATCTTCCAGGAGAAAAAAAAAACAAAACCAAAAAACCAAAAAACCAACCAAACATTGTTTAAAGTCCGTAAAACCCCAAGCTGTTCACTGAAGGGGAGGGAGCTTTGGAGCATGTCATCGTTTCCTCAGGTGGTCTCAACAGGGAGTAGAACACGAGGTGGCTTCCAAGGGGCCTGCACCCCCTTGATCAAGTCTGTGGGGGTCACACAAAGGCAACTGCCTTTGCTTGTCTCTGGGTGCGTGGGGACCTGGTATGCCCTCGGCGTGGCAGTGAGTCAGGAATGACTCATGAAGAGGACTGACTTGTTCTCAGGCACTCAGGAAGCTCGAATGGAGGAAGAGGACAACCAGGACACGAAGGCATTTTAGTTGTGCAAGAGGAGAGGCTGCTGAGTTTATTCACTAGCAGCAGCAGAGCAAAAAGCAGGGGCAATGCAGTATTTCAGGGCTTTGCCATCATCAGTGGGGATAGAGGGATACAGCCACTGACCTGTTGCTTTCTGACCCCAAGTGCTCCAGCCGAATGTGGGACCTCCCTGCATGTTCTGAATGGAAAGTGCTGTCAGCTTAATCCTGATGCTGTCAGCAGAGCATTTATCAAGCCAATGTATCAGGTAGGAATAAAAACAACATGCGTCCTTTAGAGCAATGCGGTTAGTCCTCCCGTCACTCCCAAATCACTGCTTATTTCCCTCTGCCCTGCCCTGGTCCTAGACGTGCTGATGGCAAGCATTTTGCTGATGCCCTAGCTGTACGTTCCTGCTGTCAGAGCGTTAGGCCCCTGCCATGTAAAGCCTTACATGCACCCTTCACATCAGTTGCTTCTCCACACTAGGGCTCCATGGGTCAGGCTCAGTTGCTTCTGGTCAGGCTCAGGTGGGGACAGCTCTGCAGAGAACAGGTATAGTCTCTGCTCCCATCATTGCACAGGCATTTAGCACAAAAACCACCACAATGCACAAGCCGTTAACAGTGCTGGGCACAGGGACTGGAGCTGCAGGGGAGATGTCACCACCCTACCTGGAGTTCAGACTCCTCATTCACCTCTGAAAGTGCAGGGAAAGTTTCTGAGCCCCTTGCTGAAACTTTACCTGTGGTGAGAAAACTGGGGAAGCCCAGCTGAGGTCCCTGGCACCCGTAACTCAAGCAGGCTCTTTATCGGCCACATGAGTTGTGACCCTTGGAGACTTCAGGCTATTGGGGGAAAGGATGCTTTATCAAACATTTTTGCCACAGCAGTCACAGGGGGTCTCTTTGCCAGGTTCCTTCACTCTTTCCCCTGCTTTATTTGCACAGATGTTTTTGCCAAGGCTTGTCATCAAATTGGGGAGGGGGCAGTTGAAAAAAAAAATAAAATAAAAATGACCAAACAAGTTGAAGAAATTGCAAACAGTAAATCTGGCGCTTGCTAGACTGAGCCCAATAAGTTGCTGAGGTTGTACTTTTCAGATTCAGTTTTAGGCTCTTGTAAATTTTCAGTTATTTTAACCCACCTTTCTGAGCAAGCCTAGGAATGAGAAAGTAATCGTTTCATCAACTCAGGCTATATAAATCTCCTTGGGGTTTATTATTTGCTGTTTCATTTTACTGGCACAAGAGCTCCTATGAAAGTACAATAACCTACTCGTTGATTTACAACTTGGAAGCAGGCACACACTGAAAAACCGAGTGCATAGCACCTGAGGAAAAGTGCACTGAGTTAATTGAAAAGCTTCAGGAAACTAGAATTCCTCGCAGTGATACTGTCACATGCGTCAGTCACCAGATGTAACTCCAATTTTCTGCTTTCATAATAAGAATTCAATTGATATCCCCAGAAATAAAAATCTGCAGCCAGAATAACAGCACATTTATCATGAGCAGGTTTAAACCTCAGAAGACAGCTGTGTACAGCCCTCAGCAGAGTGGTTGGTAAGTGCTGTGGGTGCTTTTTCTTTTTTATATGAGTGTACTTTTGTGCATATACCTATACATACAGACGCACAGACATATATAACTCCCAAGGAAGTCTAAGATTAGAAAAAAGATGTTGTCTCTGGAGAGTTACTCCTATAGCTGCGGTTAAACATCACTGCCCTTATTCCTTTTTAATCGTTCTTCTTTCTCCACTGACCCCACACCTGCATCTTTCTGTCTTACATGCAGACTTTTCCTGCAGTCCTGACCCATGCCGTTGCTTGCTGGGTAAAAGGGGATATTTTCCAAGTGGGCCATTGCCTTTGATTAGAAGCAGACATGCTTTGAGCAGCACCACACAACGCTGCTAACTCCTTCATACGGCTACCTACAAACACTCAGTGATAATGAAGCCCATCTAATGCCTGTTGGGTGTGTACATGTTGCAATTCTGCCAAAACAGAGTGGTAGGGAAACACCAGGCAATATTAGCACATCTCTCCATTTTGTACAAGTGGGTAGCAACAGACTTGCTGCACAGGGAAACACAGCCAGACGCTGTTGACCAAAGTCCCACTCCTGTCAGATGGAGGGTGCCAGCTGTGGCTGCCCTTGGGGAGCTTGGTCACAGCTCTCCATGTGCTCCCTTTGGGAGAAGCATAGGAAATAAAAAAATTTACAACATCTCTCCATGGAGGATACACAGGGAATGGCATTTTTTGGTCCAGATTCAGGAGATTTCCAGCTCAGGTAGTTTTCACACTACCTTTAGTGGGGCTTGTATGTTGTCAGGATGGGGTTCATCACATCATGTTGAATAATCTGCAAAAAGCCCACCTTCCCACTCCGTTTTCCAGATCTCCCTGGGAGACAGCAACAGGTAGCATCCCTGAGAACAGGGCCACTTTGCTTCCTAAACCTAAGAAACAGGCTCTGCATCATACTTTGCTGAGAACTTGTCTCAGTCTATATGCTCAGTGGTACACAAAGTCCCCAAAAGGGATTTAGCTGTCCTAGTAAAGCTGGCAGGAACTTGTCTAATGTAAACTTTCCCATGGAGATTTTACACACATTAGGGTGGAAAAAAGCCCCTTTTCTTGTTTTCCAACCGGTTTTAAGCAACATCTGACTTTATATACTCAGACTAGATGGAGTTGGTTTAAGAATTTTCTTTTTAAAAAGGACAGCTCTGCCTCTGGATGAAGAAAAAGTGACAATTTTCTCCCTTGTATAGCCAAAATCCACGATTCCCTTCCAGACAGGAACCATAAAATGCAATGCAATTGGTGTCCTCACTGGATTTTAAACTTTTAGATGTTTTGTATTCAGTAATCTTAACATATTGCACCCACACATGTGTCAAAAAGCATGTCTACATGCATGTGTAATGTCAAAACAAAATACATATTAATAATGTATTATGTCACTGACAATCAGGGATCCTTTCTGAGAAAGTGGATGACCCGTAATGCTCTTTGCTCGAAGCTGGTTCAGCAGCTCTCACTCTCTGCATTCCCATCAGTGGCCCCAAAAGGAATCACATTCTGATGTCACCCAGCAAACACCACAGCATAGATCCATGATTTCCATGTATTTTGCAACCGACAGACTACCAACAGGCATCAGGATTTCTCCTGGACCACAGGGAGTCCTCGAACCCACATTCCTAACCCCACCACAAGCACCAGTCCCAGGGGCCACCGCAGGCTCATGCTATGGCTTTGTGGGAGACCCAAGATCACTTGAGCAGAGCTTGCGACCAGCGGCATCACATTTGCAAGCTCAGCACCTTCCACATCAGGCCAGGTTGTTGTGCTGCTAATACACACCTGCCTGCATTTGCTCCAAGTCTGTGCCAAGCTAAATTAAAAACCACCAAACAAACAAAAAAACCCAAACCACAAAACAACAAAAGCACCCAAAAAAACCCCCCAACAACAAACCAAAATCCCCAACCTGTAAAAATTACAGCAGTTTAATTATGTCAGCTAACTTCTGTCCTGTCACCTTATTTAACAGTCTTGTCTCAGTTAGTAGCACACCTATTGTGCTCAGGAGTAAAGCAACACAAGTATGAGAGGCCATATCACCTTTCAAATTTATTAGACCTTTGATATGGGCTAATTTCTCCTGTTAGAGAAACATGAAGACAGGCTGCAAACCTCCCTTCTGGTCATGAGGGCTTGGCAAGAAACATCATTCTCCTGCTGGCTATAGAGAGACTTCTCCCATCAGCTGCTATGCGTGAGCTGCAAAAAATGTCTTCCTACAGCTGTTGAAGAATTAAATCTGTTTGCTATGTATTTCAGAATAGAAGCTTTTAGGTACTTTATGCAAAGTGGCCCTCTCTCATCCGAGACCCTCTATTTTTCTTTCTTAAATCATTTGCCCAAACCTCACTAATATCTCTTTTTCATGAGGCCAAATGAGTGAAATTTCGAAGGATGTCTATCTTGCAGGAACGATTGATCTCCAGGAGCAGGCTAATGAAGTAATCCTGCAGAGGAGCAGTAGTGCCCTTAACACTCTGTACTCCGCAAGAACACCCAGTCCAATGAGTCAGTACAAAGCACTCTCATATTAACCTGCCTCTGAAGTTTAGGTAAACTTCCTGATCACTTAGACTTTCAATTTATTTTTAGGGAACTATTTCCAGTAAGTGGTTCAAGATGGATTATAGTTTAACTGGAAGCTTGGGAATAAAAAGATGGTCACAGGAAAGCTGGGTTCAATTCTTGCCTCTGCCACAGACTTCCTGTATAAATCTGGACGCACTGCACGGGGTGGGGAGGCGGGGAGGTATTCACCCATCTAACTCAAAACATCTAATTTCAATGCCTACTTTAAGAGCTCAGGATTCCATTATACCAGTGGAGTGAGCTAGGCTGGGGTGACTCGGAGCACTTCCAGGAGTGGTGCACTCACCCACCATATAGGGAGCATAGGTTCCTAATTTAGGAGCCTAAAGCAGACTTCTAAATCACCTCTGCCTTTCTGATGTCCTTGGGGCTCAGTTTGTCACTCATGAAATATGTCCTAGATTAGCAATATGAAGAAAGTGGTACCCAAACTGAGCTTGAGCACCAGTCTCCTGGTCTAGCAGCTCAGGAGAGATGCAGGAGACAACACACAAGGCCAAAGTTCTGATTTAAATCACAGATGATAATGAAAAAATTTTATCTACTTTCTGATTTAAAAAAGAAAAAACAAACCCGAAAGTTATAAAAGGAAAATGTTTCAAGTACCTTTTTATAAATTTGCTTTTTTTCTTTTTTTCTCTGTCCTGTTAGTTCTCCCTAGGGTCTTGAGAATGCAGTGTGACTGCAAAAATATTTCTGGTGTCGTTTCTGAAAATACTGACACAAATTTTCTGAGCTTCATGAACAGGCCCCCAAAACTAAACATCTTTCCTATTGGTGTTTTTGAAATGAAAAGAAGTAGCCTGTGCATGCTACTGAAGCAAATTCAAATTCTGTTATTTGAGTATTCTTCCCCAGATATACTATGTAAGGACTGTTTCGTTCACCTTTTGTTCTGAATAATTGAGACCATTGCTCTCTGTGTCTCTAGAATGAAATTATATGAGCATGTTGCTTGAAATGCCTAAAAAGAGGGAGCAACAAAGACAAGCATCCAATATTCTGCAAGGAATTTTAAAACACAAGGCTTCACATATATCAGTTTCAGCTTTGAGCAATAAACATGTTTTGCATTCCTGGGGCACTTTTTTCTGGGGTTGTTTTTTTGGGGGTGGGTGGGGGGAGGACTGTAAATTTTCCCTTCACAAAATGTCCCATTTGGGATTGACGCTATATCAGTATCTGAAGATTGTGCTACTGAGCGACCACTCAGAATCCTGCAGTGATAAATTAAACCAGAGGAAACGGATCATTTCTACTATCAGGGTCACTGTTGTCAGCTCCTAACAGGGCAATTGACTTGTCAAGTTGTCTCTGAAAGCCTGAGCTCAGATTTCATTGCCTTTCACTTTTTTTTTTTTTTTTTTTCAGAATTGTATACAAGGGTCTCTGAGCCTATCTTTCACCCAGAGATTCGGGAAATTCCAGGCACCAATCCTGCTCATAAATTGCAGAGGAATACATGAGGTGAGTCTCAGCATGAGACACTCCTGCTGGAGCAACTGTGTGGAAATACTGAATACAAGAAAAGATACGACAGGGTTGTGCATGTGAACAGATGGGGATTTGCTTGTGTGTCATTATCAGACATGAGCAAGATCTTAAATGGTGAAAGGTCATTTGGAAAAGTCATGGGACACCTCTAGCATCAAGAGAAGAAAAAGAAAGCTCTGACACTCTGAGGCTCACTGTATTATTTAGAATAACAATCAAAGCCACCTGCTAGAGAAGCAAGACAATAACTGTAAGCGGACCAAACCCACTAATAACATCTCCTACCTACATTTTTACCATTTATGTAATATAGACTTATAAACCTACATATAGTAGTTAGAAACCAAACCAAGATCAGTACTGCATAACTGTATTCGCTCAGCAGAAGAGAGATCCTCCGTTTTAATCAGCTTCCAGGTTAGAAGAAATAGGAACAGCAGGAAAAGCCACTTGTTTGAATATCAGATCACAGAGTAATGCCAGAGAAGAGAGGCGAAGCCATTTCAAGTGCATCGCCATAATGCTTGGGTCATGCTGCTACCCAAATTAGAGCTTCAGTTTTCCAAAAATACTTGGGAGTAGTGCAGAAACTCAAGTGATTACTTAAGGGAAATGCCGCTATTATAAAAAATGCTCGTTCCAAAACCAAAATTGGTTGGTGGTCAGCTGAAAGATTTCTTTTGTTATTAGAGATTTCTTTTGGTGGTGGTGTTGCTGCTGCTGCAATTAAATGGAAAGGTTTCTATTATGATGTTAACATCCTTGTTTGTATTACTGATTAAATAAATAGTTCAATTCTTTCCCCCAGAACTAAGCCACATCCATTTTTCCATGGTAGACCTCAGTTTCAATGAAAATCATTTCTGGAGGAAAAACATTCTGTTGGAAAATAGTGACCAACTCTTATAATCATGGTTGAAAATCCAAACACACCCAGATGTACTGCATATGCCCTCGTTATCTTTGGGATGTACGAGTATTTGTGGGGCCCTCACATACAGCCATGGTATTTTGAATGGAGAAAGGTGAAGCAAGAATCTGTGTAGGGAGTTTCTCTGCTTGGCCCTGAAAGAACACCTCTTCCCTCCACCCCTGAAAGACCACTTTTCCTCTCAACTCCATGCTTTTTACCACCTCACCCCCAGTTTACCCTCTTGTCATTTCCTCTTGCCCTCTTCCCGCCATATCACATTTCCAGTTCAGAATTTGTAGATCCACAATTGTTTAAAAAGCAGCTCAAACTTCCAACTTATAAACATTGCTTCCTCTGTCTCCTGAATTTATTTTAATAGCTGATATTTGAGCCCAGGGGATTGTTTTAACTAACACTGTATAGTCAGAAGGAATCACTTTCCTCCAGGCTACCTCTAGGTCAATAGCATAAGGCAAGACCCCCTCACATTTCATTACCCAGGGATCAGATCCCCTTTCCCAATCCATCACTCCGAAGCTCGTTCCTCCTATTCCTCTCAGATTTGCTTGTATGATTCATGTGGTGCCAAATCAACAGTATATTTGCTTTTTTCTCAGTTCATTGTTTTTATTTGCTTACATGTTCCCTGTCGTAGTTCAACCCATAAATCAATGCTGGTTTATTTTTTACAAACCCGTTGAAAATTTGAGCCAGTTTCCACTGCTATGAAAGACTCCCAATACTACATGTCCTTTAACAGGTGGAAAATGTCTTAAGAGGCTGTTTGGATGGGAACGATTTTCTAACTTAAAGACAAAGTAGTATTTATTTATGACTTAATCTAATTCCAAAACAAAGTAACAGTTCCCTGCACCAAATTATCTCCTTATGATGCTATCCCTCTAACATATGGTTTTATTATTTAAATAAAAAATGTAATATTGAAACCATTTCTAGCTATTAAACTTGTGTAACTGATTATAGTGAAACAATGTTCCTGAGATACTTTAACAGACCATTTTCCCTTAAGACAACCACTAAATGTCTGTCCTAGCTAAATTTGGCATTGCGAGAGCAAGCAACAAAACCCAAACACACTCCCCACTCCGACCCTTTTACTTAACCTTCACTTTTGGTTCAGAGTGAAGAGCTATTGATTTACCAGGTTATTATTTGGAACAAAACCACCCCTTTTCTGGTGACTTAGACCTGGAAAGAGAGAAACTGCAAAGAACCACCCCCAAAGCTGAGTTCTGTGTGCATTACCAAGGTCAAAGCTTGGCTCAACAGGCCAAACCCAAGCAATTCCTGCTGGGGACAATGCTCACCTATCCCACCTGGCCAGGTAAAAAAGTACAAGAGAGGAACCTGCCTTTGCAGCTATATCCCACTTCTCTTCCACTTGCTAAAATATCTATTGGAGGGCAAACTGTGAGTGACAGGTCTGCCCCCATCCCGATGACCAGACATGGTGGTTCTCCTCTCCTCCCAGCTCCACGCTCAGTGGGATGCAATCCCCAAGACCATCTGGTTCCTCTTCCTCTCCCTGGCTGACTTCAGCTTTCCATTGTCAGCCAAGTGGACTGCTTCAAACCTGTGTGTTTCTCTAATGTTTCTTCCTTGCATGAACAACGTTAGCCACTGGGAAAAAGAAATCTGCTTCGGGGTTAGGACACAGAGGATGTTCACTGGCAGCTTGGATGACAACCATGTGCTGCAAGTCAGCAGCTTCAGTGTCTACAGAGCAGGAAAGGAACAAAGAGCAAAGCAGGTTGTGGCCCCGATGGCTCCTGTTGGCAATTGTAGGCCCTTTCCCTTCAGAGAAGTGATCTACACCTCTTTCTACCTGGCATCAGAAACAGGCCCTTGAAGCGCTGTGCCTGCAAGGACAGCAGGTTTAAAACAGTGAAGACCTACACCACTAGGATAGGACAAAGATTTTCCCTGCTGCCAGAGCATGCTCAAAACAGAAGGTCCAGAAGTCAGAAGCTTCTGACATTGCCAACCTCAAGCTAACATTGTACTGTTGGATTGAAACAAGTAATGCCACAAGATGACCTTGAACATGCTAAGAATCAGTTTTCACTGAATGTATAATGTTTAATGCATTGAAAAGATTCCCCATCGTGAGTTCTGATGAAAACCTTGGTAATTTTGTGTACTGTGAAAGTTTAAAAAAATAATTTAAAATAACGGAAATATTTCATTTCTGTAATGTTTCATCAGGATTTGGACATAAAACTATTTTTAAATATTTTTACTACAATGAGAATATATTTCTGTACAATGTATTGTTTTAGATAGGAAACCCATAACATTTATCTAAACAATACAAAAATTTTTTTGGTTTGACAATTTTGAACTTTGCTACCTTGCTTTGCCTTCAGATGAAAAATTGACTGAAGCTGAGCCTTCCTTGTACGGCATTTCAGATTTGACACATCAGCATTTTCCAAGTACAACACATTTACTTTGAAAAAAAAATAACCAACTCAATCAAACTTGGGCAGTCGCTATGAACTTGTACTGCTCTTTGCTTGTTCCCTTCCAGCTCTGAGATCACTAGGGATGGATCCAGTATTAGGTTGCCGCATGCCAATAATCCCTTTGTCCCCCACGCAAGCTGCTGTCTCAACAGAAAACCCACTTCTAGCCTTCTGCTTGGTGGAGCTAGCAACCTAGCCCTGTCCTTCAAGCCTTTACAAAAACCCCTGAATAAATTTCCTGTAAAGCTATTAGAAATAGTCTCTTCTTCCAACTGCTGATAGAATTTTTGATGAAGATCAGCTCTAAGTTAAGATCAGGCATTTACAAAGTCACATAAGTTCATGCCATTCAATTAAAACCATAAGAAACACAATGGAAAATGAGGAAGGCAGGTTAAAAGCCATCATCTATATATTTAATGAAAAATCAACACACATTGCATGATGAGTTTTCACAGGCTCAGTTCCTGATTTATTATATGTCATTATACTAATCCTTGTCAGTGGGGTGAGCGAGAAGCACTGGGTAGAAGCAAGACAAGACCCATTCAGATGAAGACAAGGGTCTTAGCAATGAGAGCAAACAGCCCCTTTCTTGGATTCACTGCCTGAATCCCCGGAGTCACATGTCCTGAAGCAAAACCAAGGAGGCATTTTCTGGATGATGCACTGCAGTCAAACACACTGTTACAAGCCTTGTGCTCCAATACCTAATGAAATTCAGTAGGCCAGAAATATGGATTGTCCAGCTAGATATTTCCTAACATTTAAAAAAAAAATGTATTATCTACTTCTACTTTCTGTTTGCCAGAGAAAGAAGGTAACTCTCCCCACAAACCTTAATTAGATGAGCTAGAACAGCTGGAAAAAATAATCACATTTCAGACACACGAGCCTTTTCTATGTGGGTCTGTGTGCCCAAAAGCTGTTCCAGCTGTATGAGTTGACCTAACAAGATTACCTGTACCTGAGAGCATTGCCTGCCTTATGTCTGTAGACAGTCCAGGCTACCACAACACCACTGCTTTAACTGTGTATTTAGACATTCCTGGCACAGCAAGACTTTAAGCTTGGTTTTTACCTCTAGAAGTAACAATATATTGCAGACAATTAAAAAAAAAAAAAAAAGAAAGGGTGCTTGCTTTCTATTTGTCCCTTTCAAAACCTCCCTCAATTAAACTAAAATTACATAAACCAAATTTGAGGGAGGGTGGGGGAGCTAAAAAGGTTTGGATATTTTTATACACTCATCTAAACGATTGGATTATTTGCTACAGCCCAAGAGACACACTGCAGGACACTGCTGGTGGACATGTACCCGGGTCTGAGGATTCCTGCTTGCTGCCATGACAGAGGTTTGTTGCAAGGCGCACAGACCCGTTATTATTAATTTCCTCCAGCTTCTGAACAATTTTTGAATTGTTCCTCAATTTTTAAAAGTGATTTATGGGTTATAGGGAGAGAAAGAAGCAGGGGTTTTGTAAATAGTCCCTCCCTTTCATTCCATTTCAGCACATTAATTGCTCATTGTCTGTAATTGGAAACATAAAAGTGCATTCCTACTTGGGTCACATGCAGACAGCTGCCCTGATGCAACTCTTAATGTACAATAAACCTCCAGTGTGGTACTGCAGACCTGCTTGTTTTAATAAAGTTAACATATACGGACTTTGAAATCCATGGAAGTATATCTGATGGGCATTTTTGGTGAAGAGATTATTTAAGTTTCTGCTTTGACAATATTTTTTCTCTTTGGAGGTGTGCATATTAAGGCAATGACCTGAGTTCACATAAGCATCCCCAGGACCTCACCCTTCTAATTTAAAGTCAAAGCTTTGGGTAGTATCCTGCCATTTCTATATCAACGCAGGCCCCAGAATTCCCTTAGAAAGGAAAGGAAGAAAGAAAAAATAAAGAAACATAAATGTCTGCTTCTAAGCCTGTGTAAATGCAGAAAGGCCTAATGCAACCATATGATTTTATTGGCTTGACAGCCAATTTCCCAGGCTATAACTTGCCTTTAGGAAATATGGCAAAGCAAGCCAGGAATAGTCCATTAACTTCCCCATTGCTGTGAGCAAGCAGAAAAAGCGATGGTTCCCCCAGACAGAAGGGGAAAGGAATGACTCCTCACTCCATACCTGGGCTCAGTTTTAAGGAGTCTATTTGACTAAAAAACTTGCTTTTGATTTTACAGTGGGAACTATTTATAAAGCCCACAGCTAAACAAAACTTTTCAGTAATTTCAGAGGAAGTAAAATGAAAATAAGTTATTTTAAGTCAATCTTTCTGGAGAGGAGTAGGTAAAGAGAAGGCTTCACGAATATTGGCAATGGGAAGCTGAATCCCAGGAAGGATCCTGGGTGCGCCTGGGAAGCTTTTTTACATGGAGAGAAATATTCAAGGGCCCGCAAATCATCTTTGTTTGGCACACAAGTTAAGCTCAGGATTTTGCCTGACACAGCATAAGAAAATCACAACTGATTTCTTCCACTAGCAAATTGATGGGACTGCAAACCTCCAGCAGCGAGTGGGAATAAGCAGCCTGAGTGGGAAGCTGTGTCCCAACCAGCACAGATATTTGCAAAATGAGCGTCTGCCTGCATCACGGCTCTCTTATTCAGGGAGGCAGGGCTTTCCCCTCTGCTCCCCAGAGGGGTTGGCATGTGGAAACTTAGTGATAGGCTTTTAAATTTCACTGTTGTCAACCAGTCTGGAAAAAGGAAGATGTGCTGAGATGGGAGCTGGCACTGAAGGACAGCGGGTGATAAACTTGAAGATTCTGAAATCCTGACTCTGGGCCACACATGGTGGCCTGCCAGATGCACATTGATAAGTTGAAGGGACAAGAAATAGTTAAAGTTTCCAGGGAGAGTTGTATTTATTTTAAAGCTCACAGTAGCCCTTTAAATAAAGAAATAAAGTCCTTCATCTCCAACTGCATATAGACCTAAGCCTAGAAGTGTTTTGGGGGACTTATTATTAAAATACAGGCCACATAGTAAATGCTGAAACAAATGAGAAGGTATTTTAGTTTCCAGTGATAAACTCTTTAGATATATTTCTGTCCCTTGCAGGAACATCACTTTTCCTAGGTACTGTACAGAAAACCAGCAACAGGCAGCCCCCCTGAACCACTCAATCACTGCAAAGATTAGAGAAATACATGCAAAAAACTTCCACTTAAGCCTCCCTTTTTTTAAGGAAAAAACCCAAACCAAATTAATTTACGCCCTATACCCTGTTCTGATTATTTTAGGCTTAGACAGAGACTTTGATTTGCTGAATAGTAAACAAAAACTGGCATGCTGTGAGAAAAATGATTGCCTCAATAGAAAAGTGCCCATTTATGTCATCCCACAATTATTTCAAGCACTATAGTTGAGGTTAGTCCCTCCAAGGCATGTACAAATTGCAAATACACACAAATAATAATGCTCGTACTTTTGGAAAATGTGAAACCCTTTGTTTTGGAAAGGTTGTTCCTATTATTTGTGGCTTGCAACTGTCATCATTATTCAAGCCTTGTCTTCTTTCATGATTGTTCTGCAGCTACTGGGTGCTTGAGAACTTCCCCAAAATTAATATACTTCAAAGAACCAGACATTTTGTATATAGCTTAATTACAGCCTATATAATTAAGTTTTAAAATGATAAAAACTCTTCTATGCCATAAGTGTACTCAGGCTTCGGCTCACAGGCAAGCTACTACATATCATCCGACAGAGCAAAGGGCCAAGAAATTCCATTTCATTAATTGTTTCCTCCAAATCTGAAATGTAATTACATATTTTCCAGGGACCTTTGACATTTTCGCACTGTGGCTTGGAATCTGATCATACCCTGAAGTAAACTGCCCGGCTGATCACAGACTTAGAAAAAAAAAGATTGCTAGCGAGGTAGACTCGGTCTTTTTTCAGACTCTGGAGAATAGAGCAGCAAGCTGCATGGGTCTGGGTCAGGTTTCATTAACAGAGCCTTGAAAGGATTGAGGACATGATGATGAGCTGGACTCTTATCTCAAGTAATCGTTCTTAGAGCTATCAGAAAAAGCACTGAAAGACAGAAGTCTCTCTCTTTGCACTGAGAGAAAGAAGGCTCTCTCTTTGCAGCAACCATGGCTAGTTCACAGAGGAACTAAAGGGGTTTTTGAACTTGCTCATATTTAACCTCCGTGTGTTTTGTGGTTCTGATGTTTCTGGACTCCTTTTGAGCACAAGCCCCAGCCCAGATGAACAGATAGATCTAATCCATACAGAGGTAATGCTCCAGCACTTGATTGCTCCGAGAAACATCCCATAAGGCAGGCACTGCTAGGAATTGGCACCAGGGGCCTGATGCTGCCATGCTTGTTCAGGATGAGCCTGTCCTTGGTCTATCATACGCTACAGTGATTTTATTAATGAATAACTCTTTACTAATGAGTAAACCATGAATGAACTCACTGACTTTCATCAGTGGGCCCAGCCCACTGTTAGTGTTGTTCAGGTGAGTGTGATGGGTACACATGTACACACACACAAGGTACATGTGTGTTAGCAGATAGCTAGTTGATTTACCTCCTTGCAAATAGAGGATGATAGACCTCAGGGCAATCAACCTGAAACTTCTGCAAATGCTAAATTCACATTAAAATACAATTTTTAACATAACACCATGTGGTGTTTTTTTTTTAAATCTCAAAACGCTTTTCGTGTATTGCTTTAGATGCCTCAAGTCCTAGACAAAACATATTTCTTCAAAATGTTGCTCTGTTTCCCCTTAGCTTCATGAACAGGAGAGCAGCACCTTATTAGAAACAAAATCAATGAGTCTCCATGAATAATTACTTGGAGTTTGGAAAGGAAAAAAGAAATTTGGCAAGCCTTTAGTCAGTAATATATGCTTCTAAAACCTACTCTTTGAAAGGGCCAAGTTATTACATTGTGAAAAGTAGTTACTCAGCACGTGCTGTAACTTTTCATAGGGATTTTTAGGCCAAATTTAAAGAGTGCTAATGATTTTGAATGCCAGACTTGAGACCCTACAGCAGGATGAGGTTTTAACAAGACTTGAACAACTGCCCTCCCTCCCCCAGGTTGTGCCTCCTTTAAAAATATGCATTTTTGTCTTAAAATTAAAGTACCCCACATCTCTAGCCATGGAAAGTCTTGCCCTTCATATCCTTTTCAGTACATTGAGAGTAAACTCCCATTCAAGGCAGTGGGAAAGCTCCTGGCATTCACCAAAATCTGTTGGCATACTGGGAACGTCATTCATTATTAGGAAAGGAAAAACCACAACTGACAGTGCCTTGTTCAGCAATGAGAGCGACGGGGCACACCAGTTCCTTTCAGAAAGCCTAGCTCTGGTACTGGGAGCAATCTGGCCACAGAGACTTGGAGCTAATTTATTCTGCTTCTCAATTACCTCACCTAACTCAGCTATCACTATGGGGAAGTCTGTTGAAAGTTTCTCCGAGAGTGGGTTATACTGAATGCTTTAGAAGATGGCATAACCTGAGGGTGACATGTGGTAAGGGCCAGCACCTACTCACTTATTCCTCTTATTCATTTATTATTTTAATAAATAATTAAGGATACTTGTGAAGGCAGACTAAAGTTTACATATAACACAACTCTTGGAGCTTGCCAAATATCGTAGACAGGTGTTATTGCAAGGAGAGCAAGGAAGTTGAACCTGATTCTTCCACTTCCAATGCTCCAGCTCACGGCAAGACTGCAAAGCTGGAGACCTGTAGTGAAGTGGGCAGGCAAGAAATCCAGATTCCAGTAACCCCGGCACACATCCAGCCAGTCATCAGCTCTGAGCCCCTGAATTATCTCCAGATCCCTCGTTGGCCATCTGGCTCCCCAGCAATGCAGCTCCACTGCAATTTGAACCCTTCTTTAAAATTTCCCAAAGAAAGGGGAGACGAAAACAAAAGGATCATTTACTTCCTCTAATTGGGGAACAAGATAGGAAGACAGATAAGCCAAGGAAAATTGGCAGAACTCCACGGACTTCAACTGATCCTAGAGAGCAGGGCGATGAGCGCTGCATAAAGAATACGAGCATGCTACTATTACTGCCTCATGATAGTAATACCAGGCTGTTATCTTACACATTTCATCTTGGGATATAAAAACACTTTACAAGAGAGGTCAGTATCACAGAAATAAAGTCACACCAATTCACCCAGAAAGAGGTACACCAACACTTTTTTCCTTGTTGTTCACAAGGTGACTTTTCTCCTTGCTAAGACAAAAATAATATAGTACTAGTTGTTGCCAAATATCCATTTTTGAAACTTGGGCCCAGTCATTTTTAGCTAAGCAAACTTGGCACAAAACGAGCATTGCCTATGGATGGATTTAATAATGTGGGAATTTTGCCAGGATCCTATTGCAGCCTACTTTGAGGTCTGGTGCTTCACCTTCTCACCCTACAACAAAGATTAAATGGTCTTCTAACAAGGAATAAAAAGAAAAACCACCTGATACTATTTTTCTCTTCCCTCCCTAGGATTCTAGGAATTACAATCCACAGATAAATTTCAATAATGCCATGAGCAAAAGCATGGCTTTCCCTGAAGCCAGCAGTACTTCTGCAGGCTACGATTATTTATGTGCAACACACACGTGCAAACATGCATGCACACGCAGCCATCTTTTACAGGAGTTGGGTAGAAGAGCTCTCTTCTCACTGGTTTAAGGGCACAAAGAAAAAAATATGCTGTTCAAAAAGGACAAAAATGCTGTGAAATAATCCAAAGCCACAGGGACTATTCTTTTTAAAAGATACTCAGCAGCCCCAGGGTGAGCAGTGGCTGCTGCATAGTGATGCAAAGGAAGGACTTTAATACCCAGCAGAGCTGATACGTAACTGGATCAGGGCAGAACAGACCCCCTAGAACCACCCCCGAGGAACAGACCCGACAAACAATGGGTCAAAGGAATTAGAGAGGTTGCAGCAGCTCCTCTGGGCATTACACATTCTGCTTTGGATCTCCTTGCTGACGAGGGAGACAGAAGTGGAAGCCACAGCACTGCCTTCCCTGGTCCAGTCCTGCAGCGTCAGCAAGAGGTCTTCAACATATTCACTACTTTCCTCCCTGCACAGGGGAGATTAAAAAGGACCAGAAAAAGCTATACCATCCTGCCAGACAGGAGAATTACGGTTCTGTTAGAGCCTGTGCACAGGTCCCACCTCAGCAGCCTTGGTAACACATTTAGCATTTTCTGGGTGTGACACAGAAAAAGAGCAGGATGGGGATGTTCCCCTGGACCAGCTCTCCTGCTTCGACTCTCTGAAAGAATAGTTGAGACGAGAGGGGAGGGTGTGGGTGGGAGGGAACCATGGAAAGATTGATGTAAATTCATTTTTAAAAGCCAAACAGATGAAAATAATTTTCACAGCCCCACAGCTGTTCTATGTATTATTTTTGGACCAAGCCTGAGCAAAACACAGTGCAGATAATAGCCCGAACTTTGGGCAGATAAGCGCTGCATAATCAAGTCAGCAGCATAGCCTTGACATCTCCCCTTCCTGACATCCAGTGCACTCCATGACAGATGAGCACCTCTCCTTAGGGCCCTTTTCCTCCATCTGACACAGGTCCTCTAGGGCAAGACACCATCTTCAGCGCATTGCCGTTTGCCCATCACTCTCCAAACCTGAGCCCCAGGTGAGTTGGAGAGGACAGGCAGAACTGCTCCAGGTCTTCCCCAGATCCCTGCTGGCACCTTTCAGCATGAAACACATAGGGGATGAAACACCAAAAGAGTGAATGGACCTAAGTCCCAAAGCCGCAGTCTCCGAGGCAACATTGCCCAGCCTTGGACCACAGAAATGACAGACGGACTTACAGTCGCGTTTATCCTCAGTTATTTTCCTATAAACCAGCCCTGCCAACAGCCAGCCAGTGCTTTTTGCAACTTCCACTGCACTTGGTGGAGCAAGATCTTACACTGGTTTTTAAAGGCTACAAAAATCTCTCTGTTTTGGAGCCAGACAACACATGTCCAGGAACTTACTGTCGTGCTCCATGTCCTGATGCCTGGGAGCAGGCAGAACTGCCTTTTCTGCCACGGGGAAAGCAGGAGGGCCCCGGCACACCAGCTCCCCATAGGCATCTTCTGGCCAAGGATAGGGTCCAGTACAAGGTGATGGTGTTGCTCAGCGTTGGTCCTGAGAGATTGTCCCCCTGAAGTCAACCTGAGCCTGTCCCTTGCCCTCACTGAGCTCTGGAACTGGCGTCAAAGAAATGACGGGGAACAAAATGCTACAATGCTTTCAAGAGTCCAGGCTGGCAACTTCACTTGCCTAGAGGTTCCTAAATGGCATTGAAAACCTTGCTCTAATGTTTTCTCTGGGACTGTTTCATTAAGTGGAAGTGTTCAAAACTGCTTTTATAAAAATTGCTGAGGCTCTGAAAGCAATACCTTGAGCAGACGCAAGCGGGGCACATGGAAAGCAACCACTAAAGGTGATACCAAATGGGACAGGTTGCATACACTAAGCTTTGAAGTGGGGTCAGGGTACCTGGGCTCAGTAACTTCCATTCCTCAGCTTATTTAACCCAAAAGCACACCTGAACCCCCTGGGACAAGGAACAAGAGGCCTGGAAGGGCTCCCCCATCCTTGGGGCACTCGCCTTGGTGCAGCCCCCTCAGCACAGGGCTATCGCATTGCATGTTGTCTATACACCACGGCACAATATAAAACCCATTTAGAAACTGGGCTTACTTACTGCTATTAAAGAATCCATCAGTGAATTTCATTTTTTATTGGTTGAGTTACAAAACTTACAGCAGTGTGTTGTGTTTGTTTTTCCAGAGCACCAATAAAAAACTTTGATTAAAAAAAAATTGAGAAAGGGAAAGAAAAAGAAAGAAATTAAAAGCTGACCTGGTATAACCCACGCAAGCACTGAACCTCAGCAGTGCTATATAAAAAGAGCTGAGAGGCAGCAAAGCCAATTGTTGAGCAAACGTTCGACTGTGGCTGTAACCCACAACAATCAAAACCTGTTTACGACAGAATTTTTGCTTCATAAAAATAAGTGCACTCAGGCCCAGCTATATTAAACATGGTTTTATCATAGACCAATCACTGAAGACAAAGCACGGCAGATGTAGTGCCCCAGGAGTAAAAACACAAAGCTCTTTCTCTGCCACTCCACGGGCCCAATCCTGCCATATGCAGGCAGTACAACTGCCTCCAGGTATTCATGGTGCTACACTGCCATATTGCTCCAGAGATGTCAAACAATTTATGCTTGGTGTTTCTTTACAGACTTCTTTTCCTTTTCTCATTTATGGCCAAGCATGCATCTCAAAATCAGCTGATTTTGGCATGTGTGACCTGCAATCCTATTTTGGCCTTTGGCTAATCCTGCTAATTACACTGAAAATTATATGCAAGGTGAAAATTTCTATGAAATACTGTAAAGACAATGGCCTCAGTTATATTAAGATTGTACAGGCACTACATCATGGTGCCATCACAAAGTGGTAGCCACATTGCAGCAGGTGCTGTATAGAAAAATTGTGGATATGGCTTAAGTCAGGGCCACTAACTCCTACACAGTGAAATGAGGGCCTGGTTGCATTCCAGTTGTGCCCTACGTTTCCAAAATGATGCCTGTGAAAAGCAAATATAATATTAAGTAACTCAGCCATAGAAGTTTAATTTCCAATTATATGGACTGGTTGCAACTCTAAGTAACTGCAAAAAAATAGTAAATACATTATTATGAATGGACCTGTAAGAAGAAATAAAATTTACATCTTTAGAGGGAAAAATAAGCCTAAATGCATAATTTCCTAGACACATGACTTCTAATTTATCAGAGCTGGTTAATTTAAAAAAAAAAACAAACAAACAACAACCAGTGGAATTCTGCCTCTTTTTCAATTATTTCCCAAATTTATATTTTGAGTAAATGCTCTTTTTAAGAGCAAGCAATTAAAGAAAAGGAAACAATTTGCTTTAAAAAGACATTATTTTTCCCATCTCAGTTAAGAGAATTAATTTTCAGAATGTCAGCTAAGTATATCCATATGGTTCTAGTATATGAGAAAAATGCAAATGCAGTAAAGACAAGAATTTTGGACATTTCATTTCAATTCCTCATTTCTTTTTTATCTGCCTTAGAAAAGTAAGAAAATAAATCCTACTTGATTCATAAGCATTTGTCAGGTATTTTATCTGTTACACCTTACGGGATCCTAATGAACTGCTTACTTTGGCTATTCATTATTAGTTACTGAACCCCTGGCTAGCCACCAGAGTGCTAGGAAAGAGTGTCACAATACCATGGGTGCTGGTGTGAAGGCATGGGTTTTGGTATGAATTCCACAAACATTCATAAACCAGAAATAACACTTTGAGCAAGAAAGAAGGCACAAAGTGCTCGACTGGAATAGCTGTCCAGAACTAGAATGAATATTTGCAAACTCTCACTTCATCATCTTCACCTATCTTTAGAGGACCATGAATCCTGCTGAAAAAAAAAAATAAAATCAAACAGCTTATGTGTTGCTAAACCTCTCAGAGGCTTTCAAAAGTCTTCACCCTGAGGCTTGTCTCAGTTGGAAAACCAATTAGGCTAGCTATCGTGGGACAGGTACTTATCAATATCTGCATGGGTGGATACTGATAGCACTTTTCTCGCATTCAGCTTAATCCACTTGGGAGAAAAGCCATTAAATAATCCACAGAAGACAGCTGAGCGGGACCATCCACTCTGGACAGTGTTGTGCTTTGCATTCACATGCCAGCTCCCCCTCCCTCCACCCAAGCACTTGGCCTTCAGATAAGGGGGTGTCAACTGAGTGGGAAGTTTGTCCCAGTCAAAATCTCCAAACTCTTGGGAAAAGTCAAAGCTTCTAAGAGCAGCAGCCTGTGTTTTCTTTCTTTTTTTCTTGTGGGTTGGAAAAGAACAGCCTACACAAATAACACGGTGCAGGAAATCTTTAGGGATTAAAACATGATACGCTGTATTTCAGCAGGGATTTAGACAGGCCTTGTGGAAGAAAGAACACCTCCCTCATGGAAGAAGGAATTACCTTGGTGCTTTTCTTGCTTACTTCTTTCACCATGAGCTTTCATTTGGAGAGACATCATTTGCCACTGGGATGTGCACAGAGAAAGCAGCAAAAATCAAACCACTATTTTTGCACCTGCCTTTTTCTTTCCACCCCATTGGCAGAACAGATCTTACATGGATACAAGAAAACTATTATGCTAAGTCTGTTCCCAGCACAGGAAAAGTCCTCTCCCATCCTCATTAACATTGTACAAAGTATTTCAGGCTTGCAAGTGCTATAGGACAGGCTTGGCAGACATGACTGTTGACCCAAAATATTAGTGAGGATTGGAAAACAACTGGCTGAAGCTTTCTGAACACGACCATCAGCGTGACTGCCAAAGAAAGCATCAGAACCCATTACTTCATGAACCAACATGTGATTTGCAGAAACACTTACATGGCTTAAAAAGTCTAAATCCTGCTTTCAAAGGGGCTTAGTCACCACAAAGTGATTTAGGTATCTCAGTACATTTGAGGGGCTGGCTGTTGAAAGTGCAGCTTTCAATGGAAATGAGTCATTGATTGTGAATTTCGAAAAGAGAAATTCCTGCTACAACACCTATTGCGGGAGACCAAAAGACCCTGTGAAACACATTTCCTCCAGCATAACCCCTACACCTTCACTCAGGCCTCCCAGACAAAATGAGCTGAAACAGCGATATCTTAAGTCTGATAATTACTAAGGTGGGAAACATTGAGATCCCAGACTGGCAGCAACATCAGAGACCATGATAATGGGACAGAGCTATACCTTTAGGACATAGATAACTTACTGCATGTGTATGAAACAATTAACATACAAACTTCTTTGCCCATAAAGAAACCACAAAAGTCGTCAGCCCCAAGACTGAGCTTGTACACAAAACTCTATGAAGGAACAGGACATTCACATAGTACAGGAAAATTATTGATTCAATTCAGCAAACAGTTGCAGAGAGAATGAGAGGCTTCAGCCCACATTGGTTAAATAGGATTACAGTTTTCTTTCTCTCCCCCCCCCCGCCCCCAAGTGATTCAACCAGGATGTACTGCATTAGACCTACCCTGGGAGACAGTTGTGCTACCATGGAACCTGCACATAGTTGCCTTAAAACAATTTTCAGAGAGGCTGTTGCCACAGTTAAAACTCCAGCTGTGTGCAAGAGACCTGTTCCTAAGACCCTACCATCCTCCAATTTCTTGCCATTATAATTCAGAGAAATTAACTGCTGAAATCCTTTGCTGTGAATAGGAAGAGTTGCTATGCCAACATCCTAGCAAAGATCAACATAGCTTATACCCTGGCAGAAATTACCATAAATCCCAATCGCTTAAAAAAGTAACCGAAAAGCAGGAGAAATTAATGTCCTTTTTAGTAAAGGACTTAGCAGGTTAGTCTGCAGCATGGGTAGGTAGAAAAATTGAACTGAAAAGAGAAACCCAAAGGGCTTGGATTCTGAAGTCCGAAACAGTTCTGAAAGGGAGAGCAGCAAGTGAAGTTGCTAACAACCACAAATCGAGCTGCAGGCCAAACACTTTGTCATTTAAAAGCCTTAGATCAGTGGTCAGAGTGGCATTATTTGAATTTAATGGCACACAGTAAAGCGCTGTTTAATTAAGGACTGAAAACTTAACATGAGTGTTTAAAATACCTTTCAATCTGCCATTTGCTTTAACATATATTAATAGCTAGAGCTTGCTGGAAATGCTCCACTGGGAGAAATTTTGGGGTGATGAAAGCTGAAAAACTCTCTCCATGAAAATTTCCATTTTGTTAACTCTAAAAATCACAGAAAAACACCTTAAGGCAAAAAGATTTCATTTTTAATCAGTTCAGTATTAATGGAAAAAACCCACACAGGTATGTTCATCTAGGATGACATATTGCCTGATGTAAATCTAAGTTTTGATCACTAAAACATCTGCTTTTTTTTTGGTGAACTGGGCTCTTTGCTTGGACTATCCAAGAGGCAACACCAAAATCCTCCTACCTTGGGCCATTTGGAAGATGTTTGGAGGAATATGTCTTTGCCTCATAGTGACCTCTCATTATCGCTCATACCTGAACAAGCCCCTGATGAAATGTGCCAAAAAAAAAAACCCCCCCTAAGAGATGATAAAGAAAATTCTTATACAGTAATGGAAAAAATATTGTGTGACAATCAGAAAAGATGAAGGGTTCTTTTTTAAATTTGCAATAGAAATGGCAAGTCTGAAGATCAGCTAAGATCATAATGATGGTCTGCCCAAGGACAGCTATGGCACAATTCAATAAACACTGCTAATGATTTGCTCAATATGACTGTCATGGCTTCAAAAACCAAGGAAAAGTACTGTTTCCAAAACATCAAAGCATTGTCTTCAACTATAATGCCAGCTGAGCAGGCTAGTGAACTCATTCCTGCTTACCAATAAATTTTTATTTGTTTTTCTACTGTGGGATTAGATCATGCAGGAAAAGTTCACCAAATAATGCTGTAAAAAAGAGATGAACTCATACAAGATTTTTGTTGGTCATTAAAAAAAGCCCTCTGTCAAACTACTAAAAATTAATTAACTTTGAATACCCAAATACATAAACATTTCTGCAAAAATGCTTTGGGATGAAAAAAATTATTTATTGTGCCCTCCAGGGAAATGTACCTTGTCAATCCCTTGTCACTAAATCACTTGCTAACAGTTATGGTGTGAGGTAAATTGCTGTTTAACTCTGATGAGTTTAAAGACCTTGATGTCTAATGAATTCTCCTATTCATGCTGCAGGTTACATCTGCAGTAAAGCTCTCTTAACAACCTGGTGCTGAAAAGATCTGATGTAATTTTATTATTTACTAAACAGGTGTCAGTAATTGTATCCAATGATGTCAGGCAGCTTGATGGGAACTCGCTTTAAGATGCCTATCTGAGCCGGCGCTCCATGATCATAAAAAGGCTATCCCCCAGGTAGCAACAGCCTCACAGTGCATTTGTCTATGTGATAGTGAGGGCTAGTTAATACCACCATAAACAAGAGCAAGAATCTGGGATATTTCATAATCCACCAGGGTTAATTCTGCAAATCCCATTAATGCAGCTCATCCACTAAGATCTTGGGGTTTGCTCCATGCGAGGGCCCTTTGCTCATGTGACTGAGAGCGCCCCAGCAAGTGCCTAGCCCTTGGTGCTTCCCTCCCCACTGAAACACACATGAGCTACACTACGGGAGATTGTGCTCAGCAGAGCTGCACCACTTGAATAAATCAAATGGGCACAATGTCTCATTCATGCCAGTCACCAAGGGTAAGAAGCCATAGAGATATTTTACTTTAAGAGGTAATGAAAGGGCTCCTGGTGCAGGGGTGCTCCACTAGCATGAACTAGCCCAAGGCTCCCAGCATAATTTCTAAGTCACTTCTTGAGAAACCCAGAGGCTGAGTGTGGCCCCGCAACCACCCTTCCTGGGCAGGCCAATGCAGAAGGCAGGGCTGAAGTGCTGCTTCTCCCCCCTGAGCCCTGGGAGCTGCCACAACCCCTCCGAGTAGCGCCTGCTGCACAGTTTCATCAGATGCGGAGCTGTTCTTTTACACCCTTTAGACCTTGCTGTCTCCATCAGCCTAAGAAACAGGTGGGGACAGCTCTGATGCACTCTACATTACACCACTTACAGCACCTATGCAAAACCATGCTGGCCCTGTGCTCCTGCTGGTGGAGGGGGCACTGTGCAACAACCAGCTCAACAAGAAAGACATAATGTCTTGGGCAGTCAGGAATTTTACTCCAGGAATGTCTTAATTTCACTGTGAAATATTTGGTGTTAACAACACAATATTTTAATTGTTTTACATTCAGTCACTCATGTGTCATTGGGCTGCCAGGGGTTTGCAAAAGATTTTGGCAATATAATACTGTTCCCTTGGCAGGAAGGAAATTTGAGGCAAAAAAGGCAGGAATGCCAGTTTTTGGTGAACAGTGATGCTTGAGTCACATGCAACATGAGGGTCCTCAGCCCATCTAGCTTATTGCCCTCCTAAACTAAGTAATCTTAAGTAGGCTATTATTTCTGGGTTTAGACAGGAAATGTCTTGTTTAGCTAAATGAAATATTTCACAGAAAATATATAAAAAAAATTCTACAACACGAAGAAGATTTGGCTGAAAACTTCCCCATTTCAGCCTCGTGCTGAAAACATTCCAGGTTAGACTAAAAATGTTTAGTGTTTAATGACAATGTTAAATTTTCCATGGAAAAAAGAAATGTTTCCCAGATATGTTAATAAGCAACAAGCTGTATTCCTTACTGCTGGAAACATGTTCATTTGACTATATAATTTTGGGCACTAATTTAACATTTGTAAGTCTGGAGTTTTAACAAGAGATTGCTTATTTTCATCAGACCAGTAAAATAGCATCAAAACTCTGTATGGCCATTTGTGCAAATATAAAATCATCCCAATTTGTTAATCTTAACTCATAAACTAAAGGCAACGTGAAGTGACATCTGAATTCAGAGTCAAGCAAACTTGCTACTAGTTATTAGGTCCCCATGTGGACAATCTTACTTGGCCCTAGGAAACGCTGGTAGTTTGGTTTAACATGCTTTCCAAAATGCATTACATTAAATCACACACTTCTTCAGACCTGAAGAACTCATAAGCCTGGATATTTTTGTCTACTTTTTCTAGCTACATCAGCTCCATGTAACAAAACACGTTACAAAAGATCACATCTTGCTGCAGAAAATGAGCATTGAATAAATTGATTGTGCTTTGCAAAAATCAAGTTCCTGACAATTTTTTTTTTGCACGTAGAAATAGATGGTAGCAGTAAATTTCAGTGCTTTTGTCCACTTAAATAGATCATTTTCTACTCCTTAAGAACTAATTTTCCAGGACCAAGCCTACATGGTTTTAAGATTTTTTAGCCCTTTCAATTTTGTTACTAGGTATTTAGCTCTTCCTTCCTTAATGGGAATTTAATAAGACCCAGCTGACAAGTGTTCAGTGAAGTGACCAAGCAGCACCTGAAAGATGGGATGTAACGTTCATATAAAAAGCCTGAGTTTGATCATTGTTATTAAAGGATAACCAAATGAATTCATAATGATGGGACACTGGTTTCAAAGTGTTTCCATAGCTGTTACACATCAGGAAAAATAGGGAAGTTACCTCACTTTCTCCAATCCTAAATAACCTTATAAACTCACCAAAGAAATTAATTAGCCAATATTTCTTGAAAATTCATAACAAAGTTTCCATTTTTCCATCAGATAATTCCTTAGTGCATTCTGGTTTTTAACTTCCTTCAAGTCTGGATCATTTTGATGTGTGAACGGACATTTTGTGTTTCCATGGGCTATTTCCACAGGTTCAAATATCTTATGTAATTGACATTTTCCTGCTTACAAAAGCTGTCAAACTTGAAAGTAGCAGTTGATTGATAAAACATGGGTTTTGTCTGTAACTTAACTTCATTGTTGGGGCTTATTGCTCCAGTTCTGAATAACTCCTCTCTTCAAAGTGGCATGTATTCAGGTTTTCTGGGGTTTTTGGTTTGGTGGATTTTTTTTAAAGCATCTATGCTTTAAAGCTACTTTTATAAATTAGAAAACAACAGCATCTGCTTTTTCTTCTTCCTACAGATAATCCCTTCAGCAATTTTTTTCCATTTTTGAATTACTACTCTCTAAATACTGTAACTTGACTTTAAAGTCTTCCAACATCAGCTTAATAATCATTTGGCAACATTTATCCTTTCCAATCCTAACTATAAAAAAAAGAAAAAAAAGAAAGAAGAAAGCACTGAGGACACCACTGACATTTGCAGCATCTACAGAGGAGAGCAGCTATACAGGCCATAAAGCAGGCAGTGCAGATGTGTTTTTAATAGTAGCAAACCCCACAATAATTATGAAAAAAACATTTATTCTAGCTACAAGAAATACACAAAAGCATGATCCAGAGCTGGGGAGGGTCTTTTTGTTGGCTTTAGTGAGCTCTGGGTCTTGCTTGTGATAAAGACCTGAGCAAGTTGGTATCATGCTGAAATGACCAGTGTTGGCACAGACGGAGGGATGCCTTTGCCTCTGCACCAATCATCACTGATATGGTGCTTCATGGGGGGCAACTACATACATTTTCCACCTGAACATCCCTGATTTATGACGCAGACGCGCCATAACGGCACTTCACCGTTATCCTCCTCTGTGCTCAGAGAGCAAAGACAGGGGTCACACCACCCTTCCACTGGCCCCAAGTTTTTCCTGCATTTCAGAAGTGCAGTGCCCTGGTTTTTCTTGCAGGGGTACCACCTGGATGTAGGAGACGAGTGACACAAGATTTGATAAAACTGCAGAGTACAACAGAATTGCAAAGGCTGTGCTCTGCCCGTGCATGGCTCTCCCATAGAGATCATCTCCAACAGCCTTTTTTCCTCCTTTGCATAACCCCCCTCTGCTCAGAGATGGCTCAAAGCCACTCTGTCCTAGCTGTGCTTTCATTTTGTCCCACTGTAACCATCTCAGTCTCAGAATTAAGTTCAATTGTCCTGAATAGGGATAGGCTAAAGCAAGTGCCAATGTTTTGGGTTTTTTTGAGTCACGGCCTAGATACAGTAGTTTCACATGCCTTTGGCAGAAAAATATTATTGCTTTCTGAAGCAGTTGGGTTTTTTCAGTGACTTGACTTCCTGCAGGGGCGTTTTAATTATTGTTGGTGTATCACTTAACTTAGTTATGTATTGCTTTGAAGTTGTTCTTTGTATCTGATAGTAAGAGGATGGAAAACAAACATGACTGTGTTTATTCTCTTCCCCTTGCCCTGCATTGGCTTGGTGCAGCCTTTTCTTTGGATTACACAAACGCAGGGTGGATGGAAAAGGAGGTCCAAAAGAAGAGCCCAGACAGAGCACGTGTAGCTGACACCTTTATGCTGGCAGGTGTTTTCTCTTAATCTGTCCTTAATAAGTCAAACAGAGATCACCCAGATACCAGGTCAGGCCCTGAAGACAGAAAATTGCTGAGGACTAAGGGGTGCACCCATGTGTTAAATGACCATTCCCAGCTAAAAATAAAATAAATAAAAATTTCACAGTTCCTGAACTGAATACATCAGTGTTGTACTGGGCTATGGGAGCTGCTTCACCGTGGCAAGCATTTGCATATAACTGCATGAAGTGATATCCCAGCCACCCGCAAAATAGATGCAAGGAAAGCTTCCTCTGTTGTTGTTGTTTTTTTTTTAAAGACAAAAAAAGCAATTAAGAAAAAAAAAAAAAAAGAGATGGTTCCTGAAAGGCAGTGTGCCAGCAGCCAGATAAAACATTTCAAACCATCTGCTACAAAGCACATGCACAATGAAGCTGTGAACTGGGATATTCATTTTGGGGGAGTGCTTTCTCTTCATCTTAAATGAATTTGAACAGTTTTGAAGTGAGACAGGGGAGACCTTGTAGGTTCATCAAAATCTTCTCCATAACTACCAAAGGCACCAAGAGAACAGCTTCTAGCAGAGTCAGTTATTATTAATGGCTTCTTCATTAACAAGGCAATTTGAGTCCCATTCTGCCTCTCCCAGCTAGGACGGAAGTTCTCATCTTTCAAAAGCAATCTGAGCAAGCCATGTGAAGATTTCACCATTTGTGGCTTGGGAAAGTAGAGATGAAAGACTTCTAAGACCTTTTACTTGGGTTTGTTTTCTACTTTGGGATGATTATGATATTACTCACCACATGTGCCATCTTCCAACCCCAGGATACTGTGCTGGGGAGATCCAGTGGACTATATAACTCATTTATTATTTTAGATCTTTTGGTTTCCATGCAGTTTTCACCACCACGGCCAAGGTCCCAACCTGAGAGCTTTTAAGTTGGAAACTTCAGGCGATATTTACACTGGGAGCTTCTCAAGGAAGAGTCACAATCCTACTTCAGGGCTATGTGCAGCCATAAAGCTTTGTGTTTCTATAGCAAACAATTTTTAAAGGTGCTTTTTTTTTTTGCCTTGAATGTTGTGCCATGCTGAGGAAATACCTTAAAATGGAGGATGCAGCTGTACTGCCTCTTGCAAGAGCTTTACAAGAGCACTCGCTGCTCATGGGAAACAAAAGTCCAAATACACAGAAAAAAATCCTCCAGCCAGCTCTCCACTCCCACTTCCCAACCCTGCACACCTGGTGTTTAACATATACAAAGGGAATATCTTTCCTTTTCCCACAACCTGAAATCTGGAGTTTAGCAATAAAGCTGAGCAGGACACGAACCTGGCACATCCTCTGCTTGCTGGTCCTCCTGCCTTCTCATTTGCTAAGGCTTGTTTTCATGTTCAAAGCCTTTCCACCATCCCCCAGTGAATAAACCTCATTAAAGAGGAGGACAGGAGTCAACTCCTGGTGCCGAAACCTCTCAGCTCATATGCCACAGTCACACCACCTGCCCACGCTCATGGCCACGGCATGAAAAACCATGCTGAAATCCTATTGCTTCAGATCCACAAGAGTCTTTGAACCCAGACAGATGTCCAGAGATGAAAGGGGAAATGAAGCTGCTGAGTTCCTTTCCTGCCATGACAGAAGCATACACACAAGTCAACTACTTCCTATGGCTGGCCCCACCCTCTGAAATTCTGAGAAAAAAGGGGGAAAAAGCAGCTCAGCTAATGAGAATTGCAGCACTGTTCATGCCACAGTAGTTAAGGTTGTATTCATTATAAATCCCCTTTTCAAGGTTTCTGTCACTCAGCCATAAAAATCATTCTGGGTTGAAATTTAGCATCCAAGCTTTCTGCCCAAGGACAATATTTCTGTCAGAATTTGGAAACAATTGGTTTGGCAAAGGGCATCTGAAGTTTTACGGAGTGCAAAAAAGAATAGTGGTTAGTGGTGTCAGATGCTATTACTTTATGCTCCTATAACTTAAAAACAACTAATTTAGGTTCTGTGGTTGTTATTACTCCATAATTTCCTCTGAAATATTTGGCCCATTCCTAATAACAAACTCCTGCAAATTGCTAGGACTGCTCTAAATAGAAAAATAATAGCATTCCTGGGCCAAATCTTCAGCTGCTATAAATTAGCTTAGTGTCATTGCTGCCCATTTACATCAGCTGATGTGTTGGCCCCAGGTGTTTAGCGAAACCCATTTTTGGTGTGTGCATGTGTCTGTCTGGCTCCATTAGTCCTTAGCTGGGCAGTTCCCAGGAATTTAGAAAGCAGATGGTTAGGTAATGTCTTCGGGATCTGACAGAAGCTGTCCTGCTCCCAAAGACTGTTGCTAAACATCACTTGACTTCATGCACTGAAATCAGCACCTCCACCTAGAACACGTAGTTTTCTTGGGGAGCACTGTCACACCAGGAAGTTAGACCAGCCGTGTCCAACCCCAAATTTAAGTCGGGCTCCCTCAGCACAATGAATCACACATATGTTTAGCATCTCTTGTTTTGCTTTTGGAAAAGCTGGCGTTTAATTAGTCCTGAGTACATTTCATACAAGACCAAATATTTTGGAGGCCACTACCTCCCAAAGCACAGCAACTGAACGGTGTTAATTGTCAGAAGTTGGTTGTCTGGTGCCTTGGGGAAGTCGAGTATTTGCTTTTGAACAAATGCAGCATTTTTTTGCGTGGCATCTTGAATGCTATGAGTGAGATTTAGATATTTCCAGAGAAGCCTATCACAATAACAACCTATCCCCTCCTCCTCCTTTTACCCACACAAATGACATTTTCGTATTGAAAACTAGCACTCACATAAACAGGTACTTTGGAAATGCTTGGTTAAGTTCTAAATAACTGAGCAGTTCCTCTCCCGTTTGTACTAACCTGCAGAGCAAAACCCACATGCATTTTCCCATGTCATTGTAATGTTTTAACGAAGCACTTCTGCCTACTGCCAGTCTTCTGCAGCTCCTACTAGAAGTCGGTCACTTCCATATTTCCTCCTTTTTACTGTGCCGTGCACAGTGTATGTGCACACAGACTAGTTAACTGGTTTTCCTTGCAGGCTTCTCATCAACAACACTAAAAATCAAATTGGATGGAGCAGCTGCCCACCTCTGACACAAGTCTGAGAAGACCCCTTGCAAAGCTCCCCAATTTTCAAACACTCTCTTACTTCTGCCTGCACAGAGCAGCATCATCATCTGAAAATCAGACCTCTCCTTTTTCCACTTGCAATGCTTCAAGATGGTCTTTTGTTGTTTGGGGTATGTTGCTGCATTTGCTTTTAGCAATTTACTAACTGCATGTGGCCAAAAGTGGGGTGAAGGTTGTGGATGTTAGCCAAAAGCCTAAGTAGTTAAAAAATACATTTTTGTATTGGGAAAGCTTCTCATTTGTATGTCCTACCAGTGTATTTGGATTGGAACCTGAAGGTCTTTTGTGTACATAGCAGAGAAAAGTAATACTTGTTTTTCTTCCTAGCTGGGGTAATTTCTAGTTAACCTGAGAAAACTTACCTAGCTCTGAATCCCTAAAATTCAGTAATTGCTTCTGTATATCCTTCCCACTCCCTCAAGTTTAATGTCCACATTTAGAAGTAAGAATCCATTCCTCTGAGCAATGTTAAGAGGAACAACAGTAAAGGTTAACCAATTACAGGTCACTTAAAAGTCACCCTATTTATGCACTTGAATCCTGGTCTAAAATTCTCTGCCCTGCCAGAACCCCTTTGACAATATATAGCTAACATTTAGCAGGCAGAACTCCAGTGATGGGATGTGAACTCAGCATAGCTGCATGTTTTCAATGTGAAAAACAACCAGAGACAGGTTGACTCTCTCCTCACATCAATATGAGAATTATTAGGTGATCCCACATCTATTAATTACTCTGTGGCCATAACAGACTCCTAGGCTTAAAATACTATGAGTTTACAAATCATCTTGCCTCTTAAAGGTTGCTTATCTAGATACAAAAGAGAAAAACAAGGAGGCTCGAACTAATTATAAAGATTAAATGGCATCATTTTTCTCCTGATCTTTGAAGCAGAAGGGCAAAGCCCTCGAGCAGCGCAGAGATGACTCCCCCACAGCCCAGGCAGTCGGTGCTTCTGTCCACAGAAGAAGAGCAATGGGGACCAGTGTTGGTCACCAGGGACAAACCTATTCACCTGACAAGAGTAGTAAATTGCACAGTGTCAGATGTCAAGAGAACTTCCCAAACACTGTTTTCCAAACAGTCCAGGGACTGTTTATATTGGGGTGGTGGGGAAGGTATTCTTTCCCCCTTGCAATGGGTTAAGCAGCTCTTACCCCTAAGATAAGCTACTTGTGCTAAAATGTCAACAACTGACTTAAATTATTTAAGATACAGAGCAAAAGTGGCCCCTGATATTTGAATTTCAGTGGACAGCTTAGGGGAGGAAAAAGAAAGCAAAGGGATCCTTTCTCACAAAAAGGCACTATACTATCTTGCCAGTCTATGAGGTTTTTCTGCCTGGGGTACTCCATCTTCCTCAATTATATATTAAAAAATAAAAATCCTCCAAGTTTTGAAAGTGACAATCTGAAAGCAGCATAGAAAGAATTCCCTTCCTGAGAACAGGTTAGAATTTCAGTGATAAAAATAGCAGCTTTCTTCTTTGACACAACAGCTATACCTTGTTTCTGTCAAGGTGGTTTTAAAATAGTATTTCAGGTCACAGCTACAGAAAGCCCCTCTCAGCTATTTCAGGACTCTGCATGGCTTTTTCCTAATCCCTGTAACAAAAATGGCAAGCTCCTAAAAATGGCCAGGAAAAAAATATAAGAGCTCAATCAATCCATTACTTTCAGAATAATATTTGTAGATTCCTTATTCCCTCTGTGATACCATCATGTTTAATCATGAAAGTCAGGTTAAGGTTTTACTTGGCATCAGTATCTCTTGTAGTGTAGGGAATAGAAATTTTGGGCTTCCAACAGCTGTTGAGAAGGGGCCTCAAATATTACATCATTTATCAGTAGTGTTTCCAGAAAAAAAAAAGGAAACATTCCATGAAAAGATAATTTACTTGTCTTAATAATGTAAGCAGAAATTAAAGTGGAGAAATCCCTTCTGGCAGGATTTTTGACAGTTACCTTCATTTTCATCATTGCTGACTGCACATATCTACTTTAAAAATGAATACAGTCTCCACTTCAAAAGGCAAAGAGAAAAAAAAGCACAGGAAAGGAGTGTGAGAGAGACCCTGTGATGTAAAACCTCATCAATTACAATATTTTCTGGGAAATTTACCTGCTCTGAAGTCCAGATAGAAAGGGCACCTTAGAGTGTATTAGGGAAATGTTTACAGCACATTCAGTTGGAGCACACGTCAGGGTTTTGGCTTGTTATACCCACACTGAACTTTTAAATAAATGTGCATTTAGACAAAGAGAAGAAAAGCGATGGGTCCAAAACTGTACAGCACATATAAACATTAATGACTTTTTCCTAGCCAAAATAATTGGAAATAGTTCAGGAAAAGAACTACAAGGGAGTGATAACCTGTCACTAAGAAGTTGGGTCTCAATTCCCATGTTATCATTACTGCTGCCGTTAATGGCAGGACCGAGGTTTCTCTGCTACAGTTAGATCTCTTCTGTGCTAGGTACTGTATGAAAACAGAAAACCACAGAGCCTTAATCTGAAACACTGTCCCATACATACAAATAAAAGGTATCTACAGGTGGGAGGCCCCTTCTTACGCTGGGAGAAACAAAGGCCAGGGAGGCCAACAATGGAGAGCTGAGCATTCGGTCATCTGCCCTTGCACTCTTCTAGGGAACATGACCTCTGACAACTGATGAAAAATTGCACAGGGAGCCAGTGGCAGAAATGGGAATTGAGCCCAGACCTCCTTCTCAGCACTCTACAGCAACCACCTATCCTCCAAAGGAGGAGGGTACACATGATGCTGAACATGAAAAATAGTATCATGATCTCCAATGTGCATATGGTCAAATTCTCCTTAGAGTTGCATCAATGCAGTCCCATTACAGTCTGGGAAAGCTGTGCATCTTCAGCCCAAGTGACCAAATCAGGAAACACCCTGAGGTGTTTCCACAACAATTGAGGTGCTCTCAGGCTAAATAAATATGGATGAAGGCCATCTGACTGCTGGATGGACACTTTTGGTACTGCCAGCCAGGGTTGTCAAGCAGCAGTATGATACCATGGGTACGCACCATTTCTAAGGAGAGCGTTGTCTGACTAAACAACTTCTGTGCAGAAATTAGCGCATAGCCAAACCCAGTTCTCTTGCCTAACGAGGACTTAGTTAATTATTGCAGAGAAAATGCCCAAAAGGGATTGGGATAAAATAGACTCTAGGTCAAGTATAACTACACTTAGCACAAGTTACCTGGTAATTCTTGTAGAAGCGACAAAGTGGGTCCTAGTTGCCACTACCTCTGGTTACCTTTACTTTATGCACCCTCCATCCAAGTTTAACTCTTTTGGTAGAGTGTGACCTTGGGGCCTGATCTCTCAGCTGATTTCACAATGTGAAGCCAGCGGAGTTTTGTCAATTTCCATTAAATCCATGGTACCTATACAGTTTTAAACTAATAAATACAGAATCATTTGCAACACTGTTTAGACTGAGAGGGTTCCATGCACAATTTCCACCCATGTAAACTAACTTTTTCATGAATGTGGTTCAGGAGGAGAGAATAATATCTGCAAGACATACTCAAACTGAAATACCCCACTGTTATTACAAAAAGGTGGTTGGGGTGGAAAATGTGTCATGCAACACAGACCAGTTAAATAAAACGATGTTATTTGCACAGTTTTTAAAATTATTGTTTAATTATTTTTAAAATCAAAGTAGTTTTTGCAGACCTTTGTGGTAACTCAGTCACTTGGGGTAGGCTGGTGTAAATTTATCTGCTGAAGCTATAATAAGGTATTCATTTTTGCCAGAACGATGCATTCAAAAATCCGTACTTAGCCACTGAAGGATGAGATTGGCTTACCAGTTGCAATTTTTAAATAAGATAGATTTATGTTTTGTTGGTCTCTACAGTGCATGTTTTTAAGCATTTCTGTGCAACCATGAGGAACAGGAACCTAAATACAGAAGCACCATCAGACCTCTTTATCAGAATACTGTACTGATTATTTCAGACACAGAGCTTGGCTTCCTACCCAAAGCACTGCCAAGTTCCAAAACAACTTCCTGACAGCTCCTCTGAGGAACACCATGCCATGCTATGTCAAAGCCACAGGGATCCAAATGGGAAAGTGAGCTGCCGAGGAGAGAGTGAAGACAGATCAGAGACAAGGGCATGGGGACCTCACCCTACACACACCTTCCAGGCAAGCTGGGAAGCTATACTGGACCTTTTCTTTAATGCCCCCTCAAGGGGGGTTGCAAAATATTAGATACTTCAACGAAGACTGGTGTAACACAAGACTGCGTTCCTCAGGTTCACCTTGAACACCAGATATTCTGCCCAGAACACACCAGACATGCCACAGCCTGAGGAACCACTGGCAGGAGGTGGACACTTCCATGGGCATGTGGCTGGGAGTCCAGGTCTCTACCCCAGCCATGGAATTAAAGGGAAAGAGGCTTTTGCCCCAGTCTAGCTGGCTCTCCCCATTTAAGCAGCCTCACTCAGCTCACCAGAGACCCCAAAGCACCAGCACTGTTGGAAGCACCAGGACCACTTCACTCCCCTTGTAGGGTGGCTACAGTGGAAACCCCACAGCCTCCTCACAGGGGCTTTGCATCAGGAAGGGGCAACTGGCCCTAAGTAGTTTAGCAGATGTACAGTCCCCTGCTCAGAAGCCCTTTACATGAAACCAATGTATCACTGGCTGTTATAAATCTCAAACAAAATACAGGAGAGTTTTGAATGTGATTTGAAAAATCTGAAAGGAACATGTTGAAAGGGGAGCAGATATAGCCTAACAAGACCCCTGCAGGTGCTAGGGATTAACACACTGTGAATCCTCCTGAATACCAGCAGCTTTGTTACACAGCTCATGACAAGCCTGGGAAGTTTTGTAGCTTCACCGCATGATTTTAAACATTAGGAACTCTTTGTGCCCTTGAAAAAATAAAAGGCTGGTGTGAACCAACCTATCTGTCTCTGTTTCAGAGTGTCTGATGCTAGACCAGAGCAAACAACACGAGAAAATGGATAGTTGTACATTGGTCCTACCCTGCAGGGTGCTTGGCACCATCTCCAGACAGCAATGTGGCTTTATGCTACCTGCAGAAATTATTTCAGCTCTTTTTGCCCCACTCATTTCTCACACACCCCCCCCCCTTTATGATTTCTAGCAAATCACAGCCTTCTGTCTCCTCCCCTTTCTGAAGGGCTGGGATCCAGCTGGAAGCTGGTCTGCTGGGAAACAAAATGAGGAAAAGAGTAAGCTGGCAGCATGATTCCTTGGCAGCTCCCACTGGAGACAATACTCCCCTCTAATTCACAGCATTGCAGAGGTCAGATTTCAGGGTGATCACTGCCCCAGTTCCTGCCAATGCACCTTGCACTGGTACATTGGTGCCCTACCAGGGGGTGCTCCAGCAGCAAAGTCCTCCAGAGGGCTTTGAAGGACCTCAGCTGACAAAGGGATGACTTGTTTTGACCTGCTGCTGTATAAAGGCTCCTCAGATAGCTGTGCTGTCTACAACATAAACCACCATGAACTAAAAAGGACTAACTGTTCCCAGAAGAGCTGAGATCTTACTCTAGGTATTTACACTGCTCTTTGCCATAGATAAGGAATTATGATAAGAATTCAAGTGACTGTGTTAAAAAACAGCCCCAACCAGGGGGTTTACCAATTCAAGAGGTTTCTCAGGAAGGAGCTGGGGGAAAGGTAGTTTTAGTGGCTTAAAAGCAGGGACTGGGACTTTGAGTCTGGGTTGTCCCTCTTCCAGTTGCCTGTGGGACTCTGGGCAACTCACTTAGCTCTGGATCATTACAGCTCTCAGTTCTACGAGAACTGAGGTGATTGGAAATTGAAGAATGGTAACATAAGAAATAATTTTATCATCACAAAATCTCATTCTATTGAAACAAGGGCTTTTTACAGAAGTAATTTCAAATTTATATCCTTCTTCTGATACCCGGGATAGGTTCTGGGAAAATCCACTGTAGACAACGCTGCTGAACTGAGGAAAATTGCCATGCTTTTCAGGTGCCTACAAGGGGAAATGTGAGGATGTCTGGTTTCCTCAGTCTCACACCTCCAGGGCATCCTCACCACATGCACACTGTCCTGGAGGTGGCAATGCCAGCCCTATCAATCTCTCTGCTGTAACGCTTCCAGGATCCCAGGAAGACCCAAGATTTGGGCCAACCTTGGGGTTTTGCAAAATTCAAGGTAGCAAAGTGGACTCTACCGTGGAGCTATTTAGGACAGCTTGAGGATCTGTTCCTTCAAAAAAGCCCCAAACTTAAGCAGTCCCTTCTCTCCAAAGAGTTGGCATGGTTTGATTTTTGTAAAAACGGTGCAGAAAACTTCTTACCCAGTAAGATTTGAAAACACTCTTTTTTTTTTTAAATCTTGAATCAGAATGAAAACTTGAAAAAAAAAAAAAAAAAACAGGGCAGAATTTCAAGTGGAACAGATACTTCAAACCCAACCAACTGCAGCCAGGCCTGGAAGGAGCTGACCTTTCCCCATTCCTCCTGACTGAGGTCTGTGAATTTTGCAGGGAGCCATCTGGTCCACGTAAAGGTGTAGAGCACATTCTGCTCTCCTCTGCTGCCTCCCCACAGCAAGGAAGCAATTTAGCTCCCAAGCACTTGTCTGATCTTTGGGAGGTGCTAATTTTAATATTACATTCCTCCTCCTCTTTCCAGGACTTTGCTCCTCTATTTCATGGTGGAGATAACATCAGATCCACCAATCCCTTGTGGCACGTACAGGGATAGCATGCGCTTCCTGTCCTTTTTGCGTTTTATGATGAGATATCAGGATGCTGCCTGGCACAATGGGATCTTGCTTTTGGTTTGAGCATCTGTGAGTAGCTATTACAGGAATTGCGTGACATCTCTTAAGAAACGTAGATGATTTTGACTTAGCAGAGCTGCCCCAACAGCCTTGACAAACTGTTCTCACCCCAAAGTTTTGTCCTGATTTTGGGAAGCTTTTGACATCACACAGGGCTAAACCACACAGTCTGATACTAAAAGGCTCACTTTGGACTTGAAGGGCAGCTGGGATTTCAGACCCAGCCTCTCCAATCCAAGTGCTTTGCAGTGAACAGTAGCAAAGCAAATACTCCTGGGTTTTAGTGGCTGTGCAAAGAAAATGCTACTTTTTTTTTTTTTAATTACATTGGCATTTCTTTGGAAGATATTTAATTGTGGAAGGGTTCAACAGACCCTCCCCACTCAGAGCCCTGTTTGCAAGTGTCAACCCCAACTTGGAGTTCAACCCTCAGTCAGAGGAGCAGTAAAGCTGGCAGGCTTAAGTACTACAGGAATGCTAACATGGCAGATCTGAGAGAGTTAATTTGGTCAGAATGCACTCTAGTAATGTTTATGTTTTAGATAAAGTGCCTACAATGTTGCAGCTTGCCCTTCTGACCCCATTTCCTCATTGGTGTGCAGCTCAGAGAAAGTGATACTTAATTCCAAATCTTTGCTTTTATTAGCTCCCAGAGAGGGATAGAATTTCACCCCAGCCTTATCTCTGTTATAAACATCCTGTTACCATTCATATCAGGTGGATATCTTTGGGAAAATGATTAAATACATTCAACCAGACACAAATAGCATCCCCCGGTTGGTTTTGCACAGTACATGGTGATTTTGCATGTGTGCGTGTTGTCAAACAGCATGAGCCTAACCATTGCCAAAGGGGTGGAAATTTTACATGCAAGTGTGAAAATGTGTGGAGGATCTTCCATGAAATAACACTGTTTGTGCATTTAAGAGAACAGACCTAAGTACTATATCTAGTGCTAACCTTGCTCAGACAGCTTAGCCATAGGGGTCTAATTCTTCATTCTTCTACCTCTTTCACTAACTGCTGCAAACCACCTCTGGTTATTTAAGCCACAAGCAAGCATGACATAAGATGTGGTGCTTCTCCAGCTCTACACTGATTTCAGGATCAAAGAAGCTTGGGTACATTCTTGCAGGAACATTAACAATATTCACTTCATATCTCTAAAGTCATTTAAGCAAACAATTTTATTAAGTGCTGCATGCTCAAGAAGGCAGACTCCTGAAGGACACCTTCCTCACACACCACAGGTTACCATCACATATCATTGCCTTATAGCAGCAGCTTTTCAGCTAAAGTGCATATTCACAATCTTAAGCTACTGAGTCTGCAAAAGAGACTGAGAAAGCAAGTCTGTCTAAGCTGCCCAGCAAAGTCTCTCTCTCTCTAGCCTGTGCATCTCAAAGGACTCACAAATCAAGAACACCCTTACTAACTCCCCCTGCCCCTAAAAGCACTTTCTCTGGATGTACCTGTATATCACCAGTATATAGCATGAAAAAGAGAAAGAAGTACCTGGTAATGTATTATGCTTCGCATATGGCAAAGCTGGATATATGCAGGACTGAAAGGATGGGGTTTAAACTTTAACTGGTGTTAGAGAAGTTGTATTTCCCATATTCCATGGTAACTGACAGTTCAGAGACACACAGGGCAAGAGAAGTAGGTTTGCATGGGACAAGCATGTGTCCAGAGGCTTTGTCTGCTGTGGCTATACTAAGTGCTGACACACCAACTTCTTGTGACATCTTGACACCTTCTCGCCTAGCTCTACCTTTTGGCACTGACCCAGGACACCCACCCTTTGGTGTCTTCATGCAAGTGATTTGGGCCAAGATTGTAAAAAAACCCCCCATAAGTCTAACATTAAACTCTTGAATTCAGTCATTCGAGGAGATATTTTCAGTGTCAAAGGGCAGGTGGGAAACCAGTTCTCCATGACTTTCCACCAGAGCTGGGTGCCAAATTATGCATCCTTTTGATCTAGAAAATAGATATCTTACTCAAGTAAACTCCTGGATATCTATCTAAACATGCTCAGCAGGCAGCAGTTCTCCTCGATTTGGAGCCATGGTTGAGCTCTACATTCTCCAACATGCATCTGCAAATACTTCCATATGGCAGATATTGCTTGGAGCTTGGGCTCAATCCAGCTCCCCGTCAAAATACATCCAAATTCTGAAAACAAACTTAAACCTGGGTCTATGACTTTTACAGGTTGGACTTGTCAGACTGAATCCTGTATCAACATATACATGGAATTCAGGGCAAAATTAAAAAATGCTTCTAGTGTAACAGCTGGAGTATCATTGGTTGGAAAACTAGAATTGTTTTGTGTGGAAGTTAAAAGGAGATATGTCTCCTTTTATTTAATATATTAAAAATATACCTCTTTTGGGAATTCTTTTTTAATGTGTTGCTGATGATACAAAGAAATACCCCCAACATTTTCTTCCATGTTCTGTAATCAGCTTCTAATTCCTTTTAGTTTTGGAGGTTTGACTACAATCAATAACTTGGGAGTTTAATGAAAACAAAACCCCAAAGTGAAAATTTTAACCACCAACTGAATTTTACATGGAAAGTTAGTTCCAGTTTCTTTCTTTCCTGTCCAACCCAAGATTGAAAGACAGGAACTAAACCTGAACATTTTTCAGAATTCCTTTACCCCTCTTTGCTGGAGGCCATTACACATTTCCAACTTAATCTTTTTATTTTAACAGCCTACACACTCTAGGGGACAAGGAGAGGGAATGGCCCCTCCATTCTCCAGCCCTTCCAGCCTTTTTTTGTCCTTGCTGAAGGGAGAACAGGATGCCACATGCACCAGGGGACGATCATGATCAGGGAAAGGTCCATCTTTCTGCAGACATCAAAACATCAGCCTGATGTCTTGCTCAGCCCCAGCTCAAGTGTGCAGGAGCACTATGGGGCTATGATGGCACCAGCTGACAGCAGGGCCTATCCCACAGCTACCAGCACTGCATGGCTCTCAGATTTCTGTACTACCTGGAAAGGGACATGCTCAAGCAACTGAACAGGATGTCGATGGCTTGTGTCTGAGCAACACATTCTGTAAGGAGTCTCTACACAGCCCCAAATAACAGTGCAAAACAGCACCCTTTGGGATCATCACCAAGATATCCAGCGTCCTTGGGAGGAGAGGCAGCAAGGTGGGTTCAGAAGGGTAGAAACACAGACAGGTGCAGAGAGTACGTGCTTATCTCCCCAACAGCCACTCCTCCTGTCCCCAAATAGGGTTAAGTTCCTCCAGCAAACACTGTTCATTTCCCTAGTTGGCATGTAGCCAGAATATTTTGCCTTCCAGTCATGTGAACTTTTCAATTTGTGATTCTTACAAGCTGAGCTTACATGAAACTGTTTCCTGAAATGAACTGTTTTTATTCCCCTTCCATCCCTCTCTTCACCCCACCATTACTGCTCCAGCAAAACCAAGCCCATTTATTGATCAGCTCAACAATAAACAAAGGCTCAGAGGCATCCTTTAAAACCCACGGTGACATGGTCTCCTATCAGATTTACTCAGTTTAACAACACTTCCCTCAAATATTACATCTCTTAATGTGTATTTAAAGAGGAAAATAGGTACATTTTCTAATGACTTTTGTCTTAACTCAGTGCAAATGCTGTGAGGCACGCACAAGTCATGAGTTTTGCTGAAGTAGGAAGTTGACCACCAATTCCAATAAAGAAAACCAGATCAGGTTCTATATCTTTACTTCCAAAAATCAGCCTGTCTGCTGTTTTTACCATGGCTAGATATAAGTAACACAACAATATGCCCTGGGATATTGTTTGCAACATGCATCATTGATGTGGGCAGAAGAAAACTACTCATGCAATTATTTAATTCACTCAGGACCAGGACACAGCATTAAGTAGAAAGACTTTCCAAAGGAAGGTGAATGGTGTAGTGGAAGAGAAGGTCTGTTGCTGATTGTTGCTAGATACAGCACATTGAGGGGACTGTCTCGACTTATATGTAGCGGAGAGTTAAAATCAAGCTCAGGACATGGAGTGAGGCATCCCTGTCTGCAGCATGACAAGCATCTCTGCTCCATGGCAGCAAGAACAAGGAGAGCCAAGGGAATGTGAGGTTAGATAGTAAAGTAACACAAACCTGGTTATGTCACAGGCGGATAGTGGAACCTCATCTGGAATAATATGTGAACATCTGTTCATTTTTTCCTTAAGATGAAGTAGATTGGAAGGAATTAAAGACAGAGGTGTAGAAAGAAAAACTAGAAGAATGCACTCAGCAGATAATGTAAAAAGAATTGTCCTTTTGAAAAAAAATTAGCCTCTTCTAAAAACAGTATTTTCCTAGGAGAGGGTTTTTCTTACTTTTATTTTTATTTTACTTTTTTTGAGAAAAGGAAACTTCTGTCCTTTTCTAAGGCTGAGAAACTCTTGCTGAACTTTCCAATCAGATCTGAAACCTGACATCCTCAATCCATGCCAGGTCTCAAAAGCAAGCAAGCAGTGCATTTTCTAGACATATATTTAATTTTCATGGGTTTAACTGGGAGTAAAATAAGCATTTAAAGTTGGGTTTTTCCAGGACTTGGACAACTAAATGTCTTCAGCCCCACCAAAAAAGCTCAGCGAAGTGTCCCATACCAGCCATGTGCCTCAAGAAGCACACAGCCAGCAGATAGAAAACAGCAGGCCCTGGGATTTAGGGAGACGGAAAGTACCATCAGGTTGTGTTGAGACAATCCTGAGCACTAGTGAAATGCAGGCTCTGCATCTATCTCAATCAATCCTTTGCTAAACTGAAAACTCTAGCATACACCAGGGCACAAATTGGTCCCATGAGGTACCACAAGCACACTACAATGCCTAGTGTCTGAGTATAGCAGGTAGGGTTTGGGACCTTCTTCTCAGCCCTAAGGTCTGGTTTGGCCAGCTGCTGTAAGGTTTGACTTATTCAAATGATGCAAGGAAGACCTCCAGTAATTCTTTTCTTAGCAAAAAGCCTAAGCCCAGCTTTCTTCACAGAAAACTGCCTTCCTTTAATAATATGCTGATTACAATCAAGAATGCACAAGGGTTTCCACACATAGAGATTATGCTTACTTTTTTTAAACAACAACAAAAAAAAGTCTTCCAATTTAATATTTGGTCTCTGATCTACCTCTTCCCTATATTTTCTCAATAAGTATGTTCTGGTGTTCAACCCAAGGAACTGTCAGCCTGGGTTGGAAATGCTGAGGCCTGACATTTCTAGATTAAATGTCAACCAGATGTTTGTGCACTTCCCTTACAAGCCTTTCAAGAAGCTTCCCAATTTAGTATTGTATTTCGCTATTAGAAGAAACCCAAGTTCATACCTTACTAGTTTGAGCTGAAAGAGGCTGAAAGCCTCAAGGGGGAAAAGAAATGGCAGGTACCCGAGTGATAGGAAATACAATTCCAAACTGCAATCCACAATAGCTGGTGTCCATCTTTTTTTTTTCTTCCAATGTATTTGAAGTCTGACTGAAAAATTAGCTTCAACTCCAGAAACTATTTTTATATAATACTAACATTTTCCCTCAACCACTGAAGCAAGGGAACGCAGAATGGGACGTTGCCCTTCCCTTAATCCTCTTGGCCACAGTGCCAGAGGTGGCACTGCTTCTGACAATGAAGAGCAGGGTACAGGGGAAAAACTGAAGAGAGATTTATTCCTGAAAAAAGAAGAGAGGGGGAAGAGTATTATTGCAGCTGTAACTGTCTCAAAAGCCCCTACCTGGGATGCAGGAGGACACCCTGGGTTTCCCCTGCTCTCTCATCTCTGTGTGCAACCTTGCAGAAGAGAAGCCTCAGTTCCTGCTCTGTAAAATGGAATTTTTAGTAGCATTTTTTTTGTGCATTTGTCATCTTTTGTACAGTCTTCACAGCAAGGGACTCACTCTTATTATGTTTCTCACATGTACCGCAACAGGGCCTCAGGCAGAGATGGGGAACTCTAGGTGCCAATGTAGTCAATAAATAAGAACATAAATAATACAGTTACAACATGTGGCTGAGAACTGGCTCTCATCCCAGAAGTTCAGAGTGAACTTTCCTGTTTTTGTTGGTTTAGTTTGATTCTGGTTTCTTGGTCAAAGTAACAATATTTTAAACTGAATTTTCAATATTATTAAAGAAATCAACAGGGAGAGCTGGACAATAACCCTACAAGTTGGCCATTGTGAACGTCTCCAAGAGGTGAGGAAAGAGTCAGCTAATGGCTGCTCATGGAGCAAGCAGGATCAACACCCCTCCCAAGCCAGTTCCTTCACTTACAGCTGCATCCAAATTCCAGCATCCAAGTGTTTTGGATCAAGCCTATTTACCCAAAAAAAAAAAAAAAGGGCAGTGCACATGCACATACCCTGCAAGAGTTAAGGTTTGTTGTAAAGGCCAAATTCTTATTCTCTGCATATGCAGGTTCCAAAAGAAGCTGTTAGAAATAAGACCCAAAAAAATCCCCACTGGGGTGAGCATTCTGAAAGAAGTAAACACCTCCACAGCCTCCAAATCCACCCTCCGTGCGTACAGTGGGAGCCGTGCTGATCGGCCAAGAGCTGGTTTCTACCCATGAAAATGCAGGCAAGGTTTCCCGCTGAATTTCATTACCGAGAACAAGGAGCAATTCCACTAGGCTCAGTAAATGGCTTCCAGACCGTGGCATGGTGTGACCGCGATGAGAGTCTGACCTCACGCACTCGTGTGACGGGAGGCTGGGAAATATATTGGGTGAAATCCTGGCTCTGCTGAAGCCCATGGCAAAATTCCCATTGGCTTCAGGCAGGTCTGGGATTTCACCAGTTACATTTTTGGATGTCAGGGCAGCAACCCAGTACCAGATCCTATTCCAGCCTCCCAGGTCTGTTTGGAGCCACTTGTCAGGGATCAGTGACCCCTCCAGAGAGGTGATTTGTTCGCAGGCTCGCAACATGCTGGCAAGCCCAGGGGAGGTGAACAGGTTGAAGGAATCTCCATAAATGTGTCATCCAAAAGAGAATGGAAAGACAAATCTGATAATTTAGAGAAATTCCTGTATTATTAGAGACTAGATTACTCTGTGTGGTGGTGGGTGGGGGGACACTGCTGAAGGCTTTTGAAAGCAAATATACTTAATTCACTTCAAGGACTTGGTGACTCGTTGTCCTGTGAAAAGTCTCTTTTGACAACACAATGGCATCTGAAAAGAATAGATAGAAGAGATGCTCAGAACAGAGAGATATTGAAGGGAACAACAAAAGGAAATGAAACCAAAGCAATTAATCTATCCACACTGTTTCAGAACAATCCCATGGTACTGTCTTTGCATGAATTCAAAGATTGGGAAAGTGCTAAAGTCAGTTCATAATCCTCTGACAAAAAATAAGGGTTCTATCCATCTCCTGCTAAAGGAATGAGAGTGACTTTGGTGTGGCAATCAGAGCATATAGCTTTAATGTATTGTTTTGCCACTCTTAAAATTAAAATACTTTCTGTGAAGTAAGAATTTATAATTCATAGCCATATTCACTGCTGAGACATGTTGGGAAACATCTACCCAGGACCAGTTTTAGGTGACAGTTGTTCTCTGTGAAAAGTTGCTAAGGGCTCCGCTGGAGTGCAGCACAGATGGAAAATACACAGAGTTTGTTTTTGTTCGTGAGATACAGGAGAAAAGTAAACCTAGAATATAATTTCTCTGGGGTCTGCAAAATGTAATTTTCTCCCAGCCAAGCCAGTTCAGAAGCTGACCATGTCACATACAGAATAAATACTTATGTCATTATGATCACGTCCAAGTATTTGAAGTGAAAAGGTTAATATTTAGTGTAGCTCTAAAGTGAATAGTATTGCCAGAAAATAGACATAATCCAGCATCTAAATTGCGAACCATAAATGTCATTGTTCACATCACAGGAACAGAGCATATTAAACATAACCCTGGTAAGTCTTCCTCATTCCTAACTATGATAAATTAACACCTACCAACTTCTTAGACAAAACAACAGTGGACTTTGAATGAGCCACGACCTGGTCTCTCATAGAAGAATCCAGACTTGGTTTGCTTCAAGAAAATAAATTCTTTCTAGTTACCAAAATTCACAGCTATTTAAATATCACCAACTGCACAACCACAGATGAATCTTTGCTACTTGATGCGTACTTGAACAGAGATACACCACCTGGTTTTGTTTACAAATAATTAAAAGCCCCACCTGTAAAATCTGCCTTCGTGAATTTACATTGCTCAAATGATTTTCTCCAAACCTGACTTCTTTTGTAGTGTTGAGGCCTGAAGTCAAAAAAGTTCTGCGTGTTTCTGATCAACAACTCCTAAGACCAGCTTAATGTATAATCACTTTAGTCCAACACACAGAGGCAAGAACATGCAGAATCAGAGTTCATCTTGCAAGGCAGGAGATGCTGGAATGCTAATATATATGACCAGAAAACACATTCCACTACACTAAAATGACATCACTGTTCACGAACAATCTTGTGCTCATCAGAAGTAAAATTAGTTAATATTTGAGAAAAGGAAGGTTGTTGAATTGTGCTGGTAACAGCTAAGCACTCTTAGACCACGAAAAGTGATGGTAAGAAACACATCACTGTTTCCTTTACCCCAGTCTGAGCAAGGCAGAGGTGGATTCTTCTCAGTGCTGTGTGTTAGTAGAGCTCTGTGTGTTTGTCAGTCTTTTTCTTTAGCTTCTCACCTCAAAACAAGAACAAAAACCCCACAAAAAAACCCCAACAAGTCTCAAACTACATGTATCAATTCTGTCCCAATGCAATGATACATGCACCCAGCTAAGCAGTAACAACACAGGAAATGCAGGTGACATGGCTGAATGCAGTTTCCCCTATAGCTTTTGGCCTAGACATATCACAACACAAGCTTTGTGCAAACGCTAGTAAGTTCTGGGTGCAGAGATGCTGCTTGTAGCTGCAAAACTACAAATGTACACTACAAAATATGCATGCTTTCGAGTACCAGTTTAAAAAAAAAAATCAAAAATCAAAACAAAAAACCAACTTTCTGTGATACTGTTACTTTTGCTTTGTGAAACATATTCCACTTCAGTCTTATGTTTTCTACCCTCATTTAGTCTGGGGTGATTTTGTCAAAAGGAGGGATAGAAGAAAGCGGGAGGGAAAGAGAGGAAACACTTGAGAAAGCAATGTTGAGCTGTTTTCAAAACTGATTTTTTTTAAGAGCAAAACTATCCCCCACATGAATATTCCTACAAATTACCTTTTTTCAGCCTTTTAAAATGAAATTAAAAGAACAGCAATAATTCCCAGCAGGTGACAGACAGACTTGCTGTTATTTCTGTCTAGTGCACAGATACCTAAATTCCCCAGCCTTGCCTGAGCAAGTGAGCACTACGCATGATGCTGCAGTGCAAACAATAGGTAACAAGTAACCTTAAGACCTCACTACCTAAAGCAGACAAGTGGTGGGTGGGGGAGCATCACTGTTGCCATCTTATCAATGGAGAAATAAAACACAGAGTAGAGAACAACTTGTCTGAAGTGAAAAAAGAGCAAACCCCAGCCCTCTTAAGTCTCATTGCATTGCCTTCACCACAGAAAACAAGCTTTTACTAGGTAGAGAAATGACTCAGAGCTAAGAGCCATGTCTGCATAAAATCCGTCTCTCTGCATTATTTGTGTATACACAGTGGAGTGTATTCCTCAGACAGGCAACATGGGTCAGTATTCCTATGTTTAAGACACAAAAGTGGGCAAGTATTTTAATACACCTGTAGTGTACAATTCTGTTACATCCCAGGAACACTTAATTTATTTTAAAAAGCCTTACAGTTACAAAATGCTATTTAAAAGCCTACAATTAATCACCACAGGCCATGGTCCAGCACACACTTCACATGCATCAGGCCTCACCTGAGCTCTCGCAATGGCTGAGCTGCCTTGGTAAAGGCATCAATAAAATCAGATGAAAATCCCTTCACACTATTAACTTGTCACCAAAGTACCAACTATTCTAAGGCAGAGATGTTATAGGATTGTACATGCTGACTTTGTTTCTGCTCCCCTTTACCCTCCATAGAACCTTAGAGAGAGCATCAATATTACACCTTACACAAGCGCTCATGGTACCCCCACTGTAGCACAATACCTTGAGTATCAGTGTCTGCACCATACTTTGGTTTTGGTAGCAGGACAGATCTTCAGTCTTCTTACAAAAACAAAGGAGGAAAAGAATGAAAAGGAAAAGAAGAAGGAAGAAAACAAGAAAGAAAAAGCTGCTGTTGCAGGTAGCCTTATCAGTGGCACAAACTCCCGGGGTTACCCCTGGCCATGGGCTAATAAATTGCCTTACACTATGCCACCTGTAGAAGTTAACTATGCACATGCCTTTGCTGGTGATTTCTCAACTGCTCTGAGATCAGCTGCTGAATAAACACCAAATCTAGTTAGGTACATTTGTTCTGCTGGGTTAAGCCCCAGACATTTGTCCTAAAGGCACAGCAATATAGCTGGTTGCTATGGCTTTTTCTTAAGCACTGTTTAATGTGGAGGTGAGTGTCCTGCACCTGTGGTGTGTGGGTGGGTGCACAGGTGACTCTTTGCATAGTGAGTGCAGATGTTTCTAATGAGAGCAGCAAATGAGCCAGGGCACTGCCAGAGACCTGCCTCTCTCCCTTACTGTGTGCTTCCCTAGGCATGCATCTGGATTTGGGCTTTGGAGCATGCCTTGGATGTCTCAGAGAAACTCCCTTTAAAATGCTGTTTTCACACAAATAAATAAATGAAAACCTTTTAAAATTACCTTCCATTAAAGTACTAAAACATTAAAATAATGGAATTGGCTGGAAGTGTTTATTTTGAAAGAAAAAAATAAAGCCATTGTGGTCCATATGTGACCAGAGTTGATATTTTTAACCACTTAACAAGTGTTAACTTTAGAACAATCTGCTTTAAAAATGTTTATCATTTTTTCCTTCATGTTTTTAGAAATAGAACTCCCTTTCCTCCCAAATTAGTTACAGATCAACGCAGAGGAGAGGGCAAAATATGTATATGTTAAACCATACATGGTATAGCTCCACAACAAAATTCAGCAGCTCCTACTTAGCTCTAGAAACCTTCTAGCATGCTATTGTCCATGCACTGACCTCTCAAAATATAAAATATCCTCAGAACCTTTAACACTGTCTGTCTGTACAGTAGATTGCTATATATTAGTATTTCTGGATATACTTTGTCAGTCTACCCTCTACTTGTTTAGAGCAAAGAGTGAGCAAAATTAGATGGTTTAGGCAGATGCTAACATGCTCTGAACTAGGTTTAAAGTCTTTGGACAGTAAAATACTCTTTATTTATAGTGTAGTCCTTCTTCCATAGTTCAGGCATAGTTCAGTCCCAGTCATATAAATAATACTCTATTATAATAGAAAAAAAGTGTATAGACCTACTTATTACACCAACCAGATAAGCCCTTCAAGGCCAGGGTAATTTATTGACTATGTTGGAACATTTATGGGCTAATTAGCTAGAGCTACAATGATAATGAATTTTATAGACATTGAAGAAATAATGCAGATGAGTAGCCTGACAAAACACACAATGTCACGTAGCTTTGAAGACCACTCATCCGGCACTAGTAAAATACAGCTCTCCAAGAGCTGGGGCTTTGCTGGCAGTCAAAACAGTGCAGTAAACAACTCCTGCCCTGCAGTGAGATGGGTGTAGGGAAGCTCCTGCAGCCTGACCTCAGCCACCAGTCTTGCCTGGCAAATATCAGACACGAAAACATTAAGTTTGTTTGGATGACAAATAGTTGCTGCTGAAGCGCAAAGGCGCCAGCCCAGCAAAGAAAGCTCAAGGCTGCTTGGCCCAAAGATAGATGGGTTTCTAATTTTCAGGTATTTCAAGAGTAAATCCTTCCTGAGATTAAAAAATACTATGATAACCCTGATTTTTTGGGGGTTGGAGTTAGTCAAAAGATGCAATTGCCTTGTTCTCTCAGCAGTGATGGTTTTGTGGTAACCCTTGAAGGTAAGGCAAGATCTGCTGCTGGAGGGCACACAGGTGGCTGCTGTTGGGAGTGGGTGGAGCAGGACAGGAGGTCTTGCCTGGGAATGAAAAGGAGTCCAGGAAAGCTATTTGGTTTTCAGGGACAACATTCTCCACATTCAAGAATGGTCTATCCCACCAAGTAGAAAAGCAAGCAAAGGCAGCAGGAGCCTATATGGATGATCAGGGAGCTCCTGACAAAACTGAGACATAAAAAAGAAGTGTACAACAGGTGCAAGTAGGGACAGGTGACCTGGGAGGAATACAGAGGGTGACCAGACACCAGAGTAGGTTGTCCAGAGATGTTGCACAGTCTCCATCCATACAGGTGTTCAAACCCTGGCTGGACATGGGCCTGGGAAACTGGTTCTAACTGTACCTGCCCAGAGTAAGGGGGTAGACACGGTGATCTCCAGAGGTCCTTCCAGCCTTGGCAAGTTTGCAGGATTAGTCAATGGAAAATACTGAGCACAGAGTTGTGTGTGAACTGCCACCCCACCGGTGTGTCGAAGGCGCCTGAGTCAGAGCAGCCAGGGAGGTGTCACCATCTACTTCAGACCCAGAGTCCTCTTGGGAGGGTCAGTATTTATGGCTTGCTTTTTCCCAAGTGCAGACAGACATGGGTGGGAATGCCCTGCCTTTTGCACAACCATCCCGTGGTCAAATCTCTCAGCTGTGTGTGGGGAAGCTCTCCCAGGACTGTTTATGTATTTTACAATAAACAGTCTTGGGATAAAACAAAACAAAACCCAAGCGAAATAATCTTGGAGTTGGGATGAGAAGCCAGGAATCCTACCTGCTGGCTGTGTGCCCTGGGTGCTGCGTTACACACCCCTTTTCCTTCATCCCCTGGCACTGCGAAGCCATGCTCAGTGCTGCACTACTGCTCTGTCTCCATCAACAGGATAGAAGGAGCAAGAGGAGAAAGAAACCCCCACCTTCCCTTCCCCTCCTCCTTCCCAGTGTATTCTCCTTGGTTGATAGGGAGCTCTCTGAATCCTCTATCTGAGCAGAACAGAGGCCCTCACCTTTCTCAGCCAAGCCTTTAACCTCAAGGCCATGCAATGGGATAAGCAGAAACAACCGAACAACTATATAGTCTACTTCCCTGGTTTTTTTTCTTTTCTTTTTCTATTTCCCTGCTATGCCTTACAGCACATCTCAGAGTGAAAGAAACAGCTGAGAGACCTCTAATCCTCTCATTGCTGTTCCTACGTTGTTATCTCAGGGCAGAAGGTCTGGCTTTGCAGCCACACATTGCCTGTCACACCTCAGCATATTGATTTAGCAATAGCCTTCTCTGATTTATGGGTGCAACTGACATTAGAAGTGTTCCTGTACAAAAAAATATATGATAAAATGTAGCACAGACAACAGAAATTGATTTAAAACTACTAAACCTCACCAGGAATAGTCTTGTTCTTTGAAGTTAAGCATATCCTCCAGGATTTTACAGGTACTTAAGCAAGTGCAGCTCAGCACTGTGCTGCCCAGATTTTCAGATGGTGTTTTTAAAGATGTTTGACCAACTACAATTGTAAATTGAAGGTAAATACGATTTTCAAAAGCTTCTCAAACAATGCTTTCATTGCTTTCGGTAGGAGTTAGTACCCAGATTGTCAAAGATCTTTGGATGCTTCCTCTGAATCAGGAGGTTTAAATCATGAAACAAACTGGTGCTGGGCATAAAAACCTCAAAGACTCAGTCCCTTGAAGGATCTGGACTTAGGAACTTGCTGAAAATCTCCCCCTACACAGCCAGGAAAGGTGGCATTCACACTTAGCAGCACTGAGCAGGGAATACCCAAACATGTGGCTCAGGGACCTCATGTGGGATTTCCCCCTGGTACTGAAGGGCATGCATCTAAAACAGCAAAGAGAAAATGCTCACCTTGACCTAAAATCTGTACTCTTTGGGACAGAAACTTTGGGCCTGTTCATTCATTCATTTAAGTGCCCACTGATACAACTAATTATAGATAGGATAATCAAGTGGGAGCCACCTCACCCAAAGTAGACCTTCATGGCCAGCAAAAGAAGGCTTCATTTGACCGATTTTAGGGTGAGCTCAAATGGTGCCCATGTCTCTGCACCAGGAGCACCATAGTGACATGTGTCTCAGGGGATCAGCCTCTATAAGTGGATAAATTTAGGTGAGACAAATTCTGTCCCTTCTGCAGGGGTACCATATCCCATTGAAATCAAGCAGGGTTAGCCACCCTGATGCTTTGGATATCCAACCAGTCTCTACCGTTGGTTTTTACACAAGGAAATGCCCATTAATATATGACCTTTTGTCTTCCTATGTGACTCCTTGGTGTTTGGTTTACTGGGGCACCAAAGGTTGTTTCATAGTATGGGTAGAGCTGGTTGAAACTTCTAATGGAAATACCTGTACATCAGACACAGCAACTTGTAAATACACACATATATGCATGCCTGTGTGTATTAGAACAGAATTCAATGAAAAATAGAAATCCAATGAAACATGTCGACTGTCAAAAAAACATTATTTGAGATTTTGCATTTCCTTTCAGGTTTTGAAACACTGAATACAAATGTTTTTTACATTATTACTAGGATCTTTCATGCTCTCCCCACCTCTATTTTATTTTTTCATCTCGAAAATGCAGAAACATTGGAAGTATTTTGATGTGTTTTGATTGCCTTTCACATGTCATACTGTTTTCCATTCAAAGAAAGCCGGAAAACAGGGAAATCTTAAATGAAATATAAGAGGCTGGAAACGCAGCTAAACCATGGCAATGGTTTAGCTGAATAAGGAAGGTTTAGCTGAATAAGGAAGCTAAAATGTTTCAGTTTATAGAAACCAAAATATATAAATCTTTAATTTTAACTTTTCATGTTAAAAAAAAAAAGAAAAGTTTTCCTACATTTCCTTCTCAGTCTGATGGGAGATGAAAACTCCTGCGGTATTACTCTCTTCTTGATTAGGTATGCCATCTGCAAAGGAAAAAGCTATGGAAGCGTGTGCTATAAATGGCCTAGCATTAATTGCAGTAATTTCCCCATGGCTAAAAATGGGTGTTGCATGGTCTTTTATTCCCCTAAATTCTCTTCATCCTTTTCTTTAAATAGCTGAAGTGTGAATGTCGCTTGACATTTCTTTTTCTTTGGGGAGCAGTTATACCACCCATGACCCTTGGCTGTCTCTCCCAGAAGCTGCAGTCATTTTCAGTTAAGGGTAATTGGCAGCAGAATACACTTTGTTCTGTATAGTGTTAAAAATGGGCTACTTTGTTTTGCCAACCTTCCTGAACTTCCTTTCAGTCCAACGAAGGAGTGCAACATTTGTATAAGAAAGAAATATTGTCTTCAATGGGAAATGTATTCCATGTGTGTTATAATTTATATTATGACAGATCTTTCTTAACTTACAATATTGTTATTCACTGGGTAGAAAGAAACTTTATCAACTTCTTTCTTTCTTTTTTCTAAATGTGTTCTTTGAGGCAACCATAATTTTTATTTGCGGAAATATGTGATAAATTTGAATAATAAATTTATATTAAAACTCCCATTTGTATTCGATTTCCTTCATAAATCTGGGTAAGATGTCAGCTGAGCGGTTCATATATAAAATATTAGAACAAACATTGCCTGTCTAATTGAAAAATCTGTCTTCATCAAGGACCTAGAGCTGAGCTTAAGAATGAAGGATGGAGGCTTTATTTAATGCAGTTCTGCCCCGACTGTCATGAATGCTGTCTTTTTCTTCCCATTCACCACCTCAACATAAATAGCAAAGATCTATTCCCCAACTGGTCTTAAAGGCAGAAATACAAAGATATGCAGAGAAAGGAATGGTCACTAGTGTCTGTAGAGTGGTTTAACGTATTTATGTTCCCGAGCGTTAATCCTCCTGCACTTAAAGGATGGGAGTTGCAATCCCTACTGTATTGGCTGGCCCGGGTTCAAAATTTACAGCTAATGTAATAATATTCCAGGGTCACCCCATGGGGTCATTGCTGCTATCATCAGAGGATGTAACTACAACAGTGGGGAGAGATAAAGGTGAAAGCAGAAAAGGAAATGAAAAAAGGAGGCTGGGAGGCCTTTGCAGACCGAGGGAAGGAAAAAAGAGGAAAGGAAGGGGAAAAAAAAGAGTTTATGTATGTTTTCAGAACCGGTGGGATTTCCCTTGCTGATTTAAAGCTCAGAGAGTGAGCATGAAAACCTGCCAAACCCACCAGCGTCCCCTGATCCAGCCAGGCTTTCACAAAAGCAACTGCAAAGTCAGTCACGGTTTGAAACGGAGATGGGGGAATAAGTGGCCCCTGGAGCACATGAGGGCAAGAGCTGGTGGACTCCCTGTGCTTCCCGTGCCAGGTGCCAGAGGGGAGCCAAACAGAGAGGCACCCTAACCCCGGGGACCTGGCTGGAGGGTGCCTGCTTTGCTCACGGGGATGGGGCTTGACCCTGCTGAGCTTCATGGAGGTGCAGGAGGGGCAGAAAGGACCCTCTTAGTTTGTTACACCAGAAAAAAAAAAAAAGCCCAAGTGTCTAGCCTGATAATTAAAAATTCAAGAAAGTTTCTGAAGCTATTTCAAAGTTTGCATGTAAGCATGTGTATGAGGTTTTTCTTTGCTGCACTGAGGAAGCACAGAGGTGAATGAATGAGATATGACACTGTTTTTTATAGGGGAGTCAACAAAGGAGATAAACTCCTACTTTTCTAAAGCTGGATCCTCCCCAGAGCCTAACAAACCACTTGGGGAGGGTGGAGGCTGCCGTGCTATGGACAGGGAGGGGCTGTATCCAGATGTGGACTTTGATGGCAGCAGACAGATTTGTGCAACACTTTGAGCTGGCTCAGGTCAGAGATACAGTTCTGGCATCTCCTGCAGATGTGAGCAGCTGTTGGGGTGCTAATCCACAGCTCTGGAAAACTGAGTTCAGTTTTTACCCCATCAGACACTTTCTCTGCTGCCTTGTTCAAAGTACTCAGCTCCTCCAAACCTTGGATTTTGGTTTTCTGCAAAATATATTTCATTTACTTTCAGCTATGATCCTGGTGCTACAACCACAGAGTCAAGGATCTTTGTGCTGACCTCAGTCCTGCTTTGTGTCCAGCCCTAAGCAAAGGAGCAATCTGAGTAATACAGAGGAATGCATACAGGAGGAAGAATAAACAACTATCAAGGAGAACTAAGAAGATGTAGCTTGCATGAGAAGCAATATCTCAATGTAAGCAGTGGTCACGGGACTATTCTGATAGACATTAAAGGTGGGTATAACATCAATATTAGGAATTGTCATGTATTGCTTAGTCCTGTGGCCACTGAAAACTTTATCTTCCAGCTTTTTGAAGGAAGTTCTGGACCCTCAAACACCAAAGAAATGATGACATTTCAAAAGAGTTCAGTTTGTATTTAGGACTTTTCAAGCACCTCACCAGCATCTTTGCGAAGGGAGGAGGTAGAAGCAGAGCATCTGTTTTAGCATGTCAAACTCGTCTTTGACTCAAGTATCCTCCCCTATACTATAAAATTCCTAGTAAAGAGAAGTATTAGTACATTAGAAATAGAGGAGCAGGAACTGGGAACCAATGGCTTCAACACTAATGTTACAACCCGTATAAAGAAAATCACAAAATAACGAATGTGTCAAAAAAATATCAGTCCATCAAAAGAGAATATACTACATTTTTACCGTGCTCAGAAATGAAACCAGTATCAGCATGAGCTCTTGAAGTACTGGAGATCACGTCTCTCTTCATGGAGCTGGAAATTCATGCAAGGCATAAGACAATCTCATTTGTCTCTGGTTGTAGGTTTGTGGCCCTAACAATTTTTCATGTAGGCAGCACTGCTACAGTGGAATTACAGCCCGGCAGAGCATTTCACCTTTCAGGAAGAAACTAGGGACAGAAAGGATGACTTGAGACAGAAATTTTTTTTTTTTTCAGCCAAAAAGATAAGGAAAAAGAAAAACATTAACCGCAACACAAATACTCAGCAAGAACCTAAGAAAACTGGAATGAATATTCAACTCCTGAAGATATCTGCAAATTAAAATGTCTCATTTTCTGGTTTTGATGAAAAACAGAAACACTCCAAGGAAAGTAGAAACTTTCTGTGATTTGCTTGCTTTGGCAGAAATGAAATAGTTTCTGATAATAATTTTTATGAACACTGTTTTTACCGGCCTTTGCTCTCACCATTACTTTATTAAAAACTAGGGAAGCCTCTTATTAAAAGATGTGTAAAGAAACAAGCTAAAAGCAAATCACCTTCTCTGTTTGCATGAGACATCAACGGATAGCGGAAATGTAAAGGAGGTGGCCTCCAATCAAAGCAGGAGAAAAACCCTGTCATGTCACTGAGGGCAAAATTCAACTGGCAGGACTCCAACAGCAGCTAATATGGAGTTTCACTGCAGAGGCAGTGGCTACTAGTTAGCTGCAGGGGGCAAGGAAAACCTGGCTGGGGATGGGGACCACACCACCGCTATTACCTGTGTGCTCGGCCCCTCGAGCTTTTGTCCACTGGCTAGCTTATGGCTGAGAATTTCCTGCAATGGTAAACATTAAGGGTATGAGCCTTTAATTAAGTTTAAAGAATACCATAATAGACTTGGAGCTGATGCTAGAAATGGCTACCAACCATGCTAGTAATGGCTACCAGCTGTCCTGCCTCACTGAAAAGACACGGTGCTTATACACCATCCAAAACATGAATGGTTTGGTGTGCAACATAGCACTATGTATTTCTTACAGAGCATGTAAATGGGTTGTTCTGTTCTCAGGTCTTACAATTAACAACATATGCTTCACATATATACACACAAATGTATAAAACAAGAGGAACACAAGAGGTTAACACTCGCTCTGGAGGTTACTAACTCTGGAAGATACAGTTGCTGATGAGAGCAGTGTTAACAGTTCACTGCTTCAATACGATACTGTAATTTATGTAGTGACCTGTCTATTAACCCTGCCCCACTCTTGCTGCACCAGCAGCAATTCAGGTTGAGCTGAATACCCTCTGTCATTGTCCTGGCCTGCCATGAGGTTTCTCAGCTCAATGCCACACTTGAATGACACTCTGTCATTATGCTATATTTAGGTAATGAAAGGTGTAATTAGCTTTGTTCTGCTGCAAGATGATCTGACCCTGTATGCATTATAAAAGGTAATAAAATAGGTGCACAGATATAAAAACCTGAATAAGCATATTATTCAGTGTAATTTCATGAGCCAAAAACCGATGAAAGAACTGGGGTAAGGGAGCCTCAGCCACTCCAGTGTCCAACCAGACTTGTTGTGAGAAGCCACGCAAAAAGCGCAGCAAAGGTATGTCGAGGCATCAACAGAGCCATATTTAAGCAGTTTCCCCACTGTTGCAGCTTTTATATAATTGATGGCATTCTGTGATGATTGCTTTCCTATTACAGTACTGTATCTTATCTCCCCATTGTGAGGGGAGCGGCTTTATGTTATTGTCAGCAGCCGTCCAGAGCTAGCATTATCCCAGGCTCATGCCCTTTGTGGGGCTGTCGGCTTGTCATTAATTGTTCTGCCTGGCCTTTGTCTGGGACTTTGGCCATCTGCTTTATCGCACCCCATCAGCCTTCAGTAGGAATGAATGGAACTGATAATATAAAAGTCCTGGCAGGAGAGATACTGGGCTAGAAGCTCTGGATGCCAAATTAGTCAGTCCTTGGGACATCACACATTTTCTTAGCATGAGTAATTCTAGTTGTGGAAAGGAGTTTTGCAGTATTTGCAAAAAAATTCTGGTGTGTTTGATATGAATGCTATCCTTACCAGCAAATCCTCAGTGATTTATACCAGGTAAGTGGCACATCCAGCTTTGGACAGTGCCGTAGCTTTTTAGGGAACATCCTTAAAGCTTCACTTGTCTCCAAGTCAGTGGGAAATCATGCAATGGATCATGCATTCTCCTGCACCCAGGTCGCGATCCTGGAGATGAGCTACTCCTCCATCCCCCCTTGATTCCAGCTGCAGCAAGCACTGTAGACCAAGGGTCTACAGTGAAATATGCTGGCAAAAAAAATTTCCCCCATCTACTATACCAGAGGCTGACCTGGTATCTGCCAGTACTTGGGAGCAGGCAAGAGGCTTGAGCAAGAAGAAAAGCAAGAGCAAGCAGAAAACCCAGGCACCTGAGCCGCTGGCTCCTGGCAGGGCAGCTGGTACTGCCAAATTGCTCACATGTGCATGGACCGGCAGGCTCCTGGACTACCCTGCCTCAGACGCAGTGCCTCCAAGGAGAAAGGGAGAGAAGACAACCTACCCACAGCACAGCTGCAGCCCTACCCAGAAGGGCAGAGATGCAGACCCAACGTACTCCATGTCTTGTGGCCCAGCCAAAGAGCTGCAGGACTTTCAAATGCCTCACGTGTTTAGAAGGGGCTACTCCATGACTGCAGCATTTGTAGAGTATCTAGGTTTAACCTCATGCACCTGCCTCACACATTGTTCACTGGTTGTGGTTGCTCTTGGGCATCTCATGGAGCATTCACCACACACAATGTGGGGCTGGGAGTATCTGGTCCAGCATATGCAGAAATCATGCCTCGGAGGAAGAGACTTCAGGGTGTCATACAACGTTTTCATGTAGTGGCTGTTGGAGTCACAGGAAAGATGCATCCCTCCCATGGACTGCAGTGGGCTTTAAAGCAGGGCCTGTGATCAGCAGCACATGAAGTCTCCTCATAAAAGACTCCCACAATAAAGATGTTTCACCTGGTGCAGATGCTTGTAAAACATTTCTCAAGCAATTATAAACAGGTAATGCTTAAATTGCGTGGGAATATATGTACACAAAGTGAAATGGTTCTGTTTTCTTTTCGCTAATGAACAGGACTATAGGTGTTTGCTCCCTGGTGGGAAGGAGTTTCTCAGACATATTTCCTAGGTGAGGCAGGAGCTGATGGTGAGTATAACCAAAGTACCAAAGGCAAATATTCCAGTCATTGCTGTCTGGTATAGCTGCGACCACCAAACAACGAGTGCAAACCTATCCTTCCATCCTGCTTCACCACTACCTGCTCTTCTTTCCTCTGGTGTGTCTCTAATCCCTGTTTTGTTTGCCACCTATGATGGAATAAATATTTTTTTCAATTGCTCGAATGTAGTCGTCTCCTGAAAAAAGCACTGACTCTCAGAGAAGACGCTAGACCAGCACTAAGTGCTCCTGAGCATGTTGCGCTAACAAAGGTAAGAATGACATGAAAACAAGCCCTTTAAAATTCAGAGTATTTTTCTTTTTTTTTTTTTTTCTTGTATGTGGTATTTAATCAACTCCTCCAATTATCTTATTTCCCCATAGCACTTTGTCTTTATCAGAATAAATCAAGTTTTCCTACTTGAATGCCCAGTTCCCACATTCCAGGATATAGGAAAGTCCACAAAGCAGCCAGGAGCATGAAGGCAGGTGCGGGGGACACAAACCCAAAGCCACTCCTGCCACCAGAGATTTCACCCAGAAATTACACGGCAGAAAACCCTTTGTTTCTTGGGAGGTCAGAACAGACTTCCTAATGATCGGCTCAAGTCTTAAATCTTCTGAATTAGTTCATCTGCGTCTTAAGCATCTATCTGACAAGATCAACAGACCAGCTACAAGCAGCTGTAGAGTTGATTTCCCACCCCCCACCCCCCCAAAGAGCCAGACAAATCCACAATGAGATACTCCACATCTGCAAGCCCAAACCTGCCATGGGCCCAGCTGGACACAGCTTCAGCACAACCCACAGCAAACGCCTCCCCAGAGCCACGGTGTGACATTGCAACCGCCCACACTTTCACTCAGGAATGCCTCTGGTCTCAGGAGATGATGGATATTTTCTCCTGATGCTACCCGTGGAAAAACAAACAAACACACACACCTTCTGACAGCCCCATAACCTGGCTTCTACTGGGGAGTGGGAAGCCACACCCTGTGAGTAGAAAATTACCCCTGGGTTCGGGCAGGCACAGAGCACACCAGGTACCAGGTCTCATGAGCTGCTCTGCCATGAACTTCCTCCTCGACCTTGGGAAAGTCGCTTTACCACCACAATTTAGATGTTAATGAGAGTGAGATGCATGAGCGTTTTTCAATTTGCTCTTCGTAAAGTAGGGGTAATGCCTGGGCCGTACCTCGCATGGGGGTTGTGAGAAAAAAACAATAAAGGTGGTAAGACAGTCATAGCCTGCTGGGTTGGGGGCCACACACATTCCTGAAATAGATTTCCTTGGGGTCAAGTTTCTCTCAAGGTGGTATTTTGAAAGCTAAACATAAAGGGGTAATGAATTACCACTTGGGATAAACCAGGTCCTTAGCTATTCATAGTTTAAATATGTCTCATAATGTTTTTATCAGGGCTGGCTCCTGTGCTTATTAAAAATGCTAGTAATGTCCTGTTTGACTGGGTTTCTTTGGCCTTAAGTGATATTTCTTGCAGAATACAATGAAAATGTGACACTTAAAAAAAAAGTGTTCTTTCCAAGGAAATCTGGCTCGGACTCCTGATAAATTCCACCATTCACTCACATTGTGGAATTTGAAGAATCCCTCCCCATCCTTCAGCTGGTATTTTTTTTAAAGTAACTATCAGGAATTATCAAACGTGGGGAATTCCCAAAGGCCCTAACATCCCAGCTGGATCAAAGTCTGGCGGTGATAAGATCGGTGACTGCATACATCCCTATTCTGTGGAAGGTAGGTGGGCGGAAGAATAAATACAGTAGAGGCTGTGCCAGAAGCTAATGCAATACAAACACTCAGCTACCCCAGATGCATTTTCATCAGGCTTTGTCTGTGACAGACCATCTTCCCACCTGCAGAGAGAGGAGCAGTTCAGTCGGAGTTGATCTGGCACAGGGTCACATTTAGCACCTCTGCTCCTCTGCCCAGCACTTCTGGCCCAGAGAGGGGCTTTGCACCCAGTCATCACCCCAGGTCTCTCTCCTAGGCTGGCAAGAAGGACAAGGAGAGCCATCAGAGATACTAAGCATACCGAGGGGCTCAAGCCTGATGCTGGAGAAGACAGCACGTGCCTGAAGAAGATGCACTGAATGTGGTTTTCCACAGTTCCTGCACAGTTTAAATTCCTTTAATGTTCCCACAGAGTTGAACTGCCTTTAATGTCTTTTAAAAGGTACCAGGTCTCTGATGGTTTCTTGCCAAAAGGTAGCTGAGACTTCACGTTTCATCTTAAATCAAGAAAGTTTTAGTGATTCCACATTTCTGCAGCAGATGTTGATATCTGCCATGGAAAAGTGCTTTTGGAATACGAGACTCCTACTTTCCAATCAAGGGTGTTTGGGCAAACTTTGGAAATATAAATATATGTATATTCATATTCATGCATTCATTTCAATTACAGATAACGATACCTGTGGATGGAGGGGCTGGTGCTTACTGCCTGTGTAGTTTTCCCTTTTACTTTGAGTTTTCCATAATGTAGACAAGAGAAAATAAAAATAATGAATTCTTCATCCTCCCTAGGCAGAGAGGTTTCCCTCTATCAGACCCACATGCCACCCCCAAGGTGCAGTGCTACTGTCTGCACAGAGGAAGGAACTATGGTACCTCATCTTCTCTGTGAAGATATTTAGCAGATGCAGAAAAGACACATCTTTATCAACCTGAGTTATTAGGAAACCAAAGGAAAGGGGAAATCCTAATAGCATAAGAGAAGAACCTAGCTGAGATGTCACAAAATAAGAGCAGGTGCTGCTTTGACAACCGATAATGGTACCACAGTGTGTTTGGAGAAAGACGCAACATGTTCTCAACTATTCAGCAGTATTTATCTTTCTACCTTTTAAATTTTTTTCTTTTTGCCATTGCCTGGCAGTCACCAGATAGGAATTAAATCAAGCTGGGTCATTCATTTTACTCGCCTGAGTTACTCTAACAGTTGTGAAGTTGGTTGGTGTAGAATGGAAATGTCAGGGGAAGCATTTTTTTATTAGTGGCTTCTGGAGGAAATGTGCTAATAACCATGCTACTATTATTTGTTTCACCAGTTTGAATTCACATAAAGTGAGAGAGCTGACGTCAGGACCAGGGCAATTCTCCACTGGAAGACAATGTAGTGCACACAGAAATTGCTAACGCCACCATCTGCTGGAAATGGATATGTATGTTAGGGCTTTACCTATTATGCTTTTATGATTATTTTACTGCTGGTTTTAATGCCAGAGTTTCCATTTTTCACATACTGATTGCTTTCAGGTGCATCAATTCATACAGTACTAGCAGAGGATGAGTTTTTAAAATGTTTTTACAAGGACTGGGAAGAGAGATTCTTAGGATTTTCCTGCTCTTTTGTGTCACTCACAGTGTAGGCTCTGTTAATGTAGCCTATCCAGTTAGCTGTTTGGATGCTAATGTGGTGAATTGATAATATTTAAAATAGACTCAGTGCTTCACAGGCAGCGCACACTTCATCTCATAAATGCAACGAATATGAAAAAAAACCCCAGCACATAATGGTATTATCACACTGAAAGTTTGGGGACAAAATGCATTAAAAATTCTCCCTGACGGCAAAAGTGTTCTGTTATTTTTTTGACATTCCAGTTTGTACAGAAAACAAGAAGGCACTTGTGCTCAAAGACAGACTTGATTTTTCCAAGATCTTATATCAGGCTGCAGTCTTCTGCAAAAGGCTTTTCGAGGAGGAATGTATGTGGAAGTGGCAATGATAGACAAGTAACTATTAAAGATGACAGAAAGAGGATATGATGCCAGGAAGTATTTCAAAGACTCAACCAGCAAAATAGAGTCTGGCTGCTTTAAGCAAAATTTGCAAGTGGGTAGTAAAGTTAAGCATATGCTTAAATAGTAGGCTGAATAAGACCAGACTTATGCACATATTCAAGTTCTTTGATGAACAGTTTCTTATTAGCAGGTTTAATTTTATCCAGCAGAAAGTGCCGGAGTGAGTTGCTGCGATGTTAACAGAGAGTGTCTTCACTGACCAAGCTCAGCTGGTGGGTGGAAAAAGTTGTGGAATGGCATTAAGGAGCATTCCAGAGCAATATTAGCTCTGCTTCATATTATATATATTTCAAAACATGGACAAACTGTTAATAACAAGATGAGACATCAAGGCATGCATCAAGGATAACGAGTTAATCATTAAATTATTCCTGTCTGTTTACATTGTCAGCCAAAGTAGCAGTCAAAACATTCAGAATGTTGCCTCAGTTCTAGAAAATCCACAGGGAAAATACCTTTTCGGCACTTAAAATAACAATATTCATGCTACTGAGTCATCCAAATTAGTTCTGCATTGTTAAACTTTAAAGGAATTTTGCAGATAAAGGAGTCAATGAAATGTCTCTGAGACATACAGAACATTCAGCGCCAATTGTGCGATGAAAATCATTTATGCTGGAAAACAAAAAACCTCTCGTTATTAGTTTTGATATTTTCTCGTCTTCTCTAACACCAAGAACTGTTGTTTCTGTGCTCAACTGAAGGATATTTAACAGACTAACATAGTGAGAGGGATCTACTTAATAACCACATTGATTTATACAGATGATTAGACCTGTCTCCCTATTGCCACTATGATACCACTCTGGAGAGGACAGGGGTTTTCCTTCCCTCGCTAGGATCAATGGTTTCTCATTCAATGCCACAGGCTCACCAGAAATGGTCAGAAATGATGGGGAAGGGGTTATTGCTGACTTTCTCAAGATTCACATTCTCATTTCAAATTACATGGCTGACAAGTCACCAACCTGCCCTGGTGAGCCTGCATGAGGATGAGAAGGATGATGGAGAATAAAGGGGAGCTATAGATATCTGCCCTCTGGTGACTGAGCAAAACTGCTGGGAAAAGCCCTGCAGAAAGCTCCTTTCCAAAATGGTCATATCTGTCTTGCTCAGGTCAACTGACTGGTGAAAACAGCAGCATCTGGACCTCTGTGTCCATCCTGTGCAGGGAATAGCATCATTAGGGCCTGAATGACCTGCCAAGAGCACCTTCTCCCTGTTTCTTAATTAGATGTGCTAAACTAGATTTTTTTTTTTTGCATTCAGCACTGTGTAGTTTAGCAGCTCTGCTTGAGGATTCATAAAGATGTTTACTGGCACTGCAGAAATGTCCTGGACAGTGTGTTTCCTCCTAATGTAACTGCTACAGAGTTATGGAATATGGGAAGATGCTTATGGAAACAAAGATAAAAAATCTAGAGTAATTTTCTGTGTTTGTTTACAGAATGCCTGTAAATAATTCCTACAGAGTTACTCCCACCTTAGGTGAACATACTGTTCCCGGCCTGAAGGTCTTAACAGTTTGGGTAAGACTACAAATCACTTTGACTGGTCAAATGTCTGACACTACTGTTTCGCTCTTTATCTAGTGCAGCAGCTCTGCTGGCTGCAAGGCACAAACACATCTATAATCCTCTATGCTGCCCTGCCATCCTGGAGAGCCAGGTGGCACACTGCAACATCACAGGCTACAAACACATACCCAAACGCATTCACCTTTCTTGGGAAACCACTATGGTGTGTCAAAGATCCCCAGCCATTCAAATTCCTGTAGACCTGATCATTTGTAACCATAGCTTTTCAGCCCATCTGCAAAACATACCTCTGGACCTAAAAAGTAGAGACTGCCTAATATGCCATGCAGCCCTCAGAGCCCCATGGTTGGTCAACAGCGGAGTGGGCAATACAAGCATGTCCCAGCCTTCCTGTGCTCCCACAGGAGCACAAAGGCTTTTCTTCATCTGGCGGATACCTCGTTATCTCCCTGAAGGGCTGTGTTTCTGCATGCAGGGTGGTGGTTCCCTTTCACCCTCACGCAAGGCTGCAGAATGTGGATGAGATAACTAGTCCCACGCAGCCCCAGGCTGCTGCACAGGTATTAAGCCCTCAGCCTGCAGTTTTTCAAGCACAGAGAGCAGGTTTGTGATTATCAGTAATTACCTAACTGGGTTGGGTATTTCCACTCCTACCTCTCCCTTGTTTGGTCGCAAGCTGTTTAATTAGAGAGATGAAGAGAGTTTCATTATATTCTCATTGCTGCCTTTCAAGGGTGAAGAATTGCAGAAATGCAACAAGCCCAATTTCCTTGCAGTCAAGATTAATTTGAAATCTGTCCTGTGAAAGTATATTTTTTCTTAAACTATAACATACTTGCAGCTACTGGGGTAGTGGAGGCTGTAAGATAGCTAACAGACATAACAAATGAAGTTTATTTCTCCCAAGTGATAACTCATTCAATCACGTTTTCAAAAAATTAGCAGCAGGTTACAGTCTTTATTGGTACTACATACTTCAGCGGATTCCTTGATGATTATTCTTACTTCTTCATCAAAAACATTTCATACATGAATTGGTATGCTCATTTACAGGCTATTTCTGAGTAATAGCTGTGACGAAACACTAGTGGTGGTTGTTTTATTTGATAAAGGTAAGATTTTTGCACTGAGATGAAGAGTAATCTTAGTTCTCAAAGCCCTGTGGGTCAATATATTCCTGGTGGAAAACAGTTTGACCATTACTATGGACAACGACCATAATTTGTGAAAGAATGAATGGAAAACAACTAGAATTGTACAAGAATGTTTAGCAAAGCTTGAAACTATTTTATAAGCACATTTTTTTGCTTCATAGAAAGAGAAAGCAAACATTGAAAACTACCAGTTTTTACAACTATTTTCAATTAAAGGTTATTTCAAGTAACTCTAAAACTGTCACAGAACAGGACATTAAACAAGATTCAGAAAATAATTCCTGACCTTTGACTATCACAAACATTTACTCAAGTAAAGAATGATTCATGACAACTGCATGAATCCATGAAGGAGAATCAGTTCGCAGTAACTTCCACAATGAGCACTTCAGCAAGCCCATTGGCGAGTGACTTCCTATGACACTGTACCACATATCATGACATTTCACAGAGCACTGGGCATGGCATGGCCCAGTGGAAGGCCTCTGGGATACAGACTATGTCTTATTTTGAAGCAATATTAATCACTGGGGCCCAAATCCATGAGCTGACTGCCATAACAGCAGGCAACTGTGGTCCAGATAAAACTCACAAAGGTGAAGAATAGAATTACATCCCACTAAAATACTGCTGCAGCCCTTTAACATTATAAGCAACTGAATGATGGCAGAGTTTAGAATCTAAAGGCAATGAGATGCACTAGAAATTTCAGCTTGATTTGATATTCATGTTATTGAAATCTGTAATAAGGGAGTGGGCAAATACCTACATGTCCACAAGCAGCACGGAGGAACCGGAGGCAGAAGCCAGATGTGGTACCAAGCACATAGACCGTCTATTCCCAGTCCACTTTCTTTTTTGGATCAATACTTTTTTTTTTCCTTTCTTCAGTGCTGCATCGCTACCACTCTTCCTGTGAAGCTGCAGTTGACAGGGCACTATTTTAGCAGAAATAATGTGAGTGACAACAGTACTGTACTGCCACTGGGCACATTTCCTGCAGAATATCCTCAGATTCACCTGTGCTGAGCCTTGTTGCTGCTCATACAGCAATTAATACTTATGTGTTTAAGACAACACATACCGCCAAGTAATCTTGTGTATAACCCTAATCTCATATTTATTTTGATGGTGTTTTGAGAGCTTAAGCCTCATTTTCCTTCTTATCTGTTTGCACAGAAAACTGATATTGTGATTTCTTATGGCATATGTTTGCAATCGTTTTTTTGCAGTTTCGTGGGAGTCAAGGCAAGAAAATCTCATGCCCAGTGGATTTGAGAACTGACTCAGGCTCATGGAGAACATGACGGTGCTATATCTAGATGTGCATTTCTGAGACAAAAGCGAGATGCTCTTTTGAGTGCCTTGAGGAACGATACCTTGTTTTATCTCCATCTTTTGCATTGTTATGGGTAACTGATCACAACTTAAATATTTTGCTTCATAAGAGCACATATCCTCTCAAGAGATACCAGAAGATAGAGGCAGATTCCTAGGCTGGTACAAACAAGCGGACGTTCCTTTCGAACATGCACAGGGAAACCAAATGCTCTCATAATCCTACAGGACCTCCAAGAAAGATTGAAGTGTTCATTTTTTTTCCCTCCTGAAGCAGCTAGCACTTCTCAATGCTGGCTTCTCTGGTTATGCAAGAAGTAGTCATGGGTGATTGAATCCCGGCCTTTTGCAGTGCAAGGACGTGTTGCTTTTTTCCCTCAATTGAGCTGATTTCATGTTCCAAGGGGCACAGGAATCAATGGCATCTTCAGTGGGAACGAAATCCCTGTTCTTGCAATTCCTTGCTGTTGATGAGATATGACCTGACAAGGCTGATCCCCGATTTCCGGCTCTGCCAAGAGGCTCCCCAGCCCACCCCAGGGACAGGGACGGTGCCCTGCTCACCTTCCTCTGCACCCAGCTCTGCACGACCTGCGTTAAGTGGCATGTGAATTACACGTTTCGCGTGGAAACATGATGCAAGCTGGCTTCCCACAGAGGTTATTTACTTGCTTGAAATGTCAGCTGGGCTATTTTTCTACTCCTGTTTCTACACCTCCCTCCGTCTCTCCTTCCCCTCCTCCTACCCAATCCTCACCTAGCAAAGCAGATGAAATGCCAAGAAGAAATGTCACTCCAGCAAGTAAAGTTCGCTTTGGGGCATAAGTTGCACTTTGATAATGGTGTTTGTTCTGTGGGTGGTCAAATTCCCCTCCACCTCCCCTGTTTGGTCCTAACCATTATCTCACGCAAAGATAAGGTTCATTAGTTGCTCCTCCAAGCTGTGGACACTGCAGGGTTCATGAAGAAGCATGTTCATTGGTGATAGTACTTATTAACAACTGCTGCTTTTGCACATCTTTTAGACTTATTCTGCTGCTTTCTTTATATGGAAAGCCTTTAAAAAACTTTCAAAACCAGGAACACTTTTGAGGCACATAGATGTGTGCAACCCATAAGCGTACATATGTTGTTTATTATTACGAATAAGCCTAATGAAGCACTACCTGTAAGCCCAAGTGCAAACAAAAGTTTTACTAAAAATAACGAACCTCTAAAATCTGAAATTAACTCGATTAATTTATACTGTTTATATTTTCACAAGCTTGGTCTAAGATTCATGCGTATCTCTGTTTTGCAGCCTAAATTGTCCCGTGGTTCTGGTAGCAGAAATAGATATTCTGGTTTCTGTTGGTGAAAAGGAGGCTTCCTAATTCTATAGCTTATGCAGGTAACATCAAGAAAACCTAAAGAGATTTGGTAGATATTTCTCTTAAAACTGATTCATACTTTAAAGCCTAACTTCTAAATATATTTAATTGCTTTATATTGGCTTAACCTATTCCAGATGGAGGAAAAAAGGCATCCTGGAATGTATCCCACATCTACTCTAAGAGGGCTGCCTAGCTTTTCATATACCAGCAATGTCAAATGCCCGTAACTTCCTAGGTAGGGACATTATGAATGAGAAGATAATAAAAGGAGATAAATAAAAAAAGGAGCCATACAGGGAAAGTAGGTTGGACAACTATTTATTCTTTTTTGTATAGCATGAGCAATGAGCCTTGCCATCATGAATGCAGTGAAAATTAAAAAAAAAAAAAAAGCAGCCAAACCTCTATCTTTGGGAAAATAATAAACGGAATAGATACAAAGGGTAATATTATAGAAATATAATAGCTACAAATAGTTAAGTATTTAAAAAGTAAACAAAAGCTTTTGAATGCATAAAACCTTTGAATCTTCAGGGCATAAAATCTACATTTTACAGCTTTGGGGATGGTTTAACTTTTATGTGCTTATTGCACCCTTTCCTCTCCCGAAATGGTTTCTCTTGACTGCTCTTAGGGGTGGCTCCTGGCCAGCTGCATCCCTGGCTGAACCACACAGCCCCATTCTCTGTAGGCCCTGCGAAGGAATGAATGTAATCTCAAACTGTACAGTCAGGTTTCCTCCCCCAGGGTGCACTAATAATTTCTCATTAATGATAACAAGGAAAAGAATAATAATTGAAAAACACCCAAATTTGAAAAATACCCAAATTTTCACCTTTATTGTCCTGGGCTTTGCCAGTAAGTTAGGTTAAAGGACTCATTTGAAGTAAGACTAGATTTTGTTCTCAAATTAATTCATTTATCCTGCTAGAGGTAGTGGATTGCAAGGACAGACATGAGAACAAAATTTGTTTTCTGACAGGCTTAAAATACTAGCCAAACACTGGAAATTTCTGTTATTTCAACATTTATATTTAGCCTGATTAGGGAGAAAAGTTACATTTGGTGCCTTTCCTGATCCCCAAATTATGAGGCACTGGCATCCAAACATCATCTCCTCTTATCTCTTAACTGTTTACACAATGAGTGATGTCTCTGGGATGGAGAGCAGATTCCAGTTGGTACACCAGTTCATTCTTTCAAAAGCAAGCAATCTGGTGGTAAACCCTGAAGATTTTAGCAAAGCCTCTGGGGCTCAATACAAAAATTGTGCATATATGCATACACATATGCAAACACAGGCATATTTATGACAGGCTTATCTAGCCAGTGATGTTGGAAATAAGGAAATCAAGTGGAAAATGACAGCTGGCAAAATTTTTACCTCACCCTTTGCCTTTTTGTATGTATAAAGCTTTTTTTCTTTACGGTCATGGAAATGCATATGAATAGAGTGTGCACAGGAAAGTCTGCCTGAACCATCGACATCAGTAGAGGAAACTTATCTTGTTCCCCCAAAAGGCAACAGTCCCCTCCCCTCCATTCTTATTTTAACAACCGGCAGTAATATTCTTCTTACGGCTGTAATCCATCCTCTAAAAAGTGAATCTGAGATAATCAGCAACAAAGCCAACTTATCTTTGGACTCTGACAAACATCAGCTTCTCCACATGCTCATGTGGAACAAAAACTTTCTGAAGCATGCTCACAAGAGAAACACGGTGCAAGTCCTTCCAAAACAACTAGGCTTCTCCTTCCCTGAAATCAAAGCGAGGTGCGTGCCTAAATACCCTGGGATGCTCTAAGTTACTGAGTCACCACAGAGACAAACACCCTAGCCTAGGGATCTAGTCCTCACGTGCCAAGGAAACAGAGACCTGGCTGAGAAAGAGCCGTGGCTGATTCATGCCATGCATTATATATATATATATAAAACTGTTTTACATATGGGATCACAAGAGGAGATAGGAGAGTACAGTCCCTCCAGAGCTGTCACTGCAATCCAACCTGCATATATTGACACATACTTCTGTCTTGTTAAAGTGCTTTAACACAAATGCTACAGATCTGGCAGTGGAAAGGCTCTGTGAGGTAAGCTCTCATGGAAAAAAAAAAAGATAAAATGAGAGAAGATAATGATGCTAAACATGAGTACATGCAATTATAAGTCCAGAGTCTCTATGCCTTTCATATGCAAGCAGATATGGTTACCTCCTTTATTCCCAAAAGGTAAAGGCAGCATTTGTGTCATAGCAACTCTTGAAAAAATGAGTTACCTGAGATTTTTTTCAAGCTGCTCAGGGGATTTGTTTGCCAGAGTGATCATTCAATTGACCAGGATGTGACCAGCCTGGCTTGGCTGTCTCTGGCACAGCTGTACTTCCAAACCCCAGCAGCACCCTGCTCCAGGCAGGGAGGTCAGCACCTGGGCTGTGCTGTGCTGCCCCGTCCCCTATGCAGACGACAGCTATGGCTAAGGCACATTAGCCAGTCTGCAGCCAGTTGTGCTTGATGGTGGGTGGCAGGGTGGTTTCACTGTGTGCAGCTACAAAGTACAGCTTTCCTTGTATAGCTGCATTCAGGCGAGGAGTGTTGGACCATTATAGCACATGTTGTAAAGCGTTTCTATTCTAGACATGGCCCCAGTCATCACTATTATTTTTACTACGTACATTTGCAGTGGTGTGGCAAAAGAGGGAGGGAGAAGAGCATGGGAATCCCAGTTCAGCAAAACACTGGAGTTCCTTTAGTCCCTCCCCACATGATTCCCTGTAAGCCATTCAGATCTCCTTCAGGAAATCACATATGTGCTGTTTTACCACCCAGAAGCTGAAGTGAGCTCTCACGAATTTAGATGCTGTAAGTACTGCCCAGAGAAACTTTCACTCTAAGCTGAAGGCAACAGATACCCTTTTATCCTTTGCAACTACTGCATATGTTCAGGGTTTTAAAAGAAAAGGCTGTGGTCATATTATCAGATGCAAGGACAGAAAATCTTTCTCCAAGTTCCCACTGTCACAGATTTTTACTATTGCCTATTCCACCACATTTTAAGCAACATGACTGCTGTAGTCCCCCTGGTGTGCACGGACTATAAGCTCTTCAGGAGCATCCCTCCTGCTGCATCCCTTTGGAGAACTTCTTATGAGACAGTTCACTCCTCCAGGCATAAATAACCAAGTACGAATAGATCTATGCATGTCCCTGAAGTGCTGTGCACACGTCCCAGCTGATGGCCTTTTAGCTTGGAGCCAGAAATGTCACCTCAGGGATTTGACTTGCCACCTTTTTTAAGCAATCAATTAAAAGCATAGCAGTGTCCTGGGATGAAAAGAAGAGGAAGAAAGGAAAAGAAATTTTAGTTGCCTAATGGTAAAATGTAGTTCAACTGCTAGGAGCACACAGACCATATTTCTGCATAGCATTTTTACAGGCTTTGGGGCCAGTTACGAGCTCACCAGTTCATGAACTCCCTCTTGGCCAAGGCCCAGAGCTGACACCAGCTGGGCACTTTTCAGCCTTTATAAAGTAAATTACACTCCAGGAGGTTGTCACTCTTTGCACAAACGAAGAAAACCTGAGATGAAGCCATACCATGAAATAACATGCCAGTGCAGAGACAGTCACTGAGGCAACCCTGCAGAGCTCAGCTCCTGGTTGTGGATATCAGATGCCTGGCTGCTGCTCCTATGGCCACTGGCAATGCACACACTGATGAGCTGCTCTGAAAGTGTTGGGGTTGCTGGTGTTTTTGGTGTTGCTCTATCTATTAGCAAGAGGTGCTTACTTTTCAGGCCTCAGTTTGAGTACAACATCTGGTCCACACTGTAAAGCAATTTGAAATGAAAGCTGCTAGCCATGTAATGGGTATGGTTATGAGTCAGCAGCTTAAACAGTTTCCCACGTCTTTTTTTTCAATTTCAATACTAAAAGAACAGCACAAAATCCAGGTATTACCCTCAGTTGTTCCAGCAAAAGGAGTAACTCATATTTCCAAGGAGCTGCTTGGTAACAATTTCACCTGGATGTGTGAAATAAGCTTTCACCAGCTCTTGTCTCGAAAGGAAGAGTGCTCTTGTGGTGGGAGCAGAGGTCATTACTTAGGAGATCTGGTCTCAGCCCTGTGACAAGAAGGTATGTGACCTTCAGCACAAGTCTTAGAATCCCAGGACTCAGTTACTCCCTCTTGATTAAAAAGTAAAACATGCCTTTACCATTTTACTTTAATATTCTGTGATGATGCTATTGCACCCTATGACTCTATCGAGTAACTCTGAGAGGCAAGAATTGTGCCCTCGATTGCAGTTTTATGAAATGGGATGTTCATTTTCTCCTGAATGGCCAATGCAAAAATGAAAGTGAGTTCCGTGCAGTAAATGTGGTAAAGAACTGAATTTGAGAAGCACTTTCTCAGTGCTTTGTGGGCTGCCTGACCTTCAGCTGAAACCACGACATTTTTCATAGTCCAACCAATACTTCTGGAAAAAAAGCAAGCAACATAAGGTACTACAGTTAGATTTGCCAGGTATGAGACAATACAAAAACAATGTAACTTTGAGGACACAGGAGGATTTGTTGCCCTCTCCGTCGGTAGTAATAATAATTGTTTGCATTTAGAAAGCATTATAATAACTGTCAGGCATTGAGTGACACTATAACTTATCCTCAGTGCTGCAATGCTACCATACAGTCCCATATAGGTCACTTTTGTTCCACCTTGGACTCTTTCATGTAGACATAATTAAGATTCTTTTAGTACAAAAGAAAACGATGTCCCTCCCATGGTTAAGCTTCAGGACAACCTTACGAGACGGGAGAAGTGGGAATGGGCTGAGAAACTACAGCAGGACTTTGCAAAGTCCCACAAAGTGACTGGGCCGTGGAGTTGATCTGAACACCTCCTGCCTCCTGAGACTTCACTGCTGTTCCCTTGCACTATGCTGACAAAACAGCTTTCCTCTGTTATCTGAGCAGAGAAAGGGTCCCATTACACAGCTCACTGCACATCAGAAGGGCCCTGGACTTAGCCTCAGGCCTAGAGAGAATAGTCCTATAAATTACTTTTGCCCAGAAATGGACTTCCAGGCAAAGCTAGTGTATTTTCATACAGTCATAGCTTCTCCAGAAAACAGGTCAACCTTGAGATAGCAACATTTGCAGATGGGAACCAGTGGTTTAGTATCATTAACACCAGTGAAAACTACAGGGAAACTGAACAGTCTGAGACAAGCAGGTGAATGGTGAGACAAAATTCACTGATGACAACTGTAGGTAATGCCTACTACAAAGTACAATGAAAAATAGCTCATACTTGCATTTGGCATATACATTATCTGTCATTGCTTGTGGCCAGGGAGAATTAAGCTTAAACAGCTGAAACAAAAATTGCCATACCTGGTACAGTAAGCCAAATAAGTAAATAAAGTATTAAGAAGTATGAAGGATGTGACAGGAAACCAGACGGAACGTATTCTAGTAACAGGGTTACTTTAATGAGAAAGGAGTTAGTGGCTGCCTTCAACTGGGTCATTGGTCTATAGCAAATAACTGCTTTGCGCAAAACTACTGAGTGTCAGATGTCTCTTTTTTGTTTGTCTGAAAGGAGAAATTAATTTATGCAGGGAGGTAGCTGAAAACAATAGGAGTCGCTGTGTCTGCCAAGGTCTGATCTGGAGACAAACCTTTGGGCAGAGGTGGTTACTTCGACTGCAACTGAATGGATGCAAGCATTGCACACCCCTAGGAGGGGGTGTGTGGCAGAGGAAGGAGTAAACCCAACACATGATGGGCTGCAGGACAGCAGAGCTCCCTTCAGCTCTGAAATGATTGGCAGAACAGACTCAAATGTGGTGAGCAACAGGACTTTCCACTGTTTGCTCCTGTTGTGTTTGGGGCTCAAGTAGGCACGAGCATTCTTGGCAAATAAACAGGTTGTGTCAAGGTGCATACCTGGCTTGTGTTTCTCCTCCTAAATGAATAAATGCTGCAAGGCCTTAAATATTGATTTACCTCTCAGACCAAAAGGTAAACTCTTCACTATATTTGCTAACACACCCTTATCTCTGAAGAAAAGCAAGTAATAAATGCAAAAGAGGTATGGAGTTCAGGAAGGAGAAACAAAATGACAAGCAGCAGAGAAGTTTCTGCAGAGAGAGTTTGAAAAGTGTAGGGGTATTTCATTTGTAAATACAGCAAATAAGTGGGGATGCAAAAGAAATATTCCTCTAAAGAGTGGAAGGGGGTGGGGAGCACCTCATACGCATTTTGCATACCTTAACACAAGGGCAAAAAAGTATTCAGTGAAACTAAAAAGAAAGGAAAAAAAAAAAGAAAACAACATTAGAAAAGGCAATGCCTTCATTTATAGCTAACCTGGAAGATGTGTTGCTACAGAAAATAACCATGACCAAATACTGAGACCATCAACACAGGATTCAATAGCTATAAGAAAAAGGGCATGCAGATGACCAACTTGTTTCTAAGCAGACAGAAGTCTCCATATTTCCAGACACAAACAAAACATAGGCTGGCAGAAATCATCCATAATTATCTATATGTTTTTTTGTACTATCCTGAAAACAACTGGAACTGATTAATAGGTTAACGAAGATATTGGGCATAAGTACTGAACATTATTGATGATGATGGTGAAGAAAGTATTATCAAGAATAAACTTTTGAACATACAAACTAGCCCGTGACTTGCATTAGAATAGCAGAATGTCTCTAAACACAGGGAACTTAAGGTACAGGGGAAGCATTTCGCCAATATCTGACCAGATACAGCTAGGCCTCTTGCACTAATGTACTCTGTGCTTCTGTAATATGGTTACAATTTGGGACTGATCGTAAAACTTCCTGACTTTCCATGGTGCTTTCCTGAGTTCCTGATACAAAGAGGATGACTCTTGGAGGACGATACTTCTTAGCGTGAGTGAAAAGTGGCAGAACAAGATTCAAAGCACAAACAGGAAAAAAGTACGCTTGATGTACTTTAACTGCCCAATAAACCTCTTACAGATCTGGATCTCTTTGATTTCTTTTCCCACACCCACACCTCAGGCCTCTGGAAATGGGAGAATTGCTAACTGCACCTCAAATATAGCGATTGCTGTAAAGGAAGAAACTAAACAAACGTTGCTTTCACGTGCAAGGGAAACATTCATGGGATATCTACTGAGTCGTCATTTTTTAAAACTTGTTATCACAATGAGAAAAAGAAACACACCTGTATCTCTGTGCCTATCCACATGTTTAGGAATGGAGCCCGAGAGGTTATGGAGGTCTGTGTTGTACCGGCTATTCTGGCCAGGAGACCCTTTGGGTGCCCACTCCCTGTCCAGACAACACGAGAAAGCAGAGATCTTACACCAGCGCATGCACTGAGCTGCGTAGGAGCTTTCCAGTGACAGCCCTGCTATAGCAGAAGAGCATCCTTCCTTCTCCTTTTAACCTGAGCAACAAAGTCCACCGCAAGGAGCTCTGGGTGGGAAGGGAGAGTCACTGTCAAGCTGGTGATACTCCACCTTGGGCAAGACACTGTCACCCTCACTGCAACCCGCTTGTTCAACAACGTCAGACAGTGCCAGTTACTGCCCCAAAACACATGTGAGAATGAAGCTCTTTGCCCGGGCTTGGAGAGTTGCGTCCCTCTAGGTATGATGGGCTGGGAGCGGGTTTGTCCCTAACAAGAGTGGCTCCCTAGTGGGACCTGCTCTGAAGGTAGGACTGGCCCACAGAGCAAACTGCCAGCAAAGCCTCGTCCAGCAGAGAACTTATTTAGTCTCTTGTAGAGTTGATGAATGAAGAATTTCCTCTTGGGACTAAATTACAGGCCTTGTCAGGGTTGCTCTTTCGTGATCTGTTATTTAGATGTAATTTTCCAACCGGCCTGGAACACATAGCCATGAGCTAGAATAGTGTTTGCTGTGAACAGCTGCCACACACCGTCCTTCACATCCCACACCCCTTCCACCCTCCCCGGTATCCCCCCTCCTTCCCTCCTTCCCTCTTGACACACATGTGAGACCCACTAGGCACAACTTGCATTGCATTTGTTAGATCCTCATTGAGGTCCTTAATTAAACCACAAGAATGGCATTTGCCCACCTTCCCTGCACCCCTGTTGTACGAAGAGTCATGTCTTGTTTGAACATGCTTAAAAACAGAAGAGAAGGCTTTTTTCAGACACTGATGATTACAACCCTGTGTCAATCTTTTCCCCCTTTGTCTTGAAGATAGACTTATGATCCTCCTTAGGCTTTTTGAACTGTTGGAAGCTGTGTAAACACACAGTGTGTTAGTAAAGCTCTGTTGACCTAATGGCTGCTGAGTGCAAAACGATTATGTTAAAACTCCCATATCTCATGAAGCTGCAGTCTCACCTGTTTTGAGGTCATTAATGATGAGGTCTGAAAACGAAGGCAGGAACATTCTAGCTAGTCATTACCTAATGAAGAAATGGTGGGGTAGGACTATTTAAAGGAGCTTTATAACAGTCCAATAGTTGTTTTGGGCTTTAATCCCAGGATGCTATCTCCAATTAAGAGGATGACTATTTTAATGCGGCACAGTAAATATGAATGGTAAGGGAACACATTACAATGCAGTCCATAGACCCATCTGGGAGTCACTCTGCTAGATGTGCATCATAAACCCACAGGGCATGGAAGCAATCCAAGATTCAGGGCTCCATTTTATCCACTTGCACACACTCACACCTTTGCAAATTGGGCTATGTGCTCAGAAGCAGCAAGCTGTACAGCCTGCATACTTGGAAGTTCTGTAGATGAGGAGCTGGGATCCATGTTGTATAAGTGATGATGAGCAAATAGCCTGAAACAATTTTCAAATGTAATGCTAGTGTGGAGTCTCAACAAATCGAGGAGCTGCTGACAGCAAATTATATACTTTTAGAATAGCATAAAGGAACTTAGAGGAGAAAATGCTGAGGGATGAATTTGAGCTCATTTGCACACAGAGGTGGACCAAATATCTTATTTTGTAGCCTCCCTGATGATACCTGGCACCTTGAAACTATCCGAACATAAGCCCCTTGTGATTGCTTTGACATCTGCAGGACGGGCATGCGTGGGCCCACAAGTCTGCCTTAGTTCACATCCTTGAGCCAGCACGGTGGGGAAGGAGTCCTAAGCACAAGTTCAAGGGGATCCTACCACAGGCAGATGCTGAGCAGAGACCCTCTTGGGAACCTTGAAGGTTCCTGGTATCTAGTGGTCTTTCCTTTGGGTGAAATCACAGCAGCCCAGCATGGTGTGGCTGGATGGGCACAGAGCAGCATTGGTACCTTTTGCTTGCCTGCAGGGAGCCTTCGTTTGTCTGCTTAAGCTCCTGAGATCCTGCTTTGCTCCAGATAGAAATCATAACACTCTCATTTGACTGCACTGGAGGCAGCGCTCTCCCAAGAGAGGCACCTCATCCACATGGCCCACAGGCTACCAGCTACAGAAACAAACTGAAACGAGAGTGTGGCTCTCTTAGAAGGGGGATTTCCATTTGCACTTGGTCCCTCTGCCTTCCTGTCTCCAGCAGCCCTGGCCACAGGTCCCTGAAATGCGGTTCCCTGGAGGAGCTTTATTTCCCCCCTCATCCTCAGCGTTACAGGGAGCTCTAGGAAAGAGACGTGTCCATATTTATGGACAGGCAATAGAAAGAGTGCCATCTACTGACAAGTAGGAATATGTAGCCTTCTGGGGAGTCAATGAGGTTATTGTGACTGTGACATGTGAAATGCCATCACAACCCACACCTTCATATTCTGGGATGAGAGGGCAGGAGCATAAATGTTATAGTGCATGTACACCACTGCTAAGCCCGAACAATGTGCATTAGTGTTGCAAAAACCTTGCAAGAGAGCTCCAGAATCCTATTTGCAAAGCTATTCCTTTCTCTATGCTTACGTCTTCCACCAGCAGATTGCCATTTTGAGTTGATTTTGGCTGGGCTAAAGTTAGTTTTCTTCACAGTAGCTAGTATGGGGCTGTGTTTTGGATTTGTGCTGGAAACAGTGTTGATAACACAGGGATGATTTTGTTACTGCTCAGCAGGGCTTACCCAGAGTCAAGGCCCTTTCTGCTCCTCACTATACCCCACCAGTGAGGGGCTGGGGGGGCACAAGGAGGTGGGGGGGGACACAGCTGGGACAGTGACCCCAGCTGACCCAAGGGATGTCCCACATCATATGGCATCATGCTCAGCAGATAAAGCTGGAGGAAGAAGAAGGAGGGGGTGGACATTCGGAGTGATGGTGTTTGTCTTCCCAAATAACCGTTACCTGTGATGGAGCCCTGCTTTCCTGGAGGTGGCTGAGCACCTGCCTGCTGATGGGAAGGAGTGAATTAATCCCTCAGTTTGCTTTGCTTGTGCATGTGGCTTTTGCTTTGCCTATTAAACTGTCTTTATCTCAACTCAGAAGTTTTCTCACTTTTACTCTTCTGATTCGTTCCCACATCCCAGCAGGGGGGGAGCAAGTGAACAGCTGTGTGGTGCATAGTTGCCAGCTGGTATTAAACCATGATACATTTTCTCAGATTTGTCTGTGATTTGAAAACACCTCCACAATCTTTGTGTGTTGGTTCATTGGAACATTTACCAACCCGAGGCGCAAGTTAGGGTCCTACTTCCCTAAGTAACTGGACAACAGCAAAACAAAAACACAGATCTGACTCCCAAAGATAATTTTTCATGTAGTTTCTTTATGAGCACCTCCTTCTCATCCTACTTTCCTGCAGCTCCTCTCTAGCATGAAGTGGTGGTGGGGAGATGAGGAATAAGCATTTTGGAAGAGCCTCGGCCAGCGCTGGTGGGTCCTCATTGCTTCTCTGTTTCATGTACATGGTACAAAGTTTCTGATAGCAACTTCTGGTGGCCACAGCCAGAAGAGTCTCTACACCCCAAGGTCAGTGGAAAGCACAAAACTCATCACAATGTCAGAAGCAATGCAGGACTGAACCACCCAGCAGATATCATCCTTAAGTCAATTGACATATTAGAGACACCTTTGTCAATAATATGGAAAAAACCCCTTGGACTGTTTTAAATCCTCCTGGCAGAAAACAGTCTGATCTCTTTCCATACAAAGAGTGGTTTTGACCAAGGTAAGAATGTTCTCTGGATCTCTTTCCCACCTGCATCCTGCCTGTGTGAAACATCTCCCTGCTGCCACTTCTGGATGCTTCGGAGAGGAGAAGCCATGTGTCCCTCTCCAAGTAGAGGCACTGCAGGATGTCCACGCTCAGAGCAACAGAGAGGGATTGCTCAAGCCTTTACCTGTTTGTGGTGAAAGAAGGGTAGGCCACATTTCTTCCTAGCAACATCCCCAGTTCTCAGGGTCGCACTATGAATTTCAGAGAGTGGTTGGTGTTTTCCTTCAAGACCCATAGGATGAGGTCCTCCAGAATATTGCTGCTTTTTCTCACACTCACTTTTTCTCTTTAGTCTTAATGTGATTTGAAGGTACTTTAACAATTCAGAAAACAAAAGTCAGTTAAAAACTTCCCCAAATATAGGGTTATTTTTGTTTAATCCCACCACTTTTAGGGCAGTCTCAGAGCCGACAATGGCTGTTAACAGCACTGGCAATCCTGCTTGAAGTGTTTGAGAGCAGCTTTGATTTTTTCCATTAATGGCCTCTTAAGAGCTGCACCCTGCAGCTGCCACATTTCTTGCAGGCATAAACCCTGACACTTAGCATTTACCGCTGCTTTATTTAAGGGGGGTTTGTTCTTGCTCTTCCCCATCAGCCTCAGTTAATAATTCTCTGGGGATTTTATCTCCCTTTTCATCTGCTATAAAACTCTGGGTTCTTGCTGTACTTACCCAGCTAGCAGAGCTGCTATCAGTGCCAAATATTTCAAGCTGTCAGGACATTACTAAACCAAAATTCCTCGAAGCCACAGGTAGCCTAAAGGTGAAGCATTTAACTATATTTCATTGGGGTTAATGACTCTGATGGCCCCTGCATTAGCTTATTAGCGGTGGCCAGTTGCTGCTGGTGACAGCGTGGGGACAGCCTTTGCATGGTCCATCCTGGTGCATCTGCACCTTCCATCTCCTGGCTGGGGACAAGAGCCACCGTGACTTGCTGCCTTGCTCCAGATTCCTTAAGATTTTCCTGAAAATGTGATCTGTATTGCATTTTTTCATACTGCTAAGTTAGTCCCTAGTAGGAGAAGGGGTGGGTTCAGGTCTGTTTTTAGCATATTTTTCCTTTGGTTTTAAAGTTTATTTAAACTGACTCACATTTAATTGTCCTAAGGTAAACAGATGAATCACTCAGGGGGGAATACACCTCCAAAGGTCAGGGTTCACAGCAAGTTTTTTTTTTTCTTTCTTTCTTTTCCTTGGGCTTAAATAAGGAAAACTGGGTTGGTTGGAAAAGAAAATTATTTTATTTGGGAGTTTAGCAGACAGTGACTCAGATTTTTTAGTTTCCTGAACCTTTTACTTTTATATAAGTAAGACTCTTGATAAACAGGTATTGGGCCCACATCTGCCATGGAAAGAGCAGCAGGAGTTCAGTGCAGCATGTTAACAGAAGCCCTCTTGTTCTGCTGCTGAAATTAGTTGGTTGGCTACAGGGAGATTCTTGATAACTCCTAATTTGAGCCCTTCAGACCAAGTGTGCTGCAGGGCCCCTTTTTTTTCCCTTTTGGAAAGATCATAATCAGTCAATGAGAAAACACTCTTAAAAAAATAGAAGAAAAGAACTGCAAGTTAAATTTTGGTTCTGGAAAGTTGGTTGTGATCCCTTGAAATCTCTTGACAACTTGCTACTTGAATTTTTCTCTCCTATTAAAAACCATTCACAGTAATGAGTTGCTATTTCTGACCTTGCTCATCTGTGTAGGATGTGCCTCCAGTTCAGTGTTGATTGTGTCAGCTACGGAGGTGCTAGCTGGTGTGGTGCGAGGCTGCCAAAAACAGGCCATACATTTGTATTTCCCAGCATTTTCCCTTTGATCTGTTTTTTGGGCTCTGAGCTTGCTAGAGTCTATTTCAGGTCATGGTAACAGCACCTGTATCCCTCCAAGAAACACCTTGCTCAGGTGAGTTTTGTTGTTGTTCCCTTCCCTCCTCTCAGTAATAGAGAGAAAAAGACACCAGTAGAGCGCTGTAGAAACACATGGCTGTGGAAATCATGCTACAGAAAGAGAGATGAAGAAAAGTGATATTTTCTGCAATGGTTGCAGTTGGATTTCAGCTCCTTCTGGCTCATCACCCCTCTGCTCAGCAAGTTAGGTAGGGCTAGGACCATCATGTAATCTGATCAGAGATTTATAAGTGGAAAGGATAAACTGAGGTTTTCCAAGTCCTCATCCCATCCTAGGATAAGTGACAAGGCTCTTTGGATGTGCCCTCTATATCATGAGTCTGTCACTCCCTGCCAGACCAAGCCTGGGAAACATCTGCCTCCCTCTTGTGCTTCACCAAAAAAGAGGTTTCAAAAGTGCCTCTCATTTCAGTAATCAAGGTGCATCATTCTGCCAGCATGGACAGGCAGTTGGACACAGAGGGTTTTTTCCACAACCTCCTGATCTGGAAGGTTGTGAGTGCGTTGCACTTCTCTCCCCTTTCTGTAAAATATGAGGGGTAACAACACTTCCTTTGAGATCCCTCCAAGATATTCAACTACCATTGTCACACTTTGATAGATACATTTCTCCATGCAAAAATGCAGGGAAACATTAATTTCCCTACTGCATTTCTCCTGATATTTTTGAGGGTTTTGAAAATTGGAAACAAAAGGAAAAATGTCCATGTTTCTAAATCATCAAAATTGTTCACTTAAATGGAAAGACACTCAACAAAACTTTGCGTAACCAACAATGTATTTCATAACTTTCCTTTGCTTTTTAAATTACTGGCTCTTTTCTCAAACTTGCTAGGAATATTTAAATATGAACTGGTAGCTGAGATACTTTGTGAAAAATAAGCATATATGACAGCAGGAACTCTAAGGGCAACTCCTGCTACATTTTGGTGACATTTGGTGAATAACAGATAAAAAATTTCATTGGGAGAACTCAATTCTGCATTTTCTCACCAGTTGGACTGCAGTGTAAATCACTGGACAATATTCCAGTGATGACACTAGGTTTACATGTATGTAACCACGGGTTTTCCCCAACTTGACTTAAAAGTGATATAGTCAACTTCAGGAATACCTAAACTAAACAGCATTTCTTTGCTGACTCTCTGAGCATCCACAGACAGCTCCTGTTGGACCTTTGGTGAGGTCCAGTATGACCATTCCCTTGCTCTTTTGTCCCTTTGTGCTCACCCCAAATGCCTGGACAGCAGAGCACTTTCAAGAGTCTCATCCCAGAATTTAAGACTTCTAAAATGAAGTTTATAAATGCAAAGATTAGGAACCCAGTTTAAGGGAGCTAGGTTTGAAAATATGGTCCCCAAATAAATGGATTTATTTACTCTAGCTTTCACAAGTCAGGTTTGAGCAGCCCCAGGTGCCTACAGGTACTGAAACAGGTGGAAAGTCACAGCTATAGTAGTTTGGTAAGCTCTGCAGCAGCAGCTGGTATTTAGTTACTGAGTCCATAAACCTCCCTCTGACTGTATGTGAAGCCCAGTCACTGCTTCCCTGTGAAAAAACCTAAACATTTCCATATTTCATCCCCTAGCCCTTTTGGGTAGCTCAAAGCAATCCCCAAGGCCACCACGTCTTGCACCTGAAAAGAATCTCTTGATTCCAGACCCACTAAACCTCCCCCACATAACCTGTTTACATTTGTTTTGCACTTGTTTGCTGTCTCAAACCATCTTACCCAAAACTGTGGGAGGCCCCCATGGTTTTCCCTTCCTCACGCAGAAAGCCTCGGTCTTTGCAGAAACACCTTAGCCCTTTTGTGGTTCCTTTCCCCTGCCTTCAGAGGAAGTGAAAGCCTACAGCCAAGCTCTCTCAACATTTTGGAAACCAAAGGGAACACATAGCAACACAAGGTCTGTTTGTATTTACACTGTAGTTACCAGAGCCTCCTTGGGCTTTTTCCTCATGCTCTCTCCCTCTTGTTCTCATTCTTTTGTTTTGAACAGTGAACGTGTACTTGGTAACACTGGAGCTGCTCTGTATGTTTCTTTAGTTCTGCCTCTATTAGTAGCTTCCGCCCGCTCTTCCAGCCCCAAACGCAGAGACCTGGCAGCGAGGAGATCAAACAAACACAGCTGCTCCTGTGTCACTCCTGCTGCCAGTCGGCTTGCCGCTTGCCCGCTCACTGAGCCCACGGCAGCCAGGGTGCAGGTGGAAGCAGATGGCTTTGAGGTCAAGGTGTAAATACCAATAATTAGACATGAATTATATTTAATACCCATGATGGGGTCTGGTGGGAAACAGGTGGGGCAAAAGCTGAAAGATGTACACTGGGAAAAAATTCTCCTTACTCAACTTGATCTCAAGCCCATGGAAGCACATGGAAAGAATCCCCTGGAGTTGCGATGGGCTTCAGACCAGGGTTCTGTGCAAAAGCAAGGGGAGTGCAATAGGAAAAGCTGCATATACAGTATGGATTGGCAATTTTAGCAACCTTCCCCTTGGCAGGGAGAGTTAAAGGAGAAGGCAGGGGGAAATTAAAAATGAAAAGAAGAAGAAGAAAAAGAAGAACAAAGCAAAAAACAACTGGAGGGCAGGGGGAATAGCAGAGGGATGGTAATTTACATCTTCATTTCAAAGTACTCATATGCTTTATTTTGACACACCTTGCAGAAAGAAACAAAACAGCATGGGTTGCCAGAGATAAATGTTATGGCTCTCACATTCTGAGTTCTTCTCAATTTTCTGGAGAGCTATTTCAGATATTTCTTATAATTTGACCTCTGAGCTGCTTGGAAGATTTACTGAGTGCCTCAAACGCAGTCATTTTAGCAAAACTGATGCATAGCATTAGCTACAGGAGAGTGTTCCGGTGATGTGCAAATAGGTCAAGGAAAAAAGTGAACCAATAAGGTAACCAAACAGGAATGTAAACTGAATGGAGTCTTTTATGCAGAGGTGAAGGGTTCATTTTTTTCCAGAATTATGAAATACTGAAAAGCTTGTGTCAGAGCCCCCATGCTCAAAACCTTCTGATAGGCAGAGATGTTTTTAAAGCTACCCAGGCTTCAGCGCATTTGTCCTTGCACCTCTAAAAATGTTGGTCTTGGAAACTCACGTGTAAGTACAAATACATGGTTGGAAAACATAACTTTATCATAACACACAAAATCTATGGTAAATCTTGAATTAATGTTTGTGTGCTTTGGTTTCAGGCTTGCCAATGTTATCACTCCTACCTGGTCTTTTTTTTTTTTTTTTTTCCCCATTTTTGGTAGAAAGCAAATAATCTGCTTAATAAGCAAATAATCTGCTGAATGCTATCCTGTCCCTAATCCTCCATTAAAGTTTCTCCACACTCCTCCTTACAGCATATAAGGGGGCAGATCCTCAGCTGATGTAAATTTGCTTAGCAGTTTTGATACCCACTGAAAATCTGACTGAAGCTCCTTAATGGATAGCAAGAAACAGCCACAAGGACCCCACACTCACAGGTTTGCCTCAGCAATATTCAAGGCTCAATTTACAATTTTTCTTTCCAAGATGACTCATACCTGTGAACTTATTTCTCATTTTTCATGACCAGAGTGCCATGTTTTTCACTTGAACTGTCAGGCAAATCCTTCCTGGAAGTTTGTGTTGATATTTTAAATCCCTTTGATTTCTTTCATTTGACACTTAACAGTTGCAGTGATTCAGTCAAGAAATAGAAGCAACACCCAGTGACCCAAAAAACTGAAAATATACCACCAACACCAGAGAGTCAAAAGGAACAGAAAGGGATACATGGAGTAAACCACCCTTTTTCCCCCTTGCATTTAAAATGGTCCAATAATTTCAAGGTAATGCCAAAAAATGGGAAAATGAAAGTCTAGTCAGAAGCAGTTCTGAAACAAGAAAGCTAAATAACTGACAAAGTATTCCTAGCCAATATGCTTTCTGCTGTATTGTGTTTTGTTTGTCCCCATGGAAGAACACCAAAGGGAAAACAAGGTAAAGCTATATCACACCTTCCTGCAACTGTTTCTTCCATTCAATAGATACCTGTCTCCAGTCACAAATGAAGACTCTTCTGTGCTCTAGCAAGTGCCACTCACTGAGAACACGTAATTCCCATTAAAAGTCAGATTCTGACATACATAATTAAATGTATTGCTTAATTGAGGTCAAGGTACCTCCATTTTATTCCATTTTAATGCTGACTTCTTGCTAAGTAGGTCAGTGTCAGACATGCCAAAGTCTTTTTCTGGTTTGCAAAATATTCCCACCCATTTATGGTGGACCCTCCAGCACCTACATGCAGTGAATCAACAACTGCTGAAACACAACTAACCTGAACTGCAGAGTCAGTGAGACTGTAGCACGTAAGCTGGGCACCACTTATGTATCCTATGTGACAAAAAATTCCTGTTTCCACATTGCCAAAGGCTGACAGTCACAGTCAGTCTGTACCTAGAGCTGGTGTCTCACAAGGTGGCCGTGGGTTGAATCCCACTGCAGAGGTAGCATTGGGCGTCTGCACCACTAAGATGATGTTCCTCTTTAGGGAAACTTGCCTGGCCAGTGGCATGGATGTGAAAATAAGCAGTTGCTGAAAGACACCAGCGTTGTATTAACACCAAAGAAACAGCTGAAAATTTTCATGACTAGCCTTCTCATGGCTTTTAGTCATAACTTAAGCCAGGGAATGGAGACACATGTGATAATTAAGGCAAAAAGATCTTTTTGAACCTTAAAACATTTGAGTTTGACTGAATTTGAATTTTAGACAAAGGTTCACATAGGTTTTTATTTCACCCAAGCCTGTTTATCCACCTTCCTTTTTCAGACAGGCTTAGATTTTAATCCTCAATACCTGTGAAGTTATTTATGCTAGTTTGCCTGTTTGTTTGTTTTCAATTAACTATTAATTCATTTTTGGGTCTGAGCAGCATACTTATTTTTCAAAATGCTGGGTGTAACCATTTATATAAACAAATCTGCCTAACTAATTTTTCTCCTTTTGATGTTAATTTCCATTACTTTTAGCCCCATGCGTGATGGGAGACTTTCCTACATATTCTGGAAACTCTGTTCTCAAATAGCCATCAGTAACATGAATGCTGGTTTAACAATTAAGTAGTTGATCAGAGCACGTAGAAAACACCGGTCCTGCACAACATACGGGGCTTTTAGCATTAGAGGCAGATGAAAAGTTGAGCCACATTTAGATTAATACCATTTATTTTTAACTAGATGAAAACATGTGCAGAACATGACTCCTTTTACCAATCTGTCCCCATATTTTTTATTTCATCAGAAAATGAAAATCTCTAATGTTTTGGCCCAAATGGACAATTCAATCTAGCTTTCAAGCTGAGAGTACTTGAGTTTTCACCAATTTTTACTTTGCACTTTTTAATGAAATATTGCCATTTTCTACAGGAAAATCAAAACAGAAATAATATAAAATACATAATTTTCCAACCTGGTGTATTTGGTATGCAGCTTTAGAGTCCATCAATGTTATGGCTAGAAATGCAAAAGAAAAAAATCACTAGCTGGCTGTCTATTGGACTATCTCCATTGCCTGGCTGGTTGTTTTTTTAAATTCCCATAAATTCAGTCTCCCTAGCCTTTATGCAGGCAAACTGTAGGAAGGGTAAGGGACGAAAGCGAGGAAGAATTTGCAGTCCTCCTTTTTTTGAGTTATTTCAGGTGTTCTCCATTTCTAACTGTTAGTGGTGAGACAAAAGGTGTGGGAGGTGGTGTAATAGCTTGATCCGAATTCAGAGCAGGTAGCAGAACCATAAGAAGCCTTCTGCCTCCTTACAAGGGCATTTAACAGCTCATGTAACTCTCAGCCAGCCTTTACTGTAGGAAATTTAGGGACAGAAAAAGTTCCCATGAGGTCTGCAGTAAAAGCTGGGAGTATGACCCTCTGTCTATTGGATATACAGCAGAAAGGTGAACTCAGCCCTTCTGTAACCTCACAGCAAACTGCTCCATTTGCCACCTCCAGCCCCCTCTAGGAAACACCGCCTAAATGGCACAGTTGAGACCCATTTATTTAGTGGATGAAATTGTACATGAGTTGTACAAAGTGATTTGAGATTTACGCACACATGGAAGCCAGCAGAGATTAATTATTCCTCGGGTCGGCAAAACACTACAAATGCAAGGCAGCACATGAGCACTAAGTATCATTATTTCTCTCTACTTACCCACTAGCTGGCTTTTTCATACCAGCTAATAGCCAAACTATTGTAAAGAAACGAATATAAAAGTATTGGAAATACAAACACATATAGTTTCAGCTATCCAGAGACTCCTTTTCTTTCATAAGCTGTCTCAGGCCAGAGCAGAGCTGAATTGCTAATTCAGGTCGAGAGGCTTCTTCAGCTGAAGGATGACTTAGCCCTGTCTGTGAGCAAATGTTTAGTCTCTAAAGGTGAAGGGAGGCCATTGGCCACTCCGGCGGATTTGTCCATCTCTGCTGTGATACAGATGAAAGAGCCCCACCTCCAAGAAACAAAGTTCCAATGTACTCTAATCAGAACAGACACAACCACTAAATACTTTCTGCCTTTCTTTGAATGCTGAAGTGATATACACATACCATTCCCCAAAAAGCACTGACACAGTACTCCTTTACCACAGGGAAGGAAGAAGGCTCCTTGTCCATGCCACAGTGAAACAGCTGACTTCAGTTTTTACAGTAAAGACACTCAAAATGAGGCCTAGTCCTCCCATGGAAAAAAATGGTAGGAGAGCTGAAAACACCATGTACAAAACTCTCTGTTCCCATTCAGAGTTGTTGAGGTCCTTTCTATCCAAGACCAAAAGAAAAACCTTTTTGTCATACTTAATGGTTTCTTGCAGGTACAGGTATCTTTGTTTCCCCATCATTCCCTTGCTGAATGGACTTGCAAGTATGGCACAGGCATGAAGTGATTTTCTCCTTTGCTGGGACATGATGTTTATTAATCCATAATGCTGTGGTCATACACACCAATTCCCCTTCTCTTCTGGCAGTCAAAAGGGGCAACAAAGTGATGCAGGTGTAATTCATGTCTACTTTACACCCCTCTGGAGTGCCAAAGAAGATGTATTCTCGGAAAGAGAATGAGATCCACAGATTTCCAAAGCCCTCAAATCCTTAAGCTTTTAAAGGAGAATAGTTCCGGCTTGCGGTATTTAGGGTTTTCAATAGTTGTGGTGAAGAATGGAGGTGTGTAATGTGTCTGTTTGTTTGCTTTCTGACTACTGGAATGGTTGTGCCATTTTCCCAAGAGTTGAAAGGGTGATACTATCATAAAAATGACTATAAAGGCATACAAATTTCATGTGCACTGGCGAATGAAAGATTCACTTCCAAACATTGGGTCCGTTCCCAAACTCTCCAACACCTCCCAGATGCGGTCAGGAAACCTCATAAGAGCCGACTCCACTGTAAATGGTCTGAATCCAGTTGGGCCACAAACGCCATGGGAAGAAAGTTTCTCATGCCACGATGAACAATTTTTCCCATGTAGACAAGGCCTTAATCAATCTTTAAAGTGCTCCAGTTTTAATTTTAGGTCGCAGTTGGGGCTGGTTCTTACTGTGGCTCCTGTCCAGCAAAGCTCTTAAGCACATGCCTAATTCTAAGCATTTAAAGTAGCCTTGTTGACTCCTATGGGGTTGCTCACATGCTCAAAACTATGCAGATGTTTAAACTTCTGCTGGATCGAGGCCTGGCTCTGAACTTGACTGTCCTCCTCTAGTCAGAACAACAATGCAAAGTAAGGGAAAATGCTCCCAAACCAACCTTCAAAGTTTTGTCTGAAGGCATACTGGAAGGGCCAGACAGCTGGCAGGCTTTGCATTAGCTTGCTCACCACAGTATAAATTACCTCCGATTTGCTTAATGACTGTTTGGAATCAGGATGTCTCAGGCCCGCTAATACAATGCCCCATGGGCAATAATCCTCTTCTTAGAAGAATCATAGGCAAAGTACATTTTCAGCAGAATAAACCACTTCACACAACTCCAGGTGAACTATGTGCTGTGTAAGTACTCTGACTCCAGTGAAGATCACAAAAGCAAATCAGTGTGTGCTCACTTTATGTGCTTGGTTTTAAGGAGTGTGGTTTATTTTTTTGTAAAAATAACATTTCTTAATGAGGAAGTATCGGCCAAAACATTGATTAACTGTGTCTTTTAACAGCTTACTCAAAGAGGTATGAATTTAATCAGCCCTTGTCAAAGTAAGAAGAATTAGTGTTAAGCTGTTTTATAACTCAATTCTCCTGACTGGAGGATGAAATGAAAGGAATCGTTTTTTAAAGGGAATGATTGGAATGGTGATTAAGGGATGCTGTCATGTTTGCTTGGGCTCCAAATATAAATTTTGTTTTAAAAAACAGAAACATGGAAAAGGCAATTGTAGAAATGCCGAAGGCCCCGATTTGTCATGTTGGTATTGCTGTAAGCCTTGATTTTCTGACTTGTGATACATTAAAGAGTACCACAAAGCAATACGACCAGTTATTGTGAAGTTCAAACAGGAGGTATCTTATTTGTTTAGAGGTCTGCCACTTGATGTTCAAGAGATGCAAGCTAGCTGACTTCAAAACCACTTTTTCTCACCTAGCCAAACCTTCCTTTCATATTTCTGTAGCATGCCTAACAAAATAGCCTGTACCAAAGTTCCTCCCCTGTGAAATGTGAAACATCTGCACCTATAAGGATCAGATAAAAATGAAATCTAAATATGGCCTGTTTTTAATTAGCCTTGCTTCTTGAAACATATTTGGAATTTTTTAGTCACCTAAGCATTTTAAAGCAAAACAGACAAACAAACGAACAAAAAACCAGATTCAATAATGTCTGAAATGTTGGCGAGTTCTGAATAGGAGTCCTTTCCCATTATGGAATACCACTCCTGAGGATCTGCTGAAAGTGCTCAACATCCTCACAGAAGCTGATGGACATTACCAACTCTCATTTTACAGCGTAACTCCCTGCTAGCTGCCCTCACTTCCAGCTAAGGCCCTAACACACAAGGAGGAGCTGACCCACTTCCTTCTCCTGGCCTCTCTGAACACTGCTCTGGAGGCATCTGCTGTCAAACAGTGAAGCCACGTGATATTCCCCTGCACATTCCTGGGGCTGCGCAGCAACAGCAGAGCTTTCCCTGATGATTCACAACTTGTCCAAGCTGTGAATGCAACAAAATCCAAGTGCGTGCATCTCTGGACTTGGAAAACTAACCTGTGATGTATTTGCTGGTTGGGATGGACTTTGTTCTTCTTCATGTCCATCTTTAGCCTTGGATCAACTTCAGCAAACATGTTTTAAAAAGCAATGGCGGAAAGGCTGCTGAAGAGGGGCTCTAAACACAAAGATCCTCCTTAAACACAGCAGGCTTCAGAGAGCCTGTAGCAACAAGTAGTAATGAGAAAGGCAAGGGGAGTAGAGAAGCTCTAAAGTACTGCAGTTAAAAAAGGAAAGGGTCTGGAGTCTAAGACTGCTTGGAGAAGAGGAAATACCTAAAGTATTTCTGGGAAAACAGCTGCTGGTGCCAAAGCTTTTCCACTTTCAGAGGCCCCCAGGGCTGGTGGAACATGCTCACAGAGTGCTGAGCAAAACCTGGAGCTTTTCAGGACAACTGTGATTTGTTTGGTTGATGTAAAAGATAGGCTGAACTCTGCAAAAAGTAACTGAAAGCAGTAGCGTACTGAGGGACAGATCCCATTTTCAAATGATTTATGGTTACTTAAGATACATGCCTAACTGAGAAGACCACGTGATCTCAGACGAAGGAAAGCTTCTAGCCCCACAGATCTTCTTACCAGGGCTAAAAATCCACCACCGCTCTTTATTTAATCCTTCTCATCTCCAATTAAATATAAATATGGTGACTTCCAAGAACACATGCAATCCAGCTTAGAGGAATGATAAAGGTAAATAGTCTGATGGTTTATCACAATTCACCAGATGGCTCTGATGTGGAATTGGCCCCTTCCAGCCTCTCCACCCCCAGGCAGAGGACAGGAAAGCTGTGACTGAAAGGCCTGAGAGTTGTGCACTCTCCTCCCAGGAATGCAAAGAGGTGCAAAAAGGCTTTGGTGGGCAAATACCCAGCTGTGCATGGAAGAGTCCACATTGCAAAATGGGAGACAGTGGAGCATCAGTGCAAAAACAGAGGTAAAAAAGGTATGTGGTGTAGCTCTGACACAAAAAGCTGCACCAGTGCTTGAGCTAATTACTCCTAATTAGGGTAGGCATGGAGCCATACTGTAGTGCTTTTGGAACAAAGCTTATAGTCCTGCACAGGCCCACAAGATGCCAGGTATGTCTTACCGGTTTTAAGTGCAAGTAAAATAGAGGTACCTTCTTTTAGGTGGTGCTGTGCAGCTTGTACCTAATTGTATAATGGCAGGTCATCTCTACTAAGTGATTGCCAAGCAAAAAAGGAAAGATTCATATTAAAAACTCATATCTGCAGCTATGAACTACAGAACCACAACTCCACTGCCTGTTAAGTCACCCAGAAGCCCTTGTTGGAATTACAGCCCCATAATTGAACATTTCCCTGGCTTTACTCTGTTGTTACTACTATCATTATTTTTATATTATATATAGAGCAGCATTTTGGAGCTATGCCCTGTACCCCCTGCAGCTGCTTCAAGCTATGACTGCATCTGCTGTTGCCTTCACAAATGGCTGCTACCTCTTCCTCTTCCAGTTCTTCCAGGAGCAATGGAAATGCGTCCCCTGCATTAACACCTACTCCAGCCTCCTTCTGGCATGCTCACATGCTAGTTTTCTCACTCTTTTGACCTCCACCAGGAACAGTGCTCTCCTGTCTGGGAGCTTTCTGTTTATTTCAAATCAAGAGAGATGCCAGAGTGGTAAATTGGTGTCCTGGATACATTTGCACAGTTTATCTCTTTTCACATGTAAATATTCATGAGGCAATTTCTAACCTCATGGAAGCTACAGATAAATATCCCATTGCTTCACTTCGAGAGCTGAAGCTGTGGTGTTCTCCCTGCAGCTCCTTGTATTTGAAGGCTAATCCATCCCTGCAGGGCCATGACTGCAAGGCAAGGCAACACCCACATCCAAGTAAGAATATTCTGTATGATTTGCAGCATTGAGTATTATTGAAATGGATGGTTGAAAGAACGACTTGTAACATGAAATACTGCATTTACCAGTTGCTTTTATGTATATGTGTGTATATTTACATATATATTTACATATACATACTTATAGGTGGCGTACAAAGTTACATTAGTTGGCTGAATCCACTTGACACTTTGATATTGCAATAAGGAGTCAACAATAATGTACCAAAATATGCACCTACTTAAAGAATTCCCATCACTATTTTTCATAGAATAGAAATTTGCAATGTCTGCTTCAGGTTTTCTCCCCCAAAATAAATGTCCCTTGCCCCAAACATTTTCTGATTTTCATGTGTTTTCATCTGGTTTCTTGACTGCTGAATAGTGGTGTACTTCAGCTGATTTTTAAATTTTAATCTAGGTTGCCAGTAGCATGAAGACAAGGTTAGGGTTTTATAATAGAAACTTCTAGAAAGAAACCACTGAGGTTGAAAGGCTTTTCTTTTTTTTTTTTTACATAAGCCATTTTAATCTATTAAAAAAAGGAAATTTTACATAAGTAAATGATGTGACCACTATCTTTTAGGTAGTGCAATACAACAGTAAGATTAAACTCTAGGAGAAAATGCTTCCAACAATACACCAACGGAGTAAGACAGTAAGAAAAGCCTTATAGCTTCTTCCCATGCATGTATGTAGCTCTAATACAGAGACTAATCTCCTAATTTTGGAGGGGGATTTCCACAGAGATTTGCCATGGGAATCTTTATCTCCTCTGAGGTTCTGCAGACACGTTGGCTGGTGCTTTAGGGTGGAAAGATGGGAGAAAGAAAGGACTGCTGCAGAAGAACTGCAAGACCGTCAATGGTGTCATCTGTATGTCCTTAGGGTCCAAATCCTGACCCTTCAACCTGAAAAGGGTTTTCCTATGCACAAGCCTTATTAACCATGTTGGCAGAGTTGTTTTGCAAACATACAGTGTATTTCATGTGTCTATTCTGACTGTGCATGCTTAGCAACCCAGGCTCCTCAGATCTGCTGATCATTCAAGGAGCGGTAGCAAATTACTGAAGCAGTCACCTACCGGGAATCTGGACTTGAGGCATGGGTAGTAGGGGCTCAACTGCCTAGCAAGCCTGATTTCCCAAATATGCCATGCATCTTCGTTTGCTGACTATGAGGAATTACATTATTTGGGCACTAAGCAGGCATAGAGGATAAGCTGGAGAACAATATTGCTAGGAAAGGCCTAAGGGGAAGCTATAGAGAAAAGCCCTGCAGTGGCATAAGGAGAGAGAGGAGTGGCCCTGCAAGAATAAAAGACACAGAGAAGGACCCCCCAACCCCTGATGGGGTGCTTGAGGGGCCATTTTAGTCTGATAAACACATAGTTCTGTACTGACACACAAGAAACAAACAATGCCAATAGAACTCTCAGTGCTGATCATTACTACGCAAACGCACAGTCACAGCCAAGAGGATTTATTTTCATCCTGCTTAGTTAACGCCATCCTTGCACTGCGTTTATCTGTGGCTGAACATACTAATTGCGCTGGGACAGTTACAGGAGTGAAGATGCTAATGGGGGCCTATAGCTTCAGACGTAGTTCCTGTACTGACACAGGTAAGTTCATTTTTTAACATATCTAGACGTGCTTTAGTTGCCTTCTGTAATGAGCTGATTATACCTACACTTAAGTTTTCTCAAAGCGACCATTTTTCCCATGTGTTTCAGTTTTGGAGTATCTTATTTTAAGGGGCCTGATTTTCACTGTGTAACCTTTCAGCACTTCCTAACAGCTGAGACTTCTCAGCTACTCGGCATCCAAAAGAACCAGCAGTGGCTCTTCCACCGGTCCCTTGGGAAAATCCTCACTTTACATTTCTCCCTTTCCTCTATCTTTCTGCCCTTTGTTCCTGAGAGTGAGACAGATGTCCAGGCTCTGGTGCCTCCAGTCCTGGAGCTCTCCCAGGCATGCTCATCAGGACCCTACACAAAGGATGTTGTTACATGGTCATGTTTCTGTATGAGAACAGAAATGGATTTTGAGGAGAATCTGGGCTGGACCAGCAGCCAGACAGGAACCACTCCGTGGGTTTTTTGTGACTCCAAACACTGAGCAGTGGAAATTTGATAAACCTCAAGCACCAGAATTATGGGCTCAAAGACCGACACCTTTTACCAATTCCTTCTTCCCAACACCCACTGCCTTCCCTTGCTTCCTTTATTTCAATCAAGGGCTTCACAATGCATTAATAACTCAAAAAATATAATTGCAGTTAAATGATATGCAAGAAAAAACACACTCTAGACTAGGTGCAAGCTGTCAGGTTCCTGGTCCAGGAACCTTATCCACTCAGGTACAGAGGGATTGCAGCAGGGATAATATAATCTACTTGGTTTTCTCTAGCTGAGATTTGCAAAGCAACTTAGGAGCTACTGGTTAAATGAATGAGAAATCTTTGTTTAAGTCTCCTATTTATCTTTGAAAACCTACCCTTAATAAATCTCAATAATAATATTATATGCACTTACAAATGAATTTTCTGGGCAGAAGATTAACATAAAAATTAAATGTTGTGCTATCTGCTGTTACTATCTAGGGTGGTACCTATCTCATATTGCTCTAATATCTGGCCTATATTAATGTAATATCCACACACCACTGTTTCTTTATAAACACATATTTGTCAGTTCACACAAACACTCCATTAAAGACTCTCATATTAATCCCTTCTATTATATTCATTGAGGATCTATAAAAATGAATTAAAAGACTAATTTTTCTACCCTTAGGAAGATTCCTTCTTCCTATTGTTTTGTCATCAAGGTCATAATTAAAGACACTGGCTGCTGTGGTCTGTATACATAATTGCAATATATGATCAAGGATTGTAAGCACCAGGATAAATGCATTATCACACTGTCTAATTATCATGTTATCTGACTGACAGGAGGCTGTTTTATCTCTATCTAGAGATGAAGGACATATCTGACAGACACCAGGACGGTGCTTTGATGTCAGATTTGTATATGAAAGAATCAAAGACTCAAACCCTTTCCAAAATGGTTCCAATGTGGTTTAATCCCACCAGACATTTCTCTGCCTCGCTGCCAGAGCCTGCTTTGAAGTGGCATTGCACAGCGCATGCTGCTAGTGCATATTCCCAAAAGCTGGAACGCTGGGTGTAACCCCACATGCTGTGCAGAAGGCCCGTGCCCTCCATCTCACACACCCACCACCTCATTCACAACATCACAGGGCAGAGAAGGGATGTGGCATGGCCGGAAGGCTGGGAGGGCTGAAGGAACACGGGTTACAGTGCCATCCCCAGTACATGCCTGAGGCATGCAGCCAGGCGCTTCCTGCTTTTGGCTGTGCTTATCGTCAATGCTTTCTATGGCAGCACAACCAACTTGGGTTCGTCATGTCACCCCTGCCAGCACCCCAGCAAGAGCATGTCCAGCATCTCCTCCACCACTGGAACCTCCATGTACCCGCTCAGAGCTTGCATACAAGTAACCATGGTTTTTGGTTGCACTGGAATACAAAATTCACCTCCCTTCTCCCTTTCCACCCCTGTATGACCTGGCTTTGTGCCACCGCAGGATTTCTCCATTGCATTAGTGATAACAGCCAAGCACTGTTAAATGTCAGTGTAATAAGGGAAGTCTGGGAATGGAGGACACTGGGAAGGGGCACCAGTGGTGGGACAGGCAAGGGTGAAACAGGCTAAAAAGGAGGGAGGAGGAGCACAGAAGTGTCAGCCATAAAAGAATAAGCAAAATTGTCCCCTCCTGCATGTTTCTAGTGGCTTGAGACCTTGAGACCTTGAATCCCACCATTCTTGGCTCAGCAGAGACCCGTGAATCCCCTCCCCTGCCAAGCACTTTGCTGCTCACAGCTGCTTATCTCCCCAGTAACCTACTGGGGACACTTAGACAGTCAAGTGGCTCAAGCCCATGTGATGGCACACAGGTTAATTTTGTCCCCTCTGTGCACATTCATGTGATATACTCTCTAATTACATAGTCCCTTTTTATTTAAGGTTTTTCCTGGGGTGTCTGATTGGCCTCTTCAGCTTCCTATGCTAAAATCAACCCAGCATCCCTGCACAGCAGCAAAAGCCTCAAAGATTGCTGCGTCAACAAATCATTTCAGAACCAGTTTTCATCCTTTGAGTAACTGCATAATTATGATAAGATAGTGAACCAGATTTGTACTATTTCCAGATTGGGTTTTGGTTTTTTTTTCCAAAAAGAAATCATGCCAGGAACCTGGAAATAGTTTCTAATCGTTTCTGTGGTACAGGAATGAACAGATAGTTTTGTTGTCAGAGTTTTTATTTTTTAATTTGGTTAGTTTCATCCTCCTTAGTGCATTCTTCACACACCCTTTGGCCATTTATCAGTCATAGCAGAGAAGGATGAATCCTGTGGAGTTCAGGAATGTCCTAAATCTGGAGCACTTAACTTTGCAAATGAAATATTTTTCCAGCATGGCATTTGTTTGTATACTTAAACTTCCAGGTTTTTAAAAGTAAAATGAACTAACTTTCCTTGCCGTATCCTCAAGACCTCACAATTCCCCTGTGAATGCTCAAGCCTCCACCTCCCTGCGTCAAACCCAGACAGAGCAAACCATTTCTGGAAGCAGGAAGAAGGAACCATTTCAGCAATGGGGGCACCTCCCTGGACAGAGAATATAAATTCTCTCACATCACACTGGCATCCTGCAGGGTAGATATGAACTGATTTTTTTCCTAAGTTTCAGACCGGGTCTGTACCTCCAAGGTCTACCTCTACTTTGCTCTTATTTTAACTAATGTATGATATTTTAACCATCAGACTTCTAATTCCTGCCAAATTTCTCTTTACACCTATGTTTTTTTGAAGTAGAGCGATATCAGTATAATTTGCAAGACAGGTACTTGTGTATTGCCATGCTTAATACCTCTTTAACAATTTATTGTCTTCGGGAATACGGATGGAGGACTCCTCTGCTTTTCATGCTGCCATAGCTGATTTGTGAGCACTTAGTGACTAAGACCCAGAGGTGTTTTGGGTGCCTAACTCACACTGTCGTGAGCAAAGCAGCCAAGCATCTTTAGGGACCAGAGCCAGTGTTTGCCATACAACAGCAGCAAAAAAACAGACATGGAAGAGGTGAAGTTGCAGAAAAAAAAAATCTGTGGATCTGCCTATTGTAAGTGATAATTCTCCCTCTGTCTCTGTGCTTGAGAAAACAGCCATGACAGCTTCCTCTCTTCCAGGTGCAGCTATAGGAAGATGATATCACTCCATCCTTCTCCCCAGCAGCAATAAAAACTCTTACCATCTCCCTGTGGACCCTAGGAAATCAGATAGCTGCCTTGGGGGTTTTAGCAGTGAGTGAGAGTCTTCAAGCCCCAAAGAAGCCTTCTGCCAAACTGTTATACCTCCAAAAATCCTTGTTCAGCCATATGCAACATCCTGCCATTGCCATAGAGGGGCCTACAAACACATTTGGGAATATAAACATAACAGCAAATGCCTGACTGGGTGTACAATAATCAAACCAGAAAAAAAAGATCAAATTAACTTTGGTCCTAAAACCATTATGGGTAACCTCCTAGTTACCAGATTGGCACAACAACAAACTGACTGGGGGCATTGACACAGGTAGACAAAAGGCTTGGCTTAATCCATCAACACGTCTCAAATTTTTCCTATGGCACAGACAAATATTTACCACTTTTCAACACTTGAGAAATGCTGCTGTTGTTCTCCACAGTATTGTTAGAAAAGTCTGGTTATATTTATATACAGATATAAACATTGTAAGATTAACTCTTTAGAAATATTTTGAAGATTTTTATAGATGCTCTCAATCCAATATAATATTTTTACTGCCTTACAGATAAAACCTAAGTCAGTTTGAAATGTTGATGACATAAAAGTGCAGCTTCCGTTACTTTTAAATCACACTCGTAAAACCTGTTGGCCATAAGCAGCTCAAGTACAGTTGCAAGTGTTTTATTTTCCCTTGCACTTCTAATAATGAAAGTACATTTTAACCAAATTATTAAGCTGTTGAAGTCTCAATATAGTACCTTGTCTTTCAAAGCAAGATGGTTATAAAAAAGGCAACAATCAACACCTTTATTTATATCTATATAAATGTATACATACCCACTTACACACATGAAGAGGTTAATTATGCGATAAACTCAAATTGTCTTTATTGTTACATGATCTGCAAGTGTGTTTGCTTTATGCTGTCAGACATTTATTACCCCCTATTTATTTTTAAAAGCTTTGTTTACTATGTGATAGGAATCTTTTCAGTATTTCGTCCATTCTGACTGCCAGCCCTCTGGAAGTCCTGGCTGCAACACAGACATCAGACATATTAGTTTTGATTTCAATGGCAAGTGGATATTAACGATGTGATACATTGAAGAAAAGGTCCTTTAGGTAGTTCAGGACTAAGTGAACCCCCAAAAGCTTTAATGAAGGTTTTGTGGGAAACCACATCACTCACTCAACATTTGAACAGGAACAATGGTAAGGCCAAACTTTTTCCAAACATGAGATAAATTGGAACAGTTATCAGCCACAGCTCGTATGAGAATTCACAGACTCTTATACACACTAGAAGTGTTTTACTCCATTAGGAGACTCTCTGGTTTCAGCTCAATTATTTGCAGAATAAAGCTCTACTTACTATGGGTAAGGTTGTCAAAACCTCAGAAACCATACTTACTGCTAAAGGTGCCCAAAATTTTCCCATTGACATTTTTCTTTCTTTTATATAGAGATGCATTTTCCATACGAGCACTCTCCCCACATTGAAGGCATAGCATAGATCTGTTTGAATGGATTATTTTTTTAATTACTAAAAAGAAGCAGGCAAAGAATTTTCAGGTTTTAAGAAAAAAATGATAATCCATTGAAATAATCTGATAAATTATTTACCTTTTGGAGGGGATCTGCTCTATTGAGCCTTACCAAGTGTGGAAATTGCCACTTAATTTTAATAGAGGACTAGAAAATGTTATACCAAGCATCTGTACCCATTGCTAAGCAAGTACTAACAGGACATAGTTATCTAAATAAATCAACAGACTATCAACTTCATACTAAGCTCTCCCAACATGTTCAATCAGCATGAAAGACTACAGAAGTCTTTATTTATTCTGATATTCTGACTAAGGTTAAGTTTTTCTCTCTTCTAATCAATACTTTTAATTCATTTTCTGTGTGAGCTAAGGCACCTCTGCACTGCTGAAGAAGTGCCCTCTCTGCCTTCAGCCTATACCTGACTCTACTGGTGCAGAAAAGGAGAACAGAATGCAAACATTTTGGTAAGCAAGCAGAGTGATTGAAGGGTTTCTTTGTCAGTGGTATCCTAACTACTTATTTAAATCCCTCAAATAAGAGAAGGGTTCATGAGTGACATCTAGAGGTAATTCCTTAAGATGACTGGGGCAACTGCCTACTGAGGTTCAGGTACCTGCCCTAAGTGTTGACATCTCACTTGCCAGCATAGGTAGTGCTTGAACACACCATGAGAGTGGAATGAAATACAGATTTTAACAAGTAGATTAGGCCAGAAAGTTTTCAGAGAAAAATTAGTTTCTGTAGAACCTCCCACACAGTGTTGCAAAACAAAAGTGAAAAAGTTTAAATGAAATCTTTCCACTTGAGTCAAGTATGAAATCACTTTTCTCTGCAGTGAGCTTCAGTTCAGGTGTCTCCTTCCTCATTCCCTTCTGCAGGTCTGGCCAGATCTCATCTCCCAAACTATCAAGTGTCTCTTCTTTTTCCCACACAAAATATCAGAAAAGCCACATAAATGCAAGGTAGGAAGGAGGGTTGAAACACCTGGGCTACAACTCACAAAAGATGGTGAGATTTCATACAAGAGTATGGTGTAACATAAAAAGGACTTAAGTCCAGTCACAAATTCCATCTTTTGATCTTGCTTTAGTGAAAACAAGCGGCCAAATATACTATGCCACGTCCAATTTGAAATTTCAAGGAACTTCTCACCCTTGTGGCTCCTGAGACCCGCGTGGTGCAGGGAGGGTTTCAAGTCAGCTTCCCTGCCCATCCATGGGGAGTTTGAGCCTTCTGCTACGAAAGCAAATGCATCAAGCTGAACTTCTCTGGGTTACATTGCTGGGTCATTCCTCAGTGACACTCAGACCAGGCTGTTCAAAAATAGAGTGGCTGCCTTTTCTGGAAAGACCTTGTCCCACCTGTCTAGAGATCCCCACAGCAGAGTTTACCTTTCCTCAGCTGCCTTATATATACATTAAGTGTCTCATAGCTCCTATCCATGGACAGATTTTGGTAGTGCCAGGAAGACTGGCATCTCCTGATTTCTTGTCATAATTTAGGATGAGAAGAAATACTGATGTATCAAAACTTCTTTCAGGACAGATGCTATCTCTCACCTCTAGCAGTGAAAGGCAGGCTACTAGCACACATCCACTCAAAGAAAACTAAATAATGCAATATCAAAAAATAATTGGGACCAATCATTTTGCTTGAGCCTTGGCTTCTTTTTGGACATTTCCAAAAAGAAGAAGAGGAGGGGAAAAGGCTCAAACTAAAAGAAATTATTGCAGAAGTGGGGGATATTAATGAAACATGAACATCTTGCACAACGCCATAGATGTAAGCTGCTCTGCACAGGAAAGGAAAGGAGCCAAAGAGATAATGGAGTCCCTGCCTGAAGTCCTGCGGATACACTGCCGAGCATTACAGTATCAGCTGGGGTGTGCCTGATAGCTGGAATGCTCTGAAGAGCAGGTGGCTCTTCAGCACTTAATCTTTCTTTTTCATCATCTGCATTTGCTTGGCATGTTTGGACACATGCATCTCATTTCTGTGCCATCAGGGAGCTCAACTGTAGTTCACCTATATTGCATACCTGCAAAATGGTAGGTCTCATTTGCTCAGTTTGGAAGTATTCAAGGTACCTAAAGAAAGCCTTTAATCTGTCAGTTAAAATCTCACTGTGGTTTAACTCATAAGGAATAATGTTATTTTCATAGTGTGCCAAGAGTACTATTGGCAGCAGTGAGGCAATTATTTATGTGGGTTATCAGTTCACAGAGCTGATTAAGTAACCTGAAATGTGATGATAATGGCTTCCAGTAATGGCTCCATATCAAAAGGATAATAAATATTATTTGCTGCTCTTTCATATAAGAAATGGGATATATTTCAGTCCTGTTGAAATAAAAGCAACATTTCCTATTGTTCTTTGGAAGAGCCTCCCAATAGCTCTAATTTCACATCATGTCTACTTCAATGTGCTCCTTTTGTTGCATAAAAAGATGAATGATATATGGAATATTACAGATACATCTGGATAACTGATGTTAAGTCCCAACCCACTTTCAGAGCACCAGAGTGACCTCCCCATGGTAGCAATTCAGTTTTTAGTCCACTGCAAGAGACAGAGAACCAGCTGTATCCCTTTTGCTCAGCTTTATCTACATATCATCACACCCTATCTCTTAGACATATTTTAGAAAATATTCAAAAATTACTTCCTGCTTTATTTTACCAAAGGAAACCAGATCTACGTGTACTTATGATGGGGCTTGGTAAACTGGAGTTGATTAAATGAACTAACCTTGCCACTAGTAACACTTCTCATTATGATTTGCAGTTTTGTTCATCATGAAGTTACTCTGACTTACCTTAAACCCACAGAGTACCCAGTTATGAAATCCCTGTTCTCAGTGAGGGACACTCATCAGCAGAGGTTTTTCTTATTCATTTAATTATAGCATGAATAATACAGACCCTATTCAGAATTGCCACTGATGTGCAGATTTACATCTCTTGCCAATGGCTCAGTTGTTTCAGTATTACATCATTGTGAGTATTTAGAAAAAAAAAATTTATAACTTCCAAGAATGATTTGCAAAGACACTTGGGATGTGAAAACTTTCTCAAAAATATCTTATCAATGAAAAAGGAAAGTACAGTACCTTATTTTGGATAGGAAATCTGTAGAGGGAGGGCTGTTACAATAGCTGCAAGAGCTCTGAGGACTACTCAACTGGTGCTAGCTGGTTTGAATGAGAGCCTGTAGGCTCTTATGAACATTTCACCTCATACGTATCATAGAAATACACAGTACCTACAGATCAATATAACATTAAATAAAAAAAAGAGGTGACTCTGTAGCTACTGTATAAGGCATTTGATTTTCAGTTATGCTAAAGAATAATATTTGAATGAAGCCACCGTATTGCAAAGCAGGTAATTTATTTATAACAAAACTATCTTTTGCAGAGACAAAAGAGTAATATCTGTAGGCTACAGTATTTTTTTCCTTTTAACCTAAACGCCTATTCTGTAAATTTTGATGAAAGAAACCACTGTTCCCACTATTTTTAAAGATACTACTCCTCTGTTAATAGTTTTCCACACATCTACCCATCAGATTGGCAGTTTGGATTCTATTCCTTGCCTCTTAATGCTTAACTTGAGTGAGTGTCTCCTGAATTGAGGCCTAACATCTGATGATGTTTAAAGGAGAACGTAGGGCTGACATGTGGAACCGGTACAAAGAACACAAAATAAAGACAGTCACTTTTGAAACCACTGGACAACTTTTAACACATATCAAAGAGGAAAACCTTGGTAATGAAGAATTTGAGCCTAAATGCCATGCTGAACATGGACTCAAGAGCATAAATGTTACCTATTTAATTTCTAAAAATGTTTATCATTCATGCTTTATATGGATTTCTCATTTCAGTACATAGGAGTTGAAACTTATTCTAGGAAACTATATCAGATGTGATGGACAAATTGAAAGTGCTACCAAAAGCAAAAAGCAATCATCATTTTTTCTACCAGAAACTATTAAATATGTGGTTTGCCTAAGTAAGAAATACAGTGGGCATAATAAAGCACATCAGTATGTTTCTAGGATGATTTACACTTCAAAGACTGTACATGTATTCATTACAAATACTGATGGGCCAGAGGATCTCCACCTTTGATACAACCAGATCTTACCAACCAACTAAGGACAGGAGGGTTAGCGAAATGCCCAATGCCTGGCAGACTGTTGGGAGAAGGCGGCAGAACGTCCAACAGATGCTGTCCTTCCTGAGTACATCAAACCTGACTGAATGACTGGGTAAAACATTAGAGCACCAGGCTCTGGATTTGTACTCTATCAGTAGAAACATATAACAAATCACCTGCTCGTGGTGGGAAGGCACATTGGTGCAGGGTTGGACAAAATGAAGTTGTTAGCTATTTTTTTCTGAGAAAATCCTGGTCTAGGCAATCATCCCAGATTTTATTTGTTTGTTCAGTGCTTCTATTGCCATTGGTGGCTGCATTTTAATCAAGTGAACCAATTCTCACACACTTTCCCCAAACAGAATACAGAAACTTCACTCTCTGAAGCCTTAAATGAAAGTGTGCAACGACATGCTTGGAGGCGTAACTTTAGGCACCAAGTTAGAAAACCCAGGCCCATCTTCAGCTCCAGCCTCCGTCCTCCTACTTCATTGCCTGAGGCTGTATTGGTTGTTAAGTCACATCAGGGATCATTGTCAGAGTGTCAGCAGGGCTGGATTTATTAAGTGTGTCACAACCAGTCATTTGACAATGTGGTATGAGTGCAAAATAGTTTTAAAATATCCCATCCTGTGAATCTTATGCTGTGATGTTACAACACAGATCACAGATCACAGGTCACATTTTGAAAAACATCTGCATGATCTGTCAGGAAAACCCAGACTATGTAAGCATGTGGAGGAAAAATACAGTGGATGTTTTCTATGTTATCTAGCTATGTCTAAGAATCAGTTATGATAAACCCTTGTGAATACTAACCAACACTTACAGTGGCAAAACTGAATTTTATTCACGTGTCTTAAACTATGAATATTGGGAAGCTACGGGTGACTGACAAAGGAAGCTCCATTTAGAGACCAGGTAACGAGGAGGGGAACAATTCGGGCCTCCTTCCGATCGCACAGAATGTTACATCAGCGCAACTCTGCTAGCATCCATCCACTAAGCTACTCCCAGCTGACACCTGCCCAAACAATTTCTGACATGGGATTCTGATCTTTATCCTCCAGTTACCACTAGTTACGTTTTGCTTAAACAAAAACATTGAGACGCATTCGCTGGGTTCAGTGATGACTGTCCACCCCAGCTTCTCCCATCTCCTTTCTTCACTGGTGTGTGTCTACTCTACTCCCAGTCTCATTTCCCTCCCTGTAATTCAGTGATTCATCTGTAGCCTCAGGGAAGGGCACCTGATTTCATTGCTTAACTGTTATTACAGGCTTCTGCACAAATCATCTGGCCCTGCGGGATGAGGCTGCCAACAACCTTTCTACTAGAGCTACAGAGAGCAGGTTTGCAATGCTACCATTCTTATGAAAATCTTATTTCAATTATGAGGTTATTCTGAGTGTATTGTAGTGCTGTCCAAACTGCCACCTTCAGTACTGCTGCACTACCAGCAATTTTCTGCTTCTGAGTTCTTCTCACAATTGAATCTGGGCGACCAGCGGAGTTGATACAGCTAGCTATGAGGAAGTTTCTTTCTTCAGTCCTCTTACAACAAAACAGCTTTCTATCCATGTTATATTTCAGCTCAGTTTCCAGTAATTTAAGAAGTATTTGGTTTATTAGGAATTCCTTCTTCTTTAATATTGAGTTATTTAATGCCAGCTAAATATGCTAGTGCAGCAGTTTTTTAGAGTAAGACCAAACGTAACCAGGTATTAGGCACAAGCCGGAAGATGGCAAGTCAACCCTGCTTTATGAAAAGCATCCTCAAAAAGATGTGTCTGTGTCCCATTCAGTCTTTGTTTTCCTTGTTAAGTTTGTTAGCTGATGTGATTTCCACATCTACATGATCTCCCATGGCAGCTTTTACTCCCCTGCCTGTAACACTTCAGATGTCTTTCTCCCTCCCATGTCACTCCCTGCTTCACCAGCTCTTGTCCTGTATGTTCTCACATCACTGTAACTCCCAGAGAAGGGACAGAGAAATTGGGTGGCCAATTCATATGAAATACAGTGTCTGCCTTCCTCTCCTCCTTGTCCAGAGTGTGCCACAAGTCGCAGCAGTCTGCCTGTGTGGGATGCTGCTGAGAGTGACCAGCCAAGGGAAGGAGGGGAAAGGGGATCCAACTCTCCCGTAGCCCATTCTGCCTTGCTCCCAGTAAACACGTTTGACCTTAAATTAACATTCCAAATCCTACTTGTCTCAGTTCTAGAAGATACAGAAAATTGCAGGGTCATAAAAGAAAGAAAAAAATGCTTTGTAAAGTTAATTAGCAGAGGATGAATACCAGCATGGCACATTTGGTGCAGCACTGGACTGAAGAATACGAAAGCACAAACCGTCCCTTCAGTTCAGACCCAAAGTGGAAATGAATGGCTCTGCTAGCTTCCGTATAATTTACTGCTAGAAAAATAAAAGACAGACTCAGCTATCCTCTTTCATGATGAACAGATCTATACTGGACTGTGGCATCCTATGTTTTATGTGAGCAAGAGACTTGTCCTGATATAAATCACAGAACACCAAAGCCAGCCGACTGCATTTGTTCAGGAATAGCTGCACGCCGAAGGACACTTGTCTCAGAGACAGTCCTTATCAACCTGAGACTCATTTACTTCAGGATCCTGCTTTGTTTTAATCACTCTGACAGGGTTGGCTTGTAAAGTCATTCTGCTTGTTTATCTGTACGTAAGTAAAATACATGCGGACATCCACCCCCAAGGACCCAAAGCTGCAAATGCACATAAATAACTTCAGCTGCGCGACTGGTCTCATTGGGTAAACATCAGGGAGGAAGAAGAGGTACTTACAATATTGACATAAGAACAAATCGGTAGAAACCATCCATGACTAACCTGAGGCTGAAAATGAGGGAAGAGTTTTTAACCATCAACTGAACGAGGTAAAGAAATAGCTTTCCAGCAGGAAGGGTGGCAGGCGAAAACTCAGAAAGCTCTACAATAAAATTTGGCCATTTTATGAGAAGAGTTCTGAGCCTTGCCTGTCATACCACAGGACTGGAATCAGTGACCCATGAGGTCTCTTTTGTCCCAGCGTTTGTACGTGACTGAAGTTACTCAGAAGCGTAAATGTTTACAGGACAAGCCTGGAGCTTGCGTCAGCATAGCTGGCAAGCTTCCATGGGTGTTTCATTCAACCCACTGAATGCACAGAAACATTGAAGGATAACTTCCTAGTAAAAATGCACATACACACACACTATATATATACATATAAAATAGATATTTTTTGCACAACAGTTGAAAATGCAAAAAAGTTACTAGTTACATGTATTTTAATGCATATTGTAAACAATCTGTATTTCTGCTGCAAATTATATACACATTTATGCACATGTGCTGTTGAGCAAGCCACATAACTTCCACTGGACTCTAACATGGATTATATTAATATTCTCGTTAAAAGAAACTGAAGGAATGCATTGAACAGAGATTATTTCTTCAGATGTCCATAAGGTATTTAGGAACTTTTTAAGGAATTAACTGAGAATGATTTGGGCACAACTTCCAACACGGATTATGCACCAGAGCATCAAGGATATGGGTTGTCACAATTTAAGTCACCAAACACAGCAATAAGATTTAGCCCTAAAGTGGCTTCTGGTGCAGGTCCCTGCATGACTTAGGTCCCTTGGTAGTGGTATCTGTAACACTGAATCAACAGACAACTTTAAAAGACTACCTGAACGCATGGAAGTAAGCAACCAGAAATCAGAATATTAAAAAATTAAGTCTGAACTGATAATCTGAACTATAGTATTTATTATGATATGCAGAACATCATCCGGCAGTTCTGACCACTGCGTACTTGCATTCACCTGTGTAAAGCCTCCACTTTAGGGCCTGAGAAAAGGCTTCCTCTTTCCCTACAGACTATGTAATGCAAAACATTTTCTTAGACGCATGAGAAAACATCCTTGAGTGAGATAATAATGAAAAAGATATTGTGCATCTCTCAGAAGCCTTGCTGCAGACAGAGTTGGTTTCCATCAGGACAGTAGAGCTCTCTTTGAAACCATGTAAGATCCAATTTTTAGAGATAATGCAATATATTTATAGCTATTTTTACCATAACTAAAACCTGCACTTATAGTAAAGAGAGTTGAGTAATATAGTGAAATTATGTATGGTAACAATTAATTTTTAGGAGAACAAGATCTGTATTTCCATAAAATAGAGTAAGACACCCTGATTCTGTAGTTCTCATCATCAGCCACGACAGCCCAGGATGGATATAAAATACGCTTAAAAACAACTTTCTGTTCTCTCTGCCTTTGTGTCGAGATAACACTGACTCAATGTCAAGGAGAATCAGCCTCAAAATCTCTTAGGGTTGATTATTAAGAATAGAAGGGGATTTCTCCAACCATCATTATTTCTAAACACAAAGATCTATTCACTTGTTTACTTTTATTTGCATTTGCATCTGATCTTTTAATCAGTGGCAATGGTAATGATACAGCTGTAAGAGTCTACAAGTGAGAAATCCATTTAGCAGATCTCTTTCTTACTTAGCTTAGAGATTCCCTTAAAAAAATAACGAGAAGCATGTTGCTCCAAAAGAACTAGCTTGGATAGAGGCCTCTTGGCCTGGGTGTTTCCTGTAGGAGAAGATTTCTGACTCCTGTTGTGGGAGAAACTCCTACTTGTCCTGCCCCAAGGGTAAAAGATACTGCCAGGGAATTACAGCAATAAACCTCCAGGTCCCTGTCAAGCTCCAACCACCCCAATGAATTATTATTCCCTTAGGACTCAAGAGACCTCAGGGAGATTGAAAAGCTCTGCTCCTTCTACAAATGACCCAGCCCATAACCGCAGTGAACAGGCAGAGAAGCATCCTTTGCCAAAGCTGGGGTTGGAAACTGTGGGAGCCTAGTGAGGCCACAGAGTGGGTGGCTGGGAAGGCGGGAGTCAGGTGGTCCCTCCCGCAGCATTTGCACAGCCATGCATGATCACAGCCTGCTCTCTCCCCATCTGCTGAGGCTCCCAGAGTGCTCCTGGCCATTTGGACTGCCTGCTTGCTGGCAGGCTGTAGGATGAGCTGCTGTGCCAGCTGCAGCTGGAGTACAGTGGAGGTTCGCCAGGAGGCCTGGTGAAATGTTGGTCTGAGCCAGGCTGCTCCTGCACAAACACATAGGTGCTTGGAGAAGAAAAATGCAGGCTATTCCATAACACAGGCAGTGGCAGGGGCTGGACTCACAGCAGACAGCTTGGTTAGCATGTCAACCTGCAGTAGATCTGGCTGACCAGGGCTGCTTTGGCAGTGTAGGGTGCTGGCAGGGTGCACCGAACTGCTCTGCAAGCCCCTGGGAAGACAGGTTGGGCCTCAGCTGCTGCTGGGTGGGAGCAGAGCAGAAGTGGAACAGGCTTCAATTCCAAAACACCTGGTGGAGTGGGCATCTGCCCATCAGGGTGCAGACTTAGGTCTCAGCCCAGATGAAGGCAATTCAATCAAGAAAAAAAAAAGAAGGAAGGAAGCATTCTGAGCTGTTCTCCTCGTGGTAGAATGAGTGTGCCCAACCACTGAGCCACATTCATGGTAGTATGTAGATGGGTCTAAGAGGAAAAACACCTTTCCATTCCCACAGAATGCATGGGCACCCTCTGTTCTCTAGTCTCTGCCTAGGCACTGATTCACCCATTGAGAGGCATCTTGGGGCACCCTTTGCACCATGCTTTTCATGATGCTTTCATGAAAAAAATGCCTTAAATTTTCTAAAAGTAATTTTTATTTTATGTTTTTCATTTTCTCTACTCTATTCATTTTCTCTATTCATTCAGGTGCTTCATACAATAACCCATTTCTGAAGACAAAAACTCTGCTAATTCGAAGTTGACCTTTTACCTGACCACATGTCTACCATGTACACATCATGGTGGCTGCAAGATCAGGCATATTTGGAAAGTAAAAGCAACATCAGACTGAATCAGACTGAAACATGCAGATTAAATCTCTCTGCGTGATCTCACACAGACACACACGCATATATAGAAGGGAGGCTACCACTGATCTCAGGTAGATCTGCCTCCCTGTTGCCATTCAGCCTCAGCAAGAGCAGAATTTATTTCCACTCTCCTGAGAATTTGTAGACTCTCCCAACTTGCTTCCAACAAACAGAAAAAAGTAGCACATATAACTACTGAAGGAAAGTCTGAGCAAAACTATCTGTAACCACTTAAGATTCAAATACGCCAGAAGTTCCTAAGTCATCTGATACTAATTTCTGAAGAATTCAAACAGGACTTGTGCTGTGCTATATGCCAGAAACCATAAATACAATGCTTTCTCTTATCAATCTCTTCTCTCGCTTTAGGCAGCTTGATAGCATTAGCTCAGTATCTGCACTACTCCTCCTTCCTTTCCCAAACAGAACACAAGGAACCTGTGGGACTTTTCTGCTGATTTATGTTCAAAGCTGGAGGTGAAACTGCTGTATTACAAGATTGCACTGAATGGGAACTAGAAGCCAGCCCACACAGGCTTTACAGGAAGAAATCACAGAAAAAGGGAAACACAAGAGAAAAATTAGAACAGGGATAAATTAGCAGAGTTGACTGGGAGGCAAGGTTTGTGCGCTAACCTTTGTGTTTATGCGCTTGCTCCTGTGGATGCAGATCTCCACTGATGTGTTCCTGGGGAGAGAGCAGCTGGGACTCTCTCCGTTCACACTGCCAGGACTAGTCTATAGACAGGAATTTAAGATAATGTTGCAAGGAGAGAGCATCTAGAGTTACAAAAACAGTTAAAACAGTCTGATGGGCAAAATAGGTGACTGCTAGGGGTGAAGATTTGTCTTTAGAAAAGGTCACATAGTTCAGTATTGTAAGCTTCTGAAATGTACTACAGATTTTCATTTAAAGCTAAAACCTAAAAGTTCATTGATTTATTAAATTGCAGATCTATAATGAACAGGTATTTTAATATTTCTCTTCCTACCAGGCTGGAATCCATAGAGCACACTGCCTCCCGTGAGGCTACACAGGGATGGTTAACTCTGATGTTGGGTGTCACATAAATCAGCTGGGTGTGTGTATAGGGGAAAGACCAGCCAGTGAACCACACTTATAGGAAAGAATGAGTTGATCAGACTCTCAAGCTGCCTCAAGACTTGGCATACCCCTAAATACAGATGGCTAAATACAGTTTAACTCACAGGATTGAAAATGCATTAGTCATATCAACAAACAAAACTACAATATTTTGATTTGAAGAATCTCAGTATTTCATCCCTATCCTTAGGGAATTTCAGATAAAAAAAATTTACAGAATTCCAGTTCCACTGAATGCTGAACTACTCAGATTTTATTTGCGATAGGGATGTTAAATAGAAACTCTTAATTTTTCTCTTCTCAGCTATAACAGGTTTAATTTACGGAATTTGCAAATTTTAACATAAATAGGTGGTTGTATTATCCATCAATTAGATGGATAAATTAAAATAAAGTACAATGAAGCATTTTATTATGAAGTTATAAAGAAATTTGAAGCAAGTATTTGTAGATATAGGAAAGTATAGCCATGCTATCCCTTGGGCTAGGACAGATTTCAGGGATTCAGTTGTTGAACCAAAACACTATTTTTTCCACTCAGAAAAAATGTTAACATAAATTCATGTTCAGAGCCTCAATTGTTTTATTTAGTTTCCTTTCAGGTTACTTAATCATTCTGAAAACCTCTTAAAGTTGGCATCATTTTTCAGGTAAAAATAACTTCAAAACAAAAGACTACACATGATCTTTTGATAATATTGAAGCAAAATATTGTGTTTTAACCTACAGGGAAGACTGACATCTGAGAGAAATGAACTGTTTTGATATTTCTAAATGTGCCCTAAATCTCTTTGTGAAAAGTGACCTGATTTCAGATATAGCCCCTGTGGCCCCGAACCTAATTTTTTTAGGAATTCTGTTATTCAGCACAAGTATTATAAAAATTACTATTAATTAATTATTGCGTTCACTCTGGCAGATGTCAGATGCTTTATTTTTTAAAAAATCCAACTACTGTCACAAAGATTTTGGCACTCTCTCAGGAACTGTTGCAGCAGGAAGAACACCTAACAGGAGAATCTAGTTCACATGACTTCCAGCCCAAACCCTACAGATCAGAGATTTTAAAATCTGTTTCAGTTAAACATCTGAACCAAATAGGACAAGATTTACTAGATCCACTGATCTATTTCCCTTTTGAAATATATCACTCTTTTTTTAAGACCATTGGCATACTCTCCAGATGCTAGTGAACTTAAGATGCTAGTATACTTAAGATGCTAGTTTACATGAGAACACCTCAGTGACACTGTTTCTTTGATGAGTCTTGTCTCTTAAGTTACTCTGGCACTGAAAATCCTCAGCCAAATCCTTTCTTGTTTGTATACTTAAAAGCAAAACTTAATAATTAATCTTTTGGGACAAAACTGTAATTTTCATTTCATTTAACATTTCTTTATTGTAAAACACCCCTTCTGAAATCATATTTGCCATAGCAAACATAATTCAGAAATTATGTGATCTGGAAAACTCAGATGAAGAAATCCAGATGCATTTCACCCTGCTTGGCAAAGACTGGCAACTGGTGCATAGAAATATAACTCAAACCCAGAAATATTTGGGTCACCACGATGCAGGAAAGCAGACAAGTTGAGCAGCAAGAAGAGCCATGCACTTCTGAACATGTCACAGGAAGTCCAACATGGTAGCAAGCAGCCCTGTTGCTGACTATTCTGCATCCCCATCTGGTGTCCTGTAATGGTTTTAATGAAAGCTCTCACACATGGTTCTTAAAACAACCCATCTGTTTACTGGGGTAAATTAAAAGATGTAAACGCAGTGTAATATGCCAAAGAATATAATAGTCTCAATATAAGATCTGACTGTGTCAACCAGCAACAGGTTCCAGCTGGGGAAGCCTCATGGAACAAAGACAGCCTTTGGCTTAATACTGAGTATATGCTTCTGAAGTCCCAAATCAGGCGAAAGCGAAATAAAGCTCAAGACCTTGACCAGATGTGCAATACCCAGCTGAGCGCACGGTAAGCATACTCCCACAGCAACCTCGCTATCAACGTGGACACTTCCAATAGGAGCAGACATCTGTTTCAGATGGCTAATACAGGGGATGTAGTACCTAATCACAGATAATGCTTGAGCAGGACTGATCCTTTGAACTGCCTTTTCCCTCTCTGCTGTTGCTGGCCACAACTTGAATTAGCTCATGTTCTATTTTAGACAATCAGGCACAGCTGAGGAAGGATTTCCAAAAGTGCTCTGGTACAACATTAATGGCCAAGGTTGCAAAGTCCACAGACACCCAGCCACGCTCCACTTTCTAATATCTTTTCAACCTCCTCCCACTATATTAGATAAACAGATGGAAATGAATTAAATCTACAGATCAATGGTTATTGTACTAAGGTCCACAGTGAGCATTCATCACATAACAGTGTTTAGTACATGTTGTCAGGAAAGGAGATTAAAGACAGACATTCCTAATGACCAATCATCTCTAGGCCCAATGATTGCTTCCCTCTTAATCAAACCACAGATACATGCTGACATGTACATTCTCCAAGTCCTCTGTTCCACAGGAAAAGCCTGGATTATCACAATTTCCAGAGTTTCTAGCTCCCTGCAAAGATGAGGTTGACTCTACGCTTACTGTAATCATGTTATGCAACAAACACATGTGAGAATGGCCTAGGTAACACACCACCCTTTTGGGTTGGTTCCTTGGCTGGTTTGTTTTTGGGAAAAGGACTTTATTATAATTTTGTTTTCTTAGAGTATTTATCACAGAAAATTCCTGATCTGTGAATAGAGCTTGCAGGTGTTAACATAACACAACTATATAACATTCTCCAAATCTGGATTAATTCATAGACTTACCAGAGGCTCTCTTGCTATGATTTTCCCTCAAAGGTTGATTTACATGACAGAACTCTTGGAGGTGATAACTCCTATCTTTTGATTACAGCCTTGATGGTCTGATAAAGACTATAAAACTGCAACCATTAAATCTCTGGTCCCTGAATTCCCCGAGTGTTCTCCTTTGAGATCACCTAAAAGAGATAAACAGAGATGTGAAGAGCACGTGATGGAACTGTTCCAGCATTGATAGCTATAATATTATTTGGCTTTGCATTTATGCTAATATCAGTTAAGCAGGTTTTATTAATACTCACTGTCATTTCCTGAGGTTACCTTACAAAGCAATCTATAACAGAAAGCTTCACTTTGCACTTATAAAGAAAAAAATTACTTTCTACACTCATATGCTCTGTACAGCATGGTAGGAGAGGCAGCTTTTAGAGAGGGGGTTATCAGACAGATTAGAGAACTATAGCAATGGAGGGAAAATATTGTATTTCACTTTCATAGGAAAGACCATTTTCTGTAGACTCTTTAATTTATCCTCGTAAACACTAATCAAAAACTTCATGGACTCTAAGTTGTATATTTTTGATGAGGTCTCCTAAATCTGCATGGGATAGCTATAGAAGTGTTTTCCCCCTTGTGTGTAACTAGGCTGCATGCTGGCAAAGTTCAAGAGCCACTGCTAACTTTTCTCCTTCCTTTTGCTTGTCTGTAGGAAGTGGGCCAAATAATCCCATTTTATCTTAATCCCTCCAAGTGCTTCTCTGTCTGAAACTGCAGGACCAGCATCCTTCCAATACTATTCTTGGAATAAAGTAGCTTCCTTTCTGCTGTTATAATCAATCCCTCTCAGCAAATCACTCTGCTTCTCCCCCTGCCGCACAAACACCTTTTACCTCTCTTGAGACATCCAAATTTCCCTTTCCTTAAGTTTGCCAAGGAACTACTTGGATCCAATGGGATCTATGAGCCATGGTATAGTACCAGGACAGAGCAGTAAAGATAATTGAGAGCCCATCACAAGTTGGCCCTACTGGAAGTCTTCTTTTGAAGAGTGATTATCATTTACTATATATTTAAATTGAGTACTGATGTGACTGATGAATACATTCACCTTAGCAACATAAAAATAATACAAACCAAAGTATTTAACATTTTTGTAGCTCCCATAACCTTAGTGTGAACACCTCAGAGTTTTTGGCCCACTGTGGTGCTGAAATCCTCATCTAACATGAAACACTGAGACGTGGAGAAGATTAATGACTTTCCCAGGAGATGCCAGAAATTCTGGAGCAGAGTGGGGATCTAAAAATGTGTATTACACTTTAACCAGCTGAACATGAAGAAATCAAAACTAGTCAAAGATTTTAAATTCCAGCCTTGCTGGATATTCACACTCGTCCTCTTGCCCAAAATGCATAGCAAGCACCCAGTAGCCTGGTATAGTTCAGGTGTAGGTACTCCAAGCTTTTATTTCTCTGCCTCTGAGAGGTGTTGCCTAACAGAAATTTAACCTCAACTAAAATATTTTTACATGCTACTTTTCAGGCATGGCTATAACTTATCATGTGTTTTTCTGTCTTTTCTGCATGATATGTGCAGTAAGCACCAAGACCAGTTATACTCCTAAATGTTCTAGCTTCACCTGTCATCAGCCTCTCTGAGCTCATCATAATTGTGTCCTTGTGACTCCAGGTTAATTTCAAAAAGTGCTTCGGAGACCACAGAGTTTTTACTGCAAACAGGCCAGAAGGACAAGTATAACCCCTACAAATAATGTTGTAGAGGTTAGACCACACAGAAGATTTCTGCAGTGTCCTTTGGGCTTAAAGATGTAGGGGGTCTGAACTACCTGCTGCTTAGACAGATTCACAGCAGCTCCAAGAATCCCCCATGCAAAGCATGCAGTGAGTTTTGTGCCCATATGGATGGGTGTAGAGCTGTGGATCATCTCTGTCAATCAGATAGCCACATTAGTTTTGCTGCAGCTTGCAACATGCCCTCCTCAAAGCTAAGAGTAGCAGAGAGAAAGTTCACACCCCAGTACCTAACAGGTTGCCAGTAAAGGGAGTCTCCTAGCCACTGTGAAAGTCTTGGGTCCTGGATGCTGCTTCACAGCAAGCTGGGTGGGGTTCAACCCTAGTCATTCCCCAAGGCAAGAAACTGCATCTCCCCTTGGATGACTAAATAGGGCATAGAAACCATCATGACATCCAACTTTAGAAGACTCTGAAGATGCCCACAAGTGAGCAAGGAAGGGAAAATATCTGGTTTAAAAGCCCTAGTGTTGTCAGGTCACCAAGTAGCATAGTGGAGTCAAGATCTAGGGATTTGAGCAGTTTAACTACGGAGCTTCACTAACAAAAACTTGTGGACTCATGAAAAAATTGATGGAAATGGAAAGCATCAAAAGAGGGGCTTTGTGACAGCAGTATATATGTGACAAATTTTTGCACATCACCCTTCATAGGTCCTGCATCTGAACCTTCAGGTCAACAAAGACAAGTTGCTGCTGCAGCAGAGGCTCCAGGTTTGGTGCCTGAAGGCAGCAGACTGACATGCTATGGAGATTGAGCTGAATAAATGAATAGGGCAATTCATCATTCTTCTCTTTACAAATTTTCCACAGGTGACTCGCAGGTGTCTTAAAATGAGCAGTAACTAATTAAATTTTTGTGATTGGTAATAGCTAAACGTAGTTATTGTCTTAAAGTTCACCACAGCCAGTATGTCTGGGCTGTGGTTGCTGAAATTCAGCTCTAGTGCTGGGATGGTTAGTTTTGGCCAGACACACAAGCTATAGGTATAGTTTTTTTCAGTACGTTCTGAATTTTTGGCACAGGAGCTTATGGTTTGAGCTAATCTTCATTTCCTCATTGCCTCAAACAGAAATTTTCCTTGTTAGAAACTGGAATTTTATCCAGGGTGAAAGGAGGCAGTTGAGAGGGGAAAGAGAGAGGGCTTAACATTTTTCAGAGGAAAGACTGGAAGTGGTGGGACAGCTCTGCTAGGGGGGTCAGGAAAGATTGCTGCTTGTTTCAGCTCAGAAATCAGAGGTGCATCTTGAGACACAAAGAAGCTTTGTAGAAAATGCAGTTCTGGATCAGTTGTATGTTTTGTTGCCCTGTATCTCCCATGATATGCCACAATCTTTTCTTGCTGCATACTTACAACCCCTTCACTTTTCCCAGAACACAGAAGATATCAATACTTTTACTCTTTGTCCTAATTTGGTATACACTTGTTAAACAAAACACTGCATTTTTGTGATGTTAAAATTGCCTTTTTTTCCAACCATTTCCAAGGCTGTCTGGGACCTTGCATAGTCCTTGAATGAGACACAAAGGTTGCTTCACCTGCTCAAATACTTACTGGTAAGGAACCCAAAATAAATCACAACTGTTGCTAAAGCAAATTTCTCTGAAAACAGTTTGTTTTTTTTTAAGTTGCAGTATTTATGGAAAATGTTGACATATGCATTCGTCTCTAGAATTAGAGCCAGCTATGCTCAGAAGGACAAGGAGCCATACTAATTTATTCCTGCTACAAGAAACAAGCTTTCAGCTTTCTAGGATGGTAGGGCATTACAAAGAAAATAGAAAAAAAAAACCCTGAATTTTCTGTGATGCACAAGCATAAGTTGCAGTTTGTACTTGAGTCCTTTGCCACTGAATTTTCTTCTTTGCACAGAAGCCAAACATGGCAGATCCTGAACAAGATCCCTGCCAAGACTCTGATTAAAGACTAGCTTTCTGCACCTGCCTGTTATTTTACCACTACGCACCTGCAGACCGGTTTCAAGAGCCTCATTATTGCTCACTTGTCCCTGGCCTCATTCTGACAAACTTCTCAGACAAAATGCCACATTTCCCTTCTAATGACCATCCCAACAGTTCCAACTCTGAACAGCTTCTAATAATTTCTCAATTTTTTTCCTGCTCACTGCTCACCAAATATGTAATAATGAATAGTGATCCAGCAGACTGAAAGTAGACCTAGAAAGGGAAATCTTATTTAAAAAGTTAAATCAAATAAGAAAAATCCAGAAGTCCAGCTAAAAGTTATAAGGGGGGGGGTGGGGGGGTGGGAGTGGTGAGGGGAATGAGGAGAAAGAAAAGGAACCCCCACGCCCAACAAGAGTATAACTGAAGACACTGACATTCTAACATTCCCAGAGTTTCCATCTGGAAATTTATGAATGTTTCTGCACCTGTTTCTGCACCTTTCAGCTTTGCAGAGCCCATATATTCTGTCTCAGTCCCTAATTTCTGTTTGTGAAATGTAGAGGGGACCCAGCATTGACTTTCTTCATTGCTCCTGGTGCTGCCACTGGTCAGACTGGAGCTCTTGCTCAAGCCAGTCTGGGGACAAACTGCTGAAACTCCAGGCTTTCTTTGAGCTCTAGCCCTGCCTCAGGCTCTCCCTGGCTGCTGTCTCTATTTCCTCATGAGATGTACTTGGAGCTTAATGACTTTTCACTAACCAGGAAAAAAATAAAATCCCTTCTCTACTTGGACCTGCGGACCCATGGTCCTGGGCAGAGGGCAGCCCACATGTGCCTGCACAAGTAGTCACTGCCCTCATGAGAGGCTTTGATCCATATTCCGGGTTGCTCTTCTCCCAGTCAAGGCAATATATATGAATATTTCTTGAAGGAGGTGCCACGAATCTGCTTCATGGTACAATTGACAGGCAACCAGTGACTGCAGCAAAAAACCCTGCCTAGATCTAGTGTGCCTGAAGAAGTGCTTCTGCACCCAGAAGTTGTGTATTTTCTTTCCTATGGTATCAGTTATGCTTATAAAAATATGCTTCTTACAACATCCCCTGTATCTATACATGTTTTAGGAAGGTAAGTTAAAGCCCTCCCTTTAAGATACCATCCTGCTGTTTCCCAAGGGGCCTTCTCATGACATTGCTGAAGCATGGGTGTGCAAGGACAATAAACAAAGAGGCATTTTAGAGAGATATCACTATGAAACTTTAATGGAGAAATCAAATATTGATGCCTTTGTTTTGCCCTGTTTTGTTAGAATAGGTTGTTCTTTAATCCTCCAGCTGGAGGGCTCTCAAAGAGGATTTTGCACCATGTGCACTTCCAAAGGCACAGCAAGGAGCAAATATCACCAAATTCTCACCCTCGCCTAAGGGTGGCAACCACCTACAGAGGAGAGCCTTGTGCATAGCTGCAGCATACAAAGAGAGGATTTTTTTTTAGATGTGTTGGTCCAGACAAAAGTGGAGGGTTCTGATCCAGCTAGCAAAACTCTATTTTCATTAGTGCAAGCTTCTGTGTTATAAACCAGGACCAAAATGGGAGAGGAAAAAAGGAGACCTTGGATTCATACAATCAAAGAGAGAATGAAGTTTACCTTGTGAGTCACAAGTCACAAACCAAAGTGTATATTAATCTTCACCCTGACACATTTCTTCCATCCATCAGATCTAGCATTGTGCTAGTCTAACAGTGAGGATACATCATGTCATTCGTGACACATGATGATTCCCAGATGTTCAGAGAGCTGTGCTACCCAGTGGAACAAATGGGTGTTTACAGCAAAATAAGTACCAAATCTAGCAAAACTGAATATAAAGTTACAAGTTAACTAGTGCAAGAGGGCCTAAACCCCATAATATACAGGTGCTCATACTTCTTCAGTAGATCCAGAAGTACAAACTGAAAAAAGAGCTTAACAATTGAATAGTAAAAAATCAAAAACAAACCAAAAAACCCACCCTGAAAGCCACCATGAAAGAAGCCAGAGTAAATAACATCACTGCCGAGCTCTGATGTAGCTCTTCTGGTGGAGTTCCTGGTAATGAATAAAAGGAGCTCTGAGTCAGGTGCTTGTAAATACACCCATATGTAACACGCCTACCAAATCAGTGTGAAAGTTGAAAGAGGGAAAATGATCTAAATATATCTTAGAGAGGCTGTGAACCTCCCAAATAACTATAAGAGCTCCTGATTCAAGCAAGAACATCACAAGTCGCTTTGAAGGTTATTTGCTCTTAAATTTCTCAAAAGGCATAATGAGGAGCTCTATGAGCAGCTGGAGAAGGTGGCCACCTACCTGAGGCTGTGGAAGGGGATATGAACTTGGGCCTGTCTGACTTACGCAAGCTGAAGCAAAACACAGCCTTCCACTGTCTTGGTGATGAAGTAGGCAAGGAAAACTAAGGGTTATTCATTTACAGTCCTCACTAACATAAAGAGAAAAGAATGTTAAAATCTAAAACCAGACACTGTTAAACCCAAGTGAGATTGAAAGTGAGTAAATCCCTGTTAAAGGCTGTCTGCCTAAAAACTTTAATGTTCCCAAATGTCATTATAACTCTCTAGATCTTCTCCTAAATCATCCTTACTCTCCCAGACATTTAAGTCAGTACTGAATGGAGCCATGCAAACAGTAACGCAAGCGTCCTGTTCTCTTGCACTTCATGTCAAAACCAGGAAGCAGGAGCAGCCTATGGAGCGGACAGTACTACGGGCAGTAGGGATCCTGATGACCCAGAAGAGCTAGCTGGAGCTGGAGTTCACACAACTACAGAGGGCCAGTCGCCAGCATTGGCCCTGGATACTTTCATCATTCTGTGCTAGAGCAGCAAATTCGTTTTCCATAAAGTACTAAATAGGCCAATTTTTAATCTGGCTTGCAGTGCTGAAAACAACCTGCAAAAAACAGGTGGCAGTCTCCTTTCATGCAAGCCAAAAGAGAGATAAAAATAGACTTGAATTGCCATTGAAAATATGGTAAAATAATCCTTTTCCATCTGCTAAAGCAAACCTTGGGAGTAAGTGAATCAACAGGTCTCCACTATCAGACACTGTGAGCTAGGCATTGCTGCTCATTAATTAATATTAGCATGACAGCAATTGATTGCCTATATCTCTTGACACATTAATCAAAGCCAAAAGCTGAGTGTGTACCTTGTATATCACTCACAAACCCTGCTGGCATGCTGCCCATTCCTTCCTAAATGTTTACAACAGCGTTCGCTCGCTGAAAATCGCCCCTATTGCGAGCACACCATAGCAAAGGCCTTTCCTCTGCTGGCATCTCAGTATTCCCTGTCCAGCCTGTGCCCTGTAGATCGTATTATTTAACACACAGTGCTGGCTCTGCCATTTTGATGTCGGCCACAAATGATGAATTCAAGAGGCAAACTCCAGGTCATTCACAGAAGGGGTTTTTACAAAGAAAAGGATGTCCTTCCAGAAAGTTCAGATCTGAAGGCCATAATTAACACATCTCTGCTGCTGTTACAACAGCGTAGCGCTGCACTGCCCACTCTGATGTTCAGCCAGCCAGAGCCATCCTGAAGTAAGGATCCTTAGCACTGCCTAATTATCCCAGACCTCAGCCTGTTGCTCAAAGGGGTTGCTTCTGTGGGTAGACTGCTAAAAATACCCCAAGTACCCAGTCATGGAAATGTAGACTTCCTCTCAACCCAAACACAATCAGTTTAATCAAGTCAGAAAGCAACCTATCCCATCCAGAAAGAAGAGAAAGTAGTTTCTGTTTAAACAAGGGGGGGAAAAAATAGGCCAAATCCTTGTCTCATTTATGGTAATGTAAATCTAGAATAACTGAAAAAATATAACTGGATCTAAAGCTTTTATAAACAGGTATAAATTAGATCAGAATCAGCTTTAACACATGTAAGTTTTTAAGACTCTGGCATCTTTTAAACTTCAGTTACTGGTTAGATGCTCAGTCAGCCTGAAATCAGCCTTTCAGCTGCCTATTATTTATTTGACTATTCACAAAACTGAGTAGTCACCCAACAGGACATGTCTAACCCACATTTGCACAACACTAAGCAGATGCATAAATTTTTCAGCTTACATGGCAGAAATTTGAGAGCACACATCTGAGGGACAGTAGTTCAATAAAGCACCAAATAGAGCTGATAAAAAATCAAGGTGTCCACCTCATGAAATTATGAATTTCATTTCAAATGAAGATTAAATGCACAGACCTTTTTGCCCCACAGAATCAAAAGTTCAGAACATGTTTTTAGTCTGAAATGTTGAAACATTTTGACTGAAAAATAAACCTTTTGACATTTCCAAGTCAGAATGTATACATACGGTTTGTCAACAAAATTAGTTTAGAAATTGCAGAGGAAGAGGTTCTCATGTGAGGTTTATCTTGTACTTCCTGCTTTTTGAAGAAATAGTACAATCATGTCCAGGTGAAAAAGTGAAGAGGTGCTCCAAAACACTAGCAATTACTTGCCTACTCTCCTTTAATCTCAGATCAGTTTTGATCTCAGTTTGGATTATCCCTGATTTAATTCAAGCTAATTCATCAACTTTTCCCAGCTGCACAACCCAGAGACCTGGGCCACTGATGACTTTTATGCACAATCCAGGATTAGAAGTGTAGGAAAGCTCAGAAATACTATACAACCTTTGTATATGTTTTCTTGGACCAGAAGTTTTCTTTTGCACCTTTTAAGGGTGAACACTGGATCCCATTTCAGATTTCTGTGTTTAGCCCAGTTGGACAGAGCTGAGAGATTTCAACATCAAATATGTTTAGAGCTGCATGAATTCCTTCCAGCTATTACTTTTCTCATATGTAAAAAGACTCAGCACTCATATAGCACCTGAATGACAATCCTACTACCAAAGTGACTAGGATCTGAATGAGTAAATTATTGCCAGTTCAATTTTCTTTTTTTTTTAAATATTTTTTTCAGATGCAATGTAGAGAACAGCTACCTTCCAGGGACCAGATGATAAGAGTTCAGACAATAGAATATTTTAAATCTGTGCCCTAAACTTGGAACAGAACTGCATGGTCAGAAGAATTAAATTTGTCTTGCTTTTATTTCAAATTCCTATATCCATTCACCTTCTCGATTCTGGCAAGAAGTTAAAATGCCCAGAATAATTCTCTTTTCTCAATATTTCTGGCTTGCATTCAAGCAAGGTAGCTGGAAAGACTGGAATCAGACAAATAATTTCCATCTACTCTTGTATCTTACTAGTGAAAGCCTGTGGGAGTTACATAAATTGTTGATGATTGTGCAACAGCTGTTGATCTAAAAAATAGGCATTTATTTTGTGACTTTGGAACACTTTACTCATAGAATAATCTTTTATATATATATATGTTTGTACATTTGTAGATACGTGTGTTTGCATATATGTATATATAATCCCAATATGGAACGAAGACTGCTTTTTTTCTACCGTACACCTACCACTACCTACTGTGTGTTCTATTGTAATATATTAAATTTATATAATTCATTGGTCCTTTGGAAATGGTCTCTTATCTTAAAGTTACTCAAGCACCCACAAGAAAACAAGAAAAAAATTTATACTATGCCTAGTTTGTTAGAGAAAAGACCTGGAAAATATTGCAATAAACACTGAAGATAAAATATCAGTGTATGATGTTCAATGGCCAATTCTCAGTTTATTTTATTTTGGTTTGATTTAAATTCCTTGTTCAGTCTAAACATTATATCTACAGCAGAAAATGTACATGCACATAGTTTTTCAAAAAACCTAAAACTTCATTACTGGTGTTCTATGATACTAATATTTAGAGTGATTGAGTAGTAATTTCTAAAATTGTATTAGAATGTGATACTGCTTCCTGCAAGAATTATCTTTTTGACATAAAATCCCATGCACTATAGTCTGTATCACACTATATTTATCCACTGATGTTCCCGATTGCTTTCTCAAGGTGAGCTGACATTCTTGGTATAAAAAAAATGAGGTATACAAAGTAAGGTAAATGTAACATGCACAAATAGGAATACTCCTACTGGAAAAAGCAGCTATCTTAATAATATGTATTAAGATATAAAGATATTTAACATTATTAAATGAGATCAGAAACACTACCATTCTATCAAGTATTAACGTTCAGATAAAATTCAACATGCTTCAGGATTTCTATCCACAACAAAAGAATATCCACTTAAGAGAGAATTATTTAAAGTAACATATGTTATTAAACATAGTGTTCTGCTGCTTAAAAATACAGACAGCATTCCTAGTCATAATTGTTGTGGTGCCCTGTGTATCCAAACTAAAAAGTCCTGAGTCTGAGGGACAAGCTGCTACCAGCATCATATGGTAATATGTTGATGTCCATCAGAATGGCCAAGCAACAATGAAGACATGCAAAATCAGGATGCAAGTTTGAAAACTTAAGCATGTTTTTCTCTTTTTTTAACCTACTTTTCAAACCATTAGGTTCTCAATTAATTTTCTATCAAAAGACAGAAAAGACCCAAATGTTTGAGGTAACGTTCAAGTATTCTGCAATACATACAGTCCAGACTTCTCTAATTTTTGCCTTTTACAAAAAGCCTTGTAATATTTTACGCCTAAACTCATTTTAATCACAGGGGCTTAACTTATTCTTGATGGAAGGAGACAGTGTAGGACGACAGGTGGCTGAGATGTAGCATTTAATCTCTTTGATCAAGCCATACCTCTGACTTCAAGGATTCCTTGCTAAAGTAATAATGAATGGAGTCAACACAACAGTAAGCTTCATATTGCACTAGCATTATCACTTTCAGATAATGTTTAACTTAAACTCCTTTATAGCTAAGCACTATACCAGCATCTAAGGGAATTTAAATTGTTGCATAAAAAATAAAAGTATAAATTCTTTTAGGGGAGAAGATACTACATCTCATATCTTTGAAGCTTTTGGTACAGAAGTAGCTGTGGGAAGTGGAAATGAATGCAACAAATTAAAATAATGGATATAACAGCTTTTAATTTGGCTGAGTGAATCCAAAAGAGTCTAACTCAGTAAGTTGAAGATTTGAGAGATACACATATTGAACACATAATTTAAAGGTCTTCAGGTAAAGCATTAGGTTGCACTAATCTAGATGTCTTCTGAATTTCAACTTGCTTAAACTCACTTACATTCACCTCTGAGTTTGGCCCTTGGAACAGTACTGACTACATAGCACTTTATATTCTTGGGGAAACAAGGTGAGTGAGTCCTACAAGAATTGTCTGAGAGGCTTAGCTACAGGTCACTAACAATATTAAACATCTAAATGAGTGGAATAGCCCAACAGATTCCCAAAAAATGAGCAAGCTCTGCTACGGAAACGTATGTATTGCCTCTAAATTATCACAAGGAACACTAATCTAGATCACCACAAAAAGCTGAAGTTCCATTGTAATCAGGGAACATCAGTGTTGTCACTTATTTTCTGTCAGCTGCAGCTCTGAGATCCATTATGCTAGGGAGCAGCAGCCACTGAGCAGGAGACAACCTTGCCTTCAGGAGCCTGAGGCTTGTACAGGAGTGGGACTGTTGATGTATCTCTTGCAGCATCACACACTCCAGAGCCAGGAATACCACAAAGATCTGAACTGTGGCCCCTGTCTAAAGTTCAAATTATCCTACCATGTGAGAGCTACATGTCACCACATGTTTTTCACATAGCTTGTCTCTGCTTCCTCACACCATCCACACATTGGTGAGAAAGGAAAGGAAGAGCCTACCTGCAAGGGTGGTGTAGAGCAAGAAGATCCAGGAGCTGGATCTTTTTGTTTCCAGCTGTGCAGTCTCCAGGAGATGCTCACAGTGGCAGCCAGGGCCCTGAATCCAAAAACTGGATCACTGTAATCTTTCTAAGCTCAATCTACCATCCCATATCCTCTCCTAGCTGGATGTCCCCTGACTTCATTTTCCCACAGAGAGGAGAAATAAAGTTTTATGTCATATAAAGCTAGGAGCCTTTTGCTAAGCAGATGGATGGCCAACTTCCTTGTCTCTTAGGTAAGCAATATAGGAAATTATACTGTAATTCAGAGCAGTTTGAAATAAAATGTCTTGGCAATGCTTAGACTTGGGCTAATATCACAGCAGTTATTTCGGTCAACTTCAGAGTACTATGCCGTGGCCAATTAATGGAAAAAATATGAGATTCAGTCAACCACTCTGGGATTTTCTCTTTGAATGTTCTGGATAGATTAAGAAAAAGACCTTTCCCTAGCCTGTATAGCCTTGTAACGCTACTGCCTGTTACTTCCAATTGTTGTTACAGCAGAGCTGGCCTCGCTGCTATTGTGAAAGGTCAGTCAATGTTTCCACTATAAACCTTCTTTATTGCAGATTTCACATAACTGTGTGATTTTAATTTACTCTGGACTGAAAGACAGTTTTTCTCGACTGGAAATGGATGTGTTTTGTTCTGTTCTTTAAATCTGTATGATCATTTTGTTATGAATCCAGGATAACTTTAAAAAAACGGTGATCTCTAACCCACAGTCTTATTTAAGATTTCAAGGGTAGATGATCCCATTTGGATAACTGACTCCTCCATAACACCAGCCAGTGGTTTCCTGATTTAATCCCAAAGCAGTATTGGCAGCCTATTGCATGTTATCTGAGAAACTATGGTTATCAAGCTCTATTATTCAATAGTGGGTGGGTCACTTCTGAAAAATGAAAATCTGAAGAGAAGGTATTATTACTTAGAAAAATTTCAGTTTCAAAGCAAAAAGTTGTATTTCAAAATGGGCTGTGTACACAACCAGTGTATTAGACATACTGCAATCCCCAGGGCAGATGAAGAAATTTATTTGCCATTGGTCAGGAAACAAAAAAGCACTGGAATCAAAATCCTGTATTCTCCAGAATTCTCCAGACATTAAGTGCTCCATGGGATATCTCTAGGGCAACTGAACGTCCCTTTAAAATGAATAATCACCAAGGAATTATCTGTAAAGTCCCCTCATTATACACCCACACACATCTTCTTTCCCACTGAAGCAATAGCTCTCCGCTGTCTGTCTTTTGCCTCCCTCTATTGGGAAGAGGCCTCCTCCCCAGGTAGGAGAAGCAAAGTGCCATCTGGTGCCCCACCACCGACAGGTCTGCTGGGTTTTTCACTGCTCTGCCTTAGCTGGTGCAGACAGGACACTTGCAGCTCCCTTGCCCTCTTTGTTTTCAGAGGAGAAAAATTTTCCTTTTTTCGCCCTTCCAGAGCCCCCTCCTGAACATTCCTTTGACCAAAGCTGGCCTCTTGTCTTCCCTTTCCCGTCAAGGAAAGGAGGGTCAGGTGACACTTTTTATCCCTCTAGAAAGCAGTTGCAATCAGAGGAGGAGGGCCACCAGAAAATACAGTTTTGATGTTGCATACATTTCATTGAGGTGTATAAGAAAGGGTGGTGGGAATATCTAAGAACTTGAAAATAACTTTGCATTACATGTTATAGTATAAAAAACTGTCACAATTTTTAAAAGGAAAAAAAATCAAAATATCTCCTGATTGATGGTTTTATTCTCAGAGAATTATCTGGGGGAAATTAACCAATTTGTGAGGTTTCACTCCAAACAAAGCAAAAGCAAAATTCTTTTTCAAAGGTTATTTGCATTCCTTGCCCATCTCTATTTTCAGCTTTAAGTCTCTACACACGCATGCACATACGTTTGCTCATACACACAACCATACACCTGGAACTCCATTAGGATTGACTTGGCACGGCCCCAAGAAAATTGGATTTTGAAGCCAACACTCATTTCTCATGCAGAGGACAATCCCACACCTATGGCTATGCTTTCAAACTATCTAAACACACACAAGGCATCTGCAGAACTCAGTTGTATCAGAACAACTTGAGATGTAAATTTAGACTGTTAAAACTGTCTTGATGGAGATCTAATGAAATTCTTACTGCATCAGAAGGATTAGGTTTTGGTTTAGCTCAGCCCGTTTGGAGGAGGTTAAGCTAAAGCAAAAGTCCCTATGTGAATTTCAGAGCCAAAATGGCCACACAAGATGTTAGCACAGTTCATCAAATAGGATGAGAATTGCCTGTGTCTCTCCATAGCAGTTAAAAGTAACTTGCATTTTCAGGCTGCTCTTCTCAGACTGAAGGATTAGAAATCTGATACTTCAGAACAAAGATGAATAAGCTGATGTCTCTCAGGCTTCCATGAGCTGGCACCAGAGCTGCAGCTCAGAGGAACCTAAACCTTAACATGTCATTCACGTGCATATGAGTGTGCAGACCCCCATTTAGTTGATAATTACAGCTCTTCAGCTTTGCATTCTGCATTGGCTAGATGCAAGCTAGGTCTAAACTGGGAGCTGGCAAGTCATGTTCACACAGTGCCATACTTAAACTAAAATATCTTGTCTTTCAACAGGGATTTGCTTGGATTGCAGGCAGCATTAACATGGTGATACCATGTACAAATAAGACTGGAACAAGTCCAAATGATGGGTTGAGCTCCTTTGCATCTGCCAGCATCAATTCAGCCATGTCTTCCTATCATAATTAGTTAGTATTTTACAGGTCTGACACCAAAGAAATGAAGGCTCACTAGGCAGCTTTACAGTACAGCCAGCCATCATGAAATAACCTGGGCAGGATACAAGTGTGTATGAAAAACAGGACCATCAGCAGTGCAGGTTTATGTGTCTCCACTTTCATCACTGCTCTGCTGGGACAGCAGTGACGAGGGACCTCATGGAGTGTGGGAAGGATGAGTAAAGGAAACCACACTGCAACAAATTCACTAGAGAAAACCTCTCAACACAGTGGGATTAATGTGAAAAGGCCCACACGGGGTATCCTCATGGAGAATGAGTCCTCAGGCTGTCACACTACACCATGCTCTCTATTCAGAGAGAAGAATTCATATTTTCAGGCTTGTTGGTGAAGTGGACTCAGTCCAAAACAGAGGGACAGCTCAGTAGTAAGTTAGATGTACAAGTATTTACCTTTAAGTGAGGCTTGGCTCCCATTCTCTTCACTGAAGACTTTCCATGTTTTACACTTTGACTGACCCTATTACCTTTTATCTCCCCTAAGATACCATGACTCTTAGAGGTAATTTTGAGATCTGGGAGTATTTAATCCTCCATTTGTCAAGGGCTTTTCCAGACTATATTTTTGCATCTCTGTATTTATAGGACAGAAAGCCCTCTCCCTCTGAGATTATGTTGTACACATGATGGGAAAACCTCTTAAAAATCCTAACAAAATGAGCTTAAACAGAGACAACAAGATTTTGCTATCTGTAGGTTAATTATATTGCATAACATAAACAACCGACAATCAGCTATAGAAGAACAAAGGATATGTCGAACAACAGAGGGGAACTTTTCAAGCCATACAACACAATTCTCTGCTGTTTCCAGCTCAAGTGTTCAGTGTCACACCACCACAGAAACAGGAGAAGGCAGAGGTGGTCCGTGTGACATAAGCTAAGGTATACAGGCAGGTTACTGCCTCAAATTAGCAGAAGTCTTTCTGTCCAGCTGCTGAGTGACTGATGGCACTTACTCTTTTGCTTTCCTGTCCATTTGCTAAGGGCCTGATACTGTGTTAATGCTCCACCTAGTAATTCTTTTCAAATTGCAATAGGCTGTGCTTTTTTTCACTCAAATTACCTCCCCCACCCTTCCCCCCCCAGATGGAAACTATCTGGAAAGAAATCCTTCAGTAAAAAGAGAAACCAGCAACTTGTGGAATGAGCTCAGAACTGCTTGGGAAGAACAGACCCAGAGAACATACGTTATTTATCTTGCATTACTGCACTTTTTTCCAAACATGTTTTTATATAACATGACAGGTTATCACTTCTTGCCTTTGGCTACAGATGGGTAGGACTGCAAACAATCAAATGCAAATCAAGAACAGTCTACAGCAGACACACTATTGTATTGTCATGGCATCACTCCTACTCACTCGATTAGTCAAAGCACTCCCTTTGGTTTGGTTATTTGGATGGAGCATCTGGGTGGAGACAAGCATGTGGGTGGATGGCCATTTTCCAGCAGAGCAAACACACTCCTTGGGGGACATCCCTTACGACAAGGAATTCCTTGTGACATCATGGGCTGCTTGACGCTGAAGTGATGTGCTTGAGCTAGAATTGTTCCCGTTGCGTTTTATAACACAGCCAAAATAGAATGAGCAAATCCTACAAGAATAATCAATTTAGAGGCGTGGCTGTACTTTTACCAGAATTTTTCCTTCCTTTCTTGGTAGGAAGATGTGTTTCAGAAAGGCAGCTTCTAACCCCAAGAAAAGCCAGATGCACATATTGACCATGATTAACAGATCTTTTGTTTTGTTGCTCCTATGCACAAAATACCAAGTTAAAAAAATGTTTTCCCTTTCAAGATCTGTTAAAAGAAATCCCTTTCACATAACCTCATAAAATAACCTAGTAGTCTTTAAGAAAGGATCAAGTAGTTTTAAAACTTTAAGTCAACCATGCTACAGATTTAAATCTGTCTTTGGTATCTAGAAAAGGGCTGACATTTTCTTAGTTAGTGGAGGGGGGAGGGGAAAGGAATGGCAAACTCAGGCTAGATTAATTAAGGAACTGTTTGTCCCATCTAATTTATGAGAAACTCAAGAGACGTTTGCTCAATTGCTTCATCTTTGAAAAATGTTCACACAGTGTGCAGATTGGGCTGGTATCAGTATCAACAGAGGACATCTCATCAAAATGTAACACATTCTATAAATTATATAGTGGGCAGCACCTTTAGGATGAGCAATATCTTTTTTTCTGGTTTTGGTTAATTGAGCACAGCAATCCCTGGTCAAGGCTACTAAACATTACTGTTCAAGGCAGACCAGGTTGTGGATACACAATCTTCTCTAACTCCTGGGCAGAGATTTAAGGCAGGAGCTGTCAGTCCAATTTTCTGTGGTTTACTTGACTTAGAACAACTGACAAGGGCGATTTTTACATACTTTTGTTGTTTTAGTGAAAACATTTGTGAAGGACAGGTGAGTACAGCTACAATTGGGCTACAAAATCATATTCTGGCATGATATTATGAGAACAATGTGAAAACAACTGATGAGATCCAGTACACAGGACCTGATATAAAAAAACCCACCACCTTGCCTCAAAAAGTCAAAGCTTTTGTCTTCTGGAAAGGATGCAATCAAGGAAGAATTCACAACTTCAGTGAGATTTCATAACCTGGTATTAGCAAAATAAAATTCCCATATGAAACTGAGCTACTATTCCAAGCAAAATATTGAACGCTAATGATAATTCTGTGAGAAACTTTCCCGTAATTGAGAGAATTATGGGAGTATGTACTGCGGCTACATCTCCATCTAGGATCTGTTCACAAGGAGATTTGAAATGGAAGGAGAAAAGATTTGGCTACTGGTGAAAAGATTTCCTCCTTCGACACTACAAAACAGACTGTAAGCTCAAACACAAAGTCACAGAAAACAATTTCCAATAACAAGAAAAATTACAACACATAATTGGCCAAAACCCTCATTTGTAATGAATCAACAGGTTCCCCAGAAGATTAATCCCTGCTCCGGTTCTTATGATAGTTCATGCTCAGGGTCTCTCCCTAAGCAGGGCAGGTCTGACCCCCACTGTCCTCCATGTCCCAGGACACATCCCTCCCACATCCCAGGCTGTATCATACTTCTCCTTGTCATTGTGCTATGCGAACACACCCTCATAAACCCCAACACACCTTTCACATTATTTTAAACATTTTGCATTGAGGAACACATGTACATTCTTCCAAATATTTGTAAGAGCCTACAGGGACGCAGAGGAGATGTGGACCCTATGGTGTGCAATAGGAACACGGCCAGCCTGCCCAAAAAGAAACTCACCCTAAGCAATGCTTATTCTTAGATTAGCTGCAATCGAGGGGGATATCTTCATATCTGAAAAGTATGTATTTTGAGAGGTACACCTATTGCTAATGCTTTCCAAGTGGCTCCCAGGTGTACCTAGGTTACCAGTGGTATTATAGAGAAGATAAAAACAAATTCTGGCATGGGAGAGAGGTAACAGAACTTCACTGAATTCCCCTCTTAATCCCTGATATTTAAGAGATTGCTTTAAACCCTGCAGCATGAGATTTTTGATTCACGACAACATATATTCTTTATTTGGGTTATTCCTATTATTCCTATTGGTGTACAGTGTCATATTCTCTGCAACAGGAGCTAAACAGCCAATGAAAGCAGTACAGGTGATTGGCAATTTTAAGTGATTCTTTCTCCTACCAGTCCCATTTCTCACTCTAATTTAATCAGCTTATTTCCCTACCATTTTTTCAGCCTGCTATATCATGCTTTACTCTCCTAGGCACGCTACGGCTAAGATTCACCTACACACTATGTTGCTGGCATCTTCAATCACTCTACTGGCTCCAGGGTAGCTATAGGAGTATCAGCATGTACTGACTATCCCTCATTAAAATTCAGCAGCGCCTGAGCAGAGGAGTTGTGCAACCCCATTGTTCCTGCTGTGTGGTTGCAGACATTCATATAATCTTATTATGACTTCTGGGTGGTTTGCGTGCATATTTACACTTTAATTTTCTGTGCTGTAGGTTCAAAGAAGAGCGTGTAAAATATTATTATATGATGCTCAGTACTAGGAAAAGGATTAAAAGTCTTTTAGAAAAAATACAGTGATTCGACAGCACTACAGTGTAGATTTAATACTGCAGTATCCATTGTTTAAAAAAGAAATTTTGTAAACTGCTGCTGGGAAAATAATTTAGTTTTTTGTTTTTGAAGAAAGTGTTGCCTTTGAAAAGCTTCAGGTTAAGGAAAGGTTCTTATATTTTAAGCATGACATATATCTAAGTGAGTCCTTGGAACCATTTTCACAGACAAGATACCCATTGTGTTAGCCACCAAATAAACACAAACTAAAAGTGTAGTGCCTACCTCAGGTATCTTACAGTCCTGTTTGTCTCCCAACATGCACCACATTTCACCACACTAGAAGTGATGTCCGGGATCTACACTGTATACATCAGCCCTCAAATACCCGTAATCCAGAACACCATATTGGCAAAGCTGACTAAATTTGAAGGAAATACTGAGGCCTATTTCCCCATAAGCAATCTTGCATTAAGGGACATACCAGAAAGAGATGAAGGGAAAACACTTCCCTGTTGGTTGTGACAGTTTCTCCATCAACAACCTAGGGACAACTCAATATATTTGAAACTTTGCGTAATGTTTACAAAATAACACAAATGAGCAAGCCTTGGAAGATTACAAGGAAGTGTGCCTACTAGTGATTCCCAGAAAAATCCTTTCATTGCACAAATATAGTTGAAGGAGAGATAAAAGGAGAAGGAAGGACTCAAACGAATCCTGACCTGACAGGGAAAGAGATCACTCCATACCCAGTTCTGCTGAGTTAAGATGCTGGCACCATCAGCATTAGCAACTGGCTAAGACATTAGCAACTTCAACAAAAGGGTTTGGATTTGGATCCTCAGCATTATTAGTCACTTTCCCACTTGAGAAAATGTGGCTGTGGCATCCTAGAAATTTTATCACATGGACGGACTGACTTGTGCCTTCCTCCAGTTTTCCCTGATGAACCTCAAAAGAAATGTGTGTGCCTCAGCATTAGCTCAGGAGGAAGAGGCCTGAGTTCTTTCAACTCTTATTTTTATAATACACCTATATTATTTACATGTACTTTTATTTACACAAATGTATTTACATTTCTATTCATATATACTTTATGAATATAATGCATGTAGGGATTTAATGGCACAGACCAGAAAAGAGCCCAGAAATCGCAATCTATTTCTCAACTACAAGACTTTATTCACTCCGGCCCTTGGCTTCTCTATGATGACCTCCAAGAGAGGCAACAGCTGAAGACAACAGCAGCAGTTTTCTTTGGACTATGAATATGAGGAATTCAACAGACACCAGTGCTAGAGGAATTCTGGGCAGTGGGTTATATACCTGCCAGGAAGAATCAGCAGTTTAGAAGGCTATCTCTGCTTTTTTATTCCTTCATTCCCCTACTTTTACAAGAAAATCAGTCCATCTAATAAGGCGGTCAGAGCAGAGGAATATTAAAGTCAGTTAAGAGGTACTGTGTATCAACAGCATAGTGGATGGTGGTAGCGCAACATCTAGCAGGAGGCTTGGCCCCAGCTCTGGGAAGCACAACAGCCCTGCTCCATGCTCACATCCCTCTCACGCACACATGCACACCCCGCATGGTTTTTTTCCTGATTCCCTGTCCACTTTCTCCTTTTGGTACCATGGGAAAACATGGGAAAAGTAAAGAGCAACAACAGCCATGGAAGTTTCTCGTTTTCTGGTTTAATGCTAAAGTTTGCGATCTCAGTCACAAGTTGGCAGGTACAGCTTAAATGAAGCTGTTGCAGTGGAAGTGAAATAGACAGTCTAAAAGGGGTGGCTGGCACAGATGGCTTAAACAGAAAACCTTGTGTTTACTGGTCCAGGATCAAGCAAACCTTGTCAGCCTAAATGCTTTCCTATATATATTAACCTACTTCATTACACAAACTCCTTAACCATAGAAAGTGAAACATTACCAATAGGAAATCCATAAAAGCCAGAACTCACAGAGTGGAATGTTTTGATGTATTTTTGCCTCCCCTCTTCCAGGAGTCAATCAAAGGGTAAACAATATTTTACCTTTCCTCAAATTAATTAGTTGTAAGCTTTTCCCAATCAGACTTCCCACTCAGTGCAGAATAACATACCTACCCTCAGAAAAAAAGAATCTTTAAATTCCAGAGGAAACATCTTAGCACCTTTCACCTGGCCCAAAGAAAATAGTCCATAATCCAGTAAGATCTTTATTAAGAATAATGGGCAAGGAAATAGCTAGAAAAGTAGTTTCTGAAAATCCAACAGCAGAACAAAACAGGAAAATGTCTGGGATTTGCATCTGTATTTTACAAACACCCACTTTCTAGTCAACTGTCCGTTTTCTCACCATACGGATTTTGGGCTTTACTTCATCACACTGATTAAAGCTTTCAAGTTGCAGTGGCTGCTTTCAGGAAGAAAAATCTGAAGGTTGTTTACAGATAGAGAAGTACAACGAGGATGCTCTAAAGTTAGTACAGAAACTCCAAAGAAAATCACAATTGAGGGAAATGGCAACTTGTCTGTTAGTTCTAGCACTTCTAAAATTTCTGAGGCTTTTCTACATCATTTAAATCCATGCAAATCACCAGTGTTCATATTGCACAAAGAAATTGTCTCCCATCTTTTTTATACAGAGGAAAGTATTCATATAGGCATTAGTTTAATAAGGTAATCCTTTTGTACAAGGGCTTTAGAATCTAAAGTTGTGACAGATAACCAGGAAGTCTGAATGTGCTTAAAATCGGAAGGATTTCAGCACAGCTAAAAGGTATCAAATATATTTTTTGTTTCAGAATGTTTAAAATGGACGCAATTTCTCTTTTGTAATTTTTCAGTACAGCTTTCTCAAGTTAAAACATTCGAGGGCACGTACCTTTTCTTTGAAATGTCATGCATTTTTTACTCCAGTTAAAAAAAAAAAAGTATTTAGAAAGCCAATTTTTTAAAAAAATCCAATATCAACAGTTATCTTTTCTGAAACACTTAGAGTTCATTAAGATTTTTTCTTAAGAACAATTCTTTCACGTTCTACAAAAGCTAAATCAGAGAACTGCTGTTAATCGGATGTGTATTCTAGCAAACAGGACATGCAGAACTCCTGATGGGAAGCTGAAGCTCATCTTGTTAAAGTAGGAAATACTTTTTTTTTTTTAAACACATAAGAGTAACTCCTCCTAGGTGTTGTAATTATATCATCACTTGGAATCTGAAATCAAGATTGGATGCCTTTCCAAAAGATGCACTCATGGCTCAGTTACAGATTAATGTCACTGATAGTTCATGTATTTGGTAGGGAATAATGTAAAAATAGCAAGGTCAAATTCTTTGGCTAGTTTTACACCGCAGGTCAAAGTGGACAATTGTATTAGTCCCTGAGGAATTCTGAATTCACTGCCATCATCAACAACAGTAGTAATTAGTGTGTGCCTGTGTTTGATTTAAACCCTGTTTGCAAGCAGTGAAGGAGGGCATGAATATCATCAGAGCAATGAGGTATTTGAAACCTAAGTCACTTCACAAGCGAGATTTTAGGAATTCTCTTGGCTCCAATCTTTTACTGTGGTACAAAGCAATCAACTTCAGTGTCAGTACCGTAGGTAAGGGTTTCTCTTTAAACAGATACCAGGGATTTACCATATATTTTACACACAGCAGGGGAGACATTTTTTCAGCTACTTCTGCCAGGTTCGTTTCAGATATTCAGAAGTCTTTGGAAGAATGAAGATCATCCATCTAACAGGTCACAAGGGTAGAGATATCAGAGACATGCACAAAGATGAAGCTTCCAAAGGTGGATGTTTCTAACAACATACAATTCCAGCCAGTTCTCCACTGTGAACTAAAGCACAGGGCAGCGGTCCCCAATATAAGGGGTATAAGCAGTAATCAGTTCTGATACTTAAATAATACAACTGTATCAGGACAGTCATGAAAGCTGGCTTGTTAACCCTGCTGGAAGACAGAGCTATAAATTTGTGCTGCACAAAACCACCTCACAACACTGTTCTAGGTTGACATTAGCTTGAGAATACTACACTTACAGGTCTGCTTTAACCACAGAAGGAGCTTGTTGTTTAGTACTAGGATGAGTAAGGCATTGGCTGTGATTCATTGCTATCTTCCTCTAGAGAAAATGAAGATTTTTAAATAGTGTGTAGAGTAGTGGGATGATAGGTGCTGAATCTTGTCTTTTCCTTAGATTGATTTTGGTTTTCCCACAATTTCATGGACAAGGTGGGTCAGTCACAAGATCCTACAGAGCCAGTGTTTTAGTTTGGCAACACGTAAGTTAGGACATTGCCCACCTTCACTGTATGAAAAACTGAGATCATGCTAAAACTGCATATAAAATCATGCCTATCATCCAGATTTCTTCAAAAGCTGACTGAGGAGACAGCTAAGGGCTTTGCAGTACCATCCTCTCTCTTATGCCAATGTCCTTAGCGCCGGGCAGAAGGCATGAGCGTTCCCCATGGATATCAAAGAAGATGCATATGTGCATCCTGCTTTGCATATTTCCTCTCTTGGACTTAAAGAAAGAATAAAAACCTAGCCAAGCCATTGCCCCATAAAATTTGTTGGCTGCTTCTGTACTTAGCAGGAGATACACCAAGTCAGCTGCAGGTGCAGAAAAGCCTCCCCTACTTTCTTCTTCTGGCAGAAAGAGGAATACATTGTGATGACAGTCTGCCCCCACAGGATGGAATGGCAGAGCCAAGCTCCTGTCCCACATCTCCAATGCTACATGCTACCTGCCTGCAGTTTCCAAAGAAAGTGGCTCAGAAGCTCTCTACGGTCTTTTCTGAATAAAAATTTTTTTGAGCAAATCTCTCTTCTAAAGCAAAACATGATTCCTGACAAGAAAAATTCTTTTGCAGCAACATGACTTTCAGAGAAAAAAAAAAACATCGACCACTTCATCTTTGGCCATCTTGTCTAGATTTTGGGGGAGTCCTTTAAGATTTGAGGCTTTTTTGTTTGCTTTCTTTTTCAGTTAGAAGTCTTCCTTTTTCTAGAAAGCACAAAAAAAAGTCAGACTGGGATTGTGAGAATCGTGTCTGAGATTTACAGTCCTTCTTTTCCCTGAGAGCAAAAATTTGGAAACAAAGGTCCTTGAAGTTTGGAATTTTGGAAGTTTTGGTTCTTTTTGGAGTTTCTGGTTTTGTGAAATTGCACACACAGGACCAGAAAATAACAAACTGAGCTGCAAGGCAAGGAGGAGAGAGGAAAGGAGCAAACAAGCCAATAAAGGCCTTCAAACTCCTCCAGTTCTCAATTTGGGAATTGTGGCAGGCAAGGGCTTTTCAGAGCAAGTGCACATCTCCAAGGTGATCCTCACAGACACACCCCACCTGTGTCCCCTCTGATCCCTGCCAGCCCTTGGCTCCCCTCCCCAACTCAAGTGGTCAGCCCTTTCCTATCCATGTTCCTCCTTTCAGGAAAGCATTTTTTTTTTAAGTAAAATTAAACCTTTAAAATCTAGTTTTGTCACATTAAAAACTGATTGCATACACACATACACATGCTTTCTCACTCACATACAAGCCCTAAAACCAGTGGAATTGCCCAGAGTCCTCTGATGTTCCTTTTCTAACCATATCAACTGTGAGGTCTCTCCTACATTCACAACAGCTTTTGAACCTCTTAATCTCAGGACCAGATTTGCAGAGTTCCAGAAAGCTAAATCTTCTTGGCTCTGGAGAGAAAACTAAGGGCTACATACGTTTTTGGCAATATGGAAATCACTCTAAAGGCCAGCTGTAGTTCTCAGTTGGCCATTTGAGGGGAGGATAAAGACTTGGGTATTGTTTAGTCTTGAGGAGAGGAAACTGAGGAATGAATGTGACAACGAGTCTTCCAATGTGTAAGGACTTTTAAGAAGAGATGAATGATTGACTGTTCTTCATAGTCAGTGGGAAAGAGGAGGAATCAGCATAATCTCTAGCAAATACAACTTAGGTCAGATATTAGAAAAACTTTTCAGCTACAGCAGTAAAATACTGGAACAGGCAACCTAGGACTGTAGAATCTCCTCCATTGAAATTATGCAGACAAAGTTTAGATAAATACCATTTGAACAGGCAACCCAGAAATGTGGAATTTCCTTCTCTGGAGTTTTAAAGAAAATGTTAAGACAAATGTCTGGTAGGTATGGTTTAGCTATACTTGATCCTGTTTCATCCAGCTCTCTGTTTCTGCAACTGTGATTTATAGAGCAGTGGTAAATATTTGTACGATGGGTACACCCACACCTCACTGCACGAGGTGTTGAAAACACACACACACACACACACAGAAAGGAGCCCAAGGAGCTAAATTGGCATGGCTGTCTAAAAGGCAAATGGAAAACAAAATCAAAGATTTGCTCAAGTCTGCGCATTGAACAAATTAGCAGCAGACAGACAGGTATCATTTCCAGAATCTTATAACTCATAGTCCAGTCACCCAGCCACTGGGCCATTTCCCATCTGCTGGCTGTAATAGACCATTCTTCGCCAAAAACTATATCAGAGCCCTGTTATCTTCTTCCTCTCATTTTCCCTTTGCTTAATGAAAGGAAGAATAGCTACTTGTTGGCTAGAGTGCAATCAGTTGCATCCTGCTCAGCACAGCTGAAGTTGTATATTTGCATTTTAATATTTTTTCTATTACAGACCTCCCTGTGCTACCATAAAAAACACAGCCTCTAATCCCCTATTAACTGTATTTAGCAAACCTCAAATGTTTCCTCCATTTGCAATCTGGCTGGGCTTCAGCCCTGAAGCAAATTTCAGGTGGCTGTGGTCTAAACATTAACTCTGGTCTGGAGCTATTTGAATTACAAACCAAACAGACTGTAAACGGAATCCTAAAGTGCAGTCAGAGCTCAGTCTGGGAACCTGGCTTTGTTCTCCTGAGCCTGCAAACCTACTCTTGCACTGCTCCTCAGGCAGTCAAAAAATGGGTCGTTACTCACAGAGAGGAAGCGCAGGTGTTACATTAAAGGACTGCAAAGGGAGCCATTTGGTACCAACAATATAGATTTATTACTCATAAATTTTTAAAATTTCCTTGTGTTTTGTGATTAAAAACATATCATACTTTGATTTCCTAACCACCTCCTGTGTTTTGCTTCCAAATTTTTGACAGCCAGTTAATTACGAAGTTTTGAACTTATTTGCCAAGTCTACTGCACATGCATTTTCTATGTTGCAGCTAAGAAAAGTATTCAGCCACAAATATACCCCTTCTCTAAAACTGCAACGGTTAAGACATGACGCACGCTTTAATTATTAACGTCCTGCAACAATACAGAAGCATCATCTGTTATGCAGGAGGCATCAGAGTGCTTCTATCCTCATAAGAAAACAACGACCAAATTTAAGCCCATGTTATTACTTCACTTGCACTGAAGACTTAGAGGAAACCTGCGGGAAGTGAAAAAGGCACGTGATTTTATCCACACAGCTGGCATTTTGCAGACTGCTTTTAATAGGATGCAAGAGGTGATCAGCTAGACCTTTAAATAACTAGACCTAAGAAAAGTTTTGAATAACAAACTAGTTATATTTATAGGCAACAAATCAGCTATTGTGCTTTCTTTGCAAGAAGGAAACTGCTTATGTGAAAAATAGTTGGGCACATTAGATGATAAATCACTGAACATCTAGGACTCAGGAATGCATCATAACCGTTATGATAGTTACTAGTTTTATAGTGCAGGCTGAAATCAATGGGACTTTTCATGTACTGGAAATCAGGCATGTGCTTCTATAGCTTCCTGAACCAGAGACTGATGTCAAAAAAGGATAAGCATGTGCGGATGTAAACTGCTCAACAATGTTCTCAACTACTGTCGTGGACAAGGGGTAGCATGAATTTGCTAGCAGGCCCAAGGTGTCTTTGAAGTATTTGTTCTATTATGGGTTTATGTTACACACTAGGCATTCTGTCTTTTTATAGCACAGGAAATATTTTCTGCAGAAAATAGGGAAGAATATAAGGGTCCTCTTTGAAGAATCCTCCTCTCTTCCCATCTCTGCTCTAATATTATACCCATATGCTGACTGCTTTTGGACAACCATTTGTTTTTTCAAAGGCATCCTACAGCATTTAAGCATCTGAAAGCTGCTAACCTTGAGGGATTTTCTGCAGCTGCAGGAGGCATGACTTAGAGAGATTGCTCCACAGGTACTGCTCGTGGCCAAAGTCAACAGAAAGTAGTTAGATTTCTTTCAAGATACACATAGGTAAAATGAAGCCTGTGTTCTCAAGCAATCCACACTGTAAGCACATCTAATAAATAAATAAATCTTATTTGAACTACTTTGCCTGATTAGCTTCCTCATACAAAGCAGAGATAGTGACTGACTTGCTCTTGCGGGCCTGGGGCCAGAGCTTTCATCCAAAGCTTTTCCCCTTTGTGCCCTCAAAACAATTACACTAGTCTGCCACAATAGATGAAGATTCCTCAAAAATTGTTCTTTGTTAAATTTGGCTAAAGACTGTTTTTATCTTGCTATTTAAGGTAAGACTTGTGTAAGCTAAGTATTCAAGTTCTTACTCAAGCTAACAGCCTCCTGCCTCCCAGCTCAGCATGCTCACCTGCCACCTCTCCACTTCACCACTGTCTTGGTGAAGAGCCCATACGGCAGCACTTGAACTTAACCTAAACTTAATCCTGGAAAAAACAATGGGAAAGCTCAGGGCAGTGAAGCTGAACACACCTGAAAACCATCACTCTTAGTACACAAGAAACTGTCAATGTTGGTGAAAAATCCACAAGTGACTTCTCCTCCACTTGAGGAAATATTCTGCAACAGAGGTGTTTGTCTGATCAACTGCATTAACTACCTCTGGTAAAAATTGCCTAGAGGCTATAGCCCAAAATGAAATTTTACGTTTTCACATACAAAAACAGAAAGGATAAGAAGACGACTATTCTACACCCTGGTTTCTGTATCTCAGTGATGAAGGTTTGCTCAGGCAGCCAAGCTGAACACCCTTGCACTCTGCCCTGCGTAGGGCAGCTGAGACTCAGGGTGTTTGGACAGGTCATATGGAGAACATCAGACCTGCTGGAAAACGATGTCCATCTCCTGCAGAGTTGCGCAACATGGCACCATGGAAAATGTGAGATGTGAGGACATTTCCACAGTTGTGCCCCTCAACAAGGGCTAGGCACAACACAGCTCTGTACTTTCCCAAAGACCTTGGCCTGGCTACATCTTTGACCTCCTCTAAGAGGCTGTAGCTGGAGCACTTATGGCGTGTGGTCTGTGAGCACAAATTTATTTCAGAAAAAGAACATAATTTAAAGTGATGTTGTCAGAGGGAGCAATGCTTATTTTCACATGTTTAGTCCCGGTGAGTACAGCTCAGATGCAATCTACACTATGAGTGAACAATAAACTAATAGTGGGAAACTTGATTAATATCTACTTATGTCAAGCATACCCCTTTTTACCATCCTGCTTAATGGTCCCTGTGGTTACTGGTACCAGCACATTCATCAGTTCCATACTGAATCCCACCACTGAAGAGCCTGGAAGACAGGCAAAATACTTCTGTGCATGCTGCTCAGTGTTTCTGTTTCAGACTAACTCTCCTGTTGTACAATTAAGGTGTACAGTGATATTCAGAGGCATACCACTACTTTTTTCTCCCTCCTTGTGGTTTCCGTGTTACAATTAATCTAATTTCTAGTGACCTGGCAGGAGAATGATTTCCATGTAATTTGGCAATGACACATCAATGCAAAGCATTAGCTTCTACATGCCAAGAGCTAGATTTTCTCAGCTTGGCTCCAGGTGCTAACAACAGGATGCAATGCAACCACCAACACCAAAGACTCAGCAGTCAGAAGGTGTATTTTTAAACCATGGAAATAACAAGTTAAAGTAGGGTCTTCGTTCCAGATTATTCCAGTTGTTTTAGGTCTTTGCACCACAGCTAATCTCTAGACCCATGCTGATTTTGCTATAATTCAAAATGTTTTATAATTATTTCACAATCCATTATCCATGTACAATTATTTTTAGCTTTGTTCTGGGTGTGGATGAGGACAACTTTCAGTGAGAGGCCCCAGCTGCAACCAGAGACTCAGGATAACAGGCACAGGATAAGAAACAGCCCTTCTTCCAGCACCAGTGCAAGGACTTGAGGAAATTGCCCCCCTGCCCTCCATGCTGTGTTTCTCAAACATCATAAACTTACTACCTGAGTACAAACTGACAAAAAATCTCAGCCCGGACTTTTAATTTAGTTTCTCTTTCTTGATGAATAAAGGTATAAATAATATTTGCTGGGAACACATTCCCTAAATGCCTAATTCTTCATTCTTGGGACATGCACTTGAGAGGTTGTGTTTTATATTCATGTCTGAACATAATAGACTCCAAAATGGATTTCAGGTCACAGCAGGCTGTACAAATATTTCCTTCAGTTTCAGTCCACAATCCTTTTGAATCCCCAAATTGTCTCCCCATTTCAGTTTCAAACAAACACTGAAACTAATAAAAAAACCTTCAGTCATGCAGAAGTAAAACTAGCAAAGATGAATTTTGTACCATTTACCTGCATCACCGATAAAGGAAAGCCCCAGGTTCACCTAAATATCTCTGGGAACCTTAACAAAGCAGGCAACATATTTAGTAAATTTAATCTTCAGGACCAACATGAATATTTGGGCAGGTAAAGCATAGCTTGGATTCCACTATGATATTTTTTTACTAAATTCTTGTATTATTTTTTCATCAAACTTAAAGGGAAGAACTCAGCGAGATCTGAAGTAGTTTTAGTGATACCAACAGACTTTTAAAATACAGTTTTATTTCATACTCAATTAAAAACAACAACAAAAAATGTTACCTGCATTCAAAAAAAAAAGTTATCATGGAGAAAATACCCACACATTTTCATATCTGCATTTTCCTTAGATAAAAACACTGTCCTCCATGTATAATACTGTGAACCAGGAGAGGTAACAAAACCCACTGGAGAAAAGTGAGAAAAGGGGAGGTAGATGAAGAGGTAAATTAACCTCAGTTTTCCTCCATACACTCTTTTCCACTCCCCAACTAGCCAAAATAGCTGAGCTGATGCAGGCTGTCAGTTAATGGTAATGCCCTGTAATGTGGAAGTCCACTGACCTAAAGGAATAACTGAGTCCCAGGGGCTTTTCCTGAAATCTCCCTCTGCCATAGCAACAGCACCACATGGATGTTACTGGTTTCAGCACAGCATCAGCACATGCTACGGTCCAGCATAAATTCCATTGTCACTCAATATTTCAATTTATTGTGGTCACTATTACTTTCCTTTGACCTTTTTTTTAAGCCTCCCTAAAGGTAAGTCTTATTTAGAGAGGGAAAAATGCAAAACAGCTATGAACTTAACAGGCTCCTAAGTTCTTCTCCTGCCCCTTCCATTTTCCTTGCACCTTCACACTCCTTTCCAGCCACATAATACATCCAAAGTATTATACAGGTGTCTACTTAGATCTCATCAGAATTTCCAATAGACAGGTCTTATTTTCCAGCTGGAAAATCCTTCTGGTCTCAGTCATTTTTTCAAGAAAAACAAAAACTCTATTGGGAAATTAAAATAAAATCCTGTTGGTTATGATCAGCTGGCTGTTCAGTGGAAAGACACACAATTCTTAATGGAGCAGGCATGGAGCACTGGAAAGAGATAACACTAGAGCCATTCAGATAGTAAGAGCCTTAAGGGGAGCTCCGCAGACTGCCCCAGTCCACTCTGAAGGTACAGTTCAAGTTGCCTCTTAATAATGTCTTTGACTGTCTGCACCTGAGATTTTGCTGTAGACTTTATTGGCCTCCTTCTGCCATCCATGAACACAGTACAGTTCCCACTGAAACTGGTGGAAAGACACTCTAAAACACCACACAAAGCTCTGCAAAGACATGCATGGAAGCACTTCCAAAACGAGCGCCAAGACTGGAGGAGCAAGGTACAGCTCCAGTCTCCTCATCACACCCAGGGCTTTGCAAAGTGACCTGCCAGCTACAGAACAGCTTCAACTGACTGGAGGAGAAGCTGAAAATGAGCCACAGAGAGAGTTTGGACTGGCAAATGAAAACACTTCTGCATGGCAAGGAACAGCAGCCACACAGAGGTTGTATTATTGTCCTGAAATACACAATTTCATCTTCATGATCTTCAACTTCCAGTTAGGGCTCTGCTCTAAACCAGGTGGCTTGGGCTGGGTACATAAGATATGAACTGCTCATGAAAACCTCTCCCTATTCAAGCTGAAGTCCCTGGCAGCCTTTACATGCATTTTTACAGACTGGTGTCAACCCCAAAGAGAATCTTCTTGTGCTAAGATGACTTTAGCACAAGCAGATGATGCACATCTTACAAGTAAGGCAAAAATAATGTCAACATGCCCAAGCCTGATCCCTGATTTTCACTCTTAATTTTGACTGCAGAGATCAATCCTTTTCTACAAGGGTCCTCCACAGCACATACACTTTCCATAATGCTACAACTGGTTTATTTAGGGTTGTGGCCTCTTATTTCTAATCAGCATCACTACACTAGGACAGGCTGCAGCATGGACTCAACTCTCTCAGCAAAGAGATCTCCCCTCCCTCACAGGAAACAGCTATTTCTGCAAAAATACTCTCAGATGGAATAACTGAGCCTGGATGAAGGGCTTGCTGTTATCTGTACCATAAAAAAAGTACAATATTAATGAATGAACAAGACCTAAAATTCTACTTTCTTTTTTGTTAAAAACAATAGAAGAGGTTGTTTGTTTGGTTGGTTTTTTGTTTTAATAATTACTTAGTTCAATTCAGTCCTTCAATTAAAGACCACAAATTGTTTTAAAGAAGTGAAGTTGGCAGGTTTTACAGGATGTTGGCATCTGGGCAACAGACCTAGGGCTTTGTATATTTACTATATTATGAAGAATTAAAATCTGCCTTTAGTGTTGTAGCCACCCTGCTGCAGAAACAGAAAATGTGTCCAGGGTGGCAGGAGGGCTGTGTGGAAGAAAAGTAGTGCTTTGGATTTAAAACATTTTGGCACCACTTTCAAAGTCTGCAACAAATTTATAAAATTTGTTTTATTAACCACATTAATGTTGTTGCTGAGTGGACTATTGATTTATTTAGGTCCTCTCCAACAAATTTTCAAAGTTAAGTTCAACTATGAAATACAATAAAACCTCAATAAATAAATTACTTCTGTCAGAAATGGGGGAGGAAGCAAGGAAGCTGTCACGGAACAGGTGCTGATGTTTAAAAAAATAAGATTAATTGCTACAAAACATTACCAAATAGAAAAGGAACCTTTAATTCATCTGGAAACTGGGCACACAAAACCTTGTGGAATGGGCACTGTGACCTAAAAATTGATAATAATAACAATTCTATGTCTCCAGGTGAATATTTATAGAATAGGATGCAATAACTGCAGCATAGGGACTCTTCAAACTCTTTAAGAGACCACCCTGATGCCCAGCCAGAAGTATCAAAAGGCTGATAAACAGATTGCATATTCAAGTCAGGAAAATGACTTTACAATTAAACCACAGCTACCAAAAAAAACAGTATTCCTACAGTAGATATATATTCTGGGAAATTTTAGGAACAGTAAGACTTGCACTGGAGAAAAAAACCCAATATTCTGGGAAACTCTCATGTCCGAATATTTCCATATTGCAGCCACATTCTCTTACACTAAGAATATCAGCAAAACTCTTACTATGGAAGCTGATGGCCCTTTTTCTGCTGAGGCAGTGGCTCTCCCTACCCCTCTGCTCGTGTGCCCAGACCTACCCCTGAGGGTTTACAAAGACTACACCACTGCTAGGAAGCCAAGAGGGCCGAAAGCCCTGGCACTGCAAGTGTTTGCCTACACACCTGCATGCTTGTCTGCTTGGGGGCAGGTCCTGCCTCATGACACTTTGCAGCCATCTGGAAAACACAAACAGCATGGGCTATTGACCACTTTCAATAAGCAATATGAACCTGAGCCAGTTTCGGTTTTTTATAGGGGGAGTGTTAGTTACACAGACGTGAGCTGCTGATTTACCACTTGCATTCAAAACCAGATGAGACCCCTTTGGACCATTTTATTTCTAGCATGGACCTGGCAAACATGGGATGAAAGAAGCAAAAGATCTCCCATTCACAGATGTGGAATGAAGGGATAAGAAGGCAGCTCTGTAGATATATTAAGCATCTAAAGGTATTTAAATGCTGTAAGAAGGAGACAAGACTTCTTCAAGGGTTTTCAGGAACGTTTACATTTCTAAAACCTTCAGATTTCTATGAGCTGGGATTCTAAGTCACCTCTGAGGTGTCCACAGAGTCACATATGCTATGCAAAAACTCTAGTCTGGAGTGATTGCCCTAAGTCATATCAGGAGTCCAGGTGAGAACCAGGAATGAATCCAGCTCTCCCAGAGCCCAGCATAATACCTAAAACTAGTTTACTTACTCCTAAAGACTACATCCTCCTTTCTATACTGAATTCAGCATGGAAACACTTCAAAGCTCTGGAGTTCTATGCAGCTCCCTGCTGGAAACCCCCCCACACCTGATGCTTCCTGGTTTGACACCAGCAGAGACAACATCAAGTGTTAGCACATATCAGGACTGTAATATGGCCTGTTTGCTCCCTTCAGATTTCTCAGATAAAATTCTTACTATCCTGCCTCAACCCATAGAAGCTTTGCCTTCACCTATGCTGGCACCACTGTTCCTGTTTTACCCCCAAAACAAAGGCTATACTTCCAGGAACCAAAAAACCCACAACCAACAGTAGAACAGCAGCAGCCACCAAAAACTTGGACATTACACAACCCACAGAGAGTGGTCTGGCAGTAACAACCAGTGTTAACTGCAGGATTGCAGAGGGGCTACTTAACAGGAGCTACTTAGCCTGGCACTTAGAAATAGCACTGAGCTATTTCTGCCACAGACACTGGAAAAATGTATTTGCCAATTACAATAATCCAAGCAGGTCCCTTATGCCCGAGCAGAGAAGCAGAGCTAAGGAAAACATCATCTAACATCTTCCACAAAGAATCACAAAAACAGAAAGTATTCCTGACATCTGGGATACTGAGGGTGAAATTCCCGCCCTGCTGAAGTCAACACCAAAATGCCCCTTGAGTTGAAAAGGGCCAGGATTTCAGTTTCAGATTCCACAAATAGTCTTAGCCTCCTTTGGCTCAGGATGAAGGACTGGGACAGCCAAGTAGGCAGCACAGTCCATTCCTGAACAAGAATAATAGGCCAAATTCAACAATACTGCAAGCCCTGCAAGACTTGCTTACATCAGGTCTGGACCAAACCCAATGCCTTGTCTTGCTCTGCTGCACTGAGCAACAGCTGCTCTTGGATTTGTGATCCTCATTCACAGCAGTGCTGCCGCAAATCCAGAGCAGGAAGCACAATATTCCTAGGTGGCATTTATTCCAGGGGCACAGAGTCACTGGGATCCCAGATCAAGAGGGCATTTTAGGCTTGGAAGACAGGAGAACTGATCAGAAATCCTGTGCTAAAGCAAAATCTTGATCAAGATATTTTTTCTATAAATGAGAGCAAGGAGGTTTTCTGTGGGAGCTGTGTTTCCTCTAGGGAATTGAAAATATTGCCTCTGCTGTCATCATTCTCTGGTGGTCTACTTAATGAGGTGCTTTTGGAGATGACATCCTAAAGTGCACTGTTCCCATGGTGCTGAACCACCATCAGGGTCATCGTTCCCCAGGATGCTGACTCACTTCCTTTGCCACTGTCATCCTGCATGCTATTGCACTGGGTCATGCAAATGCCAGAACATCTTACTTACAGCCTCCACTGGTAGGTGTCTATCACTCAATACACCAAGCAACCAAGGACATGCAATATTGTCCCCAGTTGTTTTATCTTCTCAGCATACTAAAGCATAGGAAAACATGCTCCACACAAACCCTGCCGCAAGAAACAAATATCCAGGTTGGAGGAGGGGGTGGGGTGGGGAACCACTTGAGACAGATTTCATGAAATTCTGCCAACAGACCCACAGACGTTACAGAGGAGTCTCCAGGAACTCCACTACAAAAATTCATCTGCAGTCAGAGACTCACAGTCAGAATCTGCTCAGCTCAATATGCAGCTGGCCCAGAACAACATCATCTATGTCATTACTTCAGATTTTGTGGCTATGGTTGGGATTAGATTCTGCCTTGACCTTCCTAACTCAACTAGAAATGACGCAGAAATGGTATTGGCCATAAAAGAGACCCAATGTTACCTGGATGCTGTAAAACTATATTAGAATATCAGAATGCTAGATATACCTAAACCACTGCAGATTAAGAAAAGGTTGGTGAGAAAAGTGTTAGATCAAAAAATGAATGGAATGACTAGGAAAGTTTTCTAAAGTCTCTCTCTTGGAAAATAATATTTAAATTCTTGAACAGTATTTACTCTGCAGAGCAGTGCACAGAAACAATAGGCTTAGATAAAAATAAACCCGCACATTTTGGTTATGTTTAAATAACATAATACTCCTGAAATAACTCTCACACATTAACAGAAAACTTCCTGGCTATGGTGGTGTTATTTTAACCTACATCATGCAAATGAAAGATGCTGAAGATTTATTTCTACTATAAAATAAAAGCAAACAAGAAAAAAATACTTTACTCTGTTTTTTTCTGCCTTTTAAGAATCAGCCAAGATTATTTGTGTGCTGGACAAAGGGATACCAGCACCAACACTTACTACGTTGATATTTTTCTATAATACTTGGAACATCAAGAGGAAGGACAGTCTTGTGAAAAGTGACTTTATTTCCCAGCTCGGCAGCAGCATCCCTGTGCCAGACATGGACTGTACTCCCAGCTCCACTCCCATCCCAAGGCTCTGACTAATGCTCCTGTTCTCTCTATATGATCTGTTTTAACTGCATGGTTGTGAAGTGGGTCTGGATGCCACTGACAGTACGCTACGGGATCCTCATTTTCAGACAAAACCTCCAACTCCTATTGAAAAATGAGTCATAATTATCACAAAGAGAAAGCATCTAAGTAAACCATTAGAGACATCCCAAATTCCCAAGCGTTCGGCAACACAAGTCCAGCTTCATTTCTAAAGACCAGGACTGCAATACATGTTCTTCATCTGAAAGTGGCAACAAAGGTGGTGTAGTCAAGTGTATCAGAAAAGAACTCACAGAATTAAGTAACTTTCCATAATGATCTGCTAATGCTAAGGAAGAGGAACACAACCAGTTATTCACCAAAGACACTTTTGTAAAGATCAGCCGTGCTTGCTTACTCAACAGCTTCATTTCATACACTGACTGCAACTCATCTTGTCTGTTTCTCAGCCTGGCCAAAGCCAGAGGTACAGGCAGACTGAAATGAGCCATTGGTGGTCCTACAGCAGCATAACAATATGACGCTGTAGCCCAGCATAATCCAAATTCAGGCCATCGCTAAGGGTGGGAGGAAGGGCCAGGAAACCCTTTCCTTTCCCTAATAACTACCCTTAGCTGCAACACTTCCTATAACAAACACTTAAGGAGATCCATTTCTGTCCCTTCAGACCTGTCACCTGCCCTAGCTCAGCAACACAGCTGTGTGACCACCTTTAGCAGCCTCCATCAACAAGCCACACCACGAAGACCCACATCAAAGACATCCTGCTCCTGCTCCACAGAACCTTCCCAAAAGACATTCTGCTGCTCCCAGGAGGTCTGGAGAGCACTACACATCAGTACGAGCTGGGGGGCAAGCAGAAGGCTCTGCCCAGAAGCCTCCCAGCTGGCTTTGAGGTTTTGCTGTGCTTCAGATAAGCATTCAGCCTTTCAGGTGCTTATAATAATTAGAATTGAATCTCCAAAACCTTTCGAGGTCCACCCATCTCTACATATAACCATATGTAAACAGTGCATAGAAACCTACCAATGTCAGGAGTGAGCACACAGGACCTGACTTGCTGCAAACATTGGTTAACACTTCCTTTCTTAGCTACCGAGGAAACCCACAGGGACTGGCATTCAAGAAAACATCTCCTCTTTGGAATAATTAATTCATGCAGTTCAGTAATATTGTTCAGTTTCCAATCACACCCTTTTATTTTTTCTTAACTAACAGAGCTAAAACATAAACACCAGCTAGCTGTACCTCCAAAGAGAAGGATATAGAAAATAAATATTTTAAACTTCTTTTCTGACCATGAAAATCAGTATGTGCTCTAATTGCCGATTTTAGCAAAAAAATCTAAGTGGGAGTTTTAAAAATACATTATGTTTAATTTCAAAATACATTATTTGCTAAATATATACAAGTCTGTTTCTGCCAACTGCTCTATTATAAGGATAATCCACACATGCCTTTCTGGCTACCCTGGGAGGGGAGGGGGGGGCAACAAACCCAAACATGAAACACTTCTGAACCTGTGGGTGGTTTCTCACCAGTAACAGAGAGACATCAGTGCTCACAGGCACAGGAATAGTTGCCTGCTTGCAAGTGTGGTGGGTTCTGTTTTTCCAGCCTTGGCTTTTGGGTCCGACAGTTACCAAGGATTTTCCATTCTGACTTTTGATTCAAATGACGTCCAGATGGTACCACTTGGAGTCAGCATTATCTGGAGACTTTTCAGTGGCTGGTAGAGCTAAAAAGGTTTTGAGGTTAGGAGGGGTCAATCTGATATCTTTCAAAAGAGAGGAGCTTGCCCCACCGTTCCTGCATCAAACCCATGCTAGACAGCTGAGCCACAGAAGACCTTTAAAAATACATCCTGTCTTGTTTTAAAGACCATCAGTGCAGCTGAAATAAATAGATGCAGATTAAAAGATTCAGCAAACTGATTTTGTGCTGTCTGGTATCAATATCACAAGACTGGCTCTACTATTCAGCCCTGTTGTGCAGGTCAGGGTCAGTCCCTCTCTTCTTGCCTCCCTAAGATTCGAGTGCACATCAGGGAGGCAAAAAAAAAAATGTTGAAAATGTTGAAGCTGTTTCTATTCCTTAAAGGCTGAAACCAGAAATAAATCCCAGTTTCTGAAAGTATGCATGCTTCTTTTTTCCTTTCCCCACTTTTTTTCCTTTTCTCAGCTAATGCAAATACTGTTCTTGTCTTTCCCCGCTTTTTCAGCTCTATTCTTCAGGGATTTTTCCTTTAAGTATTTCAAACAGCTCTGAGGTTTTTGAAAGCCTGACAATACTTAAAACTGCAAAATTGCTTTTGTGTTTTGTACTTGCCTATTTCACTTTTGCAAATCTTGGTAAATTTTGAAGCGTTACAGAATGACAAAAGAAAAAATGGCATGTGATACCACCCTCCATACAGAAATGAGAATATCAGAATCACCTAAGCAGATACAGTGCATTTGCAACACCAAGATCTCTTTCCCTCAACATAAGAAAAATCCATCAGCAAAGGGGAAATATGTATTAAATCCTTGTAAGTACCCTACTTAGCTTAAGCTATTGCAAACCACGGAATATTGTACTGCTTTATTCATGAATGGTTTCACAAAATTCCACAGAAGGCAGAGATGACCAGGAAAACCAGATAGGCTGCTCACTAGATGCTGCATTCCACCAGCCTGGATAAATAAAGGAAGTCTGATCCAGTTATTATAGTAACAGCTCTAGGCAAGGTACCAGAAAACTCTGGTACCCCAGTGGTTGACCCAAGGCATTCCCAGAAGCACCAGCTCTGTGCCTGGAGTGTGGGACCACATTTTCTGAGATAAGAAGCTGCAGATTCTGCAGCATGAGCACCCAAGCTCCACAGCTCAGGTGTGTGCTCACTATGGGCTCCACCAAAAGCTTTTTAAAGTCAAAGATACTTCAGTGGGCTTTGAATTATACTGATTTCAAACATCTACCTTTAAAATCTTCCCTGATTAGTCACATGCTACGAAACAAACACCCTTCCATTTATATGTGCCCTGTTTTCCATAAAACAGCCACCTCTAACCTTCTTTTTGCTGATCTGATTTGGCTCTAGTGAGTTCACATGAAAAACTGGGCTCTCTCCTGTCTCCAGAGACTAAGGTCTTCAAATCAGTGGGGTGCTTCAAATCAAGTAGGTGCTAAACTTTCAAGGCAAGGATAATCTTTCTGAAGTCTTCCATTCAATCAAACTATTTACACAAAGAAATTTAAGCATATTCTAAGTACCACAAGAAATCATAGTCTGAGAGGCATACCTCCAGGCACAGTTCCCTTTAGCTATATTCATTTGGCTATAAATCAGAGAGAACAAGATCCTGACCAGTTATTTCTCTAATTATTAGTGGTACTACTCCACTATGCAAAAAGCTTTAATTACCTCACATTTTATTTTCTCGGAGAAACAGACCCCTCCAACATTAAGGTGTGGAAATTCAGGATATTTATTTTCAAAAAAATTCTCATGCATTTCTGAATGCTGAATTTCATCAGCATGAAACATTTCCCTTTTATCATAGCCAGAGACTTAAAAACATGCTTGATTTTCAGCACATGCATAGTCCCCATGACGTAAAATGCTTAAATTAGTACATCTGCTTAAATGTGTTTCTAAATCAACATCAGGATAGAAATTCATTCTGAGATGAGATTTGGCAGAGACAATTCAAGCCTGGAAACAAATTTTTTAACATATTTTGAAAAATTTAGTTCAGCTATATTTGACTTTTATAGATCATACAAAGAATATATTAAGAGATTCCAGACGTTTTCTTCTTTTGGTTCTCATGTGATTTAAAACCAGCTTTGTTTCTTCAAACCTGGACTTGCCAAGTGGTTAACAGCAGACTAAGTATTTTCCCAGTTTGAAATAAAACCCTAAAAAAAAAACCAACCAACCCACCAAACAAAAAAAAACCACTAACCCAACCCTTTTCTAAATAATTATTGTTTTAAAATTATGTTCTGGGTATGCAAAGCATGGGTTTGAATCTCTTGGATGCCATATATTGCAGCTGCAAGCTGGATTTTGCATGCAGAATCAAATAGGAGATATGAAATCCTTTTAGCCCCAAGATGAAATATTTCTGTCCCAGGTGGCCCAGGCAAGGACTCCCTGAACTCACCGCAGATGACATATCACTGCAGTATTGTGAGAAATGGTGAACCACTCCCTGTGCCTCTCCAAGACAGTCCCGATTATGGGTCTCCATGTCCTCTACCACACCTTCTTTCACAGCATATTATGTATGGCCTTGCAATATTCATGCTACAGTAGTATCAGTGTTAAAGTAACTCCACACAGGAGTCAGAAATTTCACTCTTTTTTTTTTGTTCCAAAGCCCAAACAAACCAGCAGAGATCATCCTTATGGCATCTCTGGGCTTTTGATGAAATCAAAGCAAGGAGCAGGTGGTGACAGAGATGCTGTTGGCCCTGCCTCATTATATATCCATGTATTTGTGTTTGCCATGACAAACACACAGCCTAAAGCACCAGTGGAGTCACTCCAAGCAGGGATCACCAAACTTGAGAGAAGACCTGCCCTCCCAGAGAATGGGAGAAGATGATGTTCAGCACAGCACAGGTGAAAATAAACCATCTAAGAACAAATCCATCAGACTAGCTACACTGATGCTAACTCTGCTCATTGAGTATCTAGCCCAAACAATGCAAAATAGGCTAAAATAGTGTAGTTTAAATTACTCTGTATTTTGTAAGTATGTACATTACTCTGTTGAACTTTTACAGCTAACAGTGTTCAAATGGTCACACAAATAGACACATGTATGCATTTAACCACCCATTAAGCCCTTCACTCTGCTATGGCAGCGCAGTCACACTCCTGGTCCTTGCACAGACCTGTGGCAGGGGAAGATGTGCTCCTGAACCAGGAATGGGAACAGGTCAACACATGGCCAAGCTAAAACGTGCACCTCTATGCCCCGTATTGGCACACATATGGTCTGGCCCAGCAACAAGCAGGACAGGAAAGGGTGAGATTAAAAGGAAGAAAAATGGAGGGGCACACATCCCAGCTGAGATCAGGCTTATCTGACACAATCTTTCCTTCGGTCATATATTGACTTTTGTTGGCTGTGCCTGCCATTAGTTGAACTATGGCTCACAGGTAACTCTTTGGATTTAAGTGGACTCATTAAAATTAAGAAGACATTTGAGAGTAACGTAATTGATTCTGAAGGAGTCACTATCCATAGTGGAAATGCCGAAGGCAGAAAGCAGGTCCCCTTGGACACAGCTCTGAGAACAGGCTGAGTCAGCAGTTCTACAGCACTGCTAAAGACTTCCTCTACCTTCAGGCACTAATTTGTCTGAAGACTTTTGTAAGGCTTTTGCTAAAGAGAACCAGAAAGCCTATGAAAACGTGCTTTACTGGTAACGCTTTCCATCTGTTCCCTCTGAGGCAAGAGGCAGGGAATGGTGTGTTTGGAAACACCTCAAACTAAAGCACTGGGGCTGTCAGGTCTGCCCGGGATTTTTAACAGTGCAGCTGTCAGTGACTTCACTGAGGTGGCAAACTCAAAACCCCTTACCTTTCAGAAAATGTACTTTTCTTGTTCTTTATCCTACACCCAGCTTTCAGGAGTTCAAGAAAGAGTTTCCACAGAAGATCCCTATGCTGAATGCATGAGCAATGCTGTAGGTGCAGCATCCCTACCCACTGCTTGGAGGAGCTTCACTGTACAGTGCTGGATAGCAGAACCACTTTGCCTATTTTTTCTTCTCTCTCTCTCCAGTGATATGCCTGCCTCTCCCCTCATTTACAGCACAATCAGCGTGGAATAGCTCTGTTAAAATCAGCCAGATCATCATCTTGGGGGAATAAAAGGCCATCAATATCCCAAATTAACAAAAATAACTGAAAAAAAACCCCAAACCCAACAACCAACCACTAAACAAAAAAGTCAATGGCACTCTTTTGTGTGGAGATTTTTTTCCCTTTCTGTATTTATCCTGTCAGAGCAGGATAAATTTTAATTTATCTCAAATTTTAAATTTCACCTTATTTTTGATGCTGGCAACCAAGAAATGTTTCAAAAGGATGTTCAGATAAAAGGTAGCACAAGCACTTGGTTACAGTAACTCTCATCGAGTTGAGCCTTCATTCCAGAAGCAGGCAACTCAAGGACAAGAGAAGTATTCCTGTAGTTCCTGTACTTAAAAGTGTTATGACTGATCTGTGTTTCATTGGTTAAGTAACCTTATTTTTATTCCCTGTTGTGCTTTCCCCAAACTTTAAAACCAGATATTTACCGTTGGAAATCTTCAGCTACTATTGAACTTTCACAGCAGAAAAAGTGAGCTGACCATTAATCCTACTTCACTGCTCTGTTCCAGATTCAAAAGTTATCTGAACTAGTTTATTGTTGAAGCAACAATCTTAACCTTTACTGATGACAAATGAACTAAATCATATGGCTTTAATACCTAAAGAGCTATTCAAAAGAAAACCAACATACAAGTTATTGTATCCAAAAGATAAGGAATTGCAGTTGAGTTGCCAGTTTGCAGCGCCAGGTTATGACTGCTCAGTCCTGGGGTACAAAACCAAGAGGATCAGTAGTTGGAGTATTTCCCATCTTGTACACACACATACAGAGACCAGCTATTTACAGTCCTCTCCTGAGGCATGTCCATTGCAATCAACAGGCATGACCTTCATGATAAGTGGATATATTTTCTGATGGACCCTCAAGCAATCCACACCATAGCTGTTGCAAGCATGTTTTTAAAGCACTTCACACCAGCATGTTTAAACACAATTTCTTCCAATTCCAACAGCCAGCCAACAAACTCAAAGCTACACCATATCTTGCAGTAGCTGTATCTTAAACTAATCCCATTTCTAGTGCCAAACTATGCTTGAAACACAACAGCCTCAGAGAAGTTTTGGTTTTCTATATTGTAATATTTTAGCCAATTTGTACCAGCCAGAAATCATGGGATGAACTAGCTTAAACCAAGCAATATTTTTCCTAGGAGCCAGACCTCCAGCTGCTACTCAACTTGAAGATATAGGTGCTGTGTTTCACAGTGTTAATTCAATCTGATCTTCAATATAGGCATGACGTTCCTATCTACTCAGATAGGTTGGTAGAGCATGAGGCATTGGTTCTTTTTTATACTGGTGGCTGAAACACTGAAGAGATTTTTAATGCAGTAAAGAATGACAAATCACAAAGGAAAAGCAGTTGACCTTGGAAAAAGACATTTAGAGAAAAGAAAGTTGAAGTGATCTGTGATAATAGCCAGGATCAGCAGAGAATTTAAGTTCCCAAACTATTTGCTCAAAAGTGGTTTGGTTTGGATTTTTTTACTGTATTTGTAAAATTAGTGGGTGAAAGGAACAAAAGACTGAAGAGGACAATCTCCTGCAGACCTACAACGCTGCAGCCAAGTGTGGACTCGAGTCAAGAGGAATCCCCAAAAGGTTTGTCCCACGTGCCAAAAGACCTAGAACCCTCCTGGCATTATGAAGAAAAATCTAATGCTTTCAGTACAAACTACCACAAAACCAAGAATAGTACCAAGTACTGCCAAAAGAGTGTAAGACATATCAAAGACAGATACTGGGAAGTTTGATCAGGAACAGCAGGAACACCAGCACACATCAGTCACCCAACATCCTACCTTCAGCTGGAGCCAATCTCTGATGCTTCAAAGAGAAGGGGAAAAAAACCTCACCCACAAATAAAACAACAAATGAACCATCAACAACAACAGCAAGAACAATAAACAGAAGCCGTACTGTTCAAATGAAAGGAAAAGAAAGTCTTCCTGATTCCTGTGAGCTACGCTGGCAATCTTAGGACTGCCTTAATAGAATTAAAAATAATGCATTTGAACTCTATTCTCTGAGTATCTTCTGAAGCAGTGTCATGAGATCTCATACAGTACCTGGGATAAAAGCATTGCTGTTAGTGGCAGAGTAGAGTTGAAGGGGAAAAGTACACCTCCACTGCCCTGTGTTGTGACCCAGGTGAAGGCAGATGATCCCAGCCGGTGCTCCCGCATACACAGTATTTAGCATGTGCAGCGTGTCGGTATGAGAAGCTGCAGCTGGGTTCTTCCCCGTATTTTCCCCACTCCCTCTTTAGAGATGCTCAGTGACAAGAACTGTCCTGCAGTAGTGGTTAAGTGGTCAAGTTTGCCTTGTATTGTATTCAAGCTTGCCTTTTTAGCTCCCTTAGCTTTATTCTGCTGTGGCTTCCCCAGTCACCAGGTAGGTACTGCCCTATAAACGACTACTAGCACAAGCTGGAGCAGGGGGAGAGTCAGGGATAGTGTTCATTTGAGATTCGCACCTGGGCAGAAAAGTAATTATGGTGAGCACAGGCTCTAACACATTATGTACTGTAATTACACTTGCAATGGGTTCTCTGCAACATTTACAGCACAGGAAAGGATCCTGGATGAGCATAGAGTTACAAGATTTGTCTGCTTGAGGTCCTCCATGAAAGCTTAGTGGTTTATTTTCTTTCCTGTTGATTTTCATTCCTAGACCTGTCTGGTTGATACATATAACTTCTAACACCTAGCAATGTTCTGGTTACACAGTGAGATACTGCTAGGGCATAGCCAGGCTCATCTAAATCACAGTCACTTCTCTCATTTAAACCTTCTGAATAGCTGGGCCCTGCTTTTATTTCAAGCCTCCTGTTTTTACTCTTTCTCTCTGTGCAGTAACTGGCCACTTGGGAATTAGACCAGCCACATTAGGTAATCCACAGATATAAAATGTAATCCATTTTCTCCCACTTCTGTCACCCCCTTTCACTTTTGCCTGAGTTTTTCTACATCCCCGTTTCTCCTCCTACCCCTTTGTCCTCTCCACATTTGCTTTTGGGCATATGAAGGGGTAAGGAGAGATGGAAAAGGAGAGGGGGTGGGGTCAGCAAATTTGGGCTCAGTCTTGGCAATCCTAACTAAGTTGCCCTACTAACTTGCTGCTTTTCCCTTGCTGCTGAGCTGGTGATTTGGGCTCTGAAGGCTGCACGGGGCCATTATCCCCTGCCAACACCCTTTCTCCACCAGGCCAGTCCTCATTAATGAAGCCCAGCTGGGCTTCACTGACCTTGTACCAGGTACCCCAGGGCTGGCAGAGGCTTCTCGTTAGACATCAGCCTCATTCAGCCCACTGGAGGGTGAAGGCAGCAACCGAGGGCTGTCAAGTCCAGCATGTATAAGCTGCTGACACAGCAAGGAAAAGGCAGCTATATGCAACGGACACACGGGTAGCACCATTTCCTGCATGTCATACTCATTATGTGCGGTTTCCCCAAACATTAGGATGTGACACAGAAAAGGAGTTGCAGGCACCTGCAGCAGATGATTCACCCTCAATAGAGGAAGCTTATATGGTCTCGAGTTTGTGAAGGAAACTAATCACACTGGCTCTAGGAAAACAAATAAGTGGTGAACAGGTGCCAAAAATGACTTGGCACTTCCAGTCACCTTGCAGTTCATTTCCAGTGCAAGCTGAAAGCAAATACAAGAAATTTTTTTCCTGATTTATCCATGTCACCCTGCAGAGGTCTTGAAAGCCGTACAGAGTACTGTACAAAGTACAGAGAAGGAAGGAAGCAGCTGAAGCAGCACCAAGTAAGAGGATGAGCGTATCAGCCCTAGTGGTGTTCCAAGGAAGGCAGACCCAGAGGCATATCTCTGGGCACCATAACCAGTATCATCCCCAGCTCCTGATGCGGTGTCCACACGGTCACTGGCTGCAGAGGAAGGTGAGTGAGGAGCAGGTGCTTACCTTGTGTACACCAAAACATTCTTACACTGACCACAGGGAACCCCTGCTGCCAAACCTGTCTTCAAGTGTTAAATGTTTTAGTTAATAACACTCCAGAGGTTCATGCAGGGGAAAGAAACACAAGTGACTGAAATCTCAGTTTATCAGCACAGTAATACCACGAGCATGTCTGAAGGGGGCTACTGGGTTAGGATCGAATGCATTTGAAATAATGAAAATACATTCAAAAATATGATTCACACTACTGATCATAGATCTGGAATACAAATTGCAACAGGCTGCTGCTGTTTATGTTGAACTTGTCTTTTTTTTTTTTTTCTTTTAAATTTAAAATCTACTGTGAAGGACAGACATACCACCTACTGCCTCGTCCACCAGATGAAGGACCGAAGCTATTTTTGGCATTCGTTATGGTCCAGGTGGCCCATCTGGCCTGATTCACTTGGCCAGTTTTCCTTTCCATCTGGGAATTTTGACCTTCCTGCTTTCCAACTAATTGTATCACATTATCTCCTTTTTGTTCCCCACTTCCCTCACTGCAAAAGGTTGCAAAAATCTCATGCGCTGTGTTAGAAAGTCTCAATTAACCTCTAACCTTGCTTCAGTGCATGCGGCTTGGGTTACTTCTCACACCCAACCGTGGGCCCATTAACACGTTGTCGTAAAACAAAAACTGTTTTGACGGGCTGTAATTGCTGCTAAGTGATGCTGAACAAAGGCACTCTTGTTCGGGCGGCTGGGGCTTAGCCATGCTCCCAGCCCCGCTCCTTCCAGGATGGGGCTCAGCACCCCCGGATCTATCTGAGCGCTTGGGCAAACAAGCTCCCCGGCATTATGAGCTGAAGAAGGAGACGCAAGACACCCCACAAACCCAGCAGTGCTGCTGACAGCCCCCCGCAAGACCCACAGAAAGGTTTGGGGTGGTGGGTTTTACCCCTCTTCCTCCCCCTGCTGCAAGTATTAGTTTATGTTAGCTGGAAAAGGGCGGAGGTGACCGAAGGGCAGGGCCCTTTTTGTTTTTAGGCAATATAGTGGAATAATTGCTTGACGCTCAGATCTGCAGGTGCTTTATGAAGCTCATTTGGTGCTGGCAGCCCGCAGTGAAAGCTGATTTCCCTGGAAAATGCTGGATTCCATGTGACAGGATTTATTTGCCATGGCAGGAGTGATTGGCCATTCATGCCATTCATCATTACGGTATCTGCTACAGTCAACACTTACCTTAGCCGATAGTCCTTTTAACGCTTGTTCTCCTTCTCCCCAAAGGCTGGGGATCTGCAGCTGAGGAAGGACTGAGCCACCACGCATCTTTCCAAAGAGGGCGCAAGGATGCTGTAGGAGTTTGTGCCTGCCAGTTCTCCTCCTGTCCCACCCAGGATGCTGAAAAAGCCTTCACGGGCAGTAACAGACCCACAGGGCATCCTGCACAGACTGACTTTATGGAACAACCCCTGGCCAGCCCGAGCATGACTCCAGGCACCCTGCTACAGGTTTCCTGGGTGAAGCAGGAATTTCAGGCCTGGGCTACCCCTTAGTCAAGCTGCAGGAATGGCAGCAGCCATTTTACCATGTGTGGTCTGCTCAGAGAGCTGTGAATACACAGTTTGACAAATATAAAAACCCCCATTTCAGGGGAAAGACATAGACTAAGTGTTTCAGAGCCCTCCTTCAGGTTGAAGTGAGGATTTTGCTGGAAATTTAAGTCTCTTATGCCCATTCAAATCAGAGTTTCAAAGAAACTGTCAGTAAATACCTCCAGAAGATAGATCCATCTGTTTGAAATGGTGCATTCCAGTTGTCCAAAAGAGAAATAGCCCTTAGTCCCTGCAGACTGGCCTGTACAATGCTCTGGATGATCAACCCCTTGCAGATTGCTGTTGATGTGGAGCTGGATGACAGAGACAGCTATGGCCCCTTGTCAGCAGCACACAGACAGGTGGGACCCTGCTGCCTTCCCATAGGGTCTTTGCAGAATAGTTCAGTTATTCCTAGAGCCTTTATTACAGCAGCTTCCTGGGATGTCCCAGTGGTCACAACAAGTTCTCTGTAGAACATCTTGTCTTACACTCAAAAGCGCATCTTCAACTGGCAGGGTCCTCTTCCCATCCCCACAGCCCCTGGGGGCCTCTTCTGCAGGCATCTACCCTAAGCATACAGGTGGACCAGGACAGATGTATTCAGATAGCGAGTATACTGCAAGACATCCTATGTTGTGTTTGCAGGGCACATCCATAGCCCAGATACACCTGACAGATCCCAGAAAGTAGTGCTAGCACAACTCTGCACCCATTCACTATCTCAAGGCAGAATCATTGCTCCTGTGTTGTTTGAAAAAGTTATTTTCTGTCTTGTTCTCAAATACATGCAGTTCTTATATATGGAGCCTCCCTGGCAGACCACCTGGCAGCGTACTGTTCTTAATGCCAGAAAGTTCATCCTGCTACTTAGCCTGACTCTTTTTGGATGTAATTTGATCTCACCACTAATTGTCCTACCTGCTACGAGAACTGAATTTCCCCCTCCTTGTTCTGCAAAAGCCTATATATTGGTAGAAGATCCTTGTTACAGAATGCCATTAACCTCCAGAGCACAACCAGAAAACTCACTGCCACAGTGTCATCTTATCCCTTTCTGTGAACCAGCAATGCTCAGTCAGTGTTTGCAATAAAATAAAAGCCACCCCTGATCTTTTTTTAATTCCAAATATCCACCCGTTCCTTCAAGTTTCTAGCAGGCTGTTATCTTTATTTCTTACTGTAAGTAAAAGTTAAACAGCTTCAAGCATTAGCATTTCAAAGCAGCCTGTACTTGGAAACACACCAAAACTACTATTCCAGAAACTCTGGAATGGTGTTTTGGTTAATTTCCAGGCATAGACAAACCTTAAGATTTAACCTCCTGATGCTGCCTGCAATGGGTTGCTGACCCTGAATCCCAGAACTAACCTCCTGTGCCTGGAGGTACCACCTGGCCTTTAGGAAAGGAAACTATCCCAGCCAACAATTACATCTCAGACATTTCCACATCACTATGTATTTCTGGCCTACTGCACTCATTACTGGTTTACATCTTATTTAGCTATTCATCTTCTGGCTGAGGAATGAAGTTTCTACAACCATTATCTAAGCCCTGATTAATAAAGCACAGGTATTACCTAACCAGTATAAACTGGCACTTCTCCATTGATTTGCACAGAGCTACTTTAATTTATATCAGGTGAGGATCTAGCCTGCTTAAGAGTGTGTTAACAGAAGACAAAGCCCAAATGTGTTTTATCTTCCATGATAAACATTGCATTACGCTGTGCGTGTAGGATATACCTTCTCAGAAATATGATCTTGGCTGTAGAGTGTACTGGGTACAAGAGCTGGAAAAGTTTGGATGTTTTCAAGCAGGGGTTTTTAGAGATTGCCAAGACCTGTCACTTGAGGCCTGAATTTAGGCAAATTACTATTTCCTAAGTAACAAGTGCCCAGATCTATCAGGACAGTTAAAGGAGACAAAATCAGGTCTCTGGCTCACTTTTGCAGCCAGGGGAGGAAGCCCCTGAAAGGAGGTATACACAGGTGGAAAGCTGGGCACACCTCAGAGCAATCCAGAGCAAAGATAAGCTAGTACTGGCTAAAGACAGACCCGGGCTTCTAAATCCACAAGCATTTCTGTGCTTCAGAAAGTTAATATTACATACCCAGGGAAGCATTAAGATCCAACATGCAGGCACAAAAGAAACTGAAGTGTCCAGCAGATGTACAGCTCTAGAAATGTCTGTTTTCTCAATCATTTAGTGCAGTTTGGCACCTGAAATCACACCTACCAGCCCCACCTGCCAAGGTCTCACTTTCCTTTTAGCTTGTGAGCCCTAAAGCCTGTCAGATGAATGTGTATAACTGCACTTTTCCTCCTCCCACAGATCAGGATTTATATCTGCAACTCCAGGAGAAATAAGCCCCTGCAAACAGGACAGGTTAGTTATCTTCCCAGCCCTGCTGGGTGACCCTGAGAAAATATTTTTTCTTTCTTTTCCTCCCTTTCTTTTCTCACACTTGTCTGTCTTTAGGGTGGGACAGATCTGTCCAAATGCAGATGACTGATGCTAACTGGAAGTATATGAGAAGTAGCAGAGTCACTTTTTCAAGAAGATTCTAGTGTTGTGCATTAAATACAGCTCCTGTAGGAACTAGCATGCCATGAGTACCACTATGACAGCTGTTCTTTGACTAAGGCTAGAGAAATAACTTCATGCATTCTCCATGACAAATCAGAATAACAATTTGGCAATAAAATCCCAAAGCAAACACAAAATAAATAATTGGTAACTTGCATTTGCTTTTTATATTGAAAAGTTGTCCACAGAGCCAGAAGACACACAATTACTTTTTATAAGATACATGTTAGAGATATTTCTGCGATTAGACACAATTTGTATAAACAGTGAAGGGAAATGATGCATTAAATGCATTTTTAGCCTTTGAGGAAAGTCACACTAATCTCTTCCCAGGAACACAACAAGCAGGGACAGGACTACAATCAAGGAGAAAAGGTAAGAGGTAGGGAAAAGGTATTTGATTGTCATATCCCAACCTTTTACCTGTATATCTGCAGAATTTTCCTCTGCCCCTTTCACCCATGATTCACGAACATATTCCACTGAACTGCTGAAGCAAAGCTTGTAATTAGGTTATTATCTTTAAGAAAGGATTCTAACTGTAGGACAACAAAAGCCAAGCACACGGAAGATTACTCAAGTCTTATGAACAGATGATGATGCCTCCCAGTGCACGCTCCTTTTCACGTGTGGAAGACTCAGATGCCAATTTTAGATAGGACTGAATCACTGATATCTACTCAAAAAGACATCTGGAAGTAGATGATATAATGTGGTGAAAAGAAACAATAAATTAACTACAAGAACAACCTCATTTTCCCGGCAGCAAAGAAAGAAGAAAAAGAATTCAACTGTATACAAGTGGACTTCCAGTCCAGGGGTAAAACATATGGGAATCAATAGCAGAGGTGGGAGGACAACTGTCATACAAAGGATGAGGGGAATTTAAGCAAACTAATAGCTGTGGGAAGATGAAACAAAGATGACTCAGTTGTCAGGCAAATAATTTCTTTTCCCCCCCTAGCCATCATTACTAGTTATTTGATACAGATTCCCATTAAGCTGGCTCAAAATAGCTCAGAGAATTGTACCTGTGGGTTGAGCAATATCTGCACTGCTAGCGATAACATGTGAGCTCTTACAAAGGACGGCTCAGCCTCTGGAGGACAACTCTTGGGATTCACCAGCTTGCCTCAGTTTACAGGGGTACTCTCAGACTTTCAGACCAAGTGACCTCCAGGAAGATACTTGAGAGACATGCAGCTTGAATTGGTCTCCTAAATCCACCAAGTGACAGCCTTCAGCTCTATCACTTCTAAATTCAGTAAGAACTTCCAGTAGCTCTGCCCTTAGGAAGACAATAAAGAGCATCACATAGGACTCGAAAACCAAAACTGCTATTTTTTTAAGCTGTTTGACAAGTTTTATAATAACTGTCATATAAAATGACAGCTCCACTGAAGTGCCTTGATTCAGGTGCTTGACTGGGGGGTGAGTGGGCAAGGAATCAAAGCTATTCATTGATGCCCTGCATCAAGCAATTTGAAAGCTAAGTTTAAGGAAACTTCAACTCTTGTAGTAGAAGAGCCACCCATCCCATTTCCCAGTCTGCTCACAAATTTGACTTGGTATCCTCCCACAGGAGTAAGATTGACAGGATAACTAACACACTGTGTGAAGTAGTACAGTAAAACCTCGTTAATATTCCCATCGCTAAGCCGCACACCTCATAATTCACACACAGAAAGCAGTGGTCTCTTCCCCCTTCTCTGCCAAGATTTACTAGATTGCTTTAAGGAGGTTTCACATTACCAAGAGTTCAGGAGTATTACAAAACACACTCCTGGACATTTCTTCCTGTACATGAAGGACAAACAGATATCATCACAAAGTCTACTCACACAAGAATGGACCAAACCCACGCTTTGCAATCATTTCTGCAGCTGTTAGTATGAATGATCAAAATGCAATTGTTTTATTTTGTGTTTCCTATTTCATCTAAACAAGCTTGGTTAGTAATATTATTGACATATATCATCTCATTGTGAAAGGAAGCAGTGACCTATTTCTAATGTTTCCTCCAAAATCTGAAAGGCCTTAGGAAAATTCCTTTTAAACACTTTTTCACTGCTAAGTTAGCTCATGCTGTAACTTGAGTTACCACCTCACACAGAAGAGGAATTCTTAACTTAAATGGGTGGGCTTGTTAGCTTGCCTTGGCTAGCCCACAGACAAGACATTTGAGAAATGACTCGATGAGTACCGCTAATTCTCCAGTGTTTTCCCATAAATCCTGCTGGGAAGCAGGAAGGACAACAAAGTTTTCCTGGATCCATTAAAACACAGCTAGTAGAGCAGCCCAGCCCAGCTGAGCTGTCTTGAAGGACTGAGAGCCTGTGAATTAATTCTTTCATCAGGATTTCCAGGAGAACTGTTGTGTCATTTCTGGGCCCAAAAGAAGTTCAGCCTTTGTCCTTACAGCAAAATAAGTGGGCTACTTGTCTACCCAAGTCAAACAAGCTCACATCCCTTCTCTCCTCATGGAGAGAAGAATGGAGAAGATCTTGCACAATCTCTTCCTCTTACTCATTTTGTGTCCTCAGCACAGCTAACCACAGAGCTGGGGACCACATCCAGAGTCCACAGCAGTCATGGGGAAGGTCCTTCTGAAATCTAATGGAGTAAAACCTGCCAGACCCTTTACGTTATATCTGTCACTATATTAAGCAGAAACTCAACAACTACATGCATGAGTACTTATTTTTTTTTATCTCTTCTTCATATCCAAGAAATTCAGAACCTGCTTGGGTACAACAGAAATCTTGCCTATTTCTGCCAACCTTCTGCTGCTGCATTACCAGAGCCTGATGAAATGAAGCTTTCCTGCTGTGTACAGCAATAACACCTGCCCTATTGGCTGCCCTCACTTAGCTCCACTAAATTTCAACTTACAACTGCTTGCTTAAAAAACAAGCAAGCAAACCTCCAAACTTCCACTTTAATAATTAAAATAAATAACTGGAAATAAATTGTAAACACTTTTCTGACATCATGTTAGTGTTGTGCATTACAGAAGGACACATGCTAAGGCTGAAATTTGTCTTTGGGGCCAAGTGCCTCAGCTACTCGTTGGACTCAAACCAGTTATGGCTACTTCATTCTTAATTTCTTCTCTGGTTGCTGCTAACAGAAACTACTTAGAGTCAAGAGCAACTTCACCATTGCATTGTATACATAATCCCCCAACACATTAATAATACCAAAATACCACCAGTGCTACTGGCCCCAAAATGCTCTGTCAGCCACTCCTCAGCAGGAACAAGCTGCCATCCCATTCTCTGGGGCCCAACCAATTGTCACAGGAATCAGTCTGACTTCCTTTTATAAGCTTATATATTAGGGATGTCAAAAACAATCTGGTCACTTAAATGAATTGTGTCCTGGTCCAGTGAACAACCTTTTAAAAGAGCCGCTCAAGTCAGGAAAAGGGATTATTCCCCTCTAGAGCAACTCTGTTGTTTCGACCTGCGAGATGAAATAATTTATTTTAAAAGAAAAACTAAACAAACAAATTAAAGGCAACACAAGACCCAAGAACTTGCTCTTGTTTGTTCTTGAGCGTTGAAGGCTTTCATTTTTGGGTGGTTGGGGGGAGGAAAAGGGGAAATGACATTTTTTTAATGGAAATATCCTCTGTGTCAGAAAGCTGTACTACCTTAAAAAATCTTCCAGAGGAAAACATTATAGACCCTCTACTTATGCAGCTCTTGTCACTAAAATTCAGCATTTGTTCAGAACAGAGTAGATTTTATCTAGAGTCAGGAGTCCTTGGTAAACACAAGCTAATGCAGCAGCCTTCCAGCCTTTCCTGCTGTTTGGACTGGCCTTGCCACTTCATACTGAAATTTCTGCAAAACACTCCAAACTGATATTCCTAGTGACATACTGCATAGAAGCTGCTCCAAAATTTGACTTCTTCCTTGAAGATTTTGACTCCTGTCAAAATCAAATATGGCTTTTCTCTAAAAAAAGTTTCTGGACTTCATGCTTTCTTCCTCATTGCCTTCTGCAGCAAAGCAGGGGAAGATTCAGTCCTAACTGAAAAGATGTTCAGCAGACAGACCCAGGGGTGAGTAGGGATGAGCTCTGCCCTGGAGAGGAGGTTGATTTCCAGCTTGCCCCTTTGCCTCCCCCTCAGTACTCTGTGTTGTCTACTGAATGTCCAAGTTCTTCAGGACTGAAACTGCCCCGCAGCAGCAGTATCTGCACGTGGCTGCACCAAAAAGAGCAGTGACCCTCATCACACTCCAAGCTGTAATGCACAGGCAAAGAGCTGGTTAAACACTCAGTGAGACCAAGCTGTTTGCAAGGTGTGAAGCAGGGCTGGTTTTAAACCTTGAAGCATCTGCCATGTATTCATCTGTAATTGCTTCAGGAATAAACCTTTAGATTAATAATCCTGTTAATCCTTCTTCTGTCATCAAACTAACCTTCCTCCCTAATCCTCCTCCCTAAAGTAAAACACAGAACTATCTCAAATCATGACTACTGCCATAAACCTTGAGCAAAAGACAGAGTTTACTGAGCTGGCAGAAGTGGATCCAGACTCAGGGCTGAGTCTGATGGGGTTCAGGAGAGTTTGCATTCATGCTGATGGGGGTGGGAGGGAAGATATCCCTTAGGGCTTCTTGGCATTTACCGAAATAACAAAACAAGCCATCCCTTGTATTAATAGGTACCTCCCTTGCAACTTATCACAAGGATAGTCCTCTCCAGCTTATTCACTCACAATTTGGCTCAGACAATGAGTTTTGGCCTGTTGGCATCTACTTATCCAAAGGTAACTCACGCTGCTTTGCACACCATCTCTGCATCTGGTCACAGTGAAGGAGCAGCTACAAGCCTCTCTGCTTTGTAAGGGCCAATTGTATACAAACTTCTTTTGTTCAGAAAAGGGGTTTGATAGGAAAGCCACAGGTCCAACAGGATTAGTTAAGCTATAGTGTTCCTCTAACACGACCACCAAGGAGAAAGCAAAAGTCACCATCATTAAAAGGAACCTATTTCTGCCTCCCTGCTTATTGAGTTAGACCTTTCTCCCCAGAACACTACTATTTATTTTCTTGACTTCTTATATAAAAAGCTGCTCCTCTTGGGGACCACTGCACATACACAAACACAGATAATTACTAATAAATTGTGAAGCTCTGGATTTCACAGATTAATGTTGGCTTAATCTTGCCAATCATAATCTTCCAACAAGTTCTCAAGTCTAGCCATCACATTTTTAGTCCAACTAAAAGCAGGAATTTTAGTACTTACATTGCAATTCCATATAATAAAGACTGATGTTTAAAAAATATTGTCACTGATAAAAAAAATATTTTAAGTAAGCTCAAAAGCTTTTATTTTTAGTATTTATGAAGGAAGTGATTGCTATTTTTCTTGGGAAATTAAGTTTGCACACCTACCTAGAACATAATTAGCTTCTATTTTCTTTAATACCTATAAATTGGATTTGACATGTCTTCCTTTATTAAAGTTCTAAATTTGTCCTCGAGTAAATGTGTGCTTGTTTAAAATAGTTTAACACGGTGGTTCAAAACCATTGGGGCTGCCAGGGTGGAGTTTTGAACTTTATGCTTCCAAGAAACCTATGGCCTTGACCTTGCCAAAAACTCCATTTTATGTTTAAATGGTCACAGATTTAATAATGGGCTGCAAGAAAGACTTGCCATTAACTACCTTCTTTACTTTCCTTCTAGTTAACAGAACATTTATGTCTGCAGTAGATGCTGTAAGAATTGGATTAGTTATCTAGGATAATCTGTCCACATTAGCAAATGGTGTCTCACTAGGTCAATACAGCGATTAATTGTGGGATTCTTGTCAAATCCACATTGTTTCCTGGCGCAGTTGCAAGCCACTCAATTAGACACCTTTCAAGGCCTTTTGCTGGTCTAAATGTAGCTAATTGCTCCAGTTCTGGATGGAATGATTCATGTCCCAGATGTCTCGGACCTCTCCACAGCTCTGCTCAGCTAATATCAATACGTACATCCAGCCGACAGGATATTCTTGTGAACAGGATATTTTTACTCATGCCTCCTTTTTATATGATTAATCCCAAACAAGGAAGGTCTTCTGAATCATGCTCTCGACACAGCAACTCCTTTACGTCTGCTGGCTTCCCACACACGAGGGACTGGGCATGAATGCAGCCTCTTTGTCAGCGCTCTCCAGGTGCAGCACTATTCACACTTGAGCTTGACAGCATAACGTAACAGTTTTTATTTGCCGGTCTCCTCTGTCAAGTATTCTTTTCTCTTCTGCCACTTCCTCATTTGTCCATATACCAGTGGCATGGCTGGCCAAATTGAAAATGAATGAAGCACAAAGAAAGACTGTAGTTTCCACAGTGACGGTCTATGAGAAAACAGTGCATGGTTTGGTTTGGTTGTTTTGGTTTTTTTTATGGAATCCTCAAAGGTCACTGGTAGCACTTGTATCGGTGAGTCCCAGAGGAAAAGATCAGAGCATCTGGTCTGCTGGTTACCAGCTTTCAAGGAGAAATCCTCACAAGCTGTTGCTTAAAAGCCACAGGGGGAGGTGGGGACAGGGATTAAAAATACAGTAACCTTGAAACTTCTTACCCCCTTTGTATACGAGTAGATTCAGGAATACAGGAACGGGGGACAGAGAGGCAGCTTGGTAACTCAGACCCCATGGGGTAGGACACAGTGTTGTACATGGGAGGTGTGTGCCTCCAGCCTTGGTGGGTGGCAGCAACATGAAACTAGATCTGGCGCAGCACCTTTGGCTATATAAAACCTCAGGGAGGTTCCCCAAGAGTACCATGCACTCACCTGCCATTAACACAACCAGCCACCGGATGTCTTCATTGCTCCATGCCAATACCCATGGAAAAGCATTTCCCCAAGAGTGGAAAATTAGGTCTCTTAAGGATACCAATACACAAAATGACACCTGGAAGATAACAGCTCGGCTCACTCGAGCATCATATCTGTTCTTTAGTAGGAAGCAATATGCAGGGGTTAGGACATTAACTTGAGGAACAGGTTTTTGTTTAACACAGCACTGACTGTCCCCGGGACCTTCACTTACGAGATAGGTCATCTGAGTTTCTCCATCAGCAAACTGGAATGCCGGATATCCCGCACTTGTGCAAGTGTCAAGAGGACGGCACAACATCCAGAGAACTTTTTGTAATGCTGAGGTCTCTAGTCTAGAACTGCAGTAATCACTGCCAAGCATTTGCCTTGTCTGTGCCTTCCCCCGCCCCATCCCAGTTGAGTACACAGCACTGCGACCACTACAAAGGAGCAGCACAGTCCACCCTTCAGCGCTGGTTCTCACCCAGCTCTGCACATTTGCATCCAACCTCAGAAGAAAAAAGAAAAGGAAACAAAAGGAAGTTGATTTCACTTGTACATATACATGCACATACGTACAGAGAGACAGCCACTCTAAGCAGTAATTGTAACGTGGTGGTATGCAGAGGACAGCACTTAGCTGGACTGGAGCCCTGTGAACATGCAGAGCAGAAAGACAGCACCTACTGGCTCCCTTCAGACCCCTGGAGTGTGTTTGTCAGTTGATTAATTTCTCTTGATTTCTTCTTTTTCTCTCCTAGTAATCCCACCTTTCACATTTTCCCTTGTCAATCCTCTTTCTTGCTCCTCCTCCTTTCTACTATTGTTTGTAATTCTGGATCACACTCCTTATACTGTCACCATTTCCCAGGATGGGAGCAGTGCTGGGCAGAAAACCTAAAAATTCCTCTATGCATCCTGACCTCTATGTGAGTCAGGAGAGAAGGTTTCTCTCAACTGGGTGCTCAATCTTATCAACACCTGCCTCCATGACAGCTCATGCTTCCAGTCATTCTTGCAGGGCTGGGCTGGAGATGCTTCAAAACAGTAAACTGGAAGCAGCTACTATAGATGGTGGTCCAGCACACTCTGCTCCTCTGCTTTACTGTCTTCATTCCCAAGACATGTGCTGCCAGCACTTGGCTGAGGCAAGTCTGGAAATGCCTTTTATGCCTTTTTCCATCCTGTAACAGGCAGGTTTGCTAGGGACACAGGTAGGAAAGGCTCAAGAGATGTAGCCCAAATACTAAAACTAAAGAAATGCTCAACTTCAGTAAAACATTTCTGAGATCTCATGAGGCCTCAACATAGCATTACAAGGATATTTATCCTTATTATCAAAACTGTTCATGTGCTAACAACTACATGCTTGTTTAAGTGCTTTCATATGGTTGGGTCTATGTCTGATGTAGCAGCCATTCAAAGCCCTGCTGACTCAGAACTTTCTTGGTGTTTCCACTATCCCTTGGATCAGCTCTGCCTTTGGAGGAGTTGTAAACTCCTACAGCATTAAAAACAACCTACTTAAGGTTTTCTATTGTTATTGACTCCCTTGGCACTTAATTCTGTTCATTCAGAAATTATAGCAACAGCAAAGACCCCCATATCTTTCCCATACCATTGTACATAATTTACCATGATTGCTTTCTTAGGGCAACAAAACAATTAAGCAACTCAGACACTTTTCTATAGTGAGCACTCTAGCCAATTTTTGCATTTTTAGTGTGGTGGTAAGCCTGTCACTGGATGGCAGATGTAGTATTTTAATTTCCAAAGTAGCTGAGGTCCTGGAGGTAGTAGACCCAGTGCTCAGGCAATGTCTTCTAGCAAGAATACCAAGCACCTTTGAAAACTTTCTCATCCAAAAAGTAAGCAAAGTCTGATATTTCCTATGACTGCTCTATGGTAACCTGTTGAGAGGCCTACCATATGATATTTTAGGTCTGGAATCATATCTGTTAATAACAGAATAATGTTATTTAGTATATTATTGCTCTACTCGTATCAAACAGCAATTGAAAGTAACTTAGGTGTGATACTCTTTGTCATGGACTGCAACTATTATTATAATCGATGATACAGTATCTCTTAATTTTATTTTCTGGATGATTTTATATAATTATTTCACTTGTTCTGACTAATGATCACCATCATATGCTTGCTTTCTGTATCACACGGTCAGGCTTTCAGGCATTTTCTCCTCGTTTCCATTTCAGATGGAATGTTTCAGGCACTTCATGTGCTTCAGAAAATTAAATAATAGTTGAGTCTTCAGTTTTGCTTTGTGTTTAAAGAAGAAAGCTGATGAAAAGTAGGTCAAGCTGAACCGTTTTTCCAAGCATTATTCTTGAAATCTGTTAGCACCTTGTATCTCTATTCTTCTCATCACACTGCAGTGTTTACAAGCTCTCTAAGCATGCATTCACATGCCAATTATGCCAAACAGACAAACACAGACATGGAAGATGAATCTCAAATTTGAGCAAGTAGTTGTTTGGGGAAGCTATTAAAAAAGAAAAAAGAGAAACCATCACCCAGATCACAAATTCACATTTCTTTTTGGCTTATTTCCAGGCTATGTCTTAAGCATTGAATAGGGACTAATGCAGAATACATACACCAAAGTTTATTATTCCACTGCTGCTCAGAGAATTTAATGCCAGAGAGAACCAAGCATGTGTAAAGGGACAATAGCCACTTATAGCAAAGTTTTGCAATTTGAGATGAAAAGTAGGTGTTCTGCTATGCTGATAATTGTAATCCTTGTTACAACGAGCAGTGCTACAAATCCCTTCTCAACATCAGCACTGGAGCTACGCCTAAGTACACTGCTGCATGATTCGGCATTTGCATTCAGCTTGCCCATAACCAGCAAGCTGGGTAACACAACCACAGGTCTCAGCTGCATCTGTTTTAGAAGTACAACCACCTGCACCACCATGCACCCAGAAAGAGCCTGGCCCTTCTCTTCCAGCTTATGCACAGTCTCATACAAGGCACAGGTCACTCAGAATTGCTCAAAATCTAAGTAGACAAGGCAATAGAGGTCTTACTCTAATAACTTCACAGATGAGAAACTGAGGCACAGAGCAAGTAAATACACAGACTGTTGAGTGAGTAAATACATGCCGCCTGTGGTGCAGTATGAGTGTAGTGGGTTTTTTACTTTTATATTAACTTTTTTTTTTTTTTTTTTTTTTTTTACTTTTAATATTACTGGTTTGCTTAGGCTGTCTTATGTGAGGAAACACTGATCTTTCCATTGGGTATTTTTGGGTTTGGGCACACGAGTTGGCAGAACAGGCTGCATCACAGTGAAGCCTATTGTGGCTCTTTGGTCAACAGCTGACCTAAATTACTTCCCCAGGCTTTCAGTGCTCTGAAAAGGCAGAGCTGCAGTCTAACGAATACCAACGCAAAGCCATTTCAGGATGCAAGCCCTGAAAACAGCCCTTCCATGCTTCGCTATTAACGCTTTGAGCATTCAGAATCTACACAGGGGCTTTGTGACTTTGATTTGCCCCGTATTTAGAAATAAGCCCTCCAGGAAAGACCTAAACATGTATCCTCTTTCACCTCTGCATTTCTCCCTGATATTTCATTTTCCACCTCAGAAGGTTTATATTGTTTGAAACACCAGAAATCACAGCAAGCCAAGATAAAAACCTATTTCTGATGGCACAGAACCAGGCTAACACCTGAAAGTTATGCCACCACAGAGAGACAAGCAGCCTTAGTGGAATAATCCCTCCTTAGGCAGAGAGTGAAGCTTGGAAACCAGTGTCAAGGAGTACACTTTGGCTTGGAATGGGACGTTCTACTGATGCCTGAGTGCTGAGCATTATAATGAATCTGTCCTCACAAATGGGCTGTGTAAGGTGCAGGGTTCACTTGGAGAAATCACCTGCTGCCCTGAAGAGGCAGCTCATAGCTAGATCTTCCCTATGGCCAGGAGAAAGCTGGCAGAGAACCTGAGCCGGGGGAATGGCTGTCTTGGGCATCACAACCTCAGCAAATATCTGAAGGCAGGTGGTTGCATGGCTCTAACTAACCCCAGTGTAAGATAGTGTTTATAGCTTATACTCAGATACTTCCCCCCATCCATAACTGAGCCAACACAGAGAACTGATTTGCAGCTGAAATTGTCGGTCTCAGACTCATCCAGAGCATCTTCTGAGGATTGAAACCTTGATTTTTTACAATAAATAAATGAAAGCTTCTCTATGGTTTAAAATGGGAGAAGCGGCAAAACAGCAAGTTAGAGAACTGCTACCCTAGCAGAAATCTCTAGCGATATTTTCAGTCTGGTGATATGAGACAGAGCATAAATTGCTTACGAATTTTGCCCAAAAGCACAGAGCAAGAAAATGAGACTGCAAAAGTGAGTAAGTTTAAGTAAGAGTTTATAAGCTCACTCCCCACTGTACAGAAAGTCTGCATAACTAAGGAGCTGGCTGCAGCCTGCATTGCTTTTCAGCTGTAGGTCACTGGTTTGAATCTAACCCAAGTGATAGGGACAGAGCCATTGCCATCTGGCAGATGTCAGCTGGCTCCTGTGACATGAGCTATCACTGTCAGCCCAGACCATAACAGACAGGTAGAAACATCTCCAAAATCTCAGTTATCTATAGTAATTTCATTTTAGCTGGGCATAGTGCTGGACTGAGATTGGGATGTTTTACCAAGTTGGGATGAAGGCACACTGAGAAAGAGGCACATGGAGGAAGCTCACACTATTGTAGTCTGCTAAACCTGCAACATGAACAAATTAAGCTGGTCATCTGGCACAAAAATTCAAGAAAAAACTTTGATTGCTGCAGGAAGAAAAGGATCAAAATAATGAATTTTTTTTACATAGTTAAATTGATAAGACACTCAAAAAGCAGGACTACAGTAAGAATTATCATATAATTGATACTAACATGGTTATTATTCAGCCTTACAGGAGATTTTCTTTATTCACGGCATTTCTTTTCCATTCTGTTGTAATTTTTTTTATGGCATGTAATTACATTTCCACAGACGTCATGTCTACAGAAGGAGCATGCCAGAAAGCTATTAGACTAGTACTTGTTTGCTGCTGTGCCAGCTGCAGTATGCATTGATTTCTGAAGATCATGAGGTGTCTCATTTTGCTTAATTCTCCCCATCTCAGTGAAGGCACATGTGTAGACAACAACGCTGCCAGTTTACAAAGGTTCATAAGATGACCAAGTTGAGTTCACTTCCATCACAGGCAAGATGCAAGTCACCTACACTGTTAGGCACCACTAGAAAATTGCATTAAAAGAATGACAACTACTATTTCTGTAGCAGATTACTCAGACCTGCTGCAGTCATCTGAAAGTTGGGGCTGCACAAGCATTAGAATATATAGTAAGAGTTTTCCCTTTCCTGGATTCCTGTGGAACAAATCTGGAATTCTGCTGTGACTTTTTCTCTACAATATTTTCGCTATATTCTACCACCTGCCGCATTAGTAAGCGACCAGAAATGAAAGACTAAGTCATCTTAGGGTAAACTTTGTTATTCTTTATTAATGCTCTATAAATCAGTCTTGTTATAAATCAGGGAATGTTCATTAATCAATTCTCAAAAAATATTTTATTTGGCTAAGAGTGTCAAATCATGAAAGTGAAAAAGAAAAATTAAGAAACAAAGGAAGAAGAAATTAAAACCATGTGCTAGAAGTAGGTTCATGACTGCATGCTTACATCAACAAAGACTCATAACTGCACAAACAATTACCATATATCATGTTAACTTTCATTAACTGAAACCATGCTGAAAACCAGTAGTATGATCCTTATAAAACACACGTTTTCTAATATATTTGTGTATGCAGGACAGCATTTTACACTCAGTTAACTGCAAACTTGGGTTGCATATGTGTAAATGTGGGCAGAATTTCTCCTGCTGGCTTTCCATACACAGATATATTAGAAAATACTGTCTCTAGTCTCTAGAGACAGTGTCTCTACTATACCTGTCTCTAGTAGTTTGCTTTGTTGCTCTGTCTACATTATCCTCCTTTTAAGACAGACTGTCTTGCTGAGCAACAAAAACAGAGGACTAAAGATCAGGCTTCATTCCTTAGCCTGTTACTACCTAGTTATTTAATCTTTGATAAGCCATTTAGAACAAAGTATTTCAAGCTGGCAGAGACCAGATAATCAGTTAGTGTGTGTTGATTAAGACTACAGTCCCCTGACTCTATACTACCTGGAATCAGCTGGGGTCTGGTTTCCTTAACATGAGGTTAGGCAACACTATCTACATTTAGAAGTCAGTAATAAAAAGCTGTGCCAGGAACACAACTGAAGTAAACCCTCCTAGAGGAGGAACAAGTTTAACCAGCAAAATAACATATCATTCCCTGAACTGCCAGTGAGAGTGTGATTTAGTTGGTGTCACTGTCTGTGCAAGCTTTTTCTCAAGTAGTAGAAAAGTATTTTAAAATAAAAGACACCACTGCATTTGCCACATGCAAGTCTAAAGCAGATGTGACTCAGGAGCTGGGGCAACAGAAGAACATAGTCACTTCCCTAGATGACAACAAACCACATGAACCACAGAAGCTTCAAATTCCAGCCTGCGTCCATTTGTAGGTCAGTTTTCTTCTTTCTCCACATTTCTGTTTACTGATATTTATATTACAGCTGTTCCTAGAGGTCCTAACTGATAGAATGCTCCTACTGAAAGAAGCATCATAAAAAAATAAACCCATCAAAATAAAACATATTGGGGAAGGTTTACAAAAAGTCAACAATTAAAACAGACAAGATGGGGAGAAATATCTACATTGTACTCATTTTGCTATATATGCATGCAGAACAACTTATTTGGCCCTCCTTTTCACATGCTTAAGTCAGTGAAAATATATACCTGGAAAGAAGGTACTGATACAGGGCTAGATAAATTAATAATGACAACAACAACAACAACAAAAATAATAATGTTGTTATTATTATTTAAAAATTAGTTGGAATTTAGGTAACAAAACCCAACCAAATGATCCAATTGTGGATCATCCATGGATTGCAAGCTGACGTAACATCACTGGCCACTGAGGCGCACACAGCCTGATCATATGGTAGTGCAATTCTTTGCACTGTTCCTCTTGCTGGACACATTCTAGTCAGATCTTTTGGCCCTTCTAATATTTTCCAATCACAGTAAGTAGAAAAATGGATCTCTGGCCATTGGGACTATAGAGAACACAAAAGCAAGCCCTACCCAAAAGGCTCAGAAGGCAGAGGAAAACAAAGAGTGAGCCCCCCCCAACTCTTACTTCTAGAAGATTTTCATGTTTCATCAGCCAATCTCTCAGGGCTGCTGGGGGCTGATCCAACGTACTAGAAAGCCTGAGGCCGACTCTGTAACACAGGCAGAATTCCTACCAAAGCGCAAGGCACAGACACCCATGCATTGCCTGAGCCTGTGCACTGGCCTGGTTTTGCAAGTTTCTTGTATTTAAGTTTCTACGCACTAATAGTTATCAAATTGGTGGCTGTTTATTTTATAAAGGAAAGCCTACCCTGTGGAGCTGGTAGTTGAAGTGTTTTAAACAAATGTTATCTCCAAATGCTAAACTGGTGCATTTGCCAGAGCTTTTATACACATTCAGACATGTAGGAAAAAATAAATAGGAAAGAGGATAATTCAGCCTGTCATCAATGGAGTTTCATCTCTGAACTTTAACACCTGATGTTTATCAATCAGTTGTGGCCTGCAATGTTGGCAGAATCAAAAAATATTCTGCCAGGATTTTAATAAGAGATAAGTACCAACTGTATCTATAGAATAAATTCCGATCTGCTGCACCAATTTTGGGTTGTGCAAAAACCTCTCTTGATCTGCAGAAGGACGAGACATTCAGAGCTGGTGCAGGGCTGAAAGGCCCTGATGTGCAGTGAAAACAAATGCCTGCCCTCTTACAGGCCTGGTGCACATAGCACCCATTTGCTGATGAGTTGCATTGATTCTGTGAAGTGTCCCATGAAATATGCCTTCAGAGCAGCAAAAAACCACCCTGAAAGAGGGCAACCACTGTGAAAGCTACAGAACATTCTTTGTGCCTTTGCTCTTCCCTCCAAACCAAGGTCTTAGCCATGAACACACATAGCAGGATGGAGGGAAGCTGTGGTTATTCACTAGATCTTGTGGTCACTTCCGTCATTCACCTGGCTCTGTATCTGTATTCTGAAACTTCAGAGCCAAGTTCACACCTTTAAATCACCTGAAACTCTACCGCATATCAGGCAGACTATTATGGCAGCTAGATGTTGGATTAGCACAGTTACAGGTGGCCAGTATAGATCTTCACAGGAGAGTAGTCTTTTCTGAAAGTTTCAAAATAAAATAAGAAGCTGGTTCAAAAATAATTAAGTTTTATTTGACCTTGCTATCCCTGTCTTTTTCACATTTTTTCTAAATTATCTAAATAGGGATAGAAAAGGAAAAGGAGGAAATGCCAAATAATAACATCTCCAAGGGATGCTAAAAACATTCTATGTACATGCAGCCTGCAAAGTTTGAGCTTTCTAGCTGTCTCCACTTGCTCATTCACAGAGCTGCCATCTGTGCAATTTTCTCCATGCACTTCAAGCACATACTGTGACTAGAGATGTTGAACTTTACTTTCCCCCCAACCCCATGGAAAATTGGATTTTTAATTAGAGGAAAATGTCTATTTTCCCTGAACATAGCAATTAACATTTTTTTTTCTTCTAGTCACAAAGCTCATTTGGGAAAGTTTTACCTCAATGTTCCTGTTTGCCCAAACGAGGCAGGGGGAGAGATAAGTGAGAGCAAGGGGGAAGTTTTTCTACATTTATGTTTTGAAATAAAGGGCTGGATTTCCTGAAAATGTTGAGATAAGGAGTGCGGTAAAGTCTGAAAATTACACTGAAAAATCAAATCAAATACTCAAGTATGTTAGTACTTGGTGAACGCTTCCCTCCCCAAGGAAAGGGTTGGTCCGTGGTACAAGCCAGCCCATTCTTCTCCTCCCTGACCTCAGATATAATTCTCCAGCTGACACAAACAAGACGATTTCTGCTCTGAAATTGTGGATGGTATCTAAGGCAGACCTTCACTGATTTAATATTTATCCATATGACCCTTCCTGAAGGCAGCCTGAGACACAAGCCAAACCTCTGTTGTAAAAACAGGATCACTAAGTGCTTTCAATCCAGGAGCAAGAAACCCAACTCAGCTCCACTATTGCAAATAGTAACAGTCTCACAGACTTCAACGAGAGCAAAACCAGTCCCTCCAGTGCTGTATATGGTTGTATAGATGACAAAGATGGGAACAAAGGGTTCAGTCCAGACCACTAAAATAACAGACCTAGCCTGAATCCAACTTTTACTTGAGGCTAAAGTACTACAAATACAACAAGAGCAAAAGGGGCTTGTTTCTGAAAATGTAAAGTTACTTACAGGTTGGGCATGCTTCACCATAAACCAGGACTGGTGCAGGTGTGCAAAATACAGAGGCAATTTTCATCTGTTTTTTATGTTCTGTTCCAAGGGGAACCTGTCTCAGTGGCAACCATATGATGACCCCAGGTGTCAATCTTGTGTTCAGGACTTCATCCTGTTCACAGATTAATTAGACCTATGTTTAATTGAGAATTCCATTAGTAGAGTTTATTATTAATGTTTTTCTTGCATGGCTCCTGAAACTTTCTGCATATGTTCCACCACAGCTAATGAATATGTTTTGGGAAGCAGACACTGCAGATATGGTCAGGACACAATGAGCTGTAAGGGGTAAAAGAGAGGTGGTAGCTAGGAGAAAGGAAGAGGGGGAATTCAAGCAATTCACAATGTGAGCCAAGGACTCATTGAATCCAGCAGGCTTTGTATAAAATTTGAGCTAAGGTTAGACATGCAACTTTGCACACTAGAAATAAAAGGGGTAGAACTGAGCCTTTCTTTCTTCTATATTCTGAGAAGAGAGGGGACACAGGAAAAAAACAGGACTAAGTGCAAGCAAACACATATGGAAGAAGCCTTGAAAGATGTTTGAGGGATGGAGTCATGATAGGAGGAAAAATGGCATGGTCCTGCAAGAAGATAAAGAAATAGTGCAGGCAGCTTGTCTGGATTGGCTCAGCAATGGAGGATCCAGTAACCAGAGACAACCATCAAAAGGGGAGGAAATACACATATCCTTTGTTAGGTAAGCCCTTCGCTGGAGCCACCTGCCAGCAGCACTGCTGGTGGAGACAGACCTGCCCCAAACCATGCTCCCTAAACCCCTGTGCGCTCTGCAGTGCTGGATGCACAGAGCCAGATGTACCTCCCTGCATCCCAACTCAAACCCCAGGGGAAAGGATGCAGCCCGGTCCCTCTTAAGCTGTTTAATTATCAGTAAATAGATTGAAATAATCTGCTGCTGCTAGCCTTTCTGAGTACCAGTTCTAGAAAACCTGTCCTGAGCTCGCGTCAGTGTTTGCATCCTGTTCCTCACCCCTGTCCCAAAAAGGAGAAAAATCCAACTGCAAATACACTTTAAATAAGGCCTAAAAGCATGGCAGCTTAGGAGTGCTTAGGCAACATTCATTTTCTTGCCCCCAGGAAACACTTTTTAATAGGAATAGCCATTGTCAGCACTTTATGCTTTAACAAAAAATGTCCATGGTACGAATGAAACAAAAAAGAGTTTTGAAAGTTTTTCAGCACACTGCACTTAACTGTGAAAGCGAAAAAAGTGGCCACAGGCTATACTATGAGGAAGAATGTCCCCCTGTTAAGACGACTGCTTAGTTCAGGCAGAAAAAGCCCTCAGAAATGAAGCAAGTTACATCCAACCTGCTCCACCATGCATACTGCTAAATCTTACCCATTCTATTTCCACCTGCACATGGGCTTTGCTTCCTCTTTCACACTCAGCCCTCAGATGTGGAAATAATAAAGGAGAAATGAGACACTGCTATTGTTTTCTAAACTGTACCAGCTTCTTCTGAATTTATTGTCACGATCTATTTTTTGGCAGGGATAACAAGAAAGGTCAAACTGGAACACAGCTGCAGGTGTGCGGCTACAGTCCATGCCACTGCTTTTTGTGGTAATGAATGAAAACATGGGAGTTTAAAAAACTCTGCCTAACAATCCAGAGGCTCTTTTATCTCTCCTTGAGGGATGCTGGAGGGGAGCTGCTCAGCTGCTGCTCTGTCGGATACATTTGGTCCTGCTGACTTCAGGGCTGGGAAGCTTTATATTAGAGCTGATCTGTAAATCTGGTCTGTCCTCCTTTAGTTTTCATGCATTTTTGCATACAGTGTTGGAAAAGCAAGTAAGAAAAACTATTCTGAAATAAAAACCAAGTCAGCTCTGAAAGGAGACTAGAATAAGGTTTTGATATTTTCAATATTACAAGAATACAGAGAAGCTCTTTATGTGAAAGGAATGCTCAGCAATAAAACCAGCACAAGTGCTGCAAGGTATGCAGAAGTACTGACACTTTCACTAAAAAAAGAAGATACTGATTTAGACTTACACTTTTTTTTTTTTAAATCATGCATTCAAGCTAGTGCCTCACTTTATGCCTTAGAGATCCCATTGGTGAGTGGAGCAGAACTTGCACTGACCATTTTGGAAATGTGTTATTTGTTATTTCAGGGAGGAAGGCCCCAAAACCCTGCAAGAAGGTTGGACACAACTCTTCCTGCATTGCCAGAGGGACAGCAGAGATCTAAGAAAACTTAGTCTTGTATGATTAATTTTTTAGCTGCAGAAATAATATATATTTCCTTTCCACTGTTGCTTCTCAATGTCACTACTACAACACAACTACAACTGGAGGATCAGCAGCCCCAGGATGACACTTAAGCAAACAACAGGGTTTTGCCACTAACCTTGAGCTGAAAATACTTATGGCTGCTCACCTATCTGACTGACAGCTGGGGCAACACCATGGTGTTGCCTTTGACAACTGAGGTAATTAGGTCCAATACCCTAAAAAGCATGTAATCTCTAACCAGCTTGGCAGCTTGGCACCTTTTGATGGTGAAGAAATCTATGTCTCTTTGCAAATCTTACCCAGCATCTTGACTTCAGGCTCCAGTTCTGGAAAATTTTGCCCTTAAATAAGAATTACATCCTGGAAATATTCCAAGTAATTGTACCTCGGCTTCTTTCTAGAAAAGCCAACCTGTAAGCGTAAATAAGCCAGCTCGGTCCCAGCTATTAGCCCAGTGAATTCAACACAACTACAAGTAGCAGTATCCAAAAATTATACTGAATATATATACACATAGACTGGACTGTGCTGTGCCTTTTCTACAAGTCCTACAATCATGGCAATTGTGTAAGTATTAGAAATATGCTTTTAAGAGCCTCTAGGTTCCAGTACTCATCACTATAGCCTAAGCACAAATGTCTCTTAGTTATTTAAATAACCCTTGTTCCTGAAGCATTAATGTCCTCAGAAGCTACCACACCTTTTTTTGGCTGGGAAACCGAGGCACAGACTTGTGATTTCTCCAAGGCCATATAAAAAGATATTAATACTGGAAATGTATGTCATGGCCAACATCTGGTGTAAATTATTTACAAATAAGTTGGCTCTCTTAAAAAAAAATAGTTTTTAAGTTTGTTTACAAAATTGCCGCATGTTGTTTCCACTACTTTATTAAGAGCACATGGAGCCATGCTCCCAAACAGCAGCATTAAAAATAGACTAGGATTCACAGTGGATGAAATTCAAACTTTGGTTTTGATAAGCATCCAGAAGTTAGGATTAGCCAAACTCCTTTGGTCAGCCAAGAATTTATAGTAAGACATTTATTATGGAAAGCTAGAGTACAAGAAACCTGAACAGAAGTAAGCCATAGTCTTCCAGCCAAATCCATCTACCATGTAAAGATGGCATGGGCTGCCAAGGCTCAACATACAGGACACCTTGCAGGAGTGATAGGAAATCATCAGCTACACGCACTGGAGTTGGAGTGGAGCATAGCATACAGGACAACATAAGGGGAGACAGATAGTTTCCTTTGGGAAGCTGTCCTTGCTAGAAACTCCAGTTCTCATGGATTGTTGTCAGGCCTTCATCAGCCTTTATCAACTGTTGCCTGTAAGACCTGACTTTGCATGGTCATCATGGACTTTGCACTGGGTAAACTCCTGGCTTGCTGAAATTGGTGTCAGCACTGCTGACAACATCACATCAACCATAAAAATAATCCATTTGGACACCAGGAGTTTTATGAACTTGTACAGAACAGTCTGATGCTGGTTATCTTACCACCAAAAGGCAGGAAGAAGAATGAAAAACATCTAAGCAGTTTGATCTGAAGAATTCAAAGAAGGTCAAGTGTGCTTTATTACAGACCAGTTGTTTGCACCAAAACCAGTTTGCCTGGCCAAAGATTTACATCAGATAATGACACCTCCTGATCATGGCTGGAACAAAATGTTTTCTAAATGCCCCCAAAATGGGTTGAGTGAGAATACCCTGGAACTGGCAAAAATGCACTGTGTCCTAAATTAAAACATGAGCCTAAATAAAGAGATGTGGTTAGTGGCTTTCTGCTCATCCCCACTCTGTTGGCTCATCTTAGCTTATAGGTTATTAAATAGAGAAGCCTTTCTTTCCTCCTGCAGCCAGGAGCATGGCAGCAGTCTTGGATGGGTTCAGAGGAGCAGCTGCTACATTTTCCCAACAGCAACAGATCCCATAAACCTCATCCACAGTGCCAGAGTACACAGGAACACCAGACAGGGCAGATGGGGGTGTCAGATAAGGATTTGTCTTTTGTACCACCACTGAATTTTCCCTGTCAAATAGCCTAGCTTGTGGATATGTCAAAGGAAGAGCTGAAAAACTATTAGCCTACCAGGGGGTGATTTCTGAGATGTCTGGCTCTTTGTTTCACTTCCATTCATTGCATAGGAAAAGCCCCGAAAATAATCTAACTGAGAACATTCACAGCTTACACTGGGTTAGGTTGTGCGTTGTCACCTGAAGACACTGGCCAGGTTACAGAAGGAGTAAAGGGGGCGCATCCAGAATTCAGGAATTAATCAAGAAGTCCTGATTGAAAGAATGAGAGCGCACCAAAAAAGAATAGAGTTCCGGCCACACAGTATCTGCCAAAATCAGGACTCTACAGGAAAGACATCATAACTGGACAGCTTTTCTGAGCATGAATGGGTGACCTTCACACAATTGTGTGGACAGGATGCTTGTACATCAATTTTCCATTTGATTTTTAAACAGACAGTAAAGGTCAGATGTGCAAACTTAGAACATAGATAAAACATCGCTTAACCCGAACGTTGCTGTATGCAATTTCTGGAGAAGACTAACTACCTGTCTGCACATCTGTAAGAAACATGTGAGTCTACCTTGGAACCACAACTCTGTTCGGAAGCCTGATACTAAGATGTACTGAAACAGCTTGCTCTCTTTTTAGGACTCTGGCTAACATTTAATCCTGCCAGGCTTCTGCAGACCTGGAAATAGTTGGACCTGTTTCTGTCACAGCCAGGAAGGATTACTGTAATTCTTTCTCCTGAGTCTTATTATTTTTACAGAAATTTCAATTCACCCAGAATAAAGCTGAAGACCTTACTGTGAGAGGAATATCTGGCACTTTAAAGAACAAGTCAGACCTATGCCCCGCAAAATCAAAATACTGATGCCAGACTTCAGCCAGATGCTGTTCTGAAATATCAACAGGAAAAGAGACTCTCATAATCACCTTTCCTCATTACTCTGTACCCTCAGATGAATTCAGAAGACAGGTCTAACACCAACATCCAAATTACTGTGATTTTCTATACCTGGCCTTTTTCTCCACCCAATACCCATTTCTCCATCATCACCATCCACAGCATGGTAAATAGTGCTGCTTCCATCTATTGTCCAGATTTCTTACCTGCTGCATATCCTGCTCCACCACAGTACGGCCAAACTCACACCAGCTTGTGTGTTACGTGATCACACTGTTATAAATCAGCATCGCTCAGAGGAGTCAGAAGGCAATTACACATGTTGAAGTTCAGGCCACTTGTTTGCAAAAGGGTCTTGTGGGCAAAATGGGGCCAGGCTTTGAGTTTCGAGTTTTAGAAACTGTTAACTTTTCAAAAATTAATGTAATTAATTCCCCCCTCAGATGATCTGTGATCTCATGAGCAGGCAAATCTGTTCAATAAGGTGAGGATAAGGACTAATGATTTTTCCTTCACCTGCTCTTATGCCTCACCACAAAGGTACAGATGTCCCCATCATTCTCAAGGCCTGCAGTACAAAATCAAAGAAGAGAGGAAGTTAAAGCTCTGTTTTTGCAGAGTTTAAATTTGTTATAAAAGTTGATTCTGTCCACCTGGCATCATTCAAGCAAACAGGTGAATATCACTCATTGAAAAATAATGGACTTGAGACTCCACTCAGCTATAATGGATTTACACTGTTATAACTCTAAACAGACCTACGGGATGTTTATGCCTCACAAATAAACAGAAGTAGCTTTTCTTTCAGCAAAATACACTCTGTTTCACCCTAATGATAGATGTTTCCACTACTGAAAGAAATCTTAGCCCTACTTGGCTAACCCCAGTATTAGTCAATAATGACTTTTAGAGTATTCAGCCAATCTTCTGGGAAAAACAATATTATAGATGTGTTTTGCCAAGGCAAAAATCATAAGCAAAAATATCAGACCAGCTGACATAAATTAGCATAGCTCCACTGACATCGGTTGCATAAACTACAAGTTTTGCAATAGAAAAAAAGAATAAGCAAACTATAGTACTAGTTATAGGAGACAATACTGACATTTCAATTAGCATATTAACCTAATAACAATAACAATAGTTGGGATGCTTTCAGTTCTTTCTATATTTTAGTTTTAAGAGCACATAAATTCCCATGGCTAGCCGTAGCTAATTTGAAAAACCACAACCCCACATAATATGCATACAAGAAAAAAAATATTTTTTTTAAATTACCAGGCTATAATTCAGATTTTTTCAGAATAGGACTCTGAAGTGGTGTATGGGAAATTCAGCTTTTGGTACATTTCCTAAAGATAACAGCAGGAGATGTTGGAGAAAGCTTAGCCAAATCTTTACTCAACTGTTGCAAATGGCTCTTCCCAAAGCCCCGATTTTGCATGAAAGAAAGGACCACTCTGTTCAGATGTGCCCAAAAGGTGTCCATGGACAAGATCTTTAGCTGGTGTCAACCAGAAGAAACTTAGAATGAATTCACACAAGTTGAGAATCTCCTTCAAAAGATTGGCCATCATTCCTGTTCATTTTATCCTCTTTACTTTGACACAGTCCGACCCAGAATTTGCACTTTCTTTCACCAGTGAACCTCCTGTTACACTATGCTACTGGACCGGGAGGGATTTCAGAGCCTCTGCACAGGCACTGGTAACATCACCCTCTCTGCAGAGCTGAAACTCCAGTGAGTAGGGGACAGCAAATGTCCCAGCGTTTGACCTTACTCCCAACATGAGACATGGCTGTTTAGCTCTTCCCCTTATCAGCACTACTCCTGCTCCAACATGACTGATCTGCCTGCTGGACGGCAGATGTGGACTCATTAAGCTAAAAGGAAACACGACTTTGATTCTGATCAAGCCAACTGTAAATAAAATACCAATGTTTTATGATTACTTTTCCTTCCAATCTTATAGGAAACAAGATCTGAACATGTAGTTTTTGGCCACTAAACCCTGAAATAAGGCTGAGGAAGTCTGGCAAAGTTGTGTTGTTGAAAGCTCAGACACGGAAATGCAAATTCTCACCAAAGTATCAATGTAAAGCCTCCAACTCTGTACTGGCTTCCTTTCTCACTATCCAGAGACAGGAAAGACTGATGACATGGTGGGCTGGACAGAGAGTCACAGAAAACATGGAGCATTGCAGTATCTATAAAAAGACCTGAATTTTATTAAGGAAAGCCAATAGAGTCTACCCTCAGAATGGATCCTCGGTGCCTAAGACAGCTAACATGGGAGAAGCTATGATAGAAAAGCCAGTGTATCAAACCTGTCACAATTTCCACCAGAAACGGAATTTCTAATCAAAGTCCATTTTTAATGAGAAGTTTGGGTTTTTTTTAATGATTTAAAAACTATTCCTGTTCCATACTGGGACAAATCCACAGAATTTCAAATATGGCTGGAAAAGGAACAGAAAGGTCCCTATGCATTTTAACCCACTTATCTGTGGTTTTATTTAGGTGAGAGAAACCAAACAAAAGTGAATGCAGAAGCCCTGTGTTAACAGACTGGGCTTGTTCCTGAACTTGCTGCACATCCTGGAGGAGTGAACCTCAGGGTCCATAACCTGGTACAAGGAGGCAACAACACTAAATAAATTTGGTTCATCTCCAAAAGTGCTTAGCTGAGATGTTCAGTCTGGTCTAGGAATTTTTTTCACACAACTCCCACTGAACTTAATGAGTACTTAATGAGCTTAAAAGAAACCCAAACAACTCCCCCCACCCACAAAAAAAAAAAATTAAAAAATCCACCAAAACCACCCCCCAAAAAAACCCCAACAAAAACCAAAAACCCAAACCCAACAACAGAAACCAAAACACTGAATCCCAGGAGGACATGGCAGAGAGTAAGCAATGCACAAACACTTTGAAAATGTTGAAATGGATCATACACTCATAGGCAAGGTTTCATATTTTCTGTGCAAAAAATAAACTGGAAGTAGACCTAGTGGAAAAATCAGAATATACTTTCAGTGACAGGCTTTTAACAATTACTTTTTCTTTAACTGATCAGTATTGTTTTGGTATTTTAGTTAAATTTTGCTTCCCACCACCCCCTTCAAAACATTCTTAGGGTTCTCTTCTTCCATATTTTTTTCCTTTTTCTCTACATTTTCCCCCCACTGCTCTTTTTCAATTTACATAGTTAAAAAAGACAAACCAGAAAGAGCAACCTGTGGGAAGGGAGGAAAAAAAAAGTAAAACCGTACAACTGGAGGAATTACACACACACCCCACCAAAAGACCAAACCAAACAAAAAAAACCCCAAAACAAAAAAAAACCCACAAACCCTGCAACACAAAGTCCAGAAGTGAAAATACTCACTTTTCATATATCAGTTAAAGAAGAAATTATCTTTTTCAGAAAGTAATTTCCTATTTAGGGAAAAAAATCCAAACAAGTCACTTTTCAAAACACAGCCTGCACAAAACCAGCAGTCTTTGCTTATTTCTAAAAGCGAGTTCATGGCTCAGCATGGTCACCTTTTAAAACCTTTCTGTTACAGAGACACTCATTTGGGGTGACTGTAGGACCAAACCCAACCAAGATCACATCAAAATCTTGTGCTGAGAGAAATTTGACTCGTACAAGGATAAAGCTTTTGGGGGCCAGTCCCCACCTGGAAGAAATGAATTTATCTGCGCTGCAGAGCTCTAGTGATGTCCACCAGCTATTGGTCCAGCCCTTTGCGTTTCAAACTGCTGTTATAACTCAGCCCAGCCGGTTCATGCCCCGGCTTGCTCTGACACCCCATAAACTTGAGCATTTCAAAGGAGCAGTGCACAATGACCCTACCAGGTTGTCTACTGTCTCCAATTACCCTGTGCTAATTCACAGCTGTTCCTCATCAAAAAAGGCAAAGAAATAAGCCCTGATAAGTCCAACAGGATTTTTTCCTCTCTACTTTGCATATTTGAATGCCAAGTTGCTTATCTCCCAACCTCTGCTAATTATAAAATTATTAACCTCTTTGTGAACTTCATTCACATCACAGCCTGAATCCTTTACCTGCTGACCTGCAAAGGCATGATGACTATATTTAAGAGGTATTCAGCATAGGAAACGTTATTACTGGGATACATTATCCACCACTGTTACCCACAGTTTCTCATCAGCTGAAAAATCATATTGAATTCAGAAAATTGCTAGGCTTGTGTCCTAGTGAAACACTTTAACTACTACGTTTATTTACAACTCTGCTTATCTAACTCACTGTAAATAAGATTGAGTGAACTGATGTTATTCTGTCAATAGGAAAGCTTGCATACCAATAATATTGCCTCTTTAAAACCACATACAACAGGGTCAGTTGGTGGTCCTCTTCTGACATGTGACAGGGAAACCACTGCTTTCTATATACAGACAAAGATTGCAAAAAGCAAACGCTGCAGATATAACAAAAGTGATAGAACCACCTCTCACTGGAGGATGGATCAGCCAGCAGAGAGTGTGCCTCTTGGAGAAGACTCAGTTCTGCACGAGAGCTATCACTGCTGCTCGCAACAGTTACCTGTTTTATTTTTGGGAGGCAAGGAAAACAAAACAGCCTTTCTGAAGCAAAAGTCTGACACAAATTTCACTGAAGTTAACAGAAATGCAGCCTGTTAATTGACCTTTGGATCAATTCCTGTGTTTGGCAACTGAAATGATGCTTGTGCGTTGGAGATAGGAGTAACTGGAAATACATCCAGTAACCAAGAAGCCTGGTCCTCCGCTAGTGCAGAAACTAGTGCAGCCAAACGCATTGTTGAGAGAAAACGTGTTCAGAAAGAAATAGAAACCAAAATTTTGCATTATTTCTCCTTATTAATAGCAATACTTTTAGTAATACTCTTCTGAGGGTGACTAAAAAAACTATACCTGTTTTTGGTTTGCTCACCTAACACCACAGACAGGGGGCACAGACAATTCCAAGCAACTTAATAACTAATAAATGCTAGTCTCTGTGGTACTTGGAGTGAAAGTGCTGCCACAGAAGTTTGATTTTGTCCAAGCATACAGTACCTGATGGCTCAGAAGGTCCAAAGATCATGGGGAACTAGCTGCAGGGTTATGACTTCCTATCCCCATGTCTCCAGGGCACACAAGTGCAAACTTGTAACAGCTAAAGACAACCTGCAGCTCAAACTGACTTTTGCCCATGATGAGGAAATAACTTTGCATCAGACACGACAGACTATTCTAGGGCTTTGCCAGAGCTACTGATTTCCGTGCAAAGTAGTCAAATGCTGCTATGACACAAAGCAATGTAAAAGCCGAAAGAATTGCATCTTCATTTGTACAATTCAACTATGTGGATTAACTCATATATTTAAATATTACAGTACAACATTTCATACCAGTTCATTCTGTTTTCATATGGTACCTCAAACACCTGGATATCTTACTGCATTTCACTGAAGTGGAATAACTATTCAAGCACAAATCTGCTTAGCATAACTATGTCCACAATGGAGGTGAGGAACAAGCGGGAAAAAATTCAGCATGCCTCTGCTTTAATTGCACATATACAGACACATCTTGTTGCTCTCTTGCAGCACAACAGAAGAAAAATTCAAACTCAGCAACTAAGATTTATTGTACGCATTGAAATTAGGGCCATCTAAGGTTCAAGAGAGAAGTAAAACAGATATAAACAACAGATATAGTAAGCATCCTTCTCACTGTAAAACACAATTAGGCAGAGGAGTAATGATAAGGATCTGCAGAATACAAACATTAGTATTTGGCCACAGGGACAAGCAATTAAATGAATCAGTTGCAGGCACATGAATGCAATGGACAAGACAACAACTGGATCCAGCTCCTAAGACTCATTTTTTCATGCTTTCCTGGTCCAACAGTATTAGTTTACTGTAGCTGAGTTCTTTTTAAAAAGGATATTTCCCCCTTGCAGTAAAATAAAATAGTTTTCTACTTGTTTAAAGAAACATGCTGTAAAAAATGAAATCCAGCTTGCTAGAAGTTGTCTGTCAATGCATCAGAAATACAGCAGACAGCTAGTTGGCATTACTGCAAAGATATTAGCTGACATCACTGACAACCAGCTGGACAGCTTCCCTGGTGTCCCAGATTCCTAAGCTATTCATAAGCAGACAGAGTATGCTACACCTCTGCTCCTCCTCCCTTCCAGGCCTCCTCTGGAAACCCCCCCCCCCAAGTCGCCAAAGTCCAAAGGATGCTCCACAGAGCACAAGGCACTGGGATGACTGCACATCTGGATCTGAACCTGGGATTTAAGTCAGCTATATTGCTTTGGAGAAGTCTGGCTAGAAAAAAACCAAGGTGATACTCTCACTCACATAAATGACCCCACTTCAAGTTCAAACATTCATTTGAGCTGTTTGAGTACTGTTTGAATACTACATGCACCTTTTCTTGGAGATGCGGGGGGAGGAATCAGTAAAAGTAATAAAGCTTGGTAATAAAGCTCTGTAATGGAGTTTTGCTGGATGGAATGAAAATGCAAAATTTCCTGTTTATTTTTGAAAATGAATGAAAAGTTTCACCAGCTAGCCTAACACACTGAACTTTTGCAAACCTTTGAAAAGAACACTGACAATTTGTATTTCAACTTTTTGGGGGGAAGATGGGAGAAAAAGGGCAGAGTTAATGATTTCTCCAAATCTTCTGCAAAATGGTTTCTTTGTGTGTTCCAAAATTTTTATTTATTTATTTTTTAACCTGATTTATCAAGAGCTGCTGATTGGCTGCTGAGTCTGGCAGATTAGTAAGGCAATTCAGTAGTGAATTCAGATCTTTGTTTGATATGTGAGCATATATGCGCATGTAAAGTTTCCATATACATGTACATTAGTTTACAATTTTTAATGCCTTGTATATATAACTTTTAAGTCCACAATTTTAGCCTGATGATGCAATTCCAGTTCCTATAAAACACTAGAAGAAATACACAGAAGGCTACAGAAATCAGATTTTCTATGCAACTCCCACCAAGTTGTAAATCTAAAATCCTCTGATGTCACCACAGAGACTCCTATAGATCTTGGAGCACCCAGTAGGAAACAGGACATATCATACAGGACATATCATTCCTCAATGCATTGCACAGCCTCTCTGTCAACAGAGCCAAAATGCAGAATGCATCATTTCTTCCACAGCAGTTATAACTCAGGCTGCAGAAATAGTGAACATTTCCATTGGGTGACCAGGGTGGGGGGAAGAAAGCTTAGCTTGGTAGTGTCATATGTAAACTTTGGGGTTTATGAAAAGAAAAAAAAAATCATTCCCAATCATCCTAAAATATTGGATTCCAAATAATATTTGCTTTAGACTACAAACATCAAATTTTGCATTTGACAAAACTAAGTTTTCCAAAGGAATTGTTCTGTAACCTTTTACAATTTTCTTCTCTTTAGTTAGGTCCCTTTATATGTTCAAAATCTGATATAGAGATTAAAAAGCCAAAAGTTCTATGCAGGTAAAACCTATATTAGACACTTCAAATTTCCAAAAATATAGGTATAGTGATAAAGCACTGAAAGTTTCAACATCTCTTCCATCCACACAGGGCTTTTAACCAAAATACTTTACCAGTTTGTCCCAACCTTACAGAGAATGCATCCATTTCAGCAGATCTGGTATTCATTGAAGTAACTGTTTTGCTCAACAAACACTTCAGCTGACATACTGAAACACACATTAAGGCTTGAACCCAGGATGGAAAAATAAACCTTCATTTTCCTAAAAAACCGCAAAGTTTTACAAAGAGGAATACTGCTGCTTGCCTACGAACCATGCCATTTTCTTCTGAGACAATCAGGTAGAGCAGTACCCTGGGGTTAAAGACCAGACTAAAATATCACAGCAGTGGAAGGATGGAAGAAAACAACTGGTGCTGTGTTTGCAAGACTCTCCAGCTGAGCTCTGACAGAGGCCAGCACATTTTTGCCAGGCATCTTACCTGCAAAGTGTAGTCGCAGTGCTCATCTATCCACTCCCTGGTAGCCATTTCCAGCACAAGAGGACTGGGTGCTCAGCCTACCAAGGGGATCTGGTGCCTCCCAGATCAGCAGGCAGGACCCAGAGGCATGTGCAACAACAGGTAAAGAGTTAGAAGAAATGATACAATTTCTCCCCATTCATTAATTTCTTTTTTTTAAAGGAAAAGCAGAGCAGAGTGGGAAAACTCCAAAAAGGCAAACAGCAACACTGAAACTTTCACACCTTGTTTTACCTTTAAAAGGAGTGCGCTCACTGTGGATGCACTCCCCTCATTCACCTGCTGACACAGAACTATGTTACTCATCACACAAATGGCTACTGAATTTAAATAATTAGTCAATATTATTCACCTGTCTCTGGTGATCCCGCGTATTGAAATGGGAGAAGGGGTTTTGGTTTTTGGTTTTTTTTCATTTGTGTGTTCTTTGCAAGAGTCTTGCACAAATAGCAGGAATGAATGTGGGCCACCAACCCTAGGGATGTACAGGCAGGCAGCTCCTCTGGAGCCAACGCTAATTGCATTGCAGTTGGCACACCATACCTTCTGCTGCATGGAAATGATTTAGTGTGTCCTACAACACTAGTCCCTGCTCTCCTGGAGTAAAGCAGCTATAAAGTCAGGATGTTTAACCTACAGATAACTGTCAGGAAAGGTTTGGAAGAAAAGCATTTTGGAACACTTGGGCTGGGCAAGCAAAGATAGAGAAACTTCAAATACCATGAAAGAGTCAGGAAGTCATGGCACTGTTGAACACTGCTCAGCTTTTATCTTGTTTTACCTAGGACTTTGGTTTTTTTGCATCAGTTTCATGGACAGCAGTACAGTGAAGAAGTGACAAGTAGGCTGCATTCTTCAGCACAAGTTTAAGCATCTACACGCCATTTATCTGAATTGCTCCTACAATCACAGCACAATATGCTTTTAAGTCACATTTCACCTCCAAGATAGAGGATTAAAAGAAGTCAGATGAACTGTGCCTAAGTATTGCCTATAACTCCTACTGATCACAAAGAGGGCTCAAAGGACTGTGTCAGCTGTGGATATCTGCACAGAAAATAGCCGAAGGTAGGCAAGATGAATTCAGTGACACCAAAAAGCCAGCACTGCTCACACACACAACAATATATCCCTCATTGTTTGCATAGCTCAGCCACCATTTTCGTCTTCCTCTTCATCCACAAAAAAGACTTAAATGATAATTCGACACAGCTTTCCAGGTGTACTGAGCGCTCACGGGTCCCCTGAAACTGCTCCATTCATGGTTCTTCAGCACACCAGTAAGACAGGTCCACAGCTGTTCCATAATAGGCCACTTCATGTCCATGAATATGAAGTGGCGTATCATGATATAGCCATACTAACCGGAATAGGTTAAGCCTGCAGGAACTGCATAGTAAGTGTTGTAATATACCTAAAGCAAACAGGTGAGAATATCTCTGCATACAAAATCAGGGTATATCCTACAGAACAAGACCTCCTTAAACCCAGGATTGTACCCAGAGCGTACAATTTAAACAGTGCCTTCTCACTCCTAGCAGGTTTAGACTAGGAATTTGCCTTGTCCATGGAAACAGCAGGAAAAAGGACCTCAAGGGAGACTTCCACTTTCTACCACTTACTTTACTGAGTTTTTTCTCATTACATGGGTTGCTGTTGAGTTTGCCTGTGAACAAGGACCAGGGCTTAATCCCACCTGTCAGCCAAGTGCTGGTAACAGCCTCTCTTCTTTATCACAGAATCACTGAGGGCAGAAAAGACCTTTAAGATCATCAAGTCCAGCCATTAACCCATGGTGGGCGCTGCCAACCCCACCACTAAACCATGACCCTAAGCACTACATCTATGCGTTTTTTAAATACATTCAGAGATGGTGACTCAACCCCTTCCCAAGGCAGCCTGTTCCAGGGCTTGACAAGCCTTTCTGTGAATAAATTTTTGCTAATATCCAACCTAAAGCTCCCCTGATGCAGCTTGAAGCCATTTCCTCTTGTCCTATTGCTTGTTACTTGGGAGAAGAGACTGACATCCACCTCACTACAACCTCCTTTCAAGTAGTTGTACAGAGCTATAAGGTCTCCCCTGGGCCCCCTATTCTCCAGACTAAACAACCCCAACTCCCTCAGCCGCTCCTCACAAGACTTGTTCTCCAGACCCTTCACCACATTTGTTTCCCTTCTCTGGACACACTTCAGCACCTCAATGTTTGTCTTGTCCTGAGGGGCCCAAAACTGAACACAGTATTCGAGGTGCAGCCTCACCAGTGCTGAGCACAGGGGCAGTATCACTTCCCTACTCTTGCTGGCCACACTGTTCCTGATACAAGCCAGCATACTGTTGGCCCTCTTGGCCACCTGGGCACACTGCTGGCTCACGTTCAGCCGGCTGCTGACCAGCACTCCCAGGTCCTTCTCTGCCAGGCAGCTTTCCAGCTGCTCTTCCCCAAGCCTTTAGTATTGCATAGGGTTGTTGTGACCCAAGAGCAGGAGATGACACTTAGCCTTGTTGAACCTCATACAGCTGGCCTCAGCCCATCGATCCAGCCTGTCCAAATCCCTCTGCAGAGTCTTCCTACCCTCAAACAGATCAACAGTCCTGCCAAAATCATGTTCCAACCCCACTTTGGAGTCTCACATGGAGGCATTAAATATTCCTGGATTAACATCCAAGAGAGAGGTGGGTTGAATAGAAGCGTGAACACTTTACCCTGAGAATGGGCTGACATAGTCCATGCTTGGGATAGTTTTGTTTTAATAGTCAGCAGGGCGGTTGGAAGAGGAATAATTGAAGAAACAGCTTCTTTAATATAGTCCGTTGGCAGCATGTGGTGCAACTTTCCCTGTGTTTCCCCCTCCCCAACAAGAATTCTTCATATCAAGCTGGTTTGGTGTTAAGTGCGTATATCTAGGAGGCATTTCTCTCCAAAATTTGGATCCAAACACACATCAGAAATAACAGTTCATCCGTCACGGTTGGGAAGCATGTATGACAAGAAAATATTTGCTTTGCTCTGGTTTTGTGTTTGGTTTGCTGACCGCTTATATCAAAAAGCTAGAACAGCTTTTTCATCTTGGTGTAGTTTAGAAACATTTATAGGACAGATGGTCTAAATTTGTGGGTTTTATAAACTTAATGAGAATGTAAAAAAAAAAACGCATATGGGTGCAATATTTTCTGGGGCTTCTTTGGGCTGGTCAAAAAGTAGCCCACTACAGAGCGGAGTAACAATTCACATTGGGAACTCATTCAAAGGTTTACAGATGACTGAGAAGTGGGACTGCCACAGGCTTTCTTCACCTCAGTGGCAGTTTCCCTTACCCTGTGTGGTATAAAGAAAACATATATTTATTCTTCCCAGCAAGCAACTATTTCTTTAAACTTTGCCTTTACATAACTGTTAAGTGAGCTGGCTGCAATAGCTCACCAAAAGGAATAAGTAGTGCCCCATCCTCTGTCCTGAAGATTTGCTCTTGGGGCTCCTTGCTGGGTCCAATGAAGATGTTTACCCATCAGTTCCTCTAAGATTATTATTATTTTAGTCCTACATGCAGCTTTCTCTTTCTCCAGACAAGACTGTTTAAACAGAACAATGACAATGCAATCTGGTCTTGAGGTCAGGCCGCAGTACGGGGACTTGGGAGGTCCGTATGGAGGCCCTGGCCCTGCTCCAGGCTCTGTCACAACCTTTGGACAGTTGCATAGGAGCAAGTCTGAACATGGCTTTTGTCCCAAAGCGGGCCTCAAAACAGAGTCACCATGAGAACAGCAGGAAGAGATGAGAGTCCTCTCTTCAGGGAAGCACTGTGTAGCCCAGCATCCCATCTCTCTCTCCAGGCACTTCCTCCAAGAACTGGTGTATGAAAGCCTACCTCAAAGTGAATACATCAGCATAGAATCAATCTGTAAGGTCAACTGAGAGTCCTATTTCCTCACTACAAAATAATGAATAACAAGCACCATCTTCTCAGACCCTTTATACCCATCAATCTCTCCATCTAAAAAGTTAATCTCAGCTGAAACATGAGGTGAAATAAAGTAGGTTGAACGTGTTTTCATGAAACAGCACTCTTTGTGTAAGATAGTAAGAATCTCCTGTCAGGCAAAATTCCTTCTCCATCTAGCTTCCCAGTCTGAAAAAACGGAGTTAAACAAAAACAACTTCCAGTCCTCCCTTATGTAAGCTATTAAAATATTCATGAACAAAGCAAAATTCATCAAAACAGGCTCCATTAACTTAAGACCTCATTTTTCACCTTGGACAATGCTCTTCCAATGAAACACGATAGGGAGGTACAACCCTCAAATTATTATCAGCAAAATATTTCAGACTGTTGGCCTGTAAGCTGTCATCATTAGGTTTCCGCATAAAGATAGCATTTAGCAAAAATAGGCAGCAATTCACTTAAAATTGTTCTTTAAGCCCATTTAAAATGTTAAGCGTGCACCATTTCATTTTACACCCAGCTGCTGCTTCCAATATTTGCTTCAGGATTCTGGTTTTTAATTTTATTTTTTCAAATGTGTCAGCTCAGACTATATCTGGGTGTGAAGTTCCCAGCATAAGAACTGTGCAATACTGATTATGAGGAAATCTTGAACAAATCCTTTAGCCCACTAATTTCATCAGGAATTTAAATGAGCAAGGCATGCAGACTGTTCAGGCCTTGCTTTAACTTACCTACATTTAAGGCTCTCTTTTGTCAACCACCAGAGTTGGAACATGTTGAAATCTTACTTATTAACAGACAAGAGCAAAAGCAGCACAGGGCAGTATTATGCCCCAGTTTAACCCCCCCAGGATTCCTTTGTGTGTTATCAGCTAAAGACAGAATTTCTGTATGTACAAAGGTGGTTATTCCCAATGATAAATCATTTCTATACACAATCCAACAAAAGCTAGCTATGCTGGGGTAGGGAGGAAGGCTGTGATTACACAAACCACATCTTCATGCAAGGCAGAAGCAAACCTGCCCCCCCTAGCTCCCTACCCACCCCCCAATAACTGAAGCACTCAGCAAATGTTCAGCAAATATTTGGACAAACAGCCAAGGACTTCTCAGAACATCAAATGATTATTAAATCTTAAACTGTACTTTCCAAAAATAATTTTCTGGTGCTGTTGTTTGTTTGTTTGAAAGGAGGGTAGTAAAATCCACAGATGTGTACAGTCATAAACCTTTAGATGAGACTCAATTTCCTTGATGTCCAATGATAAAATCCACTAATAAATGTGTACAGATGCAAAGGCCTATTTGTTGTCCTGTCAAGTCAGGCCATGTGGAACAAAAAACCTAAAAGCAACCAGGAGAGGAACTAATGATGTAGGCTCGCCTCTGCCAAGATGCACTTACTGCAGTTCCTGTGACATTTAAGGAACATAATGATGGGACATTCCTTTTTAACTTTATTGTTTTGTCAAAAGCGGGTTTTTACAGCTGAAGATCACGTTCCCAAGATAGTCAATTAGGTTATGCAGATTTAGGGACACACTGCAATCTCTTTTGTGCAGCATGACTAGTTTCTTTGCGAACAATCACTCACATTTGATGACAAAGATGGGGCTGGTGTCAATATCTCCATATAGAATGGGATTTTTTTTTTTTTAAATGCTTTCCATGAAAAGCTCTTTAGATCTTATGGTGCATCAAGACAGCTTTTTTTTTTTTAATCTTCAGATAATTATTTCTGAATGTGCAAATATAGTTTTCAAGGGAAAAAAAAAAAAACAACACTCTCTGGAGTAACCAAACACCAGATTTCCGCAGTATGAAAGCCATTTTAAGGCACTGTGGTGTGCTTCGTGGTTAGCCCTGCTTCTACTTAATTAGGGACCTAAGTTATAAGTCCACAGCTGCAGGAGAGCAGTAAATAGCTATTGCTGACTTCCTTATTGCCAATATGTACATCATGATTGTAGGGTGAAGAGCAGGGGTCTTTTCATAAACGCTGCCTTGTGCGGCAACAGTACTTTGATGTCATAAAAATGCTGTTACATATTTTGAAGTCTTAATTGTGGTCCACTGTGGTGCTGTCAGCTTCCTGGTGAAACACTAACCCTTTCCGTGATTTCTCGGGTATACAGAACACTTCTTTTATATGCAGGTTTCATAATTAAGTCTACATGTGCCATATCCTCAGCTCTCACAATGCAGCCTATCTTCGCTGATTTCAAACCACCAAGCCGCTATATAGTATATGGTATACAGGTTAGGGAGGGAGAGGAGAGGGGGAAAAAGAAAGGAAAAAGAAAAGCCCTGCAGTACAAAGGGTACCCGCCTGCTCCATATTGTTCTGATTAACAGCATCCGCTTGCTTACTGTTATGAACACTCCTTCACTAAACACCCTGGCCAGAAAACCCTTAATTCAGTGCCTCTGAGACCGAGTCCCCACACCAGTGTTCCTAGATAACCCTCAGTCTTTGACTGATCCTTGCTTCGATATCCGGATAAACTCTCCCACCCCAGCACACTCTGGCTTTGTGCATTAACTCCACAGCCTTCCTCTTCTAGCTCCTTCTCATGATTTCAAGTCACCCAAAACTGAATGCTTTCAGCTTTCTTACATCTTTTTTTCAATACCTGATTTTGCTTATATGGTTGCTGTTGCCATCTCAAGAACATTTTTTCCAAACAGTTCTTAGTCTCTTTTCAGTCTCTCCATGGCAGGCAACTTCTCACTGTTACCCCACAAATGGTAGAAATTTGGCTGAAAATGCCTCAAATCAAAACAAGCCAAGCTTGCAAGACCAAAGACTTACATGTCAGACTCATCTGGTGCCAGCAAAAATGTTTCCGCATGCAGTGCCAAGCCCTGTCCCTAGCTGAAGGGCCAGATCCTATGGGGTAGCGGGACAGACACTGCAGTACCCACCAGCCCTTCTGAGCTTGTTGGGCACTTGGCATTTATTACTGGGTCTAGCAACACAGCCACCTGATCCTGGACACTGCTTTCCCTATCTGCAGTATCCAGTCCTATGCTCTGTGTGTTGCAGGTTGCCTACATGACCACAGAAGTTCCTCCTGGCCTTCAGAGCATGCATTTGTCTGGAGATATCAGTACATCTGCAGGTAAGAACCCAGTCTCAGAAGAAAGCTTTAAGGAGTGGATGGGACATGAAAAGAAGAACTTAGGTCCAGTCCCAGCTCTGTTGTTACCCTGATAAACACAAAGACATCTTCTCCACAAAGGTTGCAAGGTTGTTTTTTTCAGTGAGGTATTTGGCAGGTATGGTGGGCAACGTGTAGAGGATGGCACATGTAAGTTCACATTCTACTTCATGTTAGTCAATAAGCCACCTATTCTCACCTAGGCTGAACACACTATCAGGAAAATGTCCCAGATTCTGTCCCTATTGCCGACAACCCACTCTGGGTTCGAACCTAAGCATCACCTTCAAACAGGTTACTGACCTCAGGTAGTCTTTCTAGACAGCCTTGTTAACACAAATAAATAGCAATGCTAGAAAATGCAGAGGGACGACTTGCATTTAAACAGATTGGGTTTGTGCAGTGTCTCTGCTAAACACCAGCACTTTGGAACTTGTCTTGATGAATGGGTTTGTCTGAAGGCAACACAATGGGGATTGATGATGAAACAGTGACAAATGGATTTCCTCCCCGGCTGGAGACAGCTATTGTTTGCCATCTGCACAGTATGTCTCACGGAGGCATATTTTGCAACATGAACTCTGAGTTCATGCAAAAAAAGGCCTGTCTGAGAAAGGCAGCTCCCAGAGCAAGAAGCAACTGGATTAAAGGTACAGAGAAGGACAACAGCTGTCTCTAAGAGAGATGTAGAACCCAAAGAATGTCTCAGGGAAGGAAAAGATTGCTTCTAGTTTATACAGCTGCATTTACCAAGTAAGCAGAGCATCTGAAGTCAGCCTCAATACCTCAGTTTTTGTCTAAGGGGGTAGGTATATCACCAATACACAAGGAGTGCAGGAGAAACGTTGGCAGTAAGAAGCAATAAGGGAAAAGTTATTTGGGAAACCATTATAAATTTGCAAGGGGAGTGGGGGAAAATAGCCAAATTAGTCACATAGGAAAAGAAAACAGCTTGCCACAACTGAATTGCCAGGTCATTTCACAGAGACACCCAAACCCATTTAGTTATGGTTTGACATAGAATGAGGAATTCAAGCTGGGTTTGCTGGGTGTCTGAGCCTGGAGGCAGCTTTTTTGAAAAGCTGCAGACATCACCACAAGAGCTGCCTCTGGGTGGGAAGCTCTCATGTGGGAGTAGCTCAAGATCCCTACCAGAACACACACTTCTCCCAGTCCAAATACAAAGTCAGAGTTTGAACATCTGTTCTCAAAGAGCACACCAAGAAGGAGCTAAGAGAACACAGCAACCATACAAATACTTTTCCCTTCACTCTTCACTGTCCTAAGAGGATTAACGAGGGCAAGAACACATTGGGGTAAATCAGGGATTAGAAACAAATTTGAAAAGCCCAGTTAGTCACTTGGCACAGAGAGTAGAATCCAAAGCCATACATCACTCTCCTGAAGAGATCCCATAAGATATCACTGATAATATGGTCATTTATTTTTACATGTTTATTTACATATTAATATATATTACACATTTGTTTACAGAGATGTAAAAATTGGTACTGGAATGCTACACCAGTAAACACAACACAATGCAACAAACCACTAAATGCAACAAAGATATTAGGATCAGGTATTCTGTGGGCTGCTCAGGAATAAAAAAAAAAGTTTCTGCTTCATTAACTGTTTTTTATGTTTGCATATCCAGCGTGACTGGATACACTTGCCTCAAGGCTCTTGCTGGCATCCTATTTGTTGTTGGCCTATTAGAAGTTCACCAGAGAAGCTATGTTTTATCAGTAAGTACCAAAATATTGACTCAGAACGTAAAGCATGAAACCTGTGACTACTTAAGTAAAAGACCAAATTTCCTCTCATTTCTAAAATCAGTTTCTCTGTGTCACCTACTGGCCAGCCGTTTTGTCTTGTAAGGTTTCTGCATATTTATAAAATGGGGCTAATAGTATTTTCCATCATATTGTCTGTCTTATCTACTGAGTTTATAAAGCTCCGGAGCCCAGGAACCATTCTCAATTTTATAAATACAGCATCAAGCACGAGAGGCTACCATATCATCTGGAGTCTGCCCCTTAAAAACAAACCAATCAAGCCTCCCTTATCTATGGTATATGTTTTAAAGCACATACAACAACAAAACTGATCTAGCAGCCTGCAGCAGCAGCATACGTTCATTCACAAAGCTGCGCTAAAAGACATGTCTCTTCCACTTTCATTTCTTCTGGGAAAAAAACCTTAAGAAACTTTTATGGGAAAGACCAATGATCATAGTCAGAACTGTACCAAGAGATACAAAAGCCAGGAACATCATCATGTGGGGCTACACTGCACGCCGTTTTGATGAATCATGTCAGAGATTGAATTTAAAATAATTGTAAAACTGTTACCATGATTCAGATTATAAAACAGTAAATTAGTCAGGCTGTCTCCATCCACAGATGGGAGTAATTGGGGGACAGTTTTTAGCATAACCAAGGACCCATTGAGGCAACACTAACTCTTGAGCTTCTACAGGATTACTGAATAGTAGTTCACGCAAAAGTTATCCAGCCAGTGGTATTTACACTAGATGTGAGTGGGTACTTACATACCCACCTACAGGCATGGACTTGTGGATACCCCCAAATTACTGACTGACTCAGGAGGTAACATTTCTGGAAATAATGATTCAGTGCCGTGGGGTGACTGGATGAATCTGTTCCCTCCCACCAAACCTAACACAGACACCCATAACCTCAGGTCTGTGGTATTTCTCTCTTTGGAAGCATGCAGAAATGTTGGGAGTGTTCAAATATCTTTAAACTGTGTAGCAGATCTTATCTGCTGTGCTGTATGAAGCACCCAATGCTGGCAGGCTACCTGGAAATACCATTCCCTTGGATTTAACTTCCAGTATTTAAAGAACTGTTTGTTGGGGGCGTTGTTGTCGTTGTGTGTCCCCGTGTGTGTCGTCCCCCCCTACACACCCCCCCAAAAGAATCACTAAGGTCTATAGATAGTTCTTCATTAGCTAAAGTTTTAAAACATTGCAGTAGCTTGGGTGCTTCTTTAAACAGGTCATGTTAACTTAATCTCTCAAAGGACACCAATTTCTAAACCATATTTATGATCCAAATTAATTCCTCCAAGTTCTTCCAATAATCTTTCTTTTACCTTACACAGTACAGGAGCATTTGCAGCCTGAAATCCCATTTGTGACTTAGATTCCTGGCATGTCCACAGTACAATGTCTATTTTTCAAAGAATGTGAAGTTCTGATATACGCTTTCATGTGCTTAGCATGACATTTATTCCTGAGTAAATGCAAATAGAAGGCACCAGAATGAGTGGAGGAAGTGTGTGTGGGGAGTGTGTGTGCGCAAAAAGCTCAATTCCTTGAAGCACACACACCTCAAAATCCATTATTTTAAGGAGAACACAGTAACATCCGTTCAGTTCTAATAAATAAGATTTGGGATAGGAATGTAGTTTAGGAACAAAAAATATTGTTGCAGTTACACCTGGGATGAATTTGGTTTAGCAGCCCACTTATCTGTGGGTTTAAGTTAAATAATTCCCCTCAAACAGTAGGTTATCAAGCAGAAATCAGCAACACCTGTTATATTTGTAAAATAACAATAACAAGCTGAGATGCCATTCATTTACGGTAAGAAGAATGCCAACTTTGCCAAGATTTGTTTTGGCCAATCTATGTCTAATAGGCTAGTGATGCGTTTGATGGAAAATAAGCTGCACCTGGATTTGAGTCATACCTTGTCCCCTCGAAAACCTGTCATATCCTCCTACTTAAATGTCTCTGATACAATAAACACATGAGCATAAACAAGGCCCCGACTCTTTTGCCCTGTCTTTCTCTTCGTTCCAGACAGGAAACATAAAACAGCTAACAGCCCAAGATGCATGAAACCATTTCTAAAGCTACTTTAGGCCATTTGTTTAATGTCATCCAGGATCTCTTTTGTGCACTGGACAATTTTCCTACCATGCGTTCACTTATTGTGTTACCTGCTGGTGCATTTCCATGCAGAAATAGCCATAGAATAGAAACTGTAGCTGGCATACTTCATCACAGAGGGTGCCTGATCCTGCACCACTAAGGAAAAGAGGAGCTTTAAAAGGGACAGATGGTGTGGGTAGACTCATAAAATGTAGGTACATTAAATTGTTGCAGTGAGAACTATGTGAAAAACATGAAAAAATATTGTATGTGGATTAGAATATGTATCATACAGGAGATGCTACCCTCTTACTATGAGCCAATACTTGCGAAGGGGTGAACTAACTTCTTGCTAATGCTAAATGTGGTCCTTATGACTGTCCCTTTTAAAAAAGTTAGGGGAAGCATTGATAGAAGCACATGGAAAGTATATATGCCCAGGAATCATATGTCTTCACTTTAGCAGCATCTAAAGGTCTCAGCATGAATAGTGCCCGTCTCAAACGAGTGCACATGGGTGACAGTCGCAGTGCCTTAGCTGATGTGAGAAACTCCCAACACCTCCAAACACCTGCATAGCTAATTTTGGATAAGTCACGTCACTTCATTTCTCCCCATCTCACATTGCAAAAGAGAAAGTTAAGACACTGGCACTCCCATACCAAGATGCCTGCAGAGGACCATGAGCAACACTGCTGCGAGTCCTTGTACTAGAGTAACAGAGGTCACACACTTACTAGACATGTGGAAAACCCTTGGTTTCAAAAAGCCCCATTCCCCAAGCAGTTAGCAAACTCCTACGGTACAGGGATTGTTGATGCATAAAAATTCTTACTACTGTTTCAGGTTTCAAGTGTTTTATTGGCATAATTCAGTGAATTTTCCCCTTTGCCTGTCACATGTTACACTGCAAGGCAGGTTCAAGGATTGCAGAATTTTAAAATTTCATGTTTAATGTATTTTTCCTTGCTTTCTACATTGACTTTTCCATATAGGATCTACGCATGTCGACACACCTGAAAATGAGTAACTAGATCCATTTTCCACATTTAATGAGTGCTTCCCTCATTATTCTCCTTCCTGTAGGGCCACACAGGTAGACATAAAAGGGAAAATTAAAATGACTCAGAGTCACTTTAGTAATCCCCAGACCACCCATGTCATTAGCGCTAGTCCTCTAGCAAATGCCCCGTTTAAAGGGGTTCTATGTCACTTGCAATAATTTAGGTGCAAGACAGACTATAAAACCTCCTAGACCTACTAGCAGACATACTCGACAGTGGTAATGGTACACTACAGCACTCCAATAACTCAGGCTAAATACAGCAGCTCGCCTAACAAATCACAAACACTGGTTAACACTGAACTATCGATTCCTCCCACCCACCCCAATGATTTTTCTTAAGCTTGCTGGCTCATTCCTCAATTCTGTTTTCCTTCTCAGACTCTTCAGTCCCTCCCAAAGTATATGGGTGGGAAGAACCATCAAGCAAAAAAAAGTTTACTGAGTAGTTCAGCAAAGTGATTGCTTGGATTGGGGTTCTGCATGTATGACTGACTGCTGAAGTAATGTCGGGGCAACCAGGGAGAACGTGGTGACCTGGAAAAAAGCCTAACCTTTGGGAAGGGAATGTGGGTAGTGATAACAGGGTTGTACAAGGGACAGAAAGGGAAATGGAGGGTCGATTTGCTGATGTCTGCATGTTTAGGCAAGTAGTATGGGAAATGAAAAGGAGGAACTGAAAGCATCAGTACATAATCAAAATTATAGGTTAGTTGGCATAACAGATATAATGGAATAGCTCATGACTGGAAAATTAACTTTGAACATACAGGCTATTCAGGAACAACAAGCAGGGGAAAAGAAAGTCTATTCAGAAACACAGACTAAATTGCTGAAAGACTGGATAAAACAGGAAGAAAAATGGTAAGAACCATGGTTTGGATTTGCTAAATACTAAACTTTGAAGGTAACATTGAAGAGGCTTTTTTCCCCTCTGAAATTCTACTTGTAAAAGATTCTAGTTGTATAAGATTGCCCAAAGGGGCATTTAAGACATCCTGGTATGTTTTGGAACATCTGTTGTACTGCTACCTTTCCACAAGTACAGTGTCCAGGCAAGGCAACAAGGGCAAGCAGAAGGAGCTTGATCTTGATCAGTAAGGAGGAACCAAAAGGGACTAAAAGCAAAAGGCAGTTTTAGTGATACTAAGTAGTAACAAGGCAATCAGAGCAAGAAAAAGTATTGCAGACTATAAAAATCACTAAAATTTGCTCACACTTCAATAATTCACACCGGCGCTATTACGTGTCTACATGCAGATATGAACACAGAAATGCTCCACTTGGTTTTGGAAGCACAGAGCAGTGTCCCAGAGGGCCTATGATGCAGGTGAAGCTGTGGTACCCAGCTATTACCTAGTCTACATTTTCCTTATGTCCTAATGGAAAAACTAAAAAAAGTTACAAGTGCATTACTATTTTCATCCACAAATTAATTCCAAGAGGTGAATGATGACTTCTGTCTAAATAATGTCTCACAGGCATGCGGAGCAGTGCCTGCACTTAGTAGTGGAGCTTTTTCAATAAAAATTCTACTCTGTAGCATTTGGTCTCTACCATAGCAGAGGTTCACTTGCAATATCCCATCACCATTGGTGACTACCATATGCTCCACGCTTTGAAGACACAGCACTGATGTAGAAGGTCCTTTTGAGATTGTGCTTGATAGCTGGTGTTGCAAACACTCACCTGTTCAATGCCATTTCTAAATATTCAGAGGATAAGTCTGATGCAGTTACTCAATTTACCTCAGGACCTTTCTCCTTTAAAAGAACTCTACCACCAACTGCAATTATTTGTGCCCAGTAAGTCACTTTTCTAAGACAAAAAGCACAAAACAATAAAAAAAAACCCAGTGTACCTCTGTGAATCATGCTAAAGCAAGTCCAGGCAGGAGTTTAATTTATGACCTACGAATACACTGTCATGCTATCTGTAATATTATTATCTGAATTCCTGCAGCAGATCCCATAGCACAGATTATTAGGATATACCTGTCAATCCATTTGCAGCAGTTACAAAAGAGATCATGCAAGATGTTTCACAGAGCAGACAGCAAACTGGGATCCTTTAGAGGGTAAATCACTGTAAATTTTTTTTATCTGAGCTGCCATAACTCTTCCGTCTTCTGAGCTAAGACTATCTGAATTCCTGCACATTACTCATGCATCAAGCAGATTCAAAAATACACCTCTTGTAAGTGCTCTAACATACCTATATCAGTCTCCAAGTCCCAAATAGCTTATGTATACTTCTTGTAAGATACATAACCTGAGCAGCTCTGGGTAGGCTGGCTTCTGTTATTACCAGTCTTCAAGCTGCACAACCCAGGATACTGTCTCTAGATCCGTACCCTTCCTTTTCTCCATCAGTGGCGGCACAAAATGCAACCATCACTGGCTAGTACATTCTTGTTTCAGTCTTCTAACAGTGACCACAGAATATTGCCTGTCTCTAGTCATGCTACACCTGTGGCAAGTGCCCCTATGCCTAGGATAACAAGGAAGAGCTGGTCATTTTGCATGGTTGTAGAGCATTTCCCCTGTGAGCAGAGTTATAATTCTTAACCTTTTAGTGGAATCTCAGGTGTTTTCTATCAATTTCATGATGGTCTACACCACAAAAAAGAAATATATAAAGCCCAAGACAAGAAGCCTTCTGCCATATAAAATTATTTAGTCTTTCTCATGGGGAGATGCCACAATGCAGACAGTGGTGCACTGAAACCACATGGAACATCTCAGACAACATTTGTGTCTTTGCACTGTCACGAGCATTTGTGGATAGATACCATCTCATTTTCTTGTGCAGCAGTTTGCTCAGGATGAACTGCTGTTGCTATGTTAGGTAAAAACCTATAATAACAACTGACCATATTCAGAAAGGAGTATCATTGTGACATGCTTTGTGGTCCGGGTGCCTTAAGGATAACTTCAACCTTGTCTCAGGATTTATGTAGACCATAATGATCAATGGTATGGCCACAATGTATCATTAAAGCTTTGAAAAATTAGTGTTTTTCCTTGTATACTGGTGACATGCCTTAAGCAGAAAAAGACTTATTTTGGAACTAAGCTGTCCACACAAGGACTTGCAGCTGCACAAGTTATACAACTATAGTTCCACTCAAATATCCCACAATGATGAGCTCTTTCTAAACCTTTTCCCTCAAAGAATCCTCTCCTCAGTTCCCTTTTCCTGCACCTTCTACCCTTGACACAGCAAAACCCCTGCTCTTAGAGAGTGCAAGCTATTTGCTTGTGAGGTACGTATGAAATGACACATCAGAGCAGTGCACACACACACACACACACACACAGAGCTGCTGCTGTTTCGGCTCATGCCTGAGTGCAGAGCAGTAAGAATCACTAGGCAAGTCAAAACATACTTAAGGAACATTGTACAATTTCTGTTGCCTGTGTCAGGGCCTGGATGGGTCACTCGCTCTTAGCATTGCTAAGTACCCCTCTGTTTGTAATGAACTGACTCAGATAGTAAAGCAGAGATGTTCATATTTTAGGCTTTATTCCACTTATCTATTCTAACACTTACTTGACTGGTACTCGAAGATACAAGGAATGTACACAAGGAGAAAAAACAGTAGCCATGCTGATCTGTTGGTATTGTAAGCAGGCAGGTACGTTCTCATGATAAGGTAAAACTTATAGGTGTAAGGCTGAGAGTTTAAGCCTCTGATCTTTTCTTTAGTTGGTAATGCTGAGGAAAAGGGGATCCAGGAAGTACTCTAGGTGAGATGGCCCACATTCTCAAAAACCAAGTTATACTGAAGTGTATGTATCTTGACACAGACTGCTTACAAATAGTAGCATATGCAAAACAGAAAAAGCAGACAAGCCTTCATAACCTTTCACTGCTTAATTTCTATTTAGGAGGCACATTTGATGCTTTGCACTTATATACACAATTCATTGACACAGCTGAAGCACTGTTCTAAAAAACATTCAGTCATTATTTTTTGATAGACTGCCTTTTCAATTTTTTTCTTGCTTGTAGCATCCACCTTAATCCTCTAACAGCTGCTTAAATGGGTAAAAAAAAGAAGGGAGAGTGATTTTTGTGATTTTCAGTAGAGCTGGTTAGAAAGTACTTTATTTTTCCTGGGCAAAACTTCAATGGAAATACAAAATAGTTTTCATCTCAATTTTTCAAAGGAAAAATTTCAATGTTTTGGCTGAAACTCAAATACCAAAATGTTTCAACCAAAACCCAAAATATTTCCATTAGGAAATGCTGCTGTGTGGTGCCCTGGGAGATGGAATTCCAGGTCTCATATTCTCATTTCCCTTTCTACCCCATGATACAGCTGATTTCCTCTTTTCCAGACGAGCTGCTGCATCACCAAATTTGTATTTCCTAATTCCTGGTGGGACACACACACTAGAGAAATGAATGGGGATCTGAGGCTGCGGAATACCAACAAATTCCCACACCACTGCTTCAGCTTATCCAGATGGAAACATTTTGGGTTTCAAGAAATAGGTTTCAAGAAAAAGGCTTCCCTAGAAAGCAAGCCTTTTTTCAAGGTAAGCTTAATTGAAAACCTGTGATTTCTGTCAACAAGCAGTTTTAAGACAGCTATTTTGTTTCAGTTGGTTGAAAAGATCCTGCTGTTGAGCTTTATTCCAGATTTCCATACAGCTTGAGTGCAGTTAGCTATAGGCAGTAAGACTTCCAAAGCTTTAGAAGATCTGGGCACTCCATTTCTGTGAGTTTTGAAATTAACATCCCAATCCTGCAGGCGGCACTATCTCAGTCCACTGTTGCTATTCAGACAGGGCAATGCCAAGCAATCTAGTCTGGTACTAGGCATCTACCAAGGCACTGAGTCCAATGCCTTTGAGTAGTAGTGACTAAAATGCTTATCAATCTAAGTAAACACCAGCCTTGATTTACCTCGTGGCACACAGAGTTGCCAACAGAACCCAGAGCATTCCCTGGTTGCTGAGGAAGCTTTTGGACGTAGAGGAAGATGAACTTCTTTATACCTTTATTGAGGCTCTTACCTCTTCATGCCACTGCATGGCAAGCTAGGAGAGACTCGTTCCCCAGAGGAGGAAGGGAAACAAATCATTTATCTAGCAACAGGTAAACTAACCAGTACAATCTTGGACATCCAAGAGGCCCCTCAGGGGGAAGTACACCGTCTCTGTGAGCCATTAATTTTAGTGCTAGAAACTTTGCCTTGGACTCTAAGTGAAGCCCAGCCTATAGATTCTTTCCTAGGGACAGGAAAGGTGAGAAGGTTGGGAGATACTTTACTGAACTCATAGTTGGGTTGAATTTGACCATCTCCCCTGGAAGTCCTGTCTACAACTGAGACTTTCTGTCAGTGGGCTCAGCTACTTCCTTTAAGTTGTCACACCATGGGGCCTTCTCTGCTTTGCCCTTCCAACCAAAATGCCTTGTTATGGTTCTGGGCCTTACCAAGTGATGCAGAAGAAAATTTATTCCCAAATCTGGTAATCAAATCAGTTTGACCAGCCAGTCATCTGCAAAAACAGGATTTTATGTACCACGTCCAAGCACTGGCCTACCTCCAGTGTCATGTCTCCAGCTGGGAAAAATCTGGTGCCTCAGAGGAAAGCAAACAATAAATCCTTCCCAAGTCCTGCAGGCTGAAGCCCTGAAACATGAGATTTGGTTACAGCTTTCCATTTCAAAAGGGTTAGGAACGCACTGAAACCAGTATAGATCTTCCTGTTCTCCCTAAGAAGGGAATGAATACTACCACATACCAAATAATTTCTCTCTGTAGTTGGATTAAAGTATCGGTATCCTTCAGACAGACATGTAAGTTTTGCTTCCATTGCATGGATATATTTAGGGCTATTTTGGATGCTGGGGAGGGGGGTAGGTGGGATCTCATTTTCTGCTCCTCCAGAAGGGCATGAGTACCTACAGTCCTATTTCAGACCAGTCTCAGGCAGATCTCTGAGACCTTAGGTCCTAAGTGACTTGGAGATGTTCTGTCTGTAAGAAACTGAATCAAGTCCCTATTCCCACTCTGAGGACCTTAAGTGCTGAGAAAACATTTTTTTTCTTTTCTTAATTTGTTCCAGGGCTTAGTTACATCACTGTTATAAAATTTCTCCTTCACTCTAGGCTGAAGCAGTCTGACTTTGACCAGCCTTTATATCTCATTGCACACATCAGCAAACCAGAACCATCCCAGCATCTTTTCACATGTAAATATCTACATGATGCTTGAGGCACCTCAATTTCATCTGTGATAGCTAAATAAATTGAGATCTAAAAGTCCCATGCTTAGACTTAGACTAATTTTTGAGACTTTCTCTGAAAATTATTACACTGAATACTCATGAAGGAACATAATGACATGGCTCTCTTGCAAGTCTTAATGTGGCATAGAGAAGCAAAAGCACTGCCGTTATACACTTTTGTATACACTCAAAGGTCACACCTGCCACAGAACTGAACCAAGTACAGAAGTTGAAAGCTTTATCAAGTTTGTACCTTCATTAATGTGGAAACTAGTTAACTGACATGACACTTCTAATTCGAAAAAGGTTAAGAAATATTTTAGAAGTATTTTCGCATATCACACTCTTCCCACCTCCAGCAGATGGTTTCTACCAACCTTAAACTATTTATTGAAAACTCAAGTATTCCTTTTCAATCCAACTGATTTGGGGTTGACCAGGGCTGGCACAAAGACGGTAAAGACAAGGAAAGGAACGAAGTTCAGAAAACACTGCAACACTTTACACAACCAGAATACGCAACAGCCAGTGATAATATCAATGACTGTTCCAATTACCATATACCTTTGAATGTCTACTCTATTTCTGTCTGCTACCCTTATTTACTCAGTCTACTTCTGATATTTCTTCCTCCAATAGAGCAATAAACCTTTTTTAATGCAATACCAAAGTAGTTCCTTATGCACCAGCTTTGGATACTGCAGCAAACACTCAGGAGGAGCACATATCCAAGTTATATTAATACACAGCCTAGAAATTAAATTCATGTACTAGTGTAATTTGTGATATAATTCTGCAGTTTACTGGTAGCTTTGGCCTTGGATATCTTATGGACCTCCAGTTTATTATGCACCAGGGACTGCCCTGCCCGACTGTACTCCCTTGACTACCTCTCCCATAGGAGCATCTTCTTGAAGTACAGTCTAGTCCACATACCATGAAAACCAGGACAATATCCTATTACCTACTCCAGCTATGCTTCTGGAGAGCCAGTCAGGATAGGCTTGAGCCAGGAATGCAAGCTTTTTGCATGGATTTCCCCTTATATAGAGCTGATTTCTGAAGCTCTATAGAGCTTGGGCCTAAGCCTCTTGACCCCTCCTATGGGGGGAGTCAGGGGAATCTTTGCCCAACTCGGACAGGGTAGAGGCTCTTGAGGGCCTCTGTTCAAGAAGAAATGCAAGGCTCTGCATAACAATAAACACGTGTATACCAACGGGACCATACACGTGTTGAAACACTATGTGCATGCTCAAATACCTTGCTGAATCAGGGCCACAGTAAATGCATTCTTTTCATAGAAACACTTTTCCATGGACTTGATCCAAAGCCCACTGAGGTCAGCAAGAGTCTTTCACTTCAATAGGATTTGGATCAGACCCCATGAGCATTTCCAACTAAAACCAGCACTGGAATTTGTGCATGCCCATGCACTGAAACAATTTGAGTCTAGTTCACTGTAAACCCTAAACTCAAATACTCCTCAGCTCTGGGAAGCCAGGAACACAAGCTGGATCTTTACTTTGCCCAGGCCCTTCTTTCAAAGGCCAATTCAAAAAAGGTTCAGACTCCAATAAGCATAAGCCTTCAGAACATTCATACCTGAATCAGGGTCAAAACTTAAAAAACAGCTGGAATATCTCTGAGGAGGAGAGTTTCATCAGTCCTTTCCTGTAGTACTGCAGGTTAAGTGTAAAAATAATAACTAAAGAACAGGCGAAAATACATCTGCCAAGGTATATACATTTTAGGGTCTTTCTACAAAGATAAGCATTCTATTTCCTAATAGCTATATAAATCGATAAAGACTTACCTCTGATAGATCTGATAGATCATCACTGGAAAAAAAAAAGAGAGAGAGGGAAGAGAAAAATCATAAAAGCATTCCACCTGTATTGCTGGCAGATGGCTTATAAATGTCACACAGACTTAGACCTACTACTGGCTCATACAAGAGGTATTAAATAAACTGCTGAACATCTGCTGGTAAATACAC